>NC_134126.1:14698302-15942945 GCF_040939455.1 Microcebus murinus
CACTTGTTTATTTTTGTTTTTGTCACCTGTGCTTTTGGTGTCATATCTAAAAAAATCATTGCCAAGACCAATGTCAAGGAGCTTTCCCCCTAAGTTTTCCTATAGTAGTTATGATTTCAGGTCTTATATTTAAGTCTTTGATATATTTTGATTTAATTTTTGTATATGGTGTAAGATGAGGGTCCAGTTTCATTTGTTTGCACATGGATATCCACTTTTCCTGAAGCCATTTATTGAAGAGACTATCTTGGGTACAATCCCTCCTATGCAGCTGTCTATCACCCAGTGTCTAGGATTCTTTGTGCCTCTATGTGTTAGACACATAGCACATGATAATTAAAGAGAGAATAAAGTTGAGGAGCTCATTCACATTGAAATATAAGCAGCTCATTGGATTTATTGGTCTTAATATAGCTGCATTTTAATAAGAAATTACACCTTAACATCCCAAAATTGACCTCAAAAGGTAGCTTTTCAGGTTTTTCTACTGTCCAGTGGAAAGAGAATTGGGGGCAGGTGAGCAGCTTTCTAAATCTGTTACAAAAAAATGAAGAGGCCAAGTAAGAACTCAGTATCTATACATATGAACACACACCCAAATGTTTATGAAAGTCTATGTCCAGGAAGAATATATTTGCTCTCAGTGTATGACCTAAGATATGAGTAAGGAGTCTTAAAGGATGCACAAAAATTTGTGGGTAACCTGGGCCTTCTCTGAATAATCTCCATGCTCAGGCACCTCTACCCTTCTCCTCTGCACACTGGATAGGAGCAGAAGGAAGCAAGCCATGAGAGAGAGGGAGAAGGGTGACCAGAAGCTCCTCAAGGGTCCCAAAGCACATATTCCCACAGGTGCATGCTAAAAAGTACTTACTTTCCTCCCTTAAAGTTAGTTAGTTCCCAGTGTGCTACAATGGAATGGAACAATGAGACCCACTTCACCAACAGCCTAGGCTCCTATCCAGAACTTTTCATTGTGTGGGAGAGCAGTGGGTAAAGGGAGATGATAAAAGTAGGTAGAAGTTAGCTCTGTATATATAGCCCAAAATGTGAGAAGCCCATGAGGGAGAGGAGGGCAGACAGGTCTTGAGTTTCATTCTTCACTCCGTAGTCAGACAGACCTCTAATTTCATGGGGAAGTTCAATGGTCATTTTTACCCAGGGTTATATCTGTTCTCCTATGGACTGTATCAAGCAACAGTGGTCTTCAAGGCCATGATAGTTAAAGACTCTCTCGTGTATCCTTCATGCCTTCCCCAAAATAAGACAAGATTGGCCAGGCTGTGGAAAGTATCCTATGAAGGCTGGTTGAAGATAGTGACTGGCTCCATCTTAACGGCTTATGTGATCATTTGTCTTGATGATGGGATGGTGCTGATGAGCAAGCAGGTGCCACCAAGGTTTATGTACCCCAAAGAGTGGCAGCACCTCACCATGTTCATCCTCCTCATCCTCAATGGCTGTGTAGATGTCATGAACAAGAACTTGCTACCTCAGAGGAATGTGGTCCTGGAAAAAGGAACCCTGGTCCTGAGCTTCTATGAGCTCCTGCTGCTGATGGTGTCACATATTCACGGTTCATCAGGGGTGGAGCTGCAAGTCCACTCTCTGCTCATCTTGGTGGTGTTCCTGCTGATGCTGGTGCTGACCGCACAGCTGTGGGCTCCCGGCATGTTTCACCTTTGGGTGATGGAGACCTTTCTGTTTCTGATGATGGGCTCCTGGTTGATGCAAGTGGGCTTTATTCTATACAGACCCATCTCCGGCTACCCATGGCAGGACAATAACATCAATGACATCATGTTTGTCACCACCTTCTTCTGCTGGCATTTGATTATGGACGCCTTTTGCCTGTTGGGAATCTATGGCTTCTCTTCCTGTTGGCATCATTGTTACAGTCCCAACTTGAATCTGACGACATCCAAAGGAGCCCCACAGCACACAAGCACTTCAGGACCCCTCTACAAGTTGCTACAGGAAGTGGAGCAGTCAGAGAACGATGACCAGGCTCTCCTTTCAACGAGCTCCACCTGAGACAGGGCCTACAATGCCCGCACATAGTGCACCCCATCTTCCCCTGTGGGTTCTCTCAGCCATGTGCATGGCACACTTTTTGGTCCCCAGTGAAGGTAATGGCCCTGCAGGACAGCAGATGGTCCCAAGTGTTGTTCCTGTCACTAAGTCTCTAGTTGCTGCGGAGGGAGAGTAGAACCTAAGAAAATGACACGGGTGGGATTATGCGGATGATAGGAAGTGGGAGAGCAGGAAGAGGCCCAAGGGAGTAGGTATGTGTACAAAAATAGCCCTGGTGGGAGAGAACAATAGAAGGGAGGCCTTTGTTGGGAGAAGCACAGAGTCTAGCAGCAATGCCGTCACTAGCTGCCTCTCCAGGGTTTTACTCGAGGAATAAAGACTTCTCACACATACAAAAAATTGCAATTGTCAGTATTTCTGTTGGCCAACTAAAGTGACATCAACATGAGGAAACAGCATAAACTGATATAGTACAATGCACTTACCCACCTGCTTGAAATTATAAGAATCTCGTATATATGTGCTTAGGCATTTAATTTGTGTGGATTAGCATAGTTGCATATTTTGCACATAAAGTGAGAATTAAAACTTTATAGCAGCTTTTCAAATTTCCATAAATCAAATTTTCAGGAAATGCCACCACACTTCTTATTCCTGATCTCTTTCCAGCCAAAGCAAAGTGATGAACTACTTGTTTAACCACCATTACATTCACAGGCAATTTCCTAGATCCCATTGACTATATCCTACACAAAACTCACTGTCACACTTTTACTACACAGTGTCATCTTATACCTGGCTTTGAACCCTCTTGCACTTGTCCCTCCAAGAAGTCCTCCTCCAGAAAATTCTCATGTACTCCTTGGGGTCTGGAGCTCTTCAGCAGCTCATCTGAATCTGCTTTGTTATTTTGCCCACGCCAGTGATACATTCTTTGTTCTGTATCTCATATTGTTTCTCTTGGGGAGCTTTTCCTTCACCAACTAAAAGTAGGCACCTTTAAGAGCAGGGAATTTATCATATCCTAGTTATCTAATTTTCTTTGCATCTTTCAGAAGAATAGAACATGGTCCTCCACATAGTTGATGCCTAATAAAGGTATAGAGTCTCCCTTTCCTGTCTCTTCTAATGCAATATGCCTGACTGGTCTGTGAACTGTCAGAGAGACATCAACATTCTAAAGCCTGGATCATATAAGTAACAGAACTGTGTGTAAATGAAATGCCACTGACTTATTAAGAACTGCTCACTCTGTATATCATCTTTAACTTTACCGATATGGGGTATGCCCTGTTGGCTTTCCAGAAGTTTCCATTTTACACATGAAAACCTGAAGACTTCAGCAGGTGAATTTGCCTAAAGACTCATTGCTGGTCAGAAACAGGACAGGGTCCTGAGCTGGTAGGTCTGACCGTCAAGCCCCTGCTTCTGTTGTTTGGCCTCCACTGACTTCTCTGCAGAGAAAAGAGGTGTGGCTGATTCAAAAAACAAGATGAGCAGAAAATAGGTGACAAGGAGACCCTGTGCGCATAAATAGAACAGTGCGATTATTCCCAGGCTTCCTAAAGAATTTGTGTACATCACAGCTTCCGTCTCCACCCCCAGCTCCCCTGGGCTGATGGGCTTCCATACTCCTGCCTAGCTCGGGCACAGGTCATAGGACAATCTGGGACAAGATGTTTCTAATCCTTCTCGTTTCTCCTGCCATATCTAGTTCCTAGGCTCTTTCCTATTATATGTCATCTGAGTTCCAATTGTTTTATTGCCATTCTTGAATACAGTCATAGTGAATGATGAAGAAATGCAGAAAACACTTCTTCATTGCTCTTAACGAGTCGTTTGTACCCCAGTTCTAAGCAAATCTGCTAAGCAAATCTCTGATAATGAAATTCTTTTAGCCTAATATCTCATAAAATATATCTTCCATGTAATATATCTACATTCACTGAAAGATATTGAAATTAAATGAAAATAAAATTCCAATTTAATAAAACTCAGCATATCAACTCTACAAAATATATCTGGGAAAGAAACATTGAGAAGAATCCAGGACTAATTGAGCAAACAAGTACCATAACCCAGAAATCAACACAGTGCAGTGTAACAGAGGGTCCAGACACAGAAATATGAATGCAATAATTATTTTTTATTTCTTTCCTTCTTTCCTTCTTCCTTCCTTCCTTCCTTCCTTCCTTCCTTCCTTCCTTCCTTCCTTCCTTCCTTCCTTCCTTCCTTCCTTCCTTCCTTCTCTTTCTTTCTCTTTCTTTCTTTCTTTCTTTCTTTCTTTCTTTCTTTCTTTCTTTCTTTCTTTCTTTCTTTCTTTCTTTCTTTCTTTCTTTCGACAGTGTCTCACTCTGTTGCTCAGCTAGAGTGCTGTGGTGTCAGCCTAGCTCACAGCAACCTCAAACTCCTGGGCTCAAGAATTCCTCTTGTCCCAGACTCCCTAACAGCTGGGACTACAGGCACGCTCCACATTGCCTGGCTAATTTTTTCTATATATTTTTAGTTGGCCAATTAATTTCTTTGTATTTTTTTAGTAGAGACGGGGTCTCGCTCTTGCTCAGGCTGGTCTCAAACTCCTGACCTTGAGCGATCCTCCCACCTCAGCCTCCCAGAGTGCTAGAATTACAGGCGTGAGGAGGTATAAAGCTCACATATTTTGAAGAGGACAATTATGAGCCGGTATGCCAGGAGAAATCAAGGATGTATGTCCTTTTAAACTGATAAATTAGAATGTTTTTATCCATCTCTTATAAGCCTTGTTTTGGTAAGTCAGTGATTGACCCCAAGGCTGGGAACCCTTACTTGAAATAAGATGACAGTTTGGGAGCACAGACAGATGAGTTGTCTCTGCCATTGTGCTGACTGCCACAGATCCACTGTCTGTCTGTACCTCTCAGGCCTCCAGCCTTCTGGCCTTCTCCCCTGGGATGTATTTAGCCTTGCAGCAAGGTGAGCTGCACTTGTTAATGATTGTGAAGATGCCCCCTCTATTTAGAAAGGAGTTATTAATTTAACTTTTGGAAAGCAGCATACTAAGATCTCACAGTCATTAAGAAGTTTATAGTGTTGCTCTCTAGACGCTATTTCCGACAAAGCTTCTACCTCTTCAATGAAAGGTTTTTTCACTAAAACTTTAAAATATGTATTTCCCTCAACATGTCATTGTATACTGTCCAAAACTGGCCAATGCAATATGGTAGCTATTAATGACATGTGGGTATTAACCACTGTTATATGGCTTGTCTCAATTGAGATGTGCTGTAGGTGTAAAATACATACTAAGTCTACATGAAATATATAATTTACAATATTTCATAATTCTTATATTAATTCCATGTGAAAATAACATTTTGGATGCATTGAATTAAATATTACTATATTACTACATTAAAATTAATTTCACTTAATGTGGCTAATTGGAAAAGTTAAATCACATATGTGGCATTATGTTTCTATGGGACCGAGGTAGCGTAAATAGTACTCTAATGTGCATGTGTGTGTGTGCATGTGTGTGTGTGTGTGTGTGTGTGTACAAGTGTAGAGCTATTGCACCCTCAACTAAATTGCAAGTTCTCTGAGGGTAAGCACTCTATCATACACTTCTTTCCAGGCCTTGAGGCACTCAGCAGGATCCATGGCAGGTAGGAAATTCAAGTTGACTGGGCTCCCGATGACCTTGCTCACTCTGGCTTGCATGATGCCAGACAAGTGGCAGTGGCTATGCCTAGGGCCCTTGGGAATTTGCAGTAATGGTGGGGCACATCTGGGGAAGTTTGGCCGTGGAGCAGCCAGGCCATGAAGGACCTCCGTGGGCTGCCATGGTCAAGCTGATATTTCCCCATGAAACACTTTTCCAGGTCCTCCATGTCCCCAGACTGGAGCTGTCTGCCACTTCTGCTAATCATTCACCATCTTTGGCTTCTTGCTCAACTGCTTGTGGGCTGTGGCAGGTTTGGGATGGGCGATTCCTATCTTCAAAGCCCTGGCATCAGGATGTTCATGTTTCAATGAACAACATGTGCCCTGATGTCCAGCCAAGGCGGGGGCCTGAACACCCCCCAGGGACCGCAAGTGGGCTCCATGTCCTACATCCGTGCCACATTCCACCCCCACTGCTGTGGGGTTGGTGCTGCTGTTCTCCCTCCTCTCCTGGCCACAGCTGCCAGGAACGGCTGTGGAAATGAGGGTGGGAGCCGGACTAAGCTCTGCCGCCCCCCTCTCACGTGGACCACAGTTCCGAGGCACCAGAAACAAAATTAAGAGCGACCAAATGCAGCTCTTCTTGAGGCAGGCAGGCCACGGACCCTCTGGCCTGGCCCTGCTGATACCCAGGAGAGCGATGGACACTGTGCTTCTCCCACAGCAAATCCAAGATCCAAGGAGGGTCCCTGATTCTTTTCAGCAGTGTCACTCTCTGTTTGCCCTTTGAATTTCCTGCCTCTGAGCATTCAGCTCCACGGTGCCTTTCAGGTATTTTGATATTTCACCAAAAGGCAGAAAGGGACAGGACACAAACATGCTCACTCTGTATAGCAATATCCTTGCCTTTGTAATTTCACTTTCCAGAAAATTAAGTCCAACAATCACTTTTTTACATACAGGTAGATTGGATTCAGCAAATCAACAGAGAACTAGGACTAGACTCTAGATTCTGACTTCCAGTCGATGTATTTTCTACTTCCTCATGGCATCTTAAGACTGTGTCTCTACACCTCACCGGTGGCAACTGTCACCTCCCTCCATCCAGCCTGTGAGATTACAGATGATTTTTAATGTTCTTTTTTGCTTGTATGGTCTACATGGGATTTTTCTACAATGACTATGCATGAATTGCCTGAAAAGCCTAAAATTTAAAATTACATAAGCATAGTAGATTCCTTCAGAAAGCAGAATTAAGCTTGCTGTTTCTAACTTGCCTTGACACTCAACTCCCCAACTCCACTAAATCTCCCAATAACAAGAAGTGATCTGAAATACTATCATCCTCAAGGGCAGAGAAAGTTGTTTAATTTTGCTGGCATTGAGTGGGCTTGAGAAACAGCGGGTATTTGGACGGGAGTGGGGGCTCAGAGGCAGTGTTGAGCCTAGGGTGTCAGCTCTCCTCCTCCCCACTGGGGGCGCTGTCAGCACACCAGAGCTGCCTCTCTGCCCCACCGCACTGCTTGTAGAATGAGCTCAGAGGACTGTGCAGAAGACTGAAGTCACCAAGGCTCCCGTGCTGAGGAACTTCCTCCTCTCCCCTCGGCACACCCATCAGCTGCAGAGAAACTCCTACTCCGGGTTCCCTCTGCAGTATGCCCAGAGCCATCTGTGTGCCCGGGGATGTCTCACACTCCCTGTACCTTCTCACCAGCGTCCCCTCTGCCTTATGCTCACCTTGCTGGTCTCAATCCCTAGAACTCTGTCTGGCCAGGTGCAGGGGACACTCATTAAGTGAATAGTTGGGATGTGAAGCTGCTGGGCTCTTTCACATGAAAATACAAATGTCCAATACCAGCTCACTGGAGTTCGCCCTCTCAATGGTGTCTACGTTTTAAGGACTAGAGCTTAATTCCCTGCATCACTTAGGGGTGGATCATGGAATCAGAGTGATACAGAATGAGTGATACGGGATATAAATTTCTCATAGAAAGATCTTACACATTTGTGGGATCAAGTGACCTACCCTAAGTTAGGCTATGGCTCTGTGCAATAGCAGTATGGGGGTTCTGGGGTCATTGTAGGTCAATGCAGCGGCAGTCAGGAAGAAACATATTACATGAAGTAGGGAAGAGTAGGCACAAACTGAAATTACCAGCACAAACTGGGGCCCGTGTCTCCCTCTGCCCACCTCATTCCTCAATGGCAGGCAGCCTGTAGAAGAAGCTGGTGCCCTTCCCACCGAGAGGGGCTGGGGCCTGTAAGCCTGGCCACCGCTCACTGCCAGGGTGAGTGGGCAGATCCAAGGTAGAGCACGAGCCACAGTGGGCCTGGCACCCCATACTGCCACAGGGTACCTGGTGGCTGCTTCGCTTCCACCTTCAGATTCCCGCGAACATTCCACGTGTAGCCAAGCCTAACTGGGACCCAGGTAGGGAGGGCAACTCCGGGAAACAAGGTTCTAGCTTAGTCCCACTGACACGCTACAAAATCACCACAGCCCCTGAAATCAATATCCAAACGCGGCTTTTCACATTCATCTTCTGGCCAGTAGAGATTCTGAAGTGGTGATGGTGGAGATGTGACAGGGTAAGGGCAGGGGTGAAGGCAGCTTTCTTGGTGGCCTTCATGATGTGTCTATCAAAGAAAAATTGAAAAAGCCTGATAGGTGCTCAATATGTATTACATGGCCACGGATCCAAATGTTCAGGATTATGTATCTGTACGTCACAACTGAATCAAAGTTGTGACCGAGAGGTGCTATGGGGCACTCAAGAATTTACAAGTGGCAATGTTTTCTCTGGACACCATGGTAACCCACTCCATTTGTCTCTCCTCTCCTCTGATCACTGTGCTGGACAGGAAGAAGGAAGCAGCGGGGGATAGGGGACAAATGTGACCAGAAGCACCCCAAGGGCCGGAAGAGGATCCCTGAAAACTGTTTATCTACCTCCTTTTTGGCAGAAGCCAGTTCGTTCCCAGTGTACCAGATGGATTTGAATAATAAAGCCATATTCCACCATGTGTGTAGGCTTTTCTAGAGAAACACTTCCTCTCTGTGGGGTAACAGTAGGTGGGGTGAGATGATAAAAGTACGTGGCAGGCAGTTCTTTCCAAACCCAGAATTTGAAGTGGCCCTAGGTGCAGCCTTGCCTGAATCTTGAGCTTTTCTCCTTCTTTAGACAGATCTGCAGTTCAATGGGAACCTTTGTAGGTCATGTCTATCCAGGGCTTTTTGTGTTCCTATATGGACTGTATCAGGCAACAGTGGTCTCCAAAGCTGTAATATTCAATGACTCTCTTCTGTATCCTTTGTACCCTACCAGGAATAAGGGAAGATGGGCCAGGATATGGAATATATGCTATGGAGGTTTACTGAAGATGGCGGCTGGCTCCCTCTTGATGGTTTATGAGATCAGCTGCATTAAAGGAGGCCTAACACTGATGAACAAGGCTGTGCCGCCAAGGTTTATGTACCCCAAAGAGTGGCAGCACCTCACCATGTTCATGCTCCTCACCGTCAATGGCTGTGTAGACATCATAAGCAGGCACGTTCTCCCTCAGAGGCATGTGGTCCTGGAAAAAGGAGCCCTGGTCCTGAGCTTCTACGAGCTCCTCCTGCTGATGGTGTCACATGTTAAGGACTCAGAAGGGGTGGAGCTGCAAGTCCACTCTCTGCTCATCTTGGTGGTGTTCCTGCTGGCGCTGGTGCTGACCGCACAGCTGTGGGCTCCCGGCACGTTTCAGCTCTGGGTGATGGAGACCTTTCTGTTTCTGACAATGGGCTCCTGGCTGATGCAGGCGGGCTTTATTCTATTCAGACCCATCTCCGGCTACCCCTGGCAAGACGATGACATCAGTGACATCATGTTTGTCACCACCTTCTTCTGCTGGCATTTGATGATCAATGCCTCATGCCTCTTGGGAATCTATGGCTTCTCCTATTTTTGGCATTGTTGTTACAGTCCCAACTTGAAGTTGATGACATCCAAAGAGGCTCCACAGCACACAAGCACTCCAGGACCCCTCTACAAGTTGCTGCAGGAAGAGGAGCACTCAGAGAAAGATGAGCAGGCTCTCCTCCTTTCACAGAGCTCCCCCTGAGACAGGGCCTACGATCCCCATACCTAGGGCGCCCCATCTTCCCCAGAGAAGGTAATGGCCCTAAGGAAGGCAGTTGGTCCCCACCTGCTGGTGCATTTCCTGTTCCTGACTCTAACTGCTGAGGAGTTGAGAAGGTGCCCGAGAAAGAGCGGCTGACTGGATTTGGGGGGAGGGAGGGAAGAGGACCAGAGGTATAGATTAACGTGCAAGAAAGGCATGGGAGGAAACAATGGAAGAGAAGGAAGGGCTTTTGAAGGGGAAGAACAGAGTCAAGCAGTCATGCTGCCACCAGCTGCTTCTGCAGGCACAAGGGATTGCCTTCACCTGAGGGAATAAAGATTTCTCACAATTCAAAACTGAAACCATTCAAGTCTCATCCTGATAAAGAAAAGTGGATATTTTTATGTGCTCACCAAAGTGGTGCCACCATGTAGAAGGAGCATAACAAAATTTATAGTTAATTTGTGCACGTTGAAATTATGCTGTTTTTGTATCCCCTTCTCCCAACTTTTAAGGATGGACTTCATTTCAATTTTACATATATAAATATGTGAGGCTTTTCATATACCTTAATAACAGCAAATTTGCATAACTTAAATATTTATAGAATTCAAATGGTCAGTACTTTCCCAACTTCACATTTTATTACTCTCACTCTAGGCAAAGCATACCTTTTTCACCATCCCCATCCTTGTGCATGCAATTTTTTTAGATCCTATCCTTGGGTCTTTGCAAAAGTCTCCCTTGCCTGTCCCAGAAAGCTATCCTACAATCCCATTTTCACCATGTTATTAGATACCCAGTATAGAACCCACCTCTCCCTCCACCCTCCTGAGTATCCCCAAGGCGGCCTTCTCCAAGAACTCTTATCTACTCCTCTGTTTTGGAACACTTAGGAACTTATATTAAATCTGCCCTATTATTTTGCCCATACCGGTGACACATTTTGCTTTGTGCTGTTTCTGAAATCATTTCCCTTAGAAAGATTTTTCCTCACCAACTAATGCGTAGGCTCCTAAAGGGTAAAGAGTTTGCCATATCCAAGTTACACAGTTTCCTACGTGTGCTGCCACTGTGTGCCCTAGTCGATGCTTAATAAAGGCTTCTTTGCTTCTAGAATCTCTCCTTGCCTCTGTTTCTTCTAAATGTGTTGCCCGACAGGTCAGAGGTTTTGTGAGCCCCTGGGCAACACCACCAGTCCTAAACACTGAGTCATCTTCCTTAGTAATAGGTCCACTCTCTTCCTCGTTCTTGGCTATAATAAAAATTCAGTAACTTGGTTCTGAATTGTTTACTCTGTGATTATTTTTTAATCCTCACAAGTGTTTCTAGAAGGAACCTGCAGGAAACTGGGACTCCAGCATGTTGACTTGCCTGAGTGTCACTGCTGATTCGAGGCAAGACAGGAATTTAAGTGCAGGTGCCTCTGACTGAAGCCCGTGACTGTGTCCTCCCGGCCATAGTGACTTTGCTACTGGCAACACTGAAGGGAGTGACCCTCAAAATGAAATTAAAAAAAAAAAGAAAAAAGAAAACAAAGCCAGCCAGAAGGCCCAGGTGGAGCAAACAGCACAGTGTAATGATACCCATGCCCCCTACAGGGTGTGTTCATGCTACACCTTCTGCCCCTATCCCAACCCCGACCCTCCTAGCGGGTGAGAACCTGGCAGACCCTAAACTTCTGGCTCTGCCTTACATTTCTGGGCTCAGATCCAAGCGCGGGCTGAGGATCAGACTTGTTTGTGACCAGTTCTGCTGATCCTCGCCACTTCCCGTTTACTCTTGGTTCCTAGACTCTTTTCGGCGACTTTCCTTTGGCAGCTTTCCCTTTCTTGTCCCCTCTCTTACACACTGATGGCAGGTGATGAAAAAGCACAAACACGTAGCTGCCCAATTCCAGTCATTTGAAGCCTAATTTTATAATGATAAACCTCTAGTAATCAAGCGACAGCCCCAACATCATAGCTCTCAAATATCCAGTGCAGGCAACGAACTTGTATGTTATCAACGTACTATATTTAGGATGTAACAGAATGGCCCTCCACATCAAAGCCAGTCAAGAAAAAAACCTCCCAAACACTTAAGGTTTCAGGGGGAGTTTGTAATTTTCACAAAATTCCACCAGAGGGCACTATGCTCACATCGCCCTGGCCAAGCCTCTCGCTCTCCAATCCCAGTAAACAAGTCTCTCAACAACCGGTTTAAAAGAAGTGGGGGAGGGGAGAGATGGGCAGGAAAAATACAGAAGCAGACAAGTATTGCCCAAGCATCCAGAAAAGGTCCCCTAAGGCTGTTTGTGTCCCGTTAAAATTTGGCATGTGAACGTGAAATAAACAGGGATTCCAAATCAACTAATAGGATTGGAGGGGTGAGGGAGGAAGAGCTGTGGACCTACTTGAGGATTTGTTCGGGGGGAAAAGTAGTATTAACTAGAGGACACACTCTGATCCAGATAATTTTTTAGTCAGAAGACTAAAGTCCCTAAACTTTGTAATTAGCTTCAATAATGTTCCAATCAATCTAGAGAGCAAAGGTAGATCTGTATATGCATTGAGAATAAAGAACAAACATATCTACTAAAAGCCCAGATTCAGCAAACAATGAAACAAGGGACAGTTTATTAGATATGCAAAACGATCTCCAAACAGTCCTTCAAAGAGAACCTGCCTTACAGCATTGTTGTTCTGGTAATTTAGTTAATTCACAAAGAAAATATATATTGAATGTCAGCTCTACAGAAGTCGATGGGTGAGCCTGATGGGTGAGCCCTTACGTGGGATTCAGAGGAAAGCTGGTTGGCCCTGCACTCTGTACTGTCCTCGGTGGCCATTGTAGACATTTTAGTATTTTAGAGGTGGTGGCCCAGGAACACATCACCCACAGACTGAGGAGACAGAGGAAGGGGAACAGAAAAGCATTCTCAAAGGGATGGCACTTTGGAAGCACATTAGGCTGTAAAATACTGTCCTAACATGGCTTTGGCCAGTTAATACAAGTTATCTAGGTCTCATCTTCTAGAATGATGTGAGGACCTAATTTTAGAATTGTGTGGCTTTAATTTTCTTATTTTCACATGTTGTTGGCTAAATGAACTTGATTCTTCCCAACCTTCCAAGTAGTTTCATATTCCCGACAAGATTTGGGGTACACCTCAAACAGGCCCAACCCTTCAATCATAACACACACCTTGGGAAATAGGGTGTTCCCACATTTGAATGCTATCAGCAGGCATTCAGCAGAACCCAAATCAGGCTGTAAGAGATATGACTGAGACTTGAACTTCCAATTTTTTTCTCCTGAGGTGAAAAATATCAATCAAAGAATATGAAGAGCAATTCCTCCATGCTCAGTGTTAGTTACTGAAGTATAACCTACGCTAACTGTATAGAGTGGAATTTCAAAGCTTGGCCAACCACAGCTTCTCCCCAAAATATGATTTAAGAATAGGCTGTGCGTGGTGGCTCAAGCCTGTAATCCCAGCTAGCACTCTGGGAGGCCGAGGCGGGTGGATTGCTCAAGGTCAGGAGTTCGAAACCAGCCTGAGCAAGAGCGAGACCCCGCCTCTACTAAAAATAGAAATTAATTGGTCAACTAAAAATAAATATACAAAAAATTAGCCAGGCATGGTGGCACATGCCTGTAGTCCCAGCTACTCCGGAGGCTGAGGCAGGAGGATTGCTTGAGCCCAGGAGTTTGAGGTTGCTGTGAGCCAGGCTGATGCCACGGTAATCGCTCTAGCCTGTGCAACAAAGTGAGACTCTGTCTCAAAAACAAACAAACAACAACAAAAAAAAAACAAACAAAAAAAGAATAATGCCATCAACACAGGTGGGAGGGAGGAAAAAAAGAAAAAAAATAATACCATCAATTTCCGGAGTTGCTGCTTTTCTTCTTCTTTCTTTTCTTTTGTTTTAGTTTAGGATTCTACTATGGTCTATTCTTTAGGTAAAAACTGGTGTTGGTTTATTAAATAATAATAACAAAAAGATAGTTCACAATTCTGGGTTGGGTCTCAGTTTTATCTCCTTAGCATGATTTAAAGGTTTCATTGGATGCCTGTTGAAATCATTTCTATATAAGAAAAATTCCATTTCCTCAACAGCATGTTAGGGTTGAAGGTTTGGGTCTGTTTGAGCTCTACTCTAAAATTTGTATCTAATGAGTGTAAGACAATCAGATAGGCCCTCTCAGATCACCAGGTTAAGGACTTCCCACCTGCAGAGTGAGAATGGATTGTTTAAAAGAGAGAGAAAGCATTGTGAGGAGAACTCACAGGTATAGCCCACCTAAGACAAGATGGGACTATATTGATACATCTTGCTCAGGCTATTTCTGGAAATCTGGAACAAAATCTTTACCTGTAATATTGCTCTCCCACTCCGCCCACCCCTTGGACATAGCAACGCAAAGAGAGAAAAACCTGACTTCAAAGCACATGCAATAGAAGCCCCTGTCCACTTTAAAACTGAGTGTACCTAGAGACAGGAAAGTTCATGGGTTCAAGCACTCTAACGCTCTTTTTATAGTGGGAGTGGAGAATGGGGGTGGGTGGCAATTTAGAGAAGACAGGGAATGAGAACAAAGGACAGCAGACACAGCGAAGTCAAACTGGATGAAAAGAGGCTGTTCTACTTGTAACTTCTCTAAAACGACAATCTGGGTTTCTAGGGGCGAACCAGTTAAAGGACTTTCTTCTGCTTTTTCTTCCCTCATATATGCTTAAGCTTCCCTGCTCAGTCCTTGGATTTATCTGGGTCCCCAAGTAAATGTGGGGCTGACCGAGGAGGATAAGGCCTCTTGCTCACTCCCGAAAGAGTCTGTGGTCACGCATTGCATTCCTAACCCTTACAAAGCGTGCCCCTGGTCACATGAACGGATCAAAGCGAATCTATTTCCATTCTCAGAAAAGCAGCTCAAAGCACATATTCTCTTGATGGTGCCGCTGTCATTTTTGTGTGGTCAACAAACATCACGTATTGAACACTTACCCTGGACACGATTGGGGGATCGGGAGATAAATAAACCGCTCAAGGAGGTCAAGATACCTAGCAAGGGAAGCAAGTACTCAAAGGGCAGAAATACCATAAGCTTAAAAACTGAGTTTGTGCCTCACTCTTCCACTTTCTATTACGCTTGCCATCCCTGTCGCAGGCGCCCGTGGTGAGAGCAGTAGAAGGCTCCGGTTTATGCTTTGATAGTTTGGCATCTGGAAATTAGTATCTTTTAAAACAAAAACATAATTGTTCTCTTCTATTCCCCCTCTTCAACCATTTAAACTTAAGATTTTGCAGAAAGAAATGAAGCCAACTCACTCTGTTACCAGGCCTAAGCCCATTTTCATAAAACTAGTGGTGGAGCATTATTAACACTGAGTCAGAAAGTTGCACTGAATGAGTTGGTATGGGAAAAGAATACAATCTCTTCAGATTATCTTGGCCTATAATAGCTATAATTACTGTTTTCTAAATATTTACTACCTTTCAGATACTACCCTAATCTTTTTTGCATCTGCTATCACAATTAATCCTTTTATTAAAAGGTAGCTATTATTATCCTTATTGTATAGGCACAGAAACTAAGGCTTCGGCCGGGCGTGGTGGCTCACGCCTATAATCCTAGCACTCTGGGAGGCCGAGGCGGGAGGATTGCTGGAGGTCAGGAATTCGAGACCAGTCTGAGCGAGACCCTGCCTCTACTAAAAATAGAAAGAAATTAATTGGCCAACTAATAATTACAGAGAGAAAAAATTAGCCGGGCATGGTGGCGCATGCCTGTAGTCCCAGCTACTCGGGAGGCTGAGGCAGCAGGATTGCTTGAGCCCAGGAGTTTGAGGTTGCTGTGAGCTAGGCTGACACCATGGCACTCACTCTAGCCTGGGCAACAAAGTGAGACTCTGTCTCAAAAAAAAAAAAAAAAGAAACTAAGGCTTCATGTGGCTAAGTAAATTGGCCAACACAAAGCTGATAAGAGGTAAAATTGGGAATTGAACCTTGGTTTGTCTGGCCTGAAGCCCTGCCTTTAACCACCACGTTATAATGCTTCAACGTGCAGCACTGTAATTTAACAAGGAATCTGCAAGGCACCTTACCCAGTCAAATGTCACCAGTCAGAAACACACCAAAACCCCCATTCGAGGTGAATGCTGCATCTGTCATTTGAAAGCACTACAGTGTTAGTCACTCTTAAAGGAAAGCGATGTTGACCAAGGAAGCCAAGTTATGTGTGTGGTCACAGGCAACATTTCTTTCCCATATTTGCGGTACAAAACATAACCAGAAGAACAAACTTCTTCCCTTTCTCTTCCAATTGCACTGAAAGCATGAATTCTTAGTCTTCAAACAGAAAAACCTCAGTCTCAAAGACTTGGGCTTCTGAAAGATGCAATAAAGAAAGGCTAGACACCATCAGGTGGATTTCAGGCACTAAAAATAGAATGATCAAGTAATAGCACTGATAGCTACATATATATGTGTGTGGGGGGTGTGTGTGTATCTATTTATGTTGTATCTCTTTATATACACATAATTATTGTGCATCTGTTGGCAAACACCCATTTCAAGATTGTGTTCAAATATACATTTTCCCAACCATCACAGCAAGGCTGAGAGAAGAAAGAGGTTTTCTAGTTTTCCAGACTAAAAATAAGCCACACTTAAAAGGCAAAACCAGAGAGAATTCTCGAGGAACCCCGGGCTTCTAAGGGAGTATGCCAAGACTTCAGCTTTCCTTTCAGCCGCCCATGGGGCACAGTTTGCACCCACAACCTCGCATCTGGGGGGCGGCTCCAAGGTCATGCTTTGATGGCCGCTTTATTTTGCAGATGAGCAAACTTGGCCCGGAGAGTCCGAAAGACTTGCCTAAGGTCTGTCACCCGCGATATCAGAGAGGTCTCCAGATTCTGTTTCTACCGCCCTCCAGAATCCTGTCTGTGGAATTAGAGAAACACAGCACTCTGATTTAAAATGTGAAGTCGAAGAGTTCTGTTCACTTCCCCAGACCCACTGCGCGGGCCGGGGAGGGGGCTCTCCCAGGCTTGGGGAACCGAGGCCCGTCTCCCGAGCGGCCGCCGCCCCGGCCCGGGCCAGCCCCCGCGCCCCGCGCTCCCCTTCCAACTAACCCCGAGCGCGCGGGGCAAGCGCGGGGAGGGGGGCTTTCTCACGACAAAAGGCAAAATTCGCTTTCCCTGCTTCCAGAATTGCACAGGGAGCTCTCCCTGCAAAACCATTCGCCGTGAAGGCGGCAGGGGCGCTTTTCTGGGAGCCTCGGGACCTCGGGCTGGGGGACCGCGGGGACGCCACCAGGGGGGTGGGCGGCAGGCGGCAGGCGGAGGCTTCCCTTCCCCGCAGGAACTCGGCCCTCCGCGCGCAGCCAGCGCACCCTCCTGCGCCTCCCCTCCCCCTCCCCCTCCAACCCCCCTCCGCGCCCGGCCCCTCCCCCACGCCCCTTTCTCTTTCTTTCTCTGCCAGACGCGCCCGCCCCCACCCCGGCGGCGCCCGCACGACTCTGCGCCCAATGGCCGCGGGGCCCGGGAGCGCATCAGCCGATCGGCCCGGGCTCCCGGCCGCTGGGAGCCAATCAGGGCGCCGGGGGCGGCCCCGGGCCGCGGATAAAGGGTGCGGGCAGGAGGCGGCCCTGCAGAGCCGAGGATGGGAGAAGCGTGGGGCGTCTGAGCAGCACACCGGCCTCCTCGCCTCTCTCCGCGCCTCGCTCTCGCGGCCCGCCCGCTCGCCGCCTGCTCGCCGACCAGGTAAGCGCCTGGCTCGCCCGACAGCGCCCAGTGGCCCGCGCCCCTCCCGAGCTGCGGCGCCCTGCCTCTCTTTCGGCTCGGTTCGGCCACCCCCCAACCGCGGTCCCCAGGTCTACACTTCGGCCTCCTGGGCCCGGGCCCGGGTCGGGCACGCTCGCGCTTCCCGCGTGCTTGGCCGCCCGGGGTCTCTGCCGTCCCCGTGGGCCCCGGCGGGCGCGCCGCCGCCAGGCTCCGGGAGGCGGGCGGAGTTGTTTTGATCTTTTCGCCACTCGCTGCCCTGAGCGCCGCCCCTGGAGGCCGCCCGACGCCCTGGGCTCGCGGTGGCTTTGGCGCCGAGGGTGGAGTGGCTGCGTCGTCCCCGGCGGGAGCGCACGCGGGACGCTTGGTGGGCTCGAGCCCCGCGCGCCCTTCCTCCGCGGCGGCGCGGCTTGGGGAGTCGTCGGGGTACTGGCCACCTCTTAGGCGCCTGGGTTGAAGCGAGTAGCCGTGGGCGTCGTTGGCGCGCCCGGCTCCGGCCGGGGGTCCCGGCGCCTGCCAGTGTGACCGAACAATGGGGAGCCCGGCCGCGGCGTGGCCGCCAGGGGAGAGGCCGGGCCGCGCCGAGGCAGTAGCCGCGCGCGGCCCTCCCGCGGCCCCCACTCCCCGCCCCACCCCGGCCCTGGGCGGCAGGGAATGGCCCCCTCGGCGAGGCCCTGAGATCCGGGCCCGAGGGGCGGGGCGCCGACTTTCGGGCAATTTCCGCGGGAAGGGGCTGATCTCAAAGTGGATTATCCCAACTGCCCCGGGGGCGGGAAGCGGGGATCCTCCCCCAGCCGCAAATCCACGAAGAAAGCAACGCACGAAGATGAAGAGGACGAGGAGGAGTCACGGTCCCCGGGGTCCCCCTCCAGCTGCTTCGGTTTCGTCGCCTACTCGGTGAACCCCGGGGATAAACCGCGATTCAAGATAAAGACCTCCACCTACCAGCCTGCGGGTTGCTGCCACTCCCATTTCGACCGCCCTCTGTCCCCCTCCCCGTCGCCCTCGCCCCGCAAGCTCCGGTGCTTGGACCAGCGCGAGTCCGAACCGGAGGAGTGGCGCGAGCCCCAGCTGGAGGAGAGGCGACAGCCCCAGCTGGAGGAGAGGCGACAGTCCCAGCAGGAGGAGAGGCGACAGTCCCAGCTGGAGGAGAGGCGACAGTCCCAGCAGGAGGAGAGGCGACAGTCCCAGCAGGAGGAGCGGCGACAGTCCCAGCAGGAGGAGAGGCGCGAACGCCACTCTAAAAAGAGGAGGGCTAGAGAGGGCAACCCCAACGCGACGTTTGACTTTGCGTTGCTGCGGTGAGTGAGGGCCAGGGCCAGGGCGGACCGCCCCGGAGCCGGTGGCGGCTGCAGACACGGCCAGAAAGTTCCTTCCGAGTCCATCCCCCCGCGTAAACTTGGCGCTGCGGAGTGGCGGTGCGGCCGATGCGGTGCACCAGGCTGCCGGCGCCCGGCTGCCCTCGGGAAAGGAGCAGGAGACCCGGAACTGCGGCTGGGGAGAGTGTGGCTTGATGTTGGGGGTGCGACAGGTTGGAGAGGAAAGCCGGAGGTTGGGTGGGGGCGGGAGCGGACCGAGGCTTTGGTCCTTTAATAGGACTTGACAGGGGAGGTTCTCCTCTTCCCCAGGGCAGGGTGAGGCCGGCGGAGGGTAAAGCAGTTATGTTTTCAGCTGGGCAAACATGGATGGTTGCCCGTAGAAACTTTGCCTCTGTACTTGGAGTCGTCGGAGGAGAACAATGTGTTCCCTTTCCAGCCACCCCGGACCACAGAGGGAGGGCGGAGAGGGAGAACGTTTCCTCTTGTGTTGAGGCTTGTGTGCTCACCAGTTTCTCTTTCAGAGGCTCTGTGGTAGTGGCTGGCAGTTTTTAGCATGCCTCAGCTTTTGAAATCCCAGATGTTTTTGATTTAGAAGTGGGAATGTCTTAATTACTTGAAAAGTTCTCTAGCGGAATCTCAGAATATTGTCATTCTCACACTGAAATCTAAGCCTATCTTAAGTGAGAATTTTGCATCAGACCAATGAAAATTATGGCAGGATGCACGTTAAAATCTGACTTATCAGCTGGTTTTTTGTTTGTTTTTTTTGCCATCCTGGTGATGGTAAGGTGCAGTTCTTTTTAGGAAGCTCCAGCTTTTAAAGTCTTGTAACCGTGTTTCATCCTCAAATCGAAATGTTTGGGGGGTGGGGTGGGGTGGGGTGGGGTGGGGTGCGGAGGGGAGGGGAGGGAGTAGGTCTCCATTAAGACCACAACTAAGATGAAAGGCAAAGAGAAAACTCTAAACAGAAACCGTAGCAGCCAAGCCTTTCTGTGGCTGGATTTTACTTGTGTTGGGAGAAGGTATGTTTTGTAAACTTCCTATTTCTGAACTTTTGTGTAATAGCTTAGTACTAAATTAATTAATTAAAAAACCAAAAAATACAGAGCTGAGTGTTCAGAAGTAGGACTGCTGGGATGTGCAGGAGCTGTGGAACTTCAGTCTCTGAGCTCAGGATGCAAAGAGCCTCAAGAGTTACTCCCAAGGGCTTGATCTTTGATTTAGCAGGCATCTGCTTTAATTGCATCAAAAGGTGGTTTTTACGGCCTGTTCTTAGAAGGAGATGTGTGTGTGTGTGTAATATAAAACTTCAATCTCTCTAAAATCAGAGCGAATAACTATTATTGCAACTTTAGGTGTGTTGACTTCCGAAGAGCAAGAGCTCACCGCTCCCACTTGGCTCTTCCCTTCGATTGTCCCTCTTGCGCCATTCCTCCAGGGAACCGGTCCTCCAGGGGACTGTTCGGAGTGGATGTTAATAATGTTACTATATTTCTCCCCAGAACAACTTCCACCATGGCCACCTCAGCAAGTTCCCAGTTGAACAAAGGCATCAAGCAGGTGTACATGTCCCTGCCTCAGGGCGAGAAAGTGCAGGCCATGTACATCTGGATCGACGGGACCGGAGAAGGGCTGCGCTGCAAGACCCGGACCCTGGACTCGGAGCCCAAGAGTGTGGAAGGTGAGCCCGCCACGTGGGAGGGGAGGGGAGCAGCCTGAGGGTGGGCGCCACTGGATTAGGCCTCTTTATTTTGCCGGTAAAGCTTTTCTAAGGCAGGGCTTTTCGGACTTCACATTCAGTCGACGTTAAGCCCCTACACTGCCTCAAAGCCTGGCAACAATGGAGCCCTTTATTAAAATGGAATCTTGCCTGTAAGCCAGTGTATTGAAGAAAAGCTAAGTCTGGGGTGTGGAACGTTGGGAGGATTCTCGGAGACTTTGCTGACTTAGCCATCTCTGCTTAGCTAAAGCTCCCTCAGGAACCCACTTTGAGAACTGCTGTAGCCTGCATATGCCATCTAGTTTATAGAATTTTTGAAAACTCTGTGTAATACTCATGTCACTGGGTTTCTAGATGCAAGACAAATGTTCTAAAGTGGTTTCCAAATGGGACTGGTTTTTAGTTATTGCCACTCTTGGAAATTCTTAAACTGTCTGATTGCTCATCCTTCCAGGAGCTGCTACTATACTATAGTTGTGACCTTTGTTTTTCAGTCCAGAACAAGCCGTAACTATCCATCCCCTTTCTGGAGAGAGCCTGGAGGGAAATATTGCCTCCTACCTAACTTAGGATAGCTTACTTTTCTGATAATGTTCACGTTTGGGTGAATGAATGAATGATAATAGAAAGCCCGTATGGTATACTGGCTACGTGGCAGGTACTGGGCATGCAAGGTGAGTCTGGTCTGCCTTCAGAGAACTCAGTGAGCAGTAGAGACAAACCAACCTTGAAAACACATCAGGAGAAATGGATAGGTGGTAGGGGTACATTCTTGCATAAGTCATCCTGCTAGTTGTCAGTTTCCCCTGTAAAATAAGGACACAGCTTGAGCTAGAACAGTGCATGGACACAGCGGGAGAATGAGAGAAGGAAGCAATGCAGATGGCCTAGTGGAAGGATCAGAATCTTCCCCATCTCAGTATTTTAAATGCTGACTTGCCAGTAGTGATAACAAAATGCCTCAGTTTGTCTCTTGGCCTACAGTAGACGTATTTAGGGAGGAAATGTCCTTAGATTCTTGGGACTGTTCTTTTAAGGAAATGATGCAATGGTCTTACTCAGAACTCAGATAGGAAGGACTGAACTGTAGGATTAGGTACAGACTTCAAGGTTTACATAGTAATAATGGCATTTATGCCTTACGAACTTCCTAGAAAAGAGAAAGTAGATCTTTAAAGATGGAAAGGTGAGTGAGAGACTGGCTGGCTTTGCATTGCCTGGGAAACTTCTGTACATTTTTAATTTCCCTTCTTTTTTACCCCAGAGTTGCCCGAGTGGAATTTTGATGGCTCTAGTACTTTACAGTCTGAAGGCTCCAACAGTGACATGTATCTCATGCCTGCTGCCATGTTTCGGGACCCCTTCCGCAAGGACCCCAACAAGCTGGTGTTCTGTGAAGTTTTCAAGTACAATCGAAAGCCTGCAGGTGTGTATAGGACGGTAGGGATGCTCCCACTTCATTCCATGAGTGCTGTGGAGGGGAGGGAAAAGACGTTTTGAAACCAGTATTGGGAAGGCTAAGCTATTTCAGAACTGTTTTTAGAATCTAGCGGATTAGGTATCCACCTCTCTACCTTGAACAGTATGGCCCATCCTCCTCTGGTCTCCTCCATTGGTTGCATGAAATGACATTGGATTCTTATAAATCTGTGTGCTGGTGGAGTCTTCACTGACAGTCTTCTTGCCTGTGGGTTTAAGAACCTAAATTCTGGAGCCTGAATGTTGGGTTTGAATCCTGGATCTGCTGCTTAACTACCTACAAATTTGGGCAAAATATTTATTCTCATACATCCACTTTCTTGATTTTTAAAATGGGGAAAATAAAACCCATCTCATAAACATAAAGTTTGAATGAGTTCAATATGTGCAAATCATTTGGAACAGTTATACATCAAATACTGGTTGCCTTTTCATTCCAGACAACTTACTTTGTTTTTCTTTATCCACTGACTATAAAGCGTGAGCATCTTGGTTCACTGTCACATTTGCCCTGAGACTTGCAGTAACAGCACAAAGTACCACGGGAGCCCTGGCATATCTGTTCCCAGTTTTCAGCCAGTCATCTTTTTAAATCCAGCTGAAGTCTCTCGCTACACGGCCAGTGAGATTTAGTGAATTTGGACCTTTGTTTTGAGGGGAGTGTCATCGTGGTGTAAAGGGCATGGGCCCTGAGGGGCCAACGTGACCGCGGGGTGTCCTGGCTCTGCCGCTTGCCCCATACCCTGGGCGCGTTACCTAACATGACATTTCTGAGCCTCGTGTTCTCGTCCGCAAAAATGTAGACTTCTAATACCCACCTCAATGTTGTTGCAAGGACTCTGTTGAGTGTTTTATTTATTAAATATAAAGGTCTTAAAATGGTTCCTGGAACATAATGAAGCAGTCACTTGTCTGTTTTAAAGTTCCTTTCTAGCTTGGAATTGTTTCCAGTTGAGCTCATCTCAGTTTTCTTCTGTACCAGCCAGTGCTATATAACTTGGCACTTAATGTCACCTGGAATGCAAACCCTCTAATGGACAGATGAGTCCCAGTAAAAATTAGATTTGGCTGTAAGTGCCTGAGAAACAAGGGAAAGGTCTGACAGCTAGAAGCAGCTGCCCTGTGGATAGAGGGTTAAGAGCCTGGCATTTGGTGCTGGGAGGAGGCCAGCCTGCAGATAAGGTGAACACTTGCTCTGTGCCGAATCCTCTCCCATGTGACTTGGTTGTAACTGAGTTTAATTATAACTGATGTCTTTCAGAGTTTCCCCTATAAATGTATAACAGCAGCTTCTCCCGTTTTTCCAACTTAACAGTGATGGGACACAGAAAGGTTTATGCTGGGTCAGTTCAGCCTATAACACACCTCAGCCATGCGGAATCTTGGGATATTTTCCCATCAGCATTGTGATTCAGCATGTGTCCTTAGGTTCCCAATGGCATGTTGACTTGTGTTTTCCTTTAGAGACCAACTTGAGGCACACCTGTAAACGGATAATGGACATGGTGAGCAACCAGCACCCCTGGTTTGGAATGGAGCAGGAATATACTCTCATGGGGACAGATGGGCACCCCTTCGGCTGGCCTTCCAACGGCTTCCCTGGGCCCCAGGGTAAGTCTCCTTGCAAGAGGTAAAACTACTCCTCTCCAAGTGTTTAACTGTCCAGAGATGGGAGTAACTCTTTCTGAATCGAGACGCTGAGACTGGCTGAAATGACATAACAGCTCTCACGCTATCCAAATCCAGAAATGGAAGTAGATGTGTACAGTAAGGACTGAGAGGGGGAACCTTGTTCTCCACTGAAGCAGTGGGGAAGAGCAGCCCCCAGCATTCTCCACCCTCCGATGGAGCTGCAGGCAGGGATGTGACTCCAGCGAGTGTTAGGGGCCTTCTAGAAATTTCTGACGTTGGGATTTTTGGATTTCCTGACTCTTGCCATTTTGTCTTCATGCTTCTTTCTACAGGTCCGTATTACTGCGGTGTGGGAGCAGACAGAGCCTATGGCAGGGACATCGTGGAGGCTCATTACCGAGCCTGCTTGTATGCCGGAGTCAAGATCGCGGGGACTAATGCCGAGGTCATGCCTGCCCAGGTAAGCAGCTCTTGCCCATCCTTCCCTGCTTCTGGAAGAAGGGCAGGTAGGCAGGTGAGGACTGGCTAGCAAGGCCTGCTGTGATACAGCTCCAACCCAGAACCTGAGAATGGATTAGAGTAGAGGCGAGAGAGAAGACAGCAGGTTTAGGAGCTTCTGAGTTGGGGTGAGCACTTGGCTTTGTTTTAAAGACCAACCTTGCCATTCTTTCTAGTGGGAATTCCAAATTGGACCCTGTGAAGGAATCAGCATGGGAGATCATCTCTGGGTGGCTCGTTTCATCTTGCATCGTGTGTGTGAAGACTTTGGAGTGATAGCAACCTTTGACCCTAAGCCCATTCCTGGGAACTGGAATGGGGCAGGCTGCCACACCAACTTCAGCACCAAGGCCATGCGGGAGGAGAATGGTCTGAAGTGAGTGCCTTCTGCTGGGGCCAGCTTTATTCTCCAGTGACAGAAAGCTTGGGGAGAAAGTTACCAGACTCTGAGCAGTGTCTCCTTTGCAAGATGACTCGCCAAACCTTTGTATCAGGGATGAGTAAGCTGGACTTCTCAGTCTAGACAAACCCCTCAGCTCTTGACACTTGACCTCAAAAATTTTCTAATCCTATCATTTTGTTCCCATTTGAAAAGTCCCAAGTCTACTCTAGCATAGAGTTAACACCATCTATGGTGATATAGGGAGAAGTGGGCAAATCGATTCATGCCTTTGAAAGTGTAACTAAATTAGTAACAGTACAGGCATGTGGACAGTCTTAATGCTTATGAGTGAGAGAAAGTTTCAGGTGATTAGGATCTTTTTATTCAACTCCTGCCTCTCCCTTGCTTGTCAGGCGCTATCCTGAGCGCTAGGACTCCCGGGTAACAAGGCAGAGTTGCCGCCGTCGTGGAATATTTGTTCTCCTGGGGCCGTGTTTGGTGAATTTAGGGCCATACCTGCTCCTGCCCTGAAGGGCATGTTTCCCTGTGACAAGGCCAGACCCTCATCTTTTCTTTTTCCTCTAGGTACATTGAGGAGGCCATCGAGAGACTGAGCAAGCGGCACCAGTACCACATCCGCGCCTACGATCCCAAGGGGGGCCTGGACAATGCCCGGCGCCTAACTGGATTCCACGAAACCTCCAACATCAACGACTTTTCTGCTGGCGTCGCCAACCGTAGCGCCAGCATCCGCATTCCCCGGACTGTCGGCCAGGAGAAGAAGGGCTACTTTGAAGACCGTCGTCCCTCTGCCAACTGCGACCCCTTTTCGGTGACAGAAGCCCTCATCCGCACATGTCTTCTCAATGAAACTGGCGACGAGCCCTTCCAGTACAAAAACTAAGTGGACTAGACTTGCAGCTGTTGAGCCCCCCTCCTCCTCCCTCCCACTCCAAATCTCCCCCCTCTCCCTGTTGTCCCAGTTGTAACTCAAAGGGTGGAATATCAAGGTCTTTTTTTATTCCTTGTGCCCAGTTAATCTTGCTTTCTTTGGCTAAGATAGAGGGGTCAAGTTCTTAATCTCTTTGCACCCACCCTCCTTTTTTCCCTATCACTGAAGCTTTCTAGCGCGGTAGTGGGCGGGGTGGGAGGGACGTAACCACTGCTTCCATTTAATGGGTGTGCTTGTCCAGTAGGCATAGCTATCCAGACGGAGCACGCTCGCAGGAGAGGGAGGAGTTTTTCTTTGAGGTAGTCAAAAGTGGAAGGCTTGGCTTACTACTCCTCCAGGTCAGAACTTTCCTTCTTGGTGGAAAAGTTTAAGTTTCTTAGAACCAGCATTCTAGAAACAGTGGGAAGTGGGACAGAAAGTAGGGATTAGGGATCAGGGAGGAATACGCCCTCGGTCTCCTCTTGCCTGGGGCTAAATGCCCTCCCCTCAACACAGAGCTGAGTAAACCGATGGGCAGCCCTACCTTAAAAGAAGAAATGGTTCTTATTGCTTGGTCCTCCTTTATAACACAAAGCAGAGTAGTATTTTTATATTTAAATGTAAAAACAAAAAAATTATATATATGGGGGTGTGGATTATGTGTGTTTTTTTCTAAAGATGAAAACCATCCGGGTCACAGGGAGCCAAAGTAAAGCAAACAGTCTGGTTTAGAGATGAGTGTCTCCTTTTGAGAGGAGGTAGGGGAAGGGGTCCTTGGAAAGTTGGTGATTTTGGGGTTAATTCCCTGTTACCACTTTAAGGGTTTCTCTGCCCTGCCCACCCTCCAGAGGAAGAGGTGTGGGTGCTGCTCAGTTGACAGGTGGCCACAGGTTAACTAGCAGTCACTAGCAGTCCCCAGGGCTCTGTTATAAAAGACACATACACTTGTCCACACACGGGTTTAGAAATGAGTTGGCTGGTCAACTTGAGCATGTTACTGACAGAGGGGATATTGGGGTTATTTTCTGGTGGGAATAGCATGTCACTAAAGCAGGCCTTTTGATATATTAAAAAAAATTTTTTAAAGCAAAATAGAAGTTTTAGAGTTTAATCAGATTTGTAGGATTTCTAAGTAATTTTACGTAATTGCTTATTTGCTTCAACTATGTCTTTCCACCTCTGCTCTTGGAGGAGAGGGAGACAGGGCTGTTGGCAAAACCTGTGATTTTTGTATCCTGGTGTCTTCTCCCAGTGCAAAATATTCCTTTCCTTTGTTAAGATGCTGAGGAGTCATTTTTTCGTTTATAATAAAAACCTCACCTTCATCCCCAAATTTCCCCTCCTGTTCTGTGGTGGGTTTGTGTTGGCAGCAGGCCAGCTGTGGTTTTTCTCTTGCCATGATGACTTATGATTGCCACGTACAGTATGTTCAGAGTTAGATAACACCTCATTGTAAACAAACTGTAACTGCCCAGAGCAGCACTTATAAATCAGCCTAACATTTATAAGATCTCTTATGACTTGTTTCTTTGTGGTTCTTTTAAATCCCAATGTGCCATTTCATTCCTTTATATCCTACCCAACAGGGTGGAGGGGGCGGGAGTTTACTTTGTTTTAAGAGGCAAAATAAGCTGAAGTTGATCTGCTTTTCGAGTTTTTAAAACTCTGGAGTCATGTTGCCGACAAGCTCTTTGCTATACCTCTCTAGCTTGGGCATTTGAGATTTCTGGGATTGTTTCTTCATCTAGACTCAGATCACACAATATTGATATTTTCTAGCCCCTATAGAGTTTTGTAGCAAGGAACAGCCCCTGCCCCTCCTCTCCCTGTGCTCTTGAGTTTGGCTTTGACCTACCATGCTATAACACTGTCTTGAACACACCTGGCTTAGTATAACAGCCTAAACCAGGGGTCCTCAAATTTTTTAAACAGGGGCCAATTCACTGACCCTTAGACCATTGGAGAGTACGCACTGTGGGCCCGGGACGAGTCGGCTGCTAAGCAGGACAGGCACTGGTGGCAAAAACACCCGGAGGGCTGGATGAATGTGCTAGGAGGCCCGCATGTGGCCCACGGGCCTTGGTTTGAGAATGCCTGGCCTAAAAGATTTAATGTGTGACTAACTGGTTTTGCTAGCTCTACTCTTCTCTACCCAACTGCCAGTGGTTCGTTTAGTAAATATTGACCACGTTGCTACCTGGGTTGAAGACTGGCTGTGCCCTGGGCATAGGCTTGTCCTTGGGTATATCTTTCCTTGCACTAGACCAATGGACTGCTTGTGAATCTTCCAAAAGCTCTATGTTGACACCTCTGCCCTTGCTCGCTCTTGATCTGTTTACCTGGAAGTTCCTAGACTTTGTCCTGGCCAGTTCTATTTTTTATTCATTCCTTACTAGGCTGGGTAGGAGCTTCCTCTTGCTCCTATGATTTTGTACACATACCTAGCAAACAAGCAGTTATTTGTTCAACACACTAGCACACCATATTATTAAATGATGTTACTAATGTTAATAACATGGTGAGCAATAGTGATTATTTTTAAAAGGTAGTGTTCCCTACAGAGGTAGCTAGGGGCCCGTTATAACAGTAACAGTGTTCTTTAGGCAAGTGTAAACTTTGCTGTAGTCTTACATAATCCTAGCTATCCGTAGTTTTCGGGTATCTTAGGAAGGTTGGCTCCTGCCATCGTGGTTTAACTTTCAAAGTAGATCCTACCTATTAGGTTGCTGAGTATGGTCCCAGTTGACACCTGTTCCAGCATGAATAAGAGTGTCCTCCTCACTCTTAGTATTTCCCTGGTTTTGATGTTAGATTACATAGTCACTCTTATTTCTTGAATCTCTACTTCCACCTCGCCAGCTGAAGTTGTCTTCCCTTTACTGGGTCACCCTTGCAGGTTTTAGGGAAGTATATTCTACACGGCATAGCACAAGACTGAAGAGGCAATGACCTGAACACTTTGGTTTTTGTTTGCTGTAACCAATTCCCCAATAAAGATTGCATGAAAAGGAATTCTAAATTCATAGGATCAGAATTTAGATGGAAACGACCAACATATATCCGTCTCCTCCCTCTCTCACCTGGAATCAGCTTTGACCTACAGGTCGCGGTGCAATCCCCTTGTATTTCCCAGGTGTTTTTTATAGCTCACTTAGCAGACACTAGGTTACATGGCAACTTTTATCAGCAATAGATTAAACAGAATGATGGCCAAGCCTTCATTCAGCCTTGAAGAAACAGGCCAGTATTTGCAAAAGGAGGTCTCCATGAACTCCTTAAACAACATGATTTCCCTTAATATCCTGCAGGTTAGTAGATGAGAGCTAATTGGCAGCACACACTAATAGAGGATTTCAAGGAATTCCTTGGCTGGGTGCTGTCTAGGGCCATTTAAAAAGCCAGATGTATGCTGCTGGGTAGAATGGTAGACTAGTGAGTGGATAAAAGAAGTTTCTGAACAAATGCTTTGTGCTCGGGCTCCAAATAGCTCACCAAAGGCTTCACACAGATATTAATAATTCCAGCTACTGCTTGGCCCTTAGTCCAGTAAAGTAAAAGTAACTTGCTATCCTAAAGAACGAAAGTGTCCCACCACTCAATAGGACTTATTTTTTTTTTTTTTTTTTTTTTTGAGACAGAGTCTCACTTTGTTGCCCAGGCTAGAGTGAGTGCCGTGGCGTCAGCCTGGCTTACAGCAACCTCAATCTCCGGGGCTCAGCAATCCTATTGCCTCAGCCTCCCGAGTAGCTGGGACTACAGGCATGCGCCACCATGCCCGGCTAATTTTTTGTACATATATATTTTAGTTGGTCAATTAATTTATTTCTATTTTTGGTAGAGACGGGGTCTCGCTCAGAGCTCAGGCTGGTTTCGAACTCCTGACCTTGAGCAATCCGCCCGCCTTGGCCTCCCAAAGTGCTAGGATTACAGGCGTGAGCCACCACGCCTGGCCTTCAATAGGACTTCTTAATTGAACTTCATGCAGGCAGGGATCCTGTGTTTTCTTGCCCACCACTGTATCCCCAGACCTTTTGTGGTGCCTGCAGTACTTGTTTAATGAATAATTTTTAGGTCTTAGTTCTGCAGGCTTTGAGCCTATAGCTACTGGCTGGTGTCAAACCAATGAGGTCTTGGTTGTTTGGCTACGTTTTAACTCCGGCCATGGCACTAAGATGCCTATCTGTTTTATGGAGCTTAAAAAGAATCAAACATGTTGATTGTTTTTCACTGCAAACATTATGGCACAACTCAAGCCTTCTTGGGAGCGTGTTGTAGAAAAGAACAACTACTTCCTCAGTTAATTCTGGTTGGGTTCAGGCAGTCTGGAGCCTTGTGTTTCTTCAAGAGTTACAACTGATGTAAAGTGGCAGTTTATCATTGTCTCCAAAGGCTTCAGGTAGATTGCTCCTGTAAACAGTTTTTCAGCCTTTAGCTCAATCACCAGACATTCATTAAAAAAAAAAAAAAATTCATACTTAATTTCACATTATGCAGATATATGCACATACACAATAGGTACAAAGTAGGCATACACCATACTTGTGAGAACATGCATATATGCACATATTAGATTCACAATACAGGTATCCTACATAGGACTTTTACCCAAGATACAGCATCTTACAAAGGAGACAGGAACTTACATCTTCCAGAAACAGCACACAAGAGAATCTGCCGAGCTGAGAAAGCTATCATTAGGAGTGGGGAGGTGAGACATAGAAGGTACAGTCATTCTTAAAACAAGGGTCCACTGCCAACTCCTAATCATTAATCTCCCCCCTCCTTCTGTGCTTTATGCACAGGAGGTTCTCAGGCATAGTCAACCACTAAGTAGTTGTCTGTGATTCACTGCCTGGAGTTGCTCTGATCTAGGAGAGGAATGTCAAAGTCCTGCATTACAGAGGAAGTGTCCATGTGGTTGCTGTTGTCGTTTGATGAATTGCTTTTCATGGGGCAGCAAGTTGTCCTCGTGGATTTCAGACTGAGTTACTTGCATTGCCTTGAGACTGCAACTTGTCGCCTGTTCAGCTCTTCCACTGTAAGGCATGGTCGGCAGATGAAATCCGATGGGCACTCCATCATCGAATCTGTGGGCTGTGTTGAAGCCTGTCTGCATAGGCCTTTCAACAAAGGTTGAGAGTAACTCCCCTCTTGTGACTATTTTACTGCTCTATTGAATTGGCATTTAAGATATCTCTAAAAATTAATAAATAAGATGGGGGTCAAATAGGCACTACTTTGGTGCTTGGGGGGAAGCATATGAATGAGCGGACAAGTGAATGGAAATCCTTCTCTTCCTCCTCCATGTGACTCTCCTCTTCCAGCCAGCGAGTCATTGGCATCACCAACCCGTATGGGCTTCCTGGGCCTAGTGCTGTGCACACCAGCTTAGCCTCAAATGACTGTGGTATCGTGGTGACTCCATTCCAGCAATGCTACAGAATGCAGTGTCACGTGGGGGGACGGGAGGGAGGCGGGCTTTTGCTGGAGGAAGTGAACATTTGCCTGGTCTCTGGGAAGGAACTTGTGATCTAATCAGCAGCTAACTGTAGAGAGACAGTAGAGTAGGGGAATCCACTTTCCCAGAGCTTCCTTGACAAGAAAGGACCACCAAGCTCATTCCCAGGTAGGTCTAGGATCGGGAAACTGCCAAACTATTATTAACTTTTTGCTCCCCCAAGACAGTCTTGCTCTGTCACCCTGGTTAGAGTGCAGTGGCATCATCATATAGCTCACAGCAATCTCGAACTCCTGGGCTCATGTGATCCTCTTGCCTCAGCCCCCTGAGTAGCTGGGACTACAGGTGCGCACCACCACACCCGGCTACTTTTTCTGTTTTTCTTCAGAGACAGGGTCTTGCTTTTGTTCAGGCCAGTCTCAAATTTCTGACCTAAAGTGATCTTCCAGCCTTGGCCTCCCAGAGTGCTAGGATTACAGGCGTGAGCCACCCCTGCCAGGCAACATTTTTATATAAATACATCTGTGGCCTAGCACTTAGCCAAGTAAGGCTTCAATAAATGTTTGTCAAATTAAATTGTTAGAATTTCCAGGGCAGGAGAAATAAATAAAAGAAAAGAAATTGCCAGAGAAAGGTCACTACAGTGTCACTGGCTAAAGGGAGTGGACAGAAGGCTGGGGGTGGGGGTTCAGTTTATTCACAAGGATTAACCTCAGGTGTTAGTGGTTTGGGTATGAGCTGCCCCATTCCCACATTAATCCCAAAGTAGCTGGTTCAGAAATCGCCTCCTCTCCCTGACCCCAAATGCAGGGTTTGGGGGTGATCATCCCAATTGCTATGTCCTGGAGCAGCTGAGTCTTCCAGGTTCCTCCTTCCCTTGGGATACTGAGACCATCTGTGGCATTAAATGATTCATTTCTCCAGAAACGGTCACCATCCTGAGATAAGCTAGAGACGTCTCCAAAATTCCTTCCAGAGTTAGAATTTTGTGCTGTGAGCCATCACACCCAACACAGAAATGAAGCAGTTCCAACTTACGATCAGTTACTTGTCATCAAGGTTCACAGCCAAATTCAGAATTTCAAGTACACTGGAGAAGTCTGAAAGAGAGGAACAAGCCATACGTTAATACAGCATTTCTTGGGAAAACAAATTATGAGACAACAATTTATGTTAGTACTAATAGTAATGTTTAACCATAAAATAATTTAACCTATTTCTTTCAGGTTAGGGAAAACCATTTCTCTCTGTTTGGTGACTTTGGCTTTGTGGGCTTTAGGGTCCTAAATAAAGCTGGCTTACACAGGTCTGCAGGTGGCTTAGACCAGCACTCCCCACCCTGAGGGCGTGTGTCATATGAAAGCATCATGAATGTACTCTCTATTGCTGCATAACAAATCCCCCCAAAATGTAACAGTTTCAAATAGCAAATATTTATTATCTCATATAATTTCCAAGGATCAGGAATCTGGGAGTGACTTAACTGAGTGCTTCTCCCTTGAGGTCTTTTAGGAGGTTGCAGTCAAACTGTGAGGGCTGCCGTCTAGGAAGATTTAAGTGGGTCCAATTCCCTGCCACGTGAGTCTCTCCATAGTGCTGCCGTGACATGCCTTATTCCAGAGTGAGAGATCCAAGACAGAGGTCTCTCTCTCTCCACATATATATATGAAAGAAGCCACACTCTTTTCATAACCTAATCTTGGAAGAAACATCCCATCACTCTTACTATATTTGCTAAAAGGGTGTCATTAAATCCTTTTTTTTTTTTTTTTTTTTTTTTGGAGACAGAGTCTCGCTTTGTTGCCCAGGCTAGAGTGAGTGCTGTGGCATCAGCCTAGCTCACAGCAACCTCAAACTCCTGGGCTCAAGCAATCCTTCTGCCTCAGCCTCCCAAGTGGCTGGGACTATGGGCATGTGACACCATGCCTGGCTAATTTTTCTATATGTATTAGTTGGCCAATTAATTTCTTTCTATTTATGGTAGAGACCGGGTCTCGCTCTTTCTCAGGCTGGTTTTGAACTCCTGACCTCGAGCAATCCGCCCACCTTGGCCTCCCAGAGTGCTAGGATTACAGGTGTGAGCCACCCCACCCGGTCTTGGGTGTCACTAAATTCAGTCCACACTTATGGAGAAGGGCAAGCTCTACCTCTTGAGGGAAGAAAATAAGAGAATTTGTGAGCTTATCTTTAAATCCACCATAATGGGCAACTTGACCCTGAGACAATAGTCCAGGTTCAAGTGTTGTTCTTGGGAGAAAGTCTTTTGTTTAAGATGTCTGGTTTCCTTCAAGTCCTTTAATGTCATAGTTCCTTTAATTTGCCTTCTTGTCTGTCAGAGTGTGGGATTAATCTCTGGGGAGTAAGGGATAATATTGGTTACTTCTTTCCCCTTCTCTATCCCAAACACCAGGAAGGTTCTCTAGGAGGCCCTCAGGGAGCCTAAAGCAGAGAAGAAAAAGGCAATGTCTATAGGGACATAAAACCCATAAAATGTTTATTGATGCATATAAAGGAGTTTCCAGACTGGACTCCAATAGGCCTTCCAAAGCCAGCTGCAACTTCTTTTTTTTTTTTCTTTTTTTTCAACTGATCTGGGACTTATTTTATTTTATTTTTTTCTTTTTCAGCTGCAACTTCTACACTCACATTCCACCTGTTACAAGCCCAAATCTGCACGTTCCTCTGTGAGACACCTCTTTGCCATCACAGATATGCATCGCCTCCCTTGATACTCACGGTAACCACATTTCACTTAGACTAAAATATTTGGAGAGGACGTATATACAATGTGATCCATTCCTTCCTTACCCCAGGCTAAGCTTTCTCCAATTCTAAAAAATGACTTTGTGGATTAGCTTTTCTGGTGCTTGAAGACGAAAGAAAAATCCTCAGCAGAACGAATACAAACCCAGAAACTTCAAAGGACTTTTGTATTCTTGCCCCAGCACTCTCAGGAGATCCTAAGGGGGTCTTATTAATATTTCTACTTGAATAATCAGGATCTAGGAGCCACAGACATCCTCAACGGGGGATACAGCCCTTCTGGGAACTTGGAAATATTACTATGCCTTCCTTTTTGTCTAGGCAACTATCGAAAAACCAAAAAGCACTTCTAGGGGCTACTAAATTAATGTGGATTGTGCAAAGCTGATGCTGACTAAGAATTCCAGAGCTGGTGACAGAGGATGGAAAGAATAGAAGATTCTTGATCTGGTCCTCACATTATATCATTACTGAGTCTCTCCACCACCCTGAAGCCCCCCATGTACACCCTTGTTTCTGACATGCTTTTCCCTGCCTTTTAAGATTGAAAAGCAAGGTCCAGCTGAGTTAGTCTCAAGAGAAATTTAGAGTCTGGTACACGTGGGACGTGTAAGCCCTATCCGGCTGATGCTCCTTGTAGATTGTCCAGAAAAGCCCAGAAGTGTGGAGAACCAGCGTTTTCTTTTCATGCTAAGTTTCACCCAGCCTGGCATGGCAGGCCGCAGGTTGTTTTGCTTTCATAAGCCATGTTATGTAACTAGCATCTTGCACAATAATCCTGAGCCAACTTAGAGGTCACAGCAGAAAGGGAGGGGAAGAGGGAGGAGAACAATCAAAGAAATGGAAAGAGAATACGGAAGGAGAGCCAGAAAGGAGCAGAGGAGGAGAGAGAGAAAAATGGAGGTTGAGAGTGGAGGCAGAGTGAGACTGATTTCTACCGCCTGCTCGTATGTTCTTGGTCCCTAGTGCCACGGTGTGGTGTGCTGCCTGGAAGTTCTCCCCTCGTTGCAGCTGGGCATTAAGTCTCCTTCAGCTCACACTCTGGGGAGGGGCTGAGTGCCAGCCGCCTGCAGGAAGCAGCCGGGGCCCATTGGCTTGCCTGCTGGAGGCAAGGGCAGCCAGGCACGGTGTAGCACTGATCACTTTCGATGGAGACAAACAGGCATGAATGACAACATCTCTGTCCACGCAGCCTCTATCACAGGTCCCCACTGAGTATATGAGTCAGGGGGCTAGTGAGCGGGGAAGCACGAAAGGGCCTGGAGACCCGAGGCCTTTCTCCTCTTTGTTATTTCAGACGATTATAGCCCACTATTCAGTGTCCCAAGCACCTAAAGAATCTTCTTTTCTCACCAGTGCATGCTCCATGGAAATTTCCTCGGCCTTTGGTACCCAAAGATGCTGGTACATGAATTTGAAGTTTAGAATCTCAGAACTGAAAGTCATCCTGGGGCAGTCACCCTAAACCTGATTTTGGGTTATTCTCCTCTTTGACACTCTGGTTAAGACATACAAAGAAAAACAGGTATGGGTATTCTCTGTTGAAAATATGCTTTAAATATAATCTCAGTGTGTTCAAAGTCTTCCCGAAGCTTGATCAGGGATTCAGGTTAAGAACCCTGTCCTCAAGTCAATCTGTGCAGCCTCCCAGGTTTAGGAACCCTTTCTGCAGCATCCGTTACAAGTGGCCATCCAGGTTATGCTCAAGCCCTCTACGGCAGAGAGGTCACTATGTCATAAGGAAGCCCTTTCCATTATTAACTGCTTTATGGTTTTCTTTATGATGGGATAAAATTTGCCTCTATGTAGCTTCTGCCATTATCCTCATTCCGCCCTCTGAAACTATATAGACCAGAGCCGATCTCTCTTTCACATGACAATCTTCGGGAGAGTTAAAAATAGAACTCACCTCTCCATTGAGTCATTTTTTTTTTTCTTTTTGGAGACAGAGTCTCACTCTTGTTGCCCGGGCTAGAGTGCCATGGTGTCAGCCTAGCTCACAGCAACCTCAAACTCCTGGGCTCAAGCAATCCTCCTGCCTCAGTCTCCCGAGTAGCTGGGACTACAGGCATGCGCTGCCATGCCCGGCTAATTTTTTTCTATATATATTAGTTGTCCAATTAATTTCTTTCTATTTGTAGTAGAGACGAGGGTCTCACTCTAGGACTCATCTACTGTGTGTGATTTCAGAGTAAGAGTCTGCTTTTTCCTTCTTCTAGGCACCAAATTTCTAATTGACATAAAGATATGACTGATTTTTTGAAAGTCTTATCACACCTGTAGCTTTGCAATCCTATTAAAATCCTGAAGGAAGGGATGCATTGCTTCCAACATACACTTATGCTTCTGATTTTCAACACATCATAAGGATATGAAGGTTATCCTCATTACATGTCATCTTGCTAACTTTGGTACAACTTTTTCAGGCCATTGTGATCTTTTTAAATTTACCTTGGTTCTCTCTCTTTGAGTCACTGGTAAATTATTTAACTGTGCATTATTATAGATTCTTTTTTTTCCCTGCCCCAATAAATTTTTCAATCAAGTAAATGACAAAAAGCTGAATGGGTTGAACAGAGGTAAATAGAGCATTCTTCAGCAAAACTTCAAAAGACTTCCTTTCAGGTTGGAATCAAGTCACTAACCAATACTCTATGAGTATTGGTTGTTCCACTAGATACCAATCCATCTAACTTTCCTTCATCTAGTTTACATTTTTTTAGCTTGATTTGTTTGCTTATAAGAGATTTTTTCCAAATGTTTTACTGAAATCAAGACACATTTTGTCGAAATAAAATTTTGCCTTTATCTATTAGTCTAGTGATACTATCAAAAAAAAGAAGAAAAGAAATGGCTGGTTCCAGCGCAGTGACGTTTACAACCAATTGACTACAGGCATGTACCACCATGCCCGGCTAATTTTTTCTATATATTTTTAGTTGGCCAATTGATTTCTTTCTATTTTTAGTAAAGACAGGGTATCGCTCTTGCTCAGGCTGGTCTGGAACTCCTGAGCTCAAACGATCCTCCCGCCTCAGCCTCCCAGAGTGCTAGGATTATAGGCGTTAGCCACTGTGACCGACCAATTTTGTTGGTATTAAAAAGTTTACCAGTCTTGGGCTGGGCGTGGTGGCTCACGCCTGTAATATTAGCACTTCTGGAGGTCGAAGTTGGAGTTGCTTAAGGCCAGGAGTTCAAGAGCAGCCTGAGCAAGAGTGAGACCCTGCCTCTACTGAAAATAGAAAAATTAGCTGGGCATGTGGCACATGCCTGTAGCCCCAGCTACTTGAAAGGCTGAGGCAGGATAATCACTTGAGCCCAGGAGTTTGAGGTTGCAGAGAGCTATGATGATGCCACCTCACTCTAGCCAGGGTGACAGAGTGAGACTGTGTCTTTAGGGAAAAAAAAAAAAAAAAGAAAGCTTATCAGTCTCATTATCAAAATTTGCATTTTAAGAAATGCAGACAGCATTCACCCAGTGTACAGTATCCTGACTACACCTCTGTTCTGGAAGTTTCTGTATGTTTACTGAGCCTGGTTTCAGGATCACATTAGCTGGTATTTCTCCCTCCTTCTCCTAAGGGACTTAACCTCCTGGGTAGTTAGTGGGATATTTGTTTCTTTGCTCCAGGGGAAGATTGGTTTGCTGGGTGGAAGTTCAAGGTTGCTGCAAGACCACCTTTCCGACAGTCCTTAGAGAAAGCACAAGTGCTTTGAATCTGATGGGGCAGGGGAGATGGGGCGACCCCAGAAAGGGAGCCTCTGAGAAGCCTTGAAGGAAATATTCCCCAAGGCAGTAAGGACATGCCTTTTTTTTTTTTTTTTTTTTTTTTTTTTTTGATGGGGTGAAGCTAGGAAGGTGATAGGACTTCCACTGGGAAGAACTGTATGGTTCGCCTGAACAGGCTGGACCAGAGCAGTGAGCAAGTCACTTGCTTCCAAGAGACCATGGGACCTTTGACCACAATAGCTGCAGCCACTTGCCACCTTTCCTTTGTTTTGTGAGCACTAGGTAATTCTCCTGAATTTATTTCCAGTTCTAGGCCAAGACAGGGACCCCAGGAACACTGCAAAATTCCCTGCCAGGCCAGCAGGATGGGGACTCAGAATCCAGTGAGAGTCCTGCTCTTCAAAAGAGGGACACAGACAGGACAACTCTTCGGTTATCAGGGCAGCTAGAAGACTTATCAGATGAGCTGCATTTGCATAGCAGGGACTTTTTTTTTTTTTACTTAGTTTGTAAATCTATTTGGAAAGGCTGGGTGGGGATTGTAATGGCAGTTATGGCATTACTAAAGCCACTAGGCCATACCTCAGCACCATCACTATTGGCTTCAGATTTTCATTTGATTAAAGCAAATAAGATACAGTGGCATTTTTGTGGGCATAAATCCACCTTACCCTATTGCTGGCATCTGCTCCTGGAGTCTAAACCAAGTTCCTTGAAAATAATAAACATCGTTGAAGGAGTGGATGAATTCTTACGGATCTGAGCTACTTGAGTCCGTGAAGGAGCTATGTCTGATCTTATTACCTTTGGACAAGTCACTTAATCTCGCTGAGATTCAGCCTTGTCATCTATAAAACGGTTGTAGCGATGTGTAGCCCTCAGAATTAAGCCCTCAGATGTTGGCCGCCATGGGGGCGTGACAAGGCCCACTGCAGGGAACGCGGCAGATGTCTGACAAATGCTCGGTAGTCTTCCTTTCTGTCCCCCACGGCTTGGGTTTCCTTTCTTAGGCCAGGAAAGTTGCTGCGGAGGCTGCAGCTATTTAAGTCCACTGACCTTTCCTGCTAGGGCTGCAGGCCACCTCTATCTCAGGCTGCTGGTGACTAAGGCTGCTGATGACGGAAGTGGCTGGGGGTGTGTTGGGAGGTGGGGCAGGGGTGGGGCAGGGGTGGGGCTGTGCACGTGACCTACTGGCTCTCAGGCTCTGCACATTTCTCTTGACAGAGATGCCTGCCTGTCTACAGACTGGTGACCTCAGAGAAGGTAGCAAGAGCAGGGCTCTTGGCTCCAAGTCACTCCCTCTCCTTGGCCTTTCTCTGACGTTGCTGGAGCTTGGGTTTCCTTCCTTGCCTTGGTTGCCCTGAGCCCTGGCCTGTGGGTAACAGACCTTTGTCCAGGGAGCAGGGCTGGCCTGGCAGGCCTTCCAGAGGACACCGTCTACAGAACTTGGTAAGAACATTCCATTATCTATGTAAGAGGCACTGTCAGGATGTCACTGTCCTGCCTGGTTCCTTCAAGTCCAGGGAAGGTTTGGGGGACTTCACCCCTCCACCATGATCTCCATCAGCTGAACTCACCCCCGCCCCCATTACACAATCTAAACAAAAACAGTGTGCTTGCCCACTCCAGATATAAACTCACTCCACGACACACACACCCAACTAGAAAATGCCTCTTAGAGTGAAGCTCAGCTTGCTCTAAGTCAAACACCTGAGATGGTTTCTCCAAAGCTTTATGTAAATATCATTATGGTATAAAAAGCAACGTATACAGGGCCCCATTTGATCCTCATAACCTTAATTCATAAAAAGCTTTTACAAAGTGAGATGTATGATGGCTAAATGTTATGGGTCAGCTTGGCTGGGCCATGGTGCCTCAATATTGGTCAAACATTATTCTGAATGTGTGTGCAGGTGTTTTTTGGATGACATTAACATTTAAATAGGTGGACTTTGAGTAAAGCAGATTATCCTCCCTAACGTGTGTAGGGCTCATCCAATCAGCTGAAAGTCTTAGAACAAAAGATTTACAATGAAGACTTAGGACAAAAGACTTGCTCCCCCTGGGCAAGAAGGAATTCTGCCTGCAGACTGCCTTTGGTCACTGAAACTGCTCCCTAGCTCTCTAGCCAGTGGCCCTACCCCATTGGATTTCAGACTCACCAAGCTCCAACAATACAGGAACCAATTCCTTAAAATAGCTCTCTCTCTCAAAGTATGTATGTTGGCCGGGCGCAGTGGCTCACACCTGTAATCCTAGCACTCTGGGAGGCCGAGGTGGGCTGATTGCTCAAGGTCAGGGGTTCGAAACCAGCCTGAGCAAGAGCGAGACCCCGTCTCTACTCTAAATAGAAAGAAATTAATTGGCCAACTAAACATATATAGAAAAATTAGCCGGGCATGGTGGTGCATGCCTGTAGTCCCAGCTACTACTTGGGAGCCTGAGGCAGGAGGATCGCTTGAGCTCAAGAGTTTGAGGTTGCTGTGAGCGAGGCTGATGCCACGGCACTCACTCTAGCCTGGGCAACAGAGTGAGACTCTGTCTCAAAAAAAAAAAAAAAGTATGTATGTTTATAATTTTGTCCAATGATCAAATAAAACCTAATTAGATGGTTTTATTACTATCTTACCCAAGTCAAAACAAAGAAGCATGCACAGAAAAAGCTAGAAAAAATATATTAAATGTTGAAATTAAATAGTAGAACTATGGTTGATTTTCTTACATTTTCTAAATGTTGAATAATGGGAATGTATTAATTTATAATGAAAATATTAAAAATTAACTTTTTTTTTTTTTTTTTTTTTGGAGACAGAGTCTCACTCTGTTGCCCGAGCTAGAGTGTCATGGTGTCCGCCTAGCTCACTGCAACCTCATACTCCTGGGCTTAAGGGATCTTCTGGCCTCAGCCTCCCGAGTAGCTGGGACTACAGGTGTACACCACCATGCCCAGCTAATTTTTCTATGTTTTGTAGAGATAGGGGTCTCATTCTTGCTCAGGCTGGTCTCGAACTCCTGAGCTGAAGCAGTCCTCTGGCCTCAGCATCCCAGAGTGCTAGGATTATAGGCATAAGCCACCTCCATTGTGCCTGGCTGTCAATTTTCTCATTTATAAAGTAAGGGGGTTGGATTAGGTGACACAAGTTCCTTTCCAACTTCCAAGTTCTAGGCATCTGATCTCTTTTTAGTCACTGGAGAATATTCCAAGTTTTTATCAAGAGCTGGCTCTGTGAGCAGACAGCTGCCTGTGTAGTGTCATTTAGATGGTGGCGCGTGCCTGTAGTCCCAGCTACTCTGGAGGCTGAGGTGGGAGGATGGCTTGAGCCCAGGAGTTGGAGGCCGCAATGAACTATGATCCCACCACTGTACTCCAGCCTGGGTGACAGCAAGACCCTGTCTTTAAAAAAAAATTTTTTAAATAAAAATAACAATGAAAAAATAAATGGTCACATTGCCCTTGGCATCTACTGTTATAATTTTGTCTTTGGATATTACAAATGTGTCAGTTTTTTTTAAGACTGTCTAGTGAAGTTTATATTCTTTGGGCAACCATAGAAGCAAAACAGATTGAAGAATTCTAACAGTAAGAAAAAGGCAATAGGCCCCCAGGAAGGCGGGGTGGCCATGGCAGGTCACAATCTAAGTTTCCTACTGAGCTTGCTCCTTCAGTCTCCTGGCTCCTTCTTTTGCCTAGACAGGCCTACCTGCTTCCTTTCCTTGACTCCACCATTTATTAAGCTACTATCCTATTTTTTCCTTCTGTTCATTGCTAGACTTTATTTTATTTATTTATTTATTTTTTGAGACAGAGTCTTGCTTTGTTGCCCAGGCTAGAGTGAGTGCCGTGGCATCAGCCTAGCTCACAGCAACCTCAAACTCCTGGGCTCAAGCAATCCTCCTGCCTCAGCCTCCCGAGTAGCTGGGACTACAGGCATTCGCCACCGTGCTCGGCTAATTTTTTCTATATGTATTAGTTGGCCAATTAATTTCTTTCTATTTATAGTAGAGACGGGGTCTCGCTCTTGCTCAGGCTGGTTTTGAACTCCTGACCTCAAGCAATCCGCCTGCCTCGGCCTCCCAGAGTGCTAGGATTACAGGGGTGAGCCGCCACCCCCTGGCCCCCCATTGCTAGACTTTAATAGCCCATCCAGCTCCACGTCTGGCCAGCAGGCCCCATCCCTGTCCTCCCAGTCCTCCCTGCCTCTCTGAAGAGCTCCCTTCCCCCACCTCAACCCCTGTTATCCCTTTCCCTCTCCTGCTTTTCAAACAAATGTTCTGGGAGCTGCCCAGGCAGGTTCAAAACAAACAGCTGTCAAGAGCCCCACTCCCTCCCTGGAGGCACTGCTGCTGCTGCTATAAGTAGAATGGGATCTATAGCCCCAAACAGCCGGGTCACGTTGCAGACACTCAACACTCCAGCAGGCTGCCCTGCTCCCTGTGCTTTTGCTTAGGGGATCTGGGGTGGGGGGGGGTGTCTGGATCCCCAGGGGGCCCCTGGCTGCAAGATGCCCTGTGTCCCTGAGACCTGTGGCTCTGTCTGGTGGCTGGCACATGCTCTGGGCCTTGTGATCACAGGGGAACTTGAAGTGGAGCTGCAGTTCCTTCCTATTTCCCAGTTAGGCTGTGTGGGCAAATTCCTTCTAGACATCTCTGTTCTGCATGCGTTGAACAACACTTGGTGACTGCAGGCTACACAGAACACAGGTTTATTTTTCCCAGGTAACGAGAAGGCAGAGGCAGTTGTCAGGCCTGTGCATCAGCACCCAGATGTCATTAATGTACCCAACTCTTTATACGTCTTTGCCTCACCGTCCTTAGTGAGTGGCTCTTGTCCTCATAGTCTGAAGCTGGCTTTTGCACCTCCCAGCATCCTTTCTGTGTTCTAGGCAAGAAAAAGGGAAGAATGGTAAAGAGCCAAAGGCCAGAACTGGCACTTACCAGTTGTCATCTCCTTGGCCAGAACCCCATTGCCTGGCTGCCCCTACATGCCAATGAGGCTGAGGGTTTCGATGGGGATTTGCCACCAAGCATCAAGTCAGGGCTCTCTTAGTGAAAGGGAAAGGAAAATGGATATTCTGTAGGTAGGTAGTCCTGTCTGCCACAACTGGGACTCTTTCCACAGCACCCCCAACCATGTTCACAAATATTTCCAAGCCCTGACTCTTCCGTGGCAGAAGAGCCATGGTGTTAGTGATGCTCTCTCTGTACGTGGGCAGTGGAGCACAGTGGTTAGGAATGTAGACTCTGGAGTCAGAGACGTATGTATTCAAATTCCTGTTCTACCACCCATTAGCTTTGTGGGCTTGGTCAAGGCACTCAGGTCTCAGTTTTCATACCTGTAAAGTGGGGATGATAATTGTTCCTACCTCAGAGGCTATGGTCAGGATTAAAAGACTTAATGAATACAAAGCCCATGGTACATGATAGGAATTCAACAAAAATGTTAGCTATTATTATTCAATTGCCATACAGATCCCACTGAATGATATATTAACACGGCTCATTTAAAAGATTGTGAGATTTTTGAGTCAGGATGCGGGCGGATTGCTCGAGGTTAGGAGTTTGAAACCAGTCTGAGCAAGAGCGAGACCCCATCTCTACTACAAATAGAAAGAAATTAATTGGCCAACTAATAAATATAGAAAAAATTAGCCGGGCATGGTGGTGCATGCCTGTAGTCCCAGCTACTCGGGATGCTGAGGCAGGAGGATTGCTTGAGCCCAGGAGTTTGAGGTTGCTGCGAGCTAGGCTGATGCCACGGTAATCACTCTAGCCTGGGCAACAAAGTGAGACTCTGTCTCAAAAAAAAAAAGAAGAAAGCAACTATTTTAACTACGTAAGTGATACATAAATTCACTTGTTTTGTAAAAATTTAAAACATTACAGAGAAGACTTAAGTTCCCTTTGATAATCCTATCCCTTAATCACCCCTTTTCCCAAACCCTGAAAGTAAACATTATTATTCATTTATTGTTTTTCCTTCAGACCTTTTCTTATACATTTCCTATACATATATATGTACCAATGGAAAATATGAAGTTTTAAAATGTCACTTGTATAGTATTGTATAGATCATCCTTCAACTTCCTTTTTGAAAAATTCAACCATATATCTTGGTAGTCTATTATTTTATTACAATAGATGTCACTTTCTTAAGTTTTCTTTACTTTTCCTTAGTATTTCTTGGTATGGATACATAATACTGTAGTTTATTTAGCCAACCCCCTATTAATTGACACATAGATTATTTTTAACTTACGCTATTGCAAAATAATGTTGCAAAGACTATCAATACACATATACCTGTGTTGCACATGTAGACACCATAAAATGAAATTTCCGGGTTTTAGAATGTGAGCACTTTTTATTTTTTGCTAAGGTGTATCCCTCAGAAGAAAGTAAGCATTTAAAATCTTTAAAGATGTTGCCAGATTATCCTCCCTTCCCCCCCCCCTCCAAAGATAGCTGTATGTAAGAATGTGTTTTTTTAAATCTTCAACTCAGGGCTACCTTTGGGCCCAGTGCAGTCTAAGCTTAATAAATATTTGCTAACTTGCACACCCACCAAGATTTTTTTTTTTTTTTTTGGTAAGAGATGAGATCTCACTCTGTCACCCAAGCTGACCTCCTGGGCTCAAGAGATCCCTCTGCCTCAGCCTCTCCAGTAGGTGGGACCACAGTGGGAGCCACTGCACTGGGCTCCCCACTGAGATTTTGTCTGGACATTACTTAGGGAATTTGCTACAGCCCCGAGGCCTCCTGAGATTATTTTCTGTGTTAGAAAATTCTTTCTGTTGAGTCCAATGCTATCTCCCTTTAACATTCTACTTTGGTCCTTTTCTACCCATTAGAATCGGGGAGAACAAATCGAATTTCTGTTTCACATGATGTGCCCAGCCTGGAACAGACTGAAATTCCTACCTCCTCCCCCACCACCCTCGTTTTTTTTTTTTTAATTTTTCAGGGTTTTCGTGAAGATAAATGAGATAATCTTTGTGAAAGCAGCATGACTTCTTTTCAAGGCTGGAATGTAAGTATAGCAACAGTATGTCCTTAATTTTTTAGGCCAGATTAGTTTCTATGTGATGAGCTTTTATTCATTTTAAGTTTTTGAATACGTAATAAGTTCATAGAGTTAAAGAATCTAAAAATACAAAAAGGTGTACATTGAAAAGTTTTGCTCTCACACTTACCCGTCATCCTTTCAGTTCCCAACTTCTCTGTCCACGCCCCAAGTAACTGCTTTCATTAATTTCTCATGTGTCATTCAAGAGTTTCTTTAGTCAAGCCCTGGCAGTTGTGAACATACATTTTTATGCCTCCACACTGAGCCCTACCACCTGGGCTCCTCTCCTTTTCCATTCTGCTTTTCTTTCAATTCGCATTATTTCTCAAAGATATTTCCATACAGACATACAGAACTTCCCTATTATTGTTTTTTTACTTTTTTATTATGGGAAATTTAAAAGTATATAGGAAAATTAACCCAGCTTCAACAATTATTGATAATTTGCCAGTTCCAATGTTCATTCTTCTACTTTTACAATTTTTGTTGTATTGTCAGTGCAAATTCCTCACAGCATATCATTCCACCAATAAACGTCCCCATATAATCTTTATTTCTAATATATATGTAGTTGACATAAAGATATGTACCATAATTCACTTTACCACTCCTCCATTGATGGGTGTTTAAGTTATTTCAAATAACTTAATTTCCAATCACTTAATTCCATTGATGGGTGTTTAAGTTATTATAATTCTTTTTAATAAGTGAGGTTAGCTATATATCTGTGTCTATATAAATATATAAATATAGATACACACATATACATATGTGGAATTTTTTTTTTTTTTTTTTGAGACAGAGTCTCACTCTGTTGCCCAGGCTAGAGTGCCGTGGCGTCAGCCTAGCTCCCAGCAACCTCAAACTCCTGGGCTCAAGCAATCCTCCAGCCTCAGCCTCCCGAGTAGCTGAGACTGCAGGCATGTGCCACCATGCCCGGCTAATTTTTTCTAGATATTTTTAGTTGGCCAATTAATTTCTTTCTATTTTTGATAGAGACAGGGTCTCACTCTTGCTCAGGCTGGTCTTGAACTCTTGACCTTGAGCCATCCTCCCACCTCAGCCTCCTAGAGTCTAGGATTACAGGCTTGAGCTACTGTGCCCAGCGTATGTGGATTTTTTTACTATTTAAACATCTTACATAAATAAATTTATTAATCAGAAAAGCAAACCCTGGTTCATACAATCCAATCACTGCAGGCAGAACCTGAGTAGTACTGTCAAGGCTGTGAATTGGGAAACAATGGCAGCCCCTTCTGTTCTTCTCAAATTGCTGTAGGAGATTTTATTTTATTTTATTTTACTTTACTTTTTTATTTTTTGAGACAGAGTCTCACTCTGTTGCCCAGGCTAGAGTTCTGTGGCGTCAGCCTAGCTCACAGCTACCTCAAACCCCTGGGCTCAAGTGATTCTCCTGCCTCAGCCTCCTGAATAGCTGGGACTACAGGCATGCACCACCATGCCTGGCTAATTTTACATATATATATATATATATATTTTTTTTTCTTTTTTTTAGTTGTCCAGCTAATTTATTTCTATTTTTTTTTAGTAGAGACGGGGGTCTCGCTCTTGCTCAACCTGGTCTCAAACTCCTGACCTTGAGCGATCCTCCCACCTCAGCCTCCCAGAGTGTTAGGATTATAGGTGTGAGCCACTGCGCCCCTGGCCATACTTTACTTTTTTAAGCCAATCAAGTTTAGCAGTGGAGGGGAGCAGTTGTGTTTTTTGTAAGGAGATTTGATTTTGAATACCTGCCTATATTAACATTCTTCTCACAGTTTCATGACTAAGAAAGCTATTGATTTTCTGAATCTACCATTTCTCTTTCCTTTGCAAGGCATTCCTCAATTTATGTGGACTTCACTCCAAGGGTGCTCAATCTCAGCCTGTTGGCTTATTGGACTGGATAATTCTTGGCTCAGGGAGGCTGCCCTGTGCCTGTAGGATGTTCAGCAGCATCCTTGATCTCCACTCACTGGATGTCAGTAGTACTCCCCTCCCCCCTTCATTTTATCAATCAAAGTGTCTGCAGACATTGCCAAATGTCCCTTAGGAAGCAATCTTCTCATCTTGAGAACTACTGCTGCAGACAAAGCAAAAGGAGGAAAAATAGTAATAGAAACACCTGGTCATCTACTAGCTAGTATCTAAACAGGAAGAACAATTACACTGAACTATGCTTCTGTTACATTTCCCATTCCAGAGCCAATTGCTTGTTTCTTTATTAAACCAAGAAGCTCTAACCTATTGAAAAAAGTTTGAGAATAGAGGTGGACACAGAAGGATAATGGATGAATTTGTTAGTTCCTCTTCCTAGCTAATGACCTTGGTTGGGTGGTATTTCTTAGCAGTGACATATCTCAAGTACTGTTTGTATTTTTACCTTTGATAAATCATATTTTGTGCATGCATTTTGTGAGTCAATGACTTGTTTTCCACTAAATGTCTCAATGTTAACTTTCTGAAGTTGAAACATTTTTTTTATATGTGACAAATTTATATCCAAGCCTTGATTAATTTCTGTGTCAAAAGTTCAGTTTGTATTTCACTGGTTCTCAGAATGCACATTCAATTGGCTTCAGATAAAAAAAAGTGGAAGAGGAGTATGGAGGAGTGGGCTTTGTCCTTTTTTCTAAGAAACAACTTGTTGTTCTTTGCTGAGGGAAGAGTGGGACAGAATTTTCCCAGCCTAGAATATGAACACGTTGTCAGATGCCTAGAAACCCTGCTAGCTGTTAAGAACCAGTTCCCTTGCCTACCCTTCTATGAGGTTCCTGAACCTGCTAAACTAAAAAAGTCTATCTTATTCTTTCTCTTCTGATAATGTTTTTAATCCCTGCCTGACATCATGGTCAAGTGGGGATACACGTCCCCCTTTAACCTGGTCCCTCCATTTGGCCGTGAACCTTATGGGTAGGAACCCATTTACATGTATCCCTGTAATCCCCCATACCCATGATAGTACTTGGCACATACCATTAGCAATTATGCTAAATAAATATCAGTTCAATTTGGATTGGTTAAATAATTGAACCTTTTCTTCTCAAACCTTATGACTACTCTAGAAGTATTTATTGCTTATTTCTTTTCGAGTTTATGCCTTTTGGAATATTCCTTCTATGCTCAAAGATCAGCATTGCTGTGTTACATTCAGTGAAAGATGAATTTCATCATCATCATCGCTATTAATAAGTGCCTCTTATGTGCCATATACTTTACACATAATATTATCCACTATTTTGCAGTTACATTGCAAGGTGGGCATTCTTATACCCATTTCTCAGATGAATCAGAAAGCCGATGCTCAAAGAGGTTGAGTGACTCGCCCAAGGCCACCCAACTAATAAACAGGCAAACTAGAATACAAAATCCAATCTCTGATTTATAAATAGCTACTCTTTCCACTGTGTCTACTATGCCAAACAGGGGAGTTTTGGGGGAAGTTCCAGCGTGGAGTAAAAGCTTTGGTCAAAGACATTCTTATTGTCTTCCCAAACAGGGCAATCAACACCTTGGAGGTCCCTCAGATTTCTTCTTCACAGGAGAGAATGCTTTACCTGTCAGGGTTGGAAGAACATGCCGGGATGATTACTTTGTTTGCAGTGATACAGGGACCTACTCAAAGGGTCACCTGGGCTCGTGAGAACCCTCTGGCGTGCTCCAACCTCATTTCTCCCTGTCCCATAGGTCATAGCTCTGGCATTGTGCAAGGACAGACCCAAGCCATTTGGAAGGGAGCAAGTGGGACAAGCCCGCAAGACATCAAAGCCCTGGCCAGGCCTTTTTCATGCCGACGGCGGGGTGATCTCTTGAGCAATTCTTTTTGTAGTTTTTTCTACTCTTTTGCTCCCAGTCTATATTGGATAGGGTGACTTTGTAACTTATTGTCCAGACTAAGACAATTTTGAGAAGAAGGCATTATTAGTGATTACACTGGGATATCAGGTGCCAACCAGAACTCTCCTGGGGAAACTAGGATGCGTGAATCGCCTTCCTTTGGAAGTCCTGTTTCCACGAAGCCCAGAAGGGGAACGTCTCTGAGACCCTTGAACACAGAGTCCTGCACAGGTTGGCTGGAAGACCTCATGATGCAGTAGAAATTGATGGGGTCTTTCCCAAACTGGACAAACTTGGATAAGCCATGCAACCTAACTGCATTCAGTTTCCTCGTTTATCTCAGGGGGCACGTATGGAGCAAATAGGATACCACATGCACCATGGCTAGTGCGTAATAGTCCCTTTCTCAGCTGGACTGGGGACTCCAGCTGGTGATGGGAACTCCTACTGGTGGTGATGGAAACCACTGGGTATTTGGGCCAGGTTCAGGAAAATCTGGAAACCCTGAGAGAAGATTTGAGTTTTAGGTTCCTATGATTTGAAGATTCTTGGCCTACTCTTAGTTGATCAACATGGAGACCACTCATTTTGACTGGCCCAGGAATACCCATCCACTAGCTGGGAATAAGGGGTGGGGGGAAGAAGAGCAGACAGGGCTTCGAGATGTGCTTCTTGTACTGCTGAGGGTGGGGCGGGGAGGAAGAACCACTGTGGTCCTGCTCACGCAACCTGGGGACATGGGCGCTAACCTTGGCTGCTGTGTTTGCAGTTTCCACCGAACAGAAAGGAAGTGAAGGAAAGCGCCGAGCACCCTAAGCTTAGCTGAAAAAGCCCTCAATTTTTACCTGGTTTTCTTGGCCCTGGCAACAGGCTCGCACTTCCTGATTGGACAATGATCCTTCAAGCATCCAAGCTCAGGGAACCGTTTCTAATACTAATTAGAGTGTAGGGGAAGATGTTTGCTGCGAGGCTCCCTTCTCCAATGGCCTCCACCTTGGGCGTCCTTGTCTTGCGGGAAGGGGATGTGGGGACCCTGTCTGCTGAGATTCACCAGGCTTGCTTTCAAGGTAAGACTGCTGACCCTGTGTGTAATTGGTCGGTCCCGACTTCATTAGTTATGCTGGAACAGCTAGAAGAGGGGCAATGCGACAGTCTGTCCCCTAAGACTAAGCTGAGAACACCAAATAAATAATTGTCCCCAAAGCCATCCAAAGTGGCAAAGACTCAATTGAGTGAGGTTACAGGCCTTCCGGAGAGCCCAGCACCCCAGGTCTTACTGGGGCCAGCAGGGGGATTGTCATGCAAAGCGGAACTTTCTCATCTTCTCCCCTACCTTTGAACCCTTCTTGGCTGACCTGGAGTTGCCTTCCTGTCTCCAGCCCTGCCGGCTGTCTTCGCCATTCTGCTGGGACAGGAGCTGATGTGCTGAAATACTAGAAGGCACACGGCGGGGTGCTATTTCTGGCTTGCACTGAACTCAGAAGTCCTAGAAAGAATGTTTCTGACACTGCTTGTCTTCTGAGAATCCGCAAGGCTAAGTTAAACTAAACCCTGCCCGGCTCTGTGCTCGCTCAGACGAAGAGGCTTGCCAACCACGGCTTCTGGAGGGGCTGGGGGCAGGAGGTCAAGGGAGGTGCACGAATGGCATGGAAACAGCCCTCCATGGCTGGCTCAAAGCAAACCACGCCCTCGGCTGCTTCCTTTATTATTCATTCGTGCGTGTATTAAGCAGCTATATTTGTCAGATGTCATTCCAGGTGCTTGATATACATAAGAGGGCAAAACAAGTTAGATAATAGAAAATAAGCTTAACAGGACGGGTGCGGTGGCTCACACCTGTAATCCTAGCACTCTGGGAGGCCGAGGAGGGAGGATCGCTTAAGGTTAGGAGTTCAAAACCAGCCTGAGCAAGAACGAGACCCCGTCTCTACTAAAAATAGAAAGAAATGAATTGGCCAACTAAAAATATCTAGAAAAAATTAGCCGGGCATGGTGGCGCATGCCTGTAGTCCCAGCTACTCAGGAGGCTGAGGCAGGAGGATTGCTTGAGCCCAGGAGTTTGAGGTTGCTGTGAGCTAGGCTGATGCCATGGCACTCTAGCCCAGGCAACAAGAGTAAGACTCTGTCTCAAAAAAAAAAAAAAAAAAAAAGAAAGAAAGAAAAGAAAAAAGAAGCATAACAAATAAGTAAAATGTTCAATATCTTAGGAAGTGTTAAATGCTAAAGAAACAAGAAAAAGTAGAGCAAAGGGGGTCCCGAGTGCTGGGTGGGGAGGTTGCAGTTTTAGGTGGGGTGGTCCGACTAGACATCACCGACAAAAAGATCTGCAAAGCTGCGAGGGAAGCAGGTAACTTAGCCACGCTCAGGTCTGGGTGAAGAGTGATCAAGGTGGGGAAGACTGCCAGAGCAAGGGCCCAGGGAGGGGAAGATGCCTGGCACGTTCAAGGGACAGCAAGGACCCCCCGTGGCTGGAGTGGAGAGAACAGAGGAGGGGAAGGGGCAGAGAAGTGACAGGCACAGGGGAGGTGCTGACCCTCCCATGCCTTGTAAGCCTTCGCTGGGACTTCAGCTTTTGCTCTGAGTGAAATGGGGAGTCATTCCAGGCCTTTTGAACAGGGAAGGGACTTGATCTGACACCTTTTAAAAGGATCTCTCTGGAAAGGTGGCAGCAGCAGTGGCTGACTAGTTTTTTGCATATTTCTGAATCCTCACATGAAAACACAGAAACTAGAATGAAAACCACAAACATTTAGACAACAGTTAGCTTGAAACCAGGCAATGAGATCTCCATATGAACCCCCACATAGAAGAGGATGGAAACAAATCACCCAAAGCCACAGACTGGGATCAGCATCCAGGCAGAGGACAGTGGCAGGGCATCGGGTGGGCCTGAGAGCAGGAGGGCCACGCAATTGCGACGGTCATTCCCTGGAGAGGGCAGGAGGCTGGAGCCAGAGGAGCGCGCCACTGGCGGGTGCCACCGAGGCCCGTGGCAAGGCCTGCAGGGACTGGAGCATACAGGCCCTGGGAATATTCTAGACACCCTGGCAAGGCTTGCAGGGGCTGGAGCATGCAGGCCCTAGGAATATTCTGGACAGCACCCTACATGAGGAGGGACTGCTGGGAGTGGGTTCAAGATTGAACAAAACAGGACAATAGAGACATGGAGAGAGAGGGTCAGAGCCAAGTAGTGGAAAAGGGTCGAACCAGGAAATCTCAGAAAGAAGCCCACGGGCTTTTGTTTTGTTTTCTTTCTAAATATGACACAGAAACAACAGAGGAGGAAGCTCTGTGAAATCAGAGGAGCTACCTGAATCAAGGCTCCTTCTAACAGTTATAGAAAACTTAATTCTTATAAAAATGAGCAACAGAAAAGTATCAAATTCAAATCCAAACAAGATTTTTAGAAGAAAAACAAGAATAATAATAGCATTGACATAGATTATGAAATCATATCAGGAAGAGAAGCAAAAACTCAAACAAGAAGAAAACCTGATTAAAATTGTAGTATTCTTTTTAAAAAATGAAATAAAAGACACTGAGAAAATGTCTTAAATCAGAATTAAATAAATATAAATCAGAGTTAGATAAGCTCAGAAATGAGGTGACAAAATTCGGGAAATAGAAATAAAAGGAAAAAAATCAAAATAAATATCAAACTAGAGGCCGGGCTTGGTGGCTCATACCTGTAATCCTAGCACTCTGGGAGGCTGAAGCAGGAGAATCGATCAAGGTCAGGAGTTCGAGACCAGCCTGAGCAAGAGCGAGACTCTGTCTCTACTGAAAATAGAAAGAAATTAATTGGCCAACTAAAAATATATAGAAAAAATTAGCTGTGCATGGTGGCGCATGCCTGTAGTCCTAGCTACTCGGGATGCTGAGGCAGGAGGGATCACTTGAGCCCAGGAGTTTGAGGTTGCTGTGAGCTAGGCTGATGCCAGTGTACTCTAGCCCAGGCAATAGAATGAGACTCTGTCTCAAAAAGAAAAAAAAGAAAGAATGTGCATTTTCACAAGCTCTTAAAGAATTCTGACACTCTAGCCCAGGCAACAGAAGTGAGACTGTCTCAAAAAAAAAAAAAAAAAAAAAATCAAACTAAATGAATATAAAACCAAATAAACACAACAAATAATAGCTTAATGGAAATAGAAGGTAAAAGACAGAAAATTTTACACATCAAAAATTAATAAAGGTTTAAGAGGATTTAAGAGGAAGTGACAAATATTTAAGATAAAAAGATATGGCATAATGATAGTGAAAGTCTTGACAAAGAAAACCAAAACAAGGAAACAGAATGAACTAAACACTACAACTCAAGAAAACTTTCTTAAATTGCATAAAAAGAAAGAAAAAAGATTTAAACTACATATTACAGGAGCATATAATATGCTTGAGAATAAATACATATTAGTATAATTCTTAGAGTTTAAAGAAAATGAAAAAATCCATTGGGCATCTCAGTAAACAGAGCATGTTACTTGTGCAGGGAAAGAAATCAGTTTATCATTAGACTTTTCAACATCAATGCTTTGTGAGCAAATGGAGTAACATATTTAAAGTACTCAAGGAAAAAAATGTGAACTAAAGATTTTAAAATCCAGCAGAACTTACCTTAAAGCAAGAAGGACACTGACACATTTATCAACATGCAAGAGCTCGGTCGGGAGTGGTGGCTCATGCCTGTAATCCTAGCACTCTGGGAGGCCGAGATGGGCGGATTGCTCGAGGTCAGGAGTTCGAGACCAGCCTGAGCAAGAGCAAGACCCCGTCTCTACTATTAATAGAAATAAATTAATTGGCCAACTAATATATAGAGAAAAAATTAGCGGGTCATGGTGGCGCATGCCTGTAGTCCCAGCTACTCGGGAGGCTAAGGCAGCAGGATTGCTTGAGCCCAGGAGTTTGAGGTTGCTGTGAACTAGGCTGATGCCACGGCATTCACTCTAGCTTGGGCAACAAAGTGAGACTCTGTCTCAAAAAAACAAAAACAAAAACAAAAAAACAAACAACAACAAAAAACATGCAAGAGCTCAAGGGATATTGCCCCATGATCCCTTCCAGAGAAATTTACTAGACAATGTGCTTCAGACAAGTAAAAAAATTTGGAATCATTAAGCATTGGGACTATTGGTGATTATTACTAATAAATATATGGGCACTTATAGAATTAGACTAAAAGAGAGTTAAAAAGCAGAGGATATGGTATGTGTAATAGCTCTATGTAATGCTCTGGCAATGCAAATTTAGTACAACCAGAGAATAGGTAGAGCATCAGCAAAAATTTTTAAACTATGTTTAATAATCATAATTAGTGGTGGTAGTATTGGTCTGGTTATTCTGAGACTGTTGTGTTTATAATGTATGACAAAGCAAATGAGTAAGGGATGAGGATAAGAGACACAGGTAGATGACCCAGGGTGGATCTAGAATTCTGATTGAGTCTCTCTCCTTTTATTTTTTATTTTTATTTTTTAACATTTGCATCTTCTGGCAGCTTTCCTTTTAAAGGTTATTTTTTCTCACTCTACATTGGGCTGAAATAGTACCACATGCTGTCGCTCCATTTGTACCAGGAGGCTGAGAAGTAGTGCTCAGATCCATGAGAGCTTGGGTTTTGGTAGGAAAAGAGGGTTCATTTTATTTGTAGGCAACTTTCCTTCAGGCCACCTTGGTAGGGTATCGTGTGGGGAGAGCAGAGGGCTGCTTTTACAGAAGCTATTGAAGGGCTGGGGGGAAAAGATTCTTCCAGAGGGGGTGTCCCCTTTCCACCCAATCCCAGGAATGTCTCCCCCCATTGCCAGTCTCCTCTTCCTCATCGGTAAAGAGCCGCGACCGAAAGGAGCTTTGCCGTGAGGCTCAAACCGCTGCCCACTCACATGTTTCCATGTTTCCAGCCCACAGACTGTTTCCCTACTGGACGCATTGGCACAGCGTCCGGTGTCACTGCGGTGCCATCTCTTTGGCAGTAACAATACTCCAAAGCCATATCTTAGACAGTCCAGAAGTTCATGTTTTTATGAAGCCCCTTGCTCATTTTCCATCTGTGTTCTTTTTGAACCTGGCTCAACACGTCCCAGGCTTTGGAGGAAAGGGCTCAGGAGAATTGTGTTGTGCTGGTTTCAAGCTAAAGCCCTAGGTTCTCTTTAATCCATGTCTGTAATCCCTGGGGGTCCTGCCATGTCAGGCGCTCTCTTCATCACTGGGTCCACCAAGACTTCCTGGCACAGAGAGACTCTGCCTCAGCGTCCCAGGGACCACCACCTCCCACCCCTCCCACTGCCCCCAGCCTCACCTCTTCCCTTCCTGCTCCTGTAGCCCGGGCCTGATGTGTAAACATGTGGAGTCTGCCTTGTTGTGTAAGTTTCCTGGTCCCTGAGTGGAGTGACTCAGCACTGAGGTGGTGCCCCGCTCTTTCCCAGCCTCGGGCAGCGTGCTGGCCAGCGCCAGGTCAGCAGCAAACCGGAATGGAAAACACGGCCTGCTAATGGAGTCCAGCTGAGCAGGCTTCGCCTCCCGGGGTGTCTAGTGAGCCCAGCAAGCCCGTGGGAACTGTCCTGGGCTGTTGCAAGCGAACTCCCGGGTGGAATTCTCCATCTCCCTTGCTTATTTCCTGTTTCTTCAACGTTGGCTGAAGGTCACAAAAGGTTCATGGTCAGCAACCCTTTGCTCTGTGGCTGCCACCTTCTGGGTCCTGTTATAGACTGAATGTTTGTTTGTGTCCCCCTAAAAGTCATATGTTAAAGCCCTAACCCCCAATGCCATGTTAGGAGGTGGGACCTTTTGGAGATGATTTGGTTCAGACAAAGTCACGAGGGTGAGGCCCCCATGTTGGGGTTAGTGCCCTTATAAAACGCCGAGAGGCACAGCGGAAGGGGAGGAGAGAGAGTGAGAAGGAGGCCGTCTGCAAGTCAGGAAGAGAGCCCTCACCAGTGTCCAACCTTGCCGGCACCCTGACCTTGGACTTCTCAGCTCCAGAACTGTGGGGAATAAATGTCTGTAGTGCAAGCCACCCAATCTATGATATGTTGTCATAGCAACAGAGTAGACTAAAACAGTCCCACTGACGTCAGTCCTCACCTTTGGGCCCGAGCGAGGCTCAGGCAGGAAGCAATGCTGGTGCAAGAGGATGTGTGCTCTTAGGTTCCAGCTCAATCTGGACCCAGACGCCCTCTCCTCAGCTCAAGGTCCCACGTGGGGTAGGAAATTGGTTGGGGCCACTGTCTAGAGAGAGGGCAGGCTTTGGCTAATTTTGGTCTCATTGCTCCACTCTCGTTTCCCTCTCACATGGGCATGCCGTTGTTTTCTTGTTGTTTGTTTTCTTTTCTTTCCAGGACAGGGACAGGTGCTGGCATCTGCTGACTATGGGACTAGGAGCCAGAAGACCTGGATTCTAGCACAGGTTCTGCCACTCACCAGGTGTTCAGGGTTAGGCAGGTCACTTTGTGCCGGCTCTTCCCAGTGGTGGGGTATGGTACCAAACACGGTGGCAGTGATCCCTGCCCTCACGGAGCCTGCATTCCAGGGTGAGGAGGCAAGTGACAAGGAAACAGTAAATAAGATAACCACTGACTGAGGAGTGCTCTGAGGGACATAAACAGAATGATGAAATAGGGAGTAACGTGGAGGGTGGGTAGAGGGTAACTTGGAGGAAGTGATATTTATTAAAAGCCTCCTGCAAGCTGAGAAGGCACCAGCCCATCCACTAGGAAAGAGCCCTCCAGGCCAAGTTATGAGCTAACAGGAGCAAAAGTGCTTGCAAAAGTATATAGTACAATATAAATAACAAGTTTAATCTAAATAAAACTACCTTCATTTGCCATGGTTTTGTGCCAGTGTTTGATCGGAGGCCAGAGTTGGTACAACTGGCTGGCATCTGGAAAGCGCTGTTAGTGACCAGTAAGTCACAGCGGGAGGCCAAAGTAGGGCTCCTGATGGCAGGGCGTGGTGGGCAGAGGAGTGGACTGAGGGTTCCGTTCTCTCTGAGGATGTGACAATCCAATCCATCCAGAGAAACTCTTTTCCTTTCACAGCCCCACGTCCCCAAATGCTTCAGTCCTTTGTCACCCTTCTTTCAACATCCTGCTGGCATTTATAGAGCACCTGCCAGGAGACAGGGATCCTCCCCTCTTCCAGGCAGGAACTCAGGGGGTGACACCCCCTCCCCATGTCCCACCCTCACACAGGCCACTCTCCCAGCCTGTCTACATTTGGGCTGGCTACAGGCCACTTTGCTTGCTATTTCGCTCTCCGGCTAGATCCTTTTGGGGAGCAGGGTGGGGGGGGGACACTTAGGGCCCGCAATGTTTAGCATGCACGTTCTCTCGGGACAAATGTCTGGAGCCATGTGGAGTGGTCACACGGCACGTCTCCCTCAGGGAATCCCAGGAGCAGAGTCCAGTGACTGACCAACAAGGAGGCCTGCTGATGCTCCCCGAGCACATTTCTTTAGAGCCACCAGAGAGCCACAATACTGGGTGTCCACTTGCTAAGCGCAGCACCTGACCTGCTGGTTTATATCTCTTAATTGTCCCCTTCGGCTCTGACGTTCTTTTGCTGTGCAACTTCAGGGGAACAGTGATTTTCAGATTTGAACCAGTGTCAGAATTCTTTAAGAACTTGTGAAGATGCACATTCTTTTTTTTTTTCTTTTCTTTTTGAGACAGAGTCTCACTCTATTGCCTGGGCTAGAGTGCCGTGGTGTCAGCCTAGCTCACAGCAACCTCAGACTCCTGGGCTCAGGCAATCCTCCTGCCTCAGCCTCCCGAGTAGCTGGGACTACAGGCATGCGCCACCATGTCCGGCTAATTTTTTCTATATATTTTTAGCTGGCCAATTAATTTCTTTCTATTTTTAGTAGAGACAGGGTCTTGCTCTTGCTCAGGCTGGTTTTGAACTCCTGACCTTGAGCAATCCGCCCATCTCGGCTTCTAAAAGTGCTAGGGTTACAGGTGTGAGCCACCATGCCCGACCAAAATGCAGATTCTTGAACCTACTGAATCAGTAGCTCATTGGGTGGAGGATGTAGGTGTTTGCATCTCCCAACCATCTGTTTATTCCTACCCCTCAGTCCTCTCTCATCCTCTGACAGCCCCAGGCCCTTTCTCACCACAGAGGCTTTGACACTGCTGTCCCTGCTGTCTGAATGTTCTTTCCCTGCGTCCCTAAAAGGATGGCTCTTTCTCATTCTTCAGGTCTCAGCTCAGCGTCACCTCCTCAGAGAAGCCTTCTCTGGCTTCTCGATGGAAATGTCCTCTCTCATTTATTTTGCCTACCACCCTAACATTATGGGTCTCATTTCTGAATTTACTTATTGTTTATTGTAAGATCCCCCTGGTTCAGGACCTTGTCTCTCTCGCATGTGACTCGAGCCACGGTGTTCAGCAAATATTGGCGGAATGAATAAAGCGTAAAAGCGGAGTGCTGAAGACCAGGGGGCTCTTGAGCTTCAGCATGAGACAGAATCACCTGGAAGGCTTTTAAAAGCCAGCTTGCTCAACCTCCATTCCCAGAGTTTCTGATTCTGATTATCTGGGGTGGGGCATTTCTGACAAGTCCCAGGTGCTGCTGGTCCCCAGGGTGCACTCTGAGAGCCACTGGGCAGATTAAGCCCCAGCTGTGCCCGGGGAGTGTGTGGATGGTTGGTCAGGGAGAGGAGCCCGAGAGGAGGGAGCTGGGGTTGAGAGAGAGGAGAAGTCAAAGGTACTTGGAAAAGATCTGGCTCCAGGATCTCTTTAATCTCAGAGATCCCAGGCTTCTGAGACAAAAGGCTCCTTTTCTGATGAGGAAGTTGTGCTGGAAAAATAGAGCCTTCCTTCTTTAGCTGTCGGAATCAGAAGACCTTAAAGAATGGTTCTTAGGCCCCCAGACTGAACACCCAACACATTCTTGCGTTGCAGCTGTGATCTGTGTTTCTAAACAATCTGGCTTCCACAATTCCAAAAGTCAGAAAGTGGGAAAAGGAGAGATTTTTTATCTTCATCGTAAGACAGCTTTCCCCAAAGAGTATTCCGAGGAATCTCGGTTCCATAAGTAGCACCATGATGAAAGCACTCCACGGTCACGTGAAGTTCAGAGGTGTGGAAAGCCATACCCCCTGCTGGGGGACCTGGGGTCATACCTGAGAAGTTTTGTAGTCCGGTAAGTGGTTTGGGATTGTTAAAGTGCAGTCTTGGGAAAATGGGACCAAAGAGCATTTTTGCCCATACCAGATATTCTGAGGCACATATTTGGAGAAGCACTGCCTCTGGTAGCTTCTCTTCAAAGAGAGGAATTTTGTTTTGTTCTGGATGGAAACCTCACGTAGGCATGCCAGAATCCCCAGATAGGCAGTAAAGGAAGTGTCCGGAATGACCTTCCAGTTCTCTTTCCTTCCAGAAGTGAAGCTGCCCTGAGGTGTGTGACATTGTTGCTGTCTGGGTGGGGACAGGGGCTGCTCTTTAATGGGGCAGTTAGGGTGGGTGGAGGAGGGGGAGGAGGAAGCTCTGGGGGTACGCGATAGGCAGGCAGGAAAGGGACAGCCCGGGGAGCACGGACTGGAATTTTCCTCTGGAAATCCTTTTGAACTGAAGCAGATTTGAATGCTGCACTCACGGTCATCGAGATCCCAGGGCTAAGTGATTTTTGTCTTCATTTTCCAGTAATGATTAACATTTCGGTAGTGACCCCCTGGCAGTTTGCGGGTAGTCTGTCTGGCTGTGGTGATGGAAACTAGAAGGAAGCTCCTCCCCAAGCCCCCAGCGAAATCTGCTTTTCACTGAGGTGGAACAGGAGGGACACAAAACCGTGTGTTGGCAAGGACTATTAAACACTTTTCGGCATCTTATTATATTCTTTTAGCAAAACATCCATTTTGGGTAAATGGGCAATATTTTCATTAACCATCTTAGTGATGCTCCAGACGTGATGTTTCTAGATTAGGAAGCGCAGGCTGGGAGGCCATGACATTTTTCTGGGGCAGGAGCAGGGAAGAAGGCGTTGACTCCTCTCCTGGCCCATTGGAGACCTCTGATGCCTCCAGGCAAGTTGTTGGGGTCCCACATTTTCACCCCGTATAAGCAAACTGGATCTGACAACCAGGTGAGGCCAGAAGGAATCCTGGCTGAGGATGGAAAGGCTCTTAGGCAGCCCCTGGCCCCAGCAACCAACCAGCTCCAAAAGGCGTTTTTGTTTGTGTTTTTAATTCTGTTTATTTCTGAAGGCTTTTCTCTTTCCCTCCCTCCCTCCTTCCTGCCTCCTTTTCTCCCTAGGAGAATGGAAAGGGTAAGAAAACATGACCACATTTGAGAGAGGTCAGGGTACAAAGCCCTCAGAGTCTGCACCTGGCAGAGAGGAGAGAGCTTCACTTTCCACGACGCAGTGTGCGCCATCAAATGTCAACACAAAGAGGGACCTCAGGGATTACCGGGCCACCCCTCATAAGAAGGTGGAGGCCAGAGGTTAAGCTCTTAATCACGGCTCCGCCCCTTCCCACTGCTCCCTGGAGGGGAGGGCATGGCCTGTGACATCATTTCCAGAGTGCTACCTGGGCTCTCTCTGCAGCTTGGCTGCGCAGCGCACGTTTTGGAACCTTTAAGCTGGGACACCTTGTGGTGGTTCTGCTGCGGGCTGGCCGGCTGAGGCAGACATGAGAGGAGCTCAGCCTGCAGAGAGAGGCTGTTTATCTTTCCTAAAACAGGCTCGCTGCTTTTCTGAGCACTCGACCAACATGTGCTTAGAATGCCGGAGGCCCCTGTGACACGGAGCCAGACGAGGAATAGCCCACCTGGTGAGAAGCCCCCGAGCTCTGACACAACCGGAAGCCCCTGCACAACTCCAGCTCTCGGGTCCGCCGCTTCTGTGCTCCTCACGAGGCCACGGCTGCGGCGTCTCGCCATGCCGTGAAAAACGGTCTGTCCTATAAGGATGGCCACCATGTCATCCAGGCTCCGTGGTTGCCTTGAAACCCACCCATCCAGTTCCTCCTTCAGGGAGGGTCTCCTGTTCACAGTTTCAGGTCATTTGATGCTACGAAGCCATGGATGCAGAGCATGGCAATGTCTGTTCTGGATACGTTACTCTTGTTCTTGTGACAGAGAGTCTTCTATTGTATGGAGTTTTTTCTTGGTTGGCAATATTACCAAGTATTAATTATTTGTTAATCATATTCTTTTTTTTTAGACAGAGTCTCAGTGTGTTGCTTGGGCTAGAGTGCTGTGGCATCAGCCTAGCTCACAGCAACCTTGCTCACAGCAACCTCAAACTCCTGGGCTCAAGCAATCCTTCTTCCTCAGCCTCCTGAGTAGCTGGGACTACAGGCATGCGCCACCATGCCCGGCTAATTTTTTCTATATATCTTTAGTTGGCCAATTAATTTCTTTCTATTTTTAGTAGAGATGGGGGTCTCGCTCTTGCTCAGGCTGGTTTCGAACTCCTGACCTTGAGCGATCTGACCTCCTTGGCCTCCCAGAGTGCTAGGATTACAGGCGTGAGCCACCACGCCCGGTCTAATCATGTTCTTACAGTTGACATGTATTGACAGGAACTGGCTGTTAATTGGATGTGTGATGACGTTGAAAAAATCATCTTTCATGTGGCGTCTAGGGAAAGAGTGATGGGGAGGGCAGGAGGATGAAAGCAAGAAAGAGGATGGAGGGAGAGAGAGACAGACAGAGGAGTTCTACAGGTTACAGAGAGAGAGTGTTGCTGTTGTGGTCTCTAAAATCTCGGGCAAGTCCTCATCTAATTATGTGTGTTGTTTTCTCTTACAGCCTCGTAGTGAATCCTCAAGACTGGACTCACACTGTGTAGGACACAGCTTGGGCCCTCCCTCAGTCACAGGCACTCACAGGACGGCCATCGGGAAGCTGATATTACTAAGGAAACAGGGCCATCAAACCCTAGCGTTGGGAGGATCTGGGAGGTCACCTCCTCCTCCCTCCTCCCTTCTGGCTCTCAGACAGTGAGGGACCCTGGTGGGCAGGGGAGCTCCTGCCTTTGACTTTGCCCTAAATATCCCAGAAACGAGGAGGAGGCGTTCCCGGCCAGCAAGTTGCTATCGGTCTATTGTAGTGTTTACATGTAAGAAACCCGAGGGCATGGGTGGGAGTGATTAATATTATCAAGAGCACACAATGCTGTGTCAGGCACGGTGCTGATGACTTGCAACCCATCTTGCCTCATTTTCTGCAACAGCCCTATGGGGTAGGTGGATGAAGATACCAACATATGAAAAGGTGAATAATTCACTCTAGACCACAGTTAGCATAGCTGGGGCTCAGACTCCAGTCTGCCTGATTTCACACCTCACACTTTTTTTTTTTTTTGAGACAGTCTCACCCTGTCAGCCTGGGTAGAGTGCAGTGGTGTCAGCCTAGCTCACAGCAACCTCGAACTCCTGGGCTCAAGTGATTCTCCTGTCTCAGCCTCCCAAGTAGCTGGGACTACAGGTGCACACCATTATGCCTGGCTACTTTTTCTATTTTTAGTAGATATGAGGGTCTTGCTCTTGCTCAGGCTGGTCTTGAACTCCTGACCTCAAGCAATCCTCCTGCCTCACCCTCCCAGACTGCTAGGGTTACAGGTGTGAGCCACCATGCCTGGCTGAAACTCTTAACTAGTACTATTCTGCTCCCCACATTGCAAGAAAGCCTTGCTATTATAAAATAGCTCCCTTTATATGCTATATAACTGGTTTTGACTTAGAGGTCAAAAGGTATTTTCCTTGGAAGTAATAAGATGTTCATAATTAGCAAATAAAAATACAGAGTACCTAGTACATTTGAATTTCAGATAGACAACAAATAATTTTTTAGTTTGTGTGTCCCAAATATTTTTAGTATAATTATTGCCCAAAATATTGCATGGTACATACTTAAACTATAAAAATTGTTTTGTCTGACATTCAAATTTATTGGACATCCTGTATCTTATCTGACATCCATATTCACAATGAATGAGATCAAATTGACCAGTTTAGTCCCTCTGTAGGCCACTTAGCCTTGCTGTGTTTCATGGCTGAGTACTCTCTGCCCAGAACTTCTTCATCTAAGGCCCCCTGTCAACCCCCTCAGTCCCACGGTGCCTCAGTGTCCATTTTCTTTTGTCGGGAGGTCTTTACATATTCCAGATTCTACTCCTTTGTTGGTCGTGTGTGTGGCAGATGCCATCTCCCAGTTTGTATGTTGCCTTTTCAACTTTTTTCATGGGGATCTTTTGATAGACAAATTTTCTTCACTTCAGGATAGTCAAAGGTACCAATTTTTTCCTTTACAGTTAGTAATTTTTATGTCTGATTCAAGAAGATCTCTGTGAGTATGGAGGTGTGCTCTTTGATTTTATTTAAGTTATACTTTTTGTATTTAAGTCTTGAGTCTGCCTGGTATTCATGCTTGTGTGCAGTGTGTCATGGAATCCTCCATTTCAGTTTTTTCTCTTTAGAGAAAACCCATTCTCCCAGCACCATTTGGGAGTGGTTCATCTTTCCTTAGTGAGCAACAATTTTAATGTTTCTTTATGTGACTGTTCCCACCACTAGACTAGGAACACCTTTTATCTCTTTATCTCTTTATATTATTAAAGTCTAGCACATAGAATTTGCCTTTTTGCTAAACGTTAGCATCCTTAGCAAACCATTGCTAAGTGATTGCTGAACTCTGTTCTTAACCCTCAGCGCCATCTTACGAAGTCTGTGTTAATGTAAGTGTCAGTAGGGGCTCAAGTATAAGATTTCAGCTCATCTGAGGAAATTGATCTGAAGTAGCTATTCGATTTACTAACTGAGTTGGTGGAGTCCCCTGTCATTGGAATAAAAATATTTCAATAATAAATCGATACCTACCTTTCATTGACATTTGACCCAGGCCAGGCCAGGCCTTACTGACATCATTTGTTTTCATGCTCACACAACACAGTTGGGAAGAAAATGCCAGAATCACTATTCGCAGAGGAAGGGGCTGTGGCTCATGGCAGTGAACTGACCTGCCGGAGGTCACGCAGATTCTGGCTGCGGCTATGAGTAGCTCTCTAATGACAACTCAGACAACCTCTAACACAGGGTGGGCCTCGCTGGTTGACCTAATTCTGCCTTACGAACATCACAAAGTGCTAAACCTGGATTCCTAGAAACAAGGCACAGCACCCCAGTGGGGATATTTGCATGCAGGACCTGTAGTCTTAACACTAAGAAGGACCACGGGCAAGAGCCTCTATGTAGAAGTTAGTAGGGCTTACAGTTTGGTTTAACTCAAAAACAAACTTTCTAAACTCGAGTTGTTTGAGGTGGAACCACTCCTGGCAGTGATATAAACTTCAGGCCCTCCTTCCTTGGCCTGGACTGTGCCGTATCCACCAGGCACTGGAACAGTCCTGGAAGAGGAAGTCCCCACTCCCCAGAGAGATTATTTCCAGGTCTCTGTTCTCCTGTTGTCTCGAGATCCTCTTTTCTCTCAGAACCCCTGTATTTTAGGGCCTGGGTATTCAATAAACATTTGGTGAGCTCATCTTAGTTATCAGGTACTGTGCTAGGTGCCAGGCGTACAGACGTGAATAGAGCAGGGTCTATCCTCAGGATGGTCTACCAAGGAAGAGAGAGTCATAACCATGATTTCATTATAATCTGGTAGATGGTAAGGTATGCACTGGCTCCCATGGAAGCCCAGAGGAAGGCCCTGGGCCTAATGTGAGGATTTCTGGAAAAGATGCCGTATGAGTTGAATGTCTCTTGAAAGATGAAGGGAGATGGGGGGCAGGCAAAGGAAAGCCTCGGGATGGGCTTAGGGATAGTGGGGAACACTAGCATAGACTCTTTCCCTATTGCTCAATGTCTTCTCTTGCCTTGCTCCCTGGGGCTTTTCCCAATCTTCTCCCAGGGTTTGGGAAGCCTTGGAGCCCTCCCATTCTCTATAATTCTTACCTATTTCCAGAAAGTAATTTCTATCTTTAGATCTTTATTTCCAAAAGTCCATTGTTTTAGGAAGATATTCAGAGATAGTAACTCAGGGAAAGAGTAAGCAGAGAAGGCTCCAATTTCAGCATCTGCAGTGCCCACACTGGACAGAACAAGTAAACCGTGCTTTGTGGGCATCATACTTGTGGCCTGGAAGCCCCTTGGCTGCCCAACCACCACTTAGCTTTTCCCTGGGGGGAACCAGATGTTGTGGAAAGAGCTTCCAAGCCAGACAGACCGGGGTTGAAATTTTAGCTCTGCTTCCTAGCTTCCCGACAGCAGTTACTTTCCTCTGAGTCTCAGTTTCATTATTTGTAAAATTGGTGTGGAGACAAGTGCCTTTGAGGGTTGCTCCAGGATTACGAGAGATAGCAAATAGTAAGGACTGCCAGTAAGTGTTCAGTGTCACTTTCCTCCCGCTTTCTTTGTATGGAAAAACTGATTAGAAGGAAAAAACCTCAAGGCGACCAACACTTGTTTCCAAAGCATTAGAATAAATTTGTTAGGGATTCTGCACTTGGAATCTTATTTGTGGCAAAGGTAAGCCTAGGGTTTTTCCTAGAATCAAAGAGCAGGTGGATTTTGCAGCCAATCGGACCCGAGGATCCCTTTCCGGCAAGCCCTGGAATAGGTCATCTGAGACATGGGCGTGGGTCATGATCCCCATACACCTCCCGAGGGAGGTTCTGGGATCACCCTCATCCCTGACTCAGTGTCTTGCATCCCGAAAATGTTGAGAGTCCTTTCTGATGTCTTAGCTAAAGTCCCTCTTGCTTCATCATAAACCATGCTCTCTTCTCGTAGCGAGTGAGCTCTACTCCGAAATAGACACTTTAACTATATAGCAACATCCTGTTGCATATAAAGTCCTGCCGCTGCTTCATTTGCTGGGTTCACAAGTTATTAAATATTATGCTGCATTACAGAATGTCGGGCCTGAGCCAGAACTCTTCATTCAGACGACAAAATTGAGGCCCAGAGAGGCACAGGACCTGGCTATGATCCTACAGTGAGTAAGGAGCAAGAGCCGAGTTTGAACTCAAGGTTCCTGAGTCCCAAATTTAGGCTTTTTTTTCCCCCTTCCCTTTCACTGAGGGGTTTCTTTTACTGGTCATGCGTCCAGAGGTGACCCAGGGTCCCTCAGGAGTTTCCAAGAGCCGATTTCAGATGTTTGAGCCTGGGAGTCAAAGACCCGAGGTCCCAGTTCTTCAGAATTGCTCCTGTGGAGAATGCAACAACAGCAGAGCTTTTGTTTCTGTGCTTTTTAGGGACACCAGATGCCACTGGTGAAGAAGAAATGTCTTTTGGAAACTGTGAATTTTGCATGGGAAGATATAATTATATATATATACACACACACATATATATGTATATATATACACACATTATGTGACATAATAATATGTATTATATATAATCAAATATAATTAAATATGTATAGGAGCTTAATCATTCATTTATTATTCATTCATTAAAAATTTTTTTGAGTGCTTATTGTACATAAGGCACTCTACCAGGCCCAGAGAATTTAATAGAAATAAAATACACACTTCCAACTCTCACAGCACGTACACTCTAGTGAGAGAGTCAAGTGATAAACAATAAACAAATAACACACAAAATGCCACCTTATGACAAACTGAAAGAAAAAACACTAGACTCAGAACTACTGATCCGACAAGATTTTGTATTTCTCCCTGGACTTCCTATTTGTATCTTTCTTCTGAGAAAATCAAACTCCCCTAGAAACAGATTCAATTTAACTTTTCAGTTGTAATTTAAAGGTCCATAGGTAACTCTTTAAGTCCTCTGATACTCCTGCATTTTCGCAGGGTTGTTTTGTCCACCGGGCTATTGAGCAGGTTAACCCTTCTCTCCTCGCCTCCCAAGCAGGCAGGACACTTCCGGGTCTCTAGAAATGACATGCGAGTCTGTGTGGCCAAATCGGCGGTGTGCTTTCCCCCTGCAGAATCTCCCTCCCTGCAGATCGCAGCTGCTGCTTGGGCAAGACTGAAGGACCTGAAAGCCCCAGAAAGCCAGACCCCCAAGAAGTACCGGTGAATTTTTAAGATTTGCAAATAGTCAATTAGGCCATTGTTCAGAGTTTTATCTGAGATTAAGCTTTTGATGATTGCTGAGTGGATTTTTCATATGTGCCTATCTACTGTTTACAAATGCAAGTGACTTACACTACCCCCCCCATCTCCAATCTGTAAGAAAGTCACGGAATAATGCAGCATTGGGCAGCGAGAATTGCATCTATTTTGAATTGGTATTGTTCTCAATTTGCCTATGGTGGTGATCAGTAAAAAGGAGTGACCTGTTGGAAATCTTACAACTCAATGGCAAAGCTGAAATTCAAATTCAAGACACCTGATTTCTAGATCGCTGCTGTCCAGGCACGAGATTAGATCCCACGGCCTGACTCAGATTACGCATGGCGTGTGCACACAGTATTATCAGAATGCTGTGGCGCTCCAGCTGATTAGAATTTTCTGTCCTTACTAATCCTTAGAAGAGTGACCCAGCATCGACTAAAAGGCCAGCTCTGGTTTAGAAAAAAGCAGACCCTTTCAATTCAATAGGAGGGTGTGGTTGTGACACCTTGGAGCAAAACCACAAATAAATGAAACTTAAAAAAAAAAAAAACTGTGGCCATGAACATCACCATGGATTAACCTTGAAAGTGACCTGTGTAAGGTTAACAATGAGGAACAATCAGATTCCTGGGTTAGTAGCTGAAGCCTTGATGGCTGTCCAAAGGCTGTCTAAATTGGGTTTTAAACTCAGCTATTGACATCTCTTTTTCATAACCTTTCTTCCTACATCCACCCATCCTTTGATTTCTCCCTGGCATCCAGTCATATCTTGGATTTGGTGAAGAAGTACCATCCGCTTCCCCTGGGAGTCTCTTTGGGGCCAGGCTTCAGGTCTTGGGAACCTAGCGCTCAGGCCGCATGCCCTCGGCAGTCCTCCGTGATGGCATGGGGAAGTGTCAGAAAGGCAATGGACTTGAACTAGAGAGAAAGCCAGGCTGCCTTCCCAGGGAGCCACTATTTGTGGAGAGCCAGGGCCAGGATTTATACCCATTGCTGAGAACGTTTCGTGGTCCAGGCTGTGTCTTTCTATCTCCTGAGTCCATGCGGGGCATTGGTTCCTGGCCCAGGCAGGGACCGTCTTGCAGTAGGAGCAACGGCAAACCAAGCCAAACAGGGGACTTTTCTTGCTTCAGAGTTACTGTGATTCAGCCAATTCCAAGATTTCAGCTCAGGCTTACTGAGCTCCAGTTTCAGTTCTGGGAAATGCCATCTCTTAGGAGTACTTATTTCTGGGCAGCAAAAAGTGCTATTAACTCTATTTTAGTGTGGTTGCAGTATGACAGGGCTCCATTACCCCTCACGCCCGGCGCAGGGAGAAGGGGTAGGGATATGACATTTGCTGCCAGTAAATCCACCCTCTTTTTGTATGTCTGCCTGTTGCCCCAGCTAATTGTCACACCCTTGCTCCACACATACACACCACGTCTCTGCCTTCATTTTCAAGCCGTTACACAATGTAAATGCTTACGTGAACTTTCATATACAGTCTAGTCTTTGTGTCAAGTGTACACAAAAGCCCAACATTTGCCCAGAGTAAACAAGAAAGTCTTATTAGGAAATTCATTCCTTGGGATCTTATGTCTTAAGCTGGACCGGTGCCTTTTGTTGTTACAGTTGTTTTTATAATGACATGCACACAGGCTTGTCTTTCTGACTCTTTATTTTGAATGCATTGTTGATCAGCACCCACCCCTAGCATAAATTTCTACCCTTTCAATCAGTGGGACAAATTCACATGCCAATTTAGGCTGATTCACCTGCTCAGTGCTGTTAATGATTTGCTCCTTCTCAGCACTTCTCTGGCCCCAATTCACAGGAACACTCTTGTCAAGAATGTGATCCTGGCCGGGCACGGTGGCTCACGCCTGTAATCCTAGCTCTTGGGAGGCCGAGGCGGGCGATTGCTCAAGGTCAGGAGTTCAAAACCAGCCTGAGCAAGAGCGAGACCCCGTCTCTACTAAAAATAGAAAGAAATTAATTGGCCAACTGATATATATATAAAAAATTAGCCGGGCGTGGTGGCGCATGCCTGTAGTCCTAGCTACTCGGGAGGCTGAGGCAGAAGGATCGCTCGAGCCCAGGAGTTTGAGGTTGCTGTGAGCTAGGCTGACGCCACGGCACTCACTCTAGCCTGGATAACAAAGCGAGACTCTGTCTCAAAAAAAAAAAAAAAAAAAGAATGTGATCCTGGCAAGGGAGCTTGTAAATTCCTTATGAATTTCAGGAGTGTATAATCTCAGGCAGAAAGAGAGGAGAGAGAGACGCATCTGGGGGCTTGAAATTCCATGTAGACAGGGACCCAGCTCTCAAAGCCATGTATCTGGCCCTCGTCTCTCACCTGACCCTCACACATATGTCTTAAACTACCTGCGAGACTTACTCTGGATGAATTTAACCCTAAACCAATTCATCTGTTATTCCTATCCTAGGGACTGACACTACCAAAAACCTAGGGGCTAGCTAGACTTCTGCTCCCTGTCACATCATTCGTCTAGTGGAAATGTATTGCTCTCTTAGTATGTTCTAGGCACTGAACCATGTGCTGGGGGTACAGCCCCTGCTGACAAGAAATTCGTAATCTAGGAGTCAGGCAAAAATTGGAGAAATACACTGTATGATGTCATCAGAGAGATAAGTACAAGAAGCACATACAAGATGCAAGACATAGAGAAAGCACAGCAGAGGGACTGACTGGGAGATGAAATAAGAGGAAAGCCTTCCTAGAGGAGCTGGTCGCTAAGAGGGCTTTTGAAAAAAGATGGAGCCAGGTGCAGTGTGGTATGCACCTGTAGTCTCAGCTACTCAGGAGGCTGAGGCAGGAGGATCGCTGGAGTCCAGGAGTTTGAGGCTGTAGGTGCACCATGATCATGCCTGTGAATAGCCACTACACTCCAGCCTGGGTGACATTGCAAGACCCTGTCTCATCCCTCCCAAAAAGAAACAGGAAAGGAAAAAAAAAAAAAAAAGAAAGACAAATAAGAATGGAATTCCCCTGACAGATAAGAGAGGTATGGTTATTTGCATTGGGAACTGCTTATAAAAGGTATGCGTATGTGAAACTAAATAGCAGATCAGAGAAAACATGAGCAGTTTGATATTTATAGAGTGCAAGGCAAGGGAGACTCGGCAGGAGGCAAACCTGGAGTAGTAAGTAGGAGCCAAATTATAGGGGGTCTGTATAACAAGAGCAATATTAGCTACAATTTACAAAGTGTGCTTTACCCACAAAACCACTAGCGCTCAGTCCAGCCTATGTTATTATTTTATTTATTTATTTATTTATTTTGAGACAGAGTATTTCTCTGTCACCCTGGCTAGAGTGCTGTGGCATCAGCCTAGCTCACAGCAACCTCAAACTCCTGGGCTCAAGCAATCCTCTTGCGTCAACCTCCTGAGTAGCTGGGACTACAGGCACATTCCACCATGCCCGGCTAATTTTTTCTATTTTTAGTAGAGATGGGGTCTCACTCTTGCTCAGAGCTGGTCTCCCACTCCTGACCTCAAGCAATCCTTCTGCCCTGGCCTCCCAGGGCGTCAAGATAGCAGGCGTGAGCCACCACGCCTGGCCCACCCTGTGATATTATTCACACTCTACAGCAGGAAACCTGATAGGCTATGTATCTGATGTAATTTAGCTGAAATCTGCACTGAGGTTTCTTTGAGTCCAAAGCCTGGGCTCTTTGCTGTCCATCACCTGCATGATGTCACCTTCATGACACTCAAACATCCTCTCCTCATGGAGTTTGTGATCTAGCGCAGGGCACGTTAGCACACATTACGTCCCTCCTTTTGTGTGCGTCAGTACTTCACTTGGAAGATGGACCAGGATCACAATAAGCCAATCATGACAAACCAACTCCCTTGACAGTGATTGCTTTAAAAACCAAGGCCAGTCCACCAGCTGATGAAAGGATAAATAAAACGTGGTATATCCTTACACTGGAATAGTATTCAGCGATTAAAAGAAATGAAATATTGATACATGCAACAACATGGATGAACCCTGCAAACAGTATGCTAAGTGACAGCGGCCAGTCGCCGAGGGCCATATGTTGTATGATTCCATCTATATGAAATGTCCAGAATAGACAAGGCTCTAGGGCAGATTTAGAGTGGTGGCTGCCTAGGGCACAGGGGGATTGGGGAGTCAAAGGATGATGGCTAAAGGGTGGGGTGTTTCTTTCGGAGATAATGAAAATGCTGTAAAAGTGATTGTGGCGATGGACACACAACTCCGTGAGTATACTAAAAGCCCTAGGATTGCATGGTTCGAAGGGTGAATTTTATGGTATGTGAATTATATTTCAATAAAGCTGTTCAAAAAAAAGGTCAAAGCCAACAGTCCCGTGGAGGAAAAGCGGTGTGGTGCAGGGCGTGGTCTGGGTGCTGTGGGTTGGGAGGGAGTGCAGGGGACAGCCTCTACCCCTGTCTGCAGGGTCAGAAACTAGGCGGAGGCTGCTTAGCCGCAGGTGGGGGGGGATGGGAAGGCAGGACCCGCCGCTGGGGGAAGTAGCTGAGTGTGGTTGGGGTGTGGTGCTGCAGGAAGCTGAGACCTTCTCTACTTCCACAGTTGTTCCTGTAGTTCCTTCCCTGGGCTTCCCAGGCCTCCTCACCTGCTTCCTCCCCACCCTCCCACTCACTGCCATCCTCTTTAGCAACATCCACTCTGACCCTGTCAGGCCCCTACTTCAAATCCCCTAGCTGTCTGTCACTGCCTGCCGGATGAGGCCTGACTCTCCATACTCCTTTGCTGGTACCCAAAGCCCTCCACGGTGTGGCCCTCCCAGGCTCTGGTTCTGTCTCCTGCATGCACCCACAGCCACACCCAGTGACTTGCTGTCCCACATGCACCCACAGCCACTCTGAGTGACTTTCTGTCCCGTAGGCACCCACAGCCACTCTGAATGACTTGCTGTCCCACATGCACCCACAGCCACTCTGAATGACTTGCTGTCCCACATGCACCCACAGCCACTCAGAGTGACTTGCTGTCCCACATGCACCCACAGCCACTCTGAGTGACTTGCTGTCCCACATGCACCCACAGCCACTCTGAGTGACTTTCTGTCCCGTAGGCACCCACAGCCACTCTGAATGACTTGCTGTCCCACATGCACCCACAGCCACTCTGAATGACTTGCTGTCCCACATGCACCCACAGCCACTCAGAGTGACTTGCTGTCCCACATGCACCCACAGCCACTCTGAGTGACTTGCTGTCCCACATGCACCCACAGCCACTCTGAGTGACTTGCTGTCCCGCATGCACCCACAGCCACTCTGAGTGACTTTCTGTCCCGCATGCACCCACAGCCACTCTGAGTGACTTGCTGTCCCGCATGCACCCACAGCCACTCAGAGTGACTTTCTGTCCCGCATGCACCCACAGCCACTCAGAGTGACTTGCTGTCCCACATGCACCCACAGCCACTCAGAGTGACTTTCTGTCCCGCATGCACCCACAGCCACTCAGAGTGACTTTCTGTCCCGCATGCACCCACAGCCACTCAGAGTGACTTGCTGTCCCACATGCACCCACAACCACTTTGAGTGACTTGCTGTCCCACATGCACCCACAACCACTCTGAGTGACTTGCTGTCCCACATGCACCCACAGCCACACTAAGTGACTTGCTGTCCCACACCTCTGTGTCCCCTGGTGCTGAAAGACCTTCTGAGAGTGCCAGTCCCCTTGTCTGCCTTCCTCACCCCCACCCAACCCTTCAGGACGGCTCAAGTGTCACCTGCTCCAGGAAGCTGTGGACTTCTCCAGTCTGGGCTGCGATCCCTCTCTTGTATTCCCAGCAGGCGCTGTGTCCATTCTGCTGTGGAATCCGGACACTGGTTATCACTCGCTTCTCATTATGCTAGTTCCAGCTCCCAGCGTGGGTTCTTCCTGCTTGACCTCGGGCACGTTGCGTAACCTTTCAATACCTCAATTTACTGATGCATAGAAGGGGGTCAAAACAGCCACATGTACTCACTCAAATTGCTATTAACAGATCAACGATTAAGTGCACATACAGGGTAACATTCATCAGGTGTGGGGCAGGTGGGAGGGGAGGAGGGGATGGGCATATTCACACCCAATGGGTGCGGTGCGCACCGTCTGGGGATGGACACACTCTGACTCGGGTGGGGCAAAGGCAATGTACATAACCTAAACATTTGTACCCCTGTAATATGCCGAAATAAAAAAAGTTTCAAAAAAATTTATCATTTTAACCATTTAAAAGAAGGAGACAAAAACAATATCTTCTTCATAAATGTGCTGTGAAGGTTAAAGATATTAAAAATACTAAAACATATTAAATCATATGTTTTATATATAAATATATCAAAAACATATTAAAAATAAATGCTCAAATGCTTTGTACATTTATGTGGCACATAAGTGTGGTTGCTTTTCTGGCTGTTAGTATTGATCAACCAAGCTAGACTGTCAGCCTCTTGCAGGCAGTGATGTACTCAATAGGGCCCTGCCTGGCGCCTGGTGGGCATTTAGTAGGAATCTGGGATCTGGGCCTGTGTCTCCTGCCTTTCTTCCAGGTTGGCTTTGCCACTTCTAGTCGTTGGCACTCAAAGGCTTGGCGAAACTTTAACACAGTTTTTTGTATATATATATATATGTATATTTATATATATACACACATGCTTTTTCTTTCTTTTTTTTTTTTTGAGACAGATTCTCGCTTTGTTGCCCATTGTTGCCCAGGCTAGAGTGAGTCCCGTGGCGTCAGCCTAGCTCACAGCAACCTCAATCTCCTGGGCTCAAGCAATCCTCCTGCCTCAGCCTCCCAAGTAGCTGGGACTACAGGCATGCGCCACCATGCCCGGCTAATTTTTTCTATATATATTAGTTGGCCAATTAATTTCTTTGTATTTATAATAGAGACGGGGTCTCGCTCTTGCTCAGGCTGGTTTCGAACTCCTGACCTCGAGCAATCCGCCCGCCTCAGCCTCCCAGAGAGCTAGGATTACAGGCGTGAGCCACCTCGCCTGGCTACACACATGCTTTTTCTTAATTAAGGTGAAAAGAAAAGAAAAAAAGGGTTTTTACATTTACTAATAGATTTCTCGGCTCTGGGCCGTGGTCCAGCCCCAGGGGACTGGCTGGGAGTTATTTCTGCGATAAGAGAGCTCTGGAGCCTGCCCTGCCGTTCTCACTGGTCCACCTCCCTTGCTGCATGCAGAGATCTCTTTCTGCTTTCATTGCCTCCTCTGTCCACTCCTGGGCTTTTTGATTTTCAAAGAATGTGGTGGTGTGGGGGAAGAGGAATTTGCTTGGGGGGAAAAAACAACTTTCTGAGACAGTCCCAGAACAGACGAAGTAAGATGAGGTCTTATACTTTGTCTCAGGGCCTGGGGGCGAGAAGGCTTTATCTGAACAGGAGTATCCACTTGATCTCAGAAGGCAGAGGCGGCAATCATTCCTCTCCATGTTTTTGCTGGAGCATTTGGAAGTCCTGAGAATAGGGGGTTCATTCATGAGATGAGGGGTCAGGTGGGTGGGGAGCCAGACTAGATGCAGTCATTACTGTGGGTATATTTCCCAAACCTCCAACAGGACGAACTCTGGCTCCAAAGAATTGTTTTTATCCTGATTTGTGATTTTATTTATGTAGAAAGTCATGCAAAGAGATAAAACAATGAAATTGCATTAAATGTACCATCTTTATTAAAGACTTAGACAAAAAAAAAAGGGTAGTCAAAAATATTTTTGTGTTTGTAATGTTTCATAACAAAGAAAGTTTAATTCAAGTCTTTTGCTCACTTTTGCACTGGGTTGTCTTTTTTTTTTTCTCATTGATTTGTAAGAGTTCTTTAAGAATTCTGGCTGTGATTGCAAATATATTTTCTTACTCAATGGCTTGTTTTTTAATTCTTCTAATAGTGTCCTTTGATGAACAGAATATTTAAGTTGTAATAGAAGTCTCCATTATTACTTTTTCCTTTATGGAGAGTTTTGTGTGTGTGTGTTCTGTTTAATAAGTCTTTTCCGGGCATGTGTCTATAGTTCCAGCAACTCAGGAGGCTGAGGCAGGAAGGTTGCTTGAGAGCAGGAGTTTGAGGCCATAGTACACTGTATCATTGAGCTTGTGAATAACCCCTGCACTCTAGCCTGGGCAACACAGCCAGGCCATGCCTCTAAAAAGGAAAAAAGAAGTTTTTGCTTACACCAAGTATTATAACAATGATAGTCTATGTTTTCTTCTAGAAGCTTTGTCACAAAAGAGGATGTCTAGATAGCTAATAAATGTACCGAACATGCTCAATACTATTATTTAAAAGAGAAATACGCCGGGTGCGGTGGCTCACGCCCGTAATCCTAGCACTCTGGGAGGCCGAGGGGGGCAGATTGCTCGAGGTCAGGAGTTCAAAACCAGCCTGAGGAAGAGCAAGACCCCGTCTCTACTATAAGTAGAAAGAAATTAATTGGTCAACAAATATATATAGAAAAAATTAGCCAGGCATGGTGGCGCATGCCTGTAGTCCCAGCTACTTGGGAGGCTGAGGGAGGAGGATCGCTTAAGCCCGGGAGTTTGAGGTTGCTGTGAGCTAGGCTAACGCCATAGCACTCACTCTAGCCTGGGCAATAAAGTGAGACTCTGTCTCAAAAAAAAAAAGAGAAATACATTAAAAAACTATAAGGAGATACTCCTACCCCAGAATAGCTAATAAATAAATAAATACAACAAAATCTTACAATATCAAATGTTGAAGAGGCTTGTAGAGAAACTGGAACTCTCATACTTGGCTGGTGGGTGGGTAAATTGGCACAGTAGATTAGTACAATCACTTTGAAAACCTTTTTGGTAATATCTACTAAAGCTGAACATAAGCTCCCCTATGACTGAATGTCGCGCCCGCCTCGCCAGCAAGGAAGACGCGGCAACTGGAGTTCTTCTGACAGTGCTTTAATGGGGTTCCCTTTAGACTTACATGATGCGGAAGACCCTGAGCACAAGCTCTCACACACTTATATACTCTAAGGAAGGGGGGAAGTGATGGGGATAGGTTAAAAGCGCGCGAGGGTTATTACTGATAGGCCAAGCTAAGATCCTTCATATGCATACTTATATAACAGGCCAGGACTTACTCTGCGCATGCGCTGAACTTATTTACTACAGGTGGGCCACCGGAAATCGGCACCATCTTGTAATGGCGTTGTCACCGCGCCCCACAACTGAACAATTTCATAGATAGGCTTATACCCAACAGAAAAGTTTAGATATATGCACTAAAACACAAAATTGCTCATAGAAGTTCCATTCATAATAGCCCCAAATTGGAAACAATCCACATGTTCATTAATAGTAGAATGGATAAATGTATGTGGAAGATACATTCAATGGAATACTATACAGTCATAAAAAAGAGCTAGTTGTTATTGCATGCAAAGTCATATATGAATCTCACCCACTTAATGTTGAGCAAAAACAGTCAGACAAAAAAGAGTATTGTCTGATTGCATTTATATGAAGTTCAAGCACAGAAAAAACTAATCTATGTTTTAGATTAGATGCTGTTACCCTTAGTGGGGTTGCGGATAGAGGTTGATTAGACAGGGGCAGGGGGAGGCATCTGGGTTGTAGATAATGGACATACTGATCCAGAGGGTAGCTTTATGATTGTACATATTTTTAAAAATTCACTGTGTCATTCAAAGATTTGGGCACTTCAGTAAAAATTGTTCAGGAAAAACATGTTAGTTAATAAAATATTTGAGTTGTAACTTTCATTATCCACTGATGATAGAAGTTGATAGAGTATTATTTTGCTTATATTTGTATGTTTGAAGAATTTGGCTTACTAAGTCATTGTGATGCTTACCAACCTGACTCATGTAGATATCATTTGCAGGAATATTAGAATTTCTGTGAAATGTCAATGATTTATATGGTCTAGGATATTTAAATTTGATATAATCCCAGAAAATACAAGCAGTAGAGTTAGGGGACCTCTAACCTTCCTTCTAGTATTAAGATATAATGACTTGTCTAAAATCATATATATATTATTAATGATTATTAACTTAATTGTATATATTAACAATTGTATATATTAATTAATTGTATATATTAATTGTATATATTAATAATTGTATAATTAATTGTATATATTAAGTATATATTAACTTAATAATTTTATCATAAAAGTAACGAGATGAAAAACTAGTTTGAGGTCATGTATAATAATTGTAATGGTATTGTCCTTTATTTTTATTTATTTTTTATTTTGAATTATTATGGGTACATAATAGTTGTATTTATTTATAGGGTATATGTGATGCTTTGATCCAGGCATATAACGTGTAATAGTCGAATCAGGGTAATCGGAGTACCCATCACCTCAGGCATATATCACTTCTTTGTGCTAGGAACATTCCAATTCCATTTATTTATTTACTTATAGACAGAGTCTCACTCTGTCACCCAGGCAAGAGTGCAATGGTGTCATCATAGCTCACTGCAACCTCAAACTTCTGGGTTCAAGCCATCCTCCTGCCTCAGCCTCCCAAGTAGCTGGGACCACAGGTGCGCACCATTGCACCTGCCTAATTTTTCTATTTTTAGTAGAGACAGGGTCTCACTTTTGCTCAGGATGTCTTTTAGAAATTTAAAGCATACCATAACTTACTGTTGACTGTAGTCACTTTGTTGTGCTATCAAATACTGTTCATTGTAACTACCTAACTGTAGTTTCGCACTCATTAACCATCCCAACTTTATCCCCCTCCCTGCCACCCTTCCCAGCCTTTAGTAATGACCGTTCTACTCTTATGTCTCATGAGATCAAGTGTTTCAATATTTAGCTCCCACTTACAAGTGAGAACATGCAACAGTTGTCTTTTTGTTCTTGGCTTATTTCACTAACATAATGTTTTTCAGTTTTATCCATGTTGTGGCAAATGGTAGGATTTAATTCTTTTTTATGATTGAATAATATTCCATTGTGTATATGTACCACAATTTCCTTATCCATTTATCTGCTGATGGACAATTTGTTTGATTCCAAATCTAGGCTATTGTGAATAGTGCTGCAATAAACATGCGAGTGCAGATAACTTTTTGATACACTGATTTCCTCTCCTTTGGATATATACCTAGCAGTGGGACTGCTGGGTCATATGGTAGTTCTATTTTTAGTTTTTTGAGGAACCTCCATGCTATTCTTCATGATGGATGCACTAATTTACATTCTTTTTTTTTTCTTTTTATTTAATTTTTTAATTTTTTTTTTTTTGAGACAGAGTCTCACTTTGTTGCCCAGGCTAGAGTGAGTGCCATGGCGTCAGCCTGGCTCACAGCAACCTCAATCTCCGGGGCTCAGCGATCCTACTGCCTCAGCCTCCCAAGTAGCTGGGACTACAGGCATGCGCCACCATGCCCGGCTAATTTTTTTTGTATATATATTTTTAGTTGGTCAATTAATTTATTTCTATTTTTGGTAGAGACGGGGTCTCGCTCAGGCTGGTTTCGAACTCCTGACCTTGAGCAATCCGCCCGCCTCGGCCTCCCAAAGTGCTAGGATTACAGGCGTGAGCCACCACGCCTGGCTTTTTTTTTTTTTTGAGACAGAGTCTCACTCTGTTGCCTGGGCTGGAGTGCCGTGGCATGAGCCTAGCTCACAGCAACCTCAAACTCCTGGGCTCAAGCGATTCTTCTGTCTCAGCCTCCTGAGTAGCTGGGACTACAGGCATATGCCATCATGCCCGGTTAACTTTTTGTATATATTTTTAGTTGGCCAGTTAATTTCTTTCCATTTATAGTAGAGACGGGGTCTCACTCTTGCTCAGGCTGGTTTCGAACTTCTGACCTTGAGCAATCTGCCCACCTCGGCCTCCCAGAGTGTTAGGATTACAGGCGTGAGCCACCGCGCCCGGCCTACATTCCCAACAGTGTACAGGGGTTCCCCTTTCTCCACATCCTTGCCAGCATTTGTTATTATCTGTCTTTTTGATAAAAGCCATTGTAACTTGGGTGAGATGATATCTTATTGTAGTTTTGATTTGCATTTCTCTCTCTGATGACTAATGACAAACATTTTTTCATGTACCTGTTGGCCCATCCTTTATTATAAAGGCACATTTTGAGTTTTATTTTCAAGAGTGTTTACTAGATTTACATTGAGTTTGCATTTTTCTGCGGAAAAAAATTCCAAATGGTTGGATTTTATAGTTTTCAAAGAGATTTTTCATATATTATATGATTGCTACTTACAACATGTTGAATGAATGAGTGAACAAAGAAACATATTCAATTTTTTTTTTCGAGACAGAGCCTCACTCTGTTGCCCTGGCTAAACTGCCATGGCATCAGTGTAGCTCACAGCAACCTCAAACTCCTGGGGTCAAGTGATCCTCCTGCCTCAGCCTCCCGAGTAGCTGGGACTACAGGCATGCGCCACAGATGGCCGGTGGGAACGGGAAGCAGAAGGAAGCGAGTGCTAAACTGTGGAAGAGCAAGCAGCAGGGTGATGGCGACTCAGAAGGGAGCACATTTACTTTTATTAACAGAAAACCTCATAGAGGGGTATTCATTTCAGCTGGGCCCTCAAGCACAAGTTTGCACAGGTACAAAAGATGGAAGGGAGTTCTCTAGGTTGCAGGAATTACAAGGGAATTGCGTAGAAATATGCAAATGTGCAATGGGCTCCAGGAGAAGCAGCACTTGGAAGGTGGTTGGAAGGGAGGGAGAGTGATGAAGTGACGTCATGGAAAGGGGACCTGAGAGACCCACAGGAAGAAACCGAACGACCGTGGACAGACAGGCATTCAGGCGGGAGGCGGTGCGGGCAGCACCAAGCGCTGGCATTCCAATCAGGCGCGCCACAGTTTGCCTCTCCACGCTCGTCTCATCACTGCTGGCTTCGAACAAGCCGGGGAACCTCTGTGATTCTCACTTTCATAATATATAAGTTGAAGATAATATGTTTACCTTCCAGACAGGTATGAGATTTAAATGACATGTTTGGAAAGTGCCGAATAAGGGCACATGATAGACCCTCAATAAATGTAGCCCCTTCTGTTACCTATTCAGGTAGAATAAGTTAGGAAACATCATTGAGCATGAGGTTTCCTATATTGTCATTTATTTCACGGTTATTGACCACTGTTTATGGGTTGGGCTCTGTGCTAGATGCTACAGGATATTGGAAGATGCAAGCTTTCAACGAGAGAATAACATAGTTGGGGGGGTGTATATGCAAAGAGATCAAAGAGCAAGTAACAGTCCAAGGTGGCCTGCCCTCAGCACCATCGCAGGCTGTGCCCCGTCAATGGACAGACCAGCGTCCAGTGAGTGCTGGGCATGGCGTACTGGTGGACATACAGCACTGTGAGCTCAGAGGGCAGTGAGGTCACCAAGGGCTGGGGTGGGCTGGAAAGGTTTCAGAAAACACGAGAAATGGGAGCCAGACCTGGTATATGTTTGGCATTTGGAGAAGCAGAGACAAAAGGAACAATCGTGTTCAGTGGCAAAAACCCAGCCATGGAGCAAAGTGAGCTCGGGGGACGCCTCGTTTGATTGTATAGGAAGAGTTCTGGGAGGTCAGGTGGAGAAGGTAATTGGCGTCAGAGTATGGAAAGCACTGGAAGGCAGGCCCAGGACTTCAATGTCCATTATAGGCAATGTCGTCTTGTTTGTGCACACTGGCGCATGCTGATCTGCCCCCCACCCACACGCTGCATTTTTTAAATGCCACTTCCTCTTTAGTATATTGCCTTGTACTATTTTTTTTTTCTCTGTTGGATATATGTGTCACACTGTGCCTGAAGCAAGACTGTAAATTCCACAGGACAAGTCACATAAAGATCTCCTAAGCTGATAGGACTCAATGTGGCAGCAGATCTTAGAAGCGGGGAGGTAAAGAAGGCTTGGGGGGTCCGTGGAGAAGCCAGGAGTGCACTGTTCTGAGAGCCGGTGGTAGGTCTCAGCCACTGCTAAGCCACGGCCTCCACGCTTGAAGCCTCTGCAATGCTGATGCTAATGCTCTTGGAGTTGCTTGGTGGGTTGAAGCATATCTCTATAGACCACGTTCGATGTTATTTCCCACCCATTAATACGGAGTCCTCAAATATAGGTGGAAAAGACACTTTTCTGCTGAAAGGTCTTAGGTCTTCCAGATTCTTTCTTTCGGGTTTTGCCTAATCAAGCTCCTTGACTTTTCTGAAACAAACCAACCAGTCTTATCAGTGAACAAGAGAACCGCTGCATGCTCATAACCCCTCACCCTCTAGAGACCCCTGCCCTTTGACAGTACCAGCTGTTCTTTCTCAGCTTGCTCCCAAGGAGGAAATCAACTGGGAACCTTGGGAATCAAGGACCAAGGGCAGAAAGCAGAGCAAACAGGGCCTGCCTGCGTGTTTGCTTTGGTTTAAAGAGTTACTGAGGAAAGCGCACCAACCTTTTGTTTTGCAGGGAGCTTTAATTTCCTGGCAAATAGATGTTTTAAAGTGGCAGTTTCTCCACGCGATTGATCAAACAGATCTTTAAACTAGACCTGACTCCCTTCTCTGTGCATCAGCCAGGGTGGCAGTAGTGACACCTGAGTCATCGGTCCCAGCCACATGCCAGGAAAATGGTCACCCAGGAGTATCTGTCTTCCCTTTCCATCCAGGATACAGGCTTTTCTCTCTCCTCCTCTTGAAGTCATAGCCTTCGGTGGCCCCTACCGCCACCAAGTAGTAAGTAGACTCCTCACACCAGCGTCTGCAGCCCCAGACACTGCTAGAGATCCCCCCGGGGGAGGGGGGGCACGAAAACCCCCGGTCTCTCCAGTCTGGAGTCGATCACTTTGATTTCACCTGGTTCTCCAAGAAGCAAGGGCAGCTAACTGGGCTGGGGAGCGACCATGGGGCCTGGAACGAGGCCATTCATCGTGGTTCCTACGAAGAACAAGGTCGAAATCTCACCTTCCCGACAGGGGCCTGCCTGCTCATGCTACTGAGGCCGTGTGGCTGGGGGGTTGACTGACTCATGTCTGGCCCTCGAGACCCTGCAGATGCTGCCCATCCTCAGCCTATGTTTTTCTCCCCCCTTCCATACTTATTTTCCACCGGAGGAAGACCAGCTCTTTACAGACAACCCCCAAGTCACACACTCTTATGCTAATTTTCTCTGCCGGCCTTTGTTCGTGCTGTTCTTTTCTCCTGTAAGTCCTTCCCTTTTCCCTGTATCTGTTCAAATCCTCTCCATGCTTCAAGGTCCAATGTAAACTTGCTCTGTCCATGAACTCCCCCCAGAATGTTCCTAACTGGTTGGCTCTCGTTCTAGTCTCCTTGTTTGACATGGGCCAGTTTGGGCTCCCTGACAGTCTGCAAACTCCAGGAGGGCAGAGGTCACCCTGTATCCTTTTCATGTATTGCCCACATCCCCTAAAATAGCTCTCATTTCCTGCATCACGATCTCCTCTTTGTCCTTCACTTTTTTTTTTTTTTTGTAACTTTTTTCCCCCACGAGTTTTTGGGAATCATGTCATTCACTTCTGAAATGCCCATAGCTACTTGCACAAAGCTGGTGGTCAATAAATGCTTGCTGACTGGTTGATTTATCTATAGCCTCTATTGAGGAGAGAAAAATAATAACTAAAATGATAAAAGGCTGAGCATGATCCATGAGCCTTATTTTGGATCTTTGAAAATGAGCGTGTCTAAACACATAATGGCCTTTGCATGCAATTCTCTTTCATTTAATTGTCTACCAAGGGAGTCTGTCTCTAGTCTCTTTTATGTTCAGTTATAACAATTCAAATTAGTAAACATTAAGTGAGCATCCTCACTGTGCTGGATGGATCCTGGTAATGGGACGAGAGGCCCCCCTCCTGGAGGAGAGATTGGAGAAGGCTTCATTAGTCACCAGTCACTTATTTCCTACTCAGCCCTGCTGGGGAGTAACAGTGACAGCTATGAGCACCAGCCACGGGCTGCTTAAGGCAAGGAAAACATAGGGGAGGAGGTCAGAGGGGTCAGAAGTTGGAATGAACTTCAGCTTCCAAGAGCACAAATTGATTGATTGTCAAAATATGTACCATGGCCTGAGTGGCTCAAATGACCAGTTATGCAAGTCGCCCAGCAGTCACCAGAACCAGACGAGACCTCCAAGGGAGGGGAGCCAGCCAGGCCTTCAGCAGTCATGGCACGGAGTCAGGAAAAGTCCCTGAGAAGAGCTAAATTTATCCAGGTTGCCTGCGGTGCTTCAGGGCATGAACTTCAGGGAAAAAAGGGTAAATGAGGAAACACTTATTTATGCCAGGGAGACAGACCAGAAAAGGCAGTATCTAGGAGTAGCGATTTGCAACAGCAAAAGAGGGACATCTCTCTAATGCTGACCAGTAGGAGCTGCCTAGCCTATTGCTGTGGGGGTGGGGGTGGGGTGTTGGGGTCTTTAAACTGAGGTCCTTCAGGCCCACTGGGGATCCAGAGACAACAGAAAATCAGGAACCACATCAAGCTTCCGCTACCTCCGAGGACTCCTAGAAATGTCATGCTTTCTCAGAGCACTAGGTGAAAGGATGCCAGCTGACTCCCGGCCATTGCCACATGCAACACCCGGCGTGCGACGGCTTGAGGCATAGCGGTGGAATCCCACCTACTAGTGGATCACGGAGAAAATGCCGAGATCACTGCCAATCTGGACAGTTGTCTACTTTGCAGAGAGCTGGAGGAAGCCGTGATGAAGTGCTATCTTGCCCATTCAAGGGAGGCTCTCAGCACTACGGTGGCAGGAGGGAGGAAGTGAGGGGCACTTGCTAAGTAGCTACTGGTGCCATTTTGTAAATACTATGTTATTCAATCCTTTAAAGTATCATCTCCAATTTATAGATGAGGAAACTGAAACTCATGGAGTTTACGTAACTTAAACAAGGTCACACTGATGGTAAATGATTAAATTCAGGGTTCAAATTTAGGCTGCCTAGCTCCAAAGCCGGGGCTTTTTCTACCGGATTGCTGTGGATCCCAACTCTCCCTACTCCCCTCTGGTATGAAATCTCAGCCAGGGAGAACCGGCAGGGAGAGCCTAATGTAATCCGGACGTGGGGATGAGATCGGGAGCTCCTTGTTCATAAATTTTCCTGGATGTCAGACCGATGAAAAGCTAACAATGGACCAACACCCTCTCTGGGCCAACTCGCCACTTTCCCACTTGGAAATTCTTCCAAAATGACATTTCTCTGAAAAAATACACTTAATGAGGCAAAAGGTGGCTGCCATGGCCTTTTCCTTTTTGCTTTTAACATAATGATAACCTTTCTGATCCTGTCCCAGTCTTTTGGTCTTTGGCCTCAGTGCCAACCTTTATTCCGCATGGCTCTGAGCAGCACAGGTTCTGGTCTGGACTGAGCCCACTAAACGGAGGGCTGAGTGGCCTTCTAATGACCCTTTCAGGAAACACCTGTCCTCCCCAGGTTCCCCTGGGCCCATGCTAGTGGCAGCAGTGCTACGAGGGGGGCAGAGTGGGTAGAGCCTATTTCTCTACAGGTGGTCCTGACACAGTCCCACTAACTTCTCCAGAATTAACCTTATGTGCCCTTGTCCACTCTTCAAGCCTCCCTCCTTTTGTCACTGCAAGTGTCAGATATCAGTGCATATACTTACAACGCTTGTTCGACATTTAAAGGAAAAGGAGCACTGAGAAACTCAGCTGTCAGGTCAAGGCACACGAGACAATTATTCAGAGACGGGTGTCAGTTCCAGGTGTTCCTTGTATCCTCCAATACTCTTCCTGTCCTATGGCCAGGGTTCCTCAGGATTTGGGCATCTTCTCTTCTCGGTGTACACGTTCTCCCCGGCAATCTCATCTCTCACTATGACCGCGACCGCCGCCTCTCCGTTGGTGACTCTCAGATGTTTCTTCTTAGACCCCAGCACCCACCAGTCCACCCAGCACCTCTACTTGAAGTCCCTCAGGACGCAGCGGGTGCTCTGTAAGTCATTGCCAAGTGCGTGGACTGCTTAAACCCTAAAGGTTGACAGCTCAGGTAGAAGCAAGCCTCTAGCCTGTTGGGTGTTGTGGTTTATTTTATTTAATTTATTCTCGTGGCTTTGCCAGGCAGTTTGGAGTGATGGAAGGAACACAAGCCTCAAAATTACAACTGTGCTCCAATCCTGACCTTGTTCTCACATCTATTTCTATCTACCTGTCTCTTTAACAGTCAAGACGTGAGGTAGGCGTATGGAGTCTCGTCCTGGATTCTAGATCTGGTTCCGATGCTCACAGGCTGTGTAGCTTTGGGCAAGTCCCTCTGCTTCCCTGGGCTTCATGAGATGGTTGCATTGGGTGAGGTCTAAGATCCGTCCAACACTGACTTTTCCTTGTGAAGCAGTCTAGCAACTCTGGGTAGGAAGTTTTTTCAGACTAACTAGCTGATAGTGTTTGCTGGGAGGAGACACTATAAATCTGCACAACTTGACAACATTTCATTCTGTTTTTCTATAACTTTGTCTAGATTTCTCAGAAGGAGGCTGAAAACTGGTTGTTGGTCTCAACACGATCCAAAGTTTGAACTTCTGAATTTTGTCAGAGTAGATGGTCACATAGCAGGTTTCAAAATGAATGTGAAACTATCTTCATCCACACGGATGCCTGTCTAGCTTGTTCTCTTTCCTTTCTCCTGATACTCAGACTTGCAGGGGCAGCTGTTGCCCTCACACACAGAATTTCCCCGCACAGATGACTGTGCAAAAGGAAGTTGTAACTGCAGCTCGAGGACTGCTTGACAGGCACGCCAGCTGCAAGGAGGACACCTCCAAGGGAGCTGTCACCCTTCCAAGTGTTCACCTCGGTAGCTGGACAGTCGTTCTAAAACCATTTGGGGGTATACCAGTTATTTCTGATAGTATATTCACTTAAATATTAATCAAAGCGACATAGGCCCTAAGTTTCAGCAAGTCAAATGTGCTAAAAACACTTAACACTGTAGCCTCCTGACTACCTCTTCCATATCTTGCTCCCAGAGGCAATTGTGTTCAAATCTTTCAGCTTTTTCTCAAGATACATACGTCTGCATTTTTAAATAATATGCTCCTCCTGGGTTGCTTGATTACTCATTTGACATTATTATTATTTAGAGACTGGGTCTCACTCTGTCGCCCAGGCTGTAGTACAGTGGCTATTCACAGGTGCAATCCTGGCTCACTACAGCCTTGAACTCCTGGGCTCAAGGGATCCTCCTCCCTCGGCCTCCCACCCAAGTAGCTGGGACTACAGGCGTGTGCCTCCGCACCCAGCTCATTTGATGTTATTTTAAAATTTTATTGTAATTGAGGTTTCCGATCTCTATTGCCCCCTTTTTCTTCTCATCTGCTTCCATTTCCTCCAGCAGAGAGTTAAAATAATACTCAGTGTTTAGATTATTATGATTGTTGAAAGATTGTTCATGCTAAGCCAAGTAGTGGACTATGATTTCACTTTTTTGATTTTTTTGGTAATTAATGGTTGCCTGATTTTTTTTTCCCCATCTTTTTAATCTTCCCTGAATCTGTGGCTGAATACTCTATTCAATGTCCTCTCTATGTCCATTTCCACATGGTCAAGCCAAGTGTCTGTGAAGCATGAAGACATTTTTACATTAATTTTGAAGCTGTCTATGTGCACAACTTCATTTCTTGTTTCCTGCAGCATGTTCTGTCCTCTTGCTCCACTTTGGGCTGGTCCCCCAGCCCTCCTGCAAGGCTGTCCATGTGGAACTTCTCTTTACCGCCAGCCCAGGAATTTCCTTCTTCCTTCTCATATATTGAGTTTCCTATTTCTTGCATGCCACGCCTTCCTCTTTTTTGGTTTGCACCCTCATTTTATTGGGTCACATTCTCTTGAAATCCCTGGTAATGGTACATAGGAAGTAAACCCTTTCAAGTGTGGCTTGTATAGAAATGTCTGTAGTCTGTGTTCACATTTAATTGGGACAAATAGTTGAAAATATTTTCTTTCAAAGAGAATTTTTGTTTGTCTACTAGCTTCTAGTGCTGATGTTGAGAAATCTATTGCTATTCTTATTACCCATGTTTTCCTCCCTGGAAGTTTTTGTTTCTGTTTTCATTTTTGTTTTTCCCTAGGATGTTAAAATTGAATGCTGATGCACCATAGTGTGAGTCTTTTAAAAAATTCATTGTGTTATGCATTGGATAGGCCTTTTCAGTGTGGAACTTTGTGTTCTTCAAATTCCTGTATTATTTCCTTGATAATTTCTTCTCTGTGAGTTTTCTGTTTTCTTTCTTTCAGGAAGTATCATGTCAGGAAAATAACTACCTGGATTGATTTTCTAACTTTTTAACAAGCTTTTTGAGGCCGGGCGCGGTGGCGCATGCCTGTAATCCTAGCACTCTGGGAGGCCGAGGCAGGTGGATTGTTTGAGCTCAGGAGTTCGAGACCAGCCTGAAAAAGAGCGAGATCCCGTCTCTACTAAAAATAGAAAGAAAATTAGCTGGACAACTAAAAAATATCTAGAAAAAATTAGCTGTGCATGGTGGCACATGCCTGTAGTCCCAGCTACTCGGGGGGCTGAGGCAGAAGGATTGCTTGAGCCCAGGAGTTTGAGGTTGCTGTGAGCTAGGCTGACACCATGATACTCTAGCCTGGGCAGCAGAGTGAGACTCTGTCTCAAAGAAAAATTCTTTGGTCCATTACTTTGCATATTTTTCTACCTTTTGTGAGATTCCTTCAAATTTATTTTTTATATCTTCCATCAAGTTTGCCTTTAATTATCGTGTACTTTTTCTTATTGTCATTATTGCTTTTGTTGTCTTTTTGCATCTTATTTTTGTTTTATAGATATAATCTCTTCTGCTATTTCTCTGAAGATGCTTATTGTCTGTATTTGTGGTAGTTTTCTGCTTTCTGAGTTGCTTCTGCATCCTCCAGATCGTTTCATTACTGTTTGTTATTATCTCCCTCTTTTGTGTTGGAGCGTTTCCTTAAGTATATGATGGTTCCTGGTTGTCTGTTTTTATGTAAGAGTAAGGTTGAGGGGCTACATTTTAGTGTCCTCAGGCAGCAAGTGGACTTTTTCACACACACACCTGGTCGTGTTCAGAAGACAGGAAATGTGGTGTAAAGGCCGGGCCTTTGAGATGGGGTCAAGGAACCAGTACGGTAAACCGTTCACACTTTTCCCTCTGTCTTTTAGGGCAGCTTTGGCTCCCACTCTTTCACTTTAGAAATCATCAAATGGATTAAATAAGTGATTACCCCCTTGAGGTCATTTCAGATGCTGTCCAAAGCCTAGAACCTTGGACTGGATATGAGGTTGGAATTGAATGCATGAGCTGCCATGTGGAATTCAAACACAATAAACTCAAAGTGGGGCGTGGTGGCTCACGCCTGTAATCCTAGCACTCCTGGAGGCTGAGACGGGAGGATCGCTCCAGGTCAGGAGTTCGAGATCAGCTGAGCAAGAGTGAGACCCCCGTCTCCACTAAAAATAGAAAGAAATTGGCCAGACAACTAAATATACATGGAAAAAATTAGCCGGGCATGGTGGCGTATGCCTGTAGTCCCAGCTACTCGGGAGGCTGAGGCAGGAGGATCACTTGAGCCCATGAATTTGAAGTTGCTGTGAGCTGTGATCGTGCCACTGCACTCCAGCTTTCCTGACAGAGGAAGACCCTGTCAAAAAAAAGAAAACATAAAAAAGCTCATTACCTAGTGGGGAGAGACTAATATCAGAGGCTGTAAACTTACAGTGTGAAACCTGAGCTCATCGAGCCTGAAGAGTATTATCTTTGGAAATGAGTCACCTAGAAAAAATAAACAGCCACCTAGAAAAAATGAAAAGAAAGATTATTTGGATATTATGACTATCCACGGAATTGGAATCAATGTGATTGTGCCCCCAAAAAGAGTGGAACTATTATATAAATATAAAGTCTTAATGTTATATGCTCCTTGTGTTTGACTTTCAAGAGAGCAGCTTCTTGCACTATCACTACATGATTGTCGCTGTTGGTGAGGAAGGTGTCTGCAACGGGGCACTCTGTGGTAATAGAGAAATTATAGGTGACATCGCCTTCGAATAAGTCGAGATGTTTTAAATTGCTCTGAAAACAAGGAATTTTTGGATTTTAAATGAAAAGTGCCAGATCTGTGCTCCCTTAATAGCCATGACCTGTCATATAAATGTATGTAGCCCATTCCTGAACCCAAAGGGATGCTTGCCTCTTTTTCTTCCATCCATCCATCCATCCATCCATTTATTCATCTAACCACCTATCCTTATTCTACCTACTTGTCACACCAAGTCTACCAAGCTTTGCTCAACTATTTAATTCTACTGATCTCTCCTTTCTCTGCATACCTTCAGTACAGCTATTGGCATCGCTCATGTTAGCATGTAGCACTTCATGACCTAGATTGCCCTCACGTGTGGTCACAAGCACAGACGCCTACCAAGGGCCGGGCAGATAATGGAAATGAAGTCTGCTCCGTGAGTCCCCGCGCTGGGGACTGGTGTGGACTGGAGAAAGGGCCCTCCCAGTGAGGGACAGTTGTCCTGCACTCCGCCAGGAATCCAGGCCAAAGGATGCAGATCTTCCGGTTTTTCAGGAGAAGCCAGATATCCAGATTTTTATGACTTTTTAAAATGGTGTTTTAATTTTATAGAAACGCCATGGAACAAACTCAATGGATGTTTCACATGGTAGGTTTGACCTTATTGTTTTTTTTGTTTTTGTTTTTGTTTTGAGACAGAGTCTCACTCTGTTGCCCAGGGTAGAGTGCTGTGGCGTCAGCCTAGCTCACAGCAACCTCAAACTCCTGGGCTCAAGCAATCCTCCTGCCTCAGCCTCCCGGGTAGCTGGGACTACAGGCATGCGCCACCATGCCCGGCTAATTTTTTCCATATATATTTAGTTGTCTGGCTAATTTCTTTCTATTTTTAGTGGAGACAGGGTCTCACTCTTGCTCAGGCTGGTCTCGGACTCCTGACCTTGAGCAATCCTCCCGTCTCGGCCTCTCAGAGTGCTACGATTACAGGCATGAGCCACCGCGCCCGGCTGAGCTTATTGTTTTTGGATTCCACACGGCAGCCAATACATTAACTAGCGTATATAGTAGGTGCCTGATAAATGCTTGCTCGCCTTTCCAGAACACCATATCCAAGCCAAGAAAAACTATTGCCTCAGTAGACCCTCTGTAGTCTGTAGGTAGTATAAAGAGAAATCTTCCCCTAAAACTTACTTATATATTAAAGACACCCACTCTGCTCCCAACCTGGTAGGGCTTGATGCATTTTCCTGGTAGATGTGAATGAGCTATTAATATGTTCTTTACCCTCTTTATTTAAAAATTTTTATTATTATTATTATTTTTTGATACAGAATCTCACTTTGTCACTCAGGCTAGAGTGCTGTGGTGTCAGCCTAGCTCACAGCAACCTCAAATTCCTGGGCTCAAACGATCCTCCTGCCTCAGCCTCCTGAGCACCTGAAACTACAGGCATGCGCCACTATGCCTGGCTATTTTTTTTTTTTTCTCTATATATTTTTAGTTGTCCAGATAATTTCTTTCTATTTTTAGTAGAGACGGGTCTCACTCTTGCTCAGGCTGGTCTCGAACTCCTGACCTTGAGTGATCCTCCCATCTGGGCCTCCCAGAGTGCTATGATTACAGGCATGAGCCACCACACCCGGCCTTCTTTACCGTCTTTAAATGGAAGTTTCCCTCAACCTCCACTCTTCTGGCGCTAACACCAATGGTATAAACTGGCTCCCTCTTCCTTAAGTCGGTATCGTTTCAGACTGTCTCCCTCTCCCTGCACACGCTCACCCTGGGTGACCTCCCCTCCCATGACTCTGCCCCACATGGGTGCGGACGATGCCCAGTTCCGCCGTCTCCGCTGCAGACTCATCTCATCAGCTGCCTTCCGCCAGTGTCTGTCTCCACTGACACTTGGCACGCCGCACGCCCGGGCTGAGCTCATCCTTCCCCTCCGCCTGCCCGCCCCGCTTCCTGCATCCCTGCCCCGGGAGCAGAGCCGCCGTCCACCTAGTGCCTCGGCACGAATTCTGCAGCCCCTCCTGGTGCTGGATTACCCAGTAAGCACAGAAACGCTCCTATTTGGAACACCAAGAAAACAAAACCAGGGTGCAAAAAAATTATTTTGAAAGAGTGTAGTGCTTAAAAAACAAAACAACAAAAACATCAAAGCGGCCATCCTAGAAAAACCAGAAACTTATTGGACTTATTTTATGGTTACTTTTATTCTGGATAATGCGTATAAGAAGGTGGGCGGGCATAACCTCTTCAGGCATTGGAGCCACCGACATTCTTCCTACAGCCCGGTCACCCCCGGCCACCCCTTCTCTACGCCCAATTGGCTCCTAAGCCCTGTTGATTTTGCCTCATTGGCAACAACTGAACCATCTCTAATGCCACCCTAGGGCTTCTGCTGCGTCTGTGACCTGGATCGCCATAGCAGCCTCCTGACTAGCTCTCCCCATCCGTCCAGCTCAGAGCTGGAATCTGCTTCCCGTGTGCCTCTCCTTCCTAAAGTCTTCCCATTGCCACCTGGTAACCTCACGGGCGCTCCAACCACGCAGCCTCGCCGACAAGGCCCTGCACGCCCGGCCTCTCCTGCCTCTGCCCCCCAGCTCTGCTCCGACGTTTCACATGTGGCTTCACTCTAGGTTCTCGTGCTTTCCGCACCCCGAGCAACCCCCACCTGCACCCCTTCCCCAGCTGGGGAGAGTGTGTGTGAGAAATGTAAGGAAACGTGGGGGCTCGAACCCTGTGGTCTCCAGAGAAGAAATGAATCCCCCGGCAAAACCTCCAAAGGGGAGATAAATAATCAACCGTACAGAGATAGACTCTAGTCAAGACACGTTTTCCCTCTGCCCTGGGGCTGTCATTCGGTTGTAGCTTTTGCCCTTGAAATGCAGGTAGTCTTGGTACCGGGCCACACGCAGAAGAGGACCATTGTCTTCTTTCATTCAATGCTCTGCTCAGTGAGGACATCTTCACGTCACCAGCCACGAGCGAGCCTCTCAGCTGACAGCCCCGTGTCCTCTGTAAACAGGGTCCCGGGGACGCTCTGTGCGCCTCCGGTCCGGGCGAAGAGCATTACTCACTGGAGCGCCACCCGCTCCTTGACATTGTTTGCCCGTTCCCACCGGGGCGCGGGTGGGGGTGGGGAGGAGGGCGGGAGAAGGCAGGAGAGTGAAGCTGTTTGTTTCCTCCTTCCTGTGAACAATACAACATCTGTTCCCCAGCCTGGCAGCTGGACCAAAGCGAAATGATGGCAGCATTCATTGCCCTCTGGATCAGGGGGCGGGGAGGGGGAGAGGGGAGGAGGGAGCGGTGTGGTGAGGGCCGAGGCCCCCCTGAACAATAACAACAACAGTTATGAGCACATCTTCAACGCCACTTGGCAGGCGGGCCACAGAGCCCCCGGGGCGGGGTGACTTGATGTTCGGGCACATCCGCACATTGTAACCAGTGAACCCAACAGAGATCGGTGCGCCTCTTTAAAAGAATCTTCCAATTAAAAGGTTAGTGTTTACCCAGTAAATATCTGTTTTGGCTCATGCACTGTGATAGAAAACATCTTTATTTACCTAAGAGTGAAGCTGAGAGACGTGAAGCTGACAGGCGGAGTGACAGCAAAAGGCAAAGTGAGAGCTAGCAAGGATGGACCCATGCTCTCTGGGTTTCCTCCTGCCTTCCTCCTGCGGGTTCTCTTGGCTAGCTCCTTCTCGTCTCTGATGTCTGCTGTTGGCCCGATCCGGAGCTCTGTCTCCCTTTCATCTGCACTCACTCTCAATGTTTTCATCTAGTCTGAATCGGGTCCACCTAAATACTGACCATTCCCAGTTTATGTCCCTGGCCCAGATCTCTCCCTGAATTCCAGCCTTATACGTTCGTCCACAGGCTTACCATCGTCACCCGATATCTACAGTCAGGTCCAGCTAAGCATCCCCAAAATGAGCATCTGCCGCCTTCCACCCTCCCAGCTTGATCTTCCATGGTCCTCCCCATCTCAGTTAATGCACACTTCGTTCCTCCTTGACTCTTCCTGTACTCTCTCATCCCGCAGCACACGGTTGGTGAAGCCTGCTGCCTCTACCTTCAAAATGCATCCCAGAACCCACTCATTTCTCCCAGCCTCGACTACCTTTGTTCTGAGCCATCCTCAGCTCCTACCTGGATTATGACCACGGCTTCCCCACTGGTCTGCTGCCACCTTTCCCACCCGGTCGACTCTGGACACGGCAGGCAGAGAGAGCCTGTAAAGCAAGGATTTAGGTCGGGCTCCTCCTCTGCTCAAGGCCCCCAAGTCCCATCTCACTCAGAGGAGAAGCCTGCGAGCTTCCCCACGCCTGGTCTCCTGCTGGCTCTCCGACGTCTCCCACTGTTCACTCTGCTTCCCCCTCGCCAGCCTCTTCTGTTTCTAGAATATGCCAGGCACGCTCCCAGCTCAGGACCTCCTTCTTGCTCATCTGTTTTGTCTCTATGTCTTCACCCCAGCATTCCCTGTCTTCCTTTCTCGGTTTATTTTTCTTCATAGCCCTGTCACCCCTAAAAAGTTACCTCTTCCACCTATTTATTTTGTATACTTCCTTCTCTCCACGGTGACTTCTGCTCCGTGTGGGCAGGGACTTTCGTCTGCTCTGTGCTTTGCTGTACCCCAGCCCCTGGACAGTGCTGGCACACAGAGGGCGCCCAGCACGCATCCGATGCACACGTGAACTGATGAATAAACAAATAGTCGAACTCTGCTCACTGCAGAATGGCCAGACTGCTAGAGGTTCACCCCCTACCCTCTGAACCAGTGAGAAAGTGTTTGTTGAGGGTTTATTTTGCGTGTGACATCTCTCCTCCCATGACAGACTGGTGGGCCAGGAAGCCAAGGTAGACTCTACAGTTCTGGGGCCCCATGATGGCTCTTGAAGGAAGGATTTGGGGCTGCCCCCAGCAAAAGATACCAACAAAGGCTTCTGCTGCAGTTCACAGAGCAACTCCTGTGCCTTTCTCAGATTGGCTGCTATTAAGGACTCCCGGGCAGAGGCAGTAGATTACAGACGAGGGTGACGTGAGGACAACTGTCACTCAGACACAGGAGAAGATGAGGAATGCAAGCTGTCAGGTTAGGGCCTGAGTCCTCTTCCTCAGGAGGAGCCCATGCGCCTCTGCTCCATAATCTCCCTTGAGGCCACCTGGGTCCTTGGGCAGTGGTGACATTTCCCATCATATGGCTCTGCTCGACTCATCACTCTGCAACCTTTAGGGACCAGGGCTGGAGGACAGGAAATGCAGCAGAGAGTGATCTTTCCCTGTGTTAATCAAAGCGGCTCACGTTTGCACAGTTTGCTAGGAACTTCCATTGCACTCCTTGAACGGGTTCTCACTCTGTGGTTGCCCAGGCTGGAGTGCAGCAGTCCCATCACGGCTCACTGTCACCTTGAAGTCCTGGACTCCAGCGATCCTCCCACCTTAGCCTCTGTATTAGCTAGGGTGACAGACACACACCTGGCTAATTTTTAATTTTTTGTAGAGACAGGGTCTTGCTATGTTGCCCAGGCTGATTTCAAACTCCTGGCTTCAAGCCACCTTCCCACCTTGGCTTCCCACTTGAACATTTTTTTTTTTTTTTTTTTTGTTTAACAGTTTTTCAGCAGATAATGAACATTTTTTTGAGAGCCAATTATGTACAAGGAAACTGTGCTAAATGTTATGATATGAAAGATAGCTCTGATGCAGCATAATGAATGCTATGAAATGCTAATGTAATTAAAGCAACAATAAAAAGTAGTAGACAGATTATTCTCTATTCACAGGTTAAAAAATAGATTTAGAAATTAAATTGCTTAGGCTGGGTGTGGTGGTTCTCGCCTATAATCCTAGCACTCTGGGAGGCCAAGGAGGGAGGATTGCTTGAGCTCAGGAGTTCAAGACCAGCCTGAGCAAGAGTGAGACCCCGTCTCTACTATAAGTAGAAAGAAATTAGCCAAACAACTAAAAATAGAAAAAATTAGCCGGGCATGGTGGCACATGTAGTCCCAGCGCCTGTAGTCCCAGCTACTCGGGAGGCTGAGGCAGGAGGATCGCTTGAGCCCAGGAGTTTGAGGTTGTTGCGAGCTAGGCTGACACCACATCACTCTAGCCCAGGCAAGAGAGAGAGACTCTGTCTCAAAAAAAAGGAAAAGAAAAGAAAAAAAAAATGAAGTTACTCAAGACTACAAGGTTATTAGAAGACCCTCAGGGACTGGACTTGACCCCAGCTCCTCTGGTGACCAATCCAGGGCTCTGGCCTTTATGCGTCTGCTATTCCAGGTGGCTTCCTCGATTGTATCCTGAGCCCGACACATCCACACCAGCGTGTGGCCTCATCAGCCTGTTCCAGAAGCACCAGGGACGGTGGCGTATGAGATGCATTTGTCTGTCTTGAAGTCTACCCACTAAGGTTGGAGATGGGACCCAGACTTTCTTGATAATCCATTAGGTTTCCATCACTCATGATTATCCCAGCTTTGCCGCTTCTACGTGAGTTACCCTGATGAAGTCATTAACCTCTTTAAACCTCAGGTTCTTCATTTGTAATATGGGGATATAACGGTTCCTACATCCAAAGGTTGTCATAAGGATTAACAAGCTTTTAGTTATAAAACGCTGTATTCAGTTGCAAGGGCTGCCACAGACGGGGTGGCTTAAAGAACAGGAATTCATTTCTCACAGTTCTGGAGGGTAGAAGACCAAGCTCAAGGTGTTGGCAGGGCTGGCTTCCTCTGAGGTCTCTCTCCTTGGCATGCAGATTGTCGCCGCCTCGCTGTGTGCTCACATGATCTTTTCCCAGCACACCCCTGCTGTCGCTTCGTGCGCCCCAATCTCTTCTCTTAAGGACACCAGTCAGAGTGATCAGATCCACCCTGATGGCCACAGTTAACTTAACCATCCCTGCAAGCGCCCTGTCTCCAAATGCAGTCACGGTCAGAGGATACTGGGCACTAGAGCTTCAACATCTGAATATTTGAGGGACACAATTCAGGCCTTAACAACCACCTAGCACACTGCTTGGCACATAGTTTCTTAAATAAATAAACAAAACCAAAATCCAACCCTGTGTTTGAACCCCTATTCTCAGTCTCTGAAGCTGCTTAGGGGTCGTGAGTCCCACAAGTTCATGACCACGTGTGCACCCTAGCACTTCTCTCCCTCTCATTGTAAATGTGTCTCTCTCAAGCTCCCAGAATGGCTCCTAGTCCTGCTATTTTAGTAGCCTTGGGTTTTGGAAGAATTTTTTCATTCCATATCCTTTGTGATTTTCTAGAATTTAGTAATATCCTCTCTCAGCTTTTAGATTTCAGACTGAATGGCACAGCAGAAATATCCGGGCCTGGAAATCAGGAGGTCTTGCAAGGTTCAAGGCTCAGGTCTACGATGAGCCAGCTCTGGGCGAGTAAGTCCCTCAGCTTTCTGAACCTCCGATTCTCCAGATACAGACCGGGGAGAATGGACGAAGTGCTGATGTTGAGTGTTCAGTGATCATTACAGAGAACGTGGCAGTTAAGAGCATGGACTTTGGACTCAAGACAGATGTGGATTTGAATCCCATCTCTGTTTCTTTCTAGTTGGGCAAGTGACTCCACCTCTCAGAGCCCCCATTCCTCATCTTTAAAATGAGAACAATGGTAGCACTACCTCCCTGCAATAGGGTTGCTGTGAGGCTGCTATGAAATAATGTATATAAATTCCCCTGGCACAGTGCCTGGCATGGCCTATGTGTGCAAACTCCCTTCTTGGCCCCATCGTTTCTTCTGAGCCTTCTTTCCTTGTGTTATGTCTTTCCAGATTACACGTGCTCGCCATTCCAGGTGTAGCAAGACTATAGTTTGAAGAAAGAATAATATTCTCCGTTTTGTTTCTGGTTCATGATGGTGTTCAGCATTTCCTTTGACATTTTTTGGCCAAAGTGGTACATTTGTCTCATGCTCTCTGCTGGGTCATAAATAGAGCAATTCGACAGCAGAGTGAAGAGGCACATAATGTGAGATTGTTCAATTGAGGCCTCCATTATAATTAGGATATGACAATCAGTATCTGCAAGATTTTTTTTTGTTGGGTTTTATTATCATACTTTTAATAGCCTTTTGTTAGAGGGAAGTGTCAAATAATTTCCTTCTTTTTAAATTTTTGTCTAACCTTTTTTGCTGTATATATTAATATTACGAGGTAGCAATATTAACCTTGCAGCATAAATCTATCCAATCCATAAATCTCTCCATCCATAGATCAAATGGAAAAATAAGAAAGGTGCTGTACCCTCCTCCTTGTCTGTCAAGGCAAATGTTTATTTTATTTTATTTTTAAGAGACAGGGTCTAGCTCTATTGCCCAGGCTGGAGTGCAGAAGCACAATCACAGCTCACTGCAGCCTCAAACTCCTGGACTCAAGGGATCTTCCTGACTCAGCCTCCCAAGTGGCTGGGGCTATATAGTATGTGCTACCCATCTGGCTAATTTTTAAAATTTTTTTTTAGAGATGGGGTCTTGCTATATTGTCCAGGCTGGTCTCAAACTCCAAGGTCAAGCAATCCTCCTCTTCCTCCTCAGCCTCCCAAAGTGCTGGGATTAAAGGCATGAGCCACCACACCCAGTTTACTAAAACTTCTTCTTGGTCCCCTCTCAAAGGCTGACTCCTAGGTACAAGTCACAGAGCTACTGTAATGCCTTTGGAGACAGTTGCAGGGAGAGGTGGTTGAAGGTGGTAGTGACAAGGTGCAGCCTTTCCAAAGAGAATGGCTCAGTTTGGAACCAAATGAAATAACCATTAGGATCCAGTTGGGAGAACATTTTGACGGTCCAAGTTTATTCTGCTTCAGTTGTTTTTAAAATCAGAGGCTTTAATGCAGCTCAAATGGTTTCTATAAGTGTTCTTACAAAACACCCTGGCATCTGGTGAAAAGAAAGTGTAAGTTTATTGTAGCTAAGGAATGTCAAAGACTTATCTAAATTTGATTCCCAAATGATAGTTTGTCAAGTGTTTGAAGACAGCTGTTCTGTCTCGTGGGTGTCTGCAATCTCTAGGCTAATTATCTTCACCTCCTTTAGTGATTTCTTTCGTGGCAGGACTGCCCAATTCTGGATGTCTTGTCCCGTTGTCATTGAGTGTGTTTGTCAACCTGAAAATGTGGCAGCAGAGACGAACTCACCACTTCAGATGAAGATTGACCTGTGCAAAATGAAGTGGCTCTTCTCCAGTCCCTCTTTGGAATTTTATACTTCCATTAACCCCAGACACATAAGCATTAGTTTGTCTGCCACATTACACAGGTGTTTTTGATACACTTGAATTTTTTTTTTTTGCCACGTATCATATATAGATTTAGTTTTACCTTGCAAAGAAATATTCAAGTCGCTTTGATTTGACATGATATCACACAGAAATGTTGCATTCCTATAGAAATCTTCTTTCAATAATTCATATTGCTGTCCGGACGCTGTGGCTCACGCCTGTAATCCTAGCACTCTGGGAGGCAGAAGTGGGAGGATCACTCACGGTCAGGAGTTTGAGACCAGCCTGAGCAAGAGGAAGACCCCATCTCTACTAAAAAAAATAGAAAGACATTGGCTAGACAATTAAAAAAAATAAAATAAAATTATATATATATATATATATATATATATATATATATATATATATATAATTAGCCGGGCATGGTGGCACATGCCTGTAGTCCCAGCTACTTGGGAGGCTGAGGCAGAAGGATTGCTGGAGCCCAGGAGTTTGAGGTTGCTGTGAGCTAGGCTGATGCCACGGCACTCTAGCCCAGGCAACAGAATGAGACTCTGCCTCAAAAAAAAATTTTTTTTTCATATTGCTGATTCCACTCTCATAAAATTTAACTATCTGTTCTTGCAGAGATAAAATTCTGGCTAAGACCTGTCCTGTGACAGCAAACACACTTTAGAATGACAGGGCAAATCCACGCTGAATACTCCATTGTTCCTCATCTCTACAACCCTGATGACTCCTTACTTGTTCATCAAAATTGAGTCTAGAATAGAAGTTCCTTTATTGCTTCCTCAATTCTGCATGCAAGAAAAAAACTTAAAGAAGTTCTGTTTTTAGGGAAAAATCAGATGTGGAACAGATATCCGGATAACTGGAAGCAATTTCTCGTCGCATCTGTATTTTCTATGCTGTGTTAAGATCCCATCGTTCTCAGCCCTGCCATGTTGCCGCTACTGGTTTTCCTTGTCTTTGAACTTCCCCTAAATGTTTCCGTTTGGGCTTCCATCCTTGAGTTCATGGATAGCCCAGACTTGCCACGTCTGCTGCGTCCAATAAATCTGCAAAACACACCCTTCCGTGGCCATGTTGCAAGCAGATATTGTCCATGATATCTCTGGAAAATCCATAAGATTGTATTTGCATTCTTGTATGGAAATTTACAGTTTATTCTGTTACTTAAACTCTAGTATTTATGTACTCTTTCTTTGCTATTCCTAATAGTCTTCATAGAATCTGATTTTGTACTTTTATCTAGAGATGTCTCTTTACCCTTCAAATTTTACTAGAAAACCCTCATATACACGAGTATCTTTTTTGCTACCTTGTTCCTGCTTTTTGTTGGATTCTGCCTTTGGCCAGAATTTCATCTTCTCTTATTGTTAGTTGTGGACTAGAATGCCAACTCCTGTGGGATTTTTTTGTTTTGTTTTTGTCTATTTTTGGTGTTAGTGCATTTTCTTAGGCACCTTCTCTCTTTTCACGTTCTGAGATGGACTTTGAAAGTTGAGAGTGATGAGGGGTAGGGAGAAAGGTAAAACAAGCAAGAGGGATGTGAGATGCCAGGATGGAGGTTGACATTTATGGAGAGCATGGCCAGGGCAGGCCCCACTGAGTAAAGTGGGGACTGTGAGTAAAGTGCTGGAGGAAGGGACGGGGGGAGCCATATGGTTGTCTAGAGATGAGCACGGCTGTCGGAACAGCAAGTGCAAAGGTCCTGTGGCAGGAGCAAGCTTGTGTGATCTAGAAATAGCAAAGCCACTAGTGTGGCTGGAGCCAAGTGAGGGAGGAGGAAATTAGCAGGAGGTGAAATCAGGGAGGTAATGGGAGGGGGAGTGGGTCATACAGATGATAGTAAGGACTTTTTGTTTATATGCTAAGTGAGCAATGGGATACCATCAGAAATTGTATATGTGAGAGTGTGTGTGTGTGCACATGTCTAGGAGGCTCGTAGCTGGGATGGTGCAGAAAGGCTACACGAGGGCTAAAATTTGCCAGACTAAGGATTATAGTTAGTTCTGAGCATGCTATGAAAATTTACCCAACCCTCACTGACTGGTTTATTGATGATTTCTAAATTTTGCAGGTAGAGAAAAAGATACAGAGAAAGGCCAACCTTTTCTGAACAACCAGAAAAATTGAGTCGTTTGACTGTTAACCCTGTGCCATTTCTACGTACCACTTTCTTTAGTGATTTAGCTCTAATGAAAATACCAGACTGCTTAACTTGGAGCTAGCATCACAGTTATCCTGTCTCTAGGAACTCCATGTCAATGCCATGGAGGAGGGGCCCAGGTATATGTCTTTTGAAAAAGCTTCCAGGTGATTCTGATGTGCAATTGCAAGGAAACAATTGCAAACCTCTAAACGGATAGAAGAATTGGTCCATTTTAAAAGTCTATAAGGCATCAGTTAGTGGAGTATGTGAGAATCCCTGCATTAGCTGTTTTATGAGCAATGGAAACTAATAAATCAAGGAAATAGGAAGACGAGGACTGCCTTAAAATATAGTTTCTTCTCATTAGGGAAAACATCGCTATTAAGAAGTTTTCGTCATTCAAAAAACCTAGAGCTAAAAATTTCCTTTCTGCTCTCTATGAACAATGAGCAAGTTGGTCCCAGGCTTCACTGGGTCCATTTCTCTAAATATATTGTTCTAATAATCCGTGCCACTGCTCAGAGTAGTTGCCCTTCTGGAATGGCTGTGGCATATTAAATCATTTTTTTATGTTCTTAATTTAAGAAAAAGATGCGTAGGGCTTTATAAATTTTACTCTTGGGGTAAAAGCTGAATCACATTGTTTTTAATTTGCATGGACTGCTAGACTGACCGATGAACCCTTTTGGTAGACAAATAGCCTCTACAGAAGTCTCCACATGTCTGATCCAAGAAGATACGACTAAGAAAAGCAATGGAGTAAATAATATTGTAGAAGGTGCTATGGTTTGAATGTCTCCCCCAAACGTTCATGTCAGCAGTGTTGAGAGAGTGTCGCATTCTTATATGGAAATTTACAGTTTATTTTATTACTTAAACTCTAGTATTTATGTACTCTTTCTTCGCTACTTCTACATAGAATCCGATTTTGTACTTTTATCTAGAGATGTCTCTTCACCCTTCAAATTCTACTAGAAAACCCTCTTGTTCATATACACGAATATCCTTTTTGTCACCTTTTTCCTGTTTTTGTTGGATTCTGCCTTTGGCCAGAATTTCATCTTCTCTTATTGTTAATTGTGGAATAGAATGCTAAATCCTGTGGGATTTTTGTTTTGTTTTTGTCTGTTTTTGGTGTTAGTGCATTTTCTTAGGCATCTTCTCTCTTTTCACATTCTGAGATGGACTTCGAAGTTTGAGAGTGATACGGGCTAGGGTGAAAGGTTACCTGGGACCTTTGGGAAGTGACTGGGTCATGAGGCCACTGATCTCATGAATGGTCTAATCCATTTGTAGATTAATGGCTTAATGAGTTATTGAGGGAGTGGGTTAGTAACCACAAGAATGGTCTGTTATAAAAGTCAGTTTGGCATTCCTTGTGAGCCCCCTTGCCATGTGATGCCCGGAGTCCCTCAGGACCATGCAGAGGGTGCCCCTAACTGCAAGAAAGCCCTCACCAGATGTGGCCCCTAGACCTTGCACTTCCCAGCCTCTAGAACTGTAAGACAAACATTTCTTTTTTTAAAAAAATAAATTAGCCAGCCCTGGCACGGTGGCTCACACCTGTAATCCTAGCACTCTGGGAGGACGATGACGGAAGATTGCTAGAGCTCAGGAGTTTGAAACCAGCCTGAATAAGAGCGAGACCCCGTCACTACTAAAAATAGAAAAATTAGCCAGCCATCATGATATGCACTTGTAGTCCCAGCTGCTCAGGAGGCTGAGGAGCGTGAGCCCAGGAGTTTGAAGTTGCTGTGATCTATGATGATGCCACTGCATTCTACCAAGGGTGACAAAGTGACACTGTGTCTCAAAAAAAAAAAAAAAAAGAAAGAAAGAAAGAAAGAAAATTGACCCCCTTCCTGACTATCCCCCTTCATATTAAAAATAAATAAATAAATTGGCCAGTCTTAGGTATTGTGTTATAGCAAAGGAGATGGACTAAGATAGAAGGTATTCTAAACATAGTAGGGAGGAGCTCGGGTCCTAGGGTCAGACAATTCTGAGCTTCTTCTTGTTCTCTGTCATGTACAAGCTTTGCAAATTGGGGTAACCCTCAACTTCATCGTCTGTCAAGTAGAGATCATAAAGGTACCTATCCCCTTGTGTTTTTCAAGGAATAAAAGAGAATGTTTATGTAAAATGCTTAGCCTGGTGCCTAAATGATAATAAGTCTTTAATAAATGTCGGTTCTTAACATTTTTTTCATAGATTCTGAGACACATCCTAAAACTGAGTCTTCCAGTAAATAATTGTTTGCTTTTTTCTTTCTTAGAGACATTGAATTGCTTATAATTGATGCTATCTTAGATCTGACGAAATAGATATTAACGCCTGCTACTGTACACCAGTCAGTGACTTCAGCAAACACAGATTTGCACATACAAGTTTATGTGTTAATTCTTAACGTCTTGTTTGAATAAGATACCTGCTTATATTAGCAGCTGTGTCAATGCGTCTATTCAATAAAAATAAATGCCTTATTTTAAAAATATTTCAGAATGCCACCTTTTGATTAATCAATGGGCCCCCTTCCAAATAATGCCAAGTGATGACACTGTTCATGCCTCTAAAGTGAATTTTTTTTAGGCAGATGATAGCAGCCTATGGTTATGTGAATCTATGGATATGGAATACTAGGCTTTGAATGCAGCAAGAGAGATTACAGTCAGAGAGAAAGGAGAACTGGAAGAAAGTGCAGACAGAACTACTCTGGTGTGTCTCTAGTGCCTCGTGCTATGAGTTGACCTGACGCTGGTTAGGACTGTTGGGGACTCCTTGCTCTGTCTGCTGTGAGGATGAAGCTAAGGATATATCTGTCATATCGCTCTGTGTTCCTTTTATGAGGACCCTTGGGGGGGAGGGAGAAATTTCCCTAGTTTTAGTATCAGCTAAAACTGATTATTATTCATTATTTAACAAATACTTATTGAGCCTCCTGCTATCTGACAGTCGCTGCCCTAGAAGGCACAGACCAGGCCTGGTGCTTGGGGCCTTATCTCATAGGAAAAACACACAGTCAACACATGATCAAATAAGGAGATAAAAGAACTTAGGTGGTGATTAGATGTTAGGAGAAAAAATAAAGGAGGTAAAGCAACAGGGCCTTGGGGGTAGGGGAAGGGAGGCTGCTTTAGATCCTATAGCCAGAAACTGCTTCTTTGAACATGAGAATTTCAGCTGAGACCCGAATGACAAGAACAAGTTAGACGCGTGCCGCCCTGAGGAAAGAGCATCACAGGAAGAGCAAAAACCCAGGGCAAAGGTCTCAAGTCAGGAATGACCTTGGCATATTCAAGGAACAAAAAGGAGACCAGTGTGGCAAAGTATGGTGAAAGAGAAGCAGGGAGGAGCCGGCCAGTGAGGTTTCAGGGGCCGGCAAGGGCTGGCAGGAATTCAGCGTGTAGTGGGAAGCTGCTAGAACTTAGAAACATATGGGGGTTGCTCTGCACGAACCGTGTCATTTTTGCCTATGAACCCTGGGTGGACGTGTATCTTAAACCGTTTTCCTTTCTTATTCTCTGCTCAAAAGCTTAGGGCCAGATTTGTGACTCACCTTTGGTAAGAGTCTAGGATTCTACATGCTATGGACTGAATGTTTGCATCCCCAACTCAAATTTCCTACGTTGAAGCTTAATCCCCACTGTGGATGGTATTTGGAGGTGGAAACTTTGGGAGGTATAGTTAGGTCATGTAGGTAGAGCCCTCGTGAGTGGTATTAGTCCCTTTACTAGAACATGAGAGAGCTTGCTTTCTCTCTCCCTGCCACGTGAGGTTACGAGAAGATGGCCATCCACAAACCAGGAGGTGGGTCCCTGCACCAGACACTGGCCCTGCTGGCACCTTGATCTTGGACTTCCCAGCTTCCAAAACTGTGAGAAATAATATCTATTGTTTAAGTTACACAGTTCAATGGTATGCTTGTTATAGCCATCCAAACTAAGATACTGAGTTTTATATTAGTTTATTCCTGGCACCATCTTATGCCCAACACTGTGTTTCTTTTTTCTTTCTCTCTGACACTTCTTATTTTACCTATTTCTGGTTTATGTTATATTTTGGGTCAGTCACATGAAATCTGTTTTTGGATGGAGTGTGTGTACGGACACATGCACGCATAACAATGGTGGAGGAATGAATGGAAGTAGTGATGTCTCTTCCATGGACTGTTTAGGGCAGGACAGATTTTTATTTATCTGGCTGAAATGGTTTCAGCTCTGATGAACTCAAAGCCCATCTATGACTTTGTGCTCCTTGAGTTTTAGGATATGGCTATGGCTTTGGAAGGGACCACAGTGGACACTTGTTATTTGCGGAAGTCATGTTTTATAAAGTTGCTGCCAGCCCTGAATTGCCTGCTACTGAACCATCATTCCCAGGGGAAATACAGTATTAGGTCCTTGTAAGCTTCTGGTCACAACATTTTCATCGACCATCAATAAGTATCTTTGCTTTATGGGTGTTTCTGTTTGAAGAACAGTGTTGTTTAATATACATTGTTGATTTAGTAACATTGAGCTGACAGCCAACAGCACTATAACTTGTGTCTGAGCCGAGCTTGCCTAACTTGTGTTTTCTCCACAAGGCACACAGCCTTCTTGCACTTAGGAACACTAAGACAGCAATTTAGCACTGTGCTTCGGGACCGTTTTAAATAGCAAAATCACTAACAAAAAGATGAAAAATGGGGGACTACATAGACTACAAAAATGACACATTTCCAGCATTAGAGCCAAAACAAGAAGGCACAGTGTCACCTGTTCCATCTTAGCTGGAAACATGCCTGTCCAGCTACTCAAAATTTTCTATGTTCTGCACCTGTACTTGAAAGACCAGGAAAGTGCCTCGAGTATTGATTTGGGAGCTGCAAATAAATTTTAGTGAGTAGGCAAATTTACAAGCACAGAATCTGTGAATATTAGAGATTGAGTTAAAAAAAGAAAACAACCTTTGTCTTAGAAGTAGACCAGGGTAATCCCAGCACTGTGATGTAGGTCAGCAATATTCATTTATTAGGAGCTATTAGATTTATGAGATCCTCAAGTAGAGTAATCCTTGAGGCATATTTTTTACCCCGATGTGAAATGCAATTCATAGTTCCAGATTATATATACCAAGAAGCTGAGTGGCTCAGTCCCTTCGGCACTGGTATGTGGAGATTATTTTATTTTTACTATTTGAAACAAGGAGTCTATGTCATTTGGAACATTTGGCAAGTGAATTGGAAAACTTAGTTTTCAATGGTTTGTCCTGAGGAAGTTAAAGAACCAGGAGTCATGATCCAAGGGGTCAGCTGGATCAGAAATTTCTTGAGGCACGGTAGTTAAAGGGAGAGTTAAAATCCCAGCCTCTTATACAAAGAGGGCCTGCACCTGCCTTAGAGTGTGGACCTTGCAAACAGCTGGCATCAACACAGCTGCCCAGACAGGGGTGCCAGGGGAGCAGGGAGCAAAAGGGGAGCTCTTTGTGTGCTGCCCTTTCTTCCTCTCTCGTGGCCTGTCTGTGGTTCCCACCGCTCCCCTGGGTGTCGGTCTGTGTCTTCAACCATGCTTGGTGCTCCTCCCCTTGACCTGCTGGCCGTCAAGTTCTACCAGTTCTTCCCTGAGTCTGCACCCTCCTTTCCATGCTCACAGACACTATCTTGGTCCCTGCCTTCCAGAGTGCTCTCCAACTCTATTGCAACACACGCCCAATAGTTTTCCCCACCTCTACCTCAACTCCCTCCAAGCCAATTTCTTCCTCAAAGAACTCCTTACAAAAAACCTTCTGTGACTCCCTGTATCCACTGGTTGAAACGCCAACACCTCTGACTTCAAACCCCTCTACCTACATTCATAGTTCTTCCCAAAGTGATCCCAGAGGCTTTTTCTAGCCCTGTCACCACCCTTCTGCATGTGCCTGTATACTTCAGTCAAACTGTCTTCTTTGCTATTTTCAAAACATAACTAAGTTTCCCAACCCCCTATCATGAGTCACCATGTCCCGTCTACCAGATATACCTTATTGACATCTGTATCATAATGACATATTTCCTAGTTCCCCCCAAATAGATGCAGTTTTCAGCTCCCCAAACCTCCATAGCAATTTATTTTTGCCTTAGTGGCATTTTACATGTTTTGCTTTATTCTAATTGTTTTTGTCTCTATCTTTCTCACCACTAATTCCCACTATTAGAGCCCTAAAGCTTCCTGTTATCCATAACTCTTAAAGGAGGCCTTGTACAAAGCGGGTGTTCAATAAATATTTATGGAACCTGAAGGGTGTTCTTAACTCTGCCACAGTAATCTGGTCATTTGTAGCCACCTCTCTAGGAAGGGAAGGAGGCAGAGAGGACGAAGGCCAGCAGGATTTTGTGCTTGGGGCCACCTAAAAGGCAGAAGCTGGGCCCAGAGAAAAGTGGGACATGTACTCCAGGCCTCAGATCTCTAAGAGGCCACAGGTCAATCTAGGAATTCAAGAGAAATATAAGTTAATTTGATGAAATCTCTGGGGCGAAGTTTCAAATGGAGCTGAAAAATCTCAGGACTTTCCCTTAGCAGTTCTCTGGGACTGCGGTGGGCAGCTCACAGCTGTTGCCATCTCCATAGGCCCTTGGCTTAGGGGTCATTCCAGAAGTGGCAATGTCACTTCAGGCTGACCACAGCTTTGTGGTCATCTCTAGCCTTGGGCTGAACCAGCATTTGAGGCTTTGAGGAGAAGATACACAGGCCAGGGACCTTGTCATGTGATGGTGACCGACCTGTTCCCTGTCTAAACTATCATCTCAAAAAAATATATATAAATAAATAAAAGGCAAGCACTTAGTTTGTGGAAGTGGGGCAGGGGACAGTCACTTGTGGGTGAATGAGGACAGTTGTGGACAAAAAGAAAGGCCAAAGATAATTCTACAGGCAGTAAAATAATTTGTCTGTTTTGCTATTAAATAACTATGTGATTTTTCTCTCAATCTATTGCTAACCTCAGCCAAAATTGCATCTATTTATTTATTCAAATATCCATTGAGTGCCAGTTTGGTACAAGCACTTTTCTGGGCATTGGGATACACCATTGAACACGACAAGCTTCCCATCCCTCCAGGAGGGTCTGGAACATCTGGCTGTGGTGATCTCCAGACTGCCAGTGTTCCCTACGGCCCTGAACTTGGGGATTTCCTCTTGACTATAAGACAATACTATACAATGAACTACACAGGGACTGCATGGGGGAGGGGCTAGGTGAATGCGGGGAAAGAACTGGGATGTTGGCTCTTGGCGGGTGCTACCCTCTACCATTTTAGTGCGTGATCGAAAGCGCAGAACACCCATGAATCTAATTCCACAATGGCAGGGGCCTCTTCCAACCCACTGGGAACCCTGTTTGCAAACTTGACGTGAGCCTAGATGTCACTTTTTCAAGTAAAACTAAAAAACACAAAAAGTAGAGGGTATATTTATTCTTCATGCCCCTCGCATCTGGCCCCTGCCACAGCTGGCAGCAGAAGTGCTGAGTTATCTATCACGAAAAATGCTTTTCTGGGGACGCCTGGCCCTGGCAGCAGTGACGGCGGCAGCAGGAAGTACAGGAAATCTCATGAGATGGCCTGTTCTTGAACGATTGCCAGCCTGCTTCTGCCGACTCATGAGGTTCAGAGAAACATCCAAGTTACCGGGGAGGTTTCTGGAGCAGAGCCCAACTCTCAACTGTTTGAGGTGCGGCCACAACTGGCACAGTGACCGCAGGGCCCGCGGCTCTGCTGCTGCATGGTGAGACACGGCTCGTGTTAACAGTCCGAAGCACCCAGCGAGCCCGGCAGGTAACGTCAGCAACGAGCGGCAAGCGAGCCAGGCTTCCCTGCTAGCTGCAACGTGCTGTGCACGGCGGGGTGCAGCTGCCAGTCCCTGTGCGCTCACGTGACAGACAGGGGAGGGGTGACAGTATGTTTTTGTGAGGCAACACGGTGGACGATCCTGAGGGGGAAGGGAAGCAGCTGAGTCACAGACCAGAGCTGACATCTGGAGAAGACTCAGCATGGGCCCCGTGACCACTGTTTTGCATGTCTGGACAGCTGGCCACACATGAATATAAAGCTCTGGGAAGAAGATGATGACCCCAAGCCACCAAACTCCTGAGAGTTCTGTCACTTATTATTAAGAAAGAGAGAAAGAGAGAGAGAGAGAGAGAGAGAGAGAGAGAGAGAGGGAGGGAGAGGGAGTGAAGGAAGAAAAAGAGGAGAGAAAGAAGAAGAAAGAGAGAAAGAGGAAGAAAGAGAGAAAGAGGAAGAAAGCCTTCTTTAGCCACCTCTCTGGCAAATGCTTCCTGGTAGAGCAAGCTCTGTTCTGCAGGGGTTTGCCTAAAGCATGGTTTAAAGTCAACACACAAAGACCAGACACAGACCTCACGCTCTGACCGTCCCCATCCACCCAGGCCATTCCCAACCACAGCGCCCTTTCTTCTGTTTTCTGCCGCATCTGATGATCCGATTACACCCCTTGAGAGTTGGAACCCTGGGGTGGTTGTGCTCTGTCCTCATACACAAAAACACTGAGCCAGGCACCGCGTCTAGCAGATGCCTTCTTCAAGCAAGACCCGCAGGTCAACTTCCTATCTGGAGGAAGAACGAGGGACAAGCCAAAATATGGCCAGACACTGGAGACAGGCTCTGGACCAACCATGACTGGGCCAAGCCTTGGATTCCAAACACTCCCTCTGCCATTTCTCCGGGGAACCCCTCCCTCGGCTGGGGACTGGAAGGGCGGGGCTGAGTCTTGTGAGACGCTGGCTGGGCAGATGACAGCCCTGGGACCGGGCCTGTGAGTCAGGTGACCAGGGCTGGGGGGCCCACGCTGTCATGTGCGGAGGAAGATTATCTGACTGGCACCCTGGGGATCCCGATAGGCTCCCAACCTGCTACTGGGAGTGGACAGAGGCTTCCTGGACTGCTGAGCAATTGGCGGAAGGCATTAAATAATAGAATTATAAAATGCAGTTGATGACATATTTGCTAAAACACTTAATTTGTCTTTTTAAGGAAAGCTGCTCAGATATCATTATTAAGTACGTTCCCTCCTCCCTGCTCCCACCTCCCACAGCGGCTTGGGGCCGTGTGCCCTCTTAGACACTCTTTGTCAATCTGCAAGCAAGCTCTCATCGCGAGTATTATTGAATAGACGTCAGTGCAGATAATGCAATTCGAGGTGTATTTGTAAAACCCTTTTCTAAACCCTGAATGTGACCCATTTATTTAAGACAACTGGGGGCGCTCAACTTCTGTTGGGCAGGTGTCAGGAATGGAATTTTTAATCACTATTTCTTCCTGGGCAACTACTAAATATCAGCCCCCTCCCTCCCCCCAAAAATAATAAGAACAAAAACACACAAGAAACTTTGCCACATAGATTACTTCCAGGCTGGCCAGACAGATATATCCTAACATTATCTATTAACTAGGGCTATTGTTTAAAGTTGCTTTTTTGTTTTGCTTAAGGTAAAATCCTCTTATAAGTAATACCACAATCATAGAAAGGCTAGAATAAAATAAAAATTTTATGTCTCTGGCCATAGCCAATATGTTTCTAAACAACATCCAAAGTAACAGTATTTTCTGCGATAATAATGCTGGCATGGTATAATACTTTCACCTGCCTTATCCTGTCTGATCTTTCTGATGTCCCCATGAGGAAAACTGGCCCACTTTTCCCATCCTCACTTTCCAGTGTGGATCCATGCCATTTGCTGATGAATTATGTGCCTTATGAATAAACACCTCCAGGTGTGGTGCTGGGCTAGAAACTGTGACGGAAACAGCATGCCTGCCCGTGTGACACCAAGTGGCCGTCAGAGCTGCCCATCCTGAGCTGGGTCCTGCCATTGCTATCAGTCACAAGGTCGGGTGGGCCCTTACTTAATTGATTCACTATACAATTAAGCAAGAGATGCATCTGGGATTGAGCATGAGCAGAAATTAGAGGGCACAGCGGGCTGCACAGCAGAGAGCTCGGGCCCCGTGGCACCTGCCACTGTTGCCCCAGCACCCGGCCTCTTCTCACACCCATGGCTCTGTGGGCAAGTCTGAACTACCAGCAAAAGGAGGAGCATAAAGCCCCAGCTTGCTTTCTGGACAGATTGGCTGGGTATTCGCGTGCAAGTTGAACGTTGATGGCAGCTGCACCATCGTCTCACTCAGGCCTGACCTTGAAAAAGACAGGGGCCAGAGAACATCCTCACGAGCAGACATTTGAGCAGGGCACCTGGTCATCTGATCAGTGTGACAAGAGAAGTGGTCCGAGGTCAGAATACATACGGGCTCACGCGCCGGAGTCTAACTCTAATAGCATGTCTCACCCAGCCTTACAAGTCAGAAGCTTGGGATTTTGTTTTCCAAAGAGTAAGCTATGTTCCCTTTGGGCAGCTTCCCCTCCCCCCAGGGCTGTCGTGGCTCCTCTCTGGGGCCTCGCTACACTCAGAGAGCCCCTCGCAGCTTTCAGAGGCCCCCCTCCATTTCTAGGGAGCTGATGGTCGAGGGTGGAGAGAGTGCATAGTTCCATAGAGAACATGTCAAAAGCAAATAGTTTCTGAAACTCTATCCCCAGCTTCCCTCCTGGCATAGACTTCTGAGAAGTCCGAATAAGGTCATGTGATTTTCTGCACCAGGATTAGCTAAGAATAAGACAGAGCTAATGTAAACATTCCTAAGCGCATGTGGAAAATAGGTTTAAATTTGCATTTATAACAGTCTGGTCAAGCTTTCGGAAGAGAAGAAGGAGGTTCCTCAGTTAGACACTTGGTCGGTGATAGAACTTACATATTTCTGATTGTGATTTGGTCCACAGTCAGATTAAGGAGAATGAAAAACTATGCTAAGATCTTCCAAGAAATTTATTAAACCAAAAAATGCTGTTTCTTTATCATAGAAAGAGAGGTTCCTCTTTCTGCAGCTACCTCAAAATCACTATGCCACCAGGACAGCATAAATAAAAAAGGACAATGCCCTTGTTGCCATAAATTGTAATAAAATTAAATATGCAAGAATAATGATGATGATAATAGTAATAATATTTAAAGTAATACTGTAAAGCAAAACTCTTATCTCTGGTTTCCAGCCTGTACTACAGGAAATCATTGGGGAGATTTAAAACACAAAACTTGAGCTCCATTACCTGCAGCTCAGATTCACTTGCTCTGAGGAGGGAGCTGGGCATGTTTCTTTTTAAAAAAAATTGATATATAATAGTCATACATATTTTGAGGGTATATGTGATATTTTAATTCCTGTATACAATGTGTAATAATCAAATCAGGGTAACTGGGACACCCATAATCTCAAATATTTATCTTTTCTTTGTGTTGGGAACATTATAATTCATCTCTTCTATTTTGAAATAGACAATAAATTATTGTTAACTATAATTTCCCTACTACAATTCTACTATAATTCTACTATTGGATACTAGAAATTATTTCTTCAATCACCCCTTTCTCCATATCCTTGACAGCATTTGTTATTTTGCCTTTTTGATAATAGTAATACTAACTGGGGTGAGAGCTCTACAGAAACCAAATACACTAAAGCCTATTTTTTTTTTTTTTTTTTTTGAGACTGAGTCTCCAGGCTAAAAGCCTGTTTTTAATGACAACCCATGATTCTGTATATTCAACAAAGATCCTGCAAACCTTTCAAAACACACTATTTTGGAAAATCCACATTTCAAGTACTAATGCAAAATTCTTTATTAATATTTAAACTATAAAACTAAGGTTATTGTTTTATAATCTGTTTGGTTTAAGTTCTATAAATGGGCAAGAAAATTTCCTATTGGATGTGCCAATCAGAAAAAATACCTAAGGTTCTGTTGACGCTATGACAGAGGGTTTCTAAGTCACACCAGGCTGTCAGTGAACAGCAACAGTGGCAGCTTAGCGTAGATATGAACATTAGTGCAGAAGCTATGCGACTCGAGCCCTGCTCTGTTTCAGAGATCAGTGAGTTACTGAGTTATTTAACTGCATTTTTTTTTTCATCTTCAAAATGGAGATAATATGCAGAGGGGCAGGGGTTAGAAGTAAAAATTATTTGTTTTTAATGGAGAAAATAATGATTATTTTAACAAATTATATTATAGGTGTTTTTGTTGTTGTTCTTTTTGTTTGTTTCGAGACAGAGTCTCACTCCGATGCCCTGGGTAGAATGCAGTGGCATCATTGTAGCTCACTGCAACCTCAACCTCTGGGGCTCAAGCGATCCTCCTGCCTCAGCCTCCCTGGTAACTGGGACTACAGGCACACGCCACCATGCCTGGGTGATTTTTCTATTTTTAGTAAAGACGGTGTCTTGCTCTAGCTCAGACTAGCCTCAAACTCCTGAGCTCAAGCAATCCTCCTACACTGGCCTCCCAGAGTGCTAGGATTACAGGTGTGAGCCACCACGCCTAGCCTGCAAGGTAGTTTTGAGGCTAAATTAGATACAAGCACTTTTCAAAAAGCTAAACACTAATATGTAATATTATTGTTATTTACTATTGTTTTATTGCATTTTCATTCCACATATGACTTGACCCAATGGGTCTTAGTTGTGTTTTCCAAAGGATAATTTGAGAAATTACTCTTGTTATTATAATCTTCCTTCCTAATGTCTTTATTTTTGTTTTGATTAGCACCCTTATCTCAGTAGCAAAAAACAAGCAGAAGTGCCAGACAGGTGACCCTAGTCAAATCACCCTCACCAACAAAGTTATTTTTAAGGAGCTTTCCCTTCCGGGTCATCTAATAGTACTTTTCTGACCCGATCTCTACTCTCATACTATAAAAACACCCTCTTCGAGGCCCAAGGAAAAGCCAGTGACTTCAGGACACATGATTCCAACACCGGAGCTGTCCTCTGCAGGCCGTTGTTAGCATGGGAAGAGAGAGTGAGTATGCAGACGCTTTGTAAGCAAGGGGCACCGGCTATCTGTGGGTGATGATGATGGTGTTAATGCTAGTGGCATAGACTGCTTAGCAAACCCTGAATGAATAGATAGGCACGTGATCCCCACTTAGAGTAGTAGATAACTAAGGAGGCAGGCAACCTCTGGGAAACGGATGAGTCCTGAGGATTGGAGGCGAGACCTGACTGGTGATGATGACGGTGTTTCTGGGCCTCCACGACATCCCTCTCAAATCTAGGAAACGCCAAACACCTTCCATGGTCGCCCTCACTGGCCTTTCTTCGCCTGCATGCTTCCTTTTAGCCGGTTCACTGGAAGCTTCGTTATACATTTCCCTTGTTTGACTAAGTCGCTTCTCCCACACCACCTGGGTGGGTTCCCTTTCTGGACCATCGGATGGGTGTCAACATTGGCCAAAGGGTGGAGTACAGAGGCAGGGGCGGGACGGCAGGGAAGGCCTGTTTACTCAGGAAAGTTTCTGGTGTTACTCATCTTTATAGCCCCCTGACGGCTCCTTCTCCAACGCTGAGCCCTCTTGAGACAGCCACGCACTTGAACGGAAGTCTGTGGGTGAGCACTAAAATCCAGGGTGCTTGTTCTGGGTTAGTAACTAACTTTGTGTGTGACCTTGGGTAAATGAGTCTTACGTTTCTCACTCAGTCAATGGGAACAAGAGTACCTATGCTCTCTTTCAGAAGTTATAAACTAAAAGTCCACACGTTGAAATGTTGCTTACAGATGTTTTTTTAAAAAATTTAATTCTTTAAACAAGGGATACACTCAGACACAATCCTCACCACTCACTCTGTTGTTTTCCCAAAGTATTAATCTAGTGCAACGCTTTAGTGATGCGCTATGGTGAGGTCATTGATGGAGTGTCCAGGGATTGCTCATTCCTTTAGCAAACATTTCACTGCTTACTAAATGCCAGGAGCTGAGCCAGGTCCTGCGGCCATGGAGAGGAATGAGACGCCTTTTGCGGGAAAGGCAGACATACCCAGTCCAGCATATATTATAAAAGCACACGCAGGTGCCCTAAGAACTCACAACAGGCAGCTGCAACTCCATTTTGGTTGGAAGATAAAAAAGACTTCATGGGAGAGCAAGAGTGGGGAAAATGGAAAAAACTGAGTTACAAACTAAAATATGAGAGATTTCTTAACCTTCTAAAGAAGGTTCACTCTTTTTGTCCCTCTTGCAACTAAGAGAAGAAAAATATCATTTTAACTATTTTATATATGGGGAAATATGGTACCAAAATCATGCAAACCATGTCTAAGCTCAAGACAAAGAAAACAGTGGTGGCGCATTTCCTGGTGAATGCTCTTTACATTAAACAGGGCTCCTCCATTCTTTCCTCTGCCTGCAAGCTCCCTCACATTTTTATATCACTCTTTCCCGCCCTGCCCCCGGGTAGATATGGTTCAAAGTTCTGCATTCTTTCTTTCCTGAATCCCTCACCTTCCTCTGACTTCCTTGGACAGGGGGAAGACTCACGCCCCTGGTGTCATGGCTCACGGGGCCTGTGGCCTTTTCCTGCTGTTCTTATCTCTAAGAATTCTCTGAGAAGCTCCCTGGCCCCAGAAGCATGTTTGACTGAGGCTGTAGGGCTCAGAGGACAATTCTTTTGCTGCTTCTTTATGTCTTGGTAGTTTCTTCCCTCCTAAAAGAACTTTCTTTGGATGGAGAAAGTAGAATCATCTCCACCTTGAGTGATAGTTCCAGAATCTAAGAGGGTGACTCGGACATCATTCCTGCTTCTTGAGGGAGACTTTCAACATACCCTGCACAAGCAGCCCATCCTATTTTTTTATGGCTTCTGAAAAGTGGCTCCTGAGAGAAGCCAGCCAGTCATACTGGATGGATTTCTTCTGCTTGGCCTGGCACTCGAATGGTGAGCTGTCACCTATTGGCCCAGTCGGGCCCACCGCCAGTTATCGTACAGCCCATGAGCTAAGCATGGTTTGTACACTTTCAAATGGTTGAAAATAATCAAAAGAAGTATACTATTTCATGATGTGAAAATTATATGAATTCGAATTTCAGTGTCCATAAAATTTTGAATGTCAATAAAAAGTTTGTGGAAATCTGTTTTCTCCCTTGCTATATAAGTACTTACATAATCTCTTTTTTTTTTTTCTTTTTTTTTTTGAGACAGAGTCTCACTTTGTTACCCAGGCTAGAGTGAGTGCCATGGCGTCAGCCTAGCTCACAGCAACCTCAAACTCCTGGGCTCAAGCGATTCTGCTGCCTCAGCCTCCCAAGTAGCTGGGACTACAGGCATGCACCACCATGCCTGGCTAATTTTTTCTATATATATTAGTTGGCCAATTAATTTCTTTCTGTTTATAGTAGAGACGGGGTCTCGCTCTTGCTCAGGCTGGTTTTGAACCCCTGACCTTGAGCAATCCGCCCGCCTCGGCCTCCCAGAGAGCTGTGATTACAGGCGTGAGCCACCACGCCCGGCCTACATAATCTCTTTGATTTTACTTCTTAGCCTGTAAAGACTAAAATATTTACTATCCAAGCCTTTACAGAAAAAGTTTGTCAGCCTTGTCCTAGGCTGGTTGATCTTCCCCCTCCCCCTCCTGGTAGGAAAGAGTCGAGCATTAGCAGAAGCCTATCAGAATGCCCTGAAAGTTAGTTCCCCATTCTCTTCCTGTGCTCTGAAATCCAAAATATCATATTTTTAGACATTTAGAAGGTTGAATTAGATTTTAAGCCACTGTTAAACACTGTAACCCAGTGCTGTCCAGTAGAACTTTGTGCAGGGACGGGAATGTTCTATAGTTGGTGGTGTCCAATATGGTAGCCGCTAGCCACATGTGGTCGTCGAGCACTTGAAATGTGGCTAGTGTGACTGAGGAAGAGAATTTTAAGTTTTATTTCATTTTAATTAATTGAAATTCAAGTATCTACATTTGGCTAGAAGCTAGTTTATGAGACTGCATTGCTTTAGAACCTGCACAAGTGTCAGACTCACTCAGGAGGGAAGTAAGAGAAATTTGGGGGATCAGCAGTCCGAGTTCCTATAGACAGTTTTGATTTTCAGACTGATTGTTCCTTTAGTCTTATTTGCTTTTTTGATTCTAACCATTTTAACAAACATTTATTGACTACCTACTATGTTCCAGGCATTTCTCCAGACACTTAGATATTAATGATAACGTAAATTCCTAATCTCTTCACCCTGAATCTAGAAGTGAGATAAAACACAGATAATGAAGTAGCCATTTATTTCCCAAAGTAAGAGTAGAGTTTTCTCAAGTGCCCCAGCTTTCCCCTCTCACTGGCTGGACTGTCTCTTCACAATGCTTGCCTTACCCTTTGTTTTCAACCTTCGCTTTATCAATCCTGGAAGCCTCTACATTGCTCAATGCCTCTTCCCTATCTTGTAGATCCCATATTCTGGGAGTTGAAAACTTCTTCCCCTAACAGTTGGAGACTTTTTCCTCCAGAAAATTATTTTACCTGCCTGTTACTGGTTGTCACATTTCTGATCAAAACAACAGTGTACAGGATGAATCCTCAGTTCTTCGGGGTCAGGGAGGGAGGTCAGAGGTAAAAGATCCACAGATCTGTCTCTCTCCCAAGCCTCTAGCTATGTCTTTGGGTTAGCACAGAGTAGCAAATGCCACAGGGCATGTCATTGGGTCACTTCAGTCTTGTGGAACTTGTGGAACTGGATTAGTGACATGACTGTGTTAGGCCCTGCTGGGGACAATGCCTCGCTTTAGAGGGACACGAGTGCTTGGGAAACTCACACAGGTCACTGTAGGACCAGAGGCAGATAAAGTCTCATCTGCCTTCATTGCAACACTTGAAGCTTAATCCTTCGATGATGGCTTTATCACAGACATTTTCTAGTCTCTGGACATTTTCCCAAACTCTGTTGCATTTCATCTTGCTGGCTTTGATCTCATCCTATGTGTTCCAGCTATGGGTATCTGGTACTTCTACAATAGCAAAGTTTCTCATGGGGGTTTCGGGGGAAGAATCAGACATTATTAATATTGACTCTTTTAATAGGGAGATTGAGCAGGAGTCCAGCAGTGCAAATGTATACACAGGCCCCAAGAGAATACTTTGTCTTTGAGCAGATCCCAGAGTGTCTTGGGTAGGGGATGGAGCTTGACCAGAACCCTCATAAAGGCTTCCCCCCTCCTTAATCCCTCCCAGCTCACTGCAGAACTAAATCCCGGTTCCAAAGAGTCTGTCTCCCATATGGTCAGTCAGTCTTGCTTACTGCAGACTGCTCTGGCTGTGCAGATAGACGCAGGCCCCCATGTGGGGCCATGGCGGACAGAGTCACAGAAACAGTGGAAAACAAGCTCTCAGTCTATTGTCATGGCTACCTGTGAAGCCACACTGAGAAGGGATGTGGTGGGATACAAGGAAGCAGGGAAGGAAGCAGGGAGTGAGAAGGAAAAAAGAGAATGTGAAAGGTGTCATCTGAGAGTGTTGGGCCGGTTCATGAGAATGCTGCAGCAAGGCCTGGTGTCTGCATAAACCTGAAATGGGCTCAGACGACCATTCATTTCTTCTACATCAAAATTTCCCCATCCATACACTGATCTTCCAAAGCAAAGGGCCGTACTTTTATTAAGTGTGTATTTTTTAATGTATTGTATGTGTATTTGTAGAGCTAAAGGTGTGTGTGCATTTTTAAAGTGAAGTTTCATATTACGCAGCAAAGTAATATGTATCTTCGCTAAGTCAGAAGACACCTCCTGCGTGATCCAGGGCAGGACGAAGTTAGTAGGCTTTATTAGTGCTGTAATAAAGGTGAATATCTGAAAATGAATACCTGAAGTTTAGAAGGCTGCATCCTCTCCTGAGTTTCTGGAACATTCTATGACAAGAGACTACCTTGGTTCCAGCTTCCTATGAGCCAATGGATCATCTTAGGTGGGATGACCAGATTGCATGAAGAAATATAAAACAATAACACATCACTTCAGATTTGCTCAGGGCAAATCAAGAGTAAATGAGCTGAAATAGCAGGGAAGAGAATTTTGATTAAAAGCAAACCTCACTGATACAAAAAAAAAAATTATGTTTTTCTTATCACCCTACTTCCCGACAGACTTGGTGGGCTGCCCGAGTGTTCCATATGGACACGCCTCTGTCTATGAAGGTACGGGCAGAGCTCGGTGAGCAGACCGAGTGGTCGGGATCCAGCTGGCGTTCTGTTTCTAACAGGCTGCCCTTTTTCTGTTCTTACCAAGCCAGAGCTGAAGCTGCACCTTCTTGCAGTAAATGCCAGCAGAGCTCCACCCAGCAGCGCCTTCCCGAAGGTGCGCGCCTGGACAGATCCCACCGCGAGCTCCATTTGACTTTCCTCAAAGTAACGTGCGCCAGGAAGACACTTTCTACCTGTAAACAGGAGAAGCCCTCAGTGCCCTACAAACACGTCACGAGTGTCACGAGTCCATCGAGTGTCAGGCGCTGGAACTCAGGAGAATGAGGTCCTGCCCTGGCTGTGTGGTCACCTGGCCGTGAGACACAGGGCCTTGTTGTCACCACCCACACCAGGAGGGATGTTTGACTAGATCATCTCTAAGATCCTTCCCAGCACGGACCTTTCATAATCCTACCGTAACGTGTGCTTTCGCTACGCTGCACCTGGCAGAGGGTCACGTGACCCTGGTAGGGTCACGTAAACAATGGTGATCGCTGTTTCAGGGGCTCCTGCCCCCTCCACCCCCTCTAGGACGTCTCTCCCCCAGTTTATTTCCTGGAACCCCAGGGATCCCTTGATGTGCTCACGTGGTCCCCCGTGGCATCTGTCGTGTGCTTCCTCTTCAGCACCCCCCCACCCCCAATTGGCTTTCACTGCCTGGGAAGCCACCTGAAGGCTCCTCAAGACCACTGCTGGCAGCATCCTCCACGACAGTGTGGACATCTGCCAGGGCTGCTGCCCCCATGTCATGTTGGTCTACCCAAAGCTAGACCAATGAGCTGTTACAGTCTCAGAGGAGCTCAGTATGTCCCTAATGCTGTGACTAATGCCATCCAGAAGCAGAGTGATCGCTGCTCCTTCCCACTGTCAGTTACCCTTTGTCACCGGGCGTCACAGCGTGCTGTGCACATCTCCTCCGGCTTCTGAACGCTGGCCGTCAGGAGCTTCTCTGTCCCTGGAACCGAGGGAGGGGTCTGCTGATGTCTGGGGTACCCAAGCCACTCCTCTCCGGGGTCTACAGGGTCTACACTCCCACCACCAACATTCCCCGCCAAAGTGACTCTGCCCCAGCTTTCTGTCACACACACCCAGACAGGTCTCAATCACTGAAATGAGGACTATTTAGACTGAGTTGGGGGACCCTGATATGCTATTTAAAGAAAAAAGAAAAGAAAAATCACAGGAATCTTGAAGCTATTCATCGTGAAGACTATTCACGGAAGCAGTGAAATTAAACACAGCCCCCTTGAATATATTCCCGCCCCCCACCAGCTTGGGCTATTGTCTCCTGCATAATGACAAGGGACCTCTGGGAGTCTGAGAGTGGGGCACTCCTGTCTGCTCAGCACAATCACGCAGGGCTGCCTCAGGTAACAGGAGGAAACGAGAACAAAGCTGTATTGTCAGGAAGCCTGAGGCTTGACCCAAACACAGCAGAGTGACAGAAAACTATTTTGGAAAATATTTCCTGCATAGCCACCTGTGGTCATCAACCTGATTCTAAGGATTGGAAGAGGAAAACTACTTATTCAGCTGAGAAGCCTTTGTGTTGCTATTCCATTAAGGAGGGAAACATGAAGAGAAAAAGGAGGATAATGGTGTGAGCCACATTCAGAAGAAACAATGTATGTTCTTCCACTCTCTGCTCACTTCTCTCTCCAGGGCTCAAGCACTCTTCAAGCTCTGTGGGCAGCTGTCAGCAGGAGATAGACTGATTGGAGTTAAACCCACACCTCCCTTTTAAGGAGCTCTTTCCTGCTCACCTGCTCATTTGATTATGTTGGGGAGAGGGAAAACTACACCCCCACCCCCAAGGCTGAAAGATCAACTCACAATTAAGGCAGATTGATAAGTGAAAGGCTTACTTACTGTGAACATGGTAATCACAGAGTGAGTACTCATATCCCAATGGGATCCAGATATTTTTATACCTGTTTTTGAGAGGGAAGGGGGAGATGAGCAAGCAGTATAGGTAATTCTGTTTAGGGGCAATGAATAGTTGCTAGGGAGGACAAATGGATGGGGCAGACAGATTGACTTGCAAATGATTCTCTTAACAAATTAAATTAACCTGAGAAACAGGCATTATATTTAAAATGATTTGGGCCAGGTCTGGTTGCATTCTTTTTTTTTTTTAAATTAAAATTAAAATTTTTTTTTAATTTTTTATTTCGGCATATTATGGGGGTACAGATTTTAAGGTTTCAATAAATGCCCATTTCCCCCCCTTCCCCCACAAGTCTGAGTCTCCAGCATGACCATCCCCCAGATGGTGCACATCTCACTCATTATATATGTATATACCCGCCCCCCTCCCCCCTGCCCAATACCTTATTACTGTAGTACCTATGTGACCACTTAGGTGCTGTTCAGTTAATACCAATTTGCTGGTGAGTATATGTGGTGCTTGTTTTTCCATTCTTGGGAAACTTCACTTAGTAGTATGGGTTCCAGCTCTAACCAGGAAAATATAAGATGTGCTATATCACCATTGTTTCTTAGAGCTGAATAGTACTCCGTGGTATACATATACCACATTTTATTAATCCATTCTTGGATTGATGGGCACTTGGGCTGTTTCCACAGCCTTGCAATTATGAATTGTGCTGCTATAAACATTCGAGTGCAGGTGTCTTTTTTGTAGAGTGTCATTGGATCATTTGGGTAGATGCCCAGCAATGGGATTGCTGGATCAAATGGTAGATTCACTTGTATCGCTTTAAGGTATCTCCATATTGCTTTCCACAGAGGTTGAACTAATTTGCAGTCCCACCAGCAGTGTAGGAGTATAGAATTTTTTTATTTCCATCTTGATTTCTTCATTTATGAAGTAATCATTTAGTAGGAGGTTGTTTAATTTCCACGTTTTTGTGTAGAAATGTGAGTTTCTGTTAGGGTTGATTTCTGCTTTTATTCCACTGTGATCTGAGAAGGTACATGGTATGATTTCTATTTTTTTAAATTTCTTGAGATTTACTTTGTGTCCTAGGATATGGTCAATCTTAGAGAATGTCCATGAGCTGATGAGAAAAATGTATATTCAGTGGATTTTGGGTAGAATGTCCTGTAGATGTCAGTCAGACCCAGTTGTTCCAAGGTTTTGTTTAAGTCCATTATTTCTTTATTAATTTTCTGTTTGGAGGATCTGTCTTGTGCCGTCAGTGGGGTATTGAAATCTCCAGTGATTATGGAGTTGCTATTAATCCATTTGCTTAGATCCAGTAAGGTTTGCTTTATGAAACTGGGTGCACCTAAGTTGGGTGCATATATATTTAAAATTGTTATCTCTTCTTGTTGAAGTGTGCCCTTCACCATTATATAATGACCCTCTTTGTCTTTCACTACTTTTGTTGGTTTAAAAACTAAATCGTCTGAAATTAGAACTGCCATGCCAGCCTTCTTTTGGCTTCCACTTGCCTGGAATACTGATCTCCACACTTTTACTTTTAGTCTATATGCATCCTTGCAGGTTAGATGTGTTTCCTGAAGACAGCATATACTTGGCCTGTATTTTCTTATCCATTCAGCCAGCCTATGTCTCTTGAGTGGACAGTTTAAGCCATTCACATTTATTGAGAGAACTGATAGGTAAGGTAGATTATTGTTCATTCTGTTGGGTTGGATGTTGTTGCTTTGATTTCTCTCTTGAGCCATTATATTATCTGGCCTTTAATCTTTGGGTTTGGGTTGTTTTTATATTCGTGAGTTTTTATTATGGTGTTCCATGCGTAACACTGTTTTGAGTACTTCTTGTAGGGCTGGTCTTGTCTTGGTGAATTCTCTGAGCCTTTGCTTGTCTGAGAATGTCTTTATTTTTCCTTCATATATGAAGCTTAGTTTTGCAGGGAATAAGATTCTAGGCTGGGCATTATTTTGTTTCAGAAGAGTGAGAATGGGGCCCCAGTCTCTCCTTGCTTGTAAAGTCTCATTAGAGAAGTCTGGTGTTATTCAAATTGGCTTTCCCTCGTATGTTACTTGCTTCTTTTGTCTTACAGCTCTTAGAAGGGCCCTTTAGTTGATATTTTGGTCAGTCTGATGACTGCATGTCGTGATGTCTTCCTGTTTGCATTGAATCTCCCAGGGGTCCTCTGAGCTTCTTGAACTTGTATATCGAGATTTTGAGCAAGGCCTGGGAAATTTTCCTCTATTATATCTTCAAATAGCTTGTCCAACCCGTGAGTGTTGTCTTCTTCGCCTTCTGGTAACCCTATGACCCTCACATTAGGTTTCTTCACATAATCCCACATCTCTTGTAGGCTTTGCTCTTTTCTCTTGTTTCTCTGCTTTATCTCTGTGACAGTTGTATTTAGTCGGAGGGTGTTATCTTCAAGCTCTGAGATTCTTTCTTCTGTTCGTTCTACCCTGTTCTTGAGACTTTCCACTGTATTTTGTAGTTCTCTGAATTGATTCTTCATTTCCAGGAGTTCGGTTAAACTTTTCTTCATTGTGTCTATTTCTTTAGTGAACTTTTTTTCTAGGTACTGGAGGCTTTTTGTGGTTTCTTTGTGTTGGTTATTGAGTTGTTCTTGCAGTTTGGTAAGTGTTCTTATGATCCACATACGAAATTCCTCTTCTGTCATTTTGGTTGCCTGATTTGGGTTGGTGTCCATTTCTAGGGGGCTGGTGCTCCTCTTTGGGGGTGTGTTTTCCGTTTGGTTCTTCATATTTCCTGAGTTCCTTTGCTGATTTCTTCCCATGTCGATCAGTTGTCGTTTCTTTTATTTAGGTTTTTGTTTGGGTATTCACAAGCCTTGTTTAGTTTCTGAGCTGGTAGGTGGTATCTGTGGGTGAGATTCGACCACTCCCTGTATAATGAGTCAGTAGGTGCCGTGAAAAGGCTGTGCAGGATACCCTCCCTGTCAGTAGGTGGTGCTTGCTTAGAGGAACAGGCTACGCTGTTGTTTTTGTGTCCTGTTATCAGCTCTTGTTCCTGTAGAGAGAACTCTAGTGCCTCAGGTGGTTGGTGAGGCCCTTGGACTTCCAGATGTGTCCTATTCTCCCACTCAGTGAGGGCTGGTCTAGGAGTGAGTTTGGGCGGAGCTGAGTTGGGTAAGGCTGCCCTCAGGCACCACCAATGATCTTAGGAGGGGTCAAAGTTCTGTTCTCCGCTTCCAGGAAAAGCTGACAGGGAGGGGCTGGAATGGCCCTGCTCAGTCAGAGTCTGCGTGTGGGGGTGGGGCTGTCTGAGACCCACAGTCTGGAGCGGGCCTGGCTTCTTTCCACCCTCCCCAATTCCTCAGCTACTCCTGAGCCTCTGCTAGCAGGCCAGACCACACGCCACCAGGCCTCCCTGGACTGTGATGTCGGCGTGGAGGTTTCCTGCACAGGAAAGCCACCTGGGTTGTGCGCACGGCCTCCTTTTTGGAGGAGGGTTGCCCTCTAGGATGCTGATCTGCCCCTGAAGGCACACACACCTCAGTAGGCTGTTCACATATATCCCTTCTGTGCCCCGGGCAATGCTAGCCCTCGGTGCAGGGGATCTGGTCTGCAGGTCCGACCTCTGGGTCCCAGAGTTCAAACTGTATCCCCACCAGGAAGAGGAGTTCTGGTCCCAATTCACCCACAGGGAGCCCAAGCTGGGTCTATGTCTCTCAGCCTCAGGGTCTGCCCGGTTCTCCTGGGATCACCGTGCCAGCAGCACCTGGGAGGGCTGTCGGGGAGGGAGCTCACAGTCTGAGTTCCCCTTAGTCAGCTGTAGGGTCCCAAAAGGGTAGGTCCCGTTCCCTGTAGGTGCCTCTGGCTGGTGGCAGTATTGTCTCTCTGGGCAGCTGTAGGTAGGGTTGGCGGAGGGGAGGAGGAGGCATTATGGCGCCTACCGCGTGGCTCGGGTCTGTGCACACGGAGGTGCCCCGAGGGATTTGGGGGCCTGGTGCCACGTCCGCTACAGGCTCACAGCTAGGTGCTGGCGGCCGTCTCTGGGCTGGTGTCTGCAGGTCTCTCCACCCGCTGGGGAGCCCACCAGCAGTCCCAGATGCAGGGGAGGGGAAATGGCACATCCACCTACCCTTCCTGCTGGTCTCGGGGCTGCTCCGGCGGTCTTAGCTTCCAGTTCTCCTCTGCAACCACCTCCCGTGGAGTCTCCCGGCGTCTCAGGTACCCCTCCTTCCGGCCCTCGTCCCCTGTAGGCTCGTCTTCTTGCTGCTTTTTTCTAATTTCTGCTAGAATCTGTCTTTTTTGCAGAGACACTTTGTCTGGCAATGTTTCTTGTCCGCCATCTTGATCCTCCCCCTAAGGCTGCAAATTCTTTACAAACTTAATGTGGTTATCAAGTGGTAGCGTGGCAAAGTTGGAGGTGGGGAGAAAACTAAAATGACCTATACGATGGGGCAGGCAATGTCTAGGCACTTTGTGCGCATTAGCTCGTTTAACATTCAAATTACCCTGACTGGTAGACAGCACGTATTCATACTCAAGAGAAGAATTGCAGCCCTGGGAAAGTGCTTGAAGGTGGAGATGAACCAGCTCAAGTAGGTTTGGCTTTCGTGTCATGAGATTTCTTCCCTCCCACTCTGCTTTGCAACCTTGGGAGGGCCCTGCTATGGTTTGAATGTTTGTCCCCTCCAAAACTCATGTTGAAGCTTCATCTCCAACATGGCGGTATTGAGAGGGTGGCCTTTAAGAGATGATCGGGTAATGAGGGCTCTGGCCTCATGGATGGATTAATCCATTCATGGATTAATGGATTCATGGGTTGATGGATTAATGGTTTATCATGGGAGCAGCATTAATGGCTTTATAAAAGGAGAGAGAGGGACCTGAGCTAGCACACTTAGTCCCTCACCATGAGACTCTCTGTGCTGCCTTGGGACTTTGCAGAGAGTCCCCACCAGTAAGAAGGGGATGCCAAACCATGCCCTTCCCAGCCCCCAGAATTATAAGAATTTTTTTTTATAAGTTACCCAGTTTCAGGTGTTCTGTGATGAGCAACAGAAAACGAACAAAGACACATCCATAGAGCTCATCTGATCCCAGCCTGTTATTTTCTAGAGGAGGACACAAAGGCTCACAAAAGTTAAGAGATTCATGTAAGACTTTGGAAATAGTGCCAAATGTAGAACAGACATCTGTTTTCTAATTACTAATCCATATATCTCCCCCGTTTCTTACTGTTTTATAAACATAGCAAAAACACTCACTCTGAATTATCAGGATGCCTAAAGTACACATAAATTCATCATTTTTCTTGAGTTACACCCGTTCCCCCCAAAAAACTTCAGTGTTGTAATATATAGCAGGAACTTCCTATTAAAAAACAAAAACAACAACAATAAAAAAACCTTACTACATAATGTATGTTTTGTAATGAAGCAATCATACTTTATTATTTTTGAATTTGGATTTTTGTATTTTGAACTCTTTTAAAGCAAGACATGGTTATTTTGGACAACTGACTTGTGACTTTTATTTAATAGTCTATACTCACCTAATAAAATGGAAAGCCCTAAGTAAAATTTGTTTAATTTGTTAGCTTCTCTAATAAAATCTCATATCCGGAATGATATCTTGGTCCATGCATTGAATCAGTGAAACAACCCTGTGGGAAGGTAGAAAATGGTGATCATTGCTCCATGAGAGATGAACTCTACACTTGCAATCACAGAGTTGCTTCTAATTAGTTATGACTGTAAACATTTCGTTTCACTCTTCTAACCTCAGATTCTGCATCTAGGAAAGGAAGGGGTTATAGCTGATGGTCTGTATGTTCCCTTCTAGCTTTGAAGTTTAGTAAGACAATGGGTCTTGGAGGTATATTTACAATTAGCCCACCATTTTCTTCTAGGCCAGTAATCTCCAACTCCCATTCTCACCTGCCAGGTGTCCTTTCCTTTCAATTTCCAACCCTCCCCTACTGGATCTTAGAAATACCAAAGGGAAAGTGTTAACAATTGCAATGCCCTGGCCTGAGCGCCCCCTGGGCACACAGAGGTTAACTGTTGTAGCCTTGGAAGGCATCAGGGCTCCTGAGCGCCCCCTGGGCACACAGAGGTTAACTGTTGTAGCCCTGGAAGGAATCAGGGCTCCCGGAAGCTGGTGTCTCACTGAGGTCAGCACCAAAGCCCTCAACTTCCCTGTTTGTCCTGTGGGGCAAGAACTACGGGACTTTCCTGACTCGAGCAGGGAGGGAGCTTGGAAGGGACAAGAGGGGCGGGTGGCGCACTGTCCCATCACACAGGCTCTGCAGGCTGTCCCTCACAGGTGAGGCAGAGGGGAGGGCGGTGAGTTGGAGCCCTGGCCTGCTGCCCTGTGGGCGGAAGCCAGTGGCCACGCAGCGAGTGCGCAGCGAGTGCACGAGGCTAAAGAACAGTCACTTGAAAAAATTAACTTCTCAGTTAAATTCACAGAGAATAATCCAAGGATTATTAAACATCGATTATTTGTGTTGCTGCCTGTCCTGTTTTCTTCTCCCAGTAAATACCATGCATGCATTTCAATAGTGGTTTATCCTTGTGCGTATACCATTTTCGATGCTCTCACTGTTGTAGACATACCTCTTACATTCACAGTCCACATAACCGCTATTTTAAGCCTTTCAGGATAGGGTTATACCCCAGTCAGGCACTTTTCAAGAGGTAGAGTACATGCATGAGCGTGCGCAAGTGTGCGCTGTGTGTTTGTGTTTGTGTACACATGTGTGGTGTATGTGAGTGTCTTTGTGTGTTTGGCATGGGGTATGTGCACGTGGTGCAGGCGGTGTGTGTGTGTGGTGGGGTGTGTGTGCTATATGTGTCATATGTGTTTGTGTGCGTGTGTTTATGTGTGTGTGTATGTGTATCTGTACGTGGTGGTGTGTGTGCAGTGTGCATGTTTGTGTCTCTGTGTGTGCATGTGAGTGTCTCTCTGTGTCTGTGTGCGGTGTGTATGTTTGTGACTCAGTGGGTGTGTACGTGTGTGGGTGGTGCCTGTGTGTGTTCGCTCCTCTGCTGACTGTAGCTCCCTGGGTGTAGACTCTGGGCTCCCCTCTCATGCCTTAGCGTCTATACAAGGATACCGAGGCGTCCCAGGCCCTCCCAGGACTGGCAGCGTCCTGGCGAGAGTGGGAGAGCACTTGCTGTGGCAGGGGTCTGCAAGCCTGCGAGTCACTGCGTGCCGGGGTGGGGTGGGGTGGCATGCAGCAGCTCTGCAGGGGACACGTGTCTGGTTATCTGCAGAGTCAACACACGTGAGAGACCACTATCATAAGCACCAGCGTGCACGGATCACGAGGTAGGTGCTTCTCTAAAAGTCTTAGTTCACATTCTCTGCTTTAAAAAGGACAAAAGAAAACATCCCTTGAGTGAATCCATCGGTTCTCAGTAGGCCATCGGTAACAACACGGTCTGATCCTCTTCTAGAAGTGGGACGAGGTGGCAGATGTCCAAGTCTGTCCTGGGCCCGTCCCCTCCACTCTGGCCCGGCTCCCTGGGGCTGCATCGCACAGCTCTGCCTCGCCCCCACCCTGCCTCCGCACCCCTCACACCCACCTCCTGCCCCCTCCTTGGGTCGCACGCAGAAGGGGAAGACACTTTCTTTAGGCCCCAGCATTGCAGGTTTCACTTTCTGTTTAAACTGGTGATGAGTTAACTCCTCTAACTTTCACTGAGTAGGTGCGGTCACACAGTGCATTAGCATTCAAGATGCAGGGAGGGGCAGACACCCTCGTGGTTACGAGCATGAGCTTGGAATAAGATAGCACCTGTCTTCAGCCCATCTTCCGCCCTTCCTCTGTGACCCAGGACAGACAAGGTAACTTCCTGAAGGCCCTGCCTGCTCATTAGTGAAATAAGTGCTCACCTCCCTGGGTTGCTGTGTGGCACACCTGGCATGAAGGACGCAGCCAAAAACCCGGGGCACGATGTTCAATAAATACCCGCCATTGTGAGGGCTTGATAAGGAAAATGTTGGGTGGCTGGCTGTGGCCCCTGGCCGAGTCCCAGTCGCTCCACATCTCCTCGGCCAGCGCTGCGCGTGGCCAGTTGGAGGGCACGCTGCTGGGCCGGCCAGCGGCAGAGAGCCCAAAGGGCGGAGTGCAGGAAACCCCCTGCTTGCGTGATCCTGATTGGGTAAGTTTTGAATCCCACTGTTTTTGATTGGATGTTAAAGCTTGATGTTGATTGGATATTAAAGCTTGATGTTGATTGGATATTAAAGCTTGTTGTTGATTGGATGCTTTTTGAGCCCTACCAAGAGTATAAAAGCAGGAGGAGAACAAAGCAGCAAGGGTCAGAAGATTGCAAGACTTGAAGAAAGCTGTAACACTAGGGTGTGCTGAGCCTGCTGTGGAAGAATAAAGGCTGTTCCCCGAGACTCTTCTGTCAAGAGCTGTAACACTAGCAGTACACATTGCTGCAACAGGCTGGCTCCCTGGGCCTCCGCTCCAGCCTCTTTGTAGGTGAAGTTGGAAAGCTGAGTGGGATACTTCCCAGACTCCTTTGCAGTCAGGGTTCCGGATGCAAACTGTCCTCTGCCAAGTGGATGCACTCAGCATTACATGTAAGGCAGATTCCGCTCCCAGAAACGGAAACGCGAGGTTTTCCTGCAGCCATGCTCTGGAGTCCACACTGCAGCTTTTGGGTTTTAAAGAAGCAGGAATTGTAGCAGAGGCAACAGCAGTAAAGGAGCTCAGGAAATTTCAACCCCAAAATATGACTCCTTAGTATAAAAAATACTTTGAATGAAAGGCCATTCGAGATTAAAAAAAAAAAAAGCACTGGAAGGGGCTTTCCCTCTATCTGCATTAAACAGGACTGACCCAATCAAAAGGTGAAAGGGGCAATTGACTTCCCTTCCACTCCCTGTTACCTCAATATATTGCAGGAAGGATGATCAAGAATGCAGCCAGACCTGGCTCAAATCATTTAAATATAATACCTGTCTCTCAGGTTAATTTAATTTGCATAGAGAATTATTTACAGGTCAATCTGTCTCCCCTATTCATTTGTCCTCCCTAGTACCACTTGTCACCCCAAACGGAATTACCTGTACTCCTCATCTCCCCTCCCCTCCAAAAGGACAGGTATAAAAATACATGAATTTCACTGGGATAGTGGGTAATCCGTCTGTGATTCTCCCCATGTGCACGGTAAATGAACCTTTCTCTTATTAACCTGCCTTAATTGTGAATTGATCTTTCAGCGAGCTCCAGGGATTTCCTTCACTTCTATAGTTTCTTCTGGGTTCCAGAAATAGCTCCAGGGGCGCCCCAGAGGTCATAACTCCTCTAGTGGGTCATTTCTATATTGTTTTGGGAGCCCCAGCCTGCTACTTCAGCCCTTCTAATCATTTTGCAAGCACTTGATTCTTTGATTAAATCCCTTCCTACTTAATATTGCTTAATAAAGCAATTTCTGTTTCCTTCACTGAATCCTGATGGGTACAGCCATTATTATTGATCTATAGAGGAACAAATTAAAATAACAGCCACTGCTGCATATTGGTTACAACAGATTTTACAGATGGTATCTAATTCCATCCTCCCAGCAAAATCACACAGCCCTTAAAGGGGTTAATCAGGGTGTGAACTCAGATCTTTCTGCCACCAAGGTTCAGGCGCCCAAGCACTGCATACCTGTTCCTGTTCATTCTCTGGGGGAGCCACAGGTCAGCAAGGATACAGCCAGGTTAACAAATGGCGACAGCGCAGTGTGACAAATGCTGAAAAGAATTGCAGGAACTCCTAGCCCAGCCGAGAAAATTCCTAACTCTGCCTAGGGCTTGGAAGTCAAAGATGCAGTCTGATTTCCGCCTTCTCAAGGGATCCTGACCTCTAGGCTCCTGAAGAGGTTGAAAACCTCTGCCTCAAAGTTCCAGTGGCCTGTTTTTCAAGGAATCATGATTTAGGAACTCCAAATCTGAATGAATGAATGAATGAAGCAAGCAGACCCAGTCTGCACCTGTGCTTGACTGCTGGAAGGCTGGACCCTTTGCATCCTGTCCTCAGCTCTTTCATCCGGTTTCCAGTTGCCACGGTTTACTCACACAACTGGCTTTGCGTAGACTGCATCACTCCCACACCCTCCCCCAGCACGTGGAAAACTGGAGTTTGCCTTTCTTTGGGGCTGCCTTTTAATGTCTGTGAATAATCTTTCTTTTCAGGAATTGAAATAATTTTTCCTTCACTCTAATTTAAAAGTTTATGAGCAGGCCAGGCACGGTGGCTCACGCCTGTAATCCTAGCACTCTGGGAGGCCGAGGCGGGCGGATTGCTCAAGGTCAGGAGTTCGAAACCAGCCCGAGCAAGAGCGAGACCCGCTCTCTACTATAAATAGAAAGAAATTAATTGGCCAACTAATATATATATAGAAAAAATTAGCCGGGCATGGTGGCACATGCCTGTAGTCCCAGCTGCTTGGGAGGCTGAGGCAGAAGGATTTCTTGAGCCCAGGAGATTGAGGTTGCTGTGAGCTAGGCTGATGTCACGGCACTCACTCTAGCCTGGGCAACAAAGCGAGACTCTGTGTCAAAAAACAAAACAAAACAAAAAAAAACTTCTGAGCAAATGTAAAAGCTTAGGACTCCCAGTGTGTTTCTGGAAGATCTTTTGATGCTGAAACAAGCAAGACTTTTCTTCAACTGTGTCTCTAACCCAAAGGTGCATTCCAGCAACCGGTCTTAGCTGCCTTACCTTATTAGGGGCCTGGCTAGAGGAAAACATGTCCTTTGCATTTATATGCTCCAAAATTTACAAAATCTTTTTTATTTTTATCTTTTAAAAAAGCTCTCAACTGGTCATTGTACCTGATGCCTGCAAGATATTTATGGTAGGCAATAGCCCTGTTTCAGAGGAGTAAGTCAAAGCCAGAGTCCCACGGATAGTAAGCGGCTGAGTCAATTCATGACTCTGAATCTGAGCATTTTCCAGTTTTCCTTAGAAGTAAGCCTTTCCCCGCAGATGTCGGAATAAAGGGCATGGGCATCTCCTTTTGCTCGTTCTCTGCCCACCTGAAGCATGTTGGAGAAGCTGGCTCTGTTCTCGCTGGCTGGAACTTGGAGCAGGAGGCACCAGCCCAACCTGCAGCACCATTCCTGGAAGGCGTGGGAGCAGCTCCCAGCGAGGGGGGTGGGGCAGATACAGGACTCGGACTTCCTGGTTCTCGGCTCCCTCATTTTCAGGATTCACTACCACTTTCTAATTTTCAGGTTATGGGCCCATAAATTGAACCACCAGGATCCTAAGCCTTGGGCACGCTTTCTGATTCCTAGCCCCTGGGTGCCTGTCTCCTCTGGCCCCGCATTTAGCCTGATGCCCGCGGCCACTTGGCAGGGCCCTGGGCAAGCTGGCAGGGAATCGCAGCAGGTCCTGCTCTCAGGACAGCTGTCAGGGTGTGTCAGGGAGGTGAAGACCACCACGCAGATGTTCCAGCTCACACAGGACCTGAAAGACCACAGTATTTTATACAGGGCACAAAAAAGGGGCTTAGAGATTATTCAGCCTTCAGAAAAAGGGATGATAGAAGGGAAGTTACAGTGAAGATAATAAAGTATTCTTAAAATACTGCTATCAGAAATTACATAAATATAGTACTTGTTAATTTTAAAGCTTTCTCACATATATCATTTCATGTAATTCTCAAAGCAACAGCCTTATGAAGTAGGCAGAGCAGACATTATTATGCTAGTTTAAAAGACAACAAACCTGAAGATTGGGGTCAAGGTTGTCTGATCTCAAATCTAGCAGTCCAGTGAAAATGAGGACCAACATGGTTTAAAATGTTTTAAAAAAAATCCATAGTTCCAGTTACTTGATTCTGGTCCCTACCTGCTCAGGCTCCTACAAATACCCTCTTGATTAGTTCTGGGAGTCCCCGAGAGCTATTTCACATGTGTTTGGGAAGAAGGTCACTCACAGAAGTGTCCCTGCTGGTGGCTGCCCCAGTTCTGCGGGGCCCTGTGAATGCCACGGTGCCCTGGGCCACCGAGCCGCCCCACCGTGCGGCCTTTGCTTCCCTAGAGTGGGTCCTCTTCCCCGCCTGGTGGACCTGGGTCTAGTGGTTTCTCTGGCAGCATCTGTTTCCAGCGCACAAGGTGTCAAGGGTATTGGGTTGTCTGTGGCAGAGCAGGGGAGAGTAGCTCTCTCTTCATGAAGTCATGCTTTGGTAGAGGCTCCCGAAGCGCTGTCGCGGGGACTCCAGCGTGCGGCAGGTGAACTCAGACGCCAGGTCGGCTTCTACACATCCAGCGGTGGGCTCGGGCATCTAACAGCTGGGAAATTGATAGAGATCAGGGTCCACTCAGCATCTTCACTCGAGGGCTTTATCACTAACCTCTCAGTCTCACTGTCAGTTTCTCAGCCAGTCTGAACGCAGGAACCAAATGGAGTCCAGTACATTTTTTTTTTTTTTGATAAATTCCTTATTCTTCAAAACTGAGGAGCCAAGTAGAGTTGGATGGCTCGTTCTTCCTCAATATCTTAATGCTGCTCTTTGGGTATGGAGGAGCCCTTGTCTCAAGCCCTCTGGGATGTCAGGAAGCCAGTGATGAACACGGTGGGCACAGTTCTTGCTCTTTCGATCTTACTGTCTGGCAGGTGGCTGTTGCCGTGCCCGGTTCTTTATCTAGGATGAACCTGTCCTGGGAGGCGCATCTGGATGATTCACTCTCCTCCCCCCTGCCACACTCATCTTCCACTCTAGCCTTCCAACTTTCAAGGAAACTTTTTTTAACTAAATTTTTATTTATTTATTTATTTATTTTGAGACAGAGTCTCGCTTTGTTGCCCAGGCTAGAGTGAGTGCCGTGGCGCCAGCCTAGCTCACAGCAACCTCAAACTCCTGGGCTCAAGCAATCCTGCTGCCTCAGCCTCCCGCGTAGCTGGGACTACAGGCATGTGCCACCATGCCTGGCTAATTTTTTCTATATATATTAGTTGGCCAATTAATTTCTTTCTATTTATAGTAGAGACGGGGTCTCGCTCTTGCTCAGGATGGTTTCGAACACCTGACCTTGAGCAATCTGCCCACCTCGGCCTCCCAGAGTGCTAGGATTACAGGCGTGAGCCACCGCGCCTGGCCTCTAAATTTTTATTTTGAGATAATTGAAGATTAACATGCAGTTTAGATAAGAAATAATACAGAGAGCCCTGTGTACCGTCTACCTGGTTTCTGCCAGTGGTAACATCTTGCAAAGCTGCAGCCCACCATCACCACCGGGACGCTGACATCGACACGGTCAAGTTGCAGAACATTTCTACCACCACAGGGCCCCTGGCATTGCCCTTGGACACCCATCCCCACCTCCGTCCTCACCACCCATCCCCGATCCCTGGCAACCACTAATCTGTTCTTTATTCCTATAATTTTGTCATTTCAAGAATACTGAAAAAGTATATGACTTTTTGGAATTGACTTTTTTCCACTTTGTGCAATTCCCTCATTCTCTGGAGTCACTGAACTTGTTTTGATGATCTCTCTGTAGTGTCCCATGGTACAGATGTTCATGTGTCCTTCCTTAATTTTGATACCATACTTCTATGAATGCAGCCAAAGACCCTTTTGCAGGCCCTGTTTTTGACGATTCCTTTTGTATTTCGTGAGTTAATATTCTTGGATCCTTTTCAAGTGCATATTAAAAGTTAAACCTCTCACATCTTGTACTAGTCCAAATGATTTTTGAAACAAGGAATTTACATAGATATGCATCAAACTTCATGTAGCTAGCTTCAGGCCTGCCAGATACTTCTGCCACCTGATCTGTCATTCAACATATTATTCATAGGCACCTCTCCCAGCTTCAGGTTATTTGTGAGTGTAATAGCATGCACTGTCATTACAAGTTTCATATCAAGTGTGGAAGAAGACAGAACGGGTGAGGCACGCCTCGCTTCAGGCTACCATGGTCTACTGAAGGCTGTTTGGACTTAGTGAGTTAGGACTGGTGAGTTTGGACTTAGTGAGTTAGATTGCCATTTGTTCCTCTCCCTGTTTTTCCCTAGTAACAGAATATAATTTTATTATAGGAAGCAGTTTACTAAGCTAAAACATTACTCCTCAGTCTTCCTTGCAACTAGATGTGGCCATTTTGCTAAGTACTGGTCCATGGCAGGTAAGCAGAACTGTTTCGAGGGGCCAGCTGGGAGGCAGCCATAAGCTTGACAATTGTATGCTTAGTGAGTTAGGAAGCCACCTTGTGTTTCCTCATCTTGCCCACGAGAATATTATGAAAGCTTTGGCAAAATGTTTTGCTCGGATCAAGATACGCAACATTATCTTTTTGGTAATTCCACCAAAAAAGCAAACGAGAGTTTGATGACAGTCATTCTTCATGATTTCAAGTTGACTTCTAGCGTTCGGGTCCCTGTTTGTATTATCACATCCTCTGCCTCCCTGAGCCTAGCTTTTCTTTTGTTCTTCTGTTCTGAGCACAACCAAAACAAAAATCTTTTTTTGTCCTTAGGATTTTTACAGTCTCAGCTTTTTCTGACACTGTTATTTTGGGCTCTTTGTTACATGTTTTGTGCTCATTCTTTCAAAATCTGAGTGCCTTGAACAGCCAAATTGTTAATTTCTCTGTATTGTTTTCCTCATGTACATACATACACACAAGCTTTAATTACTTATGACGATATTAACAAAAATGCTAATTTTCATAATCTTCCAAGCCCCTTGAGATATTCTGCCTTTTGGCGTTCTTGGTCACAGAATCATTTTTTCTGTTTATTTTATGAAATCTACTTTTCTAAAGTTTAACACGGATCTTGAGAGTCCTGGTTAACAAGCTTTGGAGTCAGATAAATCTAGGTTGGCCTTTCAGGTTCCTTATCGCTTGTTATGTAATCTTGTGCTTGTTAACCTCTTTAATTCTCAGTTTCCTCATCTATAAAATGGAGAGAGTCTTATAGGATTGTGGGAGAATGAAAGGAGGCAATTCTCGGCACACATTGAACATTCAATAAATGTTAGCTTTTATTGTTAAAGTATTTATTACTGTGACCAAACATGTTAAGTACTCAACATATGTAAGTTATTGTTATTTTAATTATCCTTGTACATTTGGAACTGAGTCATCATTCAATTTATTCCTCTATTATCTTTGTACGTTAGGATTAAATGATGCCCTTTCCAATGAGGTTATCGTTTCCTCAAGTCACTCCGGCTTTCTTCGGAAAGGAAAGAATTCACCATATTCTTTGTTTTTGGGGTAGTAGTCTTCTTGGTGCTCTGATGGATTTCCTTCTCTATTGCTATTAGATATTAGATATATGTCCGTTTTCTAATCTGTATTTGCAAAGTGTCCTCCATATCTTTAGGTGCATCTACAGTTTTTACCGTTCCATTACACTATTCTTTAATCCTCCTCCCAAAGTGCCTGTTCTCTGCTTTATGGGTGTCCCTAGAGACGAAGAGAATTTTCTTATATATTGTAATTTTCTACCTGTCAATAAGCTATGCTTTTTTGGGGCAGGGGAGACTCTATCATGTGTTATACACCCTAACAATGGCATAGAACATATTCTGTCCTTGGGTTACTTTCTAAAAGCCAAATTCTTCTTTTTAAAAGGATGTTTTTCTTTTTATATGAACGGTCACATTCACTTTTATTATCCATGCTTAGCCCATATCTGAAATCATATGTACTGCGACCAAACCTGTCTCGTTTTCTCCTGAGCTCAGCTGGGATCATCCCTGTTATTGTTCTTTCTGTTTTAACACCTGAGATTCTCCACCATGACTGCTTGTCAGTTTTATCTGAATCTTTTTTCCTCTCTTCGTCCAGTATTAATGTAAAGCCCTCTTGATCAGTGAACGAACCTCCTGCCAAACTCTCTCTTCCTGTTCTGTTTCTTGCCAAGAGCCCATTGCCCTATTATTATAAGCCATGGTCCAGGAAAATCTAACCTGCTTTTTAACTTGTTTGTGAAGCTTGTACTTCCCTTTCAATATCTTCTTTTCTCTTCCAAGGTCATCACTTTCAAATGGAATATGAGATTAAATGATCCTAAGTGCATCCTCTGTGGGTGGCCATTTGACATTTGGTCCGTGATTTCAGAGCCATGTGAGATGTGCCCTCGTGTTACTTTGTGCTGTGTTGTCCCTCTCCATGAGGATCAGTGGCAGTAGCCAGTGCTCAGCAGGCGTGGGGACTCTCAGCATGCTCTCCTATATTTCAGGCACCTGTGTAAAAGCCAACAGACCTCCTGAGCTGCCTGCTGGCTCTCCCTGCTCAGCTCTGTTCTGAACACACTGGCCTCCTCGCTGGTCCTTATCATGGGCATGGTTCTGCTTTGGGGTCTTTCATCAGATATGCCCCAGACATCCCCAAGGCTCCAACTATGTGCTCATGTCCTACTTCAATAAGGTCTACCCTGACCATCTGGTTTATAATTACGGTTTGCACTGCTCCACTCTCTCTAAATCACATTCCCTATCTTCCTTACCCAGCTGTTTTTTCCATAGCACGTGTCACCCACAAATATATTAGAGAATGTAACTTACTGTAGTTATTGTTAGTCATCTAATACTCCCTCACACAAATTGGAATATGAGTTCCATAGGGCAGAGACCTATATATTCTGAGCACTTAAAATTGTGCTTGATACATGTACATATTCAGTAACTATTTGCTGAATGATTCTCAGTTGGGGCTAATGATAGATTCAGTTAGGACCCATGTCCCATCTTTTTTTCTTCCTTCATTCCCTAGCTCCTTCTTTTTTTTCCCCTAAATTTAAAAATAATACTTTCTTGAAGTAAAAATTGGAAAAAAATCATAAATAGTAAAATAAAATTAAACATAATCCTACAACTCAGAGATAAATATTAATAATCATTGTAAGCATTGAGAATTATTTTCTAGTCTTTTAAAACTACACATAACTAGATATATGTTTATGCATAATTGAAACATGGTTGAAATAATAGCGTACATAGAGTATGGCATTCTGCTTAATATTATAGGAAAAGTTTTGTTTTTTTTTTTTTTCTATTTTCTTGGCAGCCTACATACTCTCAGAACAATATCATTCTACTCCTCTGCCCTCAGGAAGGAAGACCCTAACTTAATCCTAACCCTAACCCTTAACTCCTCTCCTAAACGGGGCCTTCTCCCCATTGGTTTTGGGAGGACATGAGATGGCATTACAGCTTCATTTGGTTTCACTTACTAAGCAACTTCAAGATCAAACTTTTAAATGGCTCTATTGTATTTTGCCATTTAGATTGCCATTTGTTCCTCTCCCCCTTTTCCCCTAATAACAGAATATAATTTTATTATAGGAAGCAGTTTACTAAGCTAAAGGATTACTCTTCAGTCTTCCTTGCAACTAGATGTGGCCATTTTGCTAAGTACTGGTCCATGGCAGGTAAGCAGAACTGTTTCGAGGGGCCAGCTGGGAGGCAGCCATAAGCTTGACAATTGTATTGTAGTAACCATCTTGGACTTCACTTCGACCTTTAGGATGGGAGTCATTTACTTGCATGTTAAAGTAGAAAGCCCTGAGTTACCTACTTTAGATTCCTTTTAGACTGCTAAGAAATAAGTAACTATCTCATTTAAGTAACCATCATTTTGGACTTTTGTGAAATTCAAATCAAAATACCAAGAGGACTTATTTATTTGGAACTTGATAGACTGTTTCTAAAATCTACACAGAAAATTAAAGATTCTAGAATAAACAAAACACTCCTGAAGAGTACTATAATGGAGATAGACTTACACTATAAAATATCAATTCTTACTATAAATTAGAGTATATAGCCAAAACAGTGTGCTTTTCATGAGTAATAGACAAATTGATCAAAGAGATAAAGTAGAAATCTAAGAAACAGAGCCTCAGATATATGGAATCCTGATGATAGAATAAGGCAATGTTCATCATATTCCTATATTAGGGCTTATTTAGTAAATAAGTTGGGATAATTGGATATTCATATGGAAAAACGATGAAACTGAAACACTATCTTATACTCTATACAAAAAATCAATTCTTAGTAGATTAATACTTACCTATAAATACACATAGAAATTTAAATGTGAAAGGTAGAATCACAAAATTTTTAGAAGATAAAATAACATTTATGAACTCAGAAGAAGGAAAGATATTTTGAATAAAACACAAAACCTGCTAACCAATAAAGAAAGAATTTCTACATTTAACTACCATAAAATTTTAAAGTCTGTCATAAAAAACAACATTAAGGAAATGAGAAGATAAGCTACAACCTGAATGAAGATATTTGAAACACATATAATTGACAAAGTATTAGAATCTAGAACGTATAAAAGAAATCAACATAAAAAATGTGACCGGACTCACTCATCTTTCAGTGCTTTTAGCAGTGCCTGCCCTAAAAGGTCAATTTCTTAAGAAGAGAAAACACCATCTGTCTTATTTAGTGTAGGTTCATAAGAAGTGGTTCTGTGAACCACACATAATTCAGTCAGTGATGACCAAACCTTTCATCCCAACTTCCATTGCCTGGTCCGTCCTCACGGTTCACCAACCAAAACAGATAAGTACTTCAGGATACAGAAAAAATATATTTAGTTTGATTTATTTGTATACTCCTTTTTTAAATGCATTTTTTTTGTTCTTGAAACAGAAACATTCAGATTGACAATAAGAATTTTAAATGGGGACATAGAATTAAGGAAGATAAACTCAATTTCTAACCACCATAAGAGGCAAGGCAGTGGCCGGGTTTAAATGCAAAACTTGACCAACACCTAATGGCAGCCATAGGAAAGGGTTCAGAAAGGGAAAAGAAGCCAAAAGGAAGAAAGAAAAGGAGAGGAAGAGGGAGAGAGAGAGAGGATAAATATGGGATAATTCTCATTAGTAAGAGGTGGCATTAAGTGCTATAAGGTTCTCAATATTAATCTTACAGTGAATGAAAAAGTGGAATTTAAAAGGTGAGTTCTTATGACAATTTTTGATAAAATATAAAAAAAGACACAGAAGCATAAATATAGTAGAGGCATTTCTTTGGGATGGTAAGGTGAGGAGCTTCAAGGTCATAGATTTTTTTTTTTTGTAGCACAGACTAATCGGACAATAGTAATTAGAATATTTAGAAGTGTGGATAGATATCGTATCTCTCAGACTTTTTTTTTTTTTTTTTGAGATAGAGTCTCGCTTTGTTGCCCAGGCTAGAGTGAGTGCCGTGGCGTCAGCCTAGCTCACAGCAACCTCAAACTCCTGGGCTCAAGCAATCCTGCTGCCTCAGCCTCCCGAGTAGCTGGGACTACACATATGCACCACCATGCCCGGCTAATTTTTTCTATATATATTAGTTGGCCAATTAATTTCTTTCTATTTACAGTAGAGACGGGGTCTCACTCTTGCTCAGGCTGGTTTCGAACTCCTGACCTTGAGCAATCCTCCTGCCACGGCCTCCCAGAGTGCTAGGATTATAGGCGTGAGCCACCACCCCCAACCTCTCAGACTCTTTTAACTAAATGTTTAATAAATCAAATAAGTCTTAGCTAGATTTTTGATAGGAGTTGATGGTTGAGGTTAGAGACTTTCAGGTTCTAGCTATTCTGCTAATTAAAGACAGACACATGTGCTTCGGAAACCGGATGAATGGGTGGAAGGTCAATGTTTGGTATAGCAATAGAGGAGCCTCCCATGATGGCATGCAGAAGGAAGCCATGCCTCTTCAAATACAGGTGACCCACTAGAGATTATGTTTAATGGAGACTCCAAAATTCCCTGGGCTAGAATGGTATGAATATTTCAAGTTGGTCCATCACAGCCAGAGCCAAACCTCTGTAAGATTTGGGTGGAATGTCTAGTTCCAAATAGCATGGCTTCCTCCTGGGCCACTGGAATGAATTAACCACAGATAAACTCTCAGGAAATTGTATGATTCACCACCACAAGGAGTGATTGGATATCAACTAATTAAATCTTGGAGTCTATCCCATCCAAGGACAATTATTTTTGTTTTATTGTAGTTAGCATTTAGCTCTTGTTTCTGGTTAGTGTAATAAACCATGCCGTCTGCATATGCCACTTGGACTATCCATTTAAAATTGTGACCTTATATTTCTGAAAAACTGTTCCTGCCTTGCTGATTTTGGCAGTGGAGTTAGAATGCAGATTTGGTAGCTCTATCTGAGGATCTAAATTGAATTCGTCTACAGCTGAGTTCATGGCCAGTGAATGAGAGTGATTCATTCTTCCAATTAGCTAGATTCATAAAATATTTTTGAAGGATGTTTTAGTTGGTTGATGGCCTGATTGTGTTAATGAGGGGGAAGCTCCTCTCCAAAAACACCTGGTCCTGGGATATCTTCCACAATATAAATCACATCGAGTCACTGCAGTCAAAAATCTTTCATGTGCTCTCATGGCTTTTAGGTGAGATCGATTGTCTGCAACATGGCTCTTTTTTTTCTTTTCTTTTCTTTATTTGTTAATGGTTTATTTATCAAGAGAAACTACTCCTCAGCCCACATATTCGTAGCTCAGGAACACAGATCAGTGGCAAACTTCTATGTAAATCAGTCAACCCAAAGAAATTCTTTTATGTTCCCAAATCACTTTGCACTCTTAAAGATGCCAGCCTTCCTCATCTCCTCAAAACCTTTCATTGAATCATAATTTCTGTAAAAATATGCATATGCCTTCTTTCTTGGTTCAGCCACACCAAACTTATACAAAGCTGCAACCCCCAGGGATATGAGGAATGCTCCAACAATATGAATCCATGCCTGGCCAGGACGCCATGCATCTGAGGTTTCGTCAGAGCACTGGAAGCCATGGTAGTTACTGTCCTTGGTGGGTATGCCAACCTCAACACGTCCTTCCTGGCTGACGGAGAAATGAACTGCTCACAACATGGCTCCTTAGGCCTGTGTGATCTGCCTCTGCCTCCATCTTCAGCTACTCCTTTGCTACACAGTTTGAGGATCCCTAATCTGAAAATCTGAAATCCAAAATGCTCCAAAATTCAAGACTTTTTGAGCACTGACAGGATGCCACAAATGGAAAACTCCACACCTGACCTCATGTGATGAGTGGCAGTCAAAATACAGTCAGAACTTTATTTCGTGCACAAAGTTATTAAAAATGTTGTGCAAAATTACTGTCAGTCCGTGTGTATAAGGAGTACATGAAACATAAATGAATTTTGTGTTTAGACTTGGGTCCCATCCCCAAAATATCTCATTATGTATATGCAAAAAAAATTCGTCATCAGTAACACTTCAGGTCCCAAGCGTTTCGGATAAGGGATACTCAATTTTTGTATCCTTTCCCACCAAGGGGCTTCTACCCCAGATGTTCCTGCTCCTTCAGTGCCCAACATCTGGCTAGTTCTTTCTTGTCTTCTAGGTCTCAAGTTAAGCATTCTTTCTTAACCGCCATTCATCCCAAATTAGATTCTCTACTTCTACTCTCTCGGAGTGTCCTGTACTTTTTCTTTGTAGCATTTACCACAGTTTTTAATTATAGCATTTATTTGAGTAGTTATAGGTTACCAATGGATGCCGAGTTCCAGGAGGTAAGAGGCCTGTTTGTTTTGCTCCATGTTGATTGCCCAGGTGACAGGAATTCGGTAAATATTTAGTGAATGGATAGAGGTTTATCATGTTAGGGTTGTTGCTCTATTAGGTATATATGTTTTGTTTTGTTTTATGGAGTAGGTTCTTCACCATCACTTGATAAAAGTTACAGCACTTTCCTTTCTGGCACTTTCCGTCCTGTGCAGACTGGTTGTAGGGAAGTATCTTCTTCCACAGACAGTGGGAGGAAGGGGTGTTCGTTCCCTGAGGAGAAGGCAGATGGGAGCCCAGGCATGAGGTCCAGAGTAGCGTCACCTTTGCTCAGCGGAGGGGCTGGGCTATCTCAGAAGGCGAGGGAGGGAGTCAGGGCCCAATCAGCAGGGACCTTCGTCATCCAGCTGCCACCCAGACCTGGAGCCATTAGAAACAGCCCAACTGCCCTTTCTCCTTCAGGGAAGCTGTAGGATGACACCTGAATCTTGCCTAGAGCCTCTAGACCTGGGGCCACCCTCAGGAACAGTGTCCTCTGAGGGAAAGAAGCAACCAAATGAATGGCACAGAAGCCTGGTAATATGGAATACAATAAATTATTACACTAAAGGGAAAAAAATTAACTTTATTTTAAGCTAATGTCTTCCTGTTTCTTTGTCTACCAAGACTGTGTTTTTAAAAAAAGTAAATGTTATTTCATTGTGGGAAGGAGAACCAAAAATATTGTATTTTTGTAGGGAGATGTGTGCCAAGAAGAAACTTGCTTGGTTAAGAGCCAGGGTGGGTTGTATAGTAAAAGAACAGGGCAAGAGAGTGAGGAGCCCTGGGTTTGAGCTCTTGGTTCAGGCCTGCTGAGCTCAGGTACTTCCCCTCTCTGGCGCTCTCAATGTCCTCATTGTGAAATGAAGGGCTTGGGTGAGATAATAACTAAGATCCTTGATGATTTAGTGCAATATTATTTTAAAAGAGAAAAAAAAGGAAGGGATGGAGGGAGATGAAATGGGAGGAAATAAGTTAGGAAGGAAGAATAGAAGGAAGAAAGGAAAAAAGGTTGATTAACTTTAGAATATCAGAGACTAGAGTAATTGAATGGAATTAATTTAAGTGTAAGTGACAGAAAACTCTAAGTAACTGTGACTTAGCATGTTTGAGGCTTATTTTTTTCCCACATGAAACTGTAGAGATTGGTCATCTATGGCTAGAATGGAGGGTCAGGGTCCCAGGTTCCTTCCATCTTGTTGCTCTGCCCAGCATGGTTTCCATTGCCAAGTTTGTATCATGATCCAAGATGGCAGTTGGCCATCTGCTTACACTCCATTGGTGAGAACTTAGTCTTATGGCCATACCTACCTGCAAGGTGATCTACCATGTATAGTTTTTATTCTAGTTAGCTGTGGGGATCCTACTGCTCCTCATAGGAAGAAGATAGACGTTTGGGGATATATAACAGGCTCTACTGGAGTGGGTTTTATGGTTATTCGGGAGGTGTCCAAAAATTGTAGAGCAGAATATCAGTACTGAAAATAGAATCAAGATCATTAAGAATATGCCTGTTTTATAGTTGGGCCAAAATACAAGGCAAATGGAACAATCAGTTTACTTAGCATCTCAGGGAAAGGCAGAGGCTTTGGTTTGGTATGGAAAGGAAGGCATGGTCAACAAAGGAAGGGAAAGCGTACTCTTAGGACCTTCTGTAGATTTAGGAGGCAGGACAAGGTAGAAGACTAGGCTAGGAAACAACTTAGCAGAGAGGATCTAGAATCAAGAACATTTAAATAAGACCGAGGGAAAATGATAGTGGCCAAAGCAACATTCCAACTAAGCCATATGCCTAGAATTTGCTTTCTTGTTTTTAGCTTACACTCTGAGATTCCTCATGCCATCATTTCTGTATATGAGATTGCTGGCAACTCACAAAAGAGGAGAGAGATGAAGGAGGTTAGTAGACCAAGGCCTTTAGTCTCATGGTTGCAGCCCAAAGAGGGCACCCTGCCTTTCTTCTCCATCTTCCACAAGCTGTTAAAGAGGGCAGAGAGCTAGATTCTGGGGAGAGAAAGAGATGACAAGTGTGCTTGCATCAGGGAAGAGAGCGTCTGATGCTTACATGGTTGCTCATCTGCTACAAAGCTTTGCACCTGGTCACCCTACTCATACTTCTGCAGCAGGAGTAAGGACACTCCAAGATCAACATCTCAGGCAGAAGGAAGAGAATAAAGCCACTTGAGAGATTTGTCTTCACCCACCCAACAATCTCTTCTGACCGTGGTTATATCCTCATCCTCCTTTCTGAGTCCATTATGACTTCAGAAAGCAAAGAGCAGAGAAAGAAAAAAGGAGAGGAAGACAAAGAAAGGTAAATATATGAATCTGCTTGCATCCCATTGGTCAGAACTCAGGTGTGTAGCTCCACTTAACTCAAGGGAGACTGGAAGATGTTGACTGTTTGCTCAGGAAGAAAATGCAATGAGTCTGTGATCAGCCAGCGGCCTGAGCCACAGCAGACACGACAGGTCAGGTAGAACACTCCAGATTGATCTGTATCTATGTGGTAGTGAGAGTAAAAAGTTAATTTTGCCTAAGGAAGTATTGTAGCCCTCAGACTAGATGAGAAACCAGAAAGTTAGACCCATTAGTCTTCCCACTGGGACAACTCTGGCTCTGATTGGTTTCCCTTAGTCTATTGCATGATGACCCCAATGTTCAAATCAGATCCAGTTATCTCAGAGAGTGACTGTGCTATGCTAGACATCCAGACTCTCGGGGGTGCTAAGAGCCCTAATAATTATCAGATTCTAAAAGAATCTTGAAAACCTTTATACGGTTACTGCTAAGGGCCTATTGCTTGAATATCTTTAATGTTAGAAATTTTTAAAAAATTTTTATTTTTTTGTAGAGACAGGGTCTCATCATGTTGCTCAGGCTGGTCTCAAATTCCTGACCTCAAGTTCCTCCCTCCTTGGCCTCCCTAAGTGTTAGGATTACAGGCGGTGTGGGTCACTGCACCTTTATTTTAAAATAAAAAAAAAAAGATTTTTTTAATGCTGTAGAACTTTTTATCTTAAAAGGTAGCCCAAGCCATTAATTTATTAACTGACTATTTTTTTAATTCATTCCCTCTGCTAGGCACTGGCAATACAAGATGACAAAAACCTAGACCCAGTCCCTAAGTATTTCACAGTTTTGAACAATTTCCCTGCTGTTTCTGTTTGTTAAATCAGGACACAGCTCTGCCGCTGGTGATGTTACTTGCTGTTACTCTCCATTCCAGAGGTCGCCCAGGCATCTCAGACCCCAATCAACCTCAGACCAATTACCCCTAGAATCATCCTAATTACCCCTAGAAAAGTCAATCCTAACTCCCATGGGGCATTTGGAAACACAGCATTTTCCAAACCCTCTTCTCCTCAGAGGACTTTTTGGAGTCAGTCATTTGGTTGCAAAATTGCTTCTCCTGTCCCTTTCCATTTTAGATTTCTAAATTCTGCCCCTGGGTGCCTTTCAAAACCTGTAATTAGATCATTCAGGGGCGGGGCCTGCTGTGTTTCAGTGCCCTTGTCCATATTCATCTTGGAACCAACCCATGCCAGGGCTCACTTTCTATTGCAAAACGCGCCCATACTTCTCATTTCAAAACCACTGCAGGGGCTGCATCTGAAAAATGGCCACCCATCTCAAAGCCACCTCCCGCTTTGTGTCGCCAGTTCAAAATATAATGTATGCCTAGAAACCAGAGTGCTTTCAACGTTGTTTTGAAAGATACTCTAGATTTAGAAGGTCAGTTTAAAACCTTCAGGATCATCTTCCCTGACCGCGTCCCCTCCCCCCTGCTTTAGATCAGCCTGCAGCTAATCCCCATCTTTGCTCTGGGCCTCCCCACCAGGAATCCTTCCCTGACCAAAGTACCAAACTCTGCCTTAAAGTTGGCATTTGGGGACCCGGTAAGCAAAAGTTATTCCTCAATGTCCCTATTTCAACTTTTTTTTTTTTTTTTTTTTACCTTTTTTAAAATTTTTAATTCTTTAAAATTTCAGAATATTACAGGGGTGCACACGTTTTGGCTACCTATTTTGCATTTGTATGGCCTAAGTGAAAGTCATAAGTGTGCCCTTCACCCAACTATGTCAACTCTTTAGGCAAAGCCCATTATGTTTTGAAGCTCTACACATTTCCTTCCACTGGGATTTTCTTGTTCTCACTGGTTGTGGAAGGTTTTAATAATCTAAGGAAACCAGCAGGAGTGTCAACATTTCACCGGTGCCTCCCGGGTGCTAATAATGTACATTATCCCGTTCGGTGCGCCCCACCGTCCTGGGAGACCGGCCCTGTTTCCCCAAAGCTGCACACGAGGAGATGAAGCAGAATCAGGTCAAGTAACTTGTCGAAAGCCGCCATGCTGGTGAGTGGAATTCAGATTCACACAGGTCTCACTGCAAAGCCAGAGCTCCTTCTGCCACCCCAACAAATTAACTTCCTTAGTTGGAGGTTGGAACTACTAAGGAATATAACTTTGGACAAGCCAATTAACCTCCTCTGAACCTCGGGTTTCTTTACAAATGAAGAGGTTGGGCCAGATGAGTGCTAAGGTCCCTGCCCCTGACAGTTTCTCTGTTTCTGTTGATCTAGGGCGAGGGGACTGGAGGAAGAACAGACTCCAATCCCAAGCAACAGCAACAGGCTGTTTATAACCACAAATAAATGGTTTGTAACCAGTTATTGGGTGCCTACCCTGTATGAGGTGAATTATAACTTTATTCTAATTCTTCGAACAAGTCTACGAGGGTCTGATCATTATCCCTTTTTTATAGATGAGAAGATTGAGGCTCAGAGAAGTTCAGACACATACCCAAAGTCACACAGTTGATAAGAAGCAAACCCAGGAGTGTCTGGCCTCCAAGTCCATGCTCATGTGCCCAGTATTTTATCTCTGGGGAGAGGGTAGAGAGCAAGTATTGTAAGAAATGGTCATTTAGGGTCAGAGAAATATGTACACCTGGCAGAATGGCCAGAGGTAAGCCAGTTAGGATACAAAGGGGTGTTTAGAAGGAACAGGAAATTAAATCCCTGTCCCAGTCTCTCCTACTTTACTCCCAACTCTAGGCAGATGTGCTACTTAATTCCACACATGGAGTCCTGCCCTGGAAGTTTTGCCTGGGAGAGCTTGGCTTGGCACTCAGTCTTGCTTGTGGAGGTTGCTTAGCCCCTAAGTCGCTAAACCTTTTGCCCCCCTCCACCCTGTCTCATCACTGGGTCCACACTTCTATTGTCTCAGATGACTTACAGAAACTGCCCAGCCGCCAGCCCAAGTCCTACCACGCCCAGTACTTTTCTGGCCCCAGTCTTGGTGTGTGCTTGATAAGGCTTGCTGGAGTATGAAATCACCAGTTGTAATGGAAAAGGACAATCCAATGGGAAAGAAAAATGGCACCCTGGAGAATAAGCAGGGGTCCAATATGGATTATTCAGAGGTCAAGCTGGGTTTGCAAAGCAGGTGCACAGCCTGGTGGAGCACAGACATGGGGTTTGGAACCAGGTTGGTCTGGGTTGGATAATACCTGGCTGTGTCCCTTTTCTGGCCTCAACTTAGAGCCTCAGTCCATGAAATGAGGATGACAGGAACCTCGTAGGTTGGCTGTAAATGTTGAAAAACTGTGCATGGTGCTTTAAGTACACTGGAGAGACAGAAAAGAGGCAGGTCCTGCTATCATGAGTAGCACGGAAATAGCAGGAGAAAGTCTTTTTTTCTGCCATGAGTTCTCAAGTAAGCGTCACCCTTTTTCATGCTGTTTTGTTTGTCCAAAAACTGGGGTGTGACCATTTGGTGAGCAAAAGCTGTCAATACCCGCTGGACACTCATGTCCCCAATGAAGCAAGTCTCTGGAATTGAGAGTCGCTTCTGGAGGCCGCCAGGACGGGTCACTTGGAGCCTTGACGAAGGCATCTATGGGGAATTTTCAAAGCACACCTTTTCCCCACTTCAAAGTAGAGATGCAGTAATTGCCGGAATGTGACTGCTACACAAGAAAATGAAGGAATAATAGGCCAAAACCAGGAAACGGAGAGGACAAATCAGAGAAAGAACTCATCTGTGAAGCAGGGTGGGCTGGGAAGGGTGGGAGCGTGTGCAGGATGGCAAATGGCCCACCTATCTTGCAGGCGGCCCTGTGTTCTGGTCAACAGCTTTGCTCCAGAATCAATAGCATGCCTCTGAATTCTCAGAGGTGTCCCAGTGCGGATGGTAAAGTCTCAGGGCACCTAGGCATTGGAATATAGGGGAACACAGGATCACCCACGTGTTCACGTGTGTGGGGCATCCACCCTATATGCTCTTTGGGCTACAGAGCCCCATGTTGTTCCAGGCAAAGGGGCACTCAGGAAAGAAACGTCTAGAACTTTGTTTGCTCTCTGAACCACGGTTCTCTTCCTCATATTTTTACCCAACCCCTCTGATTGTTATTTTGGCTCATGTGCAGGCTGGAGAAATGGAAGTAGAGACAGAAAAGAGGAGGGTGTGGGGTGAGGCAGAAAGGGTGGGATGAGCCTGAGGAATCACAAGGTCATCAGTCAGTTATTCATGCCGCGGCGTCAAACGGGGAAATGGACCAAATGACTGTGCTTGTCTTTTGTGGCTCTGCTCGTCTTTCTGGAAGGCGGGGGTGGTGCTTGGAGAGTGGACACCATTAGTCAGTGGCCTGGCATGGCCTGAGTCAGCATCTCCCTACTTTACCCTTTGCACACCCTCGTGTCCTGAGGTTCCTGGGAGGGGTCAAGGAGGTCACCATTTCTGACCATGACGAGGCTGGAACATCTGAGAGTTTGGTACTTGCTCAAGCCCCACTGGAAGTGAGTGTGAGTGTTTGTGCGTCGGGTGGGCAGGGTGGGTGTCCTTTGCTGGTCCAGGATGTGCGCAAAGGGGACCCCCCTCCTGCAGCCCCACCCTGCCAGCCCCCCATGTTCTATTTCAAAAGCTCCGAGGTAGCCTGATCTAAGGTCTGTCCACCCGGTCCCCTCCTTGTTTACTGGAACATTGGGTCACTGCAGTGCAGCTGGAATGCAATCTCTGGGTGATTCAGTAAGGTCAAGGCGGGCCTTGTGTCATTGTGCTGTTTTTCCTCCCCTCCCACTGAGCTTTCTTGGAAGTTCAGAGCCAGGCTCAGTGTGTATCTCCAGATACGCATTCCAAATTCCCAGCTGCTTGCAACTCAGCAAGTCTCACTGCCTGTCCTCCTGAAACCCAGGCACCCTGAAAGGTTAGAGGTGAAAACGCCCTCACGCGGGCAGAGAGGGAGTGAAGCATTGCGTGGGGCCTGGAACGAGGGTGTCCAAGATTCTTGTGGTTTACAACTGCCCACTGTCATGTATAGTTCAATCACAGTTTTCTCTCTTAGAAAGCAAAGAGGAAAACAATCTCTGTGTAAGATGCTTTTGTGGCTTTGTTGAAAAGAATGAGCAAACTTGTCTCTGGTCTGTGTGTGGGGCCCCGCCAAAGGGGCTGGAGGTGGCCATGCTGCCCTTCTCCCCACCGGGCACACACCTTGTGGCATTCTGCAACACCCTGAACTCTTGGGACCTACCTCAGCCTCCCACCCCCTTTTCCCTCCAGCCTTCCTGCCCACTTATTTTCTCCTTTCAGTCTTTCTTTCTTCATCATGAACTTTATTCCTTCCTGGACTAGAGGAAATAGAAAGGAGGGGGGGGTAAGGGAGAAATAGCTAAACACATCAACTATTTGAAAATCACATTTTGTATCATCAAGAGTGAAAAAGGGGCCTGACCCTTTTCTTAAATTTTTTCTTGCTATGGAATATATTGATAACTTAGAAGTGAGCCCTGGTTCTGAAAGTGTGGTCCTCTGACCAGCATCAGTATCCTTGGAACTTTCTAGAAAAGCACATTCTCTAGCCCTACCAGACCTGACTAGTTAGAAATTCTTGGGGCAAATCACAGCAATCTGAGTTTTAATAAGTTCTCCAGATGAGTCTGATGTGCATAGAAGTTGGAGAATCCCTGGGGTTCCCCTTGGGGCCGAGGCTGAAGGGAGGTGTCGGGGCTCCTCTCCACCTTGCAGATGTGAGGAGGGTGGAGTCTGTCCCACACTGCTTAGGTCTGGCTCATGCACCTTGCCTTGCAAACCGGGGCAGGGAGTGGGTGCAAGGAGAAGGACTGGAGATGCTGGTGGCTCTACCTGGGGTTCCCTGTGAGCTGGCTTCATGGACCACTCTCTGGTCAAGGATCCGGAGCTTCCCTATCTTCGTTGTGTGCCCAGCTTCATAAGAACACAAGGACACCCAACAGACATTATGGAATGACATGGATTCCATCATTCTGCTTCTCACCTGCTCTTTGGCAACTAAGCTGCCTACTGATTATAAGATGGAACTTGTGGAGTTTATTCTCTTTATTTTTTCATTTCTTTTCTTGGACTACATTGAGCAAATAACTAAAAAACATGCTTGTGTTAGCCCATTTTGTATGACGATAAAGGAATACCTGAGGCTGGGTAATTTACAAAGAAAAAGAGGATTAACTGACTCACAGTCTGCAGGCTGTATAAGAAGGGCTTCAGGGAACTTCCAATCAGGGTAGAGGGCAAAGGGGGGAAGGCATGTCACATGGGGAGAGAGAAACAAGACTGGAAGGAGGTGGCACCATGCTCCTCTAAACAACCAGCTTTCCTGCGGAACTCACAGAGAACTCACTCACTGTTGCGGGGAGGGCACCAAACCATTTTGAGGGATCCGCTAGCATGACACAAACACCTCCCACCAGGCCCTCATTCAACACTGGGGATCAAATTTCAACATGAGATTTGTAAGGGCCGAACATCCACACCATCTCAATGCTCTTCATCTTGGCAAATCTGTTCCTTTTATCTTCTGAAAGATTTCAAGAAGAGCTGAAGATTATTAGGAGGATTGGGATCTATGAACCTAGACCTGTGACGCTGATTTTGGTAGCTACCAGCCACATGTGGCTTGAGCAATTGAAATGCAGGCAGTCATGTGCTGTAAATGTGAAACACACACTAGATTACAAAACCTTAGTACAAAAAAGTATAAATTATTTCATTAATTTTTTTAATTTTATTTTTTTATTTCAAAATACTAAAGGGGTACAAATGTTTTTGTTACACGGATACCTTGTATAATGCTTAAGTAGGGGCTTTTAGCATGCCCATTACAAGAATAGTGTTCATTGTACCCTATAGGTAAGTTTTTGCCCTTCACCATCCTTCCCCTTCTTAGTTTCCAATGTCCTTTACATCTCTTTGTGCCCAGGTGTGCCCATCATTTAGCTCCCAATTATTAGAGAGTACATGTGGTGTTTGCTTTTCCATTCATGGGATATTTAACTTACGATAATGGTCTCCAGTTCCACCCAAGTTGCTATAAAAGACATTATTTTATTCCTTTATATGTCTGAGTAATACTCCTTGGTGTGTGTGTGTGTGTGTGTGTGTGTGTGTATCACATTTTCCTTATCCACTCATGACTTGATGGGCACTTAGGTTCATTCCACATATTTGCAATTGTGAATTGTGTTGTGATAAACATTTGAGTGCAGGTATCTTTTTGATAAAATGACTTCTTTTGCTTTGGTTAGATACCCAGTCGTAGGATTTCTGGATTGAGTGGTAAGGTTTCTCTGAGGAATCTCCATATTGTTTTCCATAAAGGTTGTATTAATTTGCAGTCCCACCAACAGTGTATAAGCATTCCTTTCTTGCTGCACCCACACCAGCATCCATTGTTTTTCGACTTTTTAATAATGGCCATTCTAACAAGGGTAAGGTGGTTTTAATTTGCATCTCACTGATGATTAGTGATGTTGAGCATTTCTTCATATGTTTTTTGGACAGTTGTCTATCTTCTTTTGAAAAACTTCTGTTCCTGTTTTTTGCCCATTTTTTAATGGGGTTGTTTTTCTTTTCTTGCTGATTTGTTTGAGTTCCTTGTAGATTCTGGATATTAGCCCTTTATTGGATGTATAGTTTGTGAAGATTTTCTCCTATTCTATAGGTTGTCTATTTACTCTGTTGACTATTTCCTTTGTTGTGCAGAAGATTTTGAATTGAATTAAGTCCTATTTATTTATTTTTATTGTTGCCATATTTACTTTTGGGCTTTTAGTCATAAATTCTTTGCCTAGGCTGATGTCTAGAAGTTTTTCCTAAGTTTTCTTTTAGAATTTTTATAGTTCCATGCCTTACATTTAATCAACATCGTTAAAATGTCCATACTGTCCAAAGTGATTTACAGATTCATTGCAATCCCCATCAAAATACTGATGTCATATTTCATAGATCCAGAAAAAATAATTCTGTTTCATTTGGAACCAAAACAAGAGCCCCAAATAGCCAAAGCAATCTTAAATAAAAAGAACAAATCTGGAGGCATCATATTACCTGACTTCAAGTTATACTCCAAGGCTATAGTAACCAAAACGCCATGGTACTATTATAAAATTAGAGATATAAACCAATGGAACAGAATAGAGAACCCATGCATAAAACTATCTACCCACAACCAACTGGTCTTTGACAAAGCAGGCAACAACATACACTAGGGAAAGGAAGCCTTATTCAATAAATGGTGCTGGGAAAACTGGATAACTGTGAGCAGAATAAAACAGGACCCCTATCTCTTGCCATATACAAAAATTAATGCAAGATGGATAAAAGACAAATTTAAGGTATAAAATCATTAATTTTTTTATTGCTTTCATGTTAAAATGGTAATACGTTGGATATACTGGGTTAAATAAAATATATCATTAAAATTAATTTCACCCATTTCTTTTTACTTTTTAAAATGTGGCTAATGAAAAATTTAAAATTATGCATGTGGCTCACATTTGTGGCTCATGTTGTGTTTCCATTAGATGGTGCTGGTCTGGTTAGTCTGGGCCTGAGGTCAAACACAGGGTCTTGGAGGAGAATAGTGGTTATGCCAGAAGCACATACAAGGCAACAAGTACGAGGGTGTAAACTGTACCAGGAGTGTTCAGGTGAGGCAATGTAGCATAGAGCATGGTAGCTAATCGCCTGGCCTTTGGCGATAAAGACACTAGTTTTAAATCTAGACTCTGCCACTTACTTGGGTAAGTACCTTAATATCTCTGAACTTCAGTTTCCCCATCTGTAAAATGGGGTTGTTTTGGTTCCTAACTCAGAGGGTTTTTGTAAGCATTAGTTAAGATAATGAATATAAGAAGCTTAATATTATTCCTGGATGTTAATAAGTACTCAGTAAATGCTAACTGTTCTTAAGTAGAAGACATTTATTACTAGATGGTATTGGGCAGTGATTGTGGAATCCTCATTTCTGAAGGTCTTTAACGTGTGGAGGGGTTCTCCTCTATCTGGAATGGTTTGTGTGTCCTCCTGCCCCAAAGTACTGGTGCTTACAGTACCTTTTCAATGCTTCTTCAGCTGCGAATCCACAGGTGGCTGTGCCCACCCCACCCCCAGGCACCCCCAGCACCTCCTACCATGGTACTCAAGGTCTTCGAGGTGAAGAACAGGATTACATGGTAGATTGTGCCTAGGCAGAGACCTACCTGCTTACAAAACTTGACAGTTTATCTGGTATCCACAGTGGGTGGATCCTGACAAAGACAGAAAATAGTGTGCTCGCTAAATAAGGAAAACAGTCTCTTCATTTGCAAATATTCCAGGTGAGCACAGTCAGGGTTGGGTGGGAAACTGGGAAGAAATGAGGATGCTGGGTTTCAGATCACTGACTGGCCACTACAGGAGAGTTTTAGCCCATCTGTCCATCTGATAGCGCAAAATATCTAGATTGGATTCTTCCAAAGAGAAGGCAGTTCTCTCACTAAGTTTCCATGGAGACAGGAAGGAGAGAGAAAAGGCTTGTAAGTGAGGTGGAGAGTCCGGGAAAAAATCAAACAAACAGAAAAAGGTGGTGCCTGGCTTCCTTTTGGAAGACTCTGAATGTCACATCATAGTGGCACATCTCCAGCTGCAAGCTCTCTGAGTTCCCAGAATGCTGACACCCTGATAAAACCTGTAACAGTTTATTAGCAACTCACAAAGAAAGCCACGAATCTGTTCAAAACAATGACAGGAATTAAGCAGAGATCACGCAAGGTGTTTGCACCCAAGATTAGGTGTCTCACGTCATCTGCTCTGGGCAGTATTGACCCTTGAGAAAAGAAGTCAAGTGTAGAGATGAGTACTTGCCTGGGGAATGGATTAAAGAGTCTTTGGTCTCTCTCTGAATGGTGTATTTATCATCCCATTGTCATCATCATTATCAAAAAAGGTATTGTTGATTTAGTGCTTCCTACATGCCAGCAACGTTGCTAAGTGCTTTTCATAGTTGATCTCAATTAATTCTCTTGACAGGTCTAGGAGGTAACTACTACGAGGAGGCCATTCTTGCAGATGAGGAAATTGAAGCATAGAGACATTAAATAATTTTCTCAAAGTTAACACCCTTGTCGTTGTGCTTGCTGGAAATTTCATGGTCCATGAAGTAGAGACACAAGATGAGAGGCCATATTATAGATCACAAAAGGAATCCCTAGATTAGAAGTTCTTAGCCTTATATCAAGTGTAAGGTCCCTTTTTTATAAGAAATATTTTATAATGTGACATTTATTATCCTAAATGAAATTCAGATTATATAATCCACCTAAACACACACTATTTTGATATAAAGAGACATGAAATAGATACAGTTCACAACGAAGTAATATATATTTCAATAAGTAGACATTCAAGGGCCTGATGCAGTGGCTCTCACCTGTAATCCTAGCACTTTGAGATGCTGAGGTGAGATGATGGCTTTAGGCCAGGAGTTCTTTGAGGCTAGCCTGGGCAACATAGCAAGACCTCGTCTTTACAAAATATAAAAAAATTAACCAGGTGTAGTGGCGTGTGCCTATAGTCCCAGCTACTCAGGCAAAAGGATCACTTGGGCTTAGGATTTTGAGGTTGCAATGAGCTATGATGATGCCACTGCACTCTAGCCAGGCAACAGAGCAAAACCCTATCTCTAAATAAATACATACATACATACACATTCAAGCATAATGAGATCATCAGGTGGTTGCACCTGTACACAGAATCACCAACTGAATCTACAAATGCTGACTACTCAAATACCATAAATGGTACTAATATCAGTGATGTGGCTATGTAAAAAGGTACATAACTCTTAGTAAGGCTTTAAACAGAATAAAGTACAATTTTACCCTGAATTATACACTGATTACATTTTGGGAAAATTCAATGCAATATTAATTAAAACCATGCCAAAAGTAGTTTGTGTCTATATGTAAGGTGGAATTAAGTTCCAGATCACATAAGTGTTTCAAGTATATTGATGCCCAGTAGGACATTCCAAAGGTGGGACAATTTTTCATTGCAAGGGAACTGTCCCAGGCATGGAAGAAATCATAAATAATCTAACCTGTATCCCTGCCAAGAAAATGCCAGTAACACCCCTGCCTCAATGATTGTGATACCAGGATCCTTTGCAAATTTCCAAAACACCATAGGACCCACATTCTCGGCCAGCCTTGTCTGCACGTTAAAATGACCTGAGGAACTTTATTTCACATGCAGGTACCAAATGCAGAGACTCTGATGTAGTTGGTCAGGGCCACGGCCTCATCCACAGGGTTTTAAAAGCTGCTCAGTGAGTCTATTTAGTAGCCCAGGTTGAGAACCATGCATCAGAGGTGACTCTGCCCCTTTGGGCACAGCTGCCCCAAATTGAATCAGGTCACCAGACCATGGGCCTGTGATGTGATTTGGATGTTTGGCCCTGTGCCTTGATTGGAAGCCTCCTGAACCCCTCCCCAGAAGCAGATGCTGGTGCCACGCTTCTTGTACAGTCCGCAGAGCCATGAGTCAGGCCTCTTTTCTTTATAAATTACCCAGCCTCGGGTATTTCCTTTATAGCAGTGTAAAACAGACTAATATGGCCTGGTATGGGCTTGCTTTATTCTGCTTCATGAAATTATTTTTTGTTCAGTTGGAGTCCAGGTCCTTCTTAACCTAAGGAACAACATCACTACTTATAAGGTAGGGTAGGGGGTGTAAAAAGTCAAAAACCTACTTTTAAGAAATCTCATGAGTAGAGGATAGTGTACTTCCAAATGTAGAACAAACAGAAGAGCAGAGTTAAACTAAATGAAAAACAAATTAACTAATGACTGATTATTGAAGAAATAAACTTGGACTATAGTGTGGCTAATTCCCCTTCTAAAACTCCTAGGCATCCTTCCTTAGGCTAGACCTGGACCTTTAACCTTGCAGGAAAAATAAACTTACAGTCTCTCTTCCTGATCTGGAGGGGAATTTTGCTGAATCCTTACAAAAAGAATGACAAGTACATTTTATCTCCATCAACATCTTTAAGTGGATCAATTGTGGCTGCCTGGAGAGGGATCCATAGCCCATTTGAAGCTAATCGAGGAGTGCTAGGTTAGGTTGGTTAGTGATACCTGCCATGGGCACAGATGGGGGGAGGAAGGGAGTGCCCCTATTCTTCCCATAGACCCTACGATTTTCATGGGGGAGGAGGCACATTTGTCAAGAATAACAGGTAAGCTGCCTAGTCCTGGTCAACTTTTGGAACCTGATTGGATTTCTTCATTTTTATCAATATCACAATCATCATCATCATCATCATCATCATCATCATCATCATCATCATCATCCAATGATAGTTTCCATTTACTGAGGCCCAGTTATGTCCCCTGGACTTTGAATGGATTACCTCATTAATCCTTACAACTCTATAAAGCAGACATTTTCATCAGACTCTGAGATCCCACAGCTCATAGAAGAAACCAGTCTTCAAATCTAGTTCTGCCTGACTCTAAAGTCCCATAGTACATATGGAGTGACATGTGCTCTCAGACTGCCCTCCAAAGCACTGATATTCTTTATCCTGCACCCACATCTCCAGGATTCTTGGTCACATGGTATGAGACCCACCAAACACAACAGACAGGCTTCTTACACACATTCTTGTTTCTCAGCATTTCCTGGTACTAGATCCTCTCCATGAGTTTAAATTGAAAAAAATTTAAATATGATAGGGATATGCTAGTTCATAAAATTTTCCATGCTTTGTGTTATTCTGCATTATAAATCTTTCTAAAATGTCCGTGTTCTTTCTCTAGTCCAATATAATAGAGGGAATGTAATTCATTGCCATAATCCAACACCTAGGAGGATGCTGGCACATACTAAAAAATAAATATTTAGAATGAATTAATCAATGTAATTGATATTTTAAAAAGAGAAGCTTTTAATTTTGATGAGGTCCAATTGGTCAATTTTTCCCTTTATGGTCTATTCCTTTTGTGTTGAATTTAAGAAATGTTGGCCTAACCCAACGTCACAGAGATTTTCACCTATGTTTTCTTCTAGAGGTTTTACTAGAGTATTAGTTCTTACATTTATTAATAGCTCTATAATTCATTTAATTGACATTGTTTTTTATTATTAAGATTCTTACAGATGCTAGGGCTTGCTTTATAAGCATGTCTTTATCTGCTGTACACGAAGCAGTTTAAGAGTATAGACATGAGGTTTTCTATCTTAAAACAGTCTAAAAGTTGTTTTTCCAGACAAAATCTCTCATGGCTTCATCATCTTTATCATTTGACTTTTTATCCTCCCCTCCAAAATCTCAAGAAACAGAAGATTCTGGTCTAGCTGGTGGTGTTATCTGACATTTTTCTGTTTCAGAATAACCCTGTCCAAAACAGGAGGTATTGGTCAGTACTTTCTACCCTCCATCCACTTGAGCAGATAACATCCCTGAGCACCACTCTCCAGAGTAATCCCTATATTGTCTGCAAAGTGATCTTCAACCCCAGCCTCAAAGAACAGACCACTGATAGGACGAGGAGGCCTATGTAATTATAGGAGCTGTAATTACAAAGGCCAAAACCTACCATTCTAGTTAAACTCTAGCTATTCCAACCTCATGCTGTGAACAGTGAGGGTAGAGTATGCAATGAGAAAGATCTTATATCCTATGAATTCATATAGCCCCTGAGAAGACTTGCTTTCATAGCTGGAATGCTAACCCAAGTTTCTGTCTGCTCGTAATTCTGATTTTGAATTTATACAATATTTTTTATCCCTCTGACCTGGGAAAGACTGAGCAAAAGAAAATGGACTTTGTTAGATCTTCATTAGCCATACAGAAGAATGTTTTGCCTCTCACTGTTGGGCTTGTGTCCTTGACTATTTCTTTCCTACTCTTGTTCACAATTACTCTCCAGGCAGAAAACCCTCCCCCTGCCCCTTCACATCCTAACTACCCATTGCCAGGACCCAACTCTGATATTTTTCTATGAATCCATCTGCTCAGGCTTCCTCAGTGATCTCCCTTTTCCCTGTCTTACAAAAGAGCACTGATACACTCAAAGGACCAGGAGCTAAGAGAGAGAGAGATGCTTTAATATACAGAAGAATAAGACACAGCCCATACCCGTAAGGGGGCTTCCAGCCTAGTGAACAGGTCAGACACCAATAGCTTATTATAATAAAGCTCTGTGATAAGAGATGAGCATCAAGCCCAATGAGAACACAAAGGCTAGGCACCCTGGTGAGACCAGGCTAGGCCAGAGTGTAGTATGGGATCAGGGAATATTTTACGAGAGAAGCAATAGCTTTAGTTGCATTTTGAGATTAACTTTGCATAGAGTATTGTTGAGGTGGTCCCAGGTACGCCTCTCCAAGCACAGAGGCATGAGAGAGCATGGGCTTGCTCCTGGGGGCAGAGGAGTCCAAAAGAAGATTAAGCTATTGACATATTGCAGACATGTTCGAGCACATAGAAAGTTGTCAAAAATATGTTGGTTGGTAGGTTCGAATGGGCTACCAAGTGAGGCTGTATAGATGTTTATAAAGAGATCTTGTGCGTGGCATAAAATCAGATCTTTTAAAAGCAGAAGGAGTAGAGTCTGTGTTTTTTATCCAGAGTCTGAGATCCTCCCCAATTCCTTCAGCCTGTTCTAAGCGGCTGCTTCTCTCCATTTTCCTTTGTCTCCCACTAGGAGGCAGCCTCCTTCCCTTTGCCCTCCAGGACAGGAAGGCTTTAAATAAACGATACATAATACACAAACATCTGTATAGTCCCCCAATATGAATAAGACCTTAAGCTTTGACCTTGATTGACTAGGAAAATGTTGTTCAGAGTCTTGGCTAGTTGGCCTAAAGCTCAAAACAGATGATTCTGGAATATGTAACTCTCTGACCTTCAAGTATCCCTGAAGGAGCTGCCCATATACCAATAGACACTGCTTTCTGTGGGCCATCTTCGTGTAGATGGTTAATGCAAGCAGCAATTTACAAATGCAAAGATTTCGGAACGCTGTGGTGGGGAAAGAGTGTTGCACTGTCTTTTTCTGTTGAGTTTATGCAACCTTGGGTCTCTAGGGAGTTTCCACAGAAAGTTAGTTCAGGGTGTGCTGGCTGTTGTGCCGTAGTTTACTGTTTATCTCATGGGGGTTGCGATGTAGGACACTTGTGTTTATGCTAGCGGCTTAAAACTTCTTAGAGAACTGGAACTGTAAGGCCCCAGCAGGCAGCCAAGTATGTTCCCAGGCATGTTTTTCTCAAGGCCTGGGGTTTCCATGTCACCTCTGCCAGTGGTGATAGGGAAACTCAGGAGAAGCTATTTAATTTGATTCTCACTGTCAACATGCTTATTGTATATTGTCTGGGCATGCCAGGCTGTCCTGGGAGAGATTTGTCAATCAGTTCAGCAGAACTTCCCAAAAGTTGTTACATCAGAGGGGTTTAGGCTATTTCTGAGTCATAAGAGGGGACAGCCAAGGCTAAGGACATGGTCAGCATCACTCAGACATATAGCATCTTGTCAAAATAAAGCCTTTGGCTGGCCTCCTGCTTAAGCCTTTTTAAGAATGATTTACTTTGACAGGTAACTGGTGCCAAGTCCAAGATTAGAAGCTACTACGTGTATGGGGGGAGGGGGGAGACCACGCAATGTTTTCAAAGGAGGAAATTCAGCTTTTCCTCCTTTGAGCTTTGCTGAAGTCCCTCCAGGGTTTTCAAAGGGAAAGCCAGCATCGGTTCCTTCAACAAACATGTGCTGAGCCCAAATTCTTGACGGGGCTGAGGACTGTCAAGGACTGGGAGAGCAGCTTTGGCCCGCACACCTGCCACAGAGGGGCTGGCACTCCAGCGAAGGAACACAGGGAAAGCCCCCAAGTCCTTCAGTTTTTCATGTGACACATTCATGAGAATAAATAATAAACAGAAAGGAAATATCACTTTTAAAGAGATAACGCAAAAGCAAAACAAAGACACCAACCCTGATTGCTAAGAGCTTCTATACAGTGGAAGAGTCACACATGTGTTTAATAAAATAAGTTATTATAATGTGGATAACTGCCACCCTTATAATATAGGTATTTTTGTAAATTATTATGAGAATGCTGAAGAAGGAGTTATGGAGAGAAGCTTGACCGTTTTCCTGCAAAGATTTTGCAATCCTAATGGTAGAGGAAGCCAGGAGGAATCAGCTTTCAGGAGGACAGTGGCCTTAGCTTCAGGCAAATCGTATTTGTTTATCAGCAAATACTTATTGAATGCCTATCATGTGCTGTTAGGTTATTGGGATACATCGGTGAATAAAAGGGAAGGATGGAGGTGGAGAAAAAAAATAAAAAACAAACAAAAAGTGAATAAAAGAGAAGAAGATTCCCGCTCTTATATTCTATCAAACAAACAAACAAAAAACCCAAAAAACATGCAATGACCAATAAAAGCACTTCATTTATAGTAATAAATAGAAAGCAGTTTTTTTAATTGATGGGGATACTAAAAGCCATAGGATATCACATCTCTTGAGGCTGAAGTCCCCCTAAATAATAGTATCAAGTAGTATGTTAGGAAAATGACCCACCCCAGTATATATACTGAAGACCACTATGGCCATTTCAAACTACAAATGAGATGTTTCTGAACATGCTGTTGGGACGAGGGGCATAGGATGCCTCTTTAGGGCTGGTACCAGCTGGCTCCGGAACACACTGGTCATGGGCGCATAGAATAAGGCAACATTACTGGTGGAAGTGACATTGGTAGTACCCTGGTCAAATGATTCTTTTCTATGATGTGTTGCAATCAATTCTGTGAGAGGCATCACAAGTAAATTGCTACAAATACTGTATTTCCTTAAATCACCTCACTGATTAAACAAAAACTGATTCTTTGGGGAGAAAAAAACAGTAAATATGCACAAAATTATTCTATTTATGGCTGGAGAAAAATGCATTTTCACATTCAGTGTTTATTATTTTTATTTTATTTTTTATTTTATTTATTTTTTTTTGAGACAGAGTCTCACTTTGTTGCCCAGGCTATAGTGAGTGCTGTGGCGTCAGCCTGGCTCACAGCAACCTCAATCTCCTGGGCTCAGGGATCCTACTGCCTCAGCCTCCCGAGTAGCTGGGACTACAGGCATGTGCCACCATGCCCGGCTAATTTTTTGTATATATATTTTTAGTTGGTCAATTAATTTCTTTCTATTTTTGGTAGAGATGGGGTCTCGCTCAGGCTGGTTTCGAACTCCTGACCTTGAGCGATCTGCCCGCCTCAGCCTCCCAAAGTGCTAGGATTACAGGCGTGAGCCACCGCGCCCGGCCCACATTCAGTGTTTAAAATTCCCGTCATTTACTTTTTTAGCCATGAGTAGCTACGCAGAGCATTGTGGGGAGGAGCTACTATTTTGGGGAGCTTTACTGCTTTTGAACATTTAACATTGACTTTTAACATGATGCATATTTAAAAATAGCTGGGTTTTGTCTGCATTTCTTGTTTGATTAAACCTGTTTTGTTTCCTGCTTCATTACATTGTGTGTTGAGGAGGTTAAAAAGTTCTTCTTGAAAATAGGCTAGGAAATGCTGTCAGACCCATGTTTGGAGTCCGAGACACAGTCCTTCATGACATACGAGTCAGTTATACCAAGTTCTCCCACCTAGACTTTCGCTGCTTCTAACGTCATTGTGTCTCAACAACAAAACAAAATTCTCCTTAGGTTCCAAAGGACATTTGGTTGTTGCTTTACCAAAACAATGTGGAGGGGCATCACTCCTCTCCTGCCAAGCTGTGATTGACCTGTCCCAACTGTATTTGCCTGCTCTTATGTATACAGGGAACTTTTTATTTCGATGCTGAAACATGGGGTAATATTTTGATGGTATTTTAAACAATATTTAGAAAACCACATTAAGTAAAAATTAACCGCACTTGGTGCCACCAATGAAAATAATATAATCAGGTGTCAATGAAACAATGGAGAACCCAGCTAAGTCTGCACAGGTGTGGGCAATTCGAACCACTTTTTGGCATGGCGTGGAAGTTGGCAGGTTTTCTTTTGTCATCAGTTGTAAGGTTGATTTGGGAAATGCAAAAAAAGTGTGAAGATATGAAGACAATGAAACAACCACAGAAACACAAAATCCTGACTCTTAGAAACAAGGCGATATCCAGTAGATAGGGTATCGATATTTATAAGAAATGCAATGTTGCTGACTTTAAGATAGAGGAAGAGGGCCATAGCCAAGGAATGTGAGCAGTCCCTAGAAGCTGAAAATGCAAGGATACAGATTCTAACCCAGAGCCTCCAGAAGGAATGCAGCCTTGGTGACACCTTCATTTGAGTCCAGTGATATCTGTGTTGGACTTTTAACCTATGGAACTGTAAGAGAAGACATATATGTTGTTTTAAACCACTAAGTTTGTGGCATTTGTTATAGCAGCAATAAGAAACGAATACAGGCCACCTGTAATCCTAGTACTCTGGGGGGCTGAAGCAGGAGGATTCCTTGAGCTCAGGAGTTCAGGACCAGCCTGAGCAAGAACAAGACCCTGTCTCTACAAAATTAAAAAAAAAAAAAAAATAGTAGCCAGGTATGGTGGCAGGAACCTGTAGTTCTAGCTACTCAGGTTGGAGGCTGAGACAAGAGGATCACTTGTTTGAGCCCAGGAGTTTGAGGTTGCAGTGAGCTATGATAATGCCTCTGCACTTTAGCCAGGGCAACAGAGTGAGACTCTGTCTCCAAAAACAAAGAAAAAAAAAAGAAACTAATACGCACATTTCATCTACGTTTCCCAGCCTCCCTACAGTGTAGGTGGGGCTGTGAGACTTCATGGACTATGGGTGGGTGTGACGTGCACCCCAACAGGGCCCAACTTTTGAACTGTCTTGTGTAACTTCTTATAATCTCTCTCTGTCTCTGCTGTTGGTTAGGTAGTCAAGTGCACAAACTCAGTAGAGGATTTCGAGGAGGCTCTAGCGAATGGCAGAACCACTGGATGAAAACAGCCTGGAATCCTAGTCACCATTTAGAGGTCTTCCCATATCAGCTTATATAGAGAAAGCCACCTCATTTTTCAGCAACCACGAGATGCTCTATTTCATGGAAGCACATTTGTATTTAACAAATTCCTATGGATAGATTGTTTATAGTCATTTGCTACTGTAAACAATAGTGCAACTACCTCTATCTGTCTATATCTATCTTTTTTTTTTTTGTATACTTACAAGAAGAACATTCTTGTAAGTTGCATTTAAAAGGTACTTGTATTTTTAAGGTTTTGCACCTTAAAAACTTCTGCCTGGACTGTTCTTTCCTAAGACAAGGCTGGCTGCTCCTTGTCATTGAGGCTTCAACTTAAAAAGTACTTGATATTACATCACACTATTTTATTTTTATTTTTTTTTTTATTTTTTTATTTTTTTTTCTCTTTCCAACTGTGAACATGATGGATTTCTTGAGGTTATTTCCACCATTCCCTGATGCTTTATTTCAAAACATTTCAAACCACAGAAAAGTTGAGAGAATAGTATAAGGAACACGTACAGATCCCGCACCTAGATCTTTGCTTTATGTCTTTGAAAGTAAGCTGTAGAGGTCATCACACTTCATGCCTGAGTACTGAAGCTTGTAACTTCTAAAGGAAGGACGGTCTTTAGTGTAATCATCATATATCATCACACCCAGGACACCAGCACTGGTAGTAGACTGTCATCTAACAGTCCATTTCAATTGGGTGGGGGGTCATCAGTTTTAAGTATTAATAGCTTCTTTCTACACTTTAATGTGTCTTCCTCTCAGGATGGAGTCTTTGGCAAGTGCTTAAATTTGTCAGAAACAAAAACGCAAAGTGGAACTGGAGCACATCACAGACCTTGGACCAGAAGTGGCCTGTGAGGTACTGGAAGAGATGCCACCGTGTGAGTTGATGGTCACACAGCTTGAGGACCATGAAGCCCAGACAGGAGAACACTCCTAGAGCTAGGTAGGTGGCTGAGGAGGTGCTGCCATACCGACGCTGGGCACGCAGGGCCTGCCCCACTGTGGCCACCACGTGAACACCCAGTGTGGCCTCGAACCCGTGAGGGTGCAGTAGTGCAAGGCCGTAACTGGCCAGGGAGAGGCACTCGATGGACAGGAACAACCAGGGCTTCCAACCCCTGTCTAGGTAGAAGCACCAGGCCAGCGGCCACGCAAAGATGGGCAAAGTGAGCCACTGGTCAAGCACCGCGGCGGAGTGCATCTGGGTCCAGATGCGCAGCCACTGCACAGGACCGTAGAGCAGCGCCATGCCCGCGAAGACGGCTTCCAGGTAGCTGGCCCTCCCCATCTCCACTGGGAACCCTGGGGCACTGCTGTTCCTCCGCAACCAGTACACACCCAGGAGCACGTAGCCCAAGTTCACGAGCGAGTTGAAGGGCATGGCCAGGAAGGCTGGGAGGCCGGCCACGGGCACTTCTGCATAGTGCTCATAGCCCACTTGGACGAAGACACCCTCGAAAATGCCTGTGTAGACGGTAGCAGCACACAGGCAGCCTGCTACAGCCACATGAAAGAGGGCCTGCCCCAACTCTGGCTTCATCTGGAACCCTCAGTGTGATCTGGGGCAGAGAGCTTAAAAGCGCAGCAGCCAACAGCCACTGTGATTTCAGAATTCAGATAAACAGCTTTCGGAAAACACTCCTTGGCTTCCCAGCTGAGCCACCAGGAAGACTTCCAGTGATTTCCTACACAGATGCTGCGACCTTGCCCTGGAGGAAGGCAGGAGCCCTGCTGATTGGCTGGCACCAGTGGAGGACCGTTCTGCCTTTTTCCTTTGTGGTTACAAAAAGAGTATGGTTAGAAAACAAACATCCAAAAAAGAGCCTCCATCTTCCCGACTTTGAGCCTCGGGATCCACCAACAGTTTTCATCAGACAAAACAAATAAAAGTCAAATGATACCCACAGTATGTTCACCTTCTTACTCATGGCTTCTAGAAGCCTCTGGAATTCTCTACTCCCTCTGTCTCCTGGCACCTATGCTGCTCTTCTTTCATCTGTGTACAATAAAAATCCTGCTCATTGTCCTAGTTCCCTTAAAGCCGCTGCATTTAGAGACTTAAACTTTTCCTAGGTCTGTCATTCCAACTCAGAACGTGGAACTTTCTAGGCCACCTGAAGCTTTTAACCAAATACCCAGTTGAACTAGAGACCATTAGATGCAGTCTGAGTTCTGGCTCTGGGACAAGGGACAGTGCGGAGCTGGAGGGGGACAGTGATCACCCTGCCTCATCCCTCTGCCTTCCTACAATGTGCTGAGCCCCAAGTCACCTTCTTTCCTCAGCCCACGCTAAAACCTTCCGTTTCCTGTAGCGACAGAACTAGAGACACAATCTACCTGACTGCCCACTGCTCTGGGGCTGGCTGTGGTGTGAGTTAGCCTAGCAGCTGAAACATGTATGAATATCACAGGGAGAAGAGGTTCAATGCTCTGAAAAGGACTCACAGATAAGAGGGTGGGCAGGTGTCGGGGAGAGAGAGTAGAGGGCCTCAAGTTCCAGGTAGCCTGATGCCAGACTGCTTCAGTTCCAAACCTCAGCTAGCCCACTTACTAATCATGTGACCTTGGGCCTTAACAATTCTGGGCCTCAGTTTGCTTATCTGTAAAATGGGGATGCTACCAGGGTTGTCCTGTGGATTAAATGTTTTTTTGTTGTTGTTGTTGTTGTTGTTTTTTTTTTTTTTTTTTTTATTTTTTTTTTTTTTGAGACAGAGTCTCGCTTTGTTGTCCAGGCTAGAGTGAGTGCCGTGGCGTCAGCCTAGCTCACAGCAACCTCAAACTCCTGGGCTCCAGTGATCCTTCTGCCTCAGCCTCCCGAGTAGCTGGGACTACAGGCATGCGCCACTATGCCCGGCTAATTTTTTATATATATATCAGTTGGCCAATTAATTTCTTTCTATTTATAGTAGAGACGGGGTCTCGCTCTTGCTCAGGCTGGTTTCGAACTCCTGACCTTGAGCAATCCGCCCGCCTCGGCCTCCCAAGAGCTAGGATTACAGGCGTGAGCCACAGCGCCCGGCCAGTTGTTGTTGTTGTTTTTTAGACAAAGTCTTGCTCTGTCACCGGGGCTAGACGGCCATGGCGTCAGCCTAGCTCACAGCAACCTCAAACTGCTAGGCTCAAGCAATTCTTCTGCCTCTGCCTCCCGAGTAGCGGGGACTACAGGCATGTGCCACCATGCCTGGCTAATCTTTTCTGTATATTTTTAGTTGGCCAATTAATTTCTTTCTATTTTTAGTAGAGATGGGGTCTCACTCTTGCTCAGGCTGGTTTCTAACTCCTGACCTTAAGCAATCCTCCCACCGTGGCCTCCCAGAGTGCTAGGATTACAGGCATGAGCCACCATGCCCAGCCTGTGAAAGAACTTTTAAAAAAGAAAATATTCAATAAATTCTATATAACCATATTCAGTCAACAGTGCTGCAGATAGCAGAACTCATTCTTCCTATGTGGCGGCAATTTCGTATACACTAACCAATTTCTTCCCGTTCTCCCCTGCTCCCTACCCCTCCCAGCTTCTAATCCCTACAGTTCTACTCTCTACTTCCGTGAGCGCATTTATTTATTTTTTTTTTTTTGAGACAGAGTCTCGCTTTGTTGTCCAGGCTAGAGTGAGTGCCGTGGCGTCAGCCTAGCTCACAGCAACCTCAAACTCCTGGGCTCGAGTGATCCTTCTGCCTCAGCCTCCCGAGTAGCTGGGACTACAGGCATGCGCCACCATGCCCGGCTAATTTTTTATATATATATCAGTTGGCCAATTAATTTCTTTCTATTTATAGTAGAGACGGGGTCTCGCTCTTGCTCAGGCTGGTTTTGAACTCCTGACCTTGAGCAATCCGCCTCGGCCTCCCAAGAGCTAGGATTACAGGCGTGAGCCACAGCGCCCGGCCTTTTTTTTTTTTTTTTTTGAGACAGAGTCTCACTTTGTTGCTCAGGCTAGAGTGAGTGCCATGGCGTCAGCCTAGCTCACAGCAACCTCAATTTCCTGGGCTCAAGCGATCCTATTGCCTGAGCCTCCTGAGTAGCTGGGACTACAGGCATGGGCCACCATGCTCAGCTAATTTTTTGTATATATATATATATATATATATATATATATATATTTTTTTTTTTTTTTTTTTTTTTTTTTTGAGACAGAGTCTCACTTTGTTGCCCAGGCTAGAGTGAGTGCTGTGGCGTCAGCCTGGCTCACAGCAACCTCAATCTCCGGGGCTCAGCGATCCTACTGCCTCAGCCTCCCAAGTAGCTGGGACTACAGGCATGCGCCACCCTGCCCGGCTAATTTTTTGTATATATACTTTTAGTTGGTCAATTAATTTATTTCTATTTTTTGGTAGAGACGGGGTCTCGCTCAGGCTGGTTTTGAACTCCTGACCTTGAGCAATCCGCCCTCCTCAGCCTCCCAAAGTGCTAGGATTACAGGCATGAGCCACCATGCCCGGCCATAATTTTTTGTATATATATTTTTTTAGTTGGTCAATTAATTTCTTTCTATTTTTAGTAGAGACGGGGTCTTGCTCAGGCTGGTTCCAAACTCCTGACCTCCAGCAATCTGCCCGCCTTGGCCTCCCAGAGTGCTAGGATTACAGGTGTGAGCCACCACGCCCGGTCTCATGAGCACATTTGTTTTAGCTCCCACGTGATGAGAACATGCAATATTTGTCTTTGTGTGGCTGACTTATTTTAACATAATTTCCTCCAGGCTTTTCTGTGTCCCTGTGAATGACAGGACCTGCTTTTTTACGGCTAAAGAGTATTCCATTGTGAACAGACACATTCTTTCTCCATTCGTCTGTGGATGGGAACTTAGGTTGACTCCATATTTTAGCTATTATAAATAGTGCAAAGGTGCCAAGAACTCAAAATGGGGAAAGGAAGGTCTCTTCAATAAATGACGCTGGGAAAACTGGATGTCCACAAGCAGAAGAATGAACCTAGATCACTTGTCTCTCACCATCTATAAAGATCAACTCAAATGAATTAAAGACTTAACCGTGAGACCTGAAACTGTTAACACCACTAGAAGACACAGGGGAAACGCTTTAGGACATTGGTCTGTGCAAAGATTTTATGGCTAAGACCTCAGAAGCACAGGCAACAGAAACAAACATAGACAAATGGTAATCCATTCAACTGAAAAGCTTCTGCACAGCAAAGGACATAATTAGCAGAGGGAAGACATCTGCTGAATGGGAGAGAATATTTGCGGACTACTCATCGGACAAGCACAACGCCCATCTCCCTCCCTGTAGTTTAGGCCCTAAAACGGTGGGTCTGACTCTGCTCTTCCTCCAGGGCCCAGTGAAGCACTGCTAAAGTTCAAGTAAATTACACCAGAGCACACGGCCAGCCCCTTTGTGCTCTGTCCTTACCCTTTCCCCAGTGCTATTTGCTATGTCACTTCTCAGACAGATCCTGGGGGTCCACCCGTATCCTCTTGGGAGGGGCTGCTGAGCCTTGAGCCGAGCTCCTTTGCTTTGCAGGTCCTGCTTTGGGGGTCCGTCGCTAAGGAGGACCACCAGGCCCAGCATGTGGATGCCCTCTCAAGCTCTGTTTCTACGAGGGGACTGAAGCCCTCGCTCTGACTCTGCGTATCTTTGCTCCACAGGAGCCTCCCACCTCAGCGTGGGGTACCCTGGACTCCTCCTGTCATGTCCTCCCAGTCTAAGGAGCTTCCAGGTCTGAGGAAGGCAGGGGTGCCCTGCCCCACCTGCAGGTTGGCTGCTGCTAACATGGTCCGCACACAGCAGCCCCAGCGTCTTCCTCACATACCCCTGGATGGGATCACCCTTCAGTGACTGGCTCCCACTCTGTGCATGATCACGTCCCAACCTCTTGGCCAGACTTTAAGCCCACATATCCCTGTGAGCTTCCCAGACCCAGCTCTGTCCTCCAGCTAGAACAAGGCTTTGTAGTCCTGGAGGCCCTGCGCTCTCTGTGCCTGGACACTGCCCCTGGCCTGCTTATACTCTCGGCTTGACTGTCATTTCCTCTCAGGCACTTCCCTATTTAGCTCCTGACTCCAACTAGGAGAGCAGCCAAAGCCCCACCTGGTATCTATGGGCTCTTTCCTTCACGCATCTGGGGCCCCATGCCACCGTGCTAGCCTGACCCTCCTGTCTACCATCAAGCAGGGTGGAGAGCTGGGGACAAGAGTCAAAAACTGTCAACTTGATAGAGGAGGAAATCTAGGAAGGGTGTGGAAAGTGACTCTTCTTTCCTGCTGCCGAGGCAGAGTCCACATGAGCAGAGCACAAGCTGAATGTGACGTGTACTCAAACCACCTGTCCAAGTCCCCAAGGAAAACGAGGCTGCTTACTTTATGGCCCAGCTCCTCCTTACCCACGAATTGTCATGACTCTTATTATGTGGCACTCAAAGCTTTTCACAGCTGCCCCTCGTGCCTGGCCCTTGGGTCTGGGGTCTTTTAGGGAAATCCTGCACAGTCAGTCTCCTAGCTCATGGGCTTTCTACATATGTATGTGTTCCTGTGTTAGACTCTCCTTATTCCTGGGGCTGTAAGCTTTTAATCAGGAACCACTGTCACCTCCAGGTGAAGGAACAGTGGTGGCCTCTTTGGCCCGTAGCATTTATGACAACCACTTGTTGTGCCCCCCATGATCTTCCTTCCTGTCTTTCTGCAGGTAAGGGAACATAACTGGGGACACCCCTAGCATGCAAGTTCAACCTGGCCCACCTAGAGCAACCATAGTGGCTCCTGATTTTGGGTGAGAGAAATGTTGATTTCAGTTAAGGTCCTTGGACCAGCAACTCAGCTTTCTTATTTTATAGGGGAGGGCCAATGAGGCAAGGTGATTGGCCAAGGTCACATAGGGTGATTGGTGGCACAGCAACACAAATAAAGGCTCTTCTCTTTTGGGTGTGCCACAGGTCTCTTTGGCTTTTCTAAAATGAATACTTCCAACTGCATAAAGTAAAACACAGAGAATTACAAAATAAATTTAATATGTTCAAAGATGGTTTTTAAAATATTCCAGAAAATGTATGATATGGTAACATGTGCTTATTTACTAACACATTAAATTACAAGATCTACCAGCAGGATGAATAAGCAAGATCTACAGTTGCTTCAAAGTAATTATTTAGCTCACCAGTAGATCCTGTAATTTGATTAATTTAACTTCTAGACATTTACAACAAAAGCTATGTGATGTGAAATGATCTGTCCATTTCCACTGCTGACAAAGTCACAGGTACTGACTGCTAACGCTCTGTGCTCTGCTACCTACATTTGTAATTTTGGGAAAAGCCAAATTCCGGCCAGAGGTTAGTGAAAATAAATATGAAATAAAGATGAGCTAAAGTAGAGAAATATCTGTTCTCACTCCAAGCTCCCGGACGCCAGCTTGGGATCCCTGCGCTACAGCCTGCCTGTGTCTGTGGGGATAACGCCAGCGCCCAAGTGGCCTCCTGGAGAATTTGGGACCTGGAGGCGACACCAGTACCCACCTGTCAAGGTTGATGTTAGAACTTACAGTATTGGCGCGAAAAGGTCAGCGATCACCATACGGGTATTTTGCCTCTCTCGCTTTGCAGGGGGAAATTCAAATCTCGAAAAAGGGCGGACCCGAAAAGCGGTCGTGCGCCTGCGCGCGGGGCGGGGCGCGGGCCCTGGGAAGCGGGCGGGGCGGGGCGACGCGAGGTGACGCGGTCTCTCCTGCGCTTGCCCACTTGCTTCAGGAGCCGCCGGCCCGGCTCTCCGCCCTGCTGCCGACGGGGCGCGGAGGGCCGGCCGGGAGCTGAGGGCCGGCGGGGGCGACTCGGCTCATTTTGCTGGGACGCAGGCGGGGGATCCTGGGGGCGGGTCCAGCAAGCTATTTTATTTTTAACATAGAACTCACCACTACCCACTATTTTACCTTCTGATTTATCAATTTGTTGTTCCTTTTTCCCACTATGATGTAAGCTCCTTGAGAGAGCTCAGTAAATATGGAAAAATGAATGAATGATAAATGAATGAATAAATGACTGTTAAACGTATAAACTAAAAACAAAGTAGCAAAATGTTAATTGCAGGTACCCCTGCTTATAGGTGAGTTTTATTTTATTCTTTATGCTTATCTAAATTTTTCAAATTTCTCACCATAAAAATGTATGCTTTTGTGATCAGAAAAAAATTCTGAAGAATTTACAAATTTTTTAAAAGCATGACTGAACACACACAATGGCTGGGAGAACATAGAGAAAAATATTAAGACTCAAATTTAAGTATAGTTATGGAGAAAAGGAATTATGTAGAATATAGTTTATAGGATATGGCTGGTTTTTTGGATTGAGATGGTCTCATTTGGCTATTTAATATTTTCTATTATTAGCGTTTGGTTATTTAGCATTAATGTTTTAGAATTTATTTAGATCAAGTGTATATATTAATTGATAGCCAATGTTTTGCTATTTAAATTGCAAAGATCATGCCGAATTTTTTGAAATCCATCTTGTGTCCAATGAAGCCAGTTCCTTCTCCAAGGTGACATGCCACAACCAGGGCCACCAGTGACCCACCAGTGACAGTTACTTCCCATTGGAACTAGACAAATAGTCTGTGATCTCACAGATTTCATAGACATATTCCAGGCACAGAGGCAGCTGCTGCAAATCAGATAGGAAAGTTAGCAAGACAGCTGGCTCCGTAAGGATCAGCTAGGAAGCCAGGATTTGAACCCTGGGCCTGATAAACCCCCAGAGTCAGCTTTAGGGATGAAATACAAATTCCGTGGGAAATCCAAGGAGCACAGATTTAACTGGTATAAACTGATAGTCCGGGTAGTTAAAGAAGAGGATCAAATGAGGTCAACAGCTGGGTTGAACTGGCAAGGGCCCTGCTGTAGTTAAGCCTCTGGAGCATTTTCAGATCTGAATGTTTCCAACTATTAAAAAAAAATCCATGGGGTGGTGTTATGGACTGAACATTTGTGTCAACCCCAAATTCATATGTTGATGCTCTAACCCCCAATGTGATCGAATTTGGAGATGGGGCTTTGCAAAAGTAATTAAGGGTAAATGAGGTCATAAGGGTAGGGCTCTGAACTGATAGGATTAGTGTCCTTAGAAGAAGAGGAAGAGAAACCAAAGGGTGCTCTCATCCCGTGTGTCTGCATGCCTGTCTGTCTCTCTTCCTCTGCTCACGTGCACCGAGGAAAAGCCCAGGCAGCATGACCGAGAAGGAGCCAGCTATAAGCCAGGAAGGGGCTGTCATCAGAACCCAGCCCTGGTGGGACCCTGGTCTCGGAATTGTATGAAAATAAATTTCCCTTGTGTAAGCCATCCAGTCTGTGGTATTGTGTTGCCACAGCCCAAGCAGATTAAGACAGATGGGACAGAGAGATGTCTGTTGGGTCCCCACAGCAAAGAATTAAAATAATAATAATAATAATAAAAGCACCCTTGTCTAGATGTGAAGACATCGCAGCCTGGTCATGCTTCGTCAGCACAGGCCAAATCGTATCACTCCTGTGTTTAAAAACCTTCCCAGGTTCCCTGGGTGACACAGGACAAAGTGGAACTTCATGGCATGGCTAACCCAGTCCTCCCTGGCTGCCAGAGCCCACACTGAGGTCTCTGCTGCAGTCTCCGTCGTCGTCTTGCCTGGTTGTGGAATGTCACCTCGGAGGAGGAGCCAGCCTCGCAGCACCCAAGAAAGGAGTCAGGTCAGAATACGACACAACCAGTGTTTCTAACAGAAGCGCCCTCTAAGGTGGCTTCAGGCCCCCTGCCCCAGAAGTTGGTTGCAGTCAACGACGGGTACCTTGTCTGCTCCTTGGTCTCACACCGTCTCACGTGAGTCTTCTCACTTTGCTCATCACATTCCCTCTCAGTGAAAGGACATTTCTTCCTCTGCTCCTTTTAAAGCTTTCTCTGTGAAGCCCAGCCCGACGCCCACCCCTCTCCAAGGCTGTGCCGTGGTTCCTAAGACGCACGTGCACGAGCGTCCACCTAGCTGTAGCAAACAGCGTTGGTGTTCCGGCCAGATCCTCTTGGATTGCTCGTGCCATGTCTGTGTACCTCTCCTCACGCAATGTGGGCTTCTGCTTCCAACTGCCCTTGCCATTCTCTTCCAAGGACTGCCCTAGGGCCACTCAGAGCTGAGAGCTGCAAATGCAATGTCCCTGGGTGTCCTTGGCCAATGACTGGTACAGGAGTATGAAAGTCCAGCTCCCCGGCCTCCCATCAGGACAAACTCTGAGATGCCACTTACAGCCCAAGCTCCCCTGTGGGCTGTGGCCGGAGCTGCTCTCTGTGGGACTTTGCTTGGCTTCCTCCCTTTCCCTGGCCTTCTTCCCCGGTCCCTTACTGGCTTCCCCTGGGGGCACTGCTTTAATTAATCCCTTGCACGTGAATGTTGGTTTCAGGGTTTATTACTGGCGACCTAAGTTACCATTTCTGAAATTGGGGTGCATCCTATTATCAACGGCATATCCACGACTCTGCCTATAGCTTGTTAAATATGTACATTTGGGCATCTGTTCAGTAAAAACTCTTGTTCCCATTTCCCCTGCCTTGAAGCACGTGACCTAGAGCCCTGCGTTCCAGCCTGCCCGAATGGCCACCGCAGGCTATAAACCTTCGTAAGAAATAAGCTCTCGTTCTCCAAATTATAAACCTCATTTTTTTTAACAACTTCGATATACATGATTTCATTTAAATTTCATAGCCCCACTATGAGTCAGGCAATACTATCATCCTCATTATACAAAAAAAGAAACAGAGGCTTAGGGAGTTTGAGTGGTTTTCCCAAAATTAGCAGGCAGGGGAAGAGCTTTTAAAATCTAGGGCTGCTTGACTCCATGAGCCAGAGCTCAACCTTGAAACAATGCAATAGTGTATTTCACTTATTCTTTTTTCTTCTTGCTCCTTGTGTTCCTCCTGGCAGGTGGAATCCCGTGTTGCCTGTAGGACAAGGATGAGCTCCAATGCTTCAGTTTTGCTATGTGTCACTTAGGAAAAATGCTAAGTTAGAAGCAAAATACCACATTACAAGTGCCTCATGACTGCAGCTCTTTAAATATATGAATATGTGGTGGGAGGAGAAGGAGAAGGAAACAAGCAAAAATTAAAATGTTCCCATTCAGTAGAGTAATGGAATTATGAGTGGTTTTTGCCTCTAACTTTTCAAACTTTCTGTGATCTTGCATTCACGGACTGGGTTATGCAGTGATTGCCTACTGCGAGTGAAGCTCTGTGTCAGGCAGTGGGGGTACAGCAGAGAACAGAGCAACCCCTGCCCACTCAAAGCTCATCATCCAGCAGAGACCATCAATTCAACAGAAAGTTACAATGAGGTGTGACAAGTGCTGTTGAAGGGGAAGTCCAGTGTGTGACAGGAGCACATACCAGGGATAATTAGCCTGCTTAAAGGAGTTGGAGAAGCTTCCTGGAGGAAATGCAAGCAGAGATGAGACTTCAGGCTGGCAAGGGTGTGGAGGGAGGGGTGGATTGTCCTAAGAAAGCAGCATGTTAGTATGAAGGCTTAGAGGCAAGAGCTTGACGAATTCCAAGTACTGAAAAAAACACAAAGCACCTTGCTAGGAAATGGAAAGACGACTGCAAGACCAGAGAGGCAAGGACAGGTGGGGCCGCTTGAGGCCACGTGAGCCCTGGGACCGGGAGGCTGCAGAAGGTTCTAAGGGCAGAGTAACCTGCGCCCCATCACATTCACACTGTGAAAGGGTGCCAACCCTCTGAGAAGAAGGAAGGTTTGAAGCAGCCACGTTAGAAAAGAGAAGAGAGACCTAGTTCGTGAACCAATGGTGGATGGCGCAGCGACACTGAAGGTCCAGCTGAGGCTGGAAAACACATTTAATTACATGTTCATCTCGACTGTCTGCTAGAACCCCAGGAGATATCCAAATATGCCAACTATTGCCACCAAAAAGCTGGAGTTTGCAAATGTCTGAGCACAAAGGGGACGAAGTGAGGTCACTCTGACCAAGAGCACTTGCTGGCCCAGAGATGCGTCGGGATCTCTGTCCCACCTGAAGTCACACCACCATCTCTGCTGTTTTTTGTTTGTTTCTTTACATGAAAGAAATCGTGTCTGCCAAGCAGACTTAGAATCTGAGCCTGGGAAGGACTTAAGAGGGTATCGCCTGGTTCTAGGCAGTAAGATACTGTGACTGCGGCCCCACTGCTGAGGGATAGAGCCACCCTCAGTCTTGCCTTTCCAAAAGCCAGTGACAAAGAAAGAATTTTAGGGAAATAGGTGATGAAGCATAGGTCCCTGCTCTCTAATCTACTGACAGTGAAGTCACCGAAGACCAGTAGGAAGGTGGGGATGAAGGAACGTCAAAAAAGAAAACACAGAAGAATAAATATATCACTCTATTTTCTAAGCTCACACTGGCAGGCAAAGATCTAACAGACAAGAATGAATTTTCATGGAAAATATGACAGAGTATTTAAAATCAGCATCATCCAGTGTCTTAGTTCAGGCCACTGTAACAAATATGCCACAGACTGGGTGGCTTATTAACAGCAGAAATTTACTCCTCAGAGTTCTGAAGGCTGAAAGTCTGAGATCAGGGTGCTGCATGGCCAGGTTCTGGTGAGGACCCTCTTTCAGGTTGCAGACTGCTGTCTTCTTATTGTATCCTCTCGTGTTGGAAAGAAAGTGAGAGAGCTCTCTGGGGTCTCTTTTATAAGAGGGTTCCACCCTCATATGCTAATTACCCCCAAATGCTCCACCTCCTTAGTACTATCATATCGGTACTAGGTGAATTCATATCAACATATGAATTTGGAGGGACATAAACATCCAGTCCATTGCATCCACGAGGGTTATGAGTCTTCTATCTTATTCTCCATGGCACCCATATCGCCTAGCATGGTGCCTGGTATAGAGTAGATGCTGCATAAATAATTGTATGATGAGTGATTGGTGCTCTTAGGTGGGGGCTCTGATCTGCTCATCTCAGGGTACCTACTTCCTTCTGTCCTATGCCACACACTCATGGAAGGCTGCTTTTCTCCTCTAAATATCCATGGGAATTTGTATATTGAAGAAAAAAATCAGAATTCTTGTTGGAAAAGAATTTCTTACTCTGATGACATTGAAACCAACAAGAGATAGGAGTTGAGCCAAGACAGGAGAAAGTGGAGTCAGTGTAAAGACTGTGAATATAGTAAGACCGGTAGGAAACCCGAGAACTTCAAGGCTCCAGGTCCTTCTAAAATGCCTTTTGCTATGGACTGAATTGTTTTCCCCTTAACTTCATATATTGGAGCCCTAACCTTCAACGGTATGGGGGTGATGGTATTTGGAGATGGGATATTTGGAAGATAACTAGGTTTAGATGAGGCCATGAGGGTGGGGTCCTCATGATGGGACTAGTGCCCTGATAAGAAGAGGTAGAGATACCAGAGCTCTCTCTTTCTCTCCCACCACTCGAGGACACAGCCAGAAGGCAGCCATCTGCAAGCCAGCAAGAGAGCCCTCACCCAACCCTGACCATGCTGGGGACCCCAATCTTGGACTTCCATCCTCCAGAACTGTGAGAAAATAAATTTGTATCAAGCCACCCAATATATAGTATTTTGTTATGAAAGCCAGAGCTGATTAATATACCTGCAAATCAGCTGAAAGGGAATTTGCCCAGTGGTCACTCTCACTTGTCCAAACTGATTTTGGTGGTGAGCTGCTAATATCATCCTGGTGGTGTGATGCCTACTACCAGTAAGCTGCCATCAGGAATTCTCCCTGTAAGAAAGTACAGCTCTTGCCAGCTGGGTAAGCCTTAAAAAACAAATTAGATGACTCATCCCATGCTTTAAGGCTGTTTGACTTTGCTGGAATCCTTGGCATACAATTTCTAAAGAATTTTTTTGAAACCAAACTTCCTCTTGTTTTAAATAGAATCTGTATCCAGCATTAATTGTCATCTCTGCTTCAATGCTTAAAAAATTCATCACCTTGCCCGTCAGTAATTAATTTTTTTAAAAATTAACTTCGTTCATTATTCATTTTAAAGCAATGGTCAAAACTGAAATGGTGAGCCCTCCTCTGATCTTCTGACTTAGGAAAAAGTAAATGAACAGTAGTCACATACTAAGTTTCTGAATTACCAGGGAATCAATGCAAAATTAGATTCCATAAGCATTATTAACACCCTAAGAATGACGGGTAACATCTAGGCTCCCCCATGGCTGGTGTGCCCTGTTGCTTTTGAGGGCAATATATAGGAAGACGTTTGCAGGATTTGCCACATGGGTGTGCTGTGGGTTGAATGTGTCTTCCCAAAACATGTGTTGGAAACTTAATCCCCAATGCAACAGTGTTGGGAGGTGACGGCTAATGAGAGAGGTGATTAGGCCATGAGGGTTCCAATCCCTTATGAAAGGATTCATGAAAACCCTCAGGAATGGGTTCGATATAAAAGGGTGAGTATGGTCCTCCTGCCTCCTCTTTGCCCTTCCACCAAGGGATGACTCAGCGAGAAGGCACTTGCCAGAAGTTAGCCTCTAAATATTGTACTGCCCACCCTTCAGAACCATCAGCCAATACGTTTCTGATCTTTATAAATTACCCAAACTCCTGGATCACTCACTCTGCTGGTGCATAGCTCCTACCCTGCTTCAAGTATTGAAGTTGGCTTTGGTGGCACTAGAAGAAACTCAGGATGGCCAGAACCCATGTTGGTCCCCTCTCAGAGTGTCACAGCAGCCATGGTGGGGGAAGGAGGAGCTATGCCATAAAGAACTTTATACCCCAACCCCAGTACAAAGAACTGAGATTCAGAATGAATGTGTGTGTATGTGGTGGGGGGCAGTGAACAGGGGATGATAGCTTGGTAGACACCCAGTTTATAACCTCTGCCTATTTCCACTCCCCCCCCATCTCTACCTAAATACATGTAAACCTCTGCCTCTTTGAAGAGATCTAAGAAACTATCCTTGAGTTGGAATCATGCCTCTAATGAAGAGGAAATAAGCTCACATTTCCCTCCTCTGGAACAAATCACACTAGGATTGTGGTCGACTGGGATATCTCTCATAGGCAATGAGAAGCCTTTGAGTAAATAGACAAAGATCTTGGCTCACGCCCATAATCCTAGCACTTTGGGAGGCCTAGGCAGGAAGGTTACTTGAGGTCAGGAGCTCAAGACCAGCCTGAGCAAGAGTAAGACCCTTGTCTCCACAAAAAATAGAAAAATTAGGCAGGCATGGTGGTGATCATCTGTAGCCCCAGCTGCTCAGGAGGCTGAGGCAGGAGGATTGCTTGAGCCCAGGAGTTTGAGGCTGCAGTGAACTACGATGACACCACTGCAATCTACCCAGGGTGACCGAGTGAGACAAAACGAAGGAAGGAAGGAAGGAAGGAAGGAAGGAAGGAAGGAAGGAAGGAAGGAAGGAAGGAAGGAAGGAAGGAAGGAAGGAAGGAAGATCTGTACCACATGGAATTAGAATACATGATAGTGAGAAGTATAGATGTATAACTTTAGAGAAGGCTCTGGACATACCCAGTAGCTATCTTTGACTCTCTGAAGCCTCCATGTAAAGACAGGTTGTAAATCAATGCATGGAAATTAAAAGAAGATATGTTTGCCTTGATATATCCTTGTCATTGAGGATCACCAAGCAGAACCCAGATGGTGACGATGATGATGATGACAATGATGGAGAAGAAGAAGAAAATAATGATGGGCAGCATTTACTGAGCACTTCCTATGTACCAGGCATATTTTAAATAGTCTACACATATTATCTTATTAAAATCTAACAATATTCCTATAAAGTATTGAGGAACAGAAGAGTTAAGTAAACTGCCCATGTTTACAGGATTTGGAATAATGGTGATGGGACTCAGGCCCAGGAAGCCTCTCTCCAGATCCTATGCTCCAAACCACTGCATTCTTTGATGTATAATGTAAGGAAATTCCTGCATCTGGCAGGAGTTTGGGCTCCATTATTTCTGAGCTTTCTTCTAGCTCAGATCCCTTGAACTCTTTTTAAGGCTAGGATGGCTGGTATTAATGCAGTTCAATGGTATGGAATGCTGCACCAGTCACCAGGCTCTGGGCTGGGTTATTAACACAAATTAAGATAAATAAGACGAGACAGTCTTATAATAGACAAAGGTGCAGGGAACTTCGTGGTCTACAAGGATAGAATCACAATCATCACAGTCTTCTCTCTGAGAGTTGGCAAATTTGTGGGAAAGGCAATATTTGGTTTTAGAACACCCTACTCTCACCCTAGCTCCTTTTGTCACCACCCTTCCCTTTCCAGGGTCAACCAGCAAACCCACAGTCATCTCACTGTTGAGAGAGGGTCCCTGCCTGTGCCTGGAGCTGAGGGGGCTGAGCAGCAGAGCCAGTGTGTGCACAAGCCGGGCAGCCTTGCCTTGAGGCTTGGCTCAGCCACTGCTGAGTAGAGGAAGTCACGTGTTTAAGGCAAAGCAACTAAGGATATTGGCTGTCCTCCCATACCTGCCAGTTATGACTCATCCTCCCCACTTCACCTAACACTATAAGATCTGGACAGGAAAATAAAAGGGTATTGTGTAATCTGTGGAAGCCTTATTTTAACAGTCTAACACTGTATATGGAGCAAAGGAATTGAAATAAATTTTTGAGGAAGGGAACTACTTTTTTTCCCCTTCTTTTTAGTACTTTTTTCTAGAGCAGAAGTAGAAGGAAGTTATATATATATATATATTATATATATATATATTTGTGTGTGTGTATATATATATATGATTGCCCCATAACCAAAGACATTTATTGAGCCCTTGCTATACACTAGGCAGCAGTCATGAGCTTTACCTGTCTTACTTAGTTCATGAAATCCTTATCACAACCACACTGGGTTAGTGTCACTGAAGCGCCATTTTACAAATGAGAAAATTAGACACAGAAATGAAGCAATTTGTTTGTAATCACAGAGCTAGTAAATGGGAGAGTCAGAACTTTAACACTAACAGTTTAGCACCCAAATAATGCTGCTTCTGTCACTAAAATAGAAAACGGAGGCACTGAGAATTAATAAATCAGCCAGAAAATCAGTCAGTCAGTGAGAGAGCCAGAATGCCACTTTGGCAAGAGTGGTCACCTCTTAGGGGCTTGATCCCACAACTTCTGTAGCTCCCAAGAGGCACAGGAAAGATCCCTAGTGAGCCTTTCTGCAGTGAAAGTGGCTGTTGGTGGCTTTGTGCGATGGTCTATATTCTTCTAAGTCTATGTGTGCTTTTGTGTGTGTGTACGTGTGTGTGCACTTGCTTTTCAGGGTCACAACTGCATAGAGGTCAATCTCTCTGTTCATTCATTCCTGGAATATCTGAGGTTAATAACTTCCAAGGAAGTCTTCACAGATTCCTTGCATTTTGCTCCAAGCATTGATCAACCGATTGCCTTTGCTCTTCAAAAAGTGACCCAGGACACTGGAGATATAAATAGTGCCAAAAATCTCTGCACCTAAGGGAAGAGAAGAGGAACATTGGATTGTTCCCTTCATAATTTGACAGGTGCTTGTGAAGAAAGAACCCTAATTTCATACAGTTAATGCATTTTGACTTTAGAGAAATAACATTTTTCACAGAGAAAAAGGGTAGTGTATTTGAAGAGTAAAAAGCCATACCATCTGATTTGAAAGTTCAGAATATTTCCATGAGATAGGAACTTAAATTCTGGACTGATTATACTTGTGTCACCTATAACAGGTAATTAAAGTCCCTGAATCTCAGTTTTCTCATCTGTGGAATGGACTGATTGCATGAAGGTTTGTCTGGCTGAGCATCACAATGCAATAAATACTAGTTTAAGCTTCACTTTGTTTCTCTTAGCTTGTAGTTAGGAAGAGAAATGGGCAAGAGGACATATTTTTCTCTTCTAGCCTTTCTCAGAAAATCTAGAATCTAAAAACTGAAGCAATGCTTTCGCATCTCTCACCCAGAGATAGAAATTAATGGAGTTGTAAGATTGCCTGGAAAGATTCTCTGAATGTCAACAAAGCCTTGAGCTTCATACGAAGCATCTTAACATATGTTCCAAAGTTCAAGGGAGTACAATTTTAAGCTGGAATTATAGAAGTTTAGAAGAAAACTATGCCCAAATTCCTCCCATTTTCAGATAGGCTAAACTTTCTTAGATAAGACTCAAAAAGCATGACGCATAAAAATAAAAAATTGATGAATTGAATTTCATCAAAATTAAAAATGTCTTCCTTTTACTGGATAGGAAAAAGACAACAACAACAACAACAAACTTCTGCCTTTGAAAGGCATCATTAAGAAAATAAAAAGATAAGCCAAATACTGGGAGTGAATAGTCCCAATTCATAGGTTAACAAAAGATTTGTATCTAAAACATGTAACGAATTCTTGCAATTAAATGATAAAACAATATAGTTAAAAATGGACAAAAGACTTGAACAGATATTTCACAAAAGGAGATATATATGAATGTCTCCTAGGAAAACTTGACATCAGTAGATGGATAAATACAAATTAAACCATTCTGAGATACAACGCATACTCAAAGACTAAAATTAGAAATACCAACAATAGGTATTAGTTTCCTATAGCTGCTATAACAAGTTACCACAAACTTACCATAACACAAACTTATGATCTTATAGTTCTTGAGGTCAGAAGTCTAACATGGGGTCTATAGGGCTAAAATCCTGTCTGAAGAGCTTCATTTCTTCTGGAGGCTTTAAGGGAGAATCTATTCCTTGACTTTTTCAGTTTTTTAGAGGTTGTCCTCATTCCTTAGCTGGTGACCTCATCACACCAACCTCTGTGTCTGTCCTCGTATATCCTTCTCTGACTCTTCTGCTTTCATCTTCCACCTTTTAAGGACCCTTATGATGGCAGTAGCCCACCTGGATAGTCCAGGATAATCTTCCCATCTCAAGATCCTTAATTTAACCACATCTACGAAGTCCCTTTGCCATGGAAAGTAATATATTCACAGGTTTTGGAGATTAGGACATGATCACCTTTGGGAGCTATTATTCAGCCTACCACGAATACCAATTGTTGGTGAGAATGTTGTGATGACTAATTTTGTGTGTCAACTTGAGTGGACTAAGGAATGACCAGCTAGTGAAACATTTTTGGGTCTGTCTGTGAGGGTGTTTCCAGCAGAGATTAATATTTAAATGGGTAGACTGGATAAAGAAGACCACCTTCACCAATGTGGGCAGGTATCATCTAATTCATTGAGGACCCAAATAGAACAAAAGGCTAAGGAAGGGCAAATTTGCCCTTTCTGTTTGAGCTAGGACATCCATCCTCTCCTGTTCTTGGACATCTGTGCTCTTGGTACTTTGACCATCTGGCTGAAACTGAATTATACCACCTGCTCCCCAGCTTGTAGGTGACTTTTTGGTCTTTATAATCATGCAAGCTAATTCCCATAATTTTACATACATATATACATAAAATAGCATACATATATATGAAAACATATATCTATAATAACATATATATACATATATATATATATATGAAAAATAAAAACTCTCCTACTGGTTCTGTTTCTCTGGAGAACCCTGACCAATACAGATGTAGAACATCTGGGACTCATCTGCTGGTGGGAACATGAAATGGTACAGCCATCTTTGAAAACTATTTGGCAATTTCTTAAAATTTCTTACCTAAGTACCCAGCTATTTTACTCTTAGGTACTTACCCAAGAGAAAGGAAAACGTGTCCACTCAAAGACTTGTACACAAATGCAATTTTATTTATCATGACCACATCTGGAAACAACCCAAATGCCTACCTACAGGTGAATAGATAAAAGAAGCTATAATATACAATAGAATACTATAATATACAATAGAATATTATTACTCACTAATAAAACTTAATAGACAAAGTGTACATGCAACTACATGGATGAACAAAAGATGTCAAAACAGAAGAGTACATACAGTGTGATTCTGTTCATATAAAATTTAGACCAGGCAAAATTAACCTATGATGACAGAAAGCAGATCCATGATTGCTTGGGGCCTAGGATGGGGAAAGATTGATTGTAGATAGGCAAAAGGAAATTTTTTTGGAGCGATTAAAATGTGTTATATCTTGATTGTAGTGGTAGTTACATAATGCACTCATTTGTCAAAACTTATTGGACTCTACCCAATAAATGAGTGCATTTTGTTGTATATGAATTATAACTCAATAAAGTTCATTACTTTTTTCCCAGAAGGGTATCACCTCTTTGAGGAGGCTAAATTGGTTCCAGGAATTCTTCCTGTCTAGCAAGAAGCACTAGTGGCCATTAGGCCCCATTTCCTCTTACCTCACCCTCAATTGTGATTACAAGGGTAGCTCTATGAAACCTGGATCTCAAAGAGATGTCTGCATCCCCACGTTCACTGCAGCACTATTAACAATAGCCAAGATATGGACGCAACTAAATGTTCATCAGTGGATGAACAGATCAAGAAAATGTGGTATATATACAGAATGGAATACTATTCAGCCTTAACAAAGGACATCCTGTTACTTGTGACAACGTGGATGAACCTGGAGGACATTATACAGAATGAAATAAGCCAAGCACCAAAAGGCAAATCTTGCACGATTTCACTTATATGTGGAATCCAAAAAAGTAGACCCCAAGGAAGCAGAGAGTAGAATGGTATAACAGTTGCAGGAGCTGAGGAGGGTATGGGGAGATGCTGGCCAAAGGGTACAAACAGGTCTTCTAGGTTGACTAAGTTCTGGAGATCTACTGTACAGAATGGTGACTGTAATTACTGATAATGTGTTGAGTACTTGAGAATTGCTAAGAGAGTAGATCTTAAAAGTTCTCACCACACACACAAAAATGATGTGTGGCCTTTCCGTCTGGCGGCAGCCATCAGGTAAGCCAAGATGGGTGCATACAAGTATATCCAGGAGCTGTGGAAGAGGCAGCAGTCTGATGGAATGCGTGTTCTTCTTTTTTTTTTTTTTTTTTTTTTTTTTTAGGATTAACGATGCTACTGATTGAATGCGTGTTCTTCTGAGGGTCTGCTGCTGGCAATGCCGGCAGCTCTCTGCGCTCCACAGGGCTCCCCGCCCCACCCGACCGGATAAAGCGCGCAGACTGGGATACAAGGCCAAGCAAGGTTATGTCATATATAGGATTCGTGTGCGCCGTGGTGGCCGCAAACGCCCAGTTCCTAAGGGTGCAACTTATGGCAAGCCTGTCCATCCTGGTGTTAACCAGCTGAAGTTTGCTCGAAGCCTTCAGTCTGTTGCCGAGGAGCGAGCTGGACGCCACTGTGGGGCTCTGAGAGTCCTGAATTCTTACTGGGTTGGTGAAGATTCCACGTACAGATTTTTTGAGGTTATCCTCATTGATCCATTCCATAAAGCTATCAGAAGAAATCCTGATACCCAGTGGATCACGAAACCGGTCCACAAGCACAGGGAGCTGCGTGGGCTGGCATCTGCAGGCCGCAAGAGCCGTGGCCTTGGAAAGGGCCGTAAGTTCCACCGCACTATGGGTGGTTCTCGCCGTGCAGCTTGGAGAAGGCGCAATACTCTCCAGCTCCGCCGTTACCGCTAATAAGTAATGTTTGTAAAATTCATACCTAATAAACTACTTAGGACGGTCATGTCTGCTTAAAGGTGTTATTTGTCTGTTAAGCTAGTCTGCAGATTGTTTCGTGAGTGCTTTGTCAAATATGAAGTTAAAAGTGCAATAATGTTTGAAGACTATAAGTGATGGTGTATCTTGTTTCTAATAAGAGAAGCTTTTCTTGTCTTTGCTCTATCGTATTAGGGAGTTTTATGTCGGTGTTTAAAACATGCTGTGTGGTATAATAGGTGCAAAATAAATTCTTTAAAAGAGGAGTGCTACAACTACCCTGTAGATTTGTTTGGTGCATGTGGTGAAACCTACAGCTTTACTGGGATGATGGCAATGCTCTGCTAGCTTTTTAATTGGGTTTTGTTTAGAAATTTTTAGGGTAGGAGGAGGATATCTTAACCCTATGTCGTGGTCACATAGGAAAATATGAGCTTGTGTAGAGCCCACATCTTCAGATTTAGTCCAGTGTTCCATTTGTTTCTGAAAGAAAAGTTTAAAATGCCACCATTTTTCGGAACTGGATATACTTGTTGCAAGAGGCTTATCTTACGAATGAAACCTCTGGGTTAACCTAAAAATTGCCTCAGTCTTCATTGTACCATTTTAAATTAACATAAGAGATAAAAGCTGCTCCTGATTCAATCCCATGGCTCCATGAAATCTAGAGTCCTGGATTCTATACATATAGACAGTAGTGATATTTACACTGCATTTTGAAACTGATGGAAATTGAATGTTAGGCAAATAAGAATCATTAACCTTATGTTTGTAAGCTGGCAAGCCAGTGGCCATTAGGTAAATACATTTCAAATGTGAGGTGAGAAAACTAAAGCACCTTTATTCAAGATTTTTAAATACTTACCTGTAACACTAACTTGTGACCATTATAAATCCTCTAGCCACATGAGGGGTAAAAGTATAGTTGGCTGCTTAAAAATATGTCATTCTCAGTCCATTCTTAACAAATCATCTTGGGTCAACCCAATCCAAAGGTTACAGGCAGGGAAGAGTCATACATAGTTGGTGTCAATGTAAATTCATGGTTTCCAATCTAACCTTACATATCTGCAGTTTGTTTCTGATAAAAATACTCTGAAAATCCTTAGCCTTTCACAAAATTGGGCCATCAGTTATGGCTCACCTTAACTTTAAGTATCCTGCCACATTTACGTTTCCTGTGTTCAGTGGACTAGGCTAATGTTTCCCAGGGTAAATTTGAGTGTGAAGGAAATAGGAGGAGTTGCTCCATTTTTTTCCCAAATTCTGAGTTTTCTGACTTAAGAGTAATTTGATATCAAAATTCAATTGATAGTTTTCCTGAACCAATTTTCCTCTAGGGGTTTCAAAAGGTTCGGTTAATCGATGTTCAGAAAATATTAATAGGCTCATAAAATTTGAGACCTAAGACCTAAATTACTTTCTAAAAAAAAATTAATTTGGATTTTGTGTAGACGTTGTTTAACGAAAGGAATAAATGTCTATTAAGCTAAAAAAAAAATGATGTGTGTGAGGCGATTGGTATGTCAGCTTGATTTAATAATTTCATGATGTATACATGTATCAAAACATCATGTTGTACATGTACATGCATACAATGTGTATTGTACATGTACATCACATTGTACATTGTAAGTATATACAATTTTTAGTATATTTATACAAAAATTAATACAAAAATTAATGAACTTTGTTGAGTTATAATTCATGTACAACAAAATGCACTCATTTATTGGGTAGAGTCCAATAAGTTTTGACAAATGAATACATTATGTAACTACCACCACAATCAAGATATAACACATTTTAATCACTCCAAAATTTTAAGTTGTCAATTATACCTTCCTGTTGCTGGAGGTAGTGAGACCAGCTCTTCAACAAGTTCTCTCAGGCACTCAGCCTGGAAGAAGTCCCCTGAAAACCAGCCCTGCAGGGAGCTTCTTCAAAACTGCAAGTCATCCCTGCAAATATGCCCATTCACCCTACTGTGAAAAGCCTGAAGTTGCTCACATTTGGAGAAATAACTGAGCCAAGACAAAGGATTGAGCTCAATACGATCTCAGATTTGGAAGGAATCCTGATGGACTCATTCTGATTTGTTCTGCTTCCCCAAGCTGGGCTCTGTTTCAGTGGGGCAATTGAAAAACATCCATGAAGGGCCATGTGCTAGGTCTTGAGCTAATGATAATAATAGCTCGTATTTATTCAGAACTTACTATGTTCCAGGGGCCGGGCCAAGTACTTTATGTGCATTATATGTAAATTAATCTTCCTATCAACTTTATGAGACACCTACTATTACTATCTCTGTTTTATGGATGACCCATTGAAGGTTAAGGTGCTTAAGTGACTTCCCCAGAGTTAGTGGAGAACAAGGACTAGAATCCAGGGCTGTACCACTGCAGAGCCCATCAAACCATCCTCATATGCTCCTGCTCCCTGTTCTCACAGAGCCATCAGCATGTTGGGAGGATTACAAAGAAGCTTCAACCTAACTATGCAGGGAAGTGGGGCTCTAGCCTATTTGCAAACACTCTGGAAAGACACTATTCTATAATACTTTCTCCTCCCCAACCTGTGCTCTTTCCGCCCAAGCATCCTGGGCCTTGATGACTAGCAGGATGCTTTTCAAGTGAAGGCCTGCATAGCTCGCCAAATTCCTGATTCCTGAGTTACAGAGGTGACATGAATTTTAAAGAGTGACTGGAGAAGAAAACAAAAATATGACATTCATTCACTCAATCATTCACTTACTCATTTAATGTCTATTTAAACTCATGGAACAGTTACTAAGGCAAGTTGGTGCTGGGGCTGTGCTGAACAGACTTGGATCCCACTCTCGAAGTGTCGTGTTCTAATAATTATCACCTCTGATCATGCCTTCCCTGTTGTTGGCCACATCTCACCTTCCAATCTGCACCATTCTTCACAGTCTGATCCAGCCAGCCCTGCCTCAGGGTGGGCTCTCTGAGCACTGCATTCCCAATGGGAGCTGGATGGCTCTCTCCAGGTGGGGGTCCCTGTGGATTGGCCAAACAATCAAGTCTCCCTCCCGTTCTCCCTCCCTTCTCAGTGAGCTGGAAGAAAGTGTTGAAATAATGGGCTGGGACTAGCCTCAGGGATCCTTAATAAATTGCTCCTACACACACCCCTCTGCTTTTTAATGGAAAGAAGATGGGTGGGGTAGATCTCTTACACAATTTCAAAATTGAATGGAGTTCAATTCTATAAAATAAGTTCTAAGTTACATCATAATGGTATGGGAACATAGAGATCTGAGCCAAAAAAAACATGAACAGCCTGTTCCTGAAAGTAAAAAAAAAAAAAAAATCCTGGTGTGAAGAGCAAACACGAACAAATGAGTGATTAGCCTCCCCAGATGCTGGGAGGCTGCATTTCCCGGAAAAAGAAAAAAGTTCTGAGGCCGGTCGTGGTGGCTCACGCCTGTAATCCTAGCACTTTGGGAGGCCGAGGCGGGTGGATTGCTCAAGGTCAGGAGTTCGAAACCAGCTTGAGCAAGACCCCGTCTCTACCAAAAATAGAAATAAATTAATTGACCAACTAAAAATATATATACAAAAAATTAGCCGGGCATGGTGGCGCATGCCTGTAGTCCCAGCTACTCGGGAGGCTGAGGCAGGAGGATCGCTGAGCCCCGGAGATTGAGGTTGCTGTGAGCCAGGCTGACGCCACGGCACTCACTCTAGCCTGGGCAACAAAGTGAGACTCTGTCTCAAAAAAAAAAAAAAAAAAGTTCTGGAAAGCTGAGCCTTGACCAGCAGCTCGGGCTGAGAGCGACTCATCTACGCTGAGCCGGGCGCATAGTAGGAACGCTCCGTAGGTGGTTTGTAGCTGTCCTGATAGTGACATGGAATACACAGCACCCCAGCATTCAGGACAGTGCCTGGTTTAGAGGAGACATTCTGAATTTTTTTTTTTTTAATGAATGAACAAAGATATGTTGTTGGGGCCCTTCCTACATATAAATGGAGCGGGCCTGTATGATCATTTCAAAAACACCGCATGGCTATGTCTGCTAAAAAAAATGATTTTACTAAGATTTACAAATGCTCTGAACTTTTACCACCTTCTGAGCACGTTATGATGAGGACAACAGTGAGGAACGAACACTACCTGTTTTCCAAAAGCTGCAGTTTAGTGTTGTGGGTGTGAAGGGAAACCTCCCCTTTGCCCGGGAAGTTTGCTGGAAGATCAACTCACAGTAAGGCAGCTTAACAAGAGAAAGAGGTTTATTTACTGTGCACACAGGGAGATCACGGAGTGATTACCCAATATCCCAATGTGTCGCGCCCGCCTCGCCAGCAAGGAAGACGCGGCAACCGGAGTTCTTCTGACAGCGCTTTATTGGGGAATCTGAAGGTGACTAAAGCGGAAGACCCCGAGGAGCTCTCGGAGCGGGCTTATATAGGCACTGAGTACATTAGGCAGAATCTGATTGGCTCACGCAAGAGCCCTCATTAGCATACTTGCTGAGAGACAGGAAAAAGCCCCTACACATGCGCGGTTCATCCTGTTTATCAGTCTTGTGGTATGGGTGTGACCAGGAAGTCGGCGCCATCTTGCAATGGTGTTGACACCACGCCCCACACCAATGGGGTCCAGAAGTTTCTATACCCTCATTTTCGAGGGGAAGTATGGATGAGGAGTGTAGATAATTCTGTTTAGGGGCAATAAATGGTTACTAGGGAGGCTGAATAGATACTTGGGAGAATGAATGGATGGGAGAAACAGATCGTCCTGTAAATGATTCTCTTTGGAAATTAAATTAACCTGAGAGGAAGGTATTGCATTTAAAATGATTCGGGCCAGGTCTGGTTGCATTCTTGATTTCCTTTCCCGCAATATATTGAGATAACACGAAGGGGAACGAAAGATAATTGCTCTTTTTCATGGGTCTGTCTGGTTTTATACAGAGAGAGGGAAAGCCCCTTCCAGTGCCTGCTGCCCTCTAAGGGCCTTTGAGTCAAAACTCTTGATACCAGGAAGTCATATTTTGGGGTGAAATCCCTGCGCTCCTTCAGGGCGCACGTGCGAATGTACTGGGGCCGGGGGTGTCGGGTACAAACGTGGTGGGCATTATGGTATTATGGAAGGAGGCATGGAATTGTAGAGGAAGAAAATCAATCACTCCTTGGAGAATCTAGAAAGGCTTTTTGGAAGAAATAGAGTCGAACCGAACTTGAAAGCTAAGCTAGGACAAACATTCCAAGTACAGGGAATCCCTGGACAAAAGTAGAGCTACCATGGGAATGGAGAGTGTTTTTAGCAAAGAGCCTGAAGACACCAGTGAGCTGTCTTCACTGGGAGGCTGTGAGCTCCTCAGTGTTCAGGAAAGCAGAGCTGCTTACAGACCCTCAGAACCCTGAGCATAGACATTACTGTAGTACTCCCCACATGCTATTTGAAAATTTCAAAGTGCTAAATTACAAAATAACACTAAGGAAGTCCAACCAAGTTCTCGTTTTACCCATTTAAAAATAGTTTGATCCTTTTTAAGAGCCCAAATAGCAAATTCTTTTTTAAAAAATTGTTTCAGAGTCTCTGATTGGTCTATCATTTAGAAAGGGAGAAGTCGTGCTGCAGGAAGAGCAAACTCTGAAAACTCAATGGTTTAACACTCCTGTGTTTGGTTGGGGCAGCCCCTACAGGCAACTCTCCTCCAGTTGGAATTTCACCTTTATTTGTTTATTTATAAATTCAGAGATAAGAATATTTGTAAATTCAGAGATAAGAAAATTTGCACATACTTGCGAATATTTTTTCCTGATTTATTTGTTTTTAAATTTCTTTTAAGTTTCTTTTTAAAATATTCATGTTATATCTTTTTGAGAAGTTGATTCTGAGGTATAGTATACGTATATTTTTAAATTTCTATTGTAAGTGGCACCTCTTTCATTATTATGTTTGAATTTGTTATTGCTAGTGCTTAAGCAAGATATTAATATTTGTATATTTATTTTCCAACGGGCCATTATCTAATATCTCTTTTATATTATTTTCTTTTTCAGTAGATTCTCTAATGTAGACAGTCACATCACCTGCAAATAATGATTTGTATCCTCCTTTCTTCTACCCTCTCCCTCCATTTTATTTCACTAGGTACGATGGCATCAGGATGGCTAGCGTCTCACATTACTTTTGGCTATTAACATGAAGGCCCCTATTTTTTCACTAATTACACACAGCATTGACTATTGGGTCTACATTAATGCTCTGTCACATGTTAAAGAAGCAGTCTTCTATATGCAGTTTACTAAGAGATTTTGTGAGCAATGTTTACTAAATTCTTATCAAATAAATTCCTGTTGGTACCTATCAAAATGACCACATAGCTTCAGCTTAACTTTGCTTCTTACTATCCAATTACATAATCTGACCCACAGTTCTAATCCTAGGTACCCACTTTTATTTTTAAAATTGCTCATAGATCTTTTTACTTCTAATTATTTTTTTTTAGCAATGATATTCACCATCTAATTTTCTACCTTCAAAGGTAATAAAATAAGCAGAAGAAAGCCTAACTCTCCTGGGAACACCAACAAATTAAGTACTCTCCAGCTACAAGATTAGAGCAATGGTTCCAGAGAATAATTTTTAAAAATTGATCACTTGAGTAGGTTCTTTTAGCCAATGCACAGTTAACTTTCTCTACAAATTTTATTTCCTTTTTTCTTTTATAACAGAGGTAAAGGCCTGAAAAAGAGCAAAATGTTTTATGAGCTGTCTCTTTACCTTTCCCCCACCCACACCCTTTTTGGGAATTAAAATCTGCATCTCTGCCCATGGCCAGTAATCAGAGGGGTAGAGGAGAGTTCTTTGTTCTTTGTTTTCTAGTATCTTAAACCACAGGAGTTGGCTCAATGGAATTGTCGAGACAGAGGTCATGGGGTCATCTTTGCAGGAGATGATAGTTCATCAACAATAGCCTAAAGCTGAAAACCCCCTTCGAAGGCTCTGTATTTCTGCTTAGGAAATACAGGGAAATAAAGGGAGGACGATGGTTCTTTGAGATGAGAGTCTACCATCCTCCTCATTCGCTGGCAAATTAATAAACTTCTCTTTCCTTTTCCTCAAGTCGCTTGTCTTTGTTCTTTGTTCAGCCACTGGGACAAGGACAGAACTTTCAGTAGTACCCTGTCTCATCTCTCTGCACCCTTTCTGTTCCTGGGCAGTCTCTTCTAACTCTTAGCTATTTCTTCATATATTTACTATCATTTTTTGTAAATGATAAACTATTTCTTGTTTTAGCATTTCATATCTTCTATTGACTTCCAGTATAAATTGAATTGTGACCTCTAAAATTCATATGTAGGAACCCCAAACCCAGATGTGACTACTGTATTTGGAGCTAGGGCCTTTGTAGAGGTAGTTACAGTTAAAAGGAGGTCATAAGGGTGGGGCCCTAATCTGATAGAACTGGTGTCCTTATAAGAGGAGGAAGAGACACCAGGGCTCGCTCTTGGAGGACGCACCAAGGAAAGGCCATCTGAAGACTCAGTGAGACGGCAGCCAGCTGTCTGCAAGCCAGGAAGAAAGCCCTCTCCAGAAACTAAATGGGCCAGCACCTTGATCTGGGACTTCCAGCCTCCAGAACTATGAAAAAATACATTTCCATAGTTTAAGACACTTATGGTATTTTGTTATGGCAGCCCCAGCAGCTGAATACGCCTTCTTCCTACTAAGAAGAGACCTTAGCTCTTCCATACCACCTCCCTCCACGCCGCCCCCACACACTCACACACCCCTGATTTCTTTCTCCCCAATTCCAATGTTTCTTACCTAGTGATGCCCATCCCATTCTCTTTGTCCTTGGTGATTTATGTCATGTTATGTGTAACATGGTTTTTCCCTGAAATATCAGTGGAGCTGCAGGACAGTGGTCACATGTTTCCAACCCACCGTGCTTAGCCAAAAGCTCCTACGCTTGTCTCTACCATATCTTCCCCTGGTCCACTCTCCAGTGCCCACTCTGTGCTGACTTGCTGAGAAATGGCTCTGAGGAAGTATTTATGCCGCCACTTTGCTCACATGAAAGGTGGTTTCCTTGGCCCTGGTGTTTAGAGAGGAATGTGAAAGTGATTTTTAAAACCATATGGGGCACTATGCAAATAGGAACATCATTATTATTATCAACAGTAATAAAGTGGAAAAAATGCATACACTTAAATTATGTCATCAAGATACTACTCTCAGCATGTTCATTCAGGGGACTCCAGCCTGCATTTCCAAGTCTGCAATGTCCAGCTAAGAAAATGCTCTCAGTCTTGTTTTCCAGGATACAAGGCAGAGTAGACTCACTCCACGATTTGGATGAATAAATCATCAAGCCCATCGAAGGTCCCCGATTCCCACTAGCTTGCCCTTCTCATTCCGTAGTGGCCATACAAATTCTGAATGGGACCAGGTTTTACCCTTGCACATATAAGGCCTTACATTCTAGTGGTGACACTTGAAATGTGCCACACATCCAGAGTATAACCCCAGCTTCAGAAATTGTCGGCAGGAATGGCATTATAGAATATCATTTTGCTGAGCTATATCAGTGTTACATGCATAGAAATGAGTTCGCCACTGAATTCATTCATTATTCAGAAAATATATATTGAGTACATTCTATATTCCATACACTGAGTAGTAGATGAAAGTAGTAGTTAACATTTATACAGTGCTTACTATATTCTATATGTTTATGTAAATTAAATCATTTAATTCTCATAAGGATCACAGGAGAAAGCTACTGTTATGAGTCCCATTTTACAGATGAGAAAACTGAGGCACAGAAACAAGTAACCTGATTGGTCTACATTTATGGTTCTCAACTCCAGGGTGATTTTTGCTTCTCTCCTGGGGGACAGTTGACAATTTCTGGAGACATTTCTAATTCTCATGACTGGTGGTGGTGAGGTGGTATAAAGCCTAGGAATGTTGTTAAAAATCCTACAATACCCAGAGCAGACCCTACAACAAAGAATAATCCAATCCAGAATGTCGACTGGCTCCAGTTGACAAACAGAGGACAATGCCATGTGCCAGAGAAGAAGGAGGGTGAGGCCAAAGAGGGAAGTTGCCATCTATGTGGAAACGTGGAATATTATCCACAGGGGAAAAAACCCACAGGGAAATGAACTGTTGAACTCGTGGTAAGGACAGTCTGTTCACTGAAATGTAGAAAACAGAAAGTATGAGCTGGAGTTATTTGGAGGAGGTGGGCTTGGGCGGGAAGGCCATTTCTAGGTGACTCGAGATGATGTGTTGAAGGAATTGAAAAAGGTGATCTTTAAGTACAGTTCCAGCCTCGAATTCTATCATTTGACACTAACAGAGATGGTAACCTGAACTGTGTGGCATCCATATGGCATCCCATGGGCCATCACTTACCCCGGAAACCACAGTCCTGTGGGTGCCCCAGCACCTGCGCGAGGGAGCACAGAGGGGCCACCTCCTTGTAGATCATTAGGCACATCTGTGAGAAAGTGAGTAGAGAAGGGACACAGAAGCTTGTCTCAAGAAGCCTGAGAACTCCTTAAGCGAAGCGTGTTGGATGACTTCCTTGAACATCTACACCGCATGAGGGAGTGACTGGAGTCTGCATAGACAGGCATCGGTTTGTTTTGAAAGCGAATTCTTAATTCAGTTTCTGAGCTCTGGAAACTATAATACTTTCAACACAATCTGCCAAAAATGATGTGTTTTTATGGTGCCTGGTACTTGTTACAACACTGTACGTGCTTTTCCACGTGATCTCAATGAATGTCGATTCCTCTCGTCCTGGGTTTGACTGTAAGTAGCCAGGAAGCAGTGCTCCCCAGGGGCCTAACTTCCTTTAGATCTCTCCAACATGCACAGGAAAAACTAACAAAACAAAACAGAAAAACAGAGACATTGGGCAAGAGGTTCCAACATTCTGTTTCTCAGCTTCCAAGACAACATGGCAAAAATGATGGAGTTAGAGGCAGGATGGATAATTGGCTGCAGAGGGCTCTGGAAAGTGCGAGTGCCACCACGTGCGTACTCAAACATGTCCCAACTTCTAATTTCTCGCTGGAAAACGATTGCATAGCCCATGCACTCCTCTCTTTACTGAAATGTTTAGCAAGACCCCGGAGCTTCCTGTTTTTGCCTTTTCCCTAATTGCCCAAATCAGATTTCATTTTATAATGTTGCTGTGATATCCAGGAAGGGTGGACTTGGCTGACGTCCGCACTCAGCGTTCTGCTGACGGGCAGACGCACGGTCCCAGCCTCTCCTGCTGAGCCTTGCTCACGGCCCGTGGCCCGTGCACTCGTTCCTCAGTCGACGCTGGCACATCAGGCTGCTTCCCTCGGAGACTGAGGGGAGACTGACCTTCCTGAAGGCTCCTCTCGCTTGCGGAGGGGGTCACCTGTGGGCACTCCTCTGGAGCAAGCAGTGTCATCTCAACCCACAGAAGGAGCAGCAGACACACAGCAGTGTTTCCAACTGCGAGTCTAGACCTATTAGAGGGCCTGAAATAAATCTAATGGATGATAACCTGAAATAAATATAATGGATGACAATCAGCATTTAAAAAGTGGAGTAGAGTAGACCAGAATTTAGGAGAAGAGCAGGTAAAATGTCACAGTGTCCTGCTGGGGCATTCACAGGACTGTGGTTTCCAGGGTGATGGCCATTGCCACCACAAGGGCCCATGAGATGCCATATGGATGCCACACAGTTCAGGTTACCATCTCTGTTAGTGACAATTGTAACAGGGGAAAGCAATAATATTATTTGGTGAAACCTCAGTTGTTGCTTCAGTTATAAACATTCATCAATATGAATGAGGACATTATGTCATGGTGCAAAATCCATTTCCTACCATGGGTTGCAATCAAAATAACTTGAAAGCTACTGAAATATTTAACTGGTGGATGGTTTCATTCAACCATCTCCAAAATTCTTGTCATTGGCAAATGATAAGCAGGTTGTTTATTTGGGGAACTGGAGAGAAATGCTCTTAGTTACGCATTGCATAAACCTATTGACTCTGATGTTTCTCTTAGCAAGCCTGTGCCACATGCTACCCAGGAAAACTCCTGGTAGTTCAGCCACCTTCCTTTCCCTTGGTTCCTTCTAGCTCCTTAGCAGAATCCCCTGGAGGAGTAGGCATTGAGACTGGTGAATCGGAGGATAGGAGCAGATTCCATATCCCTCTGATGAAACCCACTAAAAATCATTTACTGCAACATTTGTCTGTAGGATTAGCAAAGGGCAACTATCGTATAATAGGTCTAGAGCAGAGCAGCTTGTGCAAAGAGGCAGCAGAAACTTCACCCAGTGCTTGGGCATCATTTTCCTTGATGCTTCGTTTTTTTTTGTGTGTGTTTTTTTTATATTGTGTTAAAACGTATATAACATAAAGTTTAACATTTTAGCATTTTTTAACCAATGAAAAACTAGTTTAGTTTCACTTGAAAAGCATGCAAATCCAAGTATATTGTTTTTTCCAAACAACTGTGAAATTCTGTTACTTCACTACCATAATAGTAGGTGACAGTTCTGGAAATTATGTTACTATGTAGATAAAAAGAGGAGATGTAATTAAAAAGAAAAATTCTATGCATAAACATGCGGATGACTCTAAAACATCTTTTCTAATTTGGCAAAATACATGTGGATATGAAACACCCATTGCTGTTTGAATCATTTTTTAAATGTGTGGTTCAGTGGCAGTAAGTGCATTCATAGTGTTGCACAACCATCACCACCATCCATCTCCAGAACTTTTTCATCTTCCCAAACTGAAACTCTGTACTCTTTAAACAAAAACTCTCCAATTCCCCTCTTCCCAGCCCTGGGCAACCACCATTCTATTTTCTGTCTCTATGAATTTGCCCACTCTAGGAACTTCATGCAAGTGGAGTCATACAGTATTTGACTTTTTGAGACTGGTTAATTTCACTGAGTATAATTTTGTCAAGGTTCATCCATGTCGTAGCATGCGTCAGAATTTCTTTCCTTTTTAAGGCTAAATAATATTTTGCGTTGTATGTATATATTCTGATGTCATTTTAAAAATACTCTTTGCTTCTCCATGGAATTCATTGTGTAATACTCTTTCTGGACCAGAAGCAGAAGAAATAATGTAATGAAGGTATTATTGTTCAAAAAAGACCTTGAGATAGTAAATTGAAAATCCCACAGCCAAAACACAATCTGGTGACTGACTTCTCTGGCTCTCTTTTGCTGACATTGGAAGTTTTAAAAGGCTAGAACATGCCTTTCTTTTCTACAATGCCAAATTTCAAAACCTGTTGAGACTTTTTAGTCCTTATCCCTAGAAGTGGGACCCAGCATTCCTTGAAAACTGGCTGGCTACCATCTCTCAGAGCTGCATCTAGCATGTGTTAGTGGGAAGCAGAAGAGAACTGTTACTTTGTTGTTCACATTCAACCTCCACCCCTTTTCTTTAATGTAACTTAACTATGATTTTTAGGACAGAAATCATTTTTGCTATTTGTCATTCTCCTCTTTTCCTCACTATCCAGGTTCTAGAGGACCTAGGTGCCCAGCCAGAAGTGACATTCGTACAGAATGGAATTGTAAAGGATGAAACAGGAACAGAACAGGAACAGAGCGAATGATCCTCACGTTTAGGTCATATGTCTACCCAATGACTCGGTGACAAATGCAGGTGGATAATCACTAACCGGTGATTAAGCTCAGTCTGGCAGGTGCCTCTGAAGGATCTTACCCAGCCAACCCCTCTGGAGAGTATTACAAATATACATGGCAGGTCCCTCTCTTTGTTCCCTACAAATACCCAGGAAATGGAGTCTGAAGATAGCTCATTGAGGCATCAAAACCGTCAAAACTACTTTTCAAAATCCACCAATTAACAATGACTTTATGACTATTTAATAAATGGCTAGCACAATGCTAGAAGTATTATGATGGATACAAAGAAATGAAACACAATCCCTAGTCTTCACTAAAATCAGCCCCTAGGAACCCATACAGATGATAGAAAAGTAAGTGCTTGGTTTTGGACACATGGGCATCGAGTGTGGATGGTGCATTCAGGGAAACCTCTGTGTTAACTTTTAATATGCAATGCCAGTGCATTTCCAATAGAAACCATCACTCACCTCTGTCTCTAGAACAGAGATACAATCACTTCCTACTTCTTCTTTACTGTATACTCCCTGCTCAATCAATTCCTTTAATGATTAAAATATCCCTTTGCAGATTTCCTTAATTTTTTTTTTTTTGCAATAAATAGGGTAACCAAGGCCAGATGAGGCTCAGAGTGAAAAATATTCACTGCACAGGAAAATTAAAATAACCCCACTTAAAAGTAATCAGCATCAAAGAGGAAAATGAGGTCAACACAAACATTTCCTCCATTTCCAACATGAGAGAAATTCCTCCCAGGCTTTTAGTCATGCTCGTTTCTGTTCATTTCTAGGTTCATTTCATGTGACTTTCCCTGGGTCTTATTTGGGTTGTTAGAATCAGAAATGACACTTTTACTTAAGTCAAGCATTGCACGGGCTCTGTTGTTCTTAGAGACGGCGGAGTTACTCTGCAAGAGGGAATACAGCACACATTTCACCAGGAAGAGAACTGGAACCTCTTTCTTTCAAAAACTTTAAGCGCTGGCTGAAAGATGCTGAAAGACGCTCCGCAGCTCCACAGAACTGGAGGAGCACACACCCCAGGGCTGGGAGACACCTCTCCTCGTGGAAAAGGACATTTTCTTGAGTGCGTCTGCCACCCAGGCCTGAATTCCAACTGTATCCTTGGAAGTCTGTTTATCCCACGGCCTTGGCTGCAATCCAGTCTAGGTGATCCCTGAGAACAATATTTCTTTAGTGTGTTTGTTCATGTATTCAGTGGCCATCAAAACCTGCATATGCCAGGGTGCTTATGAAAAATCCAGATCTTTGGAACTCCAATCAGGCTTAATGATCTTGAATCTCGAAGGTGGAGCTCACGAGTGGACTTTCTTTAACATTCTCAGGGGGCCTTTCCCTTTCCTTTGATCCATCAGCCACTGAAAGGGCAGAGGGACGCCAGCCAGCTTGGATTTGGGGGAGGGACTAGTAATTGACTTGGGAACAGCATTGGGCAGCAGAGCATCCTTACAGCAGGTCAGAGTGATGGCCGGGGAAGGGCCAGGAGAAGTGACCAGTGGCCTCTGCCTATAAAAGAGCCTCGGGCAAATGCCAGAACTGGGAAGAAAGCTAGGCTCAAAAAAAGCACAGCCTGGTTATATATTTGCCTGGGGACCCACTGACTTTTCATTCCCAGACTTCATGTGAAAACCAGATTTCTTCTTCCCACTCCTCAAGCCCCCTGCAATCTCCCTCTCCCCCAGCACCACTTATCCAACCTGCACGTTATCCAGAGAGAAGGCTGGATCCAAATGGAAAGTTTATGAGAGGAAAAGAAGGGCATGTGGTGCTTCTTGGGGTGGCGTGGGGGGTGGGGGTGGACTGTTGGTTGCCATGGGAACCCTGCCTGCCGCAGCGTCTGAATGGTTTTCTGTCTGCTGACGTCCAGCTCTTTGGGGCAGGCCCTGGCATCGGTGGGGACAGCGGCAGGGACTGGGCACCACACTCTCTGTGTCCCCTGTTTCCGGCATCCGGCCCGGTGGCTTCCACCCAACAGGTCTCCTGGTAGCAGGCAGGGTGTCTGGGATTGAATGCTTCCTCCTGACCCCATGTCCTGCTGCTGCCGCCCTCCCCCGCTGGGAAACAAAGGGAAACAGAGGGTGTTTCCCAACTGTTTGAAGAGAGAGTCCTTGTTTTCCTCTTGCATTTCATTCTTTCTTCCCTTGTCATCCGAACATGAAGCCTTGGCCATGTGCCTGTCCCCTGCTGGCCAGCTGTCCTTGCCATTCTCAATTCTGAATTTTTATTTATCTTGTAGGAACTGCAGGATTTGTTTTCACCCAGCCTGGTACACTGGGTGAGCTGCTGCGGTCTCTAGTTTGCCCTCTTTAATTTTGCCTCCAGCACCTGGTTAGAAAGGCTGAAATGACCGCCACCCACAGGATCCAGGGGCACACTGAATGGTTTTGGCTTATTTGAAAGGTTATTAGACCAGGTTAAGAACGGCCAAGGACGCTAGGTGGCTGGCACAAGCTGTGTGTGGACCGTACAGGGCCACGATGTAGGCCTCCATTGTCCCACACCAACTCCTCCAGCGGCCAGCTGTTTCCAAACCTCTAGACTTTTCCATGGCCTATTTCTCTGCTTGGACCAAAGTTAAAATGAGTTGAGAAGAGGAAATATTCAGGCCAATGAATAAGAGTGTAAAAATAATAGGCAGCCAACAAAATGTAGCAAAAAGATCACAAGTCCAGGCTTCAGAAGGCTATATTTAGCTCCGCTTGGCCATAATTGCTTGTGTGAACCTAAGCAAATTTATGATATTTCTGGTCCTCAGTTTCTGAATTGTAAAAATGGAACAAATAACATCCTTCCCAATTTGTCCATCCAAATAAGCTTATGGACATGAATGTGCTTGAAAAGAATTTTTAGAAAATAAATGAGTGAACAACTAGACAGAAAATAAGTAAGGAAATAGGGCACTTAAGCAATGCAATAAACCAGATAGATCTAACAGATATATACAGAACACTCTAGCCAACAACAGTAGCATATATACTTTTCTCAAGTGCACATGGGATATTTTCTAAGATAGGCCAATGTTAGGCCACAAATTAAGTCTCAATAGATTTAAGAAGATAGATATCATACAAAATATCTCCCCCAACCACAATGGAATGAAATTAGAAATCAATAACAGAAGTAAAACTGGAAAATTTGCACATTTGTGGAAATTAAACAGGAAAATCTTAAACAACCAATGGATCAAAGAAGAAATCAGAAGGGAAATTAGAAAATACTTAGAGATGAAAGAAAATGAAAACACAACATACTAAAACTTACAGGATGCAGAAAAAGCACTGCTAAGGGAAAAATTTATAGCACATTAAAAAATAAGAAAGATTTCAAATTAACAACCTAACTTTACAACTTAAGGAACAGAAAAACAACAACAAACTAAACCCAAAGCTAGTACAAGGAAGGAAATAACAGAAATCAGAGCAGGGATCAAGGAAATAAAGAATGGGAAAAGAAAATACAGAAAATCACTGAAACCAAAAGTTGATTCTTTGAAAAGATCAACAAAATTTGCAAATATTTAATTATATTAACTAAGAAAAAAAGAGAGAAAACTCAAATTACTAAAATCAGAAATGAAAGTGGGGACATTACTACCAATTCTACAGAAATAAAAGGAATTATAAGAGAGTACTATGAACAATGACACACCAAGAAACTGGATAACCTAAATGAAATGGACAAATTCCTAGAAGCAAAAAATCTACCAAGACTAAATCATGAAGAAATAGAAAGTCTAAGTAGACTATAACTAGTAAGGAGATTGAATCAGTATTCAAAAATCTCCCAACAAAGAAAACCCCTAGACCTGATGGCTTTACTGGTGAATTCAACCAAACATTTAAAGAAGAACTAACACCAATCCTTCTCAAACTGTTTAAAAAATTGAATAGGAGAGAATACTTCCTAACTCATTCTAGGATGCCAGCATTACCCTGATACCAGAATCAGACAAAGATACTACAAGGAAAAAACAAAAACAACAAACAAAACTACAGACCAATATCCCTGATGAACTCTGATACAAAAATTCTCAACAAAATACTAGCAGCAAACCAAATGCAGGAGCATATTAAGAGGATCATTCACTGTGTCTAAGTGGGATTTATTTCTGCAGTGCAAAGATGATTCAACATACAAAATGGAACAACGTAATATCTCACATTAACAGAATGAATGAACAAAACCACCTGAGAATCTCATTGATGAAGAAAAAGCATTTGAGAAAACTTAAAACCCCTTCATGATATAGTAAAAACACTCAAACCAGTAATAGAAGGAAACTACCTCAGCATAATAAAAGCCATATGTGAAAAACCTACAGCAAACATTATATTCAATGATAAAAGACCAAAATATTTTTCTTTAAGATCAAGAAGAAGGCAAGGATGCCTGCTTTTTGCCATTTCTATTCAACATAATACCAGAAGTTCTAGCCAGAGCAATTAGGCAAGAAAAATAAATAAAAGGCATCCAGTTTGGAAAAAAAGAACTAAAATTATCTGTTTGGAGAAGACATAAGTTTTCTTGTGTGTAGAAAACCCTAAAGATTACACAAAAAATTATTAAAACTAATAAATTCACAAAAATAGCAGGATACAAAGTCAACACACACATATCAGATGCATTTCTATACACTAATGAACAAGCTGAAAAGGAAATTACAAAAGCAATTTTATTTACAATAGCACCAAGAAGAATAAAATATTTAGAAATTAATCTAGCCAAAAAGGTGAAAGAATTGTATAATAAAATCTACAAAACATTGCTGAAAAAATTAAAGAAGACATAAATAAATGGAAACATATCCCATGTTCATGGATTGGAAGACTTAATATTGTTAAGTCTTCTGGCAATACTATCCAAAGCAATCTACAGATTCAACGCAAATGCTATCAAAATCCCAAAGACATTTTTAGCAGAAATAGAAAAACCCATCCTAAAACGCATAGGGAATTTCAAGGGGCCCCGAATTGCCAAAACAATTTTGAAAAGAACAAAGCTAGAGGACTTGCACTTCTTGATTTCAAAGCTTACTACAAATCTACAGTAATCAAAACAGGGTGGCACTGGCATAAAGACAGACATATAGACCAATGGAATAGAACAGAAAGCCCAGAAATAAACCCTCACTTACGTGGTCAAATGATTTTTGACAAAGGTGCCAAGTCCATTCAATGGGAAAAGACAATCTTTTCGACAAATGGTGCTAGGAAAACTGGATATCTACATGCAAAATAATGAGGTTGGACCCACACTTAAGACTGTATACAAACATTACCTCAAAATTGATCAAAGACCTTACAAAATTGATATAAGACCTAAAACTACAAAACTCATATAAGAAAACGGGGCAAAAGCTTCATGACATTGGATTAGGCAGTGATTTCTTGGATATGACAACAAACTCACAGAAGATAAAAGACAAAATAGACAAATAGGACTTCACAAAAATTTTAAAAATTTGTGTATTAAAAGACACTAACAGCAGAGTACAGTGTAATTCACAGAATGGGAGAAAATATTTGCAAATCCTATATCTGATAGAGATTGATATCTACAATTACAGAGAACTCCTAAAACTCAACAACAAAAAAATCAAACAACCTGATTCTAAAATGGGCAAAAAATTTGAATAGACATTTCTCCCAATAAGACATACAAATGGCTAATAAGTACATAAAAAGTTGCTCAACATAAATGCAAATCAAAACTATAATGAGATAACATCTCATACTCTTTAGATAGTTACTATCAAAAAAACAAAAATAGGCCGGGCGCGGTGGCTCACGCCTGTAATCCTAGCTCTCTGGGAGGCCGAGGCGGGCGGATTGCTCGAGGTCAGGAGTTCGAAACCAGCCTGAGCAAGAGCGAGACCCCGTCTCTACTATAAAATAGAAAGAAATTAATTGGCCAACTAATATATATACAAAAAATTAGCCGGGCATGGTGGCGAATGCCTGTAGTCCCAGCTACTCGGGAGGCTGAGGCAGGAGGATTGCTTGAGCCAGGAGTTTGAGGTTGCTATGAGCTAGGCTGACGCCATGGCACTCACTCTAGCCTGGGCAACAAAGCGAAACTCTGTCTCCAAAAAAAAAAAAAAAAAAAAAAAAAAAAAAAAAAAAAAACAAAAATAGCAAATATTGGTGAATATGTGAAGAAATTAGAACTCTTGTGTACTGCTGGTGAGAATGTAATATGATATAGACACTTTGGAAAACCATATAGTGCTTCCCTAAAAGATTGAAAATAGAATTACCTATGATCCAGCAATTCTACTTCTGGGTATATAATCCAAAAGAATTGAGATCAGAGTCTGGAAGAGATATTTATGCACTCATGTTCACAGCAGCATTATTTGCAATAGCTAACCCATGTCCATCAACAGATGAATGGATAAGCAAATGTAGTATGTAAATACAATGGAATATTATTCAACCTTCAGAAGGAAGGAAATTTTCACACATGCAACATGAATGAGGACATTATGCTAAGTGAAATAAGCTAATCACAAAAGTACTCCACAATTCTACTTACATAAAGTAGCATAATCAAAATCATAAACATAGAAAGTAGAATGGTAGTTGCCATGGGCTGAAGGGGGGGGGAATGGGGAGTTATTGTTTAACGGGTAGAGTTTCAGTTTTATAAGATGAAATAGTTATGGAGATGGATGGTAGTGATGGTTGCACAACATTATGAATGTATTTAACACCACTGAACTATATACTTAAAAATGGTTAACATGGTCAATTTTATGTTATGTTTATTTTACCAAATAATAAATTAAGGAAAAGAATTTACTATGCCAATTAGTAAGTCAATAATTTTTCAAACAACACTTCAGAGAATAAATGATTTTCAAGATCTCTCAAGTGTTTTAGAAAGGCACATTTAGGTTTTGACAATGGAATCACTAATTGATTGACAATAATGTTGATTATTGTGCTAATTAAAAAAACCCATTGTTCTAAATGCAATGTGATATCCTAGATTATATTCCAGAACAGGAAATTGAAATCTGAATAAGATGTCAAGTTTAGTTAATAGTAATATACTGATGTTAGCTTCTTAGTTTTGGCAAATGTACCATAGTAATGAAAGCTGTTAACATTAAAAAAAATCTGGGTGAAAGGTTAAAAAAAAAAAAGAATGAAAGCAGAAATGATTTGGACAACAGGGTTAAGAGCAGAATGATTTATGGAATAATACAGCAAAAAATGCTACCACATTAAAGAAATACTACCAGGAATTTATAACTCATAAGGAAATGGATCAAAGAGGTCAGGAACAATCCGGCCCCCCAAAAAAGCTTGGTCATTTTTTCCCAATTGTTTAAAAGAGAAAAATTAATGAATGTTATCTTTATTTTGCCCAAAGGTAACTCACAGGAACTGGAAGGGCTGGACCAGGACATTGGGTTCATGGATCAAAATATGCCTTTGATGGAGCTAAATCCCAGGTAATTAAAGTCCTGGAAACATTCCCTGAACTCAAGGGCCTGGCTAGACTTCCTTCCAATCAAACGTGTAGCTAGGGTGAGAGATAAACCAAGGGACCAATAAAACCTACAGTCCAGAGCTTGGGAGAACGGCCAGAGGTGATGCAGCTCAAGTACTGCACTTTAAAAGACGTTGAAACAGATATTTAAAGACAAAAGAGAGGAGGCTGCTGCTATTATTCCTGCTTACTTGAGTTAAGGCTCAAACTCCAAATCCTGACACAGGTAAGTGGCTCAGACTTTTTAAGTTGGCCACAGCCATCTTCAGGTCTCCTTCTCCCATGGCGTGCCATCCTCAACCTGAGCCTTCATCTAGTGCCCTGCCACCGCAGTTGTCCTGCCTTGCTCCCAGCCCTCACGTTGGGCCTGTCTGACTTTCCTTTCTGCTGTGGCATCTCAGTTGGTATTCCATGCCCCCCAAGCCTCTGCCTGCCAGCCCCCCATTTCTTTCAATGGAGGCTTGCCATGTCATCCAAGCCAAGCATTACCCAAGCCTTGCTTCCACACAAGTGGCAGGGGGCCAGAGCGAGCCAGCCCTTTGATGCCACCTCTGACACTTCATCTCTGTGGACTTCTAGAACAGGTGTCTGTAAACTTTTCTGTAATGGACCAAAATAGTAAATATTTAGGGCTTTGTGGGCCATACAGTCTCTGTTGTAACCACTTAACTGCAATTGTACAAAAACAGCCATAGACAATATGTAAACAATTGGATATGGCTATATTCCAATAACATTTTACTTGTAGACCTAAAATTTAAATTTCATATAATTTTCACATATTAGGAAATATTATTTTTGATCCTTTAAAAATAATGTAAGCATATGAAAACCACACCTAGCAGGTTGTACAAAAACGGGCAGCAGACCACATTTGGCCCATGACCCATAGTTTGCAGACCCTACTCTGGCACAGCACTGTCTAGTACAGTAGCCGCCAGTCACAGGTGACTACCGGGCACCTGAAGTGTAGCTAGTCTGAGCTGAGATGTACTCAAAGTGCAAAATAGACCCCAGATTTCCAAAACTTAGTACAAAAAATGCAAAATATCTCATTAATAATTTTTATATTGGTTGCATGTTAAAATGATAATATTTCAGATATAGTGGGCTTAAACTATTAATTTCACCTGTTTCTTTTTACTCTTTGAAATGTGGCTACTAGAACATTGACGCTTACGTATGTGGCTGGCATTGTGGCTTTGCTGGACAGCAGGAGCCTACAGGCGATGCCTTGGCGTTCACGAAATGAATTCCTGGGCTTCAGAGCATCCCTGGAGATCACCCAGCTTAGTTCTGAGAGGTGAGGCAGGTCCCCAAATATCACAGCTGCTTGGACAAGGACCCTGGTGTTCTTGTGCTGTCAGCCTGTGGCATTCCCATCATGCCACTTCTGTTCAGGTGAGGGGTTCTAGTGGTGAGGAAGGGGCAGGAGTTGCAAGCCTACGTTGACTCTGCAATCCCAAAAAGTAAGCAATTTCCTGCTCTGTCAGCTCCAGATGCTGGGATAACTGCCTCTCTGTCTTTCTCCTTTATCACTTCCAATTTTTTTCTGAAAGTCTGGCTCCAGGGACACTGAACAGAATCCTAGTTAAAAATCCTTGTTAAAAATATAGAGATTATGGACCAGGCACGGTGGCTCACGCCTGTAATATCAGCTACTCAGGAGGCTAAGGCAGGAGGATCACTTGAGGCCAGGAGTTGGAGACTGCAGTGAGCCATGATGATGCCACTGCATTCCAGCCTGGGTGACAGAGCAAGATCCTGTCTCTATAAAAATAAGAAAAAAAAAAAAAAGAAAGATTCCAGGCCTTATCCCCAGAGATTACTGAATCAGTGGGTCTGGGCTGGGGCCTGTGAGTCTGCATTTCGATAGGAAGTCCCTTGGGTGATTCTTTGCACACATTAACCTTTGACTTCTGCTGTTCCTGGGGTGGCTTTGGAATCCTGATCTATATGACACAGAGCCAATATCTTTAATATGGTAGGAAAATAGACTAAATATTAAAGTGGGTTGAAAGTCCTTATTTTGCAAGCACTGTGATCTCGAAAGAAAGTAATCATATAGGTGACATAATATGATTGTAGCAGTAGCTGTTGGATAATCTTGACTTCCCTTCTGTGTTTTCCCTCAGAGCTCTCTAAAAAGAGTAATTTTGGATCTGAAAGGCAGCTGTTAGGCCTTTGAATTCCTTGCAGATTGTGCCTTTCAGTATTCTGTCCAACATCAGCTGCAGGTGGGTGCACAATATAGTTTAAATAGTATTAATCAAAATATTCCTGGTGTGTGCAGGGAATGAAAGTTTAACCAAAACTTACCAAAGACATTGCCATGGTTAGCAGTTCTGTATTCCAGCATGGGCCAGAAATTCAAGCCAACACATGTGCATACTTTAAATATTGGGGGAGATAAATTAAAATGTTCTGTTTCTTTTTGTCACAGAAATGTCTTTAATTTTGCGATTTTGCTGGTACACGAAACAAATGATATCTCTATAAGCTATAATTTGAAAGAGTACCCAGTATAACCTTCATACTGTATGTAAAATAATAGTATTTTCAGATGGAAGTTAAAGTAATAAATCATTTATGAGAGAAGTAGCCACACTGTTTCAAGACAACAAATGCAGTTCCTAGTTATGATCCAGGAAAGAGTTCAACCTTTCCAAGAAGATTTAAACATGCCACTGCAGTGTTGGAGATTGTCAGAAGGATGTCAGATGCAAATTATAAAATGTTATCTTAGCCTTATATCAACTCATAGTGATCTATCACTTGAAATGCTTCAACTGAGATGGAAATGTTTCAGGGAAGAAGTCAAGCACAACTATTTATTAATATATTCATGCATGCATTCAACCAGTATGTGAGTACCAAATTTAATGTAAGTCACCAGGAAATACATATAGACCCTGCCCTCAAGTAGCTATAATCTAGGAGGAATATGTAATATTTAGTATAACTAAAGTCCGACAGAGAAAGTGATAAGTACCATATGAAGGATATAAGGTTAAATAGTCCTATGGTATTATTTCTATTTTTTTTTTTTTTTTTTAGAAAATGGAGTCTTGCTCTGTCACCCAGGCTGGAGTGAGTATTATTTCATGTGAGACTGAAAAATCACTTCCAACTGGGGCCACCAAAAAAAGGCTTCAAGGAGGGAGTAAACTTTGAGTCAATCATAAAGTACAAGTTTCGCCCATGAGGTTATGAGGAAGAGGGGGAGAAAAAGGAAGGGTATTTCTACCTGAAGGGTGGTGAGAAAATGGAGGCATACACAGGTGACAGCCTGGAGCTGTTGGTTCACCTGGAGCGCGGGGTTAGGAAGGGAGGGATGAGACCACTGCCTTATATCAACACTGCAAACATGATTTTTTTTGGCCTGGAACTGTGAGACCTTACATAAATCTAAAGAAAAGCAAAGGTTTCTATTAAGGAAAATTGGAATTTACAGATCTTGTCATATTAGAATTAAGGACTTCTCTGTAGTGATTGAAGATGGTAGTATTAGCTCAAATAAGTAGAAGCACATAGTACCTACTAAGCTAAAGAAAATCATTTACTCAAGATATTATGCAAGCAGAACATTTAGATTCAAGAGGAATTTAATTAACTTATAGATAGATAGTAAGACTGAATATTGTTGAGAGAACTGAACAGTGTTTTGGGGAGCCCAAGTTCAATCTTACATGGTTAGTCCCCTGCACAGGGTGTGATTCTCCCCTAAAATGCCTTAGTCCTAGAGTGTAATTGGTTCAGAGCTTGGGTTTGGGCTTTGGACTGATCTGGGTTCAAGTTCAGTTCTGTAGCATGCAAGATTTGTGACACTGGGCAAATTATAGTTGAGCCTTGAACAACACAGGGCGTTAGAGGTACCAACTCCCCACACAGTAGAAAATTTGGGTATAACTTTGGACTCACCAGAAACTTAACTACTAACAGCCTACTGTTGACCAGCATCCTTACCAAGACCATAAACAGTTAATTAACACATATTTGCACGATACAGTTTATTGTATTTAACGCAATACAGTATGTGCATTATATACTGTATTCTTACAATAAAGTAAGCTAGAGAAAGCCACATGTTATTAAGACAATCATAAGAAAGAGAAACTGCATTTACAGTATTGTACTGTATTTATTGATACCGTGTGTTTGCATGGTCTGTTTGCAAGTTGAATCTTTTGTCTGCAATGGCAGGCAGCTGCAGCTGCAGACCTCCATCTCTGGTGCATACGAAGCAATTCAAGTTTTGCTTGTAATGTTATGACTTTGCTTCTGGGAAGCACTTCCAGCAACACTAGTGGCCCTTTGTATGGGTCCCATGGGGTTATTTCAAGGTTTAAGGTATTGCACTAAACGTGATAAATAAATATGCGAGAATTGTAAGAGATCCCTTTTTACTGCGACACGCAATTTACTGGAGAGACAACTGCCGAAGCAGAGATGATCAGCATCGCGGGGCATCTTAAACAGATACTCAAAACACTTGAGCTCGCCCCAGTAGGAGGTGACTACAAAATCATTATAGTAGTACAAGTATGTACTGCAGTTATTAATAATTTTATGCAGTTATGATTTAATACTGCATACTTGCATGTGTTTGTATTTCTCTCGACTTAGAATGGCACTATCTATGTTCTGTAAGGGTGTGCATAAGTTTTGATACATTTTAACTTTTTATAATAGATTTGTGTATATTTTATGGTAATAAATGATAAAATAGACTAGTATCTACTTATATTTTATGCATTCATGACGAGCCTAACTTTTTCTCAATATTTTCTTTATTTCTAGATTACGCAGTTCATCTGCAAGTTTTTTCAAATTGTTGCAAATTTTCAAAAAATTTTCCAACATATTTATTGAAAAAAAAAAACCACTTATAAGTGGACCTGCACGGTTCACACTTGTGCTGTTCAAGTGTCAATTGCACTTTATCTTTCTGAGTTCCAGATTCATCTGTAAAATGGTGACAATGACATCCATCCCACAGGAGTGTTATGAGAACAACCATAGCAAATAAGAAAAAGCTTGGGAAAGGTTAGCAGAGTGTCAGCACTAGGCAGCTGTTGGCTGTTATTGTTTTTGCCCGAGTTGAGTGGACCACAGGCCCAAGTTGAGGGGACATTTCCTTTGGTCTAAACTTAGGGTTTAAAAGGAGTAAGTAAGTATGTCAGAGCCTGCCTTCAAAAGGAGGCCTAACACATATGTATCATATTTAGCACACCCAAGGATTGTGATTTTGTTTACCTGTGGCATTGAATGGCCTGCGTCACACGTGAATTTGATTTTAGGTATCTAAAAGCTTCAATTGTCAAGTTCAAAAATCCACACACAAGACTAATCTGGTCTGGTCCCCAGAGCCGGGCTGAGGCTCAGAGGTTTTTGAGGGCAAGAGCTGAACAAATTAGCGCTAGGTGTCAGGGCAAGGCTAAAACAACACGGTCTGAGGGAATGTGATACTGAGCTGGGATTGAAATAACAGGGAGCTCCGGCTGGTATAGGCGAAAAGAGAAAGTCGAAATTGCGTGTAGGGGAAAAACACCAAAACACACAGCTGAATTTCAGGAGTCAAGGAAAACAAGGAGAGTAATGGCGGGTAAGAGAGATGGCCCCAGCGGAGGCCACAGTAATCTTGTCTGGAAAGGCTGAACTCAGAGCCGAATTCTGTAACCTGTCATTTGCTCAGAGGTGGGCTGTGAGGCCCAGTCCCAAGACTCTCTGAGGAAATGTAGGGGATGGAGGTTAACCACAGCGACTCAACAGGGCTGGCGTCAGCTGTCCCTTCCCCTTCTCAGACTGCTTTTGCCACGGGTTAGGTGATGTCTGAGGAAATCTGTTGTCATGGAGCAACGAGACTCTCCATGGCAACGTGAAGCACTTCAGGGCTCTTCAGGGCTCTCCCCCGGCCCCCATGAGCTCAGTTCTCAGAGCCGCCTCCGCCTCCCTGGGTGAGGTTTCTCCTGAGGCCTCCGCCAGGAGTCCTTCTCTCCTCAGAGCTCTCCCGTCCTCAGCTGCTCCCATCCCAGAGAACCCCCTCTTCCGTTTCCTCCGAAAGCTGGCCCGAGGCCCTCCTCACAGGCTTCCTCCTCAAGCCTGAGTTTACATGTCTCAACTGTTTTGAAAAGCAACACCAGCACTCAGGAACAGTCCAGATTTGTAAGAAATCAGATGGAGTCGGAAAGAAGTTTGATCTTGAATAGTGACAATAATAATCATGACCTTCAATTCCTCAAGTACTGAAGCCCTGGTCTCTTCACCAAAGCCACCACCAGGGAGTTTGGGAAGGGCTGTCCCTCCTAGCAAGCTGGCTGTGCTTGGCGAGAGATGGAAGTGTTTTCTTACTCCTGTATTTCTTTGCTGCCTCCTTTATGTTTCTTCTGTTCCCACCTCTTGTCCCTGCACATCTCCCTCCCTCCCACCAGCCCTCCACCTTAAGAGCTTTCCCCAGTGACCTGAGAGCCTCCAGAATGAAACAGGAATAAGGGAGAGTGAGATGCAATAGGAAGATCTTTCCAGAGCTGAGATGTCCAAGGTGTTCAATGAAATATTTTGGGTTTGGTAGAACTTTCTAAAAAAATACTTATAGACACCGGTACCAAAAACAAAACCCAAACTCATCTCTTTTCCTTTTGATTTTCTCCTGCACCTTTGCACCTTACACTCAGTGTTTGATACTCTTCGGGCGCCTTCTGTGTGGTGGGCACTATACCAAGTTCTAGTGAGACAGAGTAATCGGACAAAGCTCTTGCCCTTAAGGAATTTACAGTCAAAGAAACTTCCAGTTATCTTTATCTTTTATTCATGCATGTCTTAGAGACCTACTATGTGCTAATCCAGTTTTTCTCGAACACAGTGTATAGGCCTAGCAGGATGATTTTGCTTGTATGTAAAAGGAGATGGGTAGGCCGGGCACGGTGGCTCACGCCTGTAATCCTAGCTCTCTGGGAGGCCGAGGTGGGCAGATTGCCCAAGGTCAGGAGTTCAAAACCTGAATTCCAGTCTCCAACCCGTAAGAGCCTGAGCAAGAGTGAGACCCTGTCTCCACTACAAATAGAAAGAAATTAATAGGCCAACTAATATATATAGAAAAAATTAGCCAGGCATGGTGGCGCATGCCTGTAGTCCCAGCTACTCGGGAGGCTGAGGCAGAAGGATCACTTGAGCCCAGGAGTTTGAGGTTGCTGTGAGCTAGGCTGACACCACAGCACTCACTCTAGCCTGGGCAACAAAGCGAGACTCTGTCTCAAAAAAAAAAAAAAAAAAGGAGGTGGAAAGTCGGTGGCTGTAGCTGAGGGGCAGGGTTTACCAGTTAAGAGAGGAGGGGGCAGGAGGAAGGAAGGGAGGGAGCATGGCGGGTACAGTTCTAAGCAAGGGGAAGGCACTGTGGTTTCTATTCAGGCTCTGGGGCCATTGGTGACCCCCGCACACGCTGTTATACACACCCACACCTAAGGTGTCTTTGCTCACCGTCTGGTTTCCAGGTAGGGCTGGGCAAGCAGAGACCTATAGGGGCAGAACATCCCACCCTGGGGCCCTGCTCTGAGGCCAAGGCTCACGGGAAAGGCCAAGGCAGGGCTGTGGCCTCAGGTGACACAGCAGTTCTGGGAGGCAGAGAAGCTCTGGCACTGATGGACACACCTGAATTCCAGTCCCCAACCCGTAATTAGCGGTATAAGCTTAAGTCACTTCACCACTTGGTGCCTCAGTTTTTCTCAGCTGTAAAATGGAAACAGAGTAACTAAATCACTGAGTTATGATGAGAATTAAACAGTTTAATCCTGTGTGGCATGCAGTTCATGCTCAGTAAGGGGTCACTGGCTCAGACAGGACACCAAGCACCTGCAAATGTGTCTGCTAATCACCCAAGCATTTAACCAAACTCAAGTGTCAAAAACTGTTGTCATTATCTGAAGCACATGGAGATGAACTCGTCTGAATAACTAGCTCAAATTTGTTTTGAACACAGGGGTCCTTGGAAAACGAAATAAAATGTCTGTATAAGTAATTTTTTAAACTGGAATGCAGCAGGGAGTAAATGAGGAATCCGTTTTCCATCACTTTCCAAACATTACCAGGTAACGTGACACATTCCAAGACTTGATTCTGGAGATTCCTTATTAGGAGTTTCTTGGGCAAAAGCCACTTTCATCATTTTGGTTAGGAATTAACTCTTAGTAACCCATCTTACCAGGGAAACAGTTAATTTTTTTTAAATCTTTCTGACTCTGACTCCAGTGAGCAGGAATTTTAAATCCATGAAAACTACAATTAATAATTCTAATACCATGACTACTAATTATTATTAGAGCTAGCATTTATTGAGAGCTTACTAAGCGGGAGGCACTGTCACATGTGTTTTGCAAGTATTAACTCATTCCGTCATCAGAAACAACTCAGATTGGTGCTATTGTGAGCTCTATTTGACAGATAAGAAACTAAGACACACACATGTTAGGAAACTGACCCTCGGCCACACAGCCACCAAGTGTGTAACTGTATTAACCAGAATGCTCAAATGCAGGAATTCTGGCTCCTGTGTGTCACTGTCCCTTTTTATGGAAACATTGCAAACAGTTTCATTTTTATCATTGAGGAACTTATTTTCATAAATCGAAATGATACATGCAAGATATTAAAATTAACAATTTTTTTTGTTTGTTTGTTTCATTTCACTGTTCAAAGCCTACTGAGCACTGCACCAGCAAAACGGCTGTCTCTGGTCAGTGAGCCAGTGTTTGCCTGGAAACAACTAAGTAGCAGGTGACACAAAGGTCCTTGGCCAAACTGGCAGAAGGTTAATGACAGGAAAATGGAATACTGGAGGACCGTGGTGGACCAGTCAAAGAGAGAATTTGGGGAATGTTCTACAACTCAGATAAGCAGCTGTATGTTCACAAACTTCCTCTGCCCTTACCCAGGCCCGTCTCCCTTCAAAATGGTAGCAGTACTACTATCTCTTTCATTCCAAGAAGCTCAGTCTTCAGGTTTGACATTTCAGAAATCCTGTGTCTTATAATCAATGTACATGTTTAACATAGAAATGTTTCTTTTCCTTTACCCCTAAAAGCTGTTACTAACTCACTGCTGTGCCTTATGGCCAATGGCTTCTTAGAATCTAGAAAATACAGCCTGGGAATGGATGTGCAAAGACTCTGCCAAAACAGTCCTAGGATTAATAAATTCAGCAAAGGCTCAGGTCACAAAGCCAGTGTACACAAATCAGTAGCATTTCTATCTACTAATAACAGTCAAGCCAAGAGTCAAATCAAAGATACCATTCACAATAGCTACAAAGAAAATAAAATACTTAGGAATATAATATACTTAACCAAAGAGGTGAGAGATCTCTTCAAGGAGAGCTATGAAACAGTGAGGAAAGAAATCACGGATGACACAAACAAATGGAAAAACATATCATGCTGATGGATTGGTAGAATCAACATTGTGAAAATGTCCATACTGCCCAAAGTGACTTACAGATTCGATGCAATCCCCATTAAATACCGATGTCATATTTCACAGATCTAGGAAAATAATTCTATGCTTTGTTTCATTTGGAACCCAAAAAGCCTGAATAGCCAAAGCAATCTTAAGCAAAAAGAACAAAAAATCTGGAGACATTACATTACCGGACTTTAAATTATACTACAAGAATAAATGGCTTTGAATGCGCTTAAGATATAAATCTTTGGCTTAATGAAAGCCTTAAAATTCCGCCTTACAAAAAAATTAACTCTTACTTTCAACCTTGATTGCTTTTGATTAGATATTAGTAAAAAGTGGAGCAGGACATAAATCCAGCTCTTCTGATTCCAGGTTCAGCATTCTTTCCCCTCCATGCCATAATTTCTCCAAATTGATCTTAGAAAACTATGACAAATATGATAACAAATTACCATGGCAAATCTGGGCAAGGAGGTCTAAGAGTGAAACTCCAGTCCAAAGACATAAGAAGTACGAAAATCCCAAGGCATTCTATTAGATGGCAGATGTTCCTGTCTGCTTTTTAACTAAATGTTTTCCAAATGGGCAGCAACTGTGCCCTCTAACACGTGGATGGTTTGGCCTGTCCGCGAGAAGAGCAGGCACTGTAGCAAGCTGGACAGTTCTGCCGTCCTTCCTCTTTCTGTTGCCCTGCTCCTGACTTTGGACTGTAGTCCCCACCGCACACTCGTAGTGAGCTCTGGCTAGATGGAAGCACTGAGACAAGGGCCTTCCTGCATCCCACCCCCTGCAGAGGGGCCTCTGGGGCTTCCCATAGGGACAGCTGGTGACATGGAAGAAGGCCATCCTTTCATGCATCTGAGTGGGGCAGACTGGATGTGGACCCTGGTAGAATGGACCTTCTCCCAGGACCCAGGGAGCTGGGCCTTTTCTAGCTCTGCTGTGGAAACGTGGTGAGACACGTCACCTCTTGGGGCCTCAGTTTCCTCATCTTCCAGATGATGCCACTGGCATGTCATTTTAAAGTTCTTCTTATGACTCGCACTGTGATTCCCCTTTACCAACACAAGATACAAGCAGCTGGTTTCAGGCTGAGGGTAGGTTTTAATCCTGGGGAAGATGGAAGGGACATGGGCCCTGGGATGAGGGGGCCATGTCGCCAAGGAGAGGTGAAGAGAGGGCACAGCTACCCCCCGCAGCAGCCCTCCTGAGCCTTTGGAAACCCAGTCTCACATCTTACATTCCTGATCACTTTGTTACCAACTCTTGTGGACAATTTGATGTGGACAGAAGAGACTTCAGCCCCTTCTAGGTTTTAATTATTAACTGTTTAATGTTGTTACTGAAAATATTTATTTTTAAGACTACTCTAAAAGGGTGAACATTTTTCATGCATTGCTCCACAGCTGATTTCTTATCTGCTGCTGCCAAGAACAAGAAAGGAGAGAATAAAGCTGAAAAATGGACCAGGCTCAATAAACATTATATTTAAGTGTTCTTTTTAAATGCATGCCCTGCCTTTATCAATGATATTGCCACTTTTCTATTTTGTTTAAATTGCATTTCGAAAGGAAATGAGAAAAGGGAGCAATGGTGTGACCTGTAAAACCAGGGTGTTTACTGCTTAGAGGAACCAGAAATTCATCTCGGCATAGGAGCATGGCTAGACTAGGAAATGACAGCTCAGCACAGGGAAGGGGGGAAAAAAAAACCACCAGCAGCAGCAAAGCAAAAACAATACATTTTAAGAGATCTGGCCAGAACTGGTCTGTACAGATCTCCGTCTGGGCTTCCTCCTCCACTCTCCCACTCTCTGTGCACCCAGGCTTGCTCCCCCCAGCGACAGCAGCCTGGCCTCCTGGCGACTCACACTCCCTGCAAGCAGAGTTGTGCATGCTCTATGCCTGCCGCCTGCTCTGCCCCTCTCCCCGCCCCTGAGTCAGACCGCAGGGAGGCAGGGTGAGGAGTGGGGCAAGAGGAAGGCAGCTCAGCTGGCTCGCCCTGGCCCCTGAAGAAAACAAGCAGAGGCAGGAGGAAAACATACTGTTCCCTGCAATCTGATCACCTCCGTGCAAGCCTCTGGGTTACACACCCAGGACGCCCAGGCCCAGAGGCGAAGCTGATTAGACCAGGCAGGAAAACGGAGCTGGTGACTGTTCCCGGGCAGATTAGAAACACATTGTGGAGAAGGGGGGCGGGTACGATGGTGTGCAAGACAGCGAGGCTGGAGGCTGGGTGCCCGCCTGGAGGGGGCAGGAGCACTGTGCATAATGCTCTCCTTTGAGCTGAGACTCCAGCTCCTGGGGTGGCCCCTGGCAGCTGCTGAGGCCTCCGAGGGAGAAATCTGGAACAACAGGGGCGCTGGGACAAAAGGGTCTCTGGCCAGAGGGGCTGCGGCCTTGTGGGACAGGAGCTCTACTTCTGAGGGGCACAGATGAACCAGGGCACAGGCTGGAGTCTGAGTCCAATGGGATTAGCGAGGAAAGGGAACTAACAGCTCCTGGCATCTGCAGGGGGCCAGGCACCGTGCTGGGCTCTCTGTACATATTTCATGGAGTTTGGGATCACGGTATGGAATTCTCATGGAATTGGAGAATGGGAAGCAAATAGCTTTTTTCCCCCAAGTCAGGGACACCTAGAGTTGCCCAATATCATACCAGTGCCATTTGTTTGAAATGTCAATCAGAGGCCAGCTGGGAATTTTGTCACTAGGAAAACAGTAGCTTCCAGCCCAAGTGAGGACACGCAGGGCTGTGAGGACTAAAGGATGTCTCCATGCCTTTGCCTGTGAGCCTGCACCCATGGAGCTGCCACCCTCAGTCCTTCCAATCCCCCCTGGGGAGGGTCCTCTCTTATCTGCTGGGCCACCGCTGAAGTCCTCCCTGGGCCTCTGCTCTAGCGCCACCTGCTGGCACCCATTGCCAATGCATGGCGACTTGGCTGGGAGTTTCTGGTTTATAGCACCTATGTCAATGTCACCCAGCCCAGCTTTGTGAGGGCCAACATGTGCTTTTGCTCTGCTTCTAACTTCACTATTACCAATCTTTCCATGTTTCTATAGTCTTTGTCAGTTCTCTGCTGCTGCATGTCACTTAGTTGCCTCCAGTGTCATTCTCATGGGACCCCCACCCCACACCAAATCCGGGAGATCTTGCTACCTTTGTTTCTTACAATGTCGCCAGTGGACCAACGTTTTCATTAGAATCTTTTTTTTCTCAGTTTTATAGAGGATCTTCCCCCCGCCCTCCCCCAGGGGTTTGGGACGTGTTTCTGAGAGCTTGAGCAGCACAGTATCGCATACTGTCTAAATCTGTGCTTGCCACGTGCGGGGCTGGGCCTGGCACACCAGCTCTGTGCAGTCCTAGGGTGAGGTCCTTGCTCACCTGGGAGCACCCTGAGAATGCAGGTGGGAGCCTTTGCCCCTGGTTTTGACCAGGATGTTCAGTCCTGGCGTCTGATTCCTCTCGACAAAGCCTGACCGAGCACAGTGGGAAAACCAGGCTTATGGCCAATGGACATGGAGACCAGCCTTGGGGGAGAAGGGAGTTTGCCCGGAGCAGCAGCTGCAGATGTGTCCTGAAGGGTAAATGCTCATTGCAAAACAGGAGGGGGGCCAAGGTCAGAACCAGAGGGGCAGGGTCCGGCCAAGTACATAGAGGAGAGCAAGAGGTCATGGAGAGGAGAGGGGGTATGAGGCTGCAACTGAAGAGGCCAAGTGAGATCAGGGACAGGGTCGTAAATGAGCAAGGCAGGCATGTCAGGGCTCTTATGAGGGCCCTGCTGTGTGGTGTGGGCTCAGATGGGCAGGTTTAAAAGTCCACAGAACTGGCCCAGATTCACAGAGCCAAACACACTCCCCGGATGTCTGGCTACTGTTTCCCCTAGGAAACCCACAGAGACCCCCAGTAAGCCAGCCTCATGCCATAATGCACATGGCGTGTACAGAACGTAGGTATCTCTGGGGCCTTTGCCACATGGCTATAGCAGGTTGATCAGTAGGGTCTTCATTTGCATAGGGCTTCATTCATTTGTTAACTTGTTCTTTAATCATTTACTCAATCATTTTTGAGTGTCTACTGATGTGCTAGGTACGTGCTAGGTAATGGGGCAGCAAGGGAAATGAGCTGTGGTCTTGACTACAGCAACTCATAGTTTTGCAGAAAGAAACACATTCATATTGCAGCTATCACATCATTAACTCCCAATACTCCCCCAATAACCCTGTGAGGGACACAGAGTCTGCTTTATTATGATCTCTTACCCAAAGTGACTATCCTTCTGAGACTCAGTATTCTCTTCTGTGAAATGGACATGCAATGTCCTGATGGCGTTTTGGGAGCATTAAAGCCAAAAATGTCAGTAAAGTGCTTAATACTGTGCCAAGCATATCATAATGCTTTATGAATTTTAGCTCTATGATTATGATAAATTAGAAGTTCAGAAGGGCAATATAACTGACCCAGGTTTACCCAGATAATACTGGAGAAAGTTGGGACTCAAAACCTGGATTTTATGATTCAAAATTCAGTGTCCTTTCCTTTACTCTTTACTGGCTGTTAAGGTGCTACCTTAGAGAAAGACACAATAGCTGATTAGTCAAATGCCTTAAATCAATTTTCCACTGTAGAATTGATATTAAAAAAAACCATGATTGAGAAGGTAGAAAGCTCATCAGATATCAGTCACTGTTGTGATTCTTCCTATGTACCAAAATTGCACATGGGTCAGAGATCATATAAAACATTTGTCAGCATGAAAGGAAACTGTACACTCCATATACAGAAGGTAGATTCTTTTCTGTCCAGGCTGATTAATGAAGATACTGGTTTGGATGATAAACCACACCAGACAAGTAGGGGCACAACCTTGAAAATTCTTTTCAGTAAATCCATCTTGAGGTCCAGGATCCTTAAGGTTTGGGAAGAACTGAAGTAGACACCTCCCAAGGACCTCTGCGATTCTGTGGCCTGGCCTCTCCAGGGAGGGAGGGTCAGTTTAACTCAAATCATGGCTAGGAGTGAAAAACAACTGAAACAAGGAGAAGTGACGTCAGCAAGAAGTTATGAACTCAGAGAAGTGACTTGAATTGAATCCTGGCCCCGGAGAAGGGCATTCCCCATTCAAGCACTCCAGTGGTACAGTCCTCGTAGGTCAGCTTCCAAATGCTGGCAAAAGACCACTTCTCATGACAAAATAAGCAAAAAGTGGTGTATTTGTCTTTTCAGTTCTCAGCTTAGTATGGATGGACATAATCTAGGCAATTCAGTAAGATCAACTATCTTAGGCAACATGGACCGACATATTGAGCAACAAAAACATCTGTGCAGTCTCGTTGGCTAATCTCTAATATTCTGCTTTAGTCTTCACCAGACCAAACCTTTTGTTTGAAATTGTGGTGGCATAAGGATACCTAGACACAAACTCCTGGAGCTTAGGCAGGTAAAGATCCGGGTCTAGGCCAGGCTGCAGGGTGACCTCCCCCAGCCTCAGGTCACAGGTTCCCAGAAAACAGCAGCTGCAGGTGGTATCTCCACCTTAGGGAGTTCCCCAGACTCCACAACCTGACCTCTGCTACAAACCCTTCTCCTCTCTGAGCTATTACCCCTGGATCTTGTTCCTGGAATCTCCTTATCTAGGTCCTCTGCTTTGATGATGACTTTCTGGAATGTTCTCCCTGGATTTAACTTCTGTTTTTTCCCTTGAACTTCTCCCTCACCTCCACGGACTGCATCCTTTGCAAGGTTCCTGGAGCCCCAGAATGCCTGGTTTTTAGGACATAGCACACCAGCCCGTGTGCAGCTCCTAGGGCTCCTGCTTGTCTAGAGAAAAGATCAAGGGTGGATTCCACAGCTTGCACAGTAACTTGGGTGTTTCTACTTGTTGCAGCACAGGACCTAAGAGCCAAGAGGGATGAGAGCAAAGTAAAAGTTAGTTAAGAACAGGTGAGGAAAGAATTGGGTTCTTGGCAAGGGTAGCCAATACCAGTGGGGGGGTTTAGCTTTTCTCTTAGGATCAGCACTCCTGAGTGCATCAGACTGGTTTAAAGGCCCAGAAACAAGATCAATGGTTCTCAGCCCTGATTCTACCTTAGAATCACCAGCAGAGCTTAAAAACAAACAAACAAACAAACAAACAAACAAACAAACAAACAAACAAACTAACAAAATGCCAAGGCTCAGATCCCATCACAGAGCAATTAAACCATTATATCTGGGAGTGGTCCCAACATTTTTTTAAAACCTTCCCAGAGGAGTCTAATGTGTAGGCAAGATTGCAACCACTGAGATGATGATAGAATCAGATCTGGTCGTCTGTGTCTCTTGCCTCTGTCTTTCCCAGCTGTACCTGATCAGATCCTTCCAGAAGCAGCTTGATGGAGTAGAGAAAGCCAAGGCTTTGGAGCCACACATGAGTTTGGGTGTTGACTATATCACTTGCTATTAATATTATAGTTGTGATTTGATGTTTCTGAAGGTCTTTTAAGAATTGCATGAGATGGGATATTTAAGCATGCAGTATCTCGTAGGTTTAGAATATATGTCAGTTCCCTACCCTGTCACCACACAAATAGGTTCCATTATAGGCCTTCACTAAGGAATGCTAAGATAGTCCTAGAACAAATGGGCTATGCATCAGAGCCATCACCCCACATCCTGTGGGAGCTGGGCATGAACTTCCACCACCAGACCTGGAAGGGAGACCAACCATGGCTGCTGAGCTCTTGCTTGTCCCAAAGTCCGTTTCACCATCAGCACTTCCTAGGGTCCAGGGTCTAAGGATCTGGATGCCCAAGTTACCTGAAAGTTGCTTAAATTTCTCCTTGCCTCTCCCTGCTTCCATATGTTCTCCCAGTCCACATGTTTGGGCTTCTGACCTGAGCTAACTATAGTTGGAATTCTCTAGTCAGTCCTCCCTGTAGGGAGACCTATATTGAGCGTCCAGTCTGGGCCCTCTCTTGACTCCTGTTATTATTCCTCCCTGAAATCAGCGTCTGGCCCTCAAGTCTCAGCTCTGGCTGTGTTGGCACATCTTCTAGACTGTGTTGGCACATCTTACAGTCAGCATCTGCCTACCTGACACCCACTGGCTCCTGGATATCAACTTGCTCCTTCACCTACCCTCCTGCTCCAGCGCTGAGATGGAAATGTCCATGCTGCTGTCAACACCACTTCTGGAACACCCGGCTGCCCTTGCCAGGGCTGGCCTCAAATCTGGGAGGGTCATTCCTGTTTCTCCCTCTCTTCACCAGGGATCAGGTCCCTGCTTGCTCCAGTCAGATCTCTCTCCTCCTCCCAGCCCCAGACTCATCATTCTTCATTCCTGAACCATCTCAAGCCACCACACCATTGGGGCATTGTAAATACTTGTTGACAAATCGTGATTGTCTTGGAGTTTGCAGACAAAAGGGACAGCACTGGCAGGAAGGTGCAGCAGTCTGCCTGGAAGGGCTCCATAAAAGTAATCTGGATACGTGAACTCTCACCACTTTGTATGGAATGATGAGGTGGCTTTCGTGTGTTATAGGAGATACCTGGGAATACAGGTATCTTTTTCCAAAATCTAAATCAACTCTGAGTTTTCAACAGTGTCTCCAGATTCTGCATTAATTCAAACAATCCAGACATGTGGAGCATGTCGCATGGGGCCATTACCTCTTTCTGGAATCTATTCTGCAATTTTCTCATCAAAAGCATTCTTTATAGACACTAAGCTCATATCGACAGCTTGTGGATGGCATGAACTCCTTCTGTAGTTTGTCCACCCCAACAAAATGATCAAAATGGATCAGCTTGGGAAAGCCGTCTGGGGAGGCCTTTACTTGGAGACTCCAAGTAAACATGCTAGAAGGGGGTAGATCAGCATGATGTCACATACTCAGGCTTACAGGATCAGAATGTGAGGCTGCATCCGAGACGACATCACTAGAGTATAAATCAAGGGTAGCAATTCTCCCATCTTATGGTCCAACTCGGTTCAATCTATAGCGGCTTCGGAGAGCACTATACTAAAAGAAGTTGGGTGGCCCAGTCTGGACTAAGTGAAAAAAGAATGCAATGATCGATTAATGATGTCTGCCATGGGCAGGCTAGTAGAGTAGTAAGAGCATGGGTGCTGTAGCCAGAGAGAGAGAGAAGTTCAAGTCCCGTCTCTGCCACTTATTAGCAGAGTGATCTCGAGCAAGGTACCTAACACATTCAGGCTTGTTTCTTATCAGGAAAATGCAAATAGATTTTTTTTTCCCTATGGCACCTGCTTCACAGGGTTATGGTGAGGATTAGTTGAGATAATTCATGTCAAGTGCTTGGCACTGTAACTGGCACAGAGTGCTCATAAATACCAGCTGTTATGACCATAAATAGCAGGGCCCAGATGCAGGCAAGCCAGCTTGTGTTTGGTATATCTGCCATCCAAGAGCAGATTTACGTGAATCCTTGGAGAGACTTGTGATGAAGACACTTTTTAAAGATACCTGTAGAGATAGTTGGAACGTCTTCCTTTCTAGGATATGAGCAAGAGGTTTTCAGTTGATGTAGGTAGAAGTTTTATTCTGACTCTTTCTAATAAGTTCTTTGAGTTCCAGCTATTCTGAATAACTTATTCCCCAAACCCATCATGTTCTTCTCTATCTCACTGCCCTAAACATGCTGTTCCTGCCTAGAATGCCTTTCTCCACATTTCCCTATCTAAACTTTATTCCTTGGAATAGTTTACAAAAGATTGGAATTATTTATTCCTCGAATATTTGGTGGAACTTTCCAGTCAATCTGAGACTACGAAGATATTCAAAATTACAGATTCAATTTCTATATTGGTTAAAAACTGATCATGTTTTATCTATATTTTTAAATCAGCCTTGGTAAATTATAGCTTTTTTTCTTTTTTATCCAAATTAATCAGTTTATGTCATAATCACAATACTATCAAAATATCTTAGGGAAATCTTTTGAGAAAACTATAAAATTATAAGTGCAATAGAAATTTGTGCTTAAATTGGAAATATCTAGAAAAATGATAATTATTTAGGTTTCTAACTATAAAATTTCTAAGTAAAACAGAGAGAGGAATACCTACCTTGCAGCATTGCTATGAGGATTAGCAAGTATGCATGTAAATCGCCTTAACCATGTGTATGCACTCAGTACATACAAGATATTTGAGAAATGGAAGCTGTTTGAATATTGATTTGGGCTTTGCAAGATACTAAGAGCCCGACACCCTTCTCTTTCAGTTCTACTTTCTCGCAAGAAAGAAGCAAAGGGTTCTCATTATTATGTACCCCAGGAAGCAGAAGAAAGACTGACACCAAGTCTTTCATATGCTTGAGACTTTGATTTTCAGCAGAGCCTACTCCAACTTCAGAGGGAGATTGTGCTCAGTTTTACTGCTAATCTGATGGCAGACTCATTGCCTTTGTAAGTTTGGTTTTATTTGTTTCTTTTGATCATTTTATTTTAGTAAAGAGAATCTCTTATTCAATGGTGAAGATGTCTTACTATGTCACAGGAGTCTTGCAAGGGCCATTCGCTCATTGGTAGTGTCTTCTTGGGGCCCAGACATTCTTCCACCCCTTTTCCAAGCCTAACTTATCATTGCAGGAACCCCTGGTTCACAGCAGCCACCCAAGAGCACTGACTTGCATCCCAGACTCGTATTGAAACACTTTGGGTCATCGAGTCCATGTTGGCAGTGGACCTAATATGCTTGAGATTCAGGTGCGTTCCAACACTCCATCCTCACGCGGGCACTATCACGTAGATCCCCCACGTGGTCAACAGGCCCACATAGGAAGCTGGCCCAGTGGTGGCTTTAGAAGCAGGCTTCTATACGCTTGAGAGGCAAACAGGGCACTCACGCTTCTTGTGGTTAGAATGGCTTTGGGCGCTGCTAAAGAAAAAAGAAGAAAAAATGCCCCAAATCTCACAAAGTCTCCAATGAGTGAGTACAGGCATTCAGCCACTCCATTCTCTGATAATCTCCTTGCCCTTGTGGAATTTAAATCCCATAAGACAAGGCTGTGTGTATCACAGGTGCTCTACAATGTCACTAGAGGAAGGAGGAGAGGGTGCCACCCAAATTAGCAGGGGCACCACAGCAGGAGCTGTGGGGGTGAGTGCAATTCCCAGAACAGAACAATCCAGGTTCAGCTAAATAAAAAGCTGCAAGAGACTTAAACCGATTGACAGTCAGCTAAGAACGAAAGTAGCAAAACAAAACTGAGTTCAATTTCAAGGTTAACCAATTGAAAAGAAAAAAGCACATGCGTAAGAAAGTTTTATAAGCCAACTGGCAGGTTTTGCAGGAACTAGGCAGCGGTTTGGCAATGTTATTCCAAGGCTGAGGGTGGAGCTAAAGTTAGGCCTCCCAGTGGGTTACCAGGGAGCAGCTTCTCTAGCCAGATAGGAGACCAATAGCCAAGGACAAAAGGTCAGCAGCATCCTGACATACACATAATAGGCCAAGTCATTTTCTAAATATCCCGGTGTTTCCTTCTAACTCAGTGTGAAATTACCCCAGGCATAACAACCATCTCCAGAATTTGAGTGCTAGCTAGAACAAACCTCAGAGGTTCCTAGTCTGATCTGCTCTGTTTCCAGATGGGGTAAGTACAGCTTATAGAAAATAGGGGGCCAGCCACGGTGGCTCACGCCTGTAATCCTAGCACTCTGGGAGGCCGAGGTGGGTGGATTGCTCAAGGTCAAGAGTTCGAAACCAGCCTGAGCAAGAATGAGACCCCATCTCTACTAAACATAGAAACAAATTAATTGGCCAACTAAAAATATATGGGAAAAATTAGCCGGGCATGGTGGTGCATGCCTGTAGTTCCAGCTACTCGGGAAGCTGAGGCAGGAGAATCGCTTGAGCCCAGGAGTTTGAGGTTGCTGTGAGCTAGGCTGATGCCACAGCATTCTGGCCCAGGCAACAGAGTGAGACTCTCTCAAAAAAAAAAAAAAAAAAGAAAAGAAAAAAAAAAAAAGAAATTAGGGAACTTGACCAATGTCATATAGCTATTGAGTGACAGGTCTAGGACATCCCAGACTATGTGCCCACAGTTCCGTGTTTTTTCCTAGTACACAGTCTGGTTCCTAATGTATGTCCTCTGGGAGTTCTAGTTTCCTAGTGGCACCATGGCTCATGAGTGCTTTTGTTACAAATCCTACTAGTAGTTAATAGCAGCAGTGTTAATGCCTTTCTGGTGGTAAGAACTGTCTCACCAGTTTTTATTTTTCAGGCTGGACACTGAGTATAGGAGATTCAAATATACATGTTTTCCATTTCCCTGTTGGTAAAATGAGATTGCTAATACAATCTTGCTTTCTGAAGCTGCCTCGGTGGGCAGTGGGTAACATTCAGGATATTTATGCAATGTCAACAGGAAAACAGTTTTCTCATACTCAAAATCAAGGAGTTTCTGATCTAGTCCAGAAGCGAAGACTGGTCCATAGAAAGAAGCAGTGACTCTGGAAGGCAGAATTGATTTGTGAGCTAGAAGGACAAGCTCCATGAAGTTCCTGGAGGGGGTAGATCAGCGAGAGGTAGGGGCGACCAGGGAAGGCTTCCTGCAGGAGATGGGACATGTGTCAACCTCGGGGTCGAATGGGACAGATCTGATAAATGGGGTCCCCATGCCAAGTGAAGGAAATAAGAAGAGTGAGGGCAGAGATGTGGAATACGAAAAGCATCTTCATGAAGAGAGGATTAAACCGGGATGGACGGGGATGTGGAATGGAAGGGATAAGGCTGGATGATACAGTTCCTGGTAACCTGCAAAGAGGATCATAAAGAGAGAGCCACCATAGGAATGGGGAGCCACAGAGAGATTTTAAGCAAAGAGGTGAGACATGAATGTAGTTGTCTACAGGGCATACAGGACAAAGTGGAGGACACACAGACTAGAATCATGGGAAGCAGCCATTACATATACATTGCAGGATACAGGTAAAAGACATCAAGGGTCTGAATCGAGTGTCCCAGTGCAAATGGAAAGGGAGTTACAGGTACGGTAGACATTTCAAGGGACATATTGAATACATGCCACATGCTCACGTTTCCCTAAAGTAGCCTCTGTTCATTCCTCCAAGTGATGAAACACCACATGGTTTTACTTATGGAATACTGAGTTTTACAAATGTCTATATATCAATATTTATATGTTTCTCATGATTTACTTGTTTTTCCAAATGTCTAATTGCTTTAGGTGAAGTTTAAAATTTTGGATGCGTTTTGCAGAGTAGAACTATCATAATAGTTTATAGTTTTCAAATGACCTCTCAAATATTTTTGAAATCTTTCGATGCTCTGAATTTCTCAACAAGTGGTATATTAATCAGGCTCTTGCTCCTTCAGGCTATAAGAAAGAGACACACTCAGCTTATGCTAAGTGATAGAGGTTGACTGCTGGAATTCACAGGGGAGTGAGTAGGTGGGCCCAGTGCTCAGCAGTTTTGCAGCCATTCTGGGTCCCACATACTGGTCCAGGGTTTACAGAATGGAATGCACAGAAGGCCTGGACTGGACCTGGGGAGAAATAGAATAGACAGACATGATTCTTGTTACTGCAGAGCTCCTGGGACTCTCTTTCTCTGTGAGCACCTTTGACGCTCCTCAAGAGAGAGGATGTGGTTGCACAGTCACCATCCAATGTGGAGGACCACCACGGGGTAGAATTTCTCCCCACGGTACCATGTGGAGGTATGTCCTGCATCAGGGGCATCCCATACCTGATTGCCTTTGACTAGGGCCCAAATTCTGTTGCAGTCAGCTCTGGCAGGGTTGATATCTGTTATGGCAGATGACATGAACCACAGTGACTCAGGCAGAAAGAAATGCCTGGGGTCTCTTTCTCAGTAGGCGCCTATGGCGGACACTCAGAGCTTCCTGTCTGGTTTAGATGGGGTGGATGATGGTAGAGACGTGTGTACGGAGGCAGTAGGAGGAATCATACAACTTCCTAAGTTTTAACTTAGGAAGACAGCTGGGTCTCAAATGGACAAGGATTCCTATGTATTTTGAGCTTATCACTAGCTTCTGCTTACATCATAATGAAAATTTTCTCTCTCCTTCTCCACTATATGAGGCAGGAAATATGGTCACAAGGCACAACCGGGGATTGTCATAACTTTCCGTATTTTATTGTGGCTGTTATTGGAGATTAGATACCAGAGAAGCTCTACTGCTCTTTCTCTCTTTCTCTCTCTCTTTCTTTCTTTCTTTCTTTCTTTCTTTCTTTCTTTCTTTCTTTCTTTCTTTCTTTCTTTCTTTCTTTCTTTCTTTCTTTCTTTCTTTCTTTCTTTCTTTCTTTCTTTCTTTCTTTCTTTCTTTCTTTCTTTCTTTCTTTTCTTTCTTTTTTTCCCTGAAGTCAAGGATTGTCTAACTAACCTGACTGGGATTATCAACAAGGAACCAATGACTATTTAGTGAGTGACTCCTTTGCATATCAGCTCCAAGATGACATCTCATGATTTCATCTTATATAGTAGCTCTGACCTATTGGAGTGGTTCCTAGAATGTTTGGGGTTGAGAAAGACTCTAAGGTTTTGGTCCTTCTCTGAAGGGAAGAATGCCAACATTAAGTACTGACAGCTCTGTGAGCCGAGGGGGGAGGGTGAACACCATGCATGTGTCAACCTTGTGTCAACCTTATACCCCTCATGTTATTCAGTAGGAACACTCTCTTCCTTACCTCCACCCCAATTCACTAAATCTAAAGCTTAGAGATTTCATTTGCTTCTTTATCTCCATTCAAATCTATGTTATCAACAAAGCTGTTTTGAAATCTCTCTCTTTTCATTTCTCCAGCCCCTAACCTTGGTCCAGGGCAGCTTTTTAGATGATCAGAGCTTTTGTCATTTAGAGGGGAGTAGTATAGTCCAGGGGAGGCCAAGTGGATGTCCAGGAAAAGCCCCACAGTTGGCAAACCTTGGGACTCTCACCATATTGAGCTTCGGTCCTCCCCCAGCCTTCCAGGTCTAAAAGCTCCATAGTGTCAGTGCCCCAGATTGGACAGAGGGAGATGATCTCTATGAATCCAAGTCCTAGGAAACTGATATAGAAAGCTACACAGCAAAAAATGTGCCAGTTCTACAGAAAACAGTAAAGTCCTTGGAGCTGCACATTTGTCCCTGGTAAGGACTCTCCATGCAAATCAGGACACCATCAGAAGAGGGTTTGGCGAACAGGAACCCCAACTTGGAAACTGCCTGTGCGATCCAAAGGCATTCAAGCTGTGGTGGCCCATCTCCACATGGACCACCTCCTCTCCTCTTCCCCTGGATTGTTCTGGATGAGCATTACCAGGCTCCCACCTTTGCTGGCTTTCACGCTGACGTGCCTTCAGCAGCACTGATCCCACTCGGCTACCGTAGAGCTCCTCCATTTGGTTCTATCTGAACAAGTGCCTTTTAATATGGAGCGTTAATCATTATTAGCCGCACCCTTGCAGGTTGAGGGGATCCCCACTCTCATTCCAACCTAGCCCATTTGCTAGCTGCTTAGCTAACCTCGCCACCTTTAGATTTTACTAATGCATTTGCCTAAGAAGACCTTTGACCAATGAATAGTGCCTCCCATCTGCTGGGACTCTAATGGAGAAAGCCCTTCCTCAGTGTCTCACAAAGCTTTCACAGGGGCGTGGGAGGCAGGCAGAGCATGTATTACTACCCCCATTTTACACACTAGGAGCTGAGGCCCCAAAGGCAAACTTATCCACGCTGCAGCTGCTAACCTGCCCTAGGGCCAGGACGGGGACCTGGGACAGACTCCTGACTGGGGGCCGTGTTTGCTCTGCTACCTGCATCCCTGTTTTTTTCCGCTAGGGATGCTGAGATAACAGTTCCCAATCCCTGCTGAGAGCGCAGTGAACTTCCTCATGACAGTTTTCAGGCTGTCGCCCAGTATCTGACTCCCCGCTCCCTGTCCCCAGATTTTTCATTCTGCTCAGTCATGCGGACCCTGTTCCTGTTCCCACTTGCCTCCGAGCCTGCCCCTGCCTTGGCAGCTGCTGAGTGGAGAGAAAACGAGTTCAGAGTGTGCTTCTGGGTCCCATTTCAGGGCCCTTCCCCAAGCCGCATGGGGTATCAGTTTGGCAGGTCACCTTCTGCTGGCACTGGGCTCAGGGACCTTGGGATGGCAAAGGCGAGGGAGGCACGGCTGACTGAGAACTGAGTTTTCAATGCACGTTTGATTCTCATTTCCATTCAGGGCTCCTCATTAGGCCACAGATGTAGCACGGACCTGTTCTTCCTTTTGAGTTGGCAGCGCCCAAAGCCCCATTAGCAGTAATGCACACTGGAGGACTCCAGGGAGAGGAAGAAGGCTGAAAGGACTGGGGTTTCTAGTCCAATTTTTAAAGAAAAGAAGAGAATAAAAGCCCCATAAAACTCACAAACACTTCTTTCCTTGGCTCATTCACATGGAAATGCAAGTCTGATGATCTGGGACAAGGAGGTGATGGCCCCAGGAGCATGAGTCAGGGTGACCTCCAGGTCCTCAGCTCCAGCCCCGTGTGCACCAGCAGGGCTTAGCTCCTCAACCACCAGTGCCAAATGGAAAGCCTTGTCTTGGGACATTTGGCAGGAAGAACCATGGCTGTTCCAACAGTTAAACTAATAAGTGCTTGACCCCAAACAGCTCTTCCTGGTGCACGTACTCCCAGGAGTTGGGTACTGGGAAAATCCGCCATCAACCACAAGATGCCCCTTTGATTGCTGTATTCACGATATGGAGCAGAACAAGGCAAGCTGTATGGACACCGGCAGTGGCTGTCCAAGATTCTTCTGAGGGCTGTGCACGATGGGCAGGGTGAGCTCAGGCCTGGTGCGTGACCGGGTTAATGTGGAGAAAGGATGCTGTGGGTCTTGTTTCTTGACACCTAAAGGATTAGATACTGAAATGAGAGCCATGTTTTGCAACCTAGTCTGCTAAGGACAGGCATAGAAAGAGCAACCCCGCCTTTGTTATGATCACTCTGCTTGTTACGTAACCTGTCGGCACACCTGCCCTGCGCACAGCATCACGGATGATGCATAGGGAAATGCCAGCCCTGGTTCCAGGCACAACCTTCTCCTTCATCCACTGCATTCCCATCCCATCCGCATACCACCCAGGGAGGCAGGCAGGGAGGTGGTAAACTTCCCATCCTGCAAATGAGGAAACTGAATCTGCATGCAGATTATTTGCCTATCTATGGTCAGCAGAGTTAAGGCTCACACCCAGGACTTCTGACCAACTCCTCTACCCATTTTTTTTCCCCAAGAATTTACCTTCTGGAAAGATCTCAAGCTAACCAACATGGCTAGGATTGGGAAGGGACATCACATTTGGGACTATGAATGACTCTCAGTTTGAAGATAAGTTTCATGACATTTGGACTTCTCAAAGAACCATCAGTTACCAGACTTTCTGTAAGAGACCTAAGCTGGGGCTCTCGTCTTGAGGGGCAGCTAACGTTAACATCATTGGAACACACACATGGTGTCTTCAGCTTGCGAGATTGACTCCCACAGGGTCCCATGTGCTGCCTTCCAGCTGGAGTGCAGGCTTCACACGGTCCCTTGCCACTGATTTCATCCTCCTTCCACAGCTGCTGACTGCTTTCTTTTTTTTCCTGGGTTTATAGCCCTTCTTGCTACCTTCTCCACTCTGCTGTTGGAAGATGTTTGTTGATGGAGGCCAGAACATTTTACATCAGCACCTTGTGTCTAGTAGAGGAAAGAAAATAGACAAGGGAGCTGCAGCCCCCTGCCCTCCATCTGTGCTACCTGCAGACCTGAGCAGCAGCCGCCTGCACTTGCCTCCTCTGCCCTGAGTCTGCATTCCATTCCCAGCACAGGTCCTGCCCAGGCCCTGCCCTCCACAGCACTCTTTCCTACAGTGCCTGGCGCCTGTGTTCTGAGATAAAGCAAGCCCTGTGCTCCGTACTCTGCCAAGCGCCTGCTTATCTCTAGGCAAGGCAAATACCACTGAAATGTTTCAAAGTACCCCTAACGAAACTCCAATGCAGTCCAGGTCACCTGGCTAATTGTTTTGAGCATCAGTCCTGGCATTGACAAGCCCTTGAAGGAGGTCAGCAACTTCAATGAGGATAAATATCAGCGTGTTCTTTTGCAATGAACAGGTAAAACTGATCTGTAAGAGTATAAATTCCACCAGGCTAGGGATTTTCATCTGCTTTGCTCTCTGATGTATCCCTTAGATACACCTGAAATGCTACCAGAACAGTGCCCAAATGAGTGCCAGGGACATAGTAGGTGCTCTGTAAATGAATCTTAATTTTTTTATGATTTATTTAAATTTTATGATATATATTTAAGGTGTACAATGTGATGTTTTGATATATAATAGTGAAATGGTTACTACAGTCAAGGAAGTTAACATATCCACCATCTCACATAGTTATTCATTTTTTGTGTGTGAAGCAGAGCACTTAAAACCTATTCTTTTAGCAAAAACCCCAAATATAATACAATATTATTTACTTTAGTCCCTGTGTTGTACATTAGACCTCTAGACTGTTCATCCTATGTATCCGCTACTTTGTATTTTTTGACCTATATCTCCCCATTTCCTTCCTCCCCTACCCCAGCCCTGGTAATCACTATTTTATTCTCTATCTCTGTGTATTTAGCTTTTTACTTTTTTAGATTTCATACATAAGTAAGTGAGATCATGTAGTATTTTTCTTTCTGTGTCTGGCTTATCTGGCTTAGCACAATGTCCCTTAGGTTCATCCATGTTATCACAAATGGTAGGATCTTCTTTTTTAAGGCTGAATAATATTTCATTGCATATATATACTACAGTTTCTTTATCAATTCATCCATCGATGGACACTTTGGTTGTTTCCATATCTTGGCTATTGTGAATAATGCTACAATGAACATGGCAGTGCAGGTATTTTACAAGGTGGTGATTTCATTTCCTTTGGGTAGATACCCGAAAAAAAGGATTGCTAGGTCATCTGATAGTTCTATTTTTAATTTCTTTAGGAATCTCCATACTATTTTCCACAGTGGATACACCAGTCTACATTACCACCAATCATGTTTTAGGTTCATTTTTCTTCACACAGTCACCAATATTTGTTATCTTTTGTCTTTTTGATAATAGTTATTCTAACAGTTGTGAAGTGATATCTCATTGTGGTTTTGATTTGTATTTCCCTGTTGATTAGTGATGTTGAGCACTTTTTCATATGCCTGCTGGTCATTTTTATGTCCTCTTTGGAGAAATGTATATTCAGGTCCTTTGTCCAATTTTTAACCTAGATAATTATTTCTCTGCTATTGAGTTGTGTGAGTTCTTTATGTATTTTGACTATTAATCCTTCATTAGTTATATAGTTTGCAGATATTTTCTCCCAATTCATAGGTTGCCCTTTCATTTTGTTTTTTTCTTCCTTTGCTGTATGGGAGCTTTTTAGTTTGATACAGTCCCATTTATTTATTTTTGCTTTTGTACCCTGAGCTTTTGGTGTGATATCCAAAAAAATCATTGCCAAGGCCAGTGTCAAGGAGCTCTTCCTCTGTGTTTTTGGAGTTTTATGGTTTCATGTCTTATGTTTGGGTCTTTTATTCATTTTGAGTTGATTTTTGTGTATGTGTAAGATAAGGTCCACTTTCCTTCAGTTGCATGTAGAAATCCAGTTTTCCCAGTGTCATTTGATAGAAGAGACTAATCTTTCTCCATTGTGTCTTCTTTGTGCCCTGTCGAAAGTTAGTTGACCATATGTGTTTAGGTTTATCTCTGGGTTCTCTACTCTATTCCATTGGTCTATGTGCTTGATTTTATGCCAGTACTATTTTGATTACTATAATAAATTCAATAAAAATTACTATAATAAATTAATTCACAGTATAATTTTAAATAAAGTGGTGTGATGCCCCCAACTTTGTTTTTCTTTCTCAGAATTGCTTTGGTTATTCAGGGTCTTTCATAGCTTTATATGAATTTTAGAAATGTTTTTTCTATTTCTATGAAAAATGTCATTGGAATTTTGATAGGGATTGCATTGAATCTGTGCATTCCTTTGGGTATTATGGAAATTTTAACAATATTAAGTCTTCCAATCTATGAATGAAGGTTATCTTTTCATTTATTTGTGTCTCCTTCAATTTCTTTCATCAATGTTTTATAGTGTTCTGTGGACAGATATTTTATAGGCTTGGCTAAATTTATTCCTAAGTATTTCATTTATTTATTTATTGATGATGAATTGATTTCTTGATTTTTTTTTAGATAGGTCATTATTTGTGTACAGAAACACAACTGATTTTTGTATGTTGATTTTGTATTTCTCAGATTTACTCAATTCATTTATTAGTTCTAATAGTTTTTTTTCTGGAGCCTGATATTTTCTACATAAAGGATCATATATTCTGCAAATAGAGATAATTTTACTTCTTTCTTTCTGACTTGTATGGCTTTTGTTTCTTTTTCTTGCCTAATTGCTCTGACTAGTGCTTCCACTACTATGTTGAATAAAAGTAGTGTGAGTGGGTATCCTTGCCTTATACCGGATCTTAGAGGTAAAGCTTTCAGTTTTTCCCCATTGATTATTATGTTAGCTGTGACTTTTTCATAAATGGTCTGTATTTCGGTATCAGAACAGTACCTAAATGAGTGTTAGGGGCATAGTGGGTACTCAATAAATAATTCTTTTAAAAAAATTGAGTTAAAGTTTCCTTCCAGTTAAATGTACAGATCCTACCTGTATTGCAGAAGGCTTTGAGTGCCACATGAAGGCATCTGGACTTTACCTGGAAGCCAATAGAGAAGCACTGGATGCCCTTAAGCAGGGGATGGCATTAGCAGAATTAACCACCTTTCCTACTTTTCCACAGTGATTAATTAGCTTGACCACTTCACACCACTTGTTTCTATTTGCCTTGTGTTGCTGAGGTTTATACACATACCTCTCCTCCATCCAGCCTGCAAGGTAAGTCTTGTAAGTATCTTACTGATTTCCAAGATCTCCAAGTGGCTGTCAGCAGGCATGTATACAGCAGGCACACCTGTTTGTGGGACTCTGATATATAGGATGAACCATGAATTCGTAAAGACTATTATCACCCCTGGATCTGCTAGGCTGAAATTTAAAAAGGATGTTAGTTTTCATTGGGGCATAAATCCCATGGAAATGAATCTGAAGGAGAAGTTCTGAATTCTAAAATTAAAGAAGGAAAAATCACACAAAACTAAGAACCCTAGGTTGTTCTTGTCCTATTCTTATCTACCTCCCACCCGGAATCCCATGAGGTATATCTTGGACTGTTCTACAGTGAAACCTGGTTGCTTTTCTGAAGCTATCCAGAATTTCCATCTAGCGAACAGATGGCATTGTTTTCATATAAAGAGCAAAAGAATTTCATGTATTCAAACAATGAAAACTTAAGAAAACACACAGAGCATGGGTAGTCATTATAATGGGAGAAAGAACATGATATGTCAACAGAGAGCTAGACTCTGTAAAAAGCAGGAATCCAATTGGCTCCCTGGCTAGTACTCTGGACTCTGCAGATTGAGGGTGTGTACGCACTGGTGTAGCACCCCAACAGGTGCTAGCCCTGGCTCAGGCTTCATTTACGGGCACACCTGAATATATAAAGTCCCTATTATGGGCTTGGCCCTGAGAATACAGGCATGAAAAGTTCAGTCCCTGCCTTCAGGGGCTTGCAGAGTGGTGGTGGAGGCAGATTCATAGAAGAACAGACAAGAAATTAGAACAAAGAGTAGTGGCCTCTAACCCAGGCTGGAGGGATCTTGGGAAAGTGATGGTTGAGCTGAGGGTTATGAAGTACCTGGGAGCTGGCCAGGAGAGATGTGGTAATGAGATAAAGTAAAAACAAGATGAAGGGCATTCCAGGGACAGAGTGACGGCATGGGCATGGAGGCCCAGGAGTAAGGTGAGTGCAGGGAGATCACACTAGCAGTCAAGCATGGTGGATAGGGCAGGAAGCAGCAAAAGATGAGGTCAGAGATGCAAGCTAGGGGTTAGAAAAATATCTGAATATAGAGAAACATCTGAGTACAACATTATACAACTTCATGCATATCATTTGCAAAACAAGGTGTATCCTTTCACTAAACCTGTTCATAAGATTGAGAGTGTGGGTAACCAAACCACACTGCCAAAGTCAACAGTTTGCATACAGGAAGAATTATTGATTTATTCATTCAGTCTAAACACATATATAGAGCATGTGCTAATTGCCAGACACTATAAGCCCCATGATGAGTTCTATATTCCTAACAAAATGACCAGCACTTAGCACTCTGTCCAAGGTGAGCCCTCCATAGATTATTATTGCATGAATCAGTGAATGATCAATTCAGGCGCCTGTCCAAGAAGCTTACAGTCTAGTGGGAGAATCAGAGAGGTAAGCAGATTATTATATATCAAATGATTACACTTAGGATGGGACAGGGAATACAGCCTAGAAATGTCTCCAAGAGCCAGGCAAGTAGAGTAAGTAAATGAAGAGATCTCCAGATGTAAGACAATGTAGGGGTACTCAAACTTTTAAAACAGGGGGGCCAGTTCACTGTCCCTCAGACCGTTGGAGAGTGTGCACTGTGGGCCCAGGATGAGTCGTCTGCTAAGCAGGACAGGCAGTGGTGGCAAAAACACCCGGAGGGCTGGATAAATGTGCTAGGTGACTGGCATGTGGCCTGCAGGCCGTAGTTTGAGGACACCTGCTGAATAGGGAATAGTGGGGACTATATGCGTGGAGAGTACATGCCCATTCTGAAGGGGAACAGTCGCTATTCGACTCTAGGCCGACTAGGATCAAAAGAAGCTGGGAATCTGTGTTCTTAATCAAGTGAGATGTTACTAAGTTGGTTGTACCCACCTGTCCCGGATTCCAGCATAATCAGCCTGGCACCTCCAAGGAGGAGACGGCCTAACAGAGGCATTGGTGAGTGAGAGAGGCCTGAGAAGCTTCCTTTCTGGATGGGCATGGTGTGGGGCTGTGACCTTCGTGACAAGAGGGGGACACCACAGCCCGCACAGCCAAGGGGACAAACAACATCAGGTGCTGCCAGCAACCCATTGGGCTCCTGTGCACCGGGTGAGGACCTGACTTCAGGTCAGTCTCTGGCCTTCTTAGCCCTGGGCCATGCCCCGGGGCAGCTCCGCCCCCAGACTGCCTCGGGACCTGTGTGGTCCCCTCGCTAATTCCCTGGCCGTAGGGATCTGTTTGGGGCTGTTTGTTCTGCAGAAGGAAACAGAAGGCTGCAGTGTGTCGGAATCCTGCCCCCCCTCCTGCACCGCTGCCTCCCCCACAACATGAAAGCTGCTGAGCAAACAGAGAAATCAAAGATGATTATACGCTGCTGGAAACCCGCGTGCTTCCGCCTGGCTGCGTCTCCCTGCCAAACTGTTATGCAAGCCACAGCCCCGCTCAGGCCTGGAACCGAACAGAGATGCCACTGAAGGCCCTTCTATGACCTGCTCATCACCTGCAGCCTTTCTCACACCCTCTCTTACCTGGCGTGGACCTGCCCCAGGTGGGGCCATGCACACTCTCGGTGGCTGACAACTCACCTTTCCGTTTGTTTGGGGACTTCCCTTTATCCATTCCCACCCAGCACAAACGTATGGGTGGGTCGGGACCAAGAGTTTACTTTGGTCAGATTCCAAGTGACTAAGACATTTTGTACTAGAAAACTCCATTTGATAATCTGGGGGAGCTGGATGTTTTTCACTCTCCTAAGTGAATAATTCACTTTGGTAGTTCAGACACCAGAGCTGAACAAGTAGCTGCTGGGGCCCGAAATGACCTCCCGGCCAGAAAGGGCCTGACCACACTGCTCCGATGACCAATGCTTATTTCTATTTATGGATTCTTGGCATGTCCCTCAGTCTTAAACCACCTAAATGGACTTACAAGAGCTTTTCCTTTGGTGTGTCAGTGACTTGAGTGAATGAGCTGAATTCTCGGGTTTTTTCTTTCTGCATCACAGGGCTGGGAATACTCAGTGGCTCATACAGCAAGTGCACTAGAGGCTTTACATGCTAATAGTGGCTTTTTGGCTCAGCTATAATTATATCTGAAATAAGGTTTCAGGAGATTTAGCGTTGATGATGTTCAGGTGTTCATATATTCATATCTATTCAACACGGAGCTTTCATTACTCTCCCTTTTCCAGCCTTAACTAATCACATGCTGGTGTGAAGCGCTCAGATCTCAAGTAGAAGAATGAACTTTGGAATCAGATAAAACCCATACTGGAGCAATAGCTTGGTGTTTCAGAGCCTGTGTGACCTTGTGCTGTCACCTAAACCTTGCTAAGTCCCTGGAACCTCCTGATTTCCCTTAATTTTCCTACATTATTTCAGAAAAGCACAGGGTCCTAAGGGAGGTGAATCTAGCATTGGAGAATGGCCAGACATCTCCATCTCTCACTTGCTCTACCAGGGAACAGCTGAGTGGGAAACCCTTTGCTGTTTGGTGAGATTGCTGCAGAAGTGAGCAGTTGGACTGAAATCTTGGGGCTCAGTCCCCTCTCTGGACCTCATCTCCTTACCATTAATGGTGGAGGGGGCCCCTTCCAAGCCCAGACACCTGGGTTGCTGTTCAACTCCTTCTCACCTTGGATCACCAAAGTGTCAGATCTAGTCATTGAGTCAGATATCTCCTCCTGGGAAAATGGCCAGCACCTTCATTTTCCTTGCACAGACATTTTGAAAAAACTCAAACCAAGGAATTGCCTTTTCTAGATTCCAATGTGTAGCAGGACTAGTCAATAGGTCTCTGAATCCGGATAAGAGAAGGAATTTATAGGAGTACCCTGTAAGCACATGGCAGAGAAACAGAACAAACTCTAAATATTCTAAGAACCATTTTTATCAAGTATTGCATTGTCACCATGCTATGAGAGTCATAAGCCAACTTCCCATTGTCTGCATCTAAATAGGGTGTTGATGATGTTCAGGAGTTGATATATTCTTACCTATTCAACCTCAGATCCTAACTCCTTCTTCAAGGAAGCTCTGCTTCCCACCATGCTTCAAGACCTTTGGCTGGGAATTGAAATGTGAGTTTGAATTAGGTAAAGCTTGGGTTCTTTCATTCTACTCAACTCTTCCTGGTCTAGAGGGATAAAAATCCCTGCTCCTGACATATAGGGGCCTCTGGAGTCCTCATCTAGCCCTTATGGCTCTCTGGATAATCATTAAATTTCTGTTGACCAGTCTTCCTACATTTTTGTCTTTAAAAAAAGTGATACAGATGTTGTTGGCACAGGACTCTGAGAATAAAAGCCTTTTGAGCAGCTTGCTCTCCTTACCTGCTGAGGGCTGCTGGCCTCCTTCCTGGCAATACCTCCTTGGACAAGGAGTCTCCCTCCTTGGACCCTCAGATCTCCACCTGGAGAAAGGGGATGAAAGTAAAATGAAGTTGAATTATCTTGACTACAGGAAGTGGTTTCTTCATTAAATATGTTCTTCTTAATCTGGGTGGTGGTAGGAAGCTGGGACGGGCAGATAACAGGGAAAAGCAGCCCAGCTAAGACATGGAGGCCACATCAACCACGCTGCCCTTCCACTAGGGCACAACTAGAATGGGATGTTTAGCACCAGAGAACATGTTCGTATGCCTGAGAACGAGCAGAGTGAGAAGACTGGCCAGACTCAGCCTGAGCCCATGAGAACAGCCCCTCCGAAACCTTTTCTTTAACCCCAGGCATTACGACCATCATTCAACAACTCTCAGGATGGACAGAGGGACCTGAGTCAGGAACATATGGTTCGAATGGCTACAATCCCCAAAGATACTGATAACAAAGTTAAAAAGTATGTGACACATTTTTGTCAATCATGCTTTGTCTATAAAATTAAAAAAAAAATCAGGAATCACTGATATAACATATCTTAAGATTTAGATCACAAACATTCCAGTATACAGTTTTGGAACTTCTGCACTAAACTTTAATCATTAATAATTACTGTTCAGTTTAATCTAGTATGTATATAGTAAATCAATTGTTTTTGGAATTTTCTAAGAATAAATTCTTGGCTTTGAAGAACAAGTTTTTTTAAAAAAAAGAAAGCTTTGTTTTTTACAAAAGCTTCAAATTTATAGAAAAATTGAGAAGATAGTACAGAGTTTCTATGTACCTCTCACTCAGTCTCCCCTCTGGATAACATCTTGTGTGAGTATGGAACATTTGTTATAATTAATGAATCGATATTGATACACTGTTATTAACTAAAGCGCATACTTTAGAGAACGGGGATTTTACAGAAAATTGGCATTAAAATTCCTCAGAGGCATCTTAACCCTTTGCACTCGCTTGCTTTTTTCTTATTATCCACTTGACATTATCCACACTCGACATCCGTGTGCAAAGGGTTAACTCAGGCTTTCACGTGGCAGAGAGAAGCCCTTTGCTGACTCTGATCTCCCCTGTCACCTTCTGGAATGTTCACTGCTTTCCTGGGTTCTTTCTGCAAGGGGAAAAAATGTTTTCTGAAAACTTGGTTGTCCATTGTGAAGCAACCCCCATACATCTTTAAGTCTTCTCAAAAACATTTTATCATAGGAGGGAAATAAATTAGCTAAGAATCTAGATTTTGGAATCAAATAGATTGGATCCCAGTTCTATCATTAATAAACTGTTACTTTATCCAGCCTCATCTTTCTCATCTGTAAAATGGAGATAATCTAGTAATAACATACATATAAATAATAATATGATTTGCTGTCAGTATTGAATAAGCACTCAGCACTGTGCCAGACACGTAATAGCAATTCAATGCTGGCAGCTCCCGTTAAGGTTAAAAGGTGAGGCTTTCTTGAGAAGTAACTGTGGTCAACAAATTAGTCAATGAGTAATCTAAATCAGTTTGGTGAAAAATACCTTTTTCAACGAACATCAGCTTCAAAGGTCAGTCAAGAGAAGAGAAATCGTAAAAGCATAAACTTAATTGCCTGAGGAATTCTCTTGAAATTGGAAAGAACAAGGCAATTATGGGGACTACTGATGTGAAAACATGAGAGGAGCCACCCACGGGCTTTTTTCCTACTTTACCATTCTGCTTGAAGGACTAAAATATCAGTACATGTTTGGAGCAGCAGCGATCTCTGCTGCAGGCATTGCTAAGGGAGAAATGACGTTGCAGGGAGAATCAGGAGTCACGTGGAGCTCCGGCTCCTGCCTTCCTAGTCCCCGTCTCCACCTCCCCACGCCTTCCAGTGCTCCAGCCCGGTGGACCTGCTGCAATGCGTCCGTCCCACACACAGGCTTCCCAGGCCCGCCAGGCCCCTGCATGCTCCACTCCTTCTGCCCGGGTGCACCGCCACACCTTCCCCTAGCGAACACAGCCATCAGGACTCAGCTCGGGTGTCATGTCCCTGGAAAGCCTTCCCCAACCACTGCCATTGCGGTGGGCACATGCTCCCATGGGCTCCGGCTCCATCCTCAGGCATTGCACCCACTTCATCACGTCCCTGCCTCACTCCGCTGTGAATACCCTAGGTACTCAAGTCAAGCACGGCACCCACCCATGGTATGACAAGTGCTCAAAAAGTATCGCCTGGTGCCTAGTCTCTGATCATCTGCAAGCCCAGGGGCTTTTGATTCTTCTCTCAAACCCTGAAGCGGAAGCAATTAGGGGAGGCACATAGATTTGGTGAAAGTTGCAAATCTGCACCTGAAGCAGAAAGGAGAAAACTTGAAAGGTTTGTCTTTAAAAAATATAATTAAAGCCAGTGTAGGATTAGACAATAACAGATAAAATGTTTGGGGTGGTGGTTTCCAGGCCCCAGTGCATGAAACTATGTTGGCCTGTCATGAAGTTTTCCCAGGTAATGAGGATCTTTCTAAACAACTCCCACCTGTCCCGTGAGGGTACTGAGTGCTGGCGGCAGGATCTCCCAGCTAAGAATGGCCTCAGATCAGGCGTGCCCTGCAGCCTGGGTCCTTCAACTCTCCCTGGACAGACACTTGGCCCCTGCCCACCTTCCTAAAAACCGTGACCCTTGTGATTGGTACAGCTGAGGAAACGAAAGTAATGTAACTTCTTCAAGGTCACACAGCTAGCCAGTACTGAAATGAGGACCCAGGCCCATCTGTCTGATTCCAAGGCGTCCCACCACTGTGTTCTTCAGCAGCTGGCACCTGCTCACACTGTAGGCTTGGTTCCCAGAAGGACAGAGTCTCCCGGGGTGAGGCTGAGCTGGCAAGCCCAGGTCTGTGTTCCATGTGCATGTATTCCCTGACTGCATCATCAGTGCCCGTTCTCACCCAGGAAGCATTTATGCCACCCGCTTCTTCTTGATCTGTGAGTCCCTCCGGTACCGGGTAGGAAGGCAGGTTTCCAGGGCGGATAAAGAGGGATCTTTATGCTTTATAATACTATAACCCACCCCACAGCAGGATCTACTGTGCACCTGAGGGTTGCAGTAGAAGTCCCACAGGTAAGATGAGTACCATGGGTCAATAGCTCCACAATGGACACCAAAAGTCTCTTTAAATGGATAGGTTGGATAAGAGCTTCGTATCTCTTTAAATAGATAAGTAGGTCGTTGCTGGGGTTTGCGAATTGTTTTTAATATATGAGGTTCTTTGATAAAATTTTGGTAGTTTCTTGGCATGAAATTCAGTCTTATATAAAACCCATTATCCTAAGTGAAGTGTCTCAGGAATGGAAAAACAAATACCCTATGTTCTCACTTGTAAGTGGGAGCTAAATGAGGATATGATCATATATGGTCATAAAGTGGTATAATGGACACTGAAAACCAAGAAGGGGGATGGGAAGGAGATGAGGGATGAGAATCTACCTATTGGGTATGATGTACACTATTCTGGTGAGGGGTACACTAAAAGCCCTGACTTCGGCATTACGCGATCCATCCATGTAACAAAGAGCACTTGTGTTGAAATAAAAAAAATAGATAAATACATAAATACAACAGAACACCCACTATAGGACACGCATAAGTGGTTAAAGTTTTAGCATTTCACACTTTATCGGTCACGCTGCACTGTCTCTGCACCTAAACTCCCGTGCTAGGAGCCCCTGGGCCAGCAGCTCAGTGTCGCTGGGTGTGACTCCACACAGCCCTGAGCAGCGGCCCATCCTGTCCCCGGGCTGAAGAGCCCCCGGGGGCAGGTGAGCCAGCTGGCCGTGCCGAGGAAGGTGCTCCCCGAGCCCGCTGGACACCTGTGCTAGGGGAAGCCGTCCTTTCTCCCAGTGACCACCTTGACTGACCACATTCTTGCCCTTCAACGTGGCGAGCTGGCTCAGCGGTCAAGCACGAGCCGATTCAGAAATGAAAACCCATTGAGCAGTGTCGGAAACAGCAGCAGAAGGCAGACCCAAACGCGTTCTCTGGCTTCTGCCATCTTAGACCCAGTGCGAGGGTAGCCCTGCCATTCCCTCCCTGGGAGGTCACTCTGCGGCTTTGGCACAAGACGACAATCTGGGGGAGAGAGCAAAGTCTGTGGCTATGGTTGCCTTTTCTCCTCTAAGCCAACTAGTGCCTTGTTTTTCTGCGAGCCTGCCACTGTGGGAAAATTGCTAGAGTGTAAAGTTTCCCTCTTTGTCCCCGCGCACTTCATTTACCAGCGAGCCAAGCTGGGAACAGAGCCGCCTCTCACAGCTCATGAATGACTCCGTTTTCTCAGGGCAGCCTCTGCCTGCCCATTGTCTAGCTGTCACGGCCTCTTGTGTAGGTGTTCCCTGCAGCCCGGCTGTTATGTAACGCCGGGCAGGGAACGCTGCGTGAGGGCAAGAGAGATCAGGGAGAGGAAAAACCCGGACGGTGACCAAGACCCATGTCTTCCTGGAGCAGGAGGAAACAACGCTAGCCACTTGTCAGCTCTTTTCCCCTGGCTTGTTCGCCGGAGTGATAAAGTTTGGTTGCTGGCATACAGAGCCCCACGGCTGGCTCAAGTGAGTGCTTCTGTTTATATCCGTGAGACAGGACATGCTGTACCCTCACCCCGGTGCCGCTGCCACCGACGGCCTCCCACGAGACTCTGACAGGAAATCCTCCCCCTCTCATATGGCCTAGGAGGAAGGGACCTCTCCCCTCCTCAGGCTCCACTTTCTATTCCTCCCCTTCCTACTACATCATTGACCCAAGTGAGCCTCTCAGTCCTGCTTGGAGAAGCACACACCTTCCCTGGGCTTGTGTGGCCCTCCCAGGTTCCCTTAACTCTTCCTCAAGTTCAGGGTCAAGAGGTGGCTGTCACTTGGCATCCACGAATGGAGCACTTATCCTCACACTCGTATTGCCTGGATGCCACTTTCTGGGATTAAGTGTCTTCCATCATCCATTTTGGCCATGCTATGAATACTGTGGCGCAAGGAAGACAGGTTCTTGTCATTCTTTCTCTGCCGGCGTCTCCCCCAGGCCTGTTCTGCAGACACCCACCCTGGTGCCACAAGAAGAGACTGTACAACAAGTAAAAGAGCCTTCCATGGCCAGATACTTTAGAAGAACGCTGCATACTCTATACCACTCTTAGAAAGTCACAATGCATGCGAGCATACTAACACCCTAAGGTGTTTGAAGCAAAGAAACCTATACCACTTTGGTGTAACATTTCCCAAACTTTCTTGACCGTTAGTCTACAAACTCCATGAAAACGGAGACTATGCCTGTATTGCTCATGACTGAATCTGTAGTACATAACTCTATGGTGGGTGTTCCATAAATGTGTTAAATTAAGTTGCAGTGAATTTAGTGGAATCTTCTTTTCAAGTCATTATCTATTAACCCTGCAGAGCTAACGTCCCACAGAACATACTTTGGTGAATGCTGGTCTACACCATTCCCTAATCCTATCACAATTACAATGACAAGAGGAGAACGAGAGCACAGGCGGACCCAAGGTGAAGACTTTCTGGTCCTCAGTAGGGATAGGCAGCTCTGCATCCAGCCCTGTACAGGTGTCCAGGCCACCCTGAGCCACTCCAGGGAAGATGGCGTGTGCCCATCTCTGGTGGGCACACAGGCCGTATTCTGACTTGTGCCCTACCCACTCGGTTCTGCTTGTCCTGGTACTTTGATCCCTTGGCTTTGGGGTATGCCTCACAGTATGTTCCCCTGATCCTTCTTGTTATAAAAAATCCAATAAAAATGAAATGAGCAAGCCAAGCCGCAGCACAGCGACCGGCTGGGCACCTGGCCGCTGTCACCACGATGGCTCCCCCCTCCCTGCTCTCGGCCCCTCCCTCAGCTCCAGGTGAGCCCGCGTCCTCCCTCTGCCCAGTTACCCGCCAGGGGAGGCCTCTCTCCTCCCTTCTCCTCCGCCCCCTCCTCGCTGCGGCCTCCGCCAGCCCCTTGGATTCAGCACTTGACCACTTCTCCTGTCGTCCTGGGGCCCTCATGGAACAGAGAAACCCTTCGTTCGTTTTGCAGTTTACGAGATTCTTTCTAATACATCACGCCGTCACTTAGTCCTCATAACAACGCTCTTAGCCTGAACTCTTGCTACAGACGAGCAAGTCACAGAAAGTGACTCAGGGACTGGTTCGAGGATTCCAGGTCACACAGCAAACACAGGGCTGGACTGGAGCACAGGTCAGCTCCAGAGGCGGCATCTCCCTCGCCACATCACCGCAGCCGCCACCTGGGCCACTGCGAAGCATGGGGACACGGAGAAGCCTGTCTTCCTGCCCCCTCCCCCGGGGACCCGCCATGGCCGACCTCTTTCTACCACCACTTATGATCTTGCACAGCCTAAGAGAGGCCTGGAGAGAGGGGGTGTTGTGGGGGGAGGAAAGGGGCAGGTGGACCGACCGACCCGCCACCTGATCTTTGAACATTGATTTTGTATCCTGCAACGTTGCTCAGTGTGTTCATCGGTTCTCACGGTTTTTTTTGAGGAATCTTTAGGTTTCTCTACATATAAGATCATGCTGTCTGCAAGCACGGATGATTTGACTTCTTCCTTTTCCATTTGGATGCTCTTTATTTCCTACTCTCGTCTGATTGCTCTAGCTAGAAGTTCCACTACTCTGTTAAATAACCGTGGTGAAAGTGGGCATCCCTGTCTTGTTCCAGATCTTAGAGGAAATCCTTTCAGTTTTCCCCCCTTCAGTATGATACCCACTGTGGGTCTGTCATGTATGGCTTTTGTCATGTAGAGGTAAGTCCCTTCTACACCCAGCTTTTTGAGAGTTTTTATCATGAAGGGATGTGAATTTGATTGAATGCTTTTTTCAGCATCAATTGATGTGATCATATGTTTTTTTCCCTTCATTCTGTTGATATGATATATCGTTTTGATAGATGTTGAACTATCTCTGCATCCCTGGGATGAATCTCATTTGATCATGATGAATAATCTTTTTAATGTGTTGTTGAATTCACTTTGCTCGTATTTTGTTGAGGATATTTGCATTTATGAACATCAGAGATATTGGCCTATAGCTTTCTTTTACTTTTTTTTTTCTTGTGTCTTTGTCTGATTTTGGTATCAAAAAATCAGGGAGATACAGGCCTTGTAGAATGAGTTTGGGAGTATTCTTTTCTCCTCAATTTTTGAAATAGTTTAAGTAGGACTGCTATTAATTTTTCCTTGAATGCTTGGTACAAATCAGCAGTGAAGCCATTGGATCCTGGGCTTTTCTCTGATGGAAGACTTTTTAATTACTGTTTCTATTTTGTTACTTGTTATTGGTTTATTCAAATTTTGGATCCTCCTAGTTCAAGCTTGGTAGGCTGTATGTGTCTAAGAGTTTATCCATTTCTTCTAGGATTTCCAATTTATTGGCATATAGTTGCTAATAGTAGTCTCTAATGATCCTTTGGATTTCTGTAGTATCAGTTGTAATGTCTCCTTTTTCATCTCTGATTTTATTTGGGTCTTCTCTTTTTTCTTAGTATGGCTAAAGGTGTGTCAATTTTGCTTATTTTTTCAAAAAACCCACTTTTTGTTTCATTGTAATTTTGTATTGTTTCTTTGGTTTCATATATTTATGCTCTGATCATCCTTATTTATTCTCTTCTACTAATTTTGGGTTAGCTTACTCTTGTTTTCTAGTTCTTTGAGATGTATGATTAGGTTATTTATTTGAAGCTTTTCTACTTTTTTGATGTAGGCACTTATTGCTATAAACATTCCTCTTACTACTGCTTTAGCTGTATCCCATGGGTTTTGATATGTTGTGTTTTCATTTTCAGTTGTTTCAAGAAATTTTTAAATTTCCTTCGTAGTCTCTTCATTGATGCACTGGCCTTCAGGAGCTTATTGTTTAATTTCCACGTGTTTGTATATTTTCCAATGTTCATCTTGTTATTGATTTCCATTTTTTATCCATTGTGATAAGAGAAAACACTTGGTATGATTTCAGGTTTTTTGAATTTTTTTTAGACTTGTTTTGTGGCCTAACACATAGTCTATCCTTGAGAACAATCCATGAGCTGAAAAGAAGAATGTGTATTCTGCAGCTATTGGATGAAATGTTCTATAAATATCTATTAAGCCAATTTGGTCTATAGTGAAGGTTAAGTCCAGTGTTTCTTTGTTGACTTTTTGTCTGGATGATCTGTCCATTGCTGACAGTGGAGTGTTGAGGTCTCCAGCAATTACTGTATTGAGATCTAACTCACTCTCTCTTTAGCTCTTTATATCTTGGTGTTCCAGTGTTGGGTGCATATATATTTAGCATTGTTATATCCTGTTGCTGAATTGAACCCTTTGTCATTATATAACAACCTTCTTTGTCTCTTTTTATAGTTTTTTTCTTGAAATCTATTTTTTTTTTTTTGGCTTCCATTAGCATGGAATATCTTTTTCCATCCCTTTGTTTTCAGTCTATGTGTGCTTTTATAGGTGAAGTGTGTTTCTTGCAGACAACATATTGTTGGCTCTTGTTTTTTGTTTTTGTTTGTTTATTTATTTATTTAACCATTCAGCCACTCTTTTGATTATAGAGGTTAGTTTATTCATATTTAATGTTATTAATAATAGATAAGAACTTACTACTACCATATTATTATTGGTATCTGGTTGCTTTGTGTCCTATATTTCTTTCTTACTTTCTTCCTGTTTTCCTTTGTTAAAAGGAATTTTCTCTGGTAGTGTGTTTTAATTTCTTGCTTTTTATTTTTTGTGTATCTGTTGTATATTTTTTAATTTGAAATTACTGTGAGGCTTGCAAAAAATTGTCATAACCAATTATTTTAAATATGTGATAATCCTGTTTGCAAAAAACCAAATAAGCAAAGAGAAATCTAACAGAAATTCTACCTTTAACTCCACCTCCCCCCCCAACTTTTTAACTTCTTATTGTTTTCATCCATATCTTTTTATACTAACCATCTTCCAAAAAGTTGTTGTAGTTGTTTTTGATAGGTTTGTCTTTTAGGCTTCTTACTCAAGATATAAGATATATAAGCTATAATGCACTGCAATTACAGTAACAGAGTAGTCTGTATTTGTGTACTTACTGTTACTAGTTACATTAGTTACATAGCTTCAGATGATTTCTTATTTTTCATTAACACATTTTTCTTTCAGATTGAAGAATTCCTTCTAGCATTTCTTGTAGGACAGCTCTGGTGTTAATGAAATCCCTCAGCTTTTGTTTGTCTGGCAAAGTATTTCTGCTTCATGTTTGAAGGATGTTTTTGCAGGTATCAGATTCTAGGATTAAGATTTCTGTCCTCCAGCACTCTGAATACATCATGCCACTCTTCCCTGGCCTGTAAGCTTTCCACTGGGAATTCTGCTGCCAGACATATCAGAGATCCTTTGTATGTTATTTTTTCTTTTTTCTTGCTTCCCTTAGAACCTCTTCTTCATCTATGACCTTGGAGAGTTTGAATATTAAATGTCTTGAGGTAGTCTTATTTGGATTTAATCTGCTTGGTGTTCTATGACCTTCTTGTACACAAATATTGATAATCTTTCTCTAGCTTTGGAAAGTTCCCTGTTATTATTTCTTTGAATAAACTTTCTCTACCTCCTCTTTAATAATCTCTCTCTATCTCCTCTTTAAGGGCAATAACTCTTAGATTTGCCCTTTTGATGCTATTTTCTAGATCTTGCAGGTGTGCTTCATTGTTTTTCATTCTGCTTTTCTCTTTTGACTGTGTATTTTCAAATAGTCTGTCTTCCAGCTGTTTCTTCTTCTACTTGTTCAATTCTGCTGTTGAGAGACTCTGGTGCATTTCTCAGTTTGTCAATTGAATTCTACACCTCCAGAATTTCTTCTTGAATTTTTTTTATTATTTCAATCTCTTTGTTACATTTTTCTGATAGGCTTCTGAATTCCTTCTCTGTGTTGTCTTGAAGCTCATTGAGTTTCTTCAAGACAGCTATTTTTAATTTTTTGTTTGAAAGGTCACATATCTGTCACTCCAGGGTTGGTCACTGGCACCTTATTTAGTTTGTTTGGTGAGGTCATGTTTTTCCTGGGTATCCTTGATGCTTGTGGATGTTCATCAATGTCTGAGCGTTAAAGAATTAGGTATTTATTTTGATCTTCACAGTCTGGGCTTGTTTGGACCTGTCCTTCTTGAGAAGGCTTTCCAGGTACTTAAACAGAATTGAGTACTGTGATCTAAGTCCCTGGTCACTGCAGTCGTATCAGTACTAGAGATGCTCCAAGCCCAGTAATGACTCTTGCAGACTCCTAGTGGCAGTGCCTTTGTGGACTTTAGTAAGATATGGGATAATTCCCTGGATTTCCAGGCAAATAGTTTCACTTTCTTCCCTCTCTATGGTGGGCTGCTGGAGTTGGGGGAGGAGTGACATGGGCACTCCCTCATGGCCACCAGTACCAGGTCACACCTGAAGCCAGCCCTGTCTCATCCAAAGCCCATGGTGACTGTTGTTCACAGCCCAAGGGCTCTTTAGTCGGCAGGTGATGGATCCTGGCAGGTCTGCATCCTTCTCAGGGTAGCATGTTTCCTTCTGGCCCAGTGTGGGTCAAGAAATGCCTTCCAGGAACTAAGACCTGGGTTCAGGGGCTTCAGGAGTCTGCTTGGTACTTTATTGTACTGTAGCTGAGCCGGTACCAAAGTTCCAAAACAAAGTCCTCTGAACTTTACCCTTTCCTTTTCCCAGGTGGAGGAAGACTCTCTGGGCCACACTGGCTGCAGTTGGGAGGAGGGGGTGACATAGCACTGGCCTGGCTGCTACTGCTGGTGTCTCATTGTGTCAGGTGCATCCCATGTCTGTTGGCTCCAAGCCAGCATAGCCACATGAATTGTCCAAGGACTGAGGCCTTTGTGGCCAAACTGCCTTACAAATCCAGTCCAGGCCCCAAGATGCTTTTTGTCAACTGGTGGTGGGGTGGCAGAGGCAATACAAGGTTCTTTTCTGCCCTTTTTAGTGCTTCTTTCCTTGATATAATGTTAAAACCATTCTACATGGCTACATGACATATCTACAGAGATATAGTAGATATAATGAGAAGAAGGAACATAAAAAGAGGAGAGAAGAAAAGCAATATCTGAAGAAGTCATGGATAAGAATTTTTAAATCTGCTAAAAGACAATCAGAGAAAAAGAGACAAATTTCCCTCCTTAGAGCAATGGTAAGAATTATGGCTGACCCCTCAACGAAAACAATGGAATTTAGGAGGCAGTGGAATGACATCTTAAAAGGCTGAAAGAAAATAACTGCCCATCTAAAATCTTATGTCCAGAATTTTTAAAAATCTATCAAGAATAAATGTTACAAACAGAATTTTTCATAAAACCTACATACAAACAAAAATTAGAGAACTGTCACCAACAGACTCACAATTGAAGAAAACATTAAAAAGTATTCTTCAGACAAAAAGAACATGATTTTAGGTAGAAGCTGGAGACTAAGGAAAGAATGAAGACCAATAGCTATTTTGCTATGTCTTATCTTCTGGCTTCCAGCTGTGTTTGGCTAATGTGTTTTAATCTAAATAAATATCAACCATATTGAACAATAATAACAAAGTATGGGGAGTTTAAAATATATAGAGAATCAAAATTCACAATAACAATGGTTGGGAGAGGGAGCCAATGAAATTAACATTTAGAAGAATTAAAAATATGTAATTTCCAAGTTAATAAATGGGAAAAATGGAATAATAAAAGCTCATCAATGTAAAAGAAGGCAAAATAAGAAAAGAAAAGGGGAAACATAAAACAGATGACAGATAAAAAAATACTACATAAAATGGTAGATTTAAATGCAAATATATCACTAATTATAAATGTGTTCCAGTTTACAAAAAAAAAGGATTGTCAGGCAGGATTAAAAGAAAATAAAATTACATAGTCATCTATTCCTATTTAAACATATTTAAAACATAACAATGCAGAAAGATTGAAAGTAAAAGAATAGAAAAGGTATACCAGGCAAATAAAAATGAAAAAAAAACAGATTATTAATGGTTTTGGAGAAAGCTATATCAAAATGAAATCAGCATCTCATAGAGATATCTGCACTCCCATGTTCATTGTCACATTATTCACAGCAGTCAAGACATGGAAACGACCTAAGTGTCCACTGACAGATGAATAAACAAAGAAATTGTGATATATACTTCTAATCCCTCACCAGGAATGTTGGTTAGCATTAAAATGGGAGATACTGCCATCTGTGGCATTGTGGGTAAACACAGGACATTATGATAAGTAAAATAATCCAGACACAGAAGAAAAAATATTGTGTGATTTCACTTGTATGTGGAATCTAAAAAAATAACTTGAGTACATAGAAACAGAGAGTATGACAGTGGTTACCAGGAGCAAGGAGGGGGAGGAAATAGGAAGAAGTAGATCACAGGGTACAAACTTGTAGTTATGTAAGACAAGTAAGTCTAGAGATTTAATGTGCAGCCTGGGGACTATAGTTAATAATACTGTATACTGAAAATTTGCTAACAGAGTAGATTTTAGGTGCTCTTATCACACACACATATAAAAGGTAACTATGGAAGGTTATGGATAATTTGCTTAATAGAAGTAACCATTTCACTGTGCATATGTATATCAAGAAAGCATGTACACCTTATATATATATATAATAAAAAGGCACTATTAGAGATCAAGAGAGACTCATTTCATTATAATAAAATTGAATTTGTTAGGATGAATGTAATAATTCTAATTTTCTATGCATTGCTAACATAGCCTCAAAATAGAAAAAAGAAAACAGAGAAAATCAAATTCACTATCACAACTGGTAGACTTTTAACATACTTCTCACAGTAAATGGTATAGCAAGCAGACAAAAATCATTAGTCATACAGATTTGAACAATGCAATTGATACACTTGACCTAAAGGATATTCATAAGACGTGCACACTGTGATTGCAGGTTATAATTTTTTTTTCCCAAGCACACAAGGAAAATCACAGAAATTTATCATATGCTGGGACATTAAGTAAGTGTCAATAAACTGCAAAATGTTGAAGTAATTTAAAGTATTTCTCTGGGAAAAAATGATAAAGAAATAACCAGAAAATCCACATATGCTTGAAAATTGAAAGAAGAAATCATCATGGAAATTAGAAGCAAAAATGTAAAGATATAATTTCTCCCAAATTGACTTACAAATTCAATGCAATCTCTAAAAAAAAAAAGAAACTAGCAACCATTGTTTTCTTTTGTGGAAGTTGATAAGCTAAAATTCTACAATTCTAAAATTTTTGTGGGAATGCAAAGAACTAAAAACAACCAAGACACTCTTAAATAAGAAGAACAAAGTGGGAGGACTTGCTGTACTGGAAATTAAGACTAATTATAAAGCTACAGTAATTAAGATTGTGGAATTGGAGCAAGGATAGACAAACAGACCAATGAAGCAGAAGAAAAAGCTGGTATGTGGACACCCCATTTATTAGGAACGTAGCACTGCTGAATCGTGGGGAGAGGATGATCTTTTCAACAAATGTACTGAGACAATTTGGATATCCATATTGAACAAAAAAAGAGAAATTTAACCCCTGCTTCATATCATCATAAAAATCAATTTCTGGTATAAGTTAGATCTAAATGTGAAACACAAAACAATAAACGTTCTAGAAGGTAATTATAGGAGAACACCATTATGATCTTGTGACAAAGGAAGGACTTCTTCACCAGAACACAAAGAACAGTAATCACAATGGAAAAATTGATAAATTGGACCACATCAAAATGAATAACTTCTGTTTACCAAAAGACACTATTAAGACGGTGAAAAAAAAGAAGCTACAGAGAGTAAGATATTTGCAACACATTTAAAAGACAACTTGTTTGTGTACAAATTACATAATAAATTACTTCCAATCAGTAAGAAAAAAACAACTCAATAGAAAATTGGGACAGTTACATCATAGAATATTCAAATGACAAATAAACATTGAGATACCACTACATACCCACCAGGATGGCTAAAATTAAAAAGACTGAGAATACTAAATATTGATAAGGACCATGGAGAAACAGAAACCTATACGTTGCTGATGGGAGTACAACTACTAAGGAACATTGCTTGGCATTCACTATCAATTAACATATCTCATGACCTAGGAATTCCATTTCTAGGTACAGACCCACAGAAAGATGAGCACAAAAAGACTTGTACAAGAACATTCATCATAGCATTATTTATAAGAACCCCAAGCTGGAAACAATCAAAAAGTCCATTTACAGTAGAACGAATAAATAAATTGGGTTCTATTTATACAATGAAGTACCCTAAAGAAATGAACATGAAAAACTATAGCCACAAATAATAACATGAATAAAAGTTGTGAATTAATATGGAGCAAAAGAAGCCAGATACAAAAAGAACACACACTGTATGATTCCATCCATATAAAGTTAAAAAAAAAAAGATGAAGCTATAGTGTTTAGGGATCAGTGCACACATGGTAAAAAGAAAAGTAAACAGATGATTTCCATAAGAGTCAGGATAGTTTTTCCTTTGAATGGGCAGGAGGAGGTAATAATTGAAAGGGGGCGTAAGTGCCACTCTTGGGGTTCGGGCAAGGTCTACCTGATTCCACATGGGTGTTTGCTAGTGATGAATCATTGAGCTTAACTTTTTTACTCCATATATTCTTTGGTAGGTGAGTTATAGTTCACAAGAAAAGGGGTTTTATGCACACACACACACACATACACACACACACACTTAACACTGTATGTGTTCAGTACCTAGCCTCATGCTTGGCACATAATAGATCCTCAAAGAACGTGGGGTCACTCCTTTTCCCCCAGTCCTTCTTTCTTTCCAGCAAAGAGAAAAGAAAAAAAAAAAGAAAAATGTGAATAAACATCTCGCTTTCCAAATACAGGCACAATCTTTCTCACTCTCTTGCAACCATCTCGTTGCCATGGCAACGGCACTCAAAGGTGAAGCCTGTGAAGAGAAGGAGGGTTGTGGGCAGCCTGAACCTGATTACACCCTCGCATGAGGAAATCCTTGCTAATAACCGAATTGCTGAAGCCCAAAGCCTGAAGTGCCCATTAATGGATAATATGTTTGTTTGCTTTATATTTTATTTTCCCTTCCCAAAACAAGGCAAAACCTTTGTTTAAAGGCTTACCTTTGCTGCAGGTTGCAGTTAATCCTATAATCACTGGGTGCATGTTTATCGAGCCAGACATTCTTTGTGCGTCAGAGAAACAAGAGGCCAGCAGCGGAGGCACTGTCTTGCATAGGACCGCGATGCCGCAGGGCAGTGTGGGGCTGGGTCAGCTCGGGTGGTGGCACAGCAAGCTGTGGGCGGCAGGGAGTCCTCGGGCAGGCATGCTCCAGCCTGCGCCCACTGGGCAGGATGTGAGTGCTCCCTCCCAGGCCTCAGCTCCTTACCTACGGTTGGAACTAGGCAAAAGGCTAAGGATGCTTGGAGACACTACTTCCGCTCTATCAGATGAGAAATCAGACACCTGAAAACCAAGAGGTGCCAAAGACCACTTAACATTCTCTCTTTCCCTGGGTTCCTGCCCACCCCCCACCAACACACACACAACCAGTTCATCTGAAAACTACCAATCTCGGGAAGAGATGAAAGAATGAGATTTCTGGGCCCGAAAATGAGCAACAAGTCCAAAGGGCCAGAAAGTGAAATTGCAAAGGACCTTGGGGGCTTATTTTCAGCTGATGCTGAAATTCTTTCCTGTGACCTCAAAGGAAATTCTGCCTCTAGCAGAGATTTGTTCTGCAAGGGGGATCAGACTGGAATTCCTTGTGGACTGGGAAGGAGGCAGGAGAGAGGGGAAGGAGTTGGGAGAGGACATCAGCATCCCCTGTTCTCAGACCTGTGGAATTAGGCGAGAGGCATCTGCTGGTTTGGCAGAAGTTGGACTTCTGAGGACTCGGTCATGCATTACTAATAATTAACTCAGTGCACCGTTATTGAGGGCATATGGAATACCTGTGCTGTGCAGGTATAGGAGTCAGCCTTGAAAAACAGAGACTGTCCCTCACTCCCTGGAGCCTATGGACAGGAGGGCAGTGGGCACACAGCAGGCTCTGCCTGGGCCAGGGAACTGACACCCAATTCCTCCATTTCTATTGCAGAAGTCTGGCAGAGGGGAGCAAAGTGTAGAAAAAGAAGAGAAGAAGGCCAGTATCCACGAGGACCCCACCCGTGCATGGTAAAGATGGACAAGGCAAAAAAGGAACGCAGGAATACAGCTGGGGATATTGGTCATCTACATAAATGTAGAAAATGTGTCAAGAACCTGGAAGATTAGCTAAAGGCCAGAGCTGAGCCATCTTGCAAAATGGCAGAAACAAGCAGAGTAACACCACAGACACTTGCCTATCCTTTTCCAGGGGGTCTAGAACTAAAAAGAAGAGAAAATAAAACTCTGCTGACAGACAGATGCCAGGCTGCCTACCCAGAGGACGGCTAAGCAAGACACAGTTGCTAGTCTGCTCCAGGGTAGAGAGCTGAGGTGTGATGTCCACATCGTCTAAAGCAGGTAAGAGATCCCCCCAGGTCACCTCTTCCCCGTGACCTGCTGGGCTGGTCACAGTGTGGCTTCCACAGTGCACTGGTGCGGAGGCAGCAGAGACGTCCGGGAGGATGGCACCGTCCGGCCTCGATTCCGCCGTGGGTCCCTCCGCATGACCCTTGGCGAGCTGCTTTCCTCCACAATGTCCTCATTTGCAGAGCGGCAAGAACACTAAGTACAGTGACTCCAATCCCATCACCCTTATGCTCACTGCCAAATTAGGTAGTGTGACGCTAACGTGTCTCTGCGACCCTTCCCCAGGACCCCATCTTCAATACTTAACAAACGTTTTCCAGCCAAATGACAGCAGGGAGGGAGAGAGGCGAGGCCATCTCCTTCCAGAAGCAGAGTCGTGGGCCTGCACAGGTTCTCATGGACGCTCAAGGGCACCGTGGGTGGGACTTGGGGAGCTGAGCAAGGCAGAGCTTTTCCAAGCCCTCACTCCCGGCAGGGCTGCAACACGCAGATGTACCCTGGTCACGGACTGCCGCGCAGGGCGACTTAGCCCTTCCAATATGTAAGTCTTTTCCCCACTACTGAATTTAGGATCACTGAGAACAGGGACTTGCCATTATTCCTCTACTTCTCCCTGGAACTAATGCCGAGTGTTCATTAAATTCTTGCCCATAGAATAAATGCAGCAGACGTCCGCCGAGCGTTTCCTGGACGGCTCCCGTGTGACAGGCACTGCGCTAACAGAAGCAGATGTTGTTTGCAGAGGTCCGAGGCGGTCTCCAGGCAGGTGCTTGCTAATAAGACATTGTTGTTGTCCACTGCTTTTCAGAAACAGCCCATCAGATCGGTAGCTGTCCCTAGAATGGCTGCATCCTGGAAGTGACAGGGGAGGGCACGATTCTCGGCCTTCGCACAGGACGGCTCCAGTCCAGCGTCCACCGTGGATCCGGCCAGTCCTTGACCAAGTGATCTGTGACCTGCATGGACCCTGACGGGCCAGAAGCAAGTTACTGCTCTAAGTTGTGTAGACCAATGTGGACGCCCAGGGCTGTCAAAGACAAGGCTTAAGGGTTTCGCTAGTTCATTATGAGTTGAATCACTTTCTGAAATTCTGGTAGTGGGACCGAAGAGAGAAAGAGCAATGGGAGGGACAGGGTGTTAGAAAAATGGGAAGGAGGGGCGGGCAAGGGGGGCATTTCAGAGTGACATCAAAACTTTTGTCAAGTGTCTTCTTGGATGGTTGTAAAGGGCAGAGCAGCACCTACAAACTTTGTCCCTTTGATAAGGTGAATGGAAGAGAAAACCTGAGCGCTGTTATCTTATCACGTCTGTTCTTAGGAAACAAACCTAGAAATGTTCCCTGCTGGCCAGCCTGGCTCTTGCCCTACAGTGTTCAGACTTATAGATACCTGAGCAGATCCAGGCAGGTTCAGTACAGACAGGACCGTCTTCTGCACGTACTTTCCAGGAAGCCAGGTTTGCAGGGACAAGGTATGATGTCCTCTGAAACCATATCAGTGTGCTGAAAGCTGGAGCCAGGCCAGCCTCTTGCTACACTGACCCATACATTTCCTGGAAAGCTGCTGTCTTGCCTGCAGAATGCTGCCAGAGGGGTTGTGTGGGCAGCTCCCCTCTGGCCTCCTTCTCCTCTCTTCTTCATACCCCAGGGCAAAGTGGCCACACAGCTGAGGGCCAGAGGGACATTCAGTCTTTGCTGTAGGGCCAGAGGGACATTCTGTCTTTGCTGTAGAGAGCCAGAGGGACATTCTGTCTTTGCTGTGACCCTTCTCTGCCCACACTGATGACATCCTGCCAGATCTCTGAGAGAATTCAGAATGAACTGTGACATTGACACAAGGTTGACTCTCCATATGCCAAATGCAGAGACAAAGGTCGTCTGGTAGAGTGACCACAGCTGCCTGAATCAGACTGGCTTCGGAGAGAGCCAGGGCTGAGAGTCGGACGGGCAGGGTGTGAACAGTGCTCCCTGCCCCAACCCCTATGGGATGCTGCAGCCAAGGATGCCTTCCTCCCGCAAGGCGTGGGGACAGATTAGAAAATTCTCCCTTGGCCTATCTGCTTCCAGAAGAGGGTGACCATCTTACTTATCCTCAGCCACAATTCACCTGCAGCAGAGCGGGCCACACTTCTTCCCCACCTTTCCTTGGGGCTATGTAGCCTGGAAGCAAGGCTATCAGCTAAGTAATACAGAAACTCTATCGAAGTTCAGAGCTCTGAGCCACAGGATCTTGGAACTGAAAAGACTGTGGAGGCCATCCTTGTCTACCTTCATAGATGCGAGTGAGCATTGCAACACCTGGCCAACGGGCCATTTTTTTCTCTTCCTAATAAAAAGCATCATGTGTCCCTTTCTCTGGGCTATACCTTTTCAGGTGCTTTAGGCATTCCTTGTAAGATATGACACTAGACCCAGGCATGTGGCCAGCCATGGGCCTGGGCATACAAAGATGAGTAACACAGAATAACCAGGTGGGGAAATAAGTATAATGTCCCAAGTGCTTTATGCGGCCACATGCCAAGTGCCATGGCAAGTGCAGGGAAAGGCGTGGTCTGGGGCAGCAGGCGGGAGCTCACAGTGCCTGCTGTCTGAGCTGGGTGCTTGGAATGACGAATGGGATTTACCAATGAGCAATCAGGAAGGGAAGGCATTTCGGCAGAGGAACTAGCACCAATTCATTTATTCCTTCCTTCTTTCCTTCCTTCCTTCAAGCAGTGTTTACTGAGTATCTGTTTTGTGGCAAGATCTGTCCAAACTAGGAAAATAAGAGCGAAAAGGAGAAGCCTTGTCCCTGCCCTGGGGTAGCTTTCAGTCTAGTTTGGGATACAGGTGAGAAGAGAGGCAAGGGTGACATAGCGAGGTGAGACAAGGACAACAGGGAAAAATAGCTGCTTTGAGAGCCCGGAGGAAGGCACTAACCCCACGAGTGAAGCCTGGATGAGAACGTGCGGCGAGCTCGGGGAGCAGGGTGGCTGGAGCACAGAGCCCGCCAGGAGCGTCGAGGGAAATGAGGCTGGGAAGAACGGGAGCGGAGTCTCGGGTTTTATTCCTTAGGCGACAGGGAAAGAGCATGAAGACTTTAAACAAGTGAGGGATGTGATCCCATCTCTGTCAGAGGCAAACCTGTCTGGGAGCAGCGTGGGGAACTGACTGAGGAAGAAAGAGATGGGGGTGGAAAGACCAGCAGGTTGCAGTGGTTTTCATGGGTCTTGATTTTTCTCCTCCATATGGACCCCAGTGTGTCAATTTCCCTCCCTACTCATGATGCCAGAATGGAATGCATATTGTACGTGTGGCTTGACCAGCACAGAGTGCCCTAAGATGATTAATTATTGTAGACACCACTCTTTTGGTAACATAGTAGCTCTGCTTCATGTGGAGCTTATTATCAACACAAATTCCCAGGTCACGTTATCATGTACTGTGGTCAAACACTGGTTCCCTCATTTACATATTCAGTTCTTGGTGCCAAAATGCAGGAATTCCCATTCATTCTTGTTACATTTCATTTTTTAGCTCTGTGCACTCATCCAATCCACCATCTATCTTGCCCAGGTTTGCAACATCTGCAAATTGGACTCATCATTCCAGTGATGCTCTTACTTGAGTCCTCGATAAAATTTTTGAACAGGCCAAGGGGAAAGAGGGTTGGAATCTGCCATTTATACATTCAATACAACTGTTTTATAAGACCATATTATGCCATCATCTTCAAAGATGCTAGAAGAAGCTTTTTTTTTTTTTTTCAAACACCATGTCGAAATCTAGGCAGACTATTGGCATCATCTGGGGACATTTTCTAAATAAAAGAATGTACTTCATCTGGCAAAACCTGTTCTTGGTTAACCAATCTTGAATCCTAGTCATCACCACTTTCTTTTTCAAGGATCTATTGACAAACCTTTTAACCAACAATGCCAGTGGCCGTTTCTCAGTCCTCATCTGACGTGACCTCTCGGCAGAAGCTGACGCAGTCCACTCCTCCCTCCTCCCGGAAACTCTGTCTTTACCAGGCCCAGCTCACCGCCCTCTCCTCATTGTCCTCCAGTCTCACTGGCTGCTCCTTTTTGGTCTCCAGGTGCTGGCTCCTCCTCCTCAACGTCTCCACCTTGGAATGCACTGGAGGGCAGACCTTGGACTTCCTCGTTTTTTTTTTGTTTGTTTTTTTTTTTTAAGTGGCTTTAATCCTTTGTTAATTTCAGTGCTGTCATGGATGTCCTGTTCCAACCTTGACCTCTTCTCTCATCTCCAGACTCATGAGTCCAACTGCCTTCCAGATTTCTCTTCTTGGATATTAAATAGGCATCTCGAACATAACATACCCAGAAATGAGCTCCTCATTCAATTCCTCCTGTCCGCTAAACCTGTGCCTGTACTCCTGTAGCTGTCCCACGTCAGCTAATGTCTACACCAGCACTCCAGCCGATCAGGCCAGAATCCTCATTCAACCCCATTAGCAAAATTTGTTTGCTTCTACCCAGAATGCGACTGCTTCTGAGATCACGTCTCAGAGGCTCCATTGCTACCAGCTATCTGCTGGCTGGATGTCTACACTCCAGCTGATTTTGGAAGCTGCACGTGGACTATGGCAGTGCCGCTGCCAGCCTGGGTGCCTGAGTGACTCCTTTCCAGATTGTGTTTTGCAGGAGTGACAGGTAAACTTCTAGGCGTGAAGCCACTGAGATTTGAGAATTTGCATATGACAATAGTAGGATCCCTCGACAAGTACAGCCCCTTTGCTGATGGTTCCATGAGCCTACTGACATCTCCTCTCTGGAGTGAGGCGCCGAGCTCGGGCACCCCACAGCCCACAGCCTCCCCTCCACCAGCCGTCCTGCGTCACACCTAGCCCACCTCGTGGTGTCCCTCACCACAGTGTCCCTTCCAGGAGAGAACACTGTCCAATACAAGTGAAACGAGGAAAGGTAGGGGCAGCTCTCAAAGCAGCTGGCTGGGGTAAGGGCCCAACTGCACCCTGCCAAGAGGAAGAGGAGAGTAGGGGAGAGTAGGGGGAGCAGCGGCCAGTGTTTCAGTTCGTCCTGTGACGGAGCCTAGAGCAAACCCCAGCTGTGTGCATAACTTCTCATTCGACCCTGACCCCGGAGTCAGGCCAAGCAGCAGGCGCTTGTCCATCCTGCCTCTCAGGCAGCAAGAAGCTGCTGGCAGCCTGGCCACTCAGTGGCTTGGCCTGTGCTTTGTGCCACCTTAATGGTGCGGTGACAGTCTGAGTGTTCCCAGAACAGATGGGTGAATAAGAGCAGAGCCCAGAAGGAGGGAGAAAGCAAAACCAGCTGGCTGGACTCCTTCCTGGAAGGCCCAGGTCCGGCGTCCTGGCACCTGTCCACTCTGAGACTCACGGGGGAGCCTCACGGGACGGGCAGAGTGGCTGGGGGCCCTGGGGCCTCGGGCAGCTATTGGCCATTTGGCATCACCTTTTTCTTTCCTGCATAAAATTGAAAAAAGGAAACCAGGTGACCCCAATTAGAAGTAATATTAAATATCAAAAATAACATATTAACAACAGCGATAAACAAGGAGCATTTCCTAAGTGCCAACCACTGTTCTAAGTGCCTTACACAAATTAAGTTAATTTGTTAGGAATTAACTCAATTAATCCCTAAACAGCCTCTGTGAGGTAGGTGCTATTCTAATCCCATTTTACAGATGAGGGAACTGAGGTCCACAGAGGTGACCTCTCTTGTCTGGGATGACACAAGTAGCCTGTGGCAGTGCCTGGGATTTACACCCAGGGGTCTGGCTCCCAAGTCCAGATTCCTCCCCACTGCGGCGGCCCCGGAGAACAGTGCCCAGCACCACTCACCGCAGGAGGGCGGGGAGGCAGATGCCCGTACCAGGCCTGGCACGCGGCGGGCACTGGTCACACCTCGCCTCTTCCCTTCCTGCCCGTCTCCACACTGGGACTGAGAGGGCAATTGGCACCATTCCAGTTTCAAAGAGGCAGCTTTCGTGCAGTGGCCAAACACCGACTGAGAAGTCAAGAGACCTGTGTCTCCATCTTTGTGGTCCTGGGCAAGTCCCCTAAGCAATCTCAGTCTTAAGTTCTGTGTTTATAAAAGGAATATATGCCCCTCTTATAGGGCTGTCATGAGGCCTAACATTACCACTCTTTGCACTTAGTGGCACTTGCGTGCGGCTCTGACCCAGGATCCGATTCAAGGTGGGTGACACACCATGGACAGCCAGGGCCCCCTGAGCGGGAGGAGCAGCACAGCAATGACAATTAGAGCACTGACATCCAAGAAGTCGTTGCACCTGGGCCATCATCTGCTCCAACCCTTAAGAAAGACAATCTTACCGTCCCTGAGCAGCCTCCAGCAGGGCCAAATGACCAGGGAGACGCGGCCTCACTTGGGCAGAGCTGGCTCCCGTCTGCTCAGCTTGGAGGTGTAGGACGAGCCCTGAAGTCTGTATCTCAGAAGGGGCTTTGGAACCTGCAGTTCTGCCTCACATGCACGCCCTGGGTTAATGGGTAATCATGGCTGCACGACGAGTCCCTGAACACTCCCCGGAGACCACAGTCAAACCCCAGAAGTGGAGCTGAGAAGGTCTTTTCTCTTTTTCTTTCTTGTTTTGGTAATCGTCGTCACTTCTGCTGCTTGCTACGAGGATAAGGGACAACAGGCCCCGGCCTGGGCAGATGAGATGGGACCTAGTTAGCCTTTGGGCCTCCACCTGGGGTTTTGTGGATTTCATGTTCACATGTCATTTGGGGTTTGAGCCTGTGGGTGATTTTGTCCCCAGTCCTGCCAACATCTGTCCAATGGGCTGTCACTGTTCTCGAGGTCCCGACTCTCTGGACACAGTACGTGCTCTGCCGGCCCATGCCCCCTTCCGCCCTGAGCCCAGAAGGCCATGTGGGTGGCTTCTCCGTGCTGCAGCAGAGAGCTCAGGGCTCAGGGCTCAGGGAGGGGCGGGTCCTGGTGAGTGCGAGCTCCTGCGAGACAGACGCCAGAGGTGGCGGTCACATTGACCAGTGCCCATTTTGGCACACACCCAGGACTGGCAGGAAACCACGAGCCGCTGCGGCTGACTCCGGAGATTTCCTCTTTCTGTGCGCGAGTCTGCTCCTGAGTCAGCGCTAGTTCTCGCTGCTTCAGCTGGCCCGGGACACCGCGCAAGACGCGGCCTCAGACTCCAGAACCCGCTTCTCTGCGGACCCGGGCTCCCGGCGGGAGGCGGGGAGAGCATTTCTCTCACGTGCGCCCCAGCAGGGGGTGGGCCCTGCCGCGTGGGGTGGCTTGCAGAGGGGAAGTGAGGAACGGGACAGGGACGCGACACTCTGGGCATGGTGGGGGCTGAATGTTAGCCGCCAGCTCACCTCATATTCCCTTTCCTGCACTCATCAGAGCCCCTACAAATGTGATCTCTGTGTGCTAAAGACTTGCCGTGGCTGCCAGGAGTCCAGCAACCTCAGCCAGCCTCGGAGGCAGGTGCTGGAGGGAGGGAGGAAGAGGACCCATCCTGGGCTCAGGACAATCAGAACATTGCTCAAACAGCTGCCTTACAGCGAGTGACAGATGGCCCCGCACACAGACCCACGTAGAGAGCAGGGGCACGTGCTTCACCTAACAGGCACCTGGAACGGGCCAGGCTCTGAGCCAGGGTTCAGAGTTAAACCTGGGCTGGCTGCGGGAGGCACAAGTCAAGGGGAGGAAGCAGCCCCCCCCCCCAGCTACAGACAGAGACAGCTCGGCCCACCCCACCCAGCAGGCAGGAGGCCCCTGCAGAAGGTGGGTGCATTGTTCTCTTTAAGGTCAGCAGCTCAGAGGAAGCCACCTTCTGCCACAGTTCCTGTGTCCCTTCCCTCACACTTGGAGGAACACCCAGTGAGCACCCAAGTCAGCAGCACCCTGAGTCCAGCAGCCGCCAGGCGCTCCCGGCACCATGGGGTGCTGTCTGGAGCCTGAGCATTCGTTCCCGCACTCACAGCGCACTCGCTGAGTGCCACCCAGGTGGCAAGCATCCCACCCAATGTCAGAGCCTGGAACCTAAGGCTCCAGGCGGGGAGGACAGACCCATCAACAAATCGCAGGCTTAGGATGAGCATGAGGATGTAGACAAGGCAGCGGAACCCCACAGGGAGGTGCCAGTGCGGGATGGGCCAGGAGGGAAGAGCTGCCACTTGTTTACCGAAAGGCACTGATGGGCTCAACTTGCCTTCCGTGGGAATTCACCCAGCGCCGTTCTGATCTTCCTACTTCTGCCCTTCCTGGTTCCTACCCCATGAAAGGACATCTAAAGAGGTTGTTGTCAGAAATGGCAAGTGAGGACACACACTGAACCCCAGGAGGCTTCCTACAGCCCCGCCCAGCGTCCCTCCAGCTGCCTCCTACAGTCCCGGGGCTGGGCGTGCCTGTGGTCGACTTCAAGTAGTGCCCGTTTTGCCCTGGGCTGGGACCGCCACCTGGGGTGACGGGGCTGTTGTTTTCCTTCTGTGGTTGCCCTGCTGGTTACCTGAATGACTCCAGGGAGACCGGACAACCTGGGGCTCAGATCAGGGCTGCTGCCCCAGGCCCCCAGATCTTACTGGGCACTAGGAGGAAGGTGCCGGCTCCCAGGTAGTCATAACTTTGCTGTTGTCTGAGCTCAACCGTGTCCTGATAAAGCTACAGCGAGGCCCCCAAGGAGGAAGAGAAGAAAAGCAGACAGATACAAATTTTTTTGGCCAGAGCCCCAACAGACAGCAGAGAAAGAGCTCCTTCTCCTAGGAGAAAGCAAGCCACACTCTGTCCTTGAGGTGCCATTTTTCGCAGGTAACAGGGGCAAGACCAGACCAGACAAGCCATGGAGGGGTTGAACGCTGGCAGTGTCGTGAGCTGGCATCCCGACCGTCCGTGTGCACCCACGCCCGCTCTCAGGGCGTGGGGTGGCTGAGAGGGGAATCCCCTGGTGGATGCTTTCCTCGTTTAGGCCAAGGTAGAAGGAAGAATGGTAGGTGTGCGCAGGGCCTGCAGGTGGAGCTGAGCAGGCAGGAGCAAGGTTTTGACCCACCCATGGGCCTTCCCCTTCCTCCCTCCTGCCTGTCATCTCCTCCAAACACCCTGGCCTCCTGGAGCAAAGGCCCCGAACTTCCCCCTGGGGAGCAGAGCCTGCTGTAGCCCCCGAGCCTAGGAACAATATTGACCTTGGGGGCAGGGGAGGAGACAGAGGGTCGGGAAGTTCAGGAGAATGCAAAGTCCTCAGGGTCCAGCCCAGAGGGTCCACCTCTGAGGTCCCCAAAGACTCCTCCCTCATGATGTCCCCACTTTGACTCGCAGTTGTCACTCTGCTCTGCTGGCGCCCAGCATCCGCTGCATCACAGCACAGGAACTGGGCTAGGGGTCCTGCGTCCGCTCTGGGGGCATGTCTGCCTCCAGCCCCCTCTCCGGCTTTGTGCTCTGTGTCCTTTCTGAGTGTGAACTGGGTCCAGAAGAGAAGCGCAAGCCCTGCTATCCACGTGCTGCCCACCCCCCGGCAGACCCACACCCTCCAGGAAGCAGTCTTGGGGACCAACCAGCGGCATCAGCAAGCAAGGCTGACTGTGGCTCAGGACCGGCCTGTCCCCGCTCATGGACCGCTGTCATTGTGCCCAGACTCATATCTCAGCACTGATTTCACCTAAGAGGAAGGCTCCGAGAATACACTGGCGACCTTTTGCCTAATCTAGTAATCCATCCCTCAGGGCCCAGACCGCCCCCTGCCTCCATGACAAAGCCTACCCTGTCACCCCCACATCGCTCCCTGCTCACTCGGGCAGCAGTAAGTAATGCACTCGCTCCTCGCCATGCACCCCTCCCGTCGTGCCCGCTCAAGACCCTGCACCAGGGCTGGGGGAGGCCATGTCACAGGGTCCCCCCCAGTCCTCGGAGTTGCTTCCGATGCAGTCAAGAAAATGAATGTGATATACAGAAACATCACAGGTGGGTCCACGAGAGCTTCAGAGAAAAGGCTCAGGGGCTGCAGGAGTGGAGGCAGTGGCTTTCACTGCCCTGGCCTGAGGGGGGCAGCGGAGGGGCCTCCCAGTGGCATCTGGAAAATGACTTCCTGAAACATCCAGGGCTGGGACGGTGGGGTCAGTATAGAAAAAGACTTCCCTGCAGAGTGGAGATGGGACATGGCGGATGGATGTGCAGGAGCTGGCCCCACCAGACGGGTCCTAGTCCAGCTGGCTCCTCCAAGCAGGCACTGCGGGCACCTGGGCGTTCCCCCTCCAGGCCCCCCTCTCGTTGCAGCTTTCTCCCAGGGCATCTGCGGGCAGGGACTTAGGGACGCTACAGGCGGAAAGAGCAACATGGAGTCACCTGTTGTTAAAACCAGAAGCCAGCTACCCCAGGCCAGATTTTCCATGCAACTAGAGCCCCCACATCAACACCAGGATGCCCCCTTTGGCCTCGATTTCATGGGGAACTAATGAAAATACTGCTTGCCTGAGTGGTGACAGAGCTGACCACGAAGTAATTCTCAGCTTCCTGCTGCCTCTGCGCACTCATCAGGGAGGGGGGTTAAAGTTGGACCTGGGGAACAGCAGCTGGAGGGATGGGGGCTGTGTCAGGACGGCCACCTACGCCAGGAGCGAGGGGAGTGCCCACTGGGGCACAGGCTGTCTTTGCAACCCGGCGGCCACAGACACCTGGCTCAGCCTCCCCAGAGGGAGACCCCCAGGGAGGGCGGAAGGAGCGCACTGTGGGCTGCGCTAGGTTTTCCTGATCCATAAATCCAATTTTGTGATCAGAAGGCCTGCGGAAACTAGTCACACAAAGGAGAATTCGGCCTGCCTCCATCAGAACCCCCTGGGTGTTCCCGGTACCACCCGAGAGACTCTACTTCGCTGGCTCCAGGTTGAGGCCTGAGTCCATTCCCTTCCTCTTCCTTCCCTCCCTCCCTTCCTCAACCATGCTCGGCCCCTAGAAGGCTTAGAATGAGAAAAAAACTGGATCACACATGGTTCTGGATCCCTGCTGTGCGTGGTGCAGCAGGCGCCCTGGCCCTGCCTGGCTCCACTCCACTCTGGGTCTGGCCGGGAGGTGGCGACCGCCTCCCAGAGCAGGAAACGGCTCCTTTGCTCTGTCCTGCAGAGGGAGGCCCTCATCCAAGGAGCAATGCTGCCACCTGCTGGTTCGTCTTAAAAAACGGTCCGCATTCTCTGAACGCCTGGTTCAAACAGAGGCAGGGAGCAGTGAGGGGCTGCCCTGCCCTCCCTCTTTGGCTCTGCCCTTGAATGTCCTATTCTGAGACCTGCAGTGTCCCCCTCATCGTGTGCCTTTTTGGTGCCTCTCATTTATGCCTATCTTCCCTGGGCAGCCACCAGTCAACAGGCAGACCTCGCTCACCCACAACCTTTCCTCGAATTCAGTTCACTCTGGCATGCACTGTAGGGCAAGCATTTGATAGGAACTAGGCACGGGCTGGCAATAATGCAAGGCCCTGCTTTTGCAGAAGGGAGTGAGACGCGGGGCTTATTCATGAATATGGGTGATTTCTATCTAGAGTGATGTCCGTCCGAGCTGAGCCGTAAAGGATAAGCCAGCGTCAGCCAGTTGAAAAATGGGAAAGAGGATTCCAGGCAAAAGGACTAGCAAGATAGAATATCCTGGCTGTTTTAATATAGAAACTTAATTGCTATATTTTTTTAATATACTTTTTTGCTACCCTCAGAAGGATGGAATTCAAACATTCCCCCTCCATTTACTGGCAGGTCTAAAGATTAAAAGGAGCGTGACTGAAGGAGGCAGGAGGTAGAGAAGGCTTTCCCCCCTAATTGAGAGTTCCCTGGGCTAGTGTGGAGAGAAGACTCTAGCTCATTGCCCCACACTGGTCCCTGCAGTGCCCCAGAGGGAAATGGCTGCATAGTGTCAGAATGCTCTGGAAGTCCAGCCTTGCAGTGACTTTTCAGGTCCTGAGAACGGCAGAGAGGCATCCTGGAGCCAGCAGACCTGTGAACCCCAGGCTCAAAGAGCCCTAGATGTCACCATGGCAACCAATGTCAACAAATGCCCAAGGACCAGACTCCTTGGCCCTGTGAGGAGCTCAAGGACCTTGACATAGTCCCAGAAATAGAGAAATACAAGTTCAAACCACAATGAGAAAATAAGGGAACTCAATGTTCTTGCACACCAGGGTCTGCAGCTGATTCATATGGCTCATAGGTACAAAGAGGGTCAGGACAATTGCTCTTGAGACAATTACAGAAAGAGCAGTAAAGTTTCTGGGTGGTTTGGGATAAACCACTAGTCTGTCCTCTGGGCCTTCGTTTAATTTTTGGGGACAGGATGAGGAGGGTGCACATCTGATCTCGAAGCCCCTTCCTGTTGTGAGAGTCTATGGGACTACAGACAACATGTGCTGTGACAGATCCGGGCAGCCACTGGGCTCTGTTGCAATGGCCAGGAAAGGCTTTGTGAATGTGATTTTGCACGGTGGAAAGAAGCGGAGGAATGATGAAGGCAGAGGGTTTGGGGTGGTGCGAATGGTGCGTGCAAGGTGCTGGTGTGGGCAAGTGCCGGGCGTGCCTGGACGACACACCAGCCCTGCCCAGCGGGGAGGGAGGCCGGTGGGAGGGACAGCAGGACACCCGCAGGAGGGTGGCGGGGCGTCAGAGCTGCGCTCCCTTCAGGAGAGTCCACAGGGGAGGAGACGGGAAAGACAGCTCCCAAGAATCCCAACTGCGTTTCTAGAGAACTTCATGTTGAGCCAGACACTCCCCAAAGCCCTTCCTGACACTGTCCTCAGACACCTGCACTTCCACCATCTGGCGGTAGAGACCCAGCACGTGACAGTGTGTTCTCACTGACAGGGTGTGAGCGTGCGTGCGGGGAAGCAGCCAGCCTTGTGCAGGGCTGGCTTCAGATGCCTGGGCAGGAACGAGGGTCCCGAGCCGTGGAACGTTCTGGTCAGTGGCATGTCATATGCTGAAAGGCAGTTTTATGAAGTCTTTGGTTTTTTGGGTTTTTTTTTGTTTTTTTTTTTATCTTGTTGGGGTTTTATTTATTATTATTATTCTTTTTTACTTTCTTTTTCACTGGAGCAAGTGTCTGCCATATGAAGTCTTTTTTTTTTTTTTTTTTGAGACAGAGTCTCACTGTCTTGCCCAGGCTAGAGTGCCGTGGCGTCAGCCTAACTCACAGCAACCTCAGACTCCTGGGCTCAAGCAATCCTTCTGCCTCAGCCTCCCAAGTAGCTGGGACTACAGGCACACGTATCCAGCTAATTTATATATATATATATTTTTTTTTTAGTTGGCCAATTAATTTCTTTATATTTTTAGTAGAGACAGGGCCTCTTTCTTGCTCAGGCTGGTTTCGAACTCCTGACCTTGAGCAATCCTCCTGCCTCGGCCTCCCAGAGTGCTAGGATTACAGGCCCGAGCCACTGTGCCCGGCCTATATGAAGTCTTGAGCACAGTGAAACATGCCTCACCTGCACACTGTCCAAACCACCAGATTTAAAGGCAGTAAAGGTGTCGGTTTAGCCCCTGGGCTCTGGCATCAGCCTGCATGGCTTTGAATCTTTGCTCTGTCACCTATTAGCTATGTGACAAGGGAGCTCCGTGCCTCAGTTTCCTCTTGTAAAATGGATATGAAGGCAGCTCCCTCTCTGTGTGGCTGTGAGGTGGGCCTGGCACCTGGTACACACTCTGTAAACATAAGTCACCGTCGTCTTGCAAAGCACCAAGGCCTCGTTCTGTGGCGTAAAGTCAGAGGGAGGGCGTATGGAAGCTTATTGTTTGGGAGGGAACTGGGACAAATTTATAATGATTCCAATCCACTGTTTTCTTGGGTTTTGACTCCATGGCATTAGAATAAAATGGAGAAGGTGTACCGATTATAAAGCTCATTAATGAAACTGTCTGGGGCGGGGGTGGGTGGGAGGACAATAGACCAGAACATTCTGTAGCTCTGGCGGTCTGGGATCCTGGCCCAACTTCTTCCCCCAGACAGCACTCGTCCTTGTTTTGTGCCCCAGAGTTTGTGGTCACCTGGCTCCCAAATGGCGGTTCTGCGCTTGCTCTGGGGCCAGAGTGGTAACATTCTGCTCCTGTTCATGATTCTTCAGCGAAGGAGCTGTATACCTTCTGAAGACACAGAGTCTTCCCTCCGTGTCCCCGTGGGCCCCAGGAAAGAGCCCACACCCCTCAGCGTGCCCCCAGGTCCGCCCGGCACCCCCAGCACGCTGACCATCCTGAAGGGCTCGCATCTCCCCCTACTCTCCCCGAAGCCTGCCAGGCTCTCCTAAAGTGCTCCTGTTCGTCCTCCGGGCCTCCATTTAGCCATTTTCTGAACCCTCCACCTCACCACCGAGGCTCGGTTAAGAGCTTCTCCCGTGGGCACCCACGTCCCCGGGTTTACCTGGCTGTGGCCCTCAGCACACTCTCACGCACCTGCTCGGCCCTTTGTCTGCGTCACTAGACCGAAAACCCCTCAAGGGCAGAGACTGTGTGGACGGCTATTGCTTCTGTGGCACTGAGCACAGCACCCTGATTTAACCAGCATGTTCAGCAAGGGTTCTTAGGGGACGTGACACTCAACATGGGACCTAAGGGACTAGGGTGGGGACAGAGGTGCAATTTCAAGAAAGGAAAGAATATGCCAACAAGTGCAAAGGCCCTGGGGTTGGGAAGAACTTGGTACATCCAAGGAACATGGTAAGGACCGTGTGGCTGGTGGGTAGAGAGGTAGCAGGTGGCCTGGGATTCGGTGTAAGGTTCAAAGCATAGTGGGAAGTGAGTGAGACTTGTTAGGTTGGACAGAAACATCATCCTATGTCTTTAATGTCGTCTCTTCCCCTTTTTGCTCTTATAGAACATGGCTCTTTTGTGAAAACAGTTCCCTGCAGCCTTCTCAAGGGGGGCTTACACTTCTCTTCCACGCCCCTCCTCCCACCAGCGGGGGCAGGTGTCTGCCTCCCTCCTCCGTGCTGTTTTAGATCATTCTGGCTCTCCCTTAAGACTGCCCAGCTTTGAACATCAGCAAGCAGCCTGCAGCATCCGCTGCTCATCCGTGCATCTCCCACAAGCCCCAGACCACTCCCCGCTCCGTGCATGCACCCCAGCATGGCCCACCCCCACCCCACCAGCCCACCTTGTCATCATTCTTGGGATGACAGTCTTGGCTCTGAGTCCCTGAATACCTCTCCTCCGATGACTGTCTCCTTCCCCCATCAAACACTCAAACGGCCAGATTCTAAGCCTGTCATCAGTCACAACTGCGCCCTCTGCACGGTCTCACTTTGGGGCACCTCCCTCTCTGGCCAGCACCTCCTGCCTTCCCAGCTCACGGCCTACGAAATCCCACCGCCCTCAGTCCTCACCCCAGGGGACACCTGACGCTTGCACCGTGTGACGGGTCCCGCTCCCCTTGGGATCTCTCCGTCCCCATCTTACTTGGCTTAAATTCCACAGGCTGTCGCTTTAATCACTTCGCTTTCATACACCCTCATCTTCTGTACCTTTCTGTCGTTTCATTGCACTTGTTTGGCAAAACTCTGACCCTGCTTAACCCGGGTTCTGTGCCTGCTCCACACAGTTGCACCCACGCGCTGTCGGCGGCTGGAGGAGAGCACACCATCTTCCTGGCTGGCCTAACTTTAATTCACGACCGCTGACCTCAGGCGGGCCTTTCATGCTGCCGGCAATTATGGACCCATTCGCTCTGCTGGACGAACATCTCATGCCTTTTTCCTATTCAGACTTCCCACACCTCCTCCCCCGTGTGCCACCCCAGCCAACGACCTTGCTTCCTATTTCTCGGAGAAAAAGCAACCCAGCAAGAGAGCTTCCTCGAGCTCCCGCCTCTGCTTGTGCCCACGCCCCTGCACCTGTGGCCGTGGACTTTGATTTTCCTCCTGTCGCTGTGGATGCGATGGCACTAGCTCAACTATCCCAACAAGGACAATCTGTGGTTGTGTGGCATCACCATCGTTCCTGACCTTGAATTTATATGCTACTGCTAAGCAATCGTTTTCTTATATTTATTCACACATAAGTACTTTACAATAAAAAGTCTGACATACTAGTAAAACAATGAAAAATGAATGTGTTCAGGGTAACAACAGCACAGTAGCCTGCATCAGTTGTCAAACAATAGCAACAGCAAACAGCAGCGGGCTTTCAGTCCCCACCTACGATGCTGCGTTTTGTGTGTTGTGATTAAATGGTTACTGCACACTGCATTCTATTTTATTTAGGTGACAAGAAACATCTGAAGCATTTGAGGGGCCAGGAAGTAGGTCCCCTGGGGAGGGGGAGCCATTCTGAATACACTGTGTGTTGTGCACCTGTGTTTTGACTGCGACCTGTCACGTGAGGTCAAGTGTGGAATTTTCCACTTGTGGCATCATGTCAGTGCTTCCAAAGTTTCAGATTTGGGGGCATTTCAGATTTTTAGATTAGGGATGCTCCACTTGTATTGAGTAGACAGATGGCTACAGTAAGCCTGTTCTAAAGTTTGGAGACGCCTTCCCCTTTTAAGAGGAAGTATCCGATTGGGTGAGGTTAACCCACCCAAGGAGATGGTGCACGGCCTGGAAACACGTAGCTGAAGAGGCTTAGGAAGCCCACAACTCCACTAAAGGTGCTCAGACAGTGTCGCTGGGACTGGAATGAAACTATAGCTGGGTCCTAACCAAGGAGCAGCCTTTACAGTGAAACACGTGTTAACAGGAGAATGGTCTGCTGTGGTCCGGAGAAAGGGCCTCCCCAGAGTGAAAACTCACGTCTGTCCTCAGCACTGCCCGCGCCAGAGTATGTGAGAGCCAGCCTGCGACAGGGCACACCCAACTGGGCCCCTGGGCAGCTGCACCCTTGGGGTGGAGACCAGGTGGCAGGTTCCACACCAGCCCCAGGTGACTCCCCCCTCTCTGACTCAGTGCCCTTGGGGCTCTCATTCAGCTCTTCCTCCGCACTTTCCTGCCCACAGAGGCAGGCTGGTGAGACTGCACCACGGTGTGGGCTTCCTGGGAGAGAGGGACTGCAGGTGGCTCTGCGAAGGGCCTCTGCCCTCGCTCCCCCTCCACGCCCTCCTGCGGGAAGAAACCTGGCTGGAGAGCAGAAGCCTGGAAACCCCGAGTTCCCCAGAGAAGCCCCGCCTGGTGCCATCACTCCTCTGTCCCTCCCTGTCTGGCCCGAGCCCCTGGGGCGGGGGTGGCTGGTTGTCAAGTGGAGTCTGTCTCTGCAAGGCGGAGGGGTGGCAGCAGGCGCAGGCACTCTCATCTGATGAGACCCCACCATTAGCAGATTGTTGATCCTTCTTATTTTGAATCTAAGATTTTAACTTTATATAGATAGAAGAATGTAATTTGTTTCACTGTTTTCAAATACAATGACATAAAATTGTGTAAAGTGTGCCCTTATTTTTTTATACCTTACTTATAAGTTGTGTTTGTTCACGTTTTTATCTCCACGCCCACTTCCACTGCAGTTGGATTTGCAGAGGTTTTCGCGGTCTTTCCAAAGAGCAGACGCGCGCATGCCTGGTAGGAGGCGGGCCCGGGCCTCGGTTCCCCCTGGCCGGGGAATCCACGCGTACAGAGGAATACCGCATTCCCGCAGCCCTGAAGAAAATCTCTTTCAAGAAACCTGGCCTCACAGCCACGGCCAGAGCACTATGGAGAGGGGTCCTCTCCGGTTATGATCAGGGCGGCCGTTGCAAAGGGAAAAGGGAGGTGTGTTCTAGTGGAAACCTCAAACGCCCCTCCACGTCTCCTGTGAATTGCCTCTGTGTTCAGGCAGCCGAGCTAGACAGCTGCAAGGAAAGGCGTGTGTGTTCGATGGGGGCCTTGGAAAGAAAAGGCCCCTTGTCCCCTGGCCAGCGCCTGTAGGTGGTGTGACCTGGGAGGACAGAGGCGCCAGGAGCTCGGCAGCGGCTGCGGCAGAAGCCGGGGTCCCGGCGGCAATGTTCAAGCGGGCCAGAGGGGGCGCCCGAGAGCCGGGCCGCAGCCCCGCGCAGAGTCGCGCACGCCGCAGGCCGCACCTGCGGGGGGCAGGACGGCGAGGATCAAGGACCCGGGTGGGGGGTTCCTGACTGCGGCGAGGCCCCTCCCTCCTCCTCTTTGCTGGACAAGCTCAAACTCGTCCTTCAAGGCCGATCAAAGGGAATCTCTTTTGGGAAGACTTCCCCAAAGCCCAAGCAAAGCCCATTCCTCCTTCTGCTTGCTACCATTGTCGCTGGAGCATTGTCCGAGTGCCCCAGCACGCCGCGAAGCCCTGCATGACACCGCCCGGTGCCTCTGTATCCGGGTGGCTCGGCGTCTGGACCTGAGAAGTGCTTCTCGGTACAGTCGGGGCCCGTGCCTCGGAGTCATGCAGAATCTGGGGCCCACTTGGACCTGAAGATTCTCTGGGAGTGTGGCCCTCAAATCGTCACATTTAACCAGGTCTCCACGTTACTCTTACGTGCTACAGGGTTGATGCAAAGTACGGCGTTTTTCAAATGTTTTTGACCAGGAAACAAAGCAAGCCAGAGTATGAAATACAGTTTTCATTATTACCCCACACACGTATGTATGGGGTTATAAATTGATTCCCTGTCCTATTCGCAGGTTGTGTCCTGCAGTTTGAAAAATATTGACATAGCAAAGCTTACTAAATTTTTGAGGAATGAATGATGGAACAAATAAATGAGTACTTGTCTCTCAACACTGGATAAACAGAGACTCTGCATCAGATAATTTCTAAGATCTCTTTGTTTAAAGTTCTGAAATTGATGCCTTTCTTTTCTTTTCTTTTTCAATTTCCAACAGTTTCATCATGCCCCTGGGCTCTGGTAATCCTCAGTTAAAGGATTCTCACTGATACAAGAGATCTGAGGGTTCTGTTGCAATTTGTTCATTAATTAAAGATTTGAAGTGTCTTCGCTTCTAACCTCCCCAGGTCTCCCGTCTCTGATCCAAGAAGCACCAGCAAAGACAGAAAGTAAACCTGAAGTACAGGAGATTCCCAGAAGTCTCATTTGTGGTATTCTTTCTTTGACTTCTCCAAGGTCTCAAGGTTGAGGTGGAATGTGGAGGAGGAGAGGCCTGAAGTCTCTCTCTGTGGCCTGGAAAGGTTTGTTATTCCCTGGGCCAAGGAAATGTGTTGCTATGCCAACAGAGAACGGGAATCTTCCTCCTGTGGTACCCAGAGGGCTCCATGAACTCCAGAGATGCCTATCCCGCTGCCTGCCATTCATCCTCCTGCGGCATGGGCCAGGGTGGTCGCCTGGGAGGGCCACACGGCACAATGTGGATCTTGAGGAGCTTGGAGAGGGCAGGTACACCCAAGGGGCTCTAGTGATCACTGCCCCAGTGGGACCTGGTTACAGCTCACCCACAGGGTAAAGCCTTAGGACAACTTGAGGGGATGATGGACACCAGAGGGGGTGCTCTGCTATTTGGACTAGAAGTACAGGTGAGTCCCCCACCCCAAATTATATTATTATTAGCTAATATTGACTGGGTATTTGCCCATCCCTCATACTCTGCAAAGTACATCATCTCATTTAATCCCCACAAACACTCTGTGAAGTGGATACTATTATGAAGCATAATTTACAGATAAAGAAACTGAGGCACAGGAAGTTTAAGTAACTTGCCCACTCATGCAACAAGTGGTAGAAACAGGATTTACCCAAGTAGCCCAACTCCAGAAGCCTGCAGGCTCGGTCCCTACACTGTGCACCTCCACTGGGGCTGGTGGCATTTCGTTAGTGGAGAGAAGGCCCTCTGCCTGGACTGTTCTGCAGGAGGTGCCAGGGAGTACTGACGTGTGTCATCTTGGCCATGTCCTGTCATCCCGTCTAGAGCACAAACCTTCCATCCTGTCATTCATTGCCATATGTGCACACCATGCAGGGCCCAGGTTTACAACGTTCCTCCTCTGGGAACATTACTGGCCTCAAAAAAGGCTGCTTGGCTAGTCCCTCCGTGCAACTGTTTGGGGCCAGGAGACCAGAATCAGACCTGGAAGAATGGCATGCTTCTAGAAACACAGTAACTGAGGGCAAGCATTCTGGAAGAACAGGGCTGGGATAAAGACATCAGCAAGCTCCCACTACCTACGGGATAAAAATAATAAGGGTTATAATCTATTGAAAAACCACCATATGGCTAACACTGGGCTAAATGCTTTTAAAATAGTGTTTCATGTTATTTCCACAACAACCTTGTCATGAAGGTATTCCTATTTCCATTTTACAGACGGGAAGCCTGAGGCTCAGAGAAGGAAAGTAACCTGACCAAGGTCAGTGAACAAATAGAACTGAGGTTTAAAGCCAGGCCTTTCTGACTCAGGATTGTGTACTGAGTTCCTGTCTCCCCTACAATTCTGCCTTCTGCATGTATATTCTTACTCGACAAAGTTTAATGCCTATAATGCCTAAGAGAAAAACAACAGTATTAGTGGCTCAGTGAATGTTCCTCAAGGACGATGAAGGGATGGGGCAGGGGACAGATTGGGTGGCACTTCACCAATCTCTCCCACTGTTGGGAAGCAGCTCAGCAGAGCGCGACAGTGACCGCTGGCAGCAGAGCATTGGGAAACTTCAGGGGAGAGGGCTGGCTTCAGAGTCTCATCAACAGAATGAGGGAAGCTTCTCAGGTCCCCTGCGTCACAACTCCACCCAGTGTCCAGACTTGGCCACGGTTCGCAAACTCAGCCCGGAGCCCAAGGCATCCCCCACGAGGGAGGGCCAGTGTGGCCCGTGTTCCACCATGTCCCTGAGCCCCACCTGTCCAGTCCATGCGTTGACAGGCACCATGGAGCTCAGCAGGGGCCGGATGCCCTTCCCTCTCCCCCCTGCCTGGGCTCCTCGCTCAATCTCTCCTCTCTCCCCTTCTAAGCCCAGCAGGTAGGCCCTTGTTTTCATCACCGCCAGCCAGGGCAGCACAGGGGAAATGCCAGAGTTTAAAGGCAGACTTGCACATCACAACAGATGAATAAACACGACAAAACAAGGTATGTATTAAGGCAATTTAACATCTTAAATTTTTTTTTTTTGAGACAGAGTCTCACTTTGTTGCACAGGCTAGAGTGAGTGCGATGGCGTCAGCCTAGCTCACAGCAACCTCAAACTCCTGGGCTCAAGTGATCCTCCTGCCTCAGCCTCCCGAGTAGCTGGGACTACAGGCATGCACCACCATGCCCGGCTAATTTTTTCTATATATATTAGTTGGCCAATTAATTTCTTTCTATTTATAGTAGAGACGGGGTCTCACTCTTGCTCAGGCTGGCTTTGAACTCCTGAGCTCGAGCAATCCGTCCGCCTCGGCCTCCCAGAATGCTAGCATTACAGGCGTGAGCCACCACGCCCGGCCAATCTTAAAATTTTTTAAAAAATAAATAAATCACCTGTCTTGTTTCCATGTAAGGGCATGGGCAGAATGACACAGATCCCAAAAGTTATTAAAGAAAGGAAAATGGCATGACCTTTAGGGAGAGGCCCTTCAGCTCTCCACGTCTGGTGGGCCTTAGAGCGACTGCTGGGAAAACTGAATGAGATGGTGGATGTTTTCATGCTGTCAAAAGCGAAAAGTACCCAGGAAAGGAAAAGGATTCCTGTCCTCTGGGATCTGAGCAGTAGGTTGACCACTGGTCCCAGCAAGACCCGGAGTTCAGTTCTGCGGCCTGCTCAGCCCCCTGAGTGTGACTTGTGAGGACAATGACGCCTCATAGACAGAAAAGGTATGTGACACTTCAAAGCAGGGTTTGCAAGATGGCTTGGGGGACCTCTCAGGGTAGGTGACTCAGGGAGACGTTATCCAGTGAGCCAGGCCAGTGTCCAGGCCACTCCTGGTCCCATTTGTCTCAAGGTGGCCCATCCCATACCAGTGAGATGGAAACACCAGAGTGTCTGGAAAACCAACGAGTCACATGGGCAATTTAACATGGAGGTCTCAAGACATATATATGATAGCTAGTCAACTGTTATGGTTTCTAGAAAGAAAGCACGGTGGAAAACAGGCTGTCACGGCTGGACAAGAATGGGTAGGCATGTGTGGGAGCCCTCTGTTTGGGAGAAGAATGTTTTCTGAGGCAGTGACCACAGTGACCACATGTACACAGGCCACACAACCTTGGAGTGGAAGGACTAAGGGTTTCCAGGAGGAAATGAAGGGGAAGTCAGGCAGAGCCAGGGATGCAGGCTCTGAGGGACAGGGTTTGGGAATCTTAGGTTGCAGTGGCTCAAGTGCAGACTGAACATCGAGTGTGGTGTGCAAGCACAGTGTTGGCACTCGTGAATGCTCAATGAAGGCGCACCACTGCTGCGAGTGGGGTGAACACACACACACACACACACGCACACACTCATCCCAGCTCCAGCTTCCACCTCCACGGGCCCCTCTACCAATCCATGAGGAATTAGGTACTTTCTTGCCAAAGGTATCTGAATCCCAAAGCCTGTACAATTTGGCCACCTGGGACATTGGAACAACAGCGTTGGGACATGGGTTGGTTGCAATACCATCTGAAACGTTGCTATGGGAATTATTTTAAGGATTTACCTGCTCTTCTGATCCCCTGCCCCCTCAGTGCCAATGGTTCTCAACCTTTCTTGGATCATGGCCCTTTGAGAAACAGATGACTGCTAAGGATCCTCTTGCTAGAAGAGTGCACGCTCACATATCTGCTACACTCTGCACTTTATTCTGGGGGCTCTGTGTTCATCAGGATTTGAACCCTGTTCCAGATGTTCAGACTCACAGACCTTGAGGCGTGTCCCTGCTGCCTGCCTCGTCCCTCTGAAGCCATGCCCACAAAACACCCACGGGCGGAGGAACCTGCTTCTCGGGATCACACTCTGAAAATTGCTGTTCAGGAAAGTGTGTTGGGTGCCAGTATTCCTATCAGAGTTTCAGCTCACACAGGGCCATGGGGATATAAAAGGAGCCCCAGGAACCCTGTCTTCCCTAGATATAGTGAAGATATCAATAATAACAATGATGGCAGCTAACTTTTCTGGGCATTTGCTCTGTTCCACACACTGTGCTAAGCTCTTTACCTCATTCAGTCCTCCCAAGACCTCCATGATGGAGCTACTATCCCGAGCCCCATTTTGCAGATGAGCAGTTAAGGCACACAGAGGTTAAGTAACTTGCCCAAGGCCACACGTGGCTGGTGAGTAGTAAGGTTCAAACATAGACCCAGGCCCTGCAATCAACCAGGATATTTTTTGGCCACCTAGTGACATCTTAGGTACCTTACTTCCATTTCCTATTTTAATGTCCTGAATGGTCATCCTAATAAATTGCTCACTAGACTTGAGTGGGTATAAATTCTGAACATAGTGAGTCTTCTATCCTGAGCCAACCCTTCCCTTCAGAATGAACCTGCCTGGGAAGCAGTGCTGAGAGATGAAGAGAGGACCCTGACATACCTGGCATCTGTCTGAAAAATGCAGAACACGATTTCCCTGTACCCCTACTCCCAGTTAATGACTGTGGGCATCTTTGAGCCAATGACTGGGCTGCTGCAAAGAATTCTGGGAACCTTCACCCCTGCTCAATGCACAGTTCTGCAAAGGGTAGGTACTAGAATAGGAGAAGTGGACGTCTAGGCCAAGGACTTTGTTCTGCCTTCCAGGGAGAGAAAAAGCTGCTCGGCAAGCTCACATGTGACAAGTGGCCCATGGGTATACCAGGGCTGAAGTGAAGGATGGACTGCTTGCTCTGTGGGAGGAAGGAGTGAGAATGAACAGGAGGCATAGGGCCACCTGCAGGAGGACTGGGGGAGGGAGGGAGGGGGGGAGGGAGGGAGGGAGGGAGGGGGTAGGGAGTAGGGAGGCTGGCTCTGGCAGGGAGGGGAGGCGGGAGCAGAGGGAGCGAGGAGCGGTTCAGGCAGTGAGAGAGGGCAGCCCCACTCCATTTCCCAGGCTGCTCTCTGGATGCAGGCAGGAAGGTTGAGTGTATTACACTGGCCCCACCTCCTGAGGCTCTCTCTGCAGCTGCTGGACTGGACACAAAAGCATAAGAGACAGAGACACCATCTCTGCTGATTTGTACCCAACTCTGGTTCCTGGTGCTGGGAGGCCGCGTGTCACAGAAGCCAGGGCAGGAGCCCCACACTGCTGCTGTCTGCATTTCCCAGGTAAGCAACTGTGTGTGTCTGAGTCAGAGGTGGAGAGCAAGGCCTGAGGAGGTGGGCAGAGGAGAACGTGAGAGGTGGCTGCCCTGCAATGGACTTGGTACACTCTGGAAGGACCGAGGAAGAGGGGCAGGGGCCAGAGCTGGAACAAGCCCGAAGTCTAGACTTCTGCAAAGTGCCGTGTGTGCGGTGGGGGAGCTGGAGCCTGCACTTGGTGAGCGCAGACAAAGTTCCAGGAAAAGGCAGTGCTCTGTCAGCTTCTGGGGCCCGCACATCTGGAGAGCAGAGGGGCCAGCCACTCCACGGCATCAGGGTTCCTCTTCCAGACCAGGTATATTTTGTACAGACATTGCCAGAAAGTCCCACCCGGGGCCCCTGTCCACCTCCAGGTTTTCCTGGCAGTTGAGAGAGAGCTGCTGGCAGCTACAGAAGGAGGAAAGCAGGACATATGCCCTGGGGATGTGGCACCAGACAGAGGAGGGGCTCCCCATCTGCAAAGGCAGTCTCCCCAGGCTCCCCAGAGGGGCTGGCTAGCTGGCGGAGGGCTGCCGCTGCCCTGCGGAGGCTCACCCGTTGGCCCAGAGGAAGGCAACGAGACCCAGGCTGCGGAGATGGGGCATGTGCGCCGGAGGTGGGCTGGGGAGTGGGTGAAGTAAGTGACCTGTCAACAGGGCCACAAGAACATGCACAGCATGTTGCTGCAGAGAGAGAATGAGACCTCAGAAATCAGTACCACGCAAATCCAGCATCCCTCGCTGTCCCTGCTGGGGGACCACAGCCCTGATCAGGCTAGCTGGTGTAAGTCATGTAAAGTTGGCTAGTGGTGTGTCTTCTGTATTATTAATAACGACACACACACATCCAATTTCTAAGATCCACTCTGCTGAAAATATGTCAAACCTGGGTCCCTGTCAAAAGGCATGGCAGCCACCCTCTAATATGTGACAGGGACAGAGCAGAAGGGAAGAGGAGTGGCCCCTGGGCTTGAGGGCACGAAGGGACATGAGACGCTGAATGCCTGTCATGACTGCAATGTGTCCTCCCTCCATCTACGGATTCTATATCCAGAACAGAAAGTGCGGATTCTTCCCCACGGCCTCCCACTCCACCCACACGCTACAACTGGGCTTGCGATCAGGCAGGGGCTGGGAAGGACAGCTTGCTGAGATGGGGATAGGGTAAGAGGACCCACCAAGTACCAAGCCCACTCCCCCTATCCCTCCTGAGAAGGCAGTGGAAGGTGGGCGGAGGCAGAGAGGACGCTGTTGGAAGGTAAATACTGGGTGACTGACACTGTCGACCACCCCGGCAGTGGCCTCTGCAGCGTGGGTCCTGGCTCCGACAGCTGGCCACTGGCCTCTCCCTCCTGCAGGGCAATCTGGGTCAATGAGGGCAGGGAGGAGCCCAGCGGTGAGGCCTCATAGCCAGGGTTCCTTGGCCTAGAAAACACAAGGGGCTTTGATGCCTGCAGAAAGCAGCAGCTCTCCCCGCCAGCGTGCTGCGGCTGCTCTTGGGCAGGGCCCAGCCCCGGGCAGGCCTCCGTCTGGAGGCCAGAGCTGGGGGACAGTATGGCTCAGGGCCTAACATAACGGCCTTGAAACTAGAGAGAAACCCCAGGGCTGCTGTCGATGAGCTGTGTGGCCTTGGGCAGGTAAGTGCTCTTGTTAAGCCTCAGTTTCCTAGTCTATAAAATGGAAATAATAATATAATAACAATAGTATCTATCAAAACCCTAACCCTAACCCTAACCCTAGCAAGTGGGATCTCCAAAGGGACTAAGGATGAGTGTGGAATTTTCAGTAGGGCCAGCTCCACCTTCCCCAGGGAGGCTCGACCATATGCCCGGCAGGGAGACCAGTGGGAAACGGCTATAGTGAGAACCTCAGTCCTCTGCTCAGGAATGTAATTAAGTACATTATTTGTGATTTCCTCTTTTCACTCCCCTATTTTCAGGTATCCTGAGCCAAGCAAAGGTTCTTCCTAGGAGGAGTGGGCAACAGAAGTGCCCGAACACCATGGCACAAGTGGACTCCCAGGACAGGTGGGGCGAAGTGTCCCCTCTCGGCAGCTTGACCCAGGGGGCGCGTGGCGGCCAGATGCTGCGCATGAACTTAGCCAGTGAGGAGGAGGATGGTGGGGAGACAGGAGATAAAGAGGGCACTGGGGACGTGGCGGCCCGTGCAAGGGGCAGCTCCCCAGCAACTCATGACAATCCGGCCTCCCAGCATCCACCCGGGAAAGAGGAAGAGAAATTATCTGACTGCTTCAGTGGGAAGGGCCTGGGGCAGAAAGTGACGGCGATGCCTGGGAAGGCCGGTTGGGGAAGAGAGGTGTCAAAGATCACCCAGACCCTGGGTGCCCTTCCCAGCGGCCACTCTCATAAGCTGTTAGGTCAGATGCAACCTCCTAGGGACTCGCTACCTGCGGGCGACGATGGATGCAGGAGTGCAAACCAGGATGCAGCTGTGGATGTCCCATCCAGCTTACCGGGCACTGGAAAGTATTCTTGTGCGCAGAAAGACATCGAAGCGTCCCCAGACATCTCTTCCCCAGCGTGTTTCCCCAGGCCAGGGCGCAGTTGGGACCTCCCCACGCGGGAGACGCACACACCCGCCCAGGGCTCGGCAGTCCCGGCCAGCCTGGCAGCCGCAGTGCTGGCGAAAGCGCGTCTTAGCAGGAAGGGCCAGAACCAAGCGGGCGCGCGCGAGGGCGGGCAGGCGGAGGCGCGTCCCTACAGGTGCCTGCGAGGCGGCCAGGCCTTCCAGAAGGCCCGCAAACCGCCGAGCCCGGCGGAGACGCGCGGCGGCGCCAAGCCGCACGCGTGCGAGCTGTGCGGGAAGGCCTACTCCCACCGCGGCACGCTCCAGCAGCACCGGCGCCTGCACACGGGCGAGCGGCCCTACCGGTGCCCCTTCTGCGACAAGGCCTACACCTGGTCCTCCGACCACCGCAAGCACATCCGCACCCACACTGGCGAGAAACCCTACCCGTGCCCGGACTGCGGAAAGGCCTTCGTGCGCTCCTCGGACCTGCGCAAACACCAGCGCAACATGCACAGCAACGACAAGCCCTTCCCGTGCGCCGAGTGCGGCCTGACTTTCAACAAGCCGCTGTCGCTGCTGCGCCACCAGCGCACGCACCTGGGCGCGAAGCCCTTCCGCTGCCCCGCCTGCGACCGGGAGTTCGCGGTGGCCAGCAGGATGGTGGAGCACCAGCGCGTGCACTCGGGCGAGCGGCCCTTCCCCTGCCTCACCTGCGGCAAGTGCTTCACCAAGTCCTCCAACCTGTACGAGCACCAGACGCTGCACACCGGCCAGAGGCCCTTCAAGTGCGCCGACTGCGGCGTGGCCTTCGCGCAGCCCTCGCGCCTCGTGCGCCACCAGCGCATCCACACCGGCGAGAGGCCCTTTCCTTGCGCGGAGTGTGGCCAGGCCTTTGCCCGCTCCTCCACCCTGAAGCGGCACCAACAGATCCACTCGGGGGAGAAGGGCTTCCTCTGCGCCGAGTGCGGCAAGGCCTTCCGCATCGCCTCGGAGCTGGCCCAGCACGTCCGCGTGCACAACGGGGAGAGGCCCTACCAGTGCGGGGACTGTGGCCAGGCCTTCACCCGCTCCAACCACCTCCAGCGACACCGAGCCAAGCACGGCGCCTGCAAGGAGGAGCCCATCCCTTCTGCTTCTGACGAGTGAGGCTCCAGCGGCTCTCAGGGGGTCGGAGACACCAGACCTCCCTGCTTGGAACCCTCCCCCGTGGACCCACTCACATGGTGTTGCCAGCCAGCCTCTCTGGTCAGCGTGTGTATTTGCTCTCTGGTATAGAAAGTAACTGCAGGGATAGCACCCAGGCGTGTCGTTTCGTGTCAGTGTTTCTTCTGAGTCTCGGGGGTCATAAGCAATGGAAAAGGGTGAGACAAAGTAGTGGGAGCTGGTCAGGAGTGTAGTTCCTTGGGTTGGGGGATCTCCATCAATCAGAAATTATTTGTAGAATTATATGCTGGACACAGTGCAGGGCTCCAGGGATATGGCAGGGAAAAAAACCCTGTCCTGTCTTGCCCCCAAAGCCATATGCAAATACTAAGAAGGCATCTGGGCTGGTCCTCCGAAGAGAAAGGGGCTTTTTGGTTTTTACAAGAGGAATCCCAGGAGTGGTCCTTTTGCTGGACTCTCCCCCAAGCAGCAAAGGTGACCTGGGGGAAACGCAAACCCAGACAGACAGCCCATCATTTCAGTACCTGCTGAAATTACTTTACCCTTGGGAATGTCTTTTTAAGTCTTGGCTTTAAATAGAGGAGAGCCTTATCTTAGAGGGGAGTTTATGTTCTGTGTTTAGGGACCAGTTAGTCTACAAGTTCAGAACAGCCTTAGTATCTGAGAAAGAAGCCCATTCCTCTTTACAGGGGAGCTTAGAAACTGGATCTAACTTGAGAGTTTCACCCACAAAATCCATGCCTATCTCCTCTCTGGCTGCCTCTTTTCTTATTTGCACCCTGGGAGTTTAAGTCACATGTAGCATTTATGGAGGAATTGGCCCATTTACAGAGAGACACGTAAATTTTCTCCAGACAAGCCTCACCATGGTTAATGAAAGTTTTTGGGTTCATTTAAATTTGCCTGGGTCATTAGCTTTGATTTGAAGTAAATAAAATAAAACATCCTTTGCCCAAGTGCCAATTGGCTTATCTGTGTTTCAAATCATTACGACCAGGTGTGAAGTCTACATGATTCACGGTTATCTTCTAATGAGGTTATTCAAACTTTGCATTAGTAATAGCCACTCTTCAAAGTGTATTGATACGTATATTGATTTTTATAAAGTCAGTAGTTCTTAGCTTTGGACCTTAACTGTGGGGATCTACAACTTCACAGAGGTCCTCGGTGCACACAGTCAAACAGCACTTCTAATCATACCAAAGTTAAATAAGATATTCCACAAGAAGGTCTAGTGCTTTCCCTTTGAGGGTATCTTTAGTATATTCATAAAATTGCCACTAAAGGGCGCCAAATCTGAATTTCTCTTTTATTCCACCTGATTTGGACCCAGGGTGTTATCGCTCAATAGCATTCTTGGGACACATGGGGGCCCGGAGAGAAATAGTATATAAAGTCATGCCCTGTGTGACCAAGGTGACCAGAGCAAAGGAATCCATTCCCATCATTTACCAGCGATGGGACTGTGGACTTCAGCTTCTGCATCTGCATTGGCAAAATGGGAATGAGGATAACAGGTAAGAAAGGTTGGAGTCATCCTACTATACTACAGGAACTTTTGCTGAATGCAAGAGCATTACATTGGTAGCAATATTCTAAGAATGAATTTATGACCATGAACAGAGCAAAAGCTAATGTGCATATATATTTTTTTCTGAGTGATCAGTGAAATGTTTGAAGACCGAAGGATTATTCCTCTTCATTATATTCTTTTCTGAAGATGGTCATTAGTATAGTTTTTAATAATTAAAAAATTTGGTTTGGTTCTATAATTTTTTTGAGTTGTTCTCCAAAGCCCGGCTGCACAGGAATCACCTGGGCTCTTTGTTAACCATACAACTTCCTGAACCCTAAGCTTGAACACTTATACAGTTCTGCAGTGCAGTATCTAGGTATGGCTTCCACATGGGCACACCTTTGGGGGAAACAGTGAGTGAATTTCTTATTATTAGGCAGAAAAACTGGATTCGCTTATGCTGGGTATCTTTGGCACTATATACGATGTTTCTGGAATGTAAGGAGCAGAATGTACTGAACAGGCCAAAGAGAAGTTCATTAATCCCCCAGGCCTATCACATAAGTCAGATTTTAAGGAAAATTGTTCCAACCAATCTTTTCTCCTGTCAGCTGCAAGGTCATGCGGAGTAGGTATTAGAGGAGAAAGTAATCCCATTACTCTAGTCACAGGTCACTGGACAAACAGTGGTGCATCAGTGGAAGGGAACAGTACATGGAGTGGACAAAAGAGAAGCCAACCAGCTTCGAGCTGGCTCTGGACAAATTCTGTCCAATGGAGTCTGTCTATCCAAAGTAGGGGCAGTTAGAATCATCTCTCTGGAGAAGAATCAAAGCTTGAAGACAGGTTATTCTTTCTCAAATTACTGTCCCCAATTATGCTGAGCTACTTTTCATGTTTTCTGTAAACCCACTGCACATCACAGCAAACAACCTTATTTCCCCATTATGTATTAATAATTAAAAATCAGAGCTGGGCCTTCCTTGTGATGGGAAGAATTTCAAGCTTCTCTCTGGGTTAATTCTATTTCCATAGTTTAGTTTGCCAAGATTAATTTGGATATAACCCGTAAAAATGTTCATTTATAAGTTTCCACTTAATATAAATTCTTCTGATGTATTCACCAGAGAATACAGGATCCTGACCCACATTCTTTAGATAATAATCATAATAGTTAACATGTGCCAGAAACTGTTCTGAGTGTTTTATATATATTAACTATTGAATTTTTAAAGCAAACTTACGGTGATTATTATCCCCATCTTTTAGATGAGGAAATCAAGGGACAAAGAAGTTAAATTGTCCAGGATATCATAGCTAGAAAGTGGCTGGCATAGTAGTGATTTGACACTTAGGCATACTTGCACCAGAGACAATTCTTATGCACAGGACCAATTGCTTCTGTTTGGGATGGAAGAATATTCCACAGTTGTTAATGACATACATTTTAAAAGTGGACGACCATAAATTCAAGAGGAGGTAAAAGTTGAAACAACACAACAGAAAACATGACAGGACTCAGGGAAGAAGACCTGCAAATTACTTAAAAGTGAGTCTGGGAGCTGGGTTGGCAGCTATTAATCATTAATTCCTTAGAAAATCCATCCATAAGATGGCCAGTGGGAAAGGATTGGAGTTAACAGAATGGATGGTTCCTTGACATCCCACCATGGTTTCACCTCACTGACTAAAAAACTTTCTGTGCCTGTGTCATGCACAGAAAAATACACCAGCAATGAATCTTGGAAGTCGACATTTACACAGCATTTTATAACCCAATGCATGTACATTAAAGAGCTATGTTACCCTGATATGAACACAATAGATCACCCAGGAGTTCTAACTAGACCTTAAAAATCTTGCTTGGAAGGAAATTTTGTGTAGAGCACTAGTTTAACTGCTAAAATACTCAAGCTAGACTCAGAACTAGAATATGAAGTACAAAGTCAATGACCTATGAAAATATTGCCAAAGATGGAATGATTCAATGTGTCATCAAACCAGAATGAGGTGTCTGTTTAAGTTGACAGGGAAGCTCATTTTTAATATTAATTCCCTTCTCTCCATTCTGCATGAAACCATGCCAGGACAATTTTCCACTGTGGCTGGATGACATTTTTATCTCTCTCTCATCCTTGTTTTTCCCTGAACTGCCCCCCACCACCCAAACCTCGGTCAAATTGGTTCGGAGTTTCACTGTCTCAGGAGTAGATTTAAAGAAAACATGTCTTGCATAAAGCAAAGAAGATGTCAAGGAGGCTGAAAACAAGGAGGGAAACAGGGATTCTATCGTGGTCGTGCAGATGAAGTCAAAAACAGGTGGGAAAGGAGGTAAGATGAGGAGATGCAGAGATTTCAGAGGCAGAGGCAGTAAGTCTTGGTGAAAGGCTGACAGCTACCATTTAACGAACACTCTTTAGGGGTCAGGCACTACATTCATCATCTCAATTAATCCTTACAACAATCTGCGAAGGGAAACTCTTGAAAAATATTCCCGCGTGAGGTCTGCAACAATTTTCCTTTCCACAAAAGCAGACAAGATTAATAGGTCATGGCAACTGTCTATTTTTGTTAAGCCAAGGTCACTAGGTCTACGTGTCCCGTCTAGGAAACTGGTGGCCTATCTGCCACAAGGACAACATGCAGCAAATCTGCCTTTTGGTTTAGAAGTCATGCTTGCCTACATTTTTATCTTCCATAATCATCGTGGTGGTTTAGAAAATATGTTCACAAATTTCCTGACACGCTTCCCTTCAAGAAGTAGAGCTTAATTTTTGTTTCCCTTTTGGTGTGAGCTGGACTTAGTGACTCGGTTCTAATGAGCAGAATAAAGCAGGAGTGTTGTGCAACTTTCAAGGCTAGGTAGTAAAAGGTACCCACGCTTCCACAGAGCACTTGTCTTTTTTTCTCTCTTTCTCTGCTGATCACTTGCTCTGGAGGGAGCCAGCTACTTTGTCTTGAGCAGCTTACAGAAGGGCCCCCCTGACAGCTGCATCAGTGAGCTTGCAAGCAAATCCTTTAGCCCCAGTGAAGACTTCAGATGACTGCACACCTGGCCAGCTGCTGAACTGAAACCTTATGAGAGACCCAAGGCCAGAACTATCCAGCTGTGTGGCTCCCCAAATCCTGATCCTTGGAAACTGTGTGAAATAATAAATGCTTGTTGTCTTCAAGCTGTTAAATTTCAGTTGGTAATTTGTAATGCAACAAAAGATAACAGACAATAATATAAAGAACAACTTGCACCTAATGAGTAAGAGACTAGTCACTCGATGTCCCTGTGAACCCTGATTTCTGCCCTAAGGGGACTGATGGAGGGGTTATCAAGGGAAAACACATCTCTGCTTCCTGTCACCACATTCCGCTCCAGTGGTCACCTGCTAAGGCTGGCAGAGGCCCAGCTGTTTATAGGCACATTCTGTCACCTGTCCCACTGCCAAATGAGCCATATTAAACTCTGGGGCCTAGGAAAAGGGGTCCTTTGAGAAGAGGGTAGAAATACTGTGGGTAATATCTGGACACTGGCATCATATTCGATAGGGAATGATAGGAATGAATTCGTCTTGGCCACTTTCTTTTTTGGTATGCTGCAATTCCTAATTCACAGAGATGAGTGAATCAATGCACGGTCTTCCCTAGAAAGGGTAGAAATCCCTAATTCTCCAGGGCCTAGAACAAAACCCTTTGAGGGAAGTATTACTGTCTCCATTTTTCAGATAAGGAAACACCATGCAGAAGAGATTACTGCCAATATGATTACAAATGTGAAAGAAAGCATTTATTAGGACTATACTAAAGATGGTGCTTTTGTAATGATATACTAGCCCTGAGAGAAGCATTAAAGAACTAGGGATAAGGATGAAATTAGAGTGAATGAGTCTAGAAGTCCCTCTAGAATTTCCAAAATGCTATAATCAGCCAGATCTGCAACTGTTTCTTAAATCTTTATGTATGATTAAATCCTGCCTGGGCCAGCCAAAAAAAAAAAAAGAAAAGAAAAACAAAAAACACCTTCATTCATGAAAATGGTTCTGAATCTTTCCTTAAAACACAGGCTCCTTGAGAATCCAACGAAGGCTATGGTTACTCTCGAAAACCTGACATCACTGGTGTTTTTTTATTAATGATTTCAGGGAGTTCACAGACTTCCTGAAGCCTATTGGCTAGGCTGAAATTAAGATTCTCTTTTAGGTTCCACTTCCACATATGTGTCCAGCTCCAAAACCTAGGAACTTATGTCAGTTATAATAGCAAAAGGGATACAACAGACTTACAAACTAAGGCCCAACAAAGACTATCTTCTGGATTTTTAAAAAAAGAAAACCAGAAGATGACTTAAGACAGTTCATACTCCAAAGAGGTAAACAGGTTTCTTTAAACACTGAAATGAATTTATTACTGACATAGGAAATTAGCCATGTTCTCTCTTATAAAGGTAACAATTACTCTTGGAACATATGGCATGGTATATATAGTTTGAAAAAACATCCAAATAAGTATTGTCACATCATTTAAGAAAAATAAATATTTCGAAAAGGGGAACAATTAATGACAAAGAGAAGCCAAATTACAAACGAACTTTAGGAAAGGCTACATTTACATCCAGAACTGCACGCAAACCAGCACACAGATTGTCATCGTGGAAATCTCAGATAAAGACTCAAAGGATGAAAATCGTTAGGCTTCTTGATAAGAAGCCTGCCAACTGTAAACATTATTTAATTCTCAGCCATTAACACAGTGATGTCTGCACCTTTAAATAACTATTTCACTCCTGCTGGAAATAACCATAGCATTTCTAAGGGGGGGGGGGACCACATTCTTAGATTTATTTCAAGCCATCCACGAGGAGGCAAGGTGTGGAAAAAAAGCCTGGACTGAGTAAGTTAGTGACTACAATAGAAAACTTTTTTGAATGAATAGATTTTTTTTTTTGAGGCAGAGTCTCACTCTCTTATCCTGACTAGAGTGCCGTGGCGTCAGCCTAGCTCACAGAAACCTCAAACTCCTGGGCCCAAGCGATCCTCCTGCCTCAGCCTCCTGGGAAGCTGGGACTACAGGCATGTGCCACCATGCCTGGCTAATTTTTTCTATTTTTTTAGTTGTTTGGCTAATTTCTTTCTATTTTAGTAGAGATGAGGTCTCGTTCTTGCTCAGGCTGGTCTCGAACTCCTGAGCTCAAGTAATCCTCCCACGTCGGCCTCCCATGAATGAATAGATCTTAATAGAGGTCAAACCAAAAGGTGAAGATGAAATTAACAGCCCAGCCACTAGGATTTCTCCAGTTCATGAGTCTGTTCGTGCTCTCCAGAGCGCGGGACTGAGAGAAAGAAGGACCACTGTAAGCACAGAGGATAATTTCTCTCCAGACGAATGACTGATGGTGGAGCAGGGACTGGCCGAGTGAAGGTCCCTCAACACTCATCTCAGCAGAAAGGCCACTCTCCAAAGTGTGTTTGTGGGTGTCTTTTTAACCTGACCAGCTGGACGAAGGCCATAGCACGTTGGCACTTGTATGGCTTGTCCTGCCAATGGATCACCCTAAGTTTTGAGAGCAGGTTTAGTTTGTGGAACCCCTGACAACAAAGAAGACAGATGTATGGTTTCGAGTTTTCCTTTCCTGTGTTTCAGTCATCTGAACTGTGATGCATCTGGTGTACCGAGCACCGGGGATTTCTCCAGAGATAATTTTAATTCATAGAATTTGCTAGAATTTACTCTAGGAACTACAGAATAATTTTCACTTTTCTCAATAGTTAAACAGCTTCTAATTCTTTCTCTTTTTTTTCTTATATATTTTTTTGAGACAGAGTCTCACTCTGTTGCCTGAGCTAGAGTGCTGTGGTATCAGCCTAGCTCACCGCAACCTCAAACTCCTGGGCTCAAGCAATCCTCCTGCCTCAATCTCCCGAGTAGCTGGGACTACAGGCATGTGCCACCATGCCCGGCTGATTTTTTCTATTTTTGGTAGAGACAGGATCTTGCTCTTGCTCAGGCTGGTCTTGAACTCCTGAGCTCAAATGATCCACCCTCCTCGGCCTCCCAGGTGATAAGATTATAGGCATGAGCCAACACACCCAGCCAATAGCTTCTAATTCTAAAGAGAATTAGAACAGGAATCTTGACTTTCAGTCAAGATGGTGCCAAGAGTTTACACTTTAACCACCATTCCTAAAACAGAAGGCAATATAATTATAGATAAAAATATAACAAAAGGAAAAATTAAAAATATAGCTGTGCTTAAAATTAAGATAAAAACCATCATGGATCATATCTAAATAGTGCAGTAATTGAGGCTAAAGATGTAGGCTTGTTGGGTCTGAGGATTGGCAGAAGTGGCCAGGAGATAATTCCCAAAGTGTGAGTGACATAAAAATGAAACTGGGCTAGAAAAACATGTGCTCGCAGCCTGTGAGATGCTTATGTAAAGCTTCGTGCCTGGAATATCAGGTAGAAGCAGACACAGCTTCTCAACCAGGATGTGGTCACAAACAGAGGAAATTAATAACCTAGAAGGCGAACAGAATGAAAAGGATCACAAGGAAAAGCTGGTCCTTTGAAGATTCTAATCAAAAAGGGAAAGTACTAGTAAGGCTGGTAAAGGGAAACAGGAGAGGGTGCAAAAATACTAGAAATGAAAAAGAAGGCAAAATTATACTTATGGTAGAAAGTTTAAAAACTAGAATAGAATAAATAATATTTTAATAAATTAAAGCACCTGGGGCTCATAAATTTAAAAACCTAAATGAAATAGAAAAATTTCCAGAAGAATATTAATCATCAAAATAGCCTCAAGAAGATAAAAACTCAAATCAATAACCACTAAAAAATTTTAATCTATTATTTAAAATCATACTTGCTTTCCCTCAGCCTGGAGAGAAGACCTTAGGCATATGTGGTTCTGTGAGTAAATTTGTCAAATCTTCAAAGAATAGGTAATCCTTTTCTAACATGAAATATTAGAGAGAGAAGGCAAGTTTTATGTTAGATTGGATTAGGACACGCTAAGGAAAGAAAATTATATCTGAATCTCACTTATAAATACAAATTTAAGAATCCTAAATAAATATTAGAAAATTAAATCCAATAGGAAAAAAGAACCATCCCACCCAAACCAAAAAACAATAAAGCAAAATTAAAAAAAAAAACCCTCACATATTTTGACTAAGAGAATTTTATCCCAGAAATACAAAGATGTTTCAACAAGAAGACATTCTACTGAAGTAATTAACCACATTAGCTGATTAAAATGAAAGAAATATAAGCTCAACTTAACCAATATGATAGAAAAAATAACCTATAAAATTCACTAGAAATTCATGATAAAAATTCTTAGAAACTAGGAAATTAAAAGATACCTCTGGCCGGGTGTGGTGGCTCATGCCTGTAATCCTGGCACTCTAGGAAGCCGAGGCAGGCGGATTGCTCGAGGTCAGGAGTTCGAAACCAGCCTGAGCGAGACCCTGTCTCTACCAAAAATAGAAAGAAATTAATCGACCAACTAAAAATATATATACAAAAAATTAGCCGGGCATGGTGGCTCATGCCTATAGTCCCAGCTACTCGGGAGGCTGAGGCAAGAGGATCACTTGAGCCCAGGAGTTTGAGGTTGCTGTGAGCTAGGCTGATGCCACGGCACTCACTCTAGCCTGGGCAACAAAGTGAGACTCTGTCTCAAAAAAAAAAAAAAAAAAAAAGACACCTCTATGAATTTTCTTGAAAACAGAGCTTAGGACAAGGGACAAAGTATTGAGTACTCTATTTGGGAGGTAATCCCAGGACGCAGGGGTGAGGTCGCAAAGAGAATGAAACAAATATGGGAGGTAGGGGTGTGTTATCAAGATTGCTGCTATAAGCAACAAGGTCTCAATACCACTGAAACCCCTAGAAGTATACAAAGAATCGTGCATCAGAAGAAAGAAAGATTAGAGGCTGGGGAATCTATCCATAAGGTCCCATCCAACATTGATTGGGGGATGACCACAGGCAGCATTAATACTCCCATTTCAGAACTTCCAGGCTATTCTCATACTAGGACTGGATGGGCTCCTTTGGTTTCTGAGGCCTGCCACTGCAGAGAAAGCCACTGGGCAAAAGACAGACACATGGCATATGCTTGAGGTGAGATGCTGTTAGCATGAACAAGCAATGGTTGCTATAGCTGCAGCTGTTTAGAGATGGGCAGAGGGGATGTGATGTTGAGTACCAACAAAAACCTACAACCAAGGTCATAATGGTGAGACTCTTTAAAGTCGGGAACAAGACAAGGATGACTACCATTATGAATACTATTATTCAACCACTATTCATCAGAAAGGTATTTGAAGACCTATCTGATGCTGTAAGTTAAGAAAGAAATATAAAAATTTAAGAGGAAGAGGCAAAACTGTATTTGTAGATGAAATAACTGTCTACCAAAAAAAATGTAAGAAAATTTACAAAGGAAATTTGGAACTAAATGCAAGATTAACCTATAAAAATCAATAGATTTCTCTACACCAGCAATAGTCAATTTAAAATAGGTAATAGCCACATTAGCAATAAAACCCCTATGATCTCTAGGAATAAAATTCAACACAAGATGAGCAGAATTCTTATAGAGAAAATTATAAAATGTTACTGAGGAACATGAAATAGAGTCTGATTAAATACAAGATAGATCAGACTTATACTCATAGACACAAGCACATAGCACCATAAAGATTAAATCATCTGAAACTTATTCCATAAAGTCAATACACTTCCAATAAAAACACCAATATGAATGTTTTAAGGACCTTAAAAAAACTGATCCTAAAACTCATATGGAAGAGTCAAAAGCCCATGAATGGCCAAAATAATTCTGGGAAGGAAATAAAAAAATTAAAAGGAAACAAGGAGGAGAAGCCTGACCAGTTACCAAGACATATGACATAGCAAGTCATTTTAGAGTAATTAAGTCAGTTTTGTATTAACATAAAGTTAGACAAATAGAGTAATAAGACAGACTAGATAACACAGAAAGAAACCCAAGCACATACAGGCTCTTGGCTTATGACAGAACAGCCATTATAAATTGGTGGAGAAAGAACAAGTTACTCAATAGTGGTGTTGAAAAAACCAGATACACATTTTTAAAAAATTGGATTTCCTTCTCACACCATGAAAGATTAAATGTGAATGACAATGTGTTAAACTATAAGAAATAAACATGTATATCTTTATGGCATAGGAGAGGATTTTTTTAACAAGACACAAAAAGGAATCATAAAGGAAAATATGGTGGAATTAGGCTACATTAAAATTTTAAAGCTGTGCAAAACAAAGCGTGGCCTAAGTAAATATAAAAGACAAATGACAGTTTGGAAGAACAATTTTGACACATATAACTGTGTCAATAATCCACAAATAACTCAGCCAAAACAATAAGGAAAACAAACACAGCTCAAATAAAATGGGCAAAGGTTATAAAAAAATCTAGAAGAAGAAATTCAAATGATCCATAAACATGGAAAAAGATGCTCAACCTCAGGAATAATCAAGGCAACACAAAATAAAGTGCAATTCCATTTCATGCCCATTAGATTGGCAAGCACTTTAAAACTTTGACAACCTCCTGATGAGATTCACTGAGGAAGACACAACATGACTTATATAATATTCCTGTCAAAAATGCATAACTCAGGCTAATCATGTGTAAACCATCAGGCAAACTCAAAATTTAGGAACAGGAAACAAAATAATTGTCCTGTATACTTCACGTATGTCTATGTCATGAACAAGAAAGAGCTAAGATCTAACTGTTTCAGACTAAAGGAATCAAAGAAACATGATAACTAAATACAGTGTGTATCCTGGGTCAGAAAAAATTGCTAGAAAGGACTTAATTGGGAAAATTGGTAAATTTTCTAGTTCTACATCAATGTTAAGTTTTCTGAATTTGATAATTTTATCATGGTTACATAAGAGAACGTCTTCATTCTTGGAAGCTTCATGTGGGCATATTTAGGATAAAATGGTCATGATGTCTGTAATTTACTCTTAAAGTGTTTGGAAAAATGATATAAATAAAAAATAAATATGTATGAAGAGAAGGATGGGAAGGAGGAAGGAAGAGAGGGTGACAAAGAGAAAGAAGGCAAATGTGGCAAGTCTTAATAATTGGCGAATCTAGGTGAAGGGTAAGCAGAAGATTATTGTACCATTCTAGTGACTTTTCTGCTGGTTTGAAATTTTTTTCAAAATAAAATGTTAAAAGCATCTATTTATATCAAGTGTTGGTAAGGATGTGGAGAAATGGAAATTTTCATACTTTGTTAGAAGGAATGCAAATTATTGGTATAGTTTTTGGAGAGTAATATGATAATGTAGTATTATTATATTGACATAATAATACTATACTATGATAATAATATTGTAATATAAGTAATGATGAATATGTCTATACACTATACCTGAGCAATTCAAATTGGATATGTAAAGGAAATAATAAAACTTTGTATTTATTTCATCTTTTAAGAAAAAAATTAGATTTTATAATGGATATTACATGTTAATACAATAAGACATTTATATAATTTATAAATAGATATAGAAATATTGGGGATAGGTAGTTAATTGTTTTATTGATAGGGAAGCACAAAAAAAAAACCCAGAAGACCACTCCCCTCAAGAAATTTACATGTGCACAAGATATATATATATATATACACACACACACACACACACACACACATATATGTGTAAAAGAATATTAATTGCAGCACAATTTGTAATAGAAAAAATTGGGAAACATTTTAAATGCCCATCAGTAAAAGAATAGATAAATAAATTGTGTTCATTCATATGATGTGATAGTAAATAGCAGTTAAGATAAACGAAATAGAGCTGTAAGTGTCTACATGCACAGGTTTAAAAAATATTGAGTGGTTGGGCACAGTGGCTAACGCCTGTAATCCTAGCACTCTGGGAGGCTGAGGTGGGAGGATTTCTTGAGCTCAGGAGTTCGAGACTAGCCTGAGCAAGAGTGAGACCCCATCTTTACCAAAAAGAGAAAAAGAAAAATCATCTGGATGTGGTGGTGTGTGCCTGTACTCCCAGTTACTGGGGAGGCTGAGGTAGAAGGATCGTTTAGAGCCCAGGAGTTGGAGATTGCAGTGAGCTATGATGACACCACTCCACTCTACCCAGGGCGATAGAGTGAGACTCTGACTCAACGATAATAAGAACAACAACAACAAAGAAACATGGCAACTGAGTGAAAAATCCAGCTGCCAGGCTCCGGTGAGGGCCCTCTTCCATGATGCAAACTGCTGATTCTAGTTGTATCATCACATGGCTGAAAGAGAGTTAGCTAAGCTCCCTGGCCTCTTCTTATTATATAAAAGGCACTAATCCCAACCATAAGGGCTCCCCTTCATGACCAAATTATCTTCCATAGGCCCCACCTCCAGATATCATCACACCGATATTAGGGTTTCAACATATGTATTCTAGGGTGGACGCATTCAGTCCATTGCATACATTTGGACACAGAGACAGACGCAGAAGGAAGACAATGTGAACAGACACAGGGAGAAGATAGTCATCTACAAGCCAAGGAGAGGCCTGGGACAGATTGTCCCTTACACCCCCGAGCTCAGAAGCAGCCAATCTTGAAGACACCTTGATCTCAGAGTTCTAGGCTCCAGAACTGTGAGACAATAAGTTTCTATGGTTTAAGTCACCCAGTTTGTGGCACATTCTTACGACAGCCCTAGCAAACTAATATAATATTTATAACTTGCAAGGCAATTGGAAAAAAAAGTATGTTTTCAACAGAGGAGAAAAAACCCTTCTGCCCTCAAAAATGTAAAATGAAGAACTGGAAGTTAAAAAGAGAAGCTGATCTGTTATTTAATAGAATATCCTTATATATTTTAGGTCATTAAATATGAAATGTTCAATTTCAAATCAAAAGTTGTGATTTATTATATCTCAAATAAGAAGCAGCACAATTAATCAAAGCATGCGCCTAAACTATTAACACAGTTTTGTGATCTTAATGGTAGCTTGCTCATGCCAGCATCAAAGAAGTCTTGAGAGCAAGTGGTGATGAAATTGTGAAAGGTGTTTTCCACAGTTTGTTGAGAATTGAGTATTTTTCTTTGCAAGAAGTGGTCCAAAGCCTGGAAAAAGTAGTCAGTTGGTGAAAGGTCTGGTGAATACAGTGGGTGACAGAGTGTTTCCAAGTTCAGGCTCTGTAGTTTGAGCAGCATTGTTTGTGCGACATGTGGTGGAGTGTTGCCTTACAAGAGGATTGGCCTGTCTCTATTGACCAATCTTGGCTGCTTAATTGCAAGCATCCTCATCATTTCATCCAATTGGTTGTAATCAATTGACCAGGTCTCATGAAGCTGGAGTGAATAATACTAACCCTGGGCCACCAGACACCATTAGCTTTTTTTGATGAATATTTGTTTTTAGATTGTGTTTTTGCACTTCATCTTTATCCAACCATTGTGCTGAATGCTTGCAACTGTCAAAAAGAATCCAGTTTTCATCACACATAACATGGTTTAGAAATGGTTCGCCTTTATATCATGACAGCAAAGAAAGGCAAGCTTCAAGGCTATTTCTCTTCTGATGCTCATTTAATTCATGCAAAACCCATCTATCCAGCTTCTTTACCTTGCCTATTTGTTTTAAATGGTCCAATATTGTTGGAATAGTAACGTCAAACCTTGATGCTAATTCACGTGTAGGTTGAGATGGATTCGCTTCCACTACAGCTTTCAGCTCATTATTACCCACCTTGGTCTCAGGTCACCTACATGGTTTATTTTCAAGATTAAAATCACCAGAACAGAACTTCTCAACCATGGATGTACTGTGCGTTCATTAGCCACATCCTTTCCCAAACTCTTCGTTGGTATTTTGAGCTGTCTGCGCTGCATTGGTTCTATGACAAAACTCATATTTGAAAATAACTCGAACTTTTTACTTATCTATGGTTTTATAAAAATTGCTCAAAAAAATTTGAAAGATAATCAAAGCAAAACCATTCATTAGAAAGAATGAGGATGTACCTTCACAATAAAAATAAAACCAAGCCGGGCGCGGTGGCTCATGCCTGTAATCCTAGCTCTCTGGGAGGCTGAGGCAGGCGGATTGCTAGAGGTCAGGAGTTCGAAACCAGCCTGAGCAAGAGCGAGACCCTTGTCTCTACTATAAATAGAAAGAAATTAATTGGCCAACTAATATATATATATAGAAAAAAAAATTAGCCGGGCATGGTGGCACATGCCTGTAGTCCCAGCTACTTGGGAGGCTGAGGCAGGAGGATTGCTTGAGCCAGGAGTTTGAGGTTGCTGTGAGCTAGGCTGATGCCACGGCACTCACTCTAGCCTGGGCAACAAAGCGAGACTCTGTCTCAAAAAAAAAAATAAAATTAAATTAAAAATAAATAAATAAATAAATAAAACCAGATGTGTCAAAATGAAATGTCAGAGATATCAACTGTCAAATTTAGTACTTAAATAAATCAGATATTTCATATTTAATAACCTGATAATTTAACAGTAAAGTTAAAATTTTTATGGGATATCAAGAGATATTTTTGTTTAATAAACCTGATGGATCAGTCCTATTAAGCAAGGGAAAATAATTTCCATTCTCAGAATTGCATCTTATGATTTCCTAATTAAGACTAAGAAAGACAATTCCCACGTTTCCTTCAGAAAAGATTGGTGCAATAAACATGATTAACTCTAAGAGGTTTGATAATAAATACAACTAGGTAATTATTTTAATATAGACTCAAGGTGATAATCACAAATTCAAGTTCAGAGCAGCATGAATTACAAATATAGTCAGATATATTAAATTTGGGGAAAAGTCAAATTTTAAAGGAGCTTAATTATCTTGGTGTAGATCTCAGGCTATGCTATTTTTAAAGTCATTTGTTATTGGAAGGAAAAGGGCATGATAACACATAACCTTAGCTGTCCTAAGCTAATGTCAGCAAGGATAATAATGTCCTCCTACAAACTCTTCATAGCTTGCTAGAGAGAAAATATGAAGGTGAATAAAGCAGAAAATATGAATACAGCCCAAGAGAAAACTTATTTGAGACTGCCTGTAGAATTCTGCAATCACATACACAGCTTTTCTTGTTAGCACTATGCTGGTCTCTCTAATTCCCAAAGGTACACTGCTTTGCTATTGTGAGTATTTTGAGGCTCTTGTTTCGTATGTTCAGAACTGTGCCTGGATACACATTTGATCAAATACACCTCACCAGTGCAAGATCATAACAATAGGCCATATACTCTTCACAGTTCGCTCCAACCCTGCTGGCTTAAAGCTGGTGCTTCACTCATTTCCATTATTGCCCTGGGTCCCATCAAACAATTTGTGCCTCCTTTAGAAATTTGTAAAGACACGATGCAGAAAAACTCATTCCTCAGTAAACATTTGTTGAATACCTACCTCGTTAATTATAGAATTAGCACATGGTAGTTCAAAAAATTTCTAATTGAATTTGAAAATTAAATTACTTTGTATAATAGATTGAAGTTTTGCTCTATTTACTACAGTGGCTTATGTGATTATAAGAAAACCACATAATTTCTTTAAGTCTCAGTTTCTGTATCTATAAAGTGAGAAGAATATCAAGTAACCTTGTAGAATTGCTATAAAAATCAAATGAAATTGTGTACACAGAAGATTTCTAAGTTTTATAAGGTTCTACACATGTGTTAAGTTAAATAAACAGGAGATGATTAGCCTGAGGCTGTTTTTGTACTTTGAGCTCCTACTAATAATTTTGAACCTAAGCTAGTATATAAACTGAAGCCTAAATTAGGAGTAGTATTTTTTTTTTAACAAATAGCTGGGTTTCAGCTGATCATGAACAGTTGAGCTTCAACCAATCACGGGCAGCCAACTGATCAGACCGTGCCCAAATAAGGCAGATACCTAGCTGTAGCCAATCATGTAATTTCTCTACGCTGCTTCTGTGTTGGGCCTATAAAGTTTGCCGCTCACACTGCTGAGCAGAAGTCTTTGAACCTCTTCTGGTTCTGAGTGATGCTCCATTCATGAATTGTTCTTTGCTCTAAACTCTGCTAAATTTAATTTGTCTTAAGTTTTTCTTTTAACACACGTAAGGTGTTATTACAGAAAAAAAAAGTGTGTTGCTATTAAAATAGTTGTTTCCAAAGACAAAAAGCACAGAAGTCAATTAGTTTAGTCAACAACAATAACAAAATACTTTAAATGACTTTTAAGAATAATCACATTGATGAGAATTTCTGTATAGTGTTTATTATAATGATTAAGCTTTTAATAATACACTAGAGATAAGGAAAGAAATGGAGACTAATAGAAGGAAATGTTAGCAGTTTATATTTTAAGTACTAAGAATATCAAACTAATATTCTCGTTGCAAAGTAGCATTTATTAACTTTAGTACGTGTTTTATCAATATTTTCCCAAAATAAATAATGGTTTCACTGATCCAACCTCAACTAACCCCTATCCCTTTCCAACAAACTCCTTGAGATCTTATCAAGATATTCTCAGTGTTTCCCAATAAGAGTCTTCATCAACACTCACTCTCCAAACAAGCTTTCCATCCACTCATTTGCCCAACCTTGAGTCCAAACATTGATCTATTCATTTGTTCATCCTCCTAGCTACTTCTTTACCCACCTGTCTGTTTATCCATCATCTATCCATTCATCCAACATTGGTACTGATACAGGCATAGAAATACTGAGATAAAGACACTGCCCTAACAATTTGGTACAGAAATTTGGTACCTCACAATGTGAAAAGTGCCACCAAAGATAAGCATCATAGAGCACTATGGTAGTACAGTGGAAAGACCTGTACTTGAAGATACTGAAACTTTCTAGGCTAGGTGCTTTACTGGCTCAATTTTGAAAACAAAATAAACATTAGGAAAGTAAAGGAGTACACTGTACAAAGGCAAAAAGATCTAAGAAAGTAAAATGAGTCTGGAGAAACTATAATTTGACCTGACTAGAATGTAAGATGAACAATCAGTGCTAAATGAAGAGGTGGACAAAGAAGAGATGGCAGATGGTCATTCCTTAAGTTCCGATTTCAAATCCTATGAAGAATGCTGCTAGGTTTCTATCTATCTATATACTTAAATTTTTTTTTTTAATTGGGTGTACTTTTTTCAAAGGTACACTCTCTATTCTTTCTGCTTTCCCCAATTTTCAATGGAAGATATGGAGACCTCTCCTCACAGATGTACTTTTAAAATTTAAAAGCATTTTAAATAGCAACCTGGCCAAGTAAATTATTATTCAAGGCAAGAAGCCACAGACCTCCTTAGTTGCTTCAAAGAAAGTAAAATACTGAGTAAATTGTCAGGTACGTATCCAATCTTTCTTTCCCACAACTTCTGCTCCTGTATACTTTGCATTTAGTAATAATAGAAAAAAATCTTAGCAACATTTAGATTAATATTAAAATTATTTAGTAATAATTTAAAAATCTCTAGTTTGAACTACCCGTGAGGAAAGTATACGCAACTACGTACTTCTAACCGGTAGCATTAATTAAGCTGTGGTCTGTGTTCGGGGCATTAGTGGCTGCTTCTAAATTGGATGGGGAGCTTCTGTCACCGGAATATAACAAGTTGACGTTACCTACAGCCCGGGGCGGGAGGAAAGTGAGGGAAAAGAGAGGTAAAATGTAAGTACAAACATGGAGTGAGTCCTGGCTTCTGTTTATGTATGTTTTCTCATATCCCCGCATTGACTCCACCAAAGTTCTGTTCCCAATGAACAGCTTATTCGGTACCTGCCTGGGAACACCTGGAGCAACACCAGGTCAGGTGGGGAACTTAAAACCTAAAGCACAGGCGGTAACTAAGCAACTAAGAGCGCCCCCCGCCCGCCCCGCTTCCCAACCTGCGGCGGCGACCAGGCCCGAGAGGTCGCGGAGGGGCGCGGGAGGCGGGCGAGGCCGCGGCTGCCCAGCGCTTACTGGTGCCCCACAGCCGCAGCAAGTTCTTCTAGCCCAACCGCGGACGACAAAGGAGCTCCCGGCCCCGCCCCCGGTCCTGACTGATCAGCCTCCGGGCCAACCAGGTTTCGAATCTTCCTCTACGTCCTGCCCCCTAGCCCCGCCCCAGCACTGAGACCCACCCCCAGCAGACAAAGCTCCGCCCGCAGCCCTCTGCGGAGGAAAGTGAAGTCCAGGAGAGTAACCTGCCCATCATCTATGACTCAGCAACTATTGAGCGCCTACTGGTGCCAAGCAAGCAGTCAGTGCCTGTGAGCGGGGAGCACAGGAGTAAAGAAGGCGAACTGGTGTCTGCTCTTCACAACTTCAGTCCAGCAAGAGAGGATAAATGAACAAAGGAGTGGGTGTTTCATAAGGAAAGTACAGGACGCTCAGACAGTGAATAGCAAATACTGGAGTATTAATTGTTAGGTCGAGGACGGTTTCCTGGGGGAACTGAGACAGAAGAATGAGGGAGTTAGCTAGGCAGAGTGGGGAGGGTGCTGAAGGGAGGGGGCAGAGTTCTAGTTTAAGAGAAAATAGCATTAGGAAAGGCGGTGTCTCCCCTCCTGTCACCTCCCTGGTGGCATTATTTCTGCATGAACACTACCTTTTCCTATTCTTCTTCCCAAGTAGTCACATAGAGTTGTCATTTTTCACATTCACAAATGTCACTAAATCCTTGCCTCTCTTTTCCAAAATTGACCAGGTGTAAAATTGTGCAGTACGTAGAAATCTTCTCAAACATCCTTTTACCTTTTGGTCACTTGGCAGACTTGAACAAGGCCTGTGCAATACCTTGAAGATTGATGATTACACCAGCATTTTCTCTTTTCCTACCTTCTCAGAGGCTGACACACCAACCCCTTCACCCATGCTCCTGACCCCATCCCATCCTGTCTCTTTGGGGATCTTTCTCCATTGCAGATGTGTATCTTTCATCACTCCCAGCTCCCCACTACTATTCCCTTAAAAAAAATCCTTCCTCTATTGCATCTGCCCCTCAAGTCTCACCCAGTGGTCCTCTTTTCATCTTTTTCTTTCCAGCCCTGGAGAGAAAAGTACAGTCTACCGTCATCAAACTTATTTCGTCTTCAGTCAATCCACTGCAGTCTGATTTTGCTCCCACCTTCCACTGAAACTGCTCTAAGATTGCACAAAAGCCCCTTCATTACCAAAACCACTGAATGCTTTTAGGTGATCATCTTACTCCATTTCTCTGCTGTATATGACAGTGTTTGTCATCTTATCCTGTTTAAAACTCTTTCTTGGCACCTGGAAGATTGCATCCATCTTTGTTCCTCTTGGTTTGCTTGGTTTTTCTCTTCCTCTGCTTTTGATGTGGCCCCCTGCATGTCACTCATGTCATGCCATCCTGAGAATTCTTCCACTCTGACAGCTTCAACCAGTGCCTTTATGTGTAGCCATACACCAGAGCTATGTAGCTGATCCTGCCCTCACCCGATCTCATCTTCAATATTTTTAAGGGACTTACTTTCTCTTAAGATAAATATCGAAGAAAAAGTGGAAATTTGCTGCCAGACTCACAAAGTAAAGAGAGGGTATTCCAGGCAGGCAGTGGCAATATTATATGCAGAGATACAGAAGTATGGGAGACCAATGGAGGTTGAGAGGGCTGTAATAAGTTCAGTATTGCTGCAGGGTGAAGTTGAATAGGAGGGGTAGGGGAATGAGGAGAGGTGAGAGGTGAGGCCAGGCAGATAGACAAGGATCAAGTGATATGAAGGGGCTTATATCCCATGCAAATGGTTTCAGGTTTTATCTTGCGTATGATGAGCCATTGTGGGGTTCTGAGCAGAAGAGTACTGTAACTGGCTCTGAATTTCAGCAAGCTCACTGTGTTAGGAGGGTCAAGGATGCCTGAGAGTAGAGGCAGGAGGCCAGTGAAGAAGCTGTGGTGATAATCCAGGTAAGCAATGATGATGGAGTGAACTACAGCAGTGAAAATGATTTGGAGAGTAGGAACAATGGGCATTTCTGAAATATAATCAAGAGAATTTGTTGACTAATCAAATAAAAGGGAGAGTAAAAAGGTGGACTCCAGGATGATGAGGTTTCTGGCTTGTGTAATTGGGTAGATGAAAAACCATTCATCACGGTGGATTATAGAAAGTGAAGTGGATTTATTGGAAAACATTCATTCATTCATCAAACAGATGATTGAGCATTTACTACATGCTAGGCATCAGGCTAAGCCCTGGAATGATTGATTTCCATTTTGGACATAAGTTTGAGATGCCTTGAAACATCCAGATGGAGATGTCTAGCCAATAGATAGAGACAGGTATCAAAAGCTCAGGAGACATATCTCCATGTTATTGGTACAAAATTGGGACATGTGTCCTTGTGAGTAAATTTTTTCCCAGATGCTTAATTAGCTATACTGTGCAGAAGACAGTAGTGAACTGAGAATGGCTGAAATTTACAATCCCATGCCATGTCATTGATATTACTTTCTTTAATAATGTCCTATCAATTTTTGTTCCCATGTGATTGACATAATTTTCCAAAAAAAGAACAAATGCACAACTGTATGATTTGAGCAGTATGATATGACTAATTTCTACAAAATTGATATAGAATCAAAGGCTTAATAATCCTCTTCATAAGCATTTTTTATCGTCCTCAGAGAAATTTGCTACTTTCTTCAACATAACATTTTAGTGTTCTTCGACTCAACTTTTTAGATATGATTACTACTTACATAATATGATAGCCTTATGAAGAAGTACAATCATTTTTTGAAAATGGGCAACAGTTAGAAAGAGTCAGAAATGTATGTACATTCCGACCCAGTAATTCAACTTTTGGAAAATTCTAAAGAAATCATCTAAGAAAAAAAAAAAAAGAAAGAAAAGAAAAGAAATCATCTAAGCAATAGAAAAAGCTGTATGCATAATGATGTTTATCACAACTTTATTTATAGCATTTAAAGGAAAGAAAGCAACCTTCGTATCTATGGGAGTAAATTATAGTTCGTTTACATGTGGCCATTAAAATTATAGTTTGGAAAATTATAGAGAGACATGAAAATGCATATGATAGGATGTTAAAAGAGACAATGCAGGAGAAAAATTTTAAGTAGATTATAATTACAATTATATCAAAAATACATAAGAAAAATAATGGGAATAAATTTGCCAAAATGCTAACAATAGTTGCACTTGGATGGGGACATTATGGGTTATTATTTTTATTTATTTTCCAAATTGTAGGTGTATCAGAGATTTATTATTTTTGTTTTTCCAGTGACCACTTGCCCTTTCTTTAGCAAAAACGCCCAGACTCTCCAGAGGGAATTTTGGTTGCTTCTCTGAGTTCATATGGTTTCAGTAAGGTTGACTCCATCCCTGCCAGGGATATAGTCCAAGCCAAGATCATCAAAAGCAATTAGACCCAATTCTAGGACTTTTGTAGGAAATGTTGGAAAAGATGCAAGATCTTTCCAGACACTGTGGCTTGGTGAGAGGATAGGGTGTAAGTCTGGAGTTGAAGGCAACCATACTACCACCACAGGGAACAGTCTGTCTGGGTAAGGAGACAAGACAGAGAAAAGCAAAGACAAGAGATGGAATCAAGAAGACTGAATTCTGAGAACATTTTTTTTTTTTTTTTTTTTTTGAGACAGAGTCTCACTTTGTTGCCCAGCTAGAGTGAGTGCCGTGGCATCAGCCTAGCTCACAGCAACCTCAAACTCCTGGGCTCAAGCAATCCTTCTGCCTCAGCCTCCCAAGTGGCTGGGACTACAGGCATGCGCCACCAAGCCCAGCTAATTCTTTCTATATATATATTAGTTGGCCGATTAATTTCTTTTTATTTATAGTAGAGACTGGGTCTTGCTCTTGCTCAGGCTGGTTTAGAACTCCTGACCCCGAGCAATCCACTCGCCTCGGCCTCCCAGAGAGCTAGGATTACAGGCGTGAGCCACTGTTCCCCGGCCAAGAGAACATTTTTTGAGCCCCAAGATATATGGTGTGAAATTACCTCTGGCATGTTCAGTCACATGTACCCATAACTTTATTAATATTTTGACTTAAGCCTGTCTGATTGTTTCTCTCCTTTAATTCACAACAGAAAGAGCCCTGATTAATTGAATAATCAGATTCAATTTTATTACTGTTATGTTGTTAAAAAAACATACGCATCAATAAGCATTCTAAAGCATCCTGAGCTTTCGAAAGTTTGCACTCATTTCTTGACCTGTACTAGATGTGCGGATGAAATATTGATTTTTAACTTCAGGCTTCTGGAAATTCCCAAAATCTTGACTTAACCCAGTTGCATTGCTTCATAAAGTTATTTAAGGATTTAGGGAACACACTAATGCAGAAGAACTTTATTGTTACTTGGGCTAGTGTTCAATACTCCCAGTAATGTATACCTTTTGTTTGTCTCTCCAGAACTCCTCCCTTTTTCTGTCCTACTTCTTTTTGGGAACTGTTCCCCTTCCCAACTTTGCCAGAGGTGGGCAGATTATGGAAATTAGGTCATCCAGGGCTCTTTGCAGATTTTTCGCCTAGAAATTAAAGTAAGAGACTCTCTTTTCTCTGGAGTTGAAGCTGAAAGATGCTGGTGCCCATGATTCCAGCCTTATAGAGGATGCTGGTCTGAGAGAAAAAAGCCATGTTGCTAAGGAAAGCAGAGGCAAGATGGCAATTAATCCGGTTCTAGTCAACCTCCAAGAATAGCTACAGTCCTGTCCTTCCCATACGAGCCAGAAGGTTCAGCCCCCTCCCCCACAAAGTACTTTCCACTGGATTTGTTCACTGCCTCTGAGAGTCCTCACTAAACATGGCTCTAGTGCCACGCCCTGAGAAACCCAGGTAGGGGCATGTAGCCTAACCTAAAGGTTACTGCAGATCTGTCCATCCCTAAGCCTCCAGATCTTGGGACATTGCCACTTTCTAGTCAGTGGCATGTTGTTGGAGACCAAGCCAAGGATTTTGCTTCCTGTATGAATGAGGATGACAGAAGATAGTACAAGATGGCAGGACAGGTTTTGAAGAGGGAAGTTTGAAATAAACTTATCCACTTAAGCAAAAAGAAAAAGGAGGAGAGAGAGAGAGAGAGAAAGAGAGAGAGAGAGAGAGAGAGAGAGAGAGAGAGAGAGAGAGAGAGAGAGAGAGAGGTGGCCAGTCAGCTGCGAGGAGGCAGAACCTTAGCTGTAAAGAAAAAGGCAATAGAAGAGAAAGAGAGTATTTACATGGCACTAAGAAGTGAAAGAAACAACCACGAGAAAATGTGGTCCAGTCAATGACCTGGAACCTTACTTGGGGAAGGAAGAAGAGCAAAAAATGTGATCAAAGAGAGAGTAGAATAGAGAATGGGACAGAAGTTGCCTGTTGGTTGAGTACCAGAGGAGTTTTACAAAGATTTACTATACAATTAACTCCAGTTTTTTAAACAAAAAGAATACTTGCCAAATAGTCAATCATTGAAAACAAAATGTGTCAGTATATTATATACAATTTCTCACTGATCTTAAACTTCTCATGTGAACTACTAAATTTGAAGCTCTAAGAAAAGTTCACATGAGACATAATTAGTCAAGTGTTTCTGTTGAAATTGAAAATTTTCATAATAAAAATTGATAATAATGATTCTTACACTTTCCCTAATGTGAATCAAAATACACAAGATTTTAGTTGGGATCAGCAGTATTATATAAATTATCTACAAACACTACAAATAATTTGAAAACAGTTTGTTAATATTTATAAATTTAGGGTTGCTATTTATATAATATCCCTTTGAATTTGATGCTAATATACAAGAGTTAGTGAGTTTACTTAACTTGCACAAAAATAGCTTTGAACATGAAATGCATTTACTCCAAAGTCAAAGCAATTTTTCTAAAAGGATGAACCAGTTTTGTAAATGTGCATGCAAATTTTAAAGGGATATGATGTTTTGGTACTTGATTCAGTTATTGGAAAACTTTTAAGTATGTTTGAAATGATTTGGGTATAGAAATCAATTTTTTCCAACTGTAAATTTTATGAAATCTAACTACAAGTCAAGCTTGTCTGATGAAATTTAGCATCTGCATTGAGACGTAAAAGAATGAAAAATATTGCAATAATTTATATATATATATATATATATTTTTTTTTTTTTTTGAGACAGAGTCTCGCTTGTTGCCCAGGCTAGAGTGAGTGCCGTGGCATCAGCCTAGCTCACAGCAACCTCAAACTCCTGGGCTCAAGCAATCCTTCTGCCTCAGCCTCCCGAGTAGCTGGGACTACAGGCATGCACCACCATGCCCGGCTAATTTTTTTACATATATATATTAGTTGGCCAATTAATTTCTTTCTATTTATAGTAGAGACGGGGTCTTGCTCTTGCTCAGGCTGGTTTCGAACTCCTGACCTTGAGCAATCCGCCCGCCTCAGCCTCCCAGAGTGCTAGGATTACAGGCTTGAGCCACTGCGTCCGGCCTAATTTTTATATTTATTACATGACAATATTAGAAATATACTGGTTAAATAAAATGTTATTAAAATTACTTTACACCTGTTTCATTTTAAGTTTTTTGTTTTTGTTTTTTTGAGAAAGAGCCTTGCTCTGTCGTCCTGGCTAGAGTCCAATGAGGTCATCACAGCTCACTGCAACCTCAAACTCCCAGGCTCAAGCAATCCTCCTTCCTCAACCTCCCAAGTAGCTGGGACTATACGCATGTGCCTCTACACCAGCTAATTTTTCCTATTTTTTGTAGAGATGGGGTCTTGCTTTTGCTCAAGATGGTCTCAACCTCCTGGCCTCAAGCAGTCTTTCCACCTTGGCCTCCCACAGCACTAGGATTATATCTTTGCACCACTATGCCTGGCCTCCTTCTACTTTTTAAATGTGACTAATAGAAAAGTTTAAATTACATATGTGGATTGCATTAAATATCAACTGGAGAGCCCTGGTCTAGAATGTAAGGCATGGGATGACAGTCTCTCTGATGAACTGCCAGCTCTTTTGAGGATGGAGACTTGCTCATCTTTGTTTTCCCTTCAGTGCTTACTTAGCACAATCCTTTTTATCTAGTAAGTAATCAATAAATGTTTGCTAAATTTAAGTTTATTTGGAATAAGACACTACTTTCCTTTATGAGAAACTACTCTTGTGGAATTTAGAATTGGTGTTAACCAATGACCATTAAACTTAGGGTTTCTGTTTTGTTTTGTTTTTTTCAACCGTGGTGATACCATATACTTTGCATTTCTCTATCATTCCTTAGCTGTGAGTTTTTTGAGCATTTTTATTTGTCTCTGAGTTCACTACAGTGCCAAATACTTGACAGTACTGAATAATTGAGCTCTTTTTATACTGATTACTTCTGTCAGCACCAAGATAGAAATGCAAAGATGAAATATCAGGAAGAATCCTGAAGGAAAAGAGAGGAGGGATGATGGTAGGGAGAGAGAAGTTATCTTAAAAATGGAAGCAGGTGAAAATCTAGTTCATAAAGCAGGAAATAGAATTGAAAGTCTAGCCATAAATACCAGATGCTGTAAAGAGAAAGACTCCCAACAGAGCAAGGCAAGTACAAAGACCCAAGGGTCAGTTACTATTCAAATCAATGAACAAGAAGTCAGGGTTTGAAAGGTAAGATGTATAATGATCAAGTTCAAATTAATGCTCAAGGGCAGCAGGTTATATATACTTTTGAAGACCTGGGTCTGGAAGGCCACCAGGAAACCTGGTTTTGTTCATCTTGAATGAGGGGATATGATCAGCTTTCTGATCTGTTCAAGTTCTTTTGATTCTGCTTGCTGGAAGGGGATGCACACCAAATTGGCCAACTGTCTGGGCACCCCATGGCCCTGTAGCATGGCTTTTATGACCTTCCATCACATTACTCAAGGTAGCACAAGGAACAAAAGAGAGTTCCCAGTAAAGGCTCCTTCCCATAACTGATCCTGCTTCACTGACAGAAAGTAAAGAATTAGGGTGGGTCTCTGTGTCTCTCTCAAAATCTGAGGACTGTGTGAAGCATGTTCAGCTGCAATGGGAGGCAGTGAATGCCAACATTTAGAAAGCTACAGCAGTCAAAATGAAAACATTTTGCCAATGGGTATTCACAGTGTATAACAATAATCACCTATTTAACCTTTTACTTCTTTGGGCAATAACACTTCTATTTATTGGGTGAAATACTACATTAAGTTTATAGCCTTATAAACTAGGATGCTCCTTGGTTTATTTAATGTTTGGTGCCAACAGGGTTAGATTAAGGAGAGGGACTATGTCAAAGGCCATCAGAGCTATCACTGTATGCAAAGAGGTCCCCTGCATGCCTGTGGAATGTCTCCTTGGCTGGATCAAACCTCAAATCAACTGTTGTCATCTTAATGTGATATCAGCCTTCCTTCAGAAGGCTAAGAGCAGAGAAAAAAGGCATATGTCAGGTGTTTTATGGGGACCTTACCCATGTTATCTTATTAAATCCTTATAACAACCTAAAAGTAGGCATTGCCATCTTCATTTTGTAGATGGAAAAGCTGAGGCTCAGAGAAAAAGAAGTATAGCTAATATAAATTGCAGCCCTGGGAGTCTAACCCAGTGTCTTTCTCCAGGGTGCATTCCCTATACTGTTCTATCTCAGTGTGAGATCTAAGAGGGAAGTAATTGGAGGAATGACCTCCCTGAGATTACATTTTATCTTACTTCCTATTAGCCTCCACTGCATTTCTCAAAGGTCACCTTGGAAATTATTTAGTCAATGAGGCTCCATTGGAAAACAAATGACTGACATATAGGAAATGTTCATGTAGTAAAATATAGAAAAACAGTCTCACTAATAATCAAAGAGATGCACATTGAAACAGAGATGATGTTGGAGAGTTTGATTTTAAACTCTTTCAGGCAGTCTTGTTTGAATTTAATCTGTTTAAGAATAAAATTTTAAAATACTCTTTCCTGGACCTTCAAGCCAGCTATGCACATACCCTGCAATCTCCAATTTAGAAAAGTAAGCCACTGATTCCAGCCTGCATTCAAGGGAAATCACAGCCCTTGTTTTTCCTAACCACCTGGCACTCTAATCCAGGTCTAATTCCCCACTTAGTGTCCTTGACTTCACTTTTATCTTGATGGCCTAGCTGTATATATGGAAATTTGGTCCTAGCTTGACTATTTGAACTTCCTCTAGTTCATCCCTTTGGCTCCCAACTTCCTCCTTTGCCTCCTGTAAAAACTGCCCACCCTAGACTCATTCCTGAGGAATCCAATCTGGCCACAGCTATTTAGTTGACCATGTTGGCATTGAGGAGCAGGGATGAGAAGGCTGACATTTTGTCTAATCTATAGATGTGAAGGACTCTTCTAGCTCCTATGGCAAAATGAATTTTGCCAAACCTTCATGTAATATGAGTTTCAGAAGGAGAAGAAAGAGAAAAAAGGGCAGAAGGCATACTTAGAGCAATAATGGCTGAAAACATCTCTAATCTGTATATAGGGGCCAGCATCCAGGTACAAGAAGTGCCTAGAGGCTTTCCAATCAAATTTAACACAAAGAGAAGTTCCCAAGATATGTAATAAAAATCAAAGACAAAAAAAATTGTGAGAGCAACAAGAAATAAGAAACAAATTGTATACAAAGGAGGGCTAATACAAGTACTAGCAGAAATTCTGGAGCTGAAGAATTCAGTTGACAAACTGAGAAATGCATCACAGTCTTTCAACAGCAGAATTGAACAAGTAGAAGAAAGAATTAGTGAGCCTGAAGATAGGCTATTTGAAAATGTACAGTCAGAAGATAAAAAGAATAAAGAAGAGTGAAGCATGCCTATAAGAGCAAGAAAATAGCCTCAAAGGGGCAAATCTAAGAGTTATTGACCTTAAAGAGGAGGTAGAGAAAGATACTTCATTAGAAAGTTGATTCAAAGGAATAATAACAGAGAATTTTCCAAACCTAGAGTAAGATATCAATATTCAGGCACAAGAAGTTCATAGAACACCAAACAGATTAAAATCAAACAAGACTACCTCAAGGCATTTAAAATAAAACTCTCCTACATCATGGATAAAGAAAAGGTCCTAAGGGAGGCAAGAAAAAAGAAAAAATAACATACAAAGGAGCTTCAATATATCTGGTGGCAGCCTTCTCAGTGGAAATCTTACAAGCCAGAGGAGAGTGGCATGATATATTCAAAGTGCTGAAGGGAAAAAACCTTATTCCTAGAATATTATATCCTGCAAAAATATACTTCAAACATGAAGCAGAAATACTTTTCCAGACAAACAAAATCTGAGGGATTTTCATTAACACCAGAGCTGTCCTAGAAGAAATTAATTCCTCAATCTGAATTGGATATTAATGAAAAATAAGAAATCATCTGAAGCTATATAACTAACTGGTAACAGTAAGTACACAAATACAGACTACTCTATTGCTGTAATTGCAGTGCATAACCCACTTATATCTTAAGTAGGAAACCTAAAAGACAAACCTGTCAAAAATAACTACAACGTCTTTTTGAAAGATGGATAGTATAAAAAGATTTGGATGGAAACAAAAAAAAAAGTTAAAAAGCAGGGGTGGGGGTAATGGAGTTAAAGGTAGAATTTCTGTTAGATATCTCTTTGCTTGTTTTTTGTAAGCAGAGTTATCATATGTTTAGAATAATTTATTATGAGGTTTTTTACAAGCCTTCTGGTAACTTCAAATGAAAAAACTTATGACAGATACACAAAAAATAAAAAGCAAGAAATTAAAACACACTACCAGAGAAAATCCCTTTTAACCAAGGAAAACAGGAAGAAAGAAAGATAAGGCCACAAAGCCAACAGAAATCAAGTAATAACATGGCAGTACTAAGTTCTTACTTATCATTAATAACATTTAATGTGAATAGACTAAACTCCCCAATCAAAAGACATAGAGTGGCTGAATGGTTAAAAACAAACAACCAATTAAAAAAAAAAAAACAAAAACAGCCAACTGTATGTTGTCTGCAAGAAACACACTTCACCTGTAAAAACACAGATAGACTGAAAACAAGGGATGGAAAAAAGATATTCTATGCAAATAGAAGCCAAAAAAGAAAAGCAGGAATAGCTATACTTTTATCAGATAAAATAGATTTCAAGAAAAAGCTGTAAAAAGAGACAAAGAAGGTTATATAATGGCAAAGGAGTCAATTCAGCAACAAGATATAACAATGCTAAATATATATGCACCCAACACTGGAGCACCAAGATATAAAGAGCTAAAGAGAGAGCAAGTTAGATCTCAATACAGTAATTGCTGGAGACCTCACACTCCACTGTCAGCGTTGGACAGATCATTCAGGCAGAAAGTCAACAAAGAAACATTGGACTTAACTTTCACTATAGATCAAATGGATGTAAGAGATATTTATAGAACATCTCATCCCACAGCTGCATGTACATATTCTTCTCCTCAAGTCATGGATCATTCTCAAGGATAGGCTATATGTTAGGCCAGAAAACAAGTCTTATAAAAAATTTTTAAAAAACTGAAATTGTACCAAGTATTTTCTCTGACCACAATGGAATAAAACTAGAAATCCTTAATAAGAGAAATATTGGAAAATATACAAACACATGGAAATTAAACAATATGCTCCTGAAGGCCAGTGCATCAATGAAGGGACTAAGAAGAAAATTTAAAAATTTCTTGAAACAACTGAAAATGAAAGCACAACATATCAAAATTTATGGGATACAGCTAAAGCAGTAATAAGAGAAAAGTTCATAGAAATAAGTGTCTACATCAAGAATCTTATTTGAAGATTTTCAAATAAACAACTTAATGATGTATCTCAAAGAACTAGAAAAACAAGAGCAAACCAAACCCAAAATTAGTAGAAGAAAAGAAATTATAAAGAGCAGAAATAAATGAAATTGAAACCAAAAAAATCAATACAAAATCAATATAACAAAGAGTTGGTGTTGTGAAAAGATAAACAAAATCAACACACCTTTAGTCAGATTAATGAAGGAAAAAAGAGAGAAGGCCCAAAGAAAATAAGAGGTGAAAAAGGAGACATTACAACTGATAACTACAGAAATCCAAAGGATCATTAGAGAGTGCTACAAGCTACAAGGCAATAAATTAGAAAACTTACAAGAAATGGATAAATTCCTAGACACATACAATCTACCAAAATTGAACCATGAAGAAATCCAAAACCTGAATAAACCAATAATAAGTAATGAGATAGAAGTAGTAATAAAATGTTTCCCTTCAAACAAAAGCCCAGGACCTGATAGCTTCACTGCTGAAATTCTACCAAGCATTCAAAGAAGAATTAAAACCAATCCTACTTAAACTATTCCAAAACATTGAGGAGGAAAGGATACTCTCAAACTCATTCTTTGAGGCCAGTATCACCCTGATACCAAAACCAGACAAAGACACAACAAAAAAGAAAACTATATGCCAGTATTTCTGATGAACATCAATGCAAAAGTCCTCAACAAAATACTATCAAACCAAAATACAACAGCACAATAAAAAGATTGTGATCATGATCAAGTAGGATTCATCCCAAGAATGCAGGGATGGTTCAACATATGCAAATCAATCAATGTGATACATCATATCAACAAAATGAAGAACAAAAACCATGTGATCATTTCAATTGATGCTGAAATAGTTTTTGATAAATTTCAACATCACTTCATGATAAAAACTCTCAAAAAGTGGTTATAGAAGGAACTTACCTCAACAGGATGGAAGCAGGATTACAGACCCACAGCAAGTATCATACTGAATGGGGAAAAAACTGAAAGCCTTTCCTCTAAGATCTGAAATAAGATAAAGATTCTGACTTTCACCACTGTTATTCAACATAGTACTGGAAGTTCTAACTAGAGCAATAAGACAAGAGAAAGCAACAAAAGACATCCAAATTGGAAAGGAAGAAGTCAAACTATCCTTGTTTGCAGATGATATGATCTCATATGTAGAGAAACCCAAATACTACTAAAAAAAACTATTAGAACTGATAAACACATTGAGTAATGTTTCAGGATACAAAATCAATGTTCAAAGATTAGTAACATTTCTATATGTCAACAATAAAAAATTTGAAAAAGAAACCAAGAAAGTAATTCCACTTATAATTGCTACAAATAAAATAAAATACCAAGGAGTAAACTTAACCAAAGAAGTGAAAAATTGCTATAAGAAAAACTATAAAACTTTTTGTGATGAAAGAAATTGAAGAGGACACACAAAAAAATGGAAAAATATTCCATGCTTGTGGATTGGAAGAATTAATATTGTTAAAATGCCCATACTACCCAAAGCAATTTACAGATTTAATGTAATCCCTGTAAAAATACTGACACTCTTCACAGAAATATAAAAAAGAATCCTAAAATGTATATGGAATCAGAAAAGACACAGAATAGCCAAAGCTATCTTGTGCAAAAAGAAACCAACAAAATTGGAGGAATCACATTACCTACCTTCAAATTATACTACAGACCATTAGTAACCAAAACAGATACACAGACCAATGGAACAGAATATTGAACCCAGAAATAAATCCACACATCTATAGTGAACTTATCTTTGACAAAGTTGCCAAGAACATATGATGGGGAAAGGACAGTGTATTCAATAAACAGTGCTGGGAAAACTGAATATTCATATGCAGAAGAATAAAACTAGACCTTTTTTGCCATATACAAAAATCAAATCAAAATCTATGAAAGACTTAAATATAAGACCTGGAACTGTGCAACTACTAAAATAAAATATTAGGGAAACACTTTGGGACTACGCAAGGACTTCTTGAGTAATACCACCAAAGCAGGGGCAATCAAAGCAAAATTGGACAAATAGGATCACATCAAGCTAAAAAGCTTCTGCATAGCAAATGAAATGACAAAGTGAAGAGACAACCCACAGAATGGAGAAAATATTTGCAAACTACCCATCTGAAAAGGGATTGATACCTAGAATATATAAGGAGCTCAAACAACTCAATATGAAGAAATCAAATAATCCAAGTATAAAATGGGCAAAGGAGCTGAATACACATTTCTCAAAAGAAGACATACAAATGGTCAGCAGGTATATGAAAAAATGATCAAATCATTAGTCATCAGAGAAATACAAATCAAAACTACAATGAGATATCATCTCACCCCATTTAAAATGGATTTTATCAAAAAGACAGGCAAGAACAAATGCTGCCAAGGGTGTGGAGAAAGGCAAACCCTTGTACACTGTTGGTGGGAAGGTAAACTAGTCAACCACTATGGAGAATAATATGGAGTTTTCTCAAAAAACTGAAATAGAACTACCATATAACCCAGCAATCCCACTGCTAGGTATACATGTAAAAAAGGGGAAATCAATATATCGAAAAGTTACCTGTACTCCCATGTTTATTGCAGCAATATTCACAATAGCCAAGATTTTGGCTATTGCCAATTTTTGGCAATATAGCAAGATTTGGCTATTGCCAATATTGCAGCAATATTCACAATAGCCAATCTAAATGTCCATCAATGGATGAATGGAAAAAAAATTGTACATATACTCAATGGAATATTACATAGGACAAAAAATAATGAAATCTTGACATATGCAACAACATGGATGGAACTGGTGAACATTATGTTAAGTGAAATAAACCAAGCACAAAAAGACAAATCTCACATGTTCTCATATGTGTGAGCTAAATATTAATAACAACTGGTCTCATGGAGACAGTATAATGATGGTTACCAGTGGCTGGGAAGGGTAGTGGGGATGGTTAATGGGTTCAAAAATATAGTTAGATAGAATGAACAATATTTGATAGACAACAGAGTGACTATAATGAACAATAAAAGAGGGCATACTTTAAAATAAGAATGGAATTGGAATGTTCCTAACCCAAAGAAATGATAAATGCCTGAGGTATTGGATACCCCAATTACCTTGATTTTATTAATTCACATTGTGTGCCTGTATCAAAAGATCACATGTACCCTATAATGATATACAAATATTATATGTACCCATAATAATTAAAAGGAAAAAGAAAAGAAAATCCATCAAGTTACACACTATGGTTTGATAACATTAAGGAAGATTCTTAAATTGGAATTTCATCCACAGCAAATGATAAGATACATTCAAGCTAAGGAATGAAATACAGTTGCCCACAACTATTCCTGAAATATGTTTTGCGTAGATTTTCCATACTCTCTGAGACTAAAGTGATAGGTAAGATTTGAGTGAAACGTAGAGAGACCAGTGCAAGTAGAGAGAAAAAGTATGAGAAAAGCATGACAGTGAGCAAATGCAGATCGTGTTCTGTGGCCTAGTGTGAGGTGGAGTATCATGGGGAAGGGGGCTGAGAAGGGGACTTGGAGCCAGATTGTGGAAGGTTTTGAGCACTAGATAGGGTTTGTTCTTAATCTCATGGGCCATAGAAAGACAATAAGAGTTTTGAATGGAGTAGTAACTCTCCCCAGTTCTTACTACTTTTAGTAGGGTGAAGTATGGGAAGTATATCTAAATTTATTCAGAATTTTTTATCCTAGGCACACATATGCACGCACACAACTCTTTATGTATATACATATACATACATATACATGTACATATGTATACAACCACGCATATGTATATGTATATGTATAAAATGATTTTATCCCCACAACAATCCAAAGTAGTGGGTTATTCTTATTTCACAAATGAAGAAATTGTTGCCTAGAAAGGCTAAGTAATTTGTCTGAGGATAAAAGAAGTGGGCTTCTGCCAACAGTGGAACAGTTTTGCTTCCTTTCTAAGAGTCACTTCAGGAAAAAGAGCATGGTGGATTCAGCAAGTGACTTCTCCATTGGGGGTAGGAGGTGGTGGGTAGGGAGAGAAAACAAAGAAACTCCCAGGAGCATTCTGGGGAAGACAGCCGCCAGGGCAAGTGGCTGGCATGGTTTCCATGGTAATAGATACCAACCCTTACACAAAACCTCATCCTCTTCTAGGCCACAGAACCCAATTTGATGATCTCATCCAAGCCAGGAGTCAGAGCCACTCAATTTTGTGTCAGCTCAGGGCACTGCCTCTAGAAAAATACTTTTTATTTTAGCAAATCATTATTAATGATTCTTCCTTCTTGTCTCAGAAATGTTCTCAGCTTAGTGATGCATTGGATGAATGAATGTTTTTTGAAATTTTCCGTCTCCTTCATAGCTTTCAGATTTGGCTCATGTAAAAGAGAATTGAGAAGGTGGAAAATTTCCTTTACCAATACTGACATCAGTATCACTGATCGTCTCTATGGGTATATGTGAATCTAAGATGTGTCATTTTCTCATTAGCTTCCAATAATGGTTTTGATGTCACATGGTAGTTTTAGTTTAATTCTCAGACACACCCCTTCCCAGTTCTGTGATTTGAAGCAAATTAATGAACTCCCTAGGGCCTCAGTTTTCTTATCTGAATTATGGGATAAGATGCTAGCTCTTCATAATGAAAAATGAATAAAAAGTGCATAGCATACAGCTAAAAGCCAAATAAATTATTATTAATTCCATATGGACTGGTTTTCTGGCCTTTCCACTACTTAATGGAGAATTTATTAGTAATTTTTGACACTGATTATCCAAAGGAGTTGGGAAATGTAGTGCTTCAATTAATTGAATATTATCAGTAACTGAGTTGATACACACGTAAAACTAACACGAGACCAATCATAGTTAGGGAATGAGATTCATAATTATATTTGAAGGGCAATATTATTGTAAATCACTTAAAACCCAGGGTTTGAATCCAACTGGCTAACTCCAGAGTCGCTTTAAGCCTCCAAAGAGATTAAGAGAAATAGGTGTTGCATGCACCCACTTTACAAATACATAGCTGAGGTATTCCTTATTATCTACAAGCTTATTACACCTGAGATAGACTCTCATTGTATAACTATGAAATGTAAAATAGAGATAATCATAGTACCTCCTTCATGGAACTGTTGTGAAGTTTAAATGAGATACTCAATAAAAAAGAGCTCGGTGTAAACCAGGGGTCCTCAAACTTTTTTAAACAGGGGGCTAGTTCACTGTCCTTCACACCGTTGGAGGGCCGAACTATAGTTTAAAAAAAACTATGAACAAAGTCCTATGCACATTGCACATATCTTATTTTGAAGTAAAAAAACAAACAGACAAAAACACCCACATGTGGCCTGCGGGCCGAAGTTTGAGGACGCCTGGTAAATAGTATACACTCATTAAATGTTAGTGTAATGGAGTTGCTTTTTGCCCACCTGGAGCCTCTTTGCAGGGCAGCGTGCACTCGTGCTTTGGCTGCTGTGTTAACTCACAGCTGTTCTTCATCAGAAACTAGCCCTCAGCCAAACAGAAGCGTCCTTGCTTGGGAGGAAACACCCCAACCTCCCAGGGCAGATCCCAGCCAATGGTAACAGACTTGGTGGTACAAAAGGCTGGCCCCCTTGCCTCAAGGTGGGATTGGCATGCTGTGCAGCTTGAGCCTTCCTGTAGGGTTAAACCAAAACTAGTCTTTGGCGGTGACCACACACTTGTTTAAGCTTTCTACTCCTGTCTTAGCCTGCTTCCTTCACTCCTCTCATCCTGGAAGCACTTTCCCAATCACAAGAATCTTCATCTCAGTTCTCGCTGCTCAGGAACCCAACCGAAGACAACCGGCATCGGTGGTAATCTTAGGAAGTCGACCCTCTGCATGGCGTTCTAGAGTTGGCTTGCTTCTGTCTGGATGACAATGAGGACCCCGCTGATGGAGGTAGGTGGAGCACTGGCCACCCCTAGTATGCTGCACAGTGTGATTGCTCAGATTTCCATTTGTGATGAGCTGAAATGGGATTCAGGTGGAAGGGCTGAACTAACTGGTATGATGTCTCAGGCATTTGAGAAATGAGAGAAAATAGTAATTATAAGTCCTCTGTAACTGAATGAGTAGTTGAAGAGAGAAAATGACAGGCTCATATCAATTAGTCAAAAGTGTAAAGCCAAACGTGAATCAGCAGGCTTCACCTCCTGCAGCTGGGATGGGTGGGAGCAGAAACAGCTGGCGATCAGGCACGGAACTTGATTGCAACTGTGCAAAGCCCTGAGAAGGCAGTCCCGAGCCTAGGTAAGTCTTTTCAGCCAATGTCAGGGTCTCGATAGGGAAAGAGTATGCCCCGAAACTTGGAATAGAGGTATCTTTGCATAGATGCACTTTGAATTTTGATTTCCTCTGAATTCTCTGATCCTGAAGAAATGGCCTATTCCCCATCATTGAAGATAGTGTCCCTCATCCCCCACCTTTCTTGAAGACCATAAAGAGACTCCAAATAAGGCCTTATAAGACAATGAAGGGTCCTTTTCAGGATATGCTCCCACTTCCGCTCCTGACCTCCTGACCCATAACGAGCATCAATCTCTATTGCTCAGTCATAAAAGTGCTTGGCCTGTCCAAAGGGAGATATTTTATGTTGAAGGAGCCTCAGGACCCAGAGAAAACTTACTGGTGGAAGCTAGAAGAATATGTCTAATAGAGGACCCTAAGAGTGCTTGACCAAGGGGAACGGAGTACAAGCGCGTTAAGGGAAAGCTTGTGGATATGGGGCCACTCCACTACTGCCATAAGTTAATCCCCTAGCAAGGGCTGAGGAGATGACATAAAATTCTTGCTGGGAAAGCTTTTGGAAGGTTGGAAAAAATAATGACTTACACAGTGGTAAATAAAAAAGCAAGAGCTATTGTAACAAATGATGGAGGAAGGCATCAATCAGGAAGCTCAGAAGTGGGTATACTGGATTGGATCTACTGTGTAAGACAAGAAAGCTAGTAGCTGACCAAATTCTCGAGAGGACCCAGAGGTCGATCCATTTAGCAAGGTGATAAGAAATGCACTGGTGAGGGGAGTTTCATCATTGAGAATCCCAGCAGCAGCTGCCTTTTGTAAGCCAGTTCTGGTGGTAGGATGTGTGGTTACAGTAGGGGTCCCTAACAGCAGTGGGATGCTGGAAACACAGGTGAAGTGGCAGTATTTGACTGTCAGAAGCAAGGTGGGTATAATTACCGTACTGGGCAGCAAGGTTAGAATGGCAGCCAGAGAGGCCTCACCTGTAGACATCAAAGGAGATGGCTAGAACAAGGTGTTCTTAGGGACCAGATTGACGGGCAGCCAACAAGTGTACAAAAGCTTTGTGTCCAAAAGCTTTCCCTGCTTCCTAGCCCCCGTCCTTTGCTGTTCTCTGCACGGTGAGTAGGTCTTGATCTTGGGGCTCAGTCCTGCTGCTTGCTCTGCATGTCCACTCGCCCTCTGGCTGCTCTGCCATTTGCCTTGAGAAGGACATGCCCGGGATGGGGAGGATGAAACTCCCACGGTGCAAGGCTGCCCACTGCCCTTGCAGCCTAAAGCAGGAGTGCATATAGACTCAGTATGCAATAAGCCTGCTTATTGCATATAATCAAGAGACCAAGAATGGTTGAGTAGAAGGCTGAAGTCAGCCACCCCCTGCAGAAAGTCATAATCTCTTGCTCAGTTTTTGGCTCTCTGGTTCAAACCCTGCTAACTGAAGGGGAGAGGCCAGGTCGTCATGAGGAAGAACCTGCAACACCATGGCAAGTGCACACTGCAGTTGGTACCCCATTCTCTCCCCAAAGAGATCTTTGGCCATTTCCCCAGATCTTTCAAGAGCTGTTGGATACATGTTTTGAGTTGATGCACATGCCCAGGGGCTCAGAGTATCAACATGACACCCCTGTTAGAACAGGGGGCTCATGCGGCTTGGGCAACACGTAGAATCTTGGCCCAGAGCCACCTCACGGTGGATCCAGTGGGTCACAGTCTCACACCGTGGTCATTTCCCTGCTTCCCAACTTTGTAATTAGAAGAGGCATACTTAGCATTTGGCATAACCCTCACGTTCATTCCTTGGCCTCTAGTCAGAAGTCCTATAGTAGGAAAGACTAGGTGGAAGCCCCTGAAATTTCATACCACCTTTCTGCCCCATACCAAGATTAAAAAAAAAAAAATTTCATCCCAGTGGAATGGCAAAGATTAGCACCACCTTGAAATCTAAAAGATCCAGGTGTGGTGGTCTCTATTACATTCCCCTCTAATTGACCAGTCTGATCCTTGCCAAGCTGCTGAATGATGGCCAACAACTTTGGGTTATTAAATATGAAACCAAATAATCCTAGTTGCAGCTGCCGTGCTGGATGTGCTGTCATTACTTATGATAAACTCACGACAAAGTTCTCTTCCCCAATGGTACTTACGTCTTTCATGAATTTGGTGGTTTTTAAATAGACAAATTAGATATAGTCAATTCCTTAAACTGGGCTGGGTATTTGAATTGCATTTGTGGTTGTGAAGCAGAGTGAGAATATAAGAAGCTTGTGAATTACTTTAAATTTCTGCTAAGTGGAGCTTTCGAATAATTATGATAATGAACAAATTTACACATTTTGGTAAGAGCTTGTAATATATCAAATCTTTTTAAATGGTTCAAAATAGATATGTGATAAACAATAAGTATAACTCACAGTTGGGGATAAAAATGGATTTAAACTCCATGGAGGGATGTGGGGAAATCAGAAACTACCCCCATTCTGACCGGAAAGTGCAGTCTCTTCCCTCCAAAAGCTTGTTCCCTGACTGGCCCCTCTGGGGTCCAGCTTTAGGAGAAGAATAGGAGGGAGCACAGAGAAAGGAAGTCAAATCTGAATTATGCCAAATCTTTGAGACTCTACCACCAACCCAATCCTCACATAGATCCTTAAATCCCCCAAGCCCTTCCAGAGATATATCACCAGGAGGAAAAGAAAGAGAGCAGGGGCTAGTGCCAGGTTGCATGGAGTTCTCACCCTCCCTAAGTAGCCAGTCAAAGCCAGCAGCCACAGAACAGCAGCCATCTGGACAGAGGTTGGTCTCACCCCGTCTCTGCAGCTTCACTTCTTTAATTCTAGAAAGCTCTCCTTCCCTGGGACTGAACACAGAGGGAGTCTGATCCTTCCAGCCACCTTCTCCTCGCAGTCCCCAGAGACACGGCCTTTCGTCTGAAAGGTCACAGCACTCGTCACTACGGGGTCCCAGACTGGGAAGAAGTTAGAAACTGTATGGAATCCTTGTCATCACTCCTTTTCCATGGCTTCTGATATCCTTGCTTAGATGACAGCAGACACACTCTCTGCTCTCCTGTAGGCCTCACATTTTCCAGAGGGTTTGTCTGGAACTTCTCTAGAATCTTCCCTTGGTCTCGTGGCTCCTTCCTCGCCACTTTCTCCTTTTCTGCATGAGAGCCTCTGCGTCACTAGCCTCCTAGCCCCCGTCCTTTGCTGTTCTCTGCACGGTGAGTAGGTCTTGATCTTGGGGCTCAGTCCTGCTGCTTGCTCTGCATGTCACTCGCTCTCTGGCTGCTCTGCCGTTTGCCTTGAGAAGGACATGCCCGGGATGGGGAGGATGAAACTCCCACGGTGCAAGGCTGCCCACTGCCCTTGCAGCCTAAAGCAGAGCCTTGGCCCACAGTGAGCAGCAGAGCCCACCCCCATCCGCTGAATCCCAGCTGGCCCGCTGAGTGTGAGCAGCAGCAAACGATTGCCCTCTTAGGCCACCAGTTACAGAGTACTCTGTTACTCAGCAATAGCAGGAGGGTCCTCGGGAGTCCCCCTGAATCAACCACTGTACACTGTGACCCTCCTCCTCAGATGGTTACTCTTATCTCTGAATCTCAAGATATCAATGGCGGACACTGCTGCCCCTACATCCCATAAAACACACGCTTCTCTGAATACTAAACAAATCAACAACAAATACAAAACCCAATCATTTTGCAAAAGAGTCTAAAACTATTAAAAAGGTATAAAAGTCGTTTTAGAATACTCAACCGGTTTATTAAAAGTTGCAAAGACGAATGTACTCACACCTACCTTTATTTTCCTCTGTTTATAAGTTGGCCTTTTATTATTCTTTGAACTTCTTAAATACGACACCACAAAGACAGTGGTAAGCATCCTTGGACAGCCGATACTTTGCTAGGTATTCAAACTAAAAGGCAAATAAGTAACTGACAATGGATTAATATAGAGATTATACAAAGTATTAAGAAAAGCACTAAACACTTAATGGATAAATAAGCAACGCTTACAGACATAATTCATTAAAATAAAATTGTTATAAACAAATACAGAAAATATACACAAAGCTATTTCTAAGTTAGCAAAACATTTTTCAATAAAAATATATAAAGCTGGTGAGTGTGCATGTAGGCCTGTTTGCATTAGGTGCTGGTGTATGATCATAGTTGTGGAGGTCGTTTTTGGTAAAAATCTACCAAGACTCATGGAAATATAAATGAGGTTTGTTCCCATCTTTACAGTTTTAGGGTGTCCATCCTAAGGAAATAATCTAAAATTTAAAAATGTAGGTATTAAGATAGCCAGAACAGTTTTATTTAGAACAGTAAATGATTGGAAGCACAGTAAAGTGTAACTATAGTAGAAGGGTTATATAAAATATGGTATATCTATTCTATAGGATATTTGTAATCATTAAATGTGATTGTTGTAAAGATCACCAAGTTCCACAGGAATACAATTATTTTATAATGTCACATGACAAACACAAGACACAACAGTATACAGTCAGCCAAACAGGCTTTGCAAGTTCATCCTACTCCCTTCCGTTAAACTGAGTGCAGGCCACTCCTCCTCGGAGGGTGTGTTGTTATTTTAACCACAATTATCAGGCGTTATATCACATGACCCCTGGTCATAGAATAGCTTTTTGCACAAAGTGTGAGTGCCCGAGTCAGTGGGTGCCTTTCATATGGAGACTTGTGTGTTTTGGTTTGTGGATGATTTTTGACATTACTTCATTGAAAATGTCTTCCCATTCTTTTTATTTGTGTTCTTCATGATTTTTAATAATTGGGTGGATTATAAACCTTTGGAAATTTCTATCTGTCTTTTCATAATGTACATTCATCCCTCGGAATGCACAGGGCGTAGGCCAGAATCTGTGCGTATTCCAGTCCTGCAGTCAGCCCTGCGGAACACGCGTATGGGAAAAGTCGGCCCTCCATGTACCCGGGTTTGGCATCTGTGAATACTATTTCAGATCTGCTTCTGATCGAAAATGATTTGTGTGTAAATGGACCCACCCAGTTTAAACCTGTGTTGTTCAAGGGTAACTATATTTCCTGATAGGTTTTCTCACCTTTGTCTTCTAAATTTTTTGTAGAATCTTAAATTTCAGCTATCATTATTCATTTTCAAGAGCTCTTTCTTATTCTGATAGTTCCTGTTGCAGTGATAATGCAAAATATAGTCCATGTACTTCTCTACATTTCCAAGCCTTAGTTAAATTGGGGCCAGGCGACCCGTTCTGGCCAAAGGTCTGTGAGCAGAGATGGCATATGTCACTTGTAGGCTGAGGCAGCAAAAAGCTGTGTCTCGGTCCATTCTTCTTGCCTCCTGCCATGGCGTCCTTGTAAGCCACATGTAAAAGTGGTGGCATCCCAGAATCAAGGGAGCCTGCGTCTCTGAGTTTCAGATAAAGAAGAGCATCTTTTTATTGCTTTGGACTTGGTGTAAATGAGAAATAAACATTAGTTTTTCTAAGTCTTTGAAAATCGAGTATGTCGGTGGTCATGCACAGTGGCTCACACCTGTAATCCTAGCACTGTGGGAGGCCAAGGCAGCAGGGTTGCTTGAGGCTGGGAGTTTGAGACCAACCTGAGCAAGAGCAAGACCCTGTCTCTACAAAAAGTAGAAAAATTAGCCAGGCATGGTGGTGCAGGTCTGTAATCCCTGCTACTCAGGAGGCTGAGGCAGGAGGATCACTTGAGCCCAGAAGTTTGAGATTGCAGTGAGCTAGGATGACACCACTGCATTCCAGCTGGGGTGACAGGGTAAGACCCTGTCTCAAAAAAAGAAAATAAAATTGAGTATGCCATTGAAAATTGAGTATGTTGCAACAGTATAGCCTATTGTATCTTAACTAATACAATCATTTCTTTCATGGTACTCTGTCTTATTTCATGAATGCAATATTCTTCTCTCTTAGGATATTAATGATAATTCTTTTCTTGGTATATAATCTTTGTTTTTCTTATTCCTTTTTCCCATTCATTGTCTCTTTTTCATGTTAGAGGCTTTCCTTAAATGTCATATGCTTTTTCACCATTCGATTTCAAAATAAGGCACTAATAAGTTGATACAAAGCTTTGTAAACATGGGTGGGTCTTGTAAACTGTTGGGTTTCACCATAACACAAACAGAGGCTGGCTCTTCATTGAGACCCACAAGTGTCATAAATGAAATTCTTTCTGTGGATCTATTTAACACCCAAATAGAATAATCCTCCAATGTCTTGTCTGGGAGGTAGGATGCCACATATGCCCGACTGTTTTCTGGGAGCAAGGCTTGTCAAGGGTCTCCTTGTTTCAAGTGTGAAGTTTCACTGCATTCTCCTGTTTGCAATGCTGGATGTTCCCACATCTGGAATCTTTCTCAATTTTGCTGGAGAATCAACTTCTGATCTTTTGCAGAGGTTGGTCCTCTGGCTGTGTAGTTTTGGGAAGGGGAGCTAGGAAAATCCACCTTCTTACACAGATTTCAGCCAAGCCCCTTATTTAGTCCTATGCCTCATCCTTGTCTTTGGCAGTGCCTGGGTCTCCACATGCTGAGCCCTCCCAGGAACCCACTGGGCAAGTTACCTTTCTGCCTGCAGGCACGTGGGCTGGCACTTACTCCACTCCACAAAGGCAGTCGCCCCTCCTCCATCTGGTACTTGGACATGGTATAAATGAGATCTCTCAGACCTGCCAAATTTTCTTATCTATGGTTTCCTTCTGTGTTCTCTTGTTCCTTGTGGATTTATGTATTTTTATTCCTTCACTGGGACTTGACTGTTTTGGAACAGAGAAGAGATTTCTTTTAGACAGTAACTGGTACATCTCATTTAACTGGAGATATATTGCTTTTGTAATGGAAAAATCTGAATAAAATAATTACAGGGAAATGCCAACACAACTCACTGTGAATAACAGAAATCCAGACAGGTACAGCAAGAAAGAGGCCAACAGACATGATTTATTTGATCTTCTCCGCACTCTTCTGCCTCCAATATCAGCGAAGGTCTCACAGAGTTGTGTGGGTACTTGTGCAGTTCCTGGGATGTTCAGGAGGTTTGGTACTTCAATTTCACAAATATTTATTGATGGGAAAATCATCTCATTGAAACCCTTTTCCATAATTATTTTCTGTGAATTGGCACAAATGCTACAAGCAGAAATTAATATTTTAGATTTCATTGCTATGTTACTTGGTTATTTCTCTGAGCAAAACCATAAACATGAAAAATTGACTTTTTGGAGAAAGAAACAGACATAAAAGTTATCATTTGGATTGACTGCATTGTAACATGCAAACTCAGACATATTTCCCAAGTGTCCATGTTTTTATTGTAACTTAGCTCCATTTTAAGTTCTGTTTCCTAAGGCTAATTCCTCATATGCAACAGAGAGCCAGAGTCTGCTTATTCCCCTAGACCCCCATGATACATGTATTGACACATTGTATCCCCATGATAATAAGGTCTGCCATCATATTTTTTGGGCAATCCATCCTAAGGAAATAATCCAAAATTCAACACATTTAGGCAGTAAGATATTCATGACAGTCTCGTTTATAACAGTAAGAAATTGAAACCATTCTTTCTCTTGATCTCTGAACATGCACGCACCAAGCTTACTCTAGTCGGGTCTTCTTAATTGCGCAAGGGACAGATTGGCTTTCAAGAGGAGCATGGGGTTCATCTTTAGTAACGGGAGGAAGGCAGAGTATATGGGTGCAGATGGTGGAAGGTGGGTAGATGAGGTAGTGGGAGTTTGTGGAAGTTCTCTTCTGATTGCTCCAATTTTGCCAGGAAAGAAAGAAGCAAGGTTGTCTGCTGTGAGTGGGGGCAGAGGTGTTGGACGTGTGAGGAGAAAGAAGAAGGTGTGAAATAATCATCTCGTAGAGTGGGAGGGTAAATGTACTAGGGAAATACAATATGGTCATTGGGTAGCAGTATGAGCATGAATTTGAGCAAGACAAGTCAGCATGGTTTTGTGCATGTTTCCAGCCACTTCTAGCTGGACTGAGTTCATAGGCCAAAGCAGCAGAGTTAGAAATTACCAAATTTGGAGTTTAACCAAGCAAATATAATGAAAGGAGGAGGACATGGGAAATGAGGGTATATACACAGAGGTTACTAATGGTTGACCATGGAACTACGCTGGCTAAAGAGGGAAGAGGAGAGGACACTAAGTGGGTGGGGACAGTGAAAAGGTGGCAGGATCCATGGCTTATAGGTCCCGATGGGGCCACATGATTTTTGGATCTGGGCCCTAGAAAGAGAAAGCAAGAGATCAGGGAGAGGGTGTCATGCAATAGTTTCCGTGACTTGCTATGACAAGGTCCAGGTGTCACCGTGACAGTGATGAGGGAAGGTGGAGGGCAGATCGTCAACACGGGCATTTAGTGCAATGAGTGAGTGGCCATGACACATGAAGTTTCTTGGTCTCCTGTGAAAATCACCAAAAATTAAGATAGAAGAAATGCTGGAGAAAATGGCAGCCAAATGTCAGTAAGTTAGAGCTGCAGTGAGAGGTAGCGGGCGATGCAGTCTGATGTGATTCAAAGCCAGGGGGATTTTGGGAGAAGAGAGGGAGAAAGGTCTGAAAGTGGCAATAAGGGGCAGGGAGGGCCTCAGGGCTATGGGAGGAAAGAGCCCCCACTGTCCTGCAGGCAGTGTCCTGGGGGCAGGGGGTGGGTGGCCCGGTTCTTGTCGGAGCAAGAAACTGGAAGGAGTGTTCAGAGAAGAGCCGGAGACATAGGAGGCTTTTGCTAGTGATGGACAATGGATTTAAGAGGACACAATAGAAGGTTTGGGGAACTTGGGATAAAATTGGGGTTGTACAGAGGCTCGTAGGGACAAGAAGATGGGAAATGAGGGGTGGCCTGGGAATCTGAGGCTTCTTGTGGTGACTGACACAGGGACAAAGGCCATAATGACATTGGTTTCAGTGGACTCCAGGCAGATGTGGATGGGAGGCCTGAGTGCCAGGCTGTGAGCATTTGGGGGTATGGAGGCACGGGTGTCTGGGGCTTCCTCTTGGACCTTGTCCTTGGCAGGCACAGCTCTAAGACCTGGGGTCTTAGAGCTGGTGTAGAGCTCATGTTTGACCTCCCTTAGGGATTGTGAAGTTGCTTGCATGTAAATTGTCCTTGAAACCTAACAACTCTAAAACAGTTTTATTCCCCATTTTATGGATGAAAAAGTTGATCTTAGCTCAGAAAGGTTAAGCAACTTGCTCAAAGCCACACAGCTAAACAGGTTAGAGTCAAGATTCAAAAGACAAGTCTGTTTGACACCCAGGTGTGGTTTTTGTTTGTTTTACCAAATCACATGCCTCTACCTCTTCTTCACGATGAATGAAATTGAGGTAAGGTAGGTATATCTTTATCTTTGTGGAATGGGGCAAAGTTGAAGAAATTTACACTTGAAAACCTGTTTTTTTCTGTTTAATCCAGATATGCATTTGCGGGGGGCCTTTCTTCCTCTCTAAATTGAGATAGGATTGCTTCAATGGTATTCCAGACCCAGGAAAGTCACTGAAGCCTCACCCAGATGCCCAGGGCTCACATGCTCAAGAACTGCCCTGGGTCTCAACAATGGCTTTTCCTGAGTTGGTTCTGTTGGGAGATCCTCTTTCATCCTGTGGGTGTCTGATGTCTACGCTTTATTGCCCCAGATAGAAAATCGTTCCTTCCTTAGATTCTATAAAACAGCACCCTCACAAAGCACGTGAATTCGTGGCACACTTGGCAGAGGCTTTTGACAGGGGCGAAGCCGGGGCATTTATCCTGGCCACACAAACAGCTTCCAGCTGAGCATGATTCACTCCCGTTCTCAGAAACCTTGTCGTTTTCCCCACTGGGATTTTTCATCAGCTGCTTCATCCAGGAGTGTCTGTATCGGACAACTTTGGCCAACTTGCAGACTCCTCTCTTTTCCTCTCCTTTTATCTCTCCTTTTTCCTTCCTCTGTGTTTTGTTATCCTTGGGAATGCTGAATTATTTCATTCTGTTATGTCAAGCGACTGTCCCTAGCTCCTACTCTCCTACGCTGGGCTAAGTCTGCCTTTGCAAATCCACGATCATTAAGCCTCTGCACGGCTGGATGGATGGATGGATGGATGGATGGATCTTCAGTGTAACAAGATCCAGCTGCCTGGTCTCACTCTACAGCCCTGCGTGTAGCTAGAAGCAAGCCACCTGCCGAGATGGGGAGCTGGGCGAGGGCAGGAGTAAGAAAAGGCCTGAGAGGCCAGTGCTCACGCCCGTGATCCTAGTGCTCTGGGAGGCCGAGGCCGGAGGATCCTCAAGGTCAGGAGTTTAAAACCAGCCTGAGCAAGAGCGAGACCCCGTCTCTACTAAAAATAGAAAGAAATTAATAGGCCAACTAAAAATATATAGAAAAAAAATTAGTCAGGCATGGTGGCACATGCCTGTAGTCCCAGCTACTCAGGAGGCTGAGGCAGGAGGATTCCTTGAGCCCAGGAGTTTGAGGTTGCTGTGAGCTAGGCTGACGCCACAGCACTCTAGCCCAGGCAACTGAGTGAGACTCTGTCTCAAAGAAAAAAAAAAGTCAAGTCTTGAGAAAGAGGTAATGCCAAGAGGCCTGCAGAGGAAAGGGGGAAGGAACGCCAGGGATGCCGAGGACGCAGCTGAAACAGAAGTGATTAGACTCTTCGCTAGCAATTAGCCATGCAAGCAGAAAAGAAGTGAAAAAGATGGCAGGTGTTTCTTGGGGTTATAGAAGCCTGCAGAGAGTGCAAGATAAAGACAAAGACACAAGTTATGTAACGTGCTGAGAAGAGAGTTGCTGAGGACATGGGCTGTGGGTCTGAGAGGGACGGTAAGAAAGTGGGCCAAGAAGGGAAGGAGAGGGAAAAGGAAAAAAATACCCAACATGTCAACAAGATATGAAAATGGGCTGTGAGACAAAGAGCAAGACAGGAAAGGAGGGGAAAGGGGTTGGGATTTCAGCAGCTGGGTGGCTGTCGTGGTGTTCTGGGACCCGAGTGCCCAGTGTGGCCCCGATGGCAGGGTGGCACTGCCTCTGAGCTCCCCTCCCACCTTCTCCCTGGGGGACAGTGGCCTGCCAAAGCTGCAGTGAGTGGCATGAAGCAGCCCACCCTCCAGCTTCACAGACGTCTGGGGCAGGAAAGGCTGGTCAGGGCATGCAGCGCCCCCTCCAGGCCAGGCTTGGCACAGCTCTCTGCAGCCTTGCTCTCCAGCGGCCCTGGGGTTTAGGAAATGCACAGTCGCAAGATAGCTGCTCCTTCTCTCCCCCACTTCCCTCCCTAACTTCCCACTCTCCTCTTAGGGAACAGTGTTCTCTCCTGCCTGCTGCGGCTCATGTGGGGGAGCAGGAGTGGGCATTTGATTTCTCTGGGCTTGAAACTGAGTCCCTGTCTACTCCTGAACTGCTCTGCAACTTGCATGCGCTCAGCTTTGTCACCCTGTGGTCCTGTTGCTCACCAGTTGCCTTCCTCCCCTCTCCCCATCCCACAGTCTCCCCACCCCTTGTTCCATGTTCATTCACGGCTCTCCCAATCAAATGCCGTCTCTGGGTACACTCCACTGGAGGAAGAGAGAAGGCCTGAGCGCTCATGACAAGCGAGCTGTCAGGTGTCCACATGCCGTGAGTGAGCCACCTGTCATCAGGGGATCATAAAGCAGCATTTTTTTTCCAGCCTGCTTCTTCTCTCTGTAGCTTCTTCCCTTAAGTCATGTCTCTAGTAGCTTGACATCACATCCGATTGTGCCGACGGCACAGTTAGGGGCCACTTTAGAGTTGTAACAAATATCCTTAGTCACGGGGCCATATGGAGACTCGGTGGGCGATGCCATTAGCTGTAAAGCTTAAGGCAGATTTGCAGTTGCCTTGCCCAGAAAAGAGAATCCTAAGTCAGAGAAATGTTTTGATAAAATATACTGGAACAAATTTTAACAGATTTATACTGCTCTACCACCAAACAAGAGTCTTCTTGTTCTCCACGCAATTTTGTTTTCCCCAAATGCTTTTAGATGCTGCAGTCCTGGGCCTGGGCAGAAGCTCCTGACATCTGCCTGTGTGAGTCTCGACAGCCATTGTCTTGTCCCAAGTGGTCACGCTTGATCATGGCCCTCCCCAGAACCAGGACAGAGCTCTCTCAGCCCTGGATTTAGGGGATTTTTGGGGGGAAACGGTGACAGTTTCCATTCAATAGTTCATCATGGATTCCCGTGTTTCTGATGAGCATACAAGTAAATGGCTAAGACACAGGGCAAGCTCTTTCTCAGCTAGTGAGCTTTAAGCAACTGTCACCCTTTGGGGCATCCTGCTCACCCTTCAAAAATCTGTATTCAGTTAATTAGCCGACATGCTTTTCTGCCACCAGAATAGACGGTCACTGAGCCGCTCGGAGGCAGGGCCATGTCCCTTCTCATGGCACCAGCACACGTTTGGCCAGCAGTGGGCCCTGTGGCAGAACCAAGCTGAACCTGGAGCCAGAAAGGGCCCACAAAGTCATCTAGCTCCAGATTCCAAAAATGGATTCCTTAGAACATTAGGGCCCGACGAGATAGAGGTTAAAAGGTTGTTGGAGAAGAAGGAAGAGAGGGGCTGTTTCATGGACAAATTAATTTGAAAAATGTGACCAAAGTTTATTATTCTTATAGGCCCTTATAAGTCTTTAAAGTACTATTGAGCCTTGTGATGACCAAAAGAAGGGATAAAAGTGTATATTGTGTATTCTCACTGGAGTTCTGTGGGTCAGTTTGGGAAGGGCTGATCCAGTCCAGTCCTTTCATTTTATAGATGAGGAAAATGAGATCAAAAGAAGAAATGACATGTTCGGAGACATTTCCCCGATCAGCAGCACAGCTGGGATTAGGACCTAGACTTCTCCCTTCTGTGGCTTGTCCGTGGAGGATTGCCACACAGGCCCCTGCCTCCCAGGCAATGGGGAAAGAAGCTCTGGAATGAGCCCATAGCATGAATCTGATGTCAAGTGTTTGCTTCCAGCTTGGCATTTCAAAGATTGATGTCCTGTGATTTTCAAGCAGAATTACCCCAAACCTCCCTTAGAAAACACATTTCCCTCTTGAACCACGCAGCTCCCAGATTTCCATCTCCATGGGAGGAGATGTCACGCACAGCTTTATATTTTATTCGTGTTAGTGCAAGCCATCACTCCCATCACTTCACCTAATAAAAAGGGCCAAAGTGATCCCCCCAGAAAGAACCTTTCCAGACAGATGCAAAACCCTATGCCGAAACTAGAAAAAAATAAAATAAAATAAAATGCCAAGAAAAACAGTCGAACGTGCGTGGAACACTAGACAGAGAGGTGTGCATGTGACGGGGTGGGGGTGTCTTCTGAATCATTTCCCTAAATTTAGCAATGCAGTTTTTAAAAAATAAGCCTTTAAGTGCTGCTTCCCAGCAATCCTGTTATTTCTCTGCATATGTCTTACGTAAGTCTGTGCCACGGGCCTGCAGAACAGTCAAATGGGAAGGGACAGCCCTACCCTGAGAGAACCGTCAGGAGAAATTCAACACAAAAATGAGATGATAAGGAACCCAAGAAACCCAACTTTTGCCTTTTCTATCCGTGCAACTGCGAGTGGTGATGTCTGCTAAGTGCTTCCCACCTAGACATTGTGGGTTCTAATATTTATTCATTTCTCTCTTGAATAGAGCTGTCACTGTTGCTAATCATTTCTAAAAGCCTTATTATTCTTACTGAACTCTTAAAGGGACATCTCTCTCCTACCTGCCTGCCTTCCTTTGAGATCTCTCTCTCTCTCCTTTTCTCTAGCTTCACACCATGAGGGGTTCCAGAAGGAGTCAGGCCTCTAGAGTTTTTAGAAATGCATTTCTTTATATTCTCATCCAGCTTATATCTAATTGCATAAGATATATGCAATTCTGCTTCTCTGGTTCTGACTTGCATCTTAGCAAGTAGCACAGGGTAGCAGGGAACCTGACGGTCAAGGGCAGGCATGTGTGTACTACACGGGTGATGTTATTGAGAGAGGGTCACATTTACGTTGGAATAAATGCCCTGATGTTTGCAGTTCCACTCTGCAGCCTTTACAGTTGCCCATGTTTGGAGTCAGCTTTGAGTTCACCAGTGAACAGAGTGAGAGTTGTCCCAGCAGCAAACTCCTCTCCTTTCTAGAAGTCTCTTCTGAAGTCTTCTACCTGCCTGGACCCTTATTCCAGCACTTTCTTCCTCCTGAGCCTCTCTTGTTTCTACCTACCCATGTCAACGCTCTTTAGCAACCTGCAATCCCATTTAATCCTCTTTTGTTTCCCCACTGAGCTGCTGGAGATCGTGATGAATCCCTGGGAGCTGGAGCCCTGGAAAGAAGCTGATAAACAATTTCATAACCATCTATTAATAACTGATAATGACTTTGTATATTACTTGCCTAGGATACTTCACATTTTAATAGAGGAGAGCTCATTAATTCACACAATGACTGAAATGCCTACCACGTGCCAAGACTTGTTCTAGGGATATCAATTCAGATGAGGTCCCTGCTTACATTCTAGTGGGAGAGACAGAAAATAAGCAAGAAAAGCAACAAGACCATTTGTGACAGGAGCAGCTTCTATGCAGAACAGGTGATGTGATAGAGTTAACTCAGGAAGGAGGTAAACTTTGAGTCGTCACAGGAAGGAAGAGGAGCGAGATCTCTGGGGAAAGGGCAGAGGGAAGAGCAAGTACGGAGTCCCTGAGGTGGGAAGAGCTTGGGTGGGATTGGAAGGGACGTGAGCATAGCTGCGGTGGGGAGAGGAAAGGAGGGAGTGGAAAGGATGAGTTTGCCTTGTGACCTCAGTTCTCTGATGGATCCAAGTTTATTTTTCCTTGTGAGGACAGGAATTATAACTTCCAAGCTCCTTACACATCAAACTGGCAACTGAGGGCCTCTTATTCATCTTCAAAGACCATTTTAATGATACAGTGCCTAGAAGATAGCAAATATTCAATAAATGATTGCTTGCTCAAAGTCTAGAAGAAAAAAAGAAAGCTCTAAATTAGGGGTCACTTTCTTAAAGAACTAGGCCTTGTGTCCAGCTGTCTCATGAGAAAAGGAGCTTGGTCTTGAGCTGAGATGATGGATGGATGGATTTATTGGAAGAATTATGTTTGCCCAGAAGCATATGCAAGCTTTCCAACTGACTCATCCTGTCTCCATTAGATACCAGATGTGATATTTTTATTGACTCTCCTACCCTATAGAATTCCAAGAGATTTTCTAAGCCCCAACTTGAATAAAAGACCTTGTCTCCAATACTATCATCTACTCTGAGCCCCATGAACTTCCTTTCTCTCAATTTTAACGTTTATTTCTATCTTCCTTTAACTAGGTAACATTTATTAAGCAAGTTAAGAGCACCAGGCTTTGTGCTGTGTGCTTCATGCAGATTATTGCACTGGCTCCTCATAACCAAGTGTGGAAGATGTGGGCAATTGTGGCTTAAAGAGGCCAAGGGAATTGCCTAATTCGCATAGCTAGTATGTGGCAGAGCTGGGAGGTGTTCAGTCTCCTGTATTCTTTGTCCCATCTCAGTTTATCCATCCATCCCATAAGCAAATACTGAGCACCTGTATGTGTCAGGCACAGAACTAGATGCCTTGGTAGATACAAAAATAAATGGCATGTTCTTGCCCTCAAAAGAGTGACAATGCCCCTCCTTGGGCAAACGTGTGGAAAAGGATAAATAAGTGACAGAAAGGAATAGAAGTGGTAAAAAAAGAGAAAAGCCATTTTATCCATAGACAACTATACAGCACTTCCAATGCAAGTAGCTTCTATTTCTTCCCTTCAGGAAGAGACAAATCTAAGACTGAGCCCTTTGGTTCTGTAGAATTTCAACCCTAGGTCTTCAAAGGATGCTAATAAAAATATGCCCTCACCCCCCAAAAAATTACACTCCCCAACCTTCTGGTTAAAGACAGAAAGGTCAAAGCTGGGAGAGAGATTATAGAGCTATGATGCAGGTGCCACCTCCCCTACCAGCCAGGTCACCAGAAAGAGTCACCAGACCATGACTCACACTGACAAGCCCCCCAACACTGCCTTTTTACTTCTGCCTCGACCCCTGCAAACTTGGGATGGTGGAGGCCAATAAGAGTTGAAGGACCTGTCTGTTGTGCTCAATCCATTGGATACTCTGAGTATTATATACTCTAGTGTTTTGCCTGATTTTGGTTTCCAAAGCTTCACAAAAGTTTAATTCTGAGTTGTGATGATTTAGGTCCAGGAATCATTTATAGAGATGAAGATAAATGATCAAATAGGGGGGGAGAGGAGAGAAAGTGAAACACGAGCAGAGTGAGGGAATCATGACGCTGTAGGGTAGTGGAGGAAGCTCAGTGGTCACTTAGTCACACCCCTCCAGCAGTTGCGTGGGCCCAGCAAGCTTTCCTGAACTCTCGGGCACTAGAGCCTCACTCTGCTCAGTGAGGATGGTGACAAGTAGCACCGGCTTTCAGAGCCAGGTGAGTGGGTGACACTCCAGGAGTAATTTTTGCCTTCCATTATGTCCCATCTTGCTACTGTGTCAAAAAACAAAAAAACAAACAAACAAAAAAAAAAACAAATAAAACTCCTGTCAACTAGTTAAAGAACATTTCTGTTTCAAAACACAACCGCGTAGAGGTTCCTGATATGACCTTAATCTTTAAGACCAAATATTTTTATCTTCTACATCCAAACAGAACTTGCTTCCAGTATTCCTATCTGTAAGGTTCTCTCTGCTTCTCCCAACGTTTTCCCCATTTCTTCACCCTCTGTTTCCCTTTTCTCCAAAAACACTCGACACAGACCTTTTCTGATACAATCAAGATATTTGGAATTGGACTTGTTACCTCTTTAAAATTCCATTTTTTTCCCCTGAAACACAGGGATAATAGTTGCTTCAAGAGAAGTTTTGCAAAGTTAAATGAGTCATATAGATAAGGCCTGTAGCTCAGTGTCAAGCGCATAATTGTTAACTGTTATATTTAGCCATTGCTGTCATTGCTAGTGTTTATATTTTTATTCATATTTCCTCTTCCCCTGGTGTTTTTCCTTTATTCCTATGTCAGAAAGTCATTTCTAGATTTTCCTGGATTTTCAATTAAAGGCAGTCCCCTATATAAAGTGCAGAGGTTTGCTAATGTGCCCAAATGTTTCAGCCCATCCTTGGGAGAATCTGTGATGAAGATGTAGGTGCCACAAAGCTTACTGTGGCTGGGAGGGCCTGGGCCGTCCTTTTGGAATTTCTGCATAAGAACGTCACACGACAGCTTCCAGTAGAGATTATTACTGTTACGTGAGGCCCTAATAGACTTCCTACTGCCCTCCTCCTTCCCAGACTCCACAGGGATTTCACCCAGCTATGACACAGTTACTAGTTGACAAAGGCCACCTCGGAGGGACCCCTTTGTGTTTGCATCCTCTATCCCCACTGTCCCCCGGGGTGCAGTTCCCACCTGACTTCCCAGGCTGCGCCCAGCACAGAGCAAGGAGGGCTTGGAAGTGTTCCAGCCAGGCGCGGCTCTCAGATGGCCCCGAGGGTGCCTTTTGAAATATGTATAAGCCTAGTCACTTAGAAATACATCTCATTAAATGAGGTAATTTTTTTTTAAAAGAATGGGAAATAATTTATAAAGATAAAAATAACTCAGCCTTGCCACAAAAGTGCAAAAATAAATTTTGTACCTCCTCTGTCTGATTTGGGGAGGGAAGGGGGAGGAGAAGGAGCATGAGAGTCGGAATATGTTCTGGCTGAAGCTAGCTAGAACAGGAACTTGACCAACCAGCAGTGCTACCCTGAGACCTCAGGATCTTGGGCAAGACAGTGGAGGGGAACTGAACTTTTAAAAAATCGAATTCCTTAGTTCTGAGCTTATCAGGTCATTGATTGCCAGCATGGCTCTCTCCTCCTAGACAGTGGCATGCCACAGGGGTGCAAACTCCCTCCAGCCCTGATTCCTCCCCTCCCCAACACATCTTAATCATAGGACTCTGAAAACAGAAAATAGAGCTTCAGAAGGCCGTTTCCTTCAGTGGCTTTTAAATACACTCTCACAGGACTTCAGCTCCTGATAAGCTCCTCCTGGTTCACCTGCCCCAAACTTATTGTTCCTTAAAAGCAGCAGCCACCTCCTGCCTCAGGGCCTTTGCACTGGCTGTTCCCTCTGCCCTCCAGGGGGCTCTTCCCCCAGAGAGGCTCCTCCCCTCCCCTCCTTCAAGCCTGTCCTGAATCATCACTTTCTCAGAGGACCTACTTACCAGTGGCCCAGCCCAGCCAGGGTGTCTGCACTTTCTCCTCGTGGCACTTTAAACCTACCGTGTCACTTATTTATTTTATGGTTCATCTTCTCCAACAAGGGCAAGAATTTTCATCTCTTGATTGTGATACACCACATGGTCTGATGAACAAGTAGTTTACAAAATTCTCAGTCACGTCTGATAGTGGCATAGACAGTCTTTCCCCCAAAAAGGATTTGACAAATGACAGAGTGTCCCCTCCTTCCAGCGGTGACTTGGGAGGTCACGATTTAGACAGGTGATGAAGGTGAGAACGGGATGGCCTCAGACCAGGTGACTGAGGGCTACCCAGGCAAACGCAGGTAGTTCCTTTGACTACGGATAAGATTTGTTCAACTCAGATCATACCAAATAATAGTAGCAACATTGGTACTTTTAGAAACTAGAAATGGAGTCCCAGAAAGGGGGAAAAAAACATGAGCACGTCTTAGAGTGGAGTGAACTTTTCCCCTCTGCTTTTTTTCTGTCCTTTGCCTGGAGCACAGCTGTGCACAGGGCTGGGAATACAGGAAGTAGGTGCATCTTTTACATGCACTGCGTAAAACCCCATTATTTCTCAGTCCCTATGTTCTGAGATCATTATGTACCATATATATATTTATATATGTCTATTTTCAGACTACGTATAGTCTAAAAATAGAATGATCATATGATCCAGCAATCCCGCTACTGCATGTATCCCTGAAGGACCTGCGATGTCTGCATTCCCAGGTTCATTGCAGCATTATTCACAATAGCCAAGACACAGGAGCAACCTAAGTGCCCATTAACAGATAAATGGATTAGAAAAATGAGGTATATGTACATACAATGGAATACTATTCAGCCTTGAAAAAAATCCATCAAATTTTGTCATTTGCAACAACATGGATGAACCCAGAAGATGTTATATTAAATGAAATAAGCCAGGCACAGAAAGCCAAAATTGCATGATCTCACTTATATGTGGAGTCTAAAAAAGTCAGACTCGTAGAACCAGAGGTGGTGGTCACCGCAGGCTGGGGAAGTGGTCGGATGGGAAAGGGGAGGTGTTGGTCCATGGGTACAAAGTGTCAGTAAGATGGGAGGAATAAATTCTGGTATTGCACAACACGGTGACTACAAGCGAATAATAATGTATTATACATTTCAAGATAGCTAAAAGAGAGTATTTTAAATGTACTCACCACAAAGAGATGATAAATATTTGAGATGATGGGTATGCTACTCAGCCTGGATTATTACACAATGCATATATATAGAGAGACATCACATTGTACACTAGAAACATATACAAACATTTGTCAATTAAAAATAGCACAAAATATATATGGGGAGAGCACGCATCAGCGAGTCAAAGCAGGTGGCACTGTGTGCCCTAGATCCAGTGTCAGTCATGGCTCAAACCCCAGCTCCACACCTGTCAGTTCTGTGAGCTTAGGACAGTGAGTGAGTATAGTCAAGCTTCATTTCCACCTGTGGAATAAAACATTACTTGCTCTGTTTTTTATTCCATAGAGTTTTAATAATGAAAGTGGCTAACACTTTCTTGGTACTTTCTATGTACCAGATATTGTTAAAAGTGTGTGTATTTATACACAGATACGTTTGTATATTTACAAGAAAGGGCACAAATCTTATGTAAAGCTCAGTGGGTTTTTATATATTTATCCACTTGTAAAACTACTACTTAGATTAAAATATAGAATGTCATCAGCACTCCAGAAGAGACCTTTATGCTTCTTCCCAAGCAATAACCTCCAAAGGTAATCACTATTTGACCTCTATCATAAGATTAGTTATTTCCTTTCTTCCTTCCTTCTTCCTTCCTTGTCTTGCTCTGTTGCTGAGGCTAGAATACAGTGACATCATCATAACTCAGTGCAACAAGCTCAAATTCCTGGGCTCAATCAATCCTCCTGCCTCAGCCTCCTAGGTAGCTGGGACTATAGGTGTGCACCACTATGCCCGGCTAGGTTTTCTATTTCTTGTAGAGAAGGGGTCTTGCTCTTGCTCAGGCTGCTCTCAAACTCCTGAGCTCAAGTGATCCTCCCCACCTTGGCCTCCTAGAGTGCTAGGATTATAGGCGTGAGCCACTACACCCGGCTGAGCTATATTTATTCTTGGCTTTTATATATACAAAATCACACAAGAAGCTTTTTTTGTTTTCTGGCTCTTTTTGTAAAACATGTTTGCAATTCATCCATGTTGCATATAACAGCAATTGGCTCTTTTATTCCTATGTACAATTTCATTATATGAATATAATTTATTCATCAAGTCTGTTACTGATGGACATTTGGATTGTTTTCAGATTTTGCTATTATGCATAAAGATACTATGAAAATTCTTGTGTAAGTATTTTGGTAGACGTGTTTTCATTGCTTTTGGGTATATAATCAGAATAGATGGAAGGTGCTAGATTTAGGATTTACGTATGTTTACCTTTAGTATCAACTGCCAAGTGGTTTTGACTATGCCAATGTGAAATAATATGAGAATTCCAGTTGCTTTGTATTCTCACCAACACTTGGTATTCCCAATCTTCTTAATTTTAGCCATTTTAGCAAGAGTATTTTGTTGTGGCTTTGGTGTGCATTTCCCTGAAACTTATAATGCTGAGCAACTTCTTATGCTTATTGAGCAGAACCTCTTTTAAGAGTTCAGGTCTTTTGCCTTTTAAATTTTATTGCTTGTACTTTATTTTGGTTTTTAGGATTTCTTTATACATTTTAAGTATGAGTCAACTGCCAGATATATATTTTGCCAATGTCTTTTCCCTGTGTCTTGACTCTCCATCTGTTAATAGTTCTTAATTTTAAAGAAGTCCAAATAATGGCCTTTCTTTTATGGCTATTGACTTTTGCATCCTATGTGTAAAGTATTTGCCTATCTTAAGGCTTCCAGAGATGTTCTCTTATGCTTTCTTCTAGAAATTTTATTGTTTTACATTTAGGTCTATGATCTAAATTTTTAAGTATGGTGCAAGATGGAGGGGATCAGTTTCATTTCCATATCAATGTCCAGTTTACCCAATGACATATATTGAATCTCCCACTGACCTGTAATGGCAGCTTTGTCATAAGTTGCATGATGGTATTTGTGTGGGTTTATTCCTACACTCTATTATTAATTTCAATGTTCTATTTAACTACTCTTTCATCAATACCACATAGTATTTATATTTTTATAGCTTTAAACTAGGTCCTTGAACTTTGCTCTTCTTCAAGATTTTATTCACTATTCTAGGTCCTTTGTATTCCCACATAAATTATAATATTAGCTTACTAATTTCTCCCCAAAATCGAATAATTTGATTGGGTAGATTACCTGGGGGCAAATTTGACATCTTAACAATATTGACTATTCCAATTGACAAATATTGTATATCCATTTGGTATTTTTTAATTTCTCTCAGTGATGGCTCACAGTTTTCAGTGAAAGTATTTTAAATACTAGTTTAACCACTTGAACAACCCTAAAAGATAGGCACTATCATCCCCATTTTTACAAGGAAACTAATTCTTAGAAAGGGTAAATGATTTACCCAGGTTGTGCAGCTAAAAAGTAGCAGAATCACTGTGCCAAATTAAATGTAATCACACAGGGACATGAATTTTATAGATTAAAAGGTGCCAAATGTTAGCTGTGATTATGGCCACATTTTGCTGGGCAGATGGCCCCCAATGCTGTCATGTAAATATTCGGAGCCCTGAACCTCATGAATTTTAAGTTAACATCCTTGGCTTGGTTGATTGTCTTCTACACTTTACTATGAATCCCTCTTCTGAATAAAATTCAGTATACCTAGAAAACACTTCCCATGCACGGTCATGTTTCTCTCACTTCTTTAGTCCCCTTGACTTGACTGCCCAGCATGATATATGATGCACAGTATGTACATTAGGTATTTGCTGAAATGATGGGCCGGTTATGATAGTGAATTTTGCTTATACATCATGCCTTCTCAAAATAATTGCTTTGTAAACATGGCTGAACAGAAATTTAAGGACTGATAGCTTAAATCTGGAGGACAAACTAAATTTTCCACTTCAAATTTTAAAGGGTCATAAGAGCAGAAGATGAGGGAAGGCTCCTCAAAGATTCTTCTTCGCTAACATATTTCTGAGTTACTGCCATATGCTGTTTGTTTTTCAGTATTTGATCAGGTATGCAATTTAGTGAATACTAGGTCATAGATCAGTGGAGAAATTATTTCAGATCTTTGAACTAAAGACTGTTTTCTATGTTCAAATGTCCAAAACATGCAATTATGGAAGACAGTTTGCATCAAAAAGTGAACCATAAAACTCAGAGCTAAGGGCTCATGGGAATGGTTCTTTGTGTATCTTTTCAAGAGGGTAGTAAGATCAGGGTTTGAAATTAAAATTCTCCACCTAATCTCCATTACTACAAAACTGAAAATGAAAAGTCCAAGACATAAGATCTTTTACTATCCTGTCAAATATTTACAACATATATATATATGTATATATATATATATATATATGAATATATGATGTATAACAATTGTCAGTGATTTTCATTGCCCCTTATCCATGGGTTGACACTATAAAGCCTAAAGAAGGAAATCCCTAAAATGTTAAGGGACCAAGTCATCTCTATAGTGCAGGGTATATGTGTTTCTGACCCTGTATAGTACCAATAAATACCTCAACAACATGAGCTATAATTATTTCATACATTCTCACTGACAATCTTGGACATTAATATTTGTTAAAATGGACAAAATATCTAATTGATGGGTATAGCAGGGAATTGAAGGTAAGAAAAACAATGTGGTGTATGCATACCATGGAGTACTACTCAGCCATAAAAAGGCTGAATTTTAATACCTTTCGCAACAATTTGGATGGAACTAGAGACTGTTCTCTTAAGTGAAGTATCTCAAGGTTGAAAAACACCACATGTGCTCATTATTAAATTGGAGCTAACCGATGAGCACACATGTGCACAGACGGAAGTAAAACTCAGTGGAAATGAACCAGTGGGGAGGGGGGAGAGGGGAGGGGCAAAAACCTACCTAATGGGTACTGTGAACACTATTTGGGTGATGGGCACACCTATAGCCAGGACTCAAGCATTACTAAAATGATCCATATAACCAAAAACATTTGTACCCTCTTAATATTTTTTTAATTTCCCCCTTAATATTTTGAAATAAAAATAATTAAAAAAACAAACTAAGGTAAAATATTTAAATATAAAAATGGTCCTTTAATTTAGTAACTTTATGAGAAAATTCATTTTAAGTATACATTATCAGCTTTTAATGTATCTGTTTGTGGACAGGCTACTTTCTGAAGGTACACCAATCTGAACAGATTCCTCTCTGTGGGTTTTTGTCACCAGCTCTCTGATGATAATAGACTATTGACCTAGAGAAGCACAGAAGAGAATAATAATCACAGTAAAAAAATAATAACATTAACAATCCACCTTGAATTTATACAAGGACTTTCTTATATGAGAGTGTTGCTCATATTTTCACATTAATGCTCACATAAAATTTAGGCAACTTAGGAACAGGAACAATTAGTGTTTCTATAGACAGAATTAAGTTCAAATAAATCAACTCAACATTGTACATAGTGTCTATGGATGGAATAGGCCAGGTAATTCCCAATTATTCCTTCAAGCTTCTTTCAAATAGGTTATACTAGTCTCTACTAGTATACTAACATACTTTTTTCTACTGACAGCCCCTTCTCTTCTGTTTTCCCTTAATATGATTAAGAAATTAGATACATATCCTTTCACTATATTTGTTTGGTAAACAAGTAATGGAAACTAAAGTGTGTTGCTGGCATTTAAGGTAGTTTCAGGTATTACATATAATGAAACAAAAGGCAACTTTGAAGAACATTTAATTATTGAAATTTCAAGAATGTAATATAATTACTCAATTCGACTATTAATTAGCTTGAAATTTTCTGATGGTGACCCTAGAACTGCTTATAAATTCCAGGACTAAACATATTCATTCTCTTTATACTTTTTTAAATGGTTCCCCCAACCAGAATTTACCAGTAGACAAATTATGAGTCAATATAAAGAAAAAATATCTAATAGTATGTGAGAGATTCGAAGGTTGAACATTCATCTGAGGATGACCTGTTGTAGGATTTAGAGGATTTAGGAAGCCATTCAAAAGTCTCAAAAGGTTAAAAGATGAAATCTATGAATTAAGCATAAAAAGTCACAAAGGCAGACTAAGTTGAGATGAAAATCATAAAATGAGACTAAAAATGGAGTAAAAAGTTTGTAAGGAAATTGCACTACAAATATTACAAATTAAAATTTACCTTGTTAGACACAAAAATCAGAATTGAAATTATAGAGAATTGAATCAGCAGACAAAACTGGGATGACTTTTAGAATTCAGATGAAAAGGACAAAGAAAAAAATGCTGACCAAGAAGATTTTATATGTGGATGTTAGAAAATGGAAGAGCCCAGTGTATGGATAATATTTTTGGATGAAAGACCAAAGTAAATAAAATTAATGCAATTGTCTAAGAAATAAGAGAAAAGCATTTCCATTACCTGGGGTAGGGGTGGGGGTGTGTGAAGGAGAGCCCGTGCTCACACGCAAGCTTTAGGCAAAATTAATCACTTTAAGAGATGTCTATACCGAGATGTAGCCTGATCAAATTTTTTAAATTAAATCCTACATGCATGAAAAGATAGACTAAGAGCAAAGGAAAAAAAAAATCAGGCTTAGGTTTTATTCAACAAAGTTTAGAAAACAATTTGAAGTCATTGTAGAACTCCTAAGTCAGTGAGAATTCGTGGGGCTACGATTTGGGGGAGAAAAGCAAAATGAGACAAGCCCAGCATGCCAGGTCGTTTTACCAAGATAACTGTTAATTTCAAAAGCAGCTGCTGAGAGAATAAAAAGCCGAGCTGAGCTTTACACCCGAGGGGTGAAGGGAGCAAACACTGGGGTGAAGAGGTCAACCAGGACCAGGGGTCTCGGCTTTTAGTTGAGGCTCTGAAGAGGAATGGGCATGACTTGGGAACGGCTCCCACAGGTACATAAGGCTGGTTTTGCACCATCCAAACATCGATGGGAGTGAGCGAGCTAATGTTGTAGTACTACTAGCCTAGTGAAAAGAAAACGAACTGTTTCTGAAGGAAAATGTCATCATCCAGAGCCTCAACTATCTACATATGATACGTTTTCATTAACAATGTCCAGCGCTTAGCCAAATACAATCAGGTATATGAAAATATAACACTGAACTAAAAACCGAGAGGAAATAAAAGCCGATGATAGAAACAGGATCCATGGGGAATTCAGATAAGGGAGTTACAAGGGAAGTTATAATGGACTTTAAAAATAGCTTTGATTACTGTGTTGAAGGGATTAAAAGACCAAAAAGGAGAATTCAGGGAGACTTCTAGAAACTATCAAAAAATTAAATGGAAATTCTAGAATTGAAAAACACAACTGTAATTAAAACTCTGAGTGGGTTTAGATACAGCTGAACCAAAAAAAAAAAAAAATAGATAAGAAGACAGGTAAGAAGAAAACAAAGTAAGAGTCAAGGAAAAGAAAAATAGAATTACAGAAAAATCGAGCCACATAGGTTATGAGGGAAAGGTCTAACATACATGTAATCTTAATCCCAAGGAGAGGAGAAGGAGAATGGGGGTAGAAGTGATATTTAAAATGATCACGGATGGGCCGGGCGCTGTGGCTCACGCCTGTAATCCTAGCTCTTGGGAGGCCGAGGCGGGCGGATTGCTCAAGGTCAGGAGTTCGAAACCAGCCTGAGCAAGAGCGAGACCCCGTCTCTACTATAAATAGAAAGAAATTAATTGGCCAACTGATATATATATATAAAAATTAGCCGGGCATGGTGGCGCATGCCTGTAGTCCCAGCTACTCGGGAGGCTGAGGCAGAAGGATCACTCAAGCCCAGGAGTTTGAGGTTGCTGTGAGCTAGGCTGACGCCACGGCACTCACTCTAGCCTGGACAACAAAGTGAGACTCTGTCTCAAAAAAAAAAAAAAAAAAAAAAAAAAAAATGATCACGGATGATAATTTTCCAAAACTGAAGAAAGACCTTGAGCCACAGATTGCAGAAGTACTTTGAAGTTCATGCAAGATAAATACAGAAAAAATTACACACAGGAATTTCAAAATAAAATGCCAAAAGTTGATGATAAAGAGAAAATCTTAAAAGGAACTAGTATGGAGAAAAATCAGTCTGGGTCACAGCAAAGGAATTGAATAAGTAAAGGGAGGCATTGATACATTTTCTTACATGAAGACTGAAAACATTTGGATGACAATAGTAAAATCAGAATGCAAATAGGACATGGGGAATATATATTTTTAAACATGTATGACTGGTTAAGTATTAATAGTCTTTACATATAAAGTATTTCAAATCAGAAAGTAGGCAGGAACTTATAAAAATGTTCACACTTAGTAGATGTCAAAATGCAAATTAAAATAAGATTTCATTTTCACCTATCAGATCTACAATATAAAAAATGATAAAACCAATTTTGGCAAGGTCCTGGGAGAATATGAACTCTAATTTTTTGGTCAACACTGTAAATTCAGACATATTTTCTAGATGACAATTTGGCAATGCGTATCAAAAGCTTTAAATATTCTTTTAACTCTTTGCTCAATAATCTTTCAGGATTTTTATCTGAAGGAAATATTCAGACAAGTATAAAAAGGTATATACAACAAGCCTTGGCGTGGTAGCTCACACCTGTAATCCTAGCACTTGGGAGGCTGAGGCAGGAGGATTGCTTCAGGTCAGGTGTTCGAGGCCAGCCTGAGCAAGAGCAAGACCCCTATTCTACAAAAAGTAGGAAAATTAGTTGGGTGTGGTGGTAGGTGCCTGTAGTCCCAGCTACTTGGGAGGCTAAGGTGAGAGGATCACTTGAGTCCAGGAGTTTGAGGTTGCTGTGAGCTACGGTGACACCACTGCCCTCTAGCCTGGGTGACAGAGTGAGATCTTATCTCAAAAAAAAAAAAAAAAAAAAGCCAAACTTGTAAACATGAATATCCAACTAGGGTTATTTATAATAAATTTTCTAAACTTTAAGACATTCTTCTATTTTTAAGTGCCAGTTGTCAGGTAGAATAGTAAGTTATGATGTGATTGTCATTACTTTTGCATGTATGAAATTAACTACAGACTATAGTTTTACACTGAATTGTGGTTATTGTATTGGTATATCACTAACCATTGAACTTGTATTTTGCAATGCCTCTTTGTTGCATAAAATATCCTCAAAAGATGTTTGCATGATGATAGTATTGAAATCAAAAGTTTTCTTGCAAATAGAAGATGGTATATCACATGCTAGACAATGCAGGTACCGCCAGATATCTTGCACTAAATAGAATTTTCAAAGCTAAAAAAGTTAGGTGGGACCAATTTGTGTGTCTGGAAGAACTGCTATCTCTAAGGTTCTGTCAAATAATATGATTAAGGAAATTAAAACTTTCCAAATAGGGCCAGGCATGGTGGCTCATGCCAGTAATCCCAGCACTTGTGGGAGGCTGAAGTGGGAGGATGGCTTGAGGAGTTCAAGACCAGCCTGGGCAACATAGGAAGACCCCCATCTCTAAAAATATTTTTTAAAAAAATCAGCCAGGTGTAGCAGCACACACCTATAGTCCTAGCTACTGAGGTGGCTAAGGCAGAAGGATCCCTTGAGGCCAGGAATTCGCAGTCACAGTAAGCTATGATTGCACCATTGCAATCCACTGTGGGCAACAGAGAAAGAACCTGTCTCAAAAAAACAAAAAAATCCAAATAGGAAATATAGACACAATCCTAGCATTCCATGATGTTCTTTGAAATTATACTATTAATCCTATGTTTCATAGTTCTCCCTGTAGAGGTGTTTTAACTCCTTAGTTAAATATATTCCTAGGTACTTTATTTTCTTTGTTGCTATTGTGAAGGGTATTGAGTCTTTGATTTAGTTCTCAGTTTGACTATTGTTGGTGTGTAGGAATGCTATTGATTTCTGTACATTGATTTTGTAACCTGAGACTTTGCTGAATTTGTTTATCAATTCCAGTAGTCTCACGGCAGAATCTTTGGGATTTTCTAGGTATAAGATCATATGGTCAACAAAGAGTCAGTTTGACCTCTTCTGCCCCCATTTGGATGCCCTTGATTTTCTTCTCTTGTCTGATTGCTCTGGCTAGGACTTGCAGCACTATGTTGAATAGGAGCGGTGAGAGGGGGCAACCTTGTCTGGTTCCAGTTCTAAGTGGGAATGGTTTCAATTTTTCCCCATTCAGTATGATGTCGGCTGTGGGTTTGTCATACATGGCTTGTATCATTTTTAGGTAAGCCCTGTCTATGCCTATTTTGTTAAGCGTTCTTATCATAAAAGGGTGTTGAATTTTATCAGATGTTTTTTCTGCATCTATTGAGAGGATCATATGGTCTTTGTTTTTGCTTCTATTTATGTGGAGAATTACATTTATAGATTTGCATATGTTGAACCATCCCTGCATCTCTGGGATGAAGCCCACTTGGTCGTGATGGATTATTTTTTTGATAAGCACCTGAATTCAGTTTGCTAGGATTTTATTGAGAATTTTTGCATGTATATTCATAAGAGATATTGGTCTGTAGTTTTCTTTTTTTGTTGCATCCTTTCCTGGTTTTAGTATCAGGGTTATGTTGCCAAAAGATCAATGTTATAAATGTAGGTTATAAAGGCATAAGATTCTTGTAATTTTACATATGATCGGTAATGGCTAAACTGTTTCATAATCTTAAAACTTTAGATGAAAAGACAACTTAAAGTTTTGATTTTAATATTAAAATAGAATATAATATAGACAAATGTGTTTTATTGTCTGTTAGTAAAACAAATAAAAACAACTTTTATGTCTTTAATGTGATTTTTTTCCCCAAAAAAGCTGTTATTAAATGAATGATACACATTACAATCAATGTCACCTTATAAATGGAAAACAATATTATGGGAATATAAAACTATGAAATTATTAATATCAAAATATTATGTGTGTTGCCAGGTAGTAGTTTTGTATTTGCCTGATAAAACAGTTTGACTTTATACTTCTTTTTTGTAACAGTAAATTACAGAAGACAATGGAAAACAACTTAGAAAATTTCATAACTTAAGAATTTTGTACAAAGCTAAGCTTTCTTTCCCATGTGTCAGCAATACTAAGATATTCTCGGATATTTAAGGACTAAGAAAATGTGCTACTCGTGTATATTCCATTTTAAAATATACTTAATTAAGGATTTGTTCCAAATGAATAATGGAACAAAACTAAAAGTTCAAGGTTGGGGAACTCAGGACATAAATAAAGCAGCAATGACTATTTAATACAGGTAAAACAGAGATGTCTAAATACTTGCTCTCTATATAAACATAACTTTATGAAAACTTAAAATGATTATCAAAAGACAAAGAATATAAAATAATGGCATAATAGCAATATGGATAGAAAAACCTAGATTATTATAACAAAGACCTAGAAGTTGTTAGTGATCAAGGAGTGGAGTGGGGGAAAAAAATGGCATCAAATGAAGGGGTTCAAGAACACTGTTGAATTCTTCACTCTAATTTTAAAGAAATATAAGTTAACACAACACTTTTGAGAAGTGTATCAGAAGACAATGACACAATTAGGGGCTGCTTATAAAATACTTCAAAATCTATAAATTATAAATACAGAGAAAAATAATCAAAGAACAGAAAATAAACAAGAAAATATTAAAGGTATAGAATGCCACAAAAGAACAAATACCAAAATTTTACCAAATATTTACCAAAATAAATGTAACTTAGATGAATTTCTCCATTAAAAGACAGACATTCAGATTGAGTTTTAAAAATAAAATAATCTATATCCTATTTATTAGAGATTTATTTAAAGCAAAATAGTAATAGAACTAGAAGTAATCACATCAAAAGTATTTTATGCAAATGCAACTAATAAGAAAATGGTGAACAATATCGGACAAAACCAATTTTTATACAATTTTACACAAAAGAACCATTTTATCAACAAATATGTAGTTCTCACGAAAGCTGAAACTGTCATAAACCTTTATGTGCCAAATAACATTCCTTCAATTTATTTAAGGGAAAAAGGTTAGAAATACAAGAAGAAACAGAAATACAATAGTAATAAATAATTTTTACATTACTTTGAGTTTTTAACAAACAGGCAAATAATAAGGAAGGATATAATTGAATAAGACGTATATTACATATTAGTAAGATTCTCCGGAGAATTAACCATCACATTTTATAAAAGAGCAATGATTTTCTCTTCTGTAATTAGGAGAATATTTAATCCCATATGAAGCTACAAAGAAAAATCACAATTCTAGAATCTGGCCACAACCACTGATTCAAATGCAATGGACTCAGTATCAGTAGTCATTAGGGAGATGCTAACCACTACCACAATGAGCTACCCCTCACACTCACTAGGATGACCACAAATTTTATAAAACAGACAATAACAAGTATTGGACATAAAGTGGAGAAATTGTTGGTGGACTAGAAAATGACACAGCCACTTTGGAACACAGTTTGGCAGTTCCTAAGCATTAAACATAGAATTACCATATAACACATCAATTCCACTGGCGTAGGCATATACAAAAGAGTGAAAATGTATATACACACAAAAACTTGTATACAAACGTTCATAGTAGCAGTATTCATAATAATCAAAAAGTGGAAACAACTCAAATTCCATCAGCTAATAAACAAATGTGGTAATTCCATACAATGCAATATTATTTCAGCCATAAGAAAAAAAGAATGACTCATGGATAAACCTTGAGAATATTTTGCTGAAAGAAGCCAGACAGTAAAGACCACCTATTGTATTATTCCATTTATATGAAATGTGGCACAAGTGGATTGAAAAGAATCCCAAGAAAATATTAAAAGTTCTTAATTTGGGGATGATGGAAAAAACCTAAAGCTTCAATCATAGATTATTTAAAATGTCCCTAAAATTAGAACATTATATACAAAAATGTAAGGAATACAGCTAAAGCTGTACTTTAAGGGAAAATTCATAGTGTTAAATAATTTATCAGAAAGCAGGAACTAATGAAATTTTTAAAAGTTTACCCAGGGAAAAAATAAATCAAGAAACTATAAAACAGAAAAATGAAAAACAATAGGCTTGACAACTAAACCCAATAATATCTTTGAAAGATCACTAAAATAGGACAAGCATTTGGAAAAGCAGTGACTTTTAATTTCAGGCTAGTCTCCTTTGATTATCACATTTTTCACATTAGCTGGCAAAGAATGAAACTACCTTACATTCTTTTATGGACAAAGAATGGTATAAATCACACTTTAAACGATTATTTCCTTATAAAATAATGCAAAGTTAAATGAAGATTTATTTGATTTCTCTGTAGTTCTGACAAAAGAGGAACACTGGGAAGATCTTTTACTGCTTCCTTTTTTAAAAGCACAGACCAGGTGACTTGTGTCAGTCACATGGTGGCTGGCGTCAAGAGATGGGATGTGAGCACCGAGCCTTCTAGCTCCTAGGCTGCCATGTCCACCTTTACGTGGCTCCTTGCCTTTGTGGGGATGGACAATGTTATAGATATCTTTGAAAATCCGGTGAAAGTTCAGTGCCTGCTCCCCAGAGGAAATATGCCCAATCCCTTTGTAAACTACCTTGGTGAGGTCATGGGCCTCCCCTGTGTAGTGTCTGCTACGGAAATGGTGAAAGTGGCACAGCTAAGCCTCTAAAGCAGTGGTTATTATATTTTTTAGTCTCAGTACCCTTTTAAACTCTTAAAATTTATAGAGGACCCCCAAAAGCTTTTGTCTGTGTAAGTGGGCAATCTCTCTCAATACTTATCACATTCAAACTTAAAATAGAAATTTTAAAAATATTCACTTAAAATAATAAATTCCTGGCATGTTAATAAAAATAACATTTTTAAGAAAAATAACTATTTTCCAAAACAATAATGCACTAAAGGACACTTTTAGAATTTTGCAAATCTCTTTAATAATACAAGGCAGCTTGATTCTCGTATCTGCCTCTGCTTCAGTCTTTTGCTTTATCATCGGTCGTGTAGCCCCTGGAAAACCGCAGTGTATACTCATGAGGGAATAAGAACAAGAAAGCAAAGGTCTTAGTATTACCGTACAAATAATTTTACCTTGCAGAACTCCTCAAAGGATCTTGGAAGCCCTCCTACAGAGTCCCTGGCCCACACTTTGCGAACTGCTGCTTTTTAAACGTCATAAAACACTGAGCCTTCAAAGAGTTAAGAGAAGGTAAACAAAAGGAAAAAGTAACATACCCAAACGACTCTGGGAAAATAGGTTTTCTGGACAAGAGTTCTGAGACTTCACGTTCAGGAGCAGTAGGAAAAATACAGGTGCCGGAAGTGTAGCAGCCGCTGCACTATGCGAGATGGCCACTGGATGGCACTGCTGTCACACTCACAGGCAACCTGAGCCTCTGCGCCAGGAAGGGACCCCTACCTTGAGGAAGACTTACAAGTACTTTCTGGGTTTTCTGTCTGTTTGTTTTTTTAAATAATGATTAAGTTTGTCACAGGGGGTAATATAAATTCATTTCTTCTCAGTCCAATGGTCATTCCCCACTTCACTCTGACTGGAAGTTTTCAGGCTATCAAAACCAAAGGTGAAGTTTTCAAAATATCTCCCAAGTTCATGACTCAGGCCAGGTACCTGAAGGGTGCAGAGTGCAGGGCAGACAGACTCTGACCTCGAATTTCTTACTTAGAACATAAATAAGGGTGACCAAGAAGCCAAGATATCCCCAGCTCTGGCTAATGCTGGTTCAATTTTACAAGAATCCAGGTTAACTACCTGGACATGTTTTTATTGAGGAAGGACAGGGGCATGTTGCAAAAGCTGCCTGAGGGACCAACGGCTTCAAGGGCTCAGGGGTCCCTTATGGTGCCAACAGGCTCTGCAAGAAGCCATTTAAGTGAACAAAGAGCCTGGGGGCCGTGTAGGGGAGACACGCGTCCTGGTCCACAGTGAGGTACGTATTTCACAACGAGGCTACCACCACCCCTCTTGCTTCTGCAGCTCTCCTCCAAGCTGCCTCCCTGTGAACTTGGGTCTGGTAAAACATCGACATGCACAGGGAACAGAATGCCCCGGTGCAAAGGTCTGGAGAAGGTCACTAGCCGAGACATCTTGCAGGGCTGGAGTGGAGAATCTGGGTGTTGACGGGGGAGTGGAGGCAGATGCAGTCAGGTGGAGCAAGGTCACAATAAACTCTAGGCAGGTCGAGGAATCTGATCTTTTTCCTAAGGGCAGTAGAGAGCAGTTGCAGGGTTTTAAGTAGGTGTCCTCCTATTCACTGGGTACAAGAGCCATGCATACAGATATCAATGACAAGGTGGTTAATGGCTATTAAAAACAGATGTATTGAAATAACAGCTTATACTTACCGTGTGCCAGTTATTCATATCAACTCATTTAATCCTCTTATATCTACCCTATGAGGTAGGACGTATTAGCACCTCTGCTTTCCAGATGGGGAGACTGAGGCATAGAGGCTTAAGGGACTTTCCCACCGTAACTCAGGCAGTAGGTGGTAGAGCCAGACTTGAACCCAGTGAGTGTGGTCCTACTTGTCCTCCCTCACTAATAAAGGTGGAAAATTGCCCTAATGCATGACAGCTACTCTGAGAGACATCAACTGGGTGGGGTGGGAACCCAATGGAGAGAATGTTAAATTCTACCAGTGTTGGGGAAAAAAAATCATAGAGAACCTGAGCTGAATCAGACCACTGAATTTGTGTTGAGCATTTGGAGGGGTGAAGGGGGAAGAGTGGGAGGATATTTCAAACACAGGAAGCAAGGCCTGACTCAATACTGCATAGTTACCTTTGTTTAGAATCCAAGGAACCTGTGGCCACAAGTAAAGCTGGACAGGTAGCCAGTGGCCAGGTGATGATGGGGCCACATACTCCGTGGAAAGGAATTTATACTTGTTCCCAGTAAGCTTCAGTTGTTAGATTTGACCCGTTATTTTACACATGTCAAGACCATTTGGAGGCTGCCCTTTCTATTCTATGTATTAGCCTTCTTGGGTTCTGACATGTGGTAACTTGATAGAAATGTCATCATCCAATTCATGGTTTAAAATACTGACATGGGGCCGGGCGCGGTGGCTCACGCCTGTAATCCTAGCTCTCTGGGAGGCCGAGGCGGGCGGATTGCTCAAGGTCAGGAGTTCAAAACCAGCCTGAGCAAGAGCAAGACCCCGTCTCTACTATAAATAGAAAGAAATTAATTGGCCAACTGATATATATATGTAAAAAATTAGCCGGGCATGGTGGCACATGCCTGTAGTCCCAGCTACTTGGGAGGCTGAGGCAGGAGGATCGCTTGAGTCCAGGAGTTTGAGGTTGCTGTGAGCTAGGCTGACGCCATGGCACTCACTCTAGCCTGGGCAACAAAGTGAGACTCTGTCTCAAAAAAAAAAAAAAAAAAAAAAATACTGACATGGGACAGAAATCAGGAGTAAACCCTTGAGCAAATGACACATACCATAGCTCGTGGCTAATCAATCCGTTACATAGTCACCCACCATATTGTCGCCTGGCCCACATGTCTTCCTCTTGTTCATAGGGACAGCAAGAAGACAGACACTTAACTGAAATAAAGAGACCCTGTGTGTGCAGCTTTCTTTTGATCTTTCCATCTCATGACCTTACTGGATAAGGAAGAGAGATTATTCTGGTGTGACTTCTTCGTGAGCCCATGTTGATTTCTTGTGATTACCCCTTTCTTCATTAAAATCATTCATTTTAAAGTCCATCCTATAATTTAATTTGACCAACGAGCCATTATTCTTTGACATCAGACTTTTTCCTTTCTGAAAGCCAGTCCAACATTTGTCCATTTTAAGGAGCCCAACCAATCTCCCATTATCCAGGGTTCGGTTTGCGATTTCTCGCACCACCCTGGGAAGTGGTCCATCTGGGTTTCTGACAGGCAAAGCCCTCCACGTTCTGGATGCTGCTTACCTCTTCCACGTCTCTCATCCCACGCTCCAGGGCCATTCTTGGTGTATTCCCCACTGATTCACACACCGTGTATTTGTAAACAGTGTTCCTTTGCCCTTAAGGATGGTTTCTTCCTTCTCTCCACCCAGGGAAATCTTGTTATTTTTATTTTAATCTGTTCTACAGGTTCTAAAAAGTCAAATAGTTATAAACTTGATCATGGGAAACAGCAGATCCCTGACTTTCTGCTCCCACCCCCTTTGTTCCCACTTCCCGGAGGTGAACACTTTTGATCGCTCTTTGGGCATTTACCTCCACATTGTGAAATAACAAGTTTCCACTACCAACCTCTTGACTTTGCAGTTTGAGGAATTATCGAGTCAATTCTCACGATGAAAGATGAGGATTTAGCTCTCTTTCACATCTCCCCCACCCACCTCCACAATGTTCCTCTCCCCAACCTCCCTGTAGACTTTCATCATCGTTTTTAGTTAGATCTGTATTCAGTGTTTACATAATTGTGACTATACTCACAGCATGCCCATGTAGTAAAGCAAGATGACATTTCCTTCCTTGTGCAACTCTTAATTTTCCCCAGAGTTAATAATTGTCTTATGTCTTCATTTGCGCAGCTTTCTGTTCACCTACCACTAATTCCTACCTAGACATTCTTCCATATATGTAAATCTCCTCCCAGTATATTCGTGTGTATCAGATGTGCCATCAGTGTCATCTTCTCGGATGCTTTCTGAATGTCCTCTGTCCTCCCTTTCCCATCTGTGCTCCCTGCACGGCCGGCCTGCCGAGCAGCTGTCCTCCTGGGCTGCCCTTGGCAGCTTCCTGGAATTCTTTCCCCCTCTCCTGTGCTGGACCCCTGGTTCCGCAGATCCCATGTTTTCTCGTCTTGGATTAACTCCACCTCTTTGCCAGACCACATCCTAAAGTAGCTTCCTAAGAAAGCATGGATGAGAGGTACATTTTTTTTTGTTTTTTTTTTTTTGTTTGTTTGTTTGTTTGTTTTTGAAAACTTGCAAGCCTAAACATTATTTATTCTACCTTGACATTTGATTGACAGTTTGGCCATGTATAGAATCCTAGATTGGAAATGATTTTCCCTCAGAATTTTGAAATCATCGTCCCCATGTCTTCTAGCTCCCAATGCTACTGTTAATGAACTTGTGGTAAGAAAAGAAAAGAAAAAAAACTAAGCAAATATTATGCCATTTTGGTCCTTGATTCTTTGTTCGTGACCTCCCTGAAAATGTTTAGGGGCTCTTCGCTGTCCCTGGTGTTATGAAATTTTACAGTGATGTGCTTTGACGTGAGTCTGTGTTCTTTCATTGTGACGGCCACTTAGTGTCCCCTCATTATCTAGAAGTTAATGTCCTTCAGTTCTGGGAAATTTTCTTCAATTATTTAACAACTTCTGTTTTTACCATTCTTCCTTTTGGACATTCTTTCATATTCTTGGGCTATTTCTCTAATTTCATACTTTCCTCTCCCATTTTCCATCTCTTTGTATTTTTTTGTTCTATTTGCTAAGATATTTCTTCAAATTATCTTCCAAATGTCAAGTTCTTATGCTTTTTATTTCTAAAAAATCTTTAATCTTTGTCCTATGAATGGATTACTTCTTTGTAGAGCACTTTGCTTTTGTTTAACCAATAAATTCTTCCTCGTCTTTCTAAAAATATTGAAAAAAAATCTTTTTTAGGGTTGTTTTTTTGTTCCCTAAATTGCCTTAGTTTTTTTCTAAATTTCTTCTTTCCTGTTTCTTTTTGGGGGGTAGGGGGGGAAGGAAGGCTTTAATATGAGGTTTTTCCCAAATATCTGGGAATTCTTAGCTGTCCTCTCTAGTTTAAGGGCCGGGCACAGAAAAACTCTGTGCTTGCGAATGGGGCCTGTTGACTAAAAACAGCTTCGTTGTTTGGGACCTGGCTGGGCTGTTTCACTGTGGAATCCATTAAGTCTTTTCTCTAGGATTAGACAGTTTTCTCAGGGGGGCCAACAACACTCACTTTTTCTGGGAGGGGAAGAGCCTGGTGCTGATATTCTGGTTGCAGAGTGTAGAAGGCTATGACAGTTGTGTGCAGACTCTCCCTGAGTCCTGCTTTTAGGACAGCATTTCAGCTCTCACAGTACCTGAAGTCCCCAAGCTAGGGTCTCTTCAGTGCACCCTCTTTGGTCTTCTGCCATAGCGGAGCAGGGGGAGCTATTGACATGTGTCGGGGAGAGGTGGGTGGTGGGAAGAAGGCTTCTCAGGGTCTTATTGCTTCTTAAGCCAACAACTACCAGCCATTTCTTCTGCTTTTAGCCTCATTTTCATTGTTAGTGGTGTCTCGTACCTCTCCAGGAGCTATAGAACAGCTACTCCCACTATCAGCTAAGATTTTCAGCCTTCTCAGCTCTGTTGAGTTGGTTATCAAAGACCTGTCTGCTTTGTGATGTGCTTGGCATTGTTTCCTTCCCTGTTCTCTTTGTCCTTAAAGATTTATTCCTTTTTTAAAAAATCCCTATGTTGTTTTGGAGAGGGGTTGGGGATATAGTAGAGATAATGCACATTTGTTCTACCTGTACCATTAGGAAGCACACAATTATTTTTCAAATTTTTATGTGGCATGATCTCCTGCTAGGACCTTCCCCAACTGCCCTCACACCAACAGGATCAATGGCTTCCTTGTCTGTGGCACTTCTGTATCTGAACCTTGTACGCGTGTCTTTTCTTGCATACGTAATATGATTGCATAATGGATTATGGATTGTAAACTGGATTATAGACTGCTCAAATGAAGGAGTCTTATTATCTATTTTTACATCCTCAAGATCTAGCACAGAACCTGGTACCTAAATGCTCAAAATGCATGTTGAATTGAGCAGAAATTGGGTTGTGTTTTCTATAAGTAAACTCAACTGCAAAGAGATGAATGGCCCAGGTGTCCTGGCAGCAGGAAGCCCCCAAATGTGAGGGTATTTTCTTAGATTCTGTTTTATCATTCCTGGGAATGGTGAGCAGTGAAAATGCTGAGCTAATCTTTCCTAAGAAATATCCTTCAAATCTGGGACATGCAGTGGGCTTGGTCACCTCCCTCAAGAACAGGGAGCTAGGTCTAGAACCGAGGGTGGCCTTGTGACAAGGAATAAATTGGATTGTTTCTGTCAATGAGTTAGGATGAGCATGGTGTCCTGGCTCTGGAAGGATGGGTGTCTATGGTCACCATCCCTCACGCACAGGGGATGGGGCATAATCAGGAGTGAGTGTTGCATCCTCTCAAGCCTCCTTGGATGTTCTTTGGCCTTAGAACACACCTAGCTCATGCTAATAAAGGCCATATTCCCAAAGGTAAAGCCATCCAAAGGGGGGCTGGGTTGAAGAGCCTCCAGCAGCTTTTAGGGCCTATAATGACATAGCCAGGGATTTGGGGGTTCTTCCTGCTGGGAATCTAGCTAACTGTCATATTATGGGACACCCTTCTTGTACTGAGTTGTTCAATAACTCTGGTCCTTCCCCAGTAGGAAAGTAATGAAGAAATATAACTCTCACGTGTGACCAAGAAGCCATCCAGCATCTGCATTAATAAGTTGGACCTTGATCTTTCCATTGGAGAATTTAGACTACGGGAAGTCAGTCTGAGCCTCTCAAAGGTCCATAAGTTGGGAAGGTCTTTGAAAGCAAGTGAAGCCGGGAGGGGCATAATTCCGGGTGGCGTGAGCAGGCAGTGGCAGGCTATGGGGCAGAATTAGAGACAAGGGATACCCGAGTCACACCTGGGGACCAATCATGTGCATATAATCTGAAAAGTGAGACAAAGATGGAATGACACAGACCTAAAAAGAGCAGGCCTGGACCAGACACCCAAGCTTAGCAACATTTCTTTCTGCTTAGCTAATGTGCTTCAGTAATGTCATTCCTTAAGATCTCGGGCTCCTGTTTGTAGCTGCTGCCCCTGCAGTATGACACTTTATTTTGCATGACAGCTTACCACTCATTGTGGTGACAGTGTTTAGTCAGGACCTGTCCAGGGCAGGAGAAAGAACAAGTGAAGGAAAAAGATACCATTTTCTTAGGAACGGATGAGATTTGTTACATCTGTCTGGGGAAATACACCTGTCAGGAATCTGTTGGGCTATTGGGATCGTTGATGTGACGTTGAATGCTGACATGGAATTCAGGCGGCTGTGAGCCTGGATGATTGACCGTTTTGACATTATCAGATATGCACATGCTAGAAGGAACTAGACTCTCACAGCCAGAACAGCAACAGGGGCTGGGGGCATTGCAGTCCTGGAATGGGCAGGCGTAAATCCTCCTCCCTCATCTCCTCTTCCTTTGCTTATTTTCCTTCTCCTTGTAATAAATTTAAACAATAAATGAAATTTGGACATGGATCTGGATGCTACTGAGTTGCAAATAGATGCATTGCCCTTAGAAAACCCAGAGAATCTTGGCGCAAAGGTCAAACAAGGCCAGGAATCTTCCAAGTGGCCTATGACAAGTTGAGCCTTTGTGCCCCTTCAGGTGACCCTTTGCCCCAGAGGGTCATGGGTGAGAATGGGCCTCAGAAGTCAGTGAGGCCTTGCTCTGCCCAGGCAGTCTCCAGGCCTCAGTTTCCACACTTGGAAAATAAGAATAGCTACCTTGTGGGCTTGTCATGAACGCTGTCGAGAACATGTGAGTAGCAGGCGTCACCCAGAGCGTGGCGCCTCAGTGCCCAGCACAGGCGGTCAAGACAATGCTGACTTTGTTTCCACTCCCATGGCTCCAGGGCAGCGATGGCTCACCTGGCATTCCACTCTGTGGTTAGGCAGCGTGGGCCATTCCCTGGCCACTCCAAGGGGATTCTCTGAACTGGGCCAAAGAAATACGCCTAAAAAGAGTGAGGGAGAAGTAGAAACTCCTTCATAACACTGTAAGCATTCTAAGAAGAAATAGCTATGGAAGTGTTTCATGAATGCTAACACTAGTTATTAGTAGTATTTTCTGGGAAGCAGTGTGACGGCGTACACAGAACACGGGCAAACGTGGGTTCCAGTTCCAGCGCTGCTTACAAAGCGGTCAAGTGCTTCAACGCTTTGGAGGCACTGGGGCGTCTTCATCAGCTAAAATGCTACCATCAGCGCTTTCCTTGCAGGCTGTTACTAGCATTAAAGGAGGCAAAACACACGAAAATATCTCGCCTAATACCTTGTGCATGGAAGTGATTCCTTGGCGAATGTTAGCTTATTTCCTTCCCATGGCTCTTCTATTGCCTACTCAAGAACCTCTGATGCATAATTCAGAAACCAGATGTCAGGGCAGACAAAAACACTGAGAGATGACAGAATCAAGATTAAATAACATCTTCGTATGTTGGAACATTGAGGCTGTAAAAATATAAAATAAAATGGAATACGGCTATATGTGAAAGCTGGCATTTTGTGTCAGTGTCCACCGAGTTCACAAGTATAGGACGCATTTGTGCGAGTGTGGGTGGCGTGAGCACAGCTCAGACCTCGGGCTTCGGAGACGGGAGCATCGAACACTACTTACGGGAATCCATTGTGGTCAGCACTGGGAAGACCATCCTGGAGCTTTGTGTCACATCTGGGAGCCACGGTTTTAAAAAGAAACCCTGATATACCTCTCCAAGGACACGTCTGGTGTGATGAGTGTGCTGAGGCTTGTCTGAAGGAATTAAAGAACTTTAATATGAGAAATAGAAGACTAAGGAAAAACATGACAGCTATTTCTTTGCTAGTTTGAGCATTATTTCATGAAAGAGGGAAAGATGGGAATAGATGTGTCATACAAGGAAGAAACATGAACTTGGAAACTTCAAGAAAACAGTTTTGACTCCCCAAAGCTTATTCACCCATACCTTCCTTTGTGCACCCAACAGACATGGGTGCCTGGGTGTACATTTGGTGTCAGGCATGGAGCTCTGTAGGCAGGGCTGTCCTGGCAGATGTTTAACAGCCAGCTCTACAGAAAGGAAAATAAAAGTCCTAATTTGCCAATATCTGTGGTATAAATACTCTCACCATGCCTGATTACAAGCTACTAATGTAAATTCGGAATTGGGGAGGGATGTGCACTGTCGGCTCTCCGGAGCTTGGAGCAAGCTGGCTTCAGCACAGCCCTGCCTGTACACACCAGGGATGCAGAGCTCAAAGGCACAGATTTTGCATTTAAGAGACCTCCATTTTAGTGGGAGAAACCACTCCTCTCAGCTGTGACCTAGCAGTGCACTTGGTTCTGAGAGAGTACCCAGACCTGATGGGGAGGCTGTAACCAATTGAAGTTGGTTAGAGAGGCAAGCAGAGGGAAGGGCATTCCAGACAGAAGGAGCAGCTGCAAGCCTGCAGAGCTGGAAGGCAAGATGGCAAACATGGGATCACATGCAAGGTCCAGTTGGATTGGAGCAGAGAGGATGAGGTTGATTCTGGAAGACTGATGCTGGAGATAAGTGGTAGCTAGAATGCAATAACAAATTTGAGCCTAATTTCGAAGGCAATAGAGAATGGAAGAAAGGTTTTTAATGGGGAGTCATGTTGTGATATTGCACTTTAGAAAGTTCAATCTGAGGGAAACATGGAAAAATGGATTGTGTTAGGTCAAGAATGGAGGTAGAGCTATCAATTAGAAACATACAAAGAATAGCAATGGTCTGAAGGTAGTGACATTGGAAATAGAAGGGTACACATCTAAGTGATGTCAGAAACATTAGAATAGATGGGACACGATGACAAGGAGAGAGGAAAAAATAGGGCATGGGGAATAAATGGATCTGCAAAGTAAGGGGAATGATGAGTTAGGGAGGATGTGCAGGTTGGTGGCAGTGACATTCGTCGTTAGGAAATAGTTCTTACAAGAACTAACTTGGAGAGCTTTTTTTAGAAGACTAATTCCTGGGCTCCACCCCTAGAGTCTAATTTTAGTAGGTGGATCTGGGCCTCTGAATCTGCATTTTAAAAGCACCCCAGAGGAGCCCCTTGCATAAATCTGAGATGGACTTTCATTCCTTCCCTATGCTCCAGGCTTCCTGCTGGGTGCTGAAGATACTGTAGTCAAAGAGACACAGTTCTTGCCTTGTAGAGCCTTTAAGTGGGCGAAAGAGAAAATAAACCAACAAATACATACGATGATGTTTACATTGCAATACATTTCATGAAGAAAACATAGGATGAGGGGATGCAGCTTGATGGAAGGGGAGGATAGGGTTGCTATACTAGATAAGGTAGTCAGAGAACCTTCTTCAAATAGGTGACAAGCTGGGATATAAAAATAAGTGGAAAAGTCTGAGAAACACTGAGTTGCAAAATATAGAAAAAGTTACAGAATGGAATGTAAAAATGGCAGGGAAGAAAGGATGTTCTGTTTTGGACATGAGTTAAAGCTCTCTGACATCTGAGTGGAGATATCCAACAAGCCATTGGACATATTGGTTCAGAGTTCATAGGGCAGATCTAGGCTTGAGCTACAGATCAGGGAATCTTAGGATATGGATAGTGGGTGAAGCCATGAGTGTGTGGAGGGAGAATGGAGCTGAGAATGGGACCCAGTGAAGGAATGCTCTTCTGATGCAGGTCAAGAAAAGGACTCTGGGAAGGAAAACAAGAGGCAGCGGTTGGAGAGATGGTAAGGAAACCAGCAGGCAGTGTTGCCAGCAAAGAAGCCAGTTTCAAGGAGGAGATATAAACAGTTCAAGAGCCACCCAGTGGCCCAGTGAGATAGGGAGAGAAGCGTGCCACACAAGTTTGGCAATTGAAGATAATTTTCTATCTTGATGAGAGCAGTTCCAGAATGAGGGTGGTTAGAGTATAACAAACACAGGAGGAGTCCATGGGGTGAAAAGTGCTTATTCAAAAAGTTGAAGGGGAATCAAGATCTAGCATCATAGCACTGAGGGAGAAGTTTTAAGATAGGCTTGGACATGTGTGTGTGTGTGTGTGTGTGTGTGTGTGTATGAGGGAAAAACCAATAAAACATGACAGTAGAGAATGAAGACCCTGATGCATGAGAAGGACCGAGATCTCTGAGATCAGGAGGGAGGCTGGATGCTCATGCAGATTCAGTTCTAGGCAGGCTTGGGAGACGGTATTTCCAGCAAGGACTTTTATTTTGCTTGAAGCAGGAGTTACAGCTGTTTGCAAAGAGTAGAGTGGAGAGATGGCCTAGGGCAGAGCTGGGAAAAGTGGTAGAAGTATGAAAAGCGTGTCCTTAGAAATAGGTTAGTGTTCAGACAACTGACTTGTTTGAAAAAAAAAAAAAAAAAAAAGAAATAGGTTAGTGAGGTGACAGGACCGCAGTGTGACGGCTGAGTCATGGCTTGGCCGAGTCAGAGGTCCTGCCATCGAAGGCCACCAGTCTGCCCAAGTGTGTGTGTTTTACCCAACAGAACTCAGTACCTCCCATAAGGGATTTAAAAAGGTGGGGAATTGGACAGATCTGGTGTTGGGGTTTTGCGCCATAAGCTTGTAGAGAAGGGAGAGCTCATTGGCCCTAACAAAGGGGGCCACCATTGCTTCTGGAAGGGAAGCCTCTTGTCACAGGACGTCCATTTGGTCCAACTGTTCCTCCAGGAGGGTCTGAGCAGGCCTGAGGACTATTTGCACCAGAATCACCCAGGAGTTTGTAACACCAGCAATAAATCTGTGAGGGGCAGAGCCTTAGGGGTTTGCATTTTCACAAGCTTCCTAAAAGACTCTAATGTATACAAAAGTTTAAAAATTGCTGCTTCCTGAGGCCTAAATTCCCTCCCCAGCCGAACACAGATGATGCTCCAGGCCTGAAGCTCTAAAGGGAAGTGTCCTCACCCCTGTCCCCAGCAGCCATGGATGGATGGATTGCAGTTGTTTCAATATCTGATCAATACCAAGAAGGCAGAGCCCTCCCCTGGCAACCTCCCCGCAGGCTCCCGGTTGGCTGATGGGGTCCTGGCTGTGCCCACCCCTCCCAGGGAGGGCCCCATGGGACATGCACTCTGCCGCTTCCCAGGGCTCCGCCACGCGCTCACCTAGCGATCAGGTGGATCCCACTCCCCCGTGGTTCCCAGCCGCCCCTTCAGGACCAGAAAGCTGGATTTAAGAGCCAGAACTGATTAGGCAAATGTCAGGCGGACATGAGTCACCGAGGCCCTGGGTATTTTGGAGGATTGCAAACGGGAGCCCTCAGAACAGCCAGGCAGCCCCCAGTGGCGGTGATCCAGGCGTGACAGGCTGGCCGTAGCCAGGGCTCCGCGTGGGTATGGGTGGGGTGTGTGACCTCAGCCCCCCACCAGGGAATCCTTGCCAGTCTTTCACAGAATGGGCACTGAAATAAGCAACCAAGCGACACTAGAGGCTTTTGTAAGCTATAAAGTTGAAAGCATTCTCATTGACTAGAAGGGGCACCGCTGAAGAGAAACTGCTCGAAGTCTTTAATGGAACCAGCAAGCTGCCCATCTTGAATGTCTTTTTCAATTTTTTTCCAGACCCGATGGGCCAGATTCTCAGCCCGTTACTCTCTAAGCTGGGGAGCATCGGGGAAGCCGGGGCTGCCGTGTTCTCATGGCATGCTCCGGCTTAGGAGAAGAGCTGAGTCTTCTCCCCCCAGAAATCTGCCCTCCTCCCCACCCTGCCCCCTAAGCTCATCCTACAGACTAGGAATGTTTGTCAAAGAAACAAAAAAGCTAAGAGGAGTCTTCCAGATTGATTTCCCCACCTGTTAGTGAGTTTCAATAACTTACTCATTCAGCAAAATTACTGAATACATAGCAGCACGCTCCTCACTGTGGTTAAGGGCATGTGCCCTGAGCCCTGTTCTCGGTAGTTTTCATCTACAAAGGGAATCCGCTCATGCTCGTCCTAAACTACCACACAAGGTGGGGAGTGACGAAAGCATGCTAGACGTACAGGGGTCAGGGGAAGGTCATGACTGACCAGAAGAAGGAAAGATCACATCCAATTGGGTTACTCAAAGGATATGAACCTTCAGTTACGGGATGAATAACTGCTGGAGACCTGCTGTGCAGCGTGGTGACTGTAGTTATTAATAATGCACCGTGTACTTGGATTTGCCAAGAAAGTAGACCTCAAGTATCCTCACCACAAAAAAGTGGTAACTATGTGAGGTGACGGATGTGTTAATGAGTTGGTTCTGGTAATCATTTCATAGTGTATTCATATATCAAAACATTGTACACCCTAAATATGCACAATTTTTATTGGTGAATCCTACCTTAAAATAAAAGCTGGAAAGAAGTACTGGGAGGGAGCAGGGGAATGCTGCCGGGAGAGGTGGCGTTGGAAGCATTGAGGCTTTGCACGTGTGGCCGTCCAGCGAGAGGGGCTGGCCGCCTTCTCCCGGCTCAGAGAGTTGGCGAGTGGCAGCCAGGCCCCGTGGCAGAGCCCCGCTCTCCTGAACGCCACTCCAGCGGCGAGCACCCTCAGATGGCGGGCGTTCCTCCAGCGGGCAGTTCAACCTGGTGACACTCGCGAAGTATTTATGACACTTGGTGCCCAGCGGGGTCTGATGAGTTTATCTTTCCTCAAAGAACGAACAATAGCAACAGTAACCGCAGCCAGAACTCCTCTGTGTTTCCCGTGCGAGTAATGCAGTGCTAATAACAGCAGTGTCACTAACGGGCACCGCCTCCTCCCCAGCCACACGGGCAAGGCCTCGGAAGTCATCTGAGACGTCTTTCCCCCTTACTCCCTGCGCCTAATTGATCGGCAGTTCTTGTTGGTTCAGCCTCATTAAAAATTCTATCAATATGTATTTATTGGACGTCTCTGTTAGGTTCTGGGAAACAAAGATGAAGCAGGCACAGTCTCAAGGAGCCCATGACTAATGACGGAAGCAGACCCATAAAGCAAGCATGTGGTGTGATGGGACTCGTGGACAATGGGCTGTGGCAGGAGCACAAAGGAGGGCACGAGCCCACCCCGGCAGGGATGCGGGTGGGTGCCAGCAAAGGGTTTCCTCGTCATCCCTCCTCTCTGTCCCCAGGGCCACACGTGCCATCACGCTCCAAGCATTAGCCAACTGGACTATTGTACAAGCCTCTTCATGATCTTTGGCTCCAGACTAGGCCTCTTTACACTGCTGGGTCTTTTGAGGATGCAAGTTTGTCTGTAGCCACACTTTGCTCTATTTGAAGCTCATCAGCAGTTCGGGATAAAACCTACACGCTGGGTGTAGCACACAGGACTAGTAAGGATGTGGCCCTGGCTTGTCTTTTCAACCTTTTAATAAATACTGACCCTCCCCCCAATACACAATCCTATTCTTTTGTGTGTAAGTCTCTTGATCTAGAACTAGTCTAGAACTAGAACTTAGTTGTGCTAGTCTCTTGATCTAGAACCCTCTCCATATCTCCCTGAGGAATCACTACTGTTCTTTCAAGACTGTTAACGCTCGCCTCCTGGCCCCTGCCCTGTGGTGCTCAGGAATAATTATTGGCTCCATCCTTGGTCTTCTCTTGGTACTTCAAACATCTTCTATGACCATCACCTCTTTGCTCTGGACTGAAATGGTCTATTAGACATATGTTCATTGCCAGATAGAGAACATCCTTCAGATAGGGGCCATGTCTTATACATCTTTATCTCGGTGTTGCCCAGAACAGTGGGCGTCTGACACATATTAATAATAGGCACTATTATTAATAGGATAAATGTTTGTCACGTAAATATAAATAACCTAAAAAAAGGGTGTTCTCAGAGACCATAGCTTTAAAGATTTAAAGAAAGCTGTCTAAAAATTGAGAAGGAAATTCTGTCGAAAGTAATTAGGCAACTTAAAGTATATTAAGATGACCTTGATGTTATCCCTTAATGTTTAGCCAAAGACACTTCCTCCATCTGCAATTAACAGCACATAATTTGGGGCACCCATGTATCACTCAACAGGCCCTGGGAACCCTAATGCCCCAGAGTCTTTCCAGAGACGCCGTGCGCTGTGTCCTCTCTCTGCTCCAGTTCTGGCACTTTCGTTAATAGCTTTGTGATTTGGGTAATTTAACCTCTTGAAGCATTGGTTTCCCTATCTATGTAATAGGAATGATGGCCCCCAAATACGTCTATCTGGAACCTTGGAATGTGACCTTACTTGAATAAGGGTTTTTTTTTTTTTTTTTTTTTTTTACAGACGTATTAATAATTAAGGATCTGGAGATCATTATGGATTAAGGTGGGCCCTAAATCCAAGGATAGATGTCCTATGACAGATAGAGCCTGAGACACAGACACAGAGGAGACGGACAGAAAGGCCATGTGAAGGCAGAGACAGAGGTCGGAGTGATGAGTGTACCAGTCAAGGGACACCAGGGAGTGCCAGCAGCCACCAGGAGCCAAGAGGCATGGAATGGATTCTCCCTCAGAGTTTCCAGAAGGAACCCAGCCTGCCAACATCTTGGTTTCCGATTTTTGGCCTCCAGACCTGTGAGATAAACTTCTCTTTTAAGACACCTGGGTCTGTGGTCGTTCATTACAGCGGCTGCAGGAGATGAATACACAGCCCTCCCCGACCCACCAGAGTCTTGAGAAGATCAAACGAGAGAGCATGCTTGGAGGTGCTGGGGGCAGAGGAGCCGAGTTCAGAGCCAGCTCCTGCCTCCCTGGATCTGAAGGGAGCCTGTCCTGGGTCCCAGGTGACCCTTCCTCTGCAGACTCCACCGGGCTCAGTGGAGGAGCCAGGCCCCTGGTGCTGCCTTGAGGAATAACTCCCTCCTCAAAGTGCTTTGAGAGCCTCGCGCCACAACTGCCATGAGGACAGAGGTCTCGGGGCTCCAATCCATCCGGTTACTTCTTGAGGCATTTCTTACACAGTCAAATTCTGGCTCTCGGGCCCAGGTTAAATTTATTCTGCCTGTATCATTGTTTTCCTGGCTGCTCTGCTGCGCCCCTCTGAGTGCGGTGGCCCGAGCTGGTAAGGGACCTGGCTGCCTCCACCCCCAGGCTGATTGAGTTTGCATTATTATATACAGCATTCCAGACTCAGAAGCAGACAGGGCCTCTATAAATCAGCATGGTTATTATGTTGCCTCCCAGCGCCCAGCAGAAACCTGCCTCAGTGCCCGTCTGGGCCTGGCCTCCAGGGTTAGATTGGGGAGAACCTTGTGCAAGGCAGCCACCCCCCCCCATGGTCCTGTCAAGATGATGACTACCCCCAGCAGGGCATGGAGAACCTCCTGGCTGTTTATCCTCAGGAGGAAAAAAAAGGCCTACATCAAGAGCAAACCTAGGGACCGTTGAACAGGAAAACAATCCATTGCAAAGATTCGCAGAGTCCTGTCTCTAGCAGGGAACACCTCAGTTTGCTCGCAGCAGGCTAGGCAATAGAGCTTAGAGCAGTGTTTCTCAAGCTTGAGTGTGCATAAAAACTCCTTTGGGCTTTTGTCGAATACGCAGATGTTTGAACGCTGTCCCCAGTTTCTGAGGCATCTACACATTTGACAATTGCTCCTGGCGATTTTGATGTATGTGGTCCCAGGGCCATACCTGGAGAGACACTGCCAGCATAGCACAGTGGCTTAAAGGCTGTGCCCCTGCATTTGTAGAAACCGAGGTCTGAATGTCAGCTAAAACATGTGTGGAGCTTGGGCGCACTCAACACCTGTGAGCCTCCCTTTCCTTGTCTTGTATATGGGATAATAACAGCACCCAATTGTCATGGTGGTTTTGAAGGATTAAATGACATAATAAATGTGGTGTGCTTAGTATGAATATAATGCCTGGCATATAGTAAGTGCTCAAAAATGTTAGAAATATTATCGTTGCTGAGATGGTGAGGAGGGGAGATTTCTAGAGCAGATATTCTCGTGAATAGGGGAGGCCTGATGAATTCTAGCCAGGTCAGCTGGGATGTCTCTTTCTTAGTAACAGCACTTGAGGGGCTTGTGAGGGCAAGGCAGGGCCTGATCCTCTTGGGAGGGTCAGGCTAGACAGCTTATGGGACCAGGAATGTGCAGTGGAGCTTGAAGCATAAGCCCAGTTGTCCAAACTGAACATAAAGGACAGAGGGTGGGAAGAGATCGAGTAGGCCTCAGCAACTTGGGCAAGGAACCTGTTACTAGAAGGGGGATGTCTTGGGGAACTGGTACGGAAGGAACAACCCAGCAGCCCTGTGGTGAGCATTGATTCTAGGTCATGGTTTCCAGATGAGTGATTTGGAACCTGATGCCAAAACCTAGTGGTGGTGGTCACTGTGGGAGCAATGCCATGGGGCAGGCTGCAGCTTCAAAGCTGCACCAGATAGAGGCTGTGGGGGGACCTGGCAGTGCTTACGTGGTCATTCCTTCCCCTGTACTGATAGACAGATGTTTGCCCCCACCATGAATTGGTCTGGGGACAGAAGAGAGCCCACAGGCAAGGCTACGGGGAGACCCAGTCAAAGGAAAGTGCATTGGTCCAAGCCAGGGATGATGGTGGCTTAAACTGTGATGATGATCTTAAAGGCAGGTTAGGGAGTCAGAACTGGGATATTCTTTGAGGGTAGACTGGATGAGATTTGCTACAAGATTAATTATGGGGTGTGAGAGCAAGAGGGGCAAAAAGGATGAGTCCAAGATTTTGGCACAGCGCATGTGTGAATGGTAGGACTATTTACTGAGCTAGGAAATATTGGAGTAGAGAAGATTGGCCTCTAAGGAGAGAGCTCAAGAGCTTAGTCTTGTACGTGTTAACTTTGCGATATCTACAGACATGCCAGTGTAAGGAACAACAGGCATTGCAGATACGGGTCTGGGTGTATGGAAGGGTATGGGGATGGAGAGGAAAAATGTGAGTCTTTGATAAATAGATAGAATTGAATGACATCAATTCAGTAAAGGTGGGTAGAGAAGAGATCCAAGGACAAGAGGCTCTCCTATTTTTAGAAATCTGGGAGAACAGGATAATCCAGCTAAAGAGTATTTTATATCTGGCCTCCTCTTTTTCTCTCACCCGCCTGGCCCCTGCTGGCCCGTGAGTGACTGGGTACTGGCTCTGGAGTCAGGTATTCCCAATTTGGAGATCCAGCTTCACCAATTTAACAGAGTAAAAACTTTGGCAAGTTATTAACCTCTCTCTGATTTCTTTCTTTATTTTTTGTTAAGTAGGCATAATGGCACCTACTTCCAGAGGATTTTGTAAAGATTAAAGGTGAAGAAGGCAAAAGGCATGCAAATCACTCAACACCTGGCACATAGGAAGCTCTCATTCAATTTTAGCTACTGTTAACAAGGCTGAGAACAAAATGCTTTCTAAATCATAATATGCTGAGGGATGACTACTGCTGCTAGCGTTATTATTTTACACAGTCACAGAACAAATATTTTTTGGTTCCATGATAATTGAGATGACATAGGATATTTTCTATAAGAGAATCTGAAGATGGCCTCTCAGTGACCTTGAGAAAGCTCATTTAATTTGTCCCCAGACACTTCTGTTTTCCCAATAAAATGATAATTTAAGTTGTATAAAGAAGACAGAAGAAAGCTGAGGTAGGCAGGAGGGATTTGCCATAATCGGTCTCCAAAGGTCCAGCCAGAATAGGATTTCACACTCTTTAAGTAATGAGGTTTGTGAACAGAAGGCCTCAGCAGCCAGTAGGGAGCTCCCTGGAGACTGTCCTCTGCTCCCCATGGACCTCATGGAAACCTTGAGGATTCTTGGGGAACAGTGGCTTCTCTGCCTAGTGCCTATGGGAACATGAATGGCAGCAGGTCTCCGCTGACTTGAATGAACAGCTCTTCTGCTCCTTATCTCAGGGATTAGAGTGCAAAGAGGTAGGCCAGGGACCTAGGAGGCTCACAAAGAACAGGCATCCTGGCTCGAAGTCAGAGGCTCCCGTTCTCTCCTGGCATTTACACTCAAACCCCATCAGAAGCAAAGACATGCTCATGGCTAGAGTCTCCAGTTTGCGACCAAAATGGCAGCTGGGAGTGAAAACATGTCTCTTGGAATCTATCATAGCCTCTAACAATCTTTTGTTTTCACAGAGTAGAGGGAGTAGAGGATATTCTTTACGTCCATCTGTTAGTCCATCCAGGCAGTACAAGGGGTAGGGCAGGCGGTTCTGAAATCTGCTGGAAGCTAGGAAGCAGGAGACACAGCAGATCCTCAGCCCAAGCTCTTCTAGGCCAAAGAACTCTGTGTTCTAAAATCAAGATGGTTCCAAATTAATCCAAAGTTTAATTTTACATCATCCATTGGGTATGAACCAGCTATTCTGATGACACATTGTCTGGTTGTTTAATAATTTAGTTAGTATAGAACAGTGGCTGAACATTAGAATTGGATGGAGAATTTTTGGAAAATCTTGCTACCAAGGCCATACTTTCAAAGATCCTACTTTAATTGGTCTGCTGCAGGGCCCAGACATTGGTATGTTTTTAAAGCTCCCCTTGTGATTCTAATTTGCAGCTAGGGCTGAGAGCTACTAGAATAGAGAATACCTGGCTTTAGCCTAGTTGTTACAACAAGGTAACTGGCTGCTGTTAGAGTTGATTTCTCAGTAGTTGCCCCGCAAGAACAATTTGCTATCCGTACTTGACCTAGGGATCATAACCCCATCTCCAGCAGTCTAGGGAGACTTGAAAATCCTTCTTCGAAAGAGGAAGTTATGCTTGATCCAGAGAAACCAACCTCACATACAAAGATGTGTGAATTCCAAAGCTACTGCTGAATATGGATGTTTTAATTTTGAGATGCAAATCAGAGAAAATGGAGCATTCCCAGGATGAGTCACAGCAACCTCAGTCTGTTAAAAAATGCTTAAGGCAGGACCCTGGAAAGAGAAACATCTCCTCAGCAGAGAAGCATCCAGCAGTTTCCTTCTGGAACAACCACATTTTCTAGTTTTTGTATTTGATGCTTTGCCATCTTGGGCCTTGCTCATCCTGTAAGACAGACTGCCCCTCTCAGGTTGGCCAGTTCCTGGAGATAGGGAAGAACTTGGCTGCAAGCACGCCTCGTATGCAAACTAACCAATTCAGAGTCCATGCCCTAACTACCCCCTCTGTGGATTTTTCACAGGCAGCACCACTGTTCCCCTGCCACAATCACTCCAGGGCCAGACACCTGAAAACTAGGGACATCCCCGGAGCCAACAGATTATTCAAACTAGCCCATCCTGAGGCTGTTTGCCCTGCCTTGCCCATTTTTTCCCACAGAAATCACCATAAAGGCGCCTGCCCACATTCTCCCCCTACCCCCTCTGCCTCGCCAATGACCCTGGCAGTCCTCCCTGCCCTTTGGAATCTGTTACTATGACAGGTTCTCTTTTCGGTGGTAGTTGCCTCCTCATCTGTTGCCTTTCCATACTTAAATAATAACAAAATTCATTTCTTAAAACACTTTCCTGAGTCTGGAGAAAGAAGAAAAACCAGGAGTCAAGCCAAAGGCAACTAGGAAGGAATCGACACTCTTGTCTCCAATGGGGGGCGGGTGTTGAGAATTGCCATAGAGATACATTAGCTTGAAACCCTAAAAGGGATTCCAACAGTCAGAATTTGGTCTGTGGATGTTTACCTAGCAGAACGCTGGCTGCCCTCCCTTGCAGCAGCCTCGGTTCCTTCCTTCCAGGTGGAAGTCAGAAAGTCAATAGTACAACCCTTAGGTATCAAGGAACCAGCAATAAATGTGCTTGAATTATACTACAGGGGATGTGCCAGGGACAGGACATCCAGTAAGTGCAACACACCAACCACAGCGATGCCCTCCTTGGGGCAATTGCAGAACCCGGAGCAAATTGCTCTTTGTGAAATCTGATTTCAATGACCATCAAGGGAAACCTTGGAGGTCTGGGAGGAAACTGTCTTAAAGAACAGGTATCAAGCTGGTAGGATACGTGTAGAAGGAGAGTGGGGTTATGTTACCAAGAGTCTTCTCAGTTGCTCTTGAGGGTCAAGGCCAGGTAGGGTGTCTTAAGTGCTGATAAGACATAATAAATACCTTAGCATCTGAGCCATGTGGAGATGCTACCCTCTCCTTTGCTCACTGTAGCTACTTGGTACTTCTCATTGTGAGAGTGTCCCTTCCACAGAATCTGAAAAATGAAGGTCTTTGTTCCAATTTGGTACATAGCTCTGATTCAAATGGTGCGCTAAATGGTTTCCTACCCTGAGCGTTGATTCCTAGAGCTTCTCCTGACTTAACAAATTTGGTGCTAGATCTCACAATGTGGACTCCTGTAGCCTAAGAACGCGGGTCCATACAGGATCAATCTGACTTCTCAGTGCCTCATTTTCTTCATCTGTTAAATGGGGAAATATATTGAATTACCTACATATATTGAATAAATGTATACATGTAAAGATTAAGAACAGTGCTTGGTCCTAGTAAGCATTCAATAAATATTAGCCCTCGATAACCACTAAAAAACCACAAGGTGCTAAGATGCTAAGAAGTCACTCGATTCTGTGAGGGCTAAACCATTGGGCCCTACATGAAAGGTGGAGATAATCGGAGTTCTTTGTCTTAGTTTCAGGGGTGATCAGGATCTGTCCTGTATGTCTCAGAAGCTCTGGATTAAATCAAGGTCCACCAGTTTGGGAACACAGTCAAAGCAAGATCATTGGAGCTCGTCTTGCCTCCTGGGGCCTAAGACCCCTCCCCTCCCTTTGGAGCCCACCAGGTTCTGGGAGCTCAGAAATCTCCAGGGCTGGGATCCTAGTAGCTGGCGGAGCCAAGAGACTTCACAGTTAGACAGACAGGCTCAAAATCCATTCTGAGATATGGTAACTCAGGACTCTAGAAAGCCCCCTTCCTCCCTTCTTTGCCATTCAGAACCCGATTCAAGGCCACAGCCTCAGAGGAGACTTCCACGACTGGCTCAAGCCAAACTTGCTGTCCTTTCTCTAATCTTGCCTCTGTTATAACACTGCCCTGCCTCTCATATTGAGTGAGACAGTTGAGATAAAACAATACACAACAGAGCACTGTACAGTAGTCACTTTTCTGTTGACATATCTGTCCTAATGAATTAGGTTGATTTGATCATGAGTTTCTCCAAGTCAGGGACTATGTCTCATTCATCTTTGTATCTCCAGTGACTGTCAGAGTACTGACACACAAAAGCTGCTCAGTAAATGTTAGGATAAGTGAATGAATTAAGGGAACTGCTCTGAACATCATTGTTAAAGTGAGAGGAAGAATGCCCACTGCACGGTATTCCTGTTGGGATGGGCGGGACCCTGTGTACAGGATGATCATGGCGTACATGCATCCTGGTGCTCATTGTCTGGCATAATTATAGGCCTTCGGTCAACGTCGTTTCCTTCTTTTCCCACAGGATTCCTTCCTGGAGGTGGCTTCACCATCAGGGTCTCTAAGTCTATCTCCCAGAGCACAAGGTGGTCTGCTGGGCCCCTCTCCCAGAACCTTCCAAGTGTGGGAAGACTGGCCAGCTGCTGCCTCAGGACAACTTTCTTACACTCTTTAGCCATGCTTTCCCTAAATTATTATCTGGGACTTCAGGTCTTGTGGATTCTTGGCAGGGATTCTCTTGGACCCTATAATCTTATTTTTTCCAAAAACTTCCTCCTCAAATTCCATTAAATACTTTGGTGGAAGCCTCAGATTAGGGAGAAATCTACCAGAAATAATATGAACCAGCTAGCATTTTTTCAGGCACCAAGACTATTTCTAGACAGGAAAAAAAAAGTTCTTTGCTTCCACTAAAGAGAACTCTGCTATGCTGTAGCTATTTTAACTTGTCAAAAATATGGGTTTTATTCCTTTCAATCAAATAATTTCCATCATTATATTCAACATGGTCACTTGTAATCCAACAAAACATTACTGGCTGCAGCCCCTGGCTGTGGACAATGTTGCTTAGCCAGACATCAGCTCTCTACCCCAAGAAGGACAATAAATCTATGGGATGCATAGTGGTCTGGGGGGAAATTTGACATAACCACACCCCTGGGCATGTCCAGACAATCAAGCATATTGTAGATGGCTCTGGAATGGGATCTATACTCCCTTTATGGACTGCCCCACAATACTACTACTGCTACACCAAGACCTTTGGAGAAATTCCAGGTCTCAGCATCCCTGGAGGAAAACACAGTTGCAAGTGCTTGGCTCCATGCATCCACTTGCAGTTCTACGCAGCCCTGCTGGCACGCTGCGGATGGGAAGCTGCAATGTGCTGCAAGACGCTGCAGATGTTGAGTGTTCACTGAGCTTTCAAGTTTGCCTTGGGGCTCCAGGGGAGCCTGGGAGTGATTGATTATAACACAGTGAGACAGTCCCTGCACCTGCCAAGTATCTGGGTGCATCCAAGTGAGGGCCCCTTCCTGGCGAGTTGTGGAGTCAGATTAAAATACCACCCAGCGATCCTGTGATGTAGTGAACACAGCTCCTGAGGCCTGGCTGCATTGGCCAGCCTGTGTATGGTGCCACACACACACATTTAGGTAGATGCTAAAACCATCTTACTTCCTTAAGCGCTCCCAGCAATGAAACGTGTTCTGCCACTCCTGGAAGCTAGCGTAGCACTAGCATAACATAATCCAAGCACTGCCCGGCAGTATTGAGATGGGCTTGTCACTGATCACTTGCAGTCATCAACACAGAATTTAAGTTAATCTTGGCTGAATGATTTTAGGAATGCTGAAAGGACCATATTTTGAACACATGTTTTCTGAATCCTAACTAGCCTCTCGGATATCTGTGTCAAGAAAAAAACCAAAGCAGTGAATAAAATAATAAAGCCATTTAGATATGACAGCACTAGCCAGAAATGCTGTTTGAAAATCTTTTCATCTCTTCTGGAAAGTGCTTAAAGTTTTGTGTGTGTCTCCCACAGGATAAAAGCATTGTAATAATCCCCTTAAAATGATATATACTAGCTACATTCAGATCACTGGTTAATTGTAATAAATCCTTTTCCCTCCCTTATCTGCTCCACTCCTCATTCTCCTGCTTTAGGTAACAAGCAGGTTTTGACATGTTCAGAAATGTCCAGGATCAAAACCACAAAGCATAAAATAACAAATGGATAAATTGGCTTTTACCAAATTTTTAAAAAATTCTTCTCTTTGAAAGAAAGAATTAAGACAATATTGTTGTTAAGGCAATAAAAAGACTTATTGGGAAAATATATTTGCAAAGCACACATCTGATAAAGGACTTGTGTTTAGCATATATAAAGAATCCTCAAAGTTCAATAATAAGAAATAACCAAAATTTAAAAGTGGGTCAAATATTTGCATAGACACTTCAAAAAGATTTACAGATGACATTTAAATACATGAAAAAATGTTCAATGTCATTAGTAATAAGGACAATGAAATTAAAACCATAATAAAATATCACTACACAACTTTCAGAATGGCTAAAATTTAAAAGACTGAGATACCAAGTGTTGACAAAAATATGGATGAACTAGAATTCTAATGGGAATGTAAAATGGTATAATCACTTTAGAAAATTTAGTTTCTTGAAAAGTTAAACATCTACCTACCATATGATCCAGCTGTTCCACTCCTAGTTATTTGCTCCAGAGAAACAAATGCATATGTCCATACAACAACTCGTTCACTGTTCCCATCAGCTTAATTTGCCATAGCTCCAAATTGGAAACAACCCAAATGTCCATCGACAGGTTAACATATGAAAAAATTGTGGTATATCCATACAATAGAATGTTGCTCAGACATAGAAAGGAATAAACTATTACAACGTGGATGAATCTCAAAATCACTGTACTAAGTGTTAGAAGCCAGAGGAGAAAATGATTACTCATTGTATGATTCCATTTGTATAAAATTATAGAAAATGTGACGGAATGCATAGTGACAAAAGTATATCTGTGCTGTCCTGGGGTTAAAGATGGAGGAAGACACAAGGGAGGGATTACAAAGAGGGAAGAGGAAACGTTTGGGTGTAAAACATGCGTTCGTTATCTTGATTGTAGTGATGGCTTCACGAGTATTTAAAACATCAAAACTTTTCAAATTGTACATATATGTAGTTTAACTTAAAAATGTCTGGGAGTGGCAGCCCATGGGATGCTTTTTCTGAGCACAGTTAGCAACAGTGATAGTCAGCATCCCATCACTGCCATGTGGGTTGGTAGTGGTTCTGGATTCATGGGGCATCAGGTAGTGGCATCTCGAGAGCATGCTAAACCTGCAGATGCTCTTGTGGGCCGAACAAGATAATCACGGCATCATGTATTGACAGCTCGGGTCACCTTGCCCCACGTCAGCCTAGTCCTGTGCCCTGTGATCAGGGGAACATAGTTCAGAGTCAAGGAGCTTCTAGTCCTTAGAGGAAGAAGGGGATCAGGATATGCCACCCCAACATATGCCACTTTGGAATAAGGGTTATTTTGAGCGAAAGGCAATTGAGACTCAAATGCAGAAAACGTTCTCTGCTCTCCACTGGTCTTCTTAAAAAGCAGGGCATAAATTTCCCCTGGTGAAAGTTCCTCCCATACCAGGAAGAGAAGAGGGACTTGTGGCCAGAGACAGAGCTGACACTAAGATGCGTTTGCATAAAAAGACTTTGCTAAAATGATGCTTATATCAGTTCTGTCATATATTTCTAGTCACTGTCCCATGACTTATCATCCCTCAACACCCAAACTCCCTTTTCTTTGTTAAAATAGTCTCTAAATCTGAGAAAAACATTTCTTTGAGTTGTACTTCTTTTCTATGAACTCCCATACATGTAAACAGTAAATGAAAATTATGTGCTTTTTCTCCTGTTAATTTGCCTTTTGTTAGTCTAATTCACAGGCACCTGGTCACTGAACCTAACAGTACAGAGGAAAAGTTTTTCTACCCTGACAGAAATTTATGAGTCCAGTAGGAAAAGCAGGTTAGCCTCAGCATATGATGATTCAACATGAAAATTATGTCACATAATACAGACTTAGCTCTTGGTTAAATTCCACTTTCTGATTGGAATTATTTCATGATTTGTAAGATGGAAAGGTAATACTAATCCTGCCTCTTGTGGAGGTGCTATAAGCATCAAAGTAATTAGATAATTATGGGAAAGTGTTTGGCAACTACTCTGATGTCAAATGTTGTTATTAGATGCACAAGAAAAGAAGCAGAAGGTGAAGACTGCATGGTTAAGCATCAGTGGGCTTACTGGGTAGAACCTTCTGGAGCAAGTAGAGAACACAGGAGGAGAAAAGGGTTTCAGAAGGCACATTAGCTGAAGAATAATACCAGAATACTAGCTGAGAGCAGAAAACCTGGGTCCAAGTTATCAATGTGTAACATGATGTTTTGAGATCACAAAAGTGGTAGATATTTGTCATTTCTTAACTGCTCAGAAGCCATACCTTCTTCCTAAAAACACTTGTCTGTTTTAGAGGCACTATCTCTTCCCTGCAGTAAATATTCTTGGTGGGAGAGGAAGTGAGTTGCCTGTGTCTTGTACGAAATCCTACAGGGCAAGGTGATTGACCACAGTGTCTACCTAATAGCCTTCCCTTCTCCAGGGACCAGTGCCTTCCCTTCTTCTTGGAACTCTTTCTGCTCCAGGCATTCAAGTGGTTCCAGGGAACTTCCATATGTTCACACAGCCTACCTCCCTGGTCTCCAGTGATTTCTTTTAGAAGTGGGTGCTGGCCCGAACCAAGGCTCTCGGCGTCCTTCCCTGGCACTCTTCAAGCCGGCAGTCAAATAATAGTGGCAGTCTTTCCCTAGCAGTAGAAGCTAAGAAGTGTGAGGCTTGGGCACTGTCCCTGGCATCTGCACGGCTGTGTGGAAGAAGCTGGACTGCAGTCAAAGAGAACAAAGTGAGGAGAGAGGACGAGAGAACCCTGGTGGAGGTCCAGGTTCTGCCTCCTGCCTGTGCACCCCTCCCCCTCCTGTGGTTTGGTTATTCAACTCTCCTTTTGCTTACATGGATTATTTTTGTATTCTTCCAAAAATCTCACCTTTTTGTTTTTTGGGATTTTTTTTGCATGTAAATTTTTTTATTTTTATTTTATTTTATTTATTTTTTTATTTTAGCGTATTATGGGAGTACAAGTGTTAAGGTTACCTATATTGCCCATGAATCTCACCTTTTTGCCCAATTAGTTTAAGCTGGATTTATGGCACTTGCAACAAGTTTTTTTGCTTAATAAAGGTATGGAATTTTGCAAAAATTCAGTTGAGTTAACTATTGACAACTTACTGTTTGCCTCGTGCTTTCATGTGTATCTAATGGAATCTTCTTAAATGGTGGTATTAATATTTCTCTCATTTTATGGATGAGGAAACTAAAACCGAGAAAGTGTAACATATTCAGTAACAGTTAACAAAGCTGATGACAATCGGATTCAGGACTCAAGTCTGTCAATCTCAAAGTTACCCATGTTCTTCCCACTCTACACATTACCCTTCTGAGAATAGGGCTCTTCCAGGATCAAATCTTACCTGCCCTGGTACTTTCAGCACTTTGCTAATTTCTTGTCACATAGTGGCCACCTTATATATTAAATGGGTAAAGTGTTACATTTAATTAGAATTGTTCTTAATTCAAAGAGCTAGGATAGGACCAAGCAAGATTAGTCTCTGCAAATAAGGTATTTTATATAATTGATGTATTTCTCAAAATGAGTCTAAAATTAAGTTTCCCTGAACCTAGTAATGTTTTAAATACGGAAAAGAACTTACTCCCTAAAGGAACCTATGATAAATCTTTTAAAACAATAATTATGCCCTATTTTAATTTTGGAATAAATCTAGATTTTCCTATGATAGGTCTATTTAAAGTAGGAGCTGCAGACCTCTCACCTCTGAGCTAAATTTGGACTTCGGATATGTTTTGTTTAGTCAGCAGTATTTAAATATTGAAATAATTGCCAATATTTAAAAGGAGTTTTTACAGAAAACCCTGGAGTGTGGGGTGGTTTTTGCTTTTCATAAAGTGGATGATGGGGTCACACTGAGCCTGTTAGCATGTGGCAACCCTGGGCTGAGTGAGGAAGTGACTGCCACCTTTGGTCAGAGTGAGGCCACAGTCCCCATCTGATCCCTCACTCTGTCCCCTCCCTGTGTGCATTTATCTTAGCAATTCCTGGCTGAGAAGGTGTTAGCTCTCTAGGTCACATGGGGCATGGGAGGAGCACCTACAGAGTGGGGAGGAGTCTACCCCATGATGTTCCCAAGGAACCTCAAAATTAGGGGAGTGGTAACAAGAGGTATATGTTTTCCTGACCACGGGGAAGTTTGTATCTGGGAAGTGCCAGAAAGTTACTTCTCGTACTGATTCACTTGGTAAATAGTAAACTTGGCTTTCTCACTCGCACATGTGCCAGCAGTAGACTCATCCCCTAAATTTCTTTCCAGAAATCGTCCCTAATGGCATTGAAATGCAAATGAGAATGAATGCGGAACCAGGAGTTTAAAACCTTGGCAATTAGCAAATTCATTTGTTGACTTGGCAAAGACAAAAAAATGCTGATGTAGAAGAGAAAATTACTTTGTCACTTCTGTGGTTTCTGGACTGTTCTTTTGTTTCATTGTCTTATTTTGGTTTTTGTTTCTTATGATGTAACCCTGATGAATTTAGGGAAAGGGATGAGGATTAAGATTTATTTAAATTCCCCCTGCCCCTTCATGAATGACTTCCTTTAAACAGCGTGTAATGCCTACATGTCACATGCAGCAAAACAGATGTCAAGCATCTGGGACCAGAGCCAGAAGAACCAAGCACTCACACCTACTAGAACACAGTCTTATTTTGTAAAGATGTTGAACTCTTCCCTTGTCTCAGCCTTCTTAGAAGAAAACTCAGAAGTTACGTGTGTAAGCTCTGATATCAGACCGCCCGGCTCTGCATCCCGGCTCTATTACTGTTTGTAAGTTCTTGGGCAAGTAGCTAAGTCCTCTGTATCTCAGCTTCCTCAACTTTCATACAGAAATAATGACTAAAGCCTCAGGGGATCATTGCAAGTATTATCAAAGAATAATTTTCAAAGAGTTAAATATATAATTTCATGTGAATATATGGTAAGGATTGTATCAAAGATTCATTTGACTCATTAATGATGGAATCAGGAGGATGACAAAGCTGGTATAAAAGAGGATACAAGAAACTAGGAAAAGAGAGAGAAATGCTGGAATAAGATTTCAACATGGACTATAAAACTAGTTAATGTCCTACAAGTAAAAGAACTATGTTTGGGGGATTATCTTTTCTATTAGACAAATATAACTTGCCGAAATCATTTGTAACTTATCAATTTTCTAAAAGTTATAAACTAACTTTATAGAGCCAGGGACCTGATCAGTAGTAATTGGTTAAGTCAAAGTTACCTCCCTAAAGGATCATATGAACCTTATGCGAGTTTGTTGGAATGGCTCTTGAAGTCTTTGAAGGATCCTGATGTAGCCTTTTTGCCTTATTTCCAAACTTTTGGTAATTTTACTTAAAGAATTAAATGCAATAATGTTTGTGAAGCCCTTAAAATCGTGCCTATGTTTAGTAAATGTTATGATTTTTCATTATTACTTGTAAAATGTGGAAGACTGAGTTTTTTACCCCATTTAGTTGTTAAACAACGTATGTAAGTCTTAGCACCATGCCTTGCACGTAGTAAGCACTCAATAAATTAAAGCTGTTGCTATTGGTTGCTGGAATGTCAGAAACTAAATAAATGTATTGTATAACCCTATTGGAAAACCATGACACAAACCTTGCACATAATTATAAATCCTGTAAATTTTGTCAATACTATTTAAAGAATGTGCTGCATTGAAGTAGTTTCAATACAAATGCTATATATTCTTATCAAGTGCCTTAGCTTTGTTCTAAGTTATATGAGGAACACCTTTAAGTCCTTCAGGAGAAAAGCTCTTTTCAGAATAACCAGTCTGTCAATCAATCAGGGGTCCACTAAGTCACACTGACAAATCTGGCCTCTGTGTTCTTATTTCATGGAACAAATTTTCACAGGGAACAAATGTGTAACTTTGTTATAAATAATATTGAGTGAGGGTGTCTAAATTTACTGTGCATTAGACATGACACATTGCTTGTCTTAAGATGTCTCACTGGTAAGATCCATGACCTTTACTACCCCTATGAATATACTCTTTTTGATGCTTGCTTCCCCAGAGAATACCCAAGAGCTGCAAAACATGTTGGGGAGAAAGGGATTAAAGAATGAGAACTGCTTTTTTTTTATTTTCACAGTACTTTTTTTACTGTCTGTATTGCTTTCAGTAGCAATGCCTATATTTACCGAAAAAGATCAATATTTAGAGCTGATTCCCAATAATGAAGTCTAGAGGTAAGACAGTTCTTTTCCATTCATGTTTAACTGTTATTAAGCACCTACTCATTTAATGTATCCTGAGGGCAGAGACCATGCTGTGGGTGGACTATTTCACAGTCAGAATAGTTACAGGATTGAGCATACCCATTGGGCATGCAAATATTGCATCTTAGAGGCATTTGGAAAACTTCAGAAAGAACAGAAAGAAGAAATAGGCCATAGGAGCTACTTTGAGCAGCTTTACATAAGCTAGTTACAGCTATCAAGGACCATAAAGCTTGGAATCTCACACCTATTTAAAGAGCCTGGAAGGTAATTAAGCACCCTTGTACATAATCTACTTTCCCAAAGAAAAGTGGAGAAGCCAGACTGCTCAACTTGGAGAATCCTCACTGCTCTACCACAGGATTCCAAGGAATTAAGAAAACTTTTTAAATCAGTACTTAATTACATCCAAATCATGTGACATTAATAAGAATAAGAAAACCACTGAGCCTTTAAGAAAGTAGCCTCAATCAATTGCTAAAGTCCTTGATCAATCAGTAAATATATTTGAGGCTTATTGCTTTTCATCACTCTTAGGCACCCTGTATTTTAGATTAAGAGATAGAAGTACAACTGTAGAAGTGCAAGACTGGAAGGAATTGTCTCCATTGGAAGACAGTATTCCTGTCTACACTGAGCCTTTAATAGCTCCTCACTTCACATGTGTGTGTAGTGGAGGAAAGACTTTTCCTATACCCTCTTAGTTTCTGTGCCTGAGGCCTGTGAACTGAACTGACAAAAGGCTGATGAACAGGAAAAATCATACACACTTTTTTTTTTTTTTTTTTTTGAGATGAGTCTCCCAATGTTGCCCGGGCCAGTCTCGAACTCCTGAGTTCAAGTGATCCCTCTGCCTCAGCCTCCTGAGTAGCTGGGACTACAGGCTTGTGTCACTGCACCTGGCTACACATTTTGTTTGATGCCAATATTCTTATGTGGCATGAGGGGGCTCCACAGAATTAAAACCCCAAAGAAGCAGTTAGACCTAGGGGCCTAGTATCATTTTAACAAATGGCAGAAATCGTGAAGGCATCAAGACTAAGGAAAAAGGGGTTAGGGCTAGAGGCACTAAATTGTGGCAGAGGGACTAGGAAACATGGGGAACCTAATGGAAGACAAGTGTTAATTTAGTGAGGTTTATTTGTTCAGACTTGTCTCAGTGTCGATTCCCTTTCTCCAGTGATAAGAATGTTTTCCTGGCACCAGCAGGGCACCTTTCTCCCAGGAAATTTATACCCTGGTTTTAGGTAGATCTGGGCATGGCTGAAAGCCCTTTCCGCACCTGCTGTTTCTCAATTGCCTTCAGCTCAAATTAATTACCATGGCAAAGGTGGCATATTTTGGGGTAGCATGTTCTGATTCCCTTCAAATGCTTTCAAGTTCCAGCATCTTTTAGTTCCTTTATTCTGATTATCGCCGACTTACCTTCACTACACCAAAAGCCCAGTATCCTGTAGTGACCACAACCTTCCAGGTGTGTAATAACCAATACAGAGTGTAGAAACGCTGTTGGGTTTGGCAGTCTCATTCTGTGTTCTTGGTTCTTGGCTGAAGAATGACCAGACACACCAGAGTAAGGCAAGCATGAGGTGAAATTTATCAAGAGGGAGCAAGATAAGAGTATAGAGCAAGAACAAGATATATTTTTACAGAGCAAGATACCTACATATGCCCCAGATGATGACTCGACCCCTTGTGGTAGCAAAAGAGACCTTGGTTGGTTATTGTCTGGGTCTTATTTTATAGTGTCAGGAGAGGGACCTCCCTGTGGTTCAGAAGTCATCATAGAACCACTTTGATGGACAGTTGGGAGTTATATGACCTGAGTCTTACTGAGCATATGGATCTTCTATGAGCCCATCTGAAAGCCCATTTGGGAGTGTTGAACTGCAGCATAGATTTAAGCTAACGACATAATAATTAGCCTTAGATTGTCCTAATTCACCTTATAGACTCTTTTGCCATTTGGCCCATGGGCTAGAGAGTCCACTGCATTCTTTTGCAGTTGGTGTAGCAAGTTCTGGTTGACAGATTGGTAGGGAGTTCCTTCCTCCCCCAAGTATTGCAGTTGCTCTGGACAGGATTAAGGTGGGGCAGCACCAAGACTAGGTACTGGGGCCTACCCTTGTCCTTCTTCCCAGGTGGGGCAATTGCTTGAGGCAGCCCCAAGGTAAGGTACCCACTCTTGTCCCCAGGAAACCTGGAATCCCTCGCTATCTACCTAACAAAGCCACTACTTTTTCTTTCAAAAGCTCATGTCAGTGCTACCGAAGTTGAATCAGTTTTTTGGCTGCCACAGCTCTGAGTACTGACTCATCCTCAGCCTCTTGTACAATTCCCAAAGTCTCTGTCACATGTGCTGTTGCTAAGCTCCTTCTCCTCCACCCTTGCTTATGCAGATGCTTTTTATGGAACAAAGAGCTAACTCTGGCACTTAAATGGGTGTTCTTCGATGTGGACGCTTTATTAACTTGTTCATTCAATCAAACAATTTTTATGAGCTCCTGTTATCCTGTAGTCACTCTTCTGGGAATGTAAATTGGTGAATACAGTGGGCACAACCCTTGGCCACACAAATCTTTCAATAAGAAACAAGAACAATAAGTCCAATGGGTACAATCAAGTGGGATAAGTTCTCTAACAGGAAGTACGGGACACTATGGAAGATTCCCTAACCCAGGTTTGGGGAATCAAGAAAAGCTCCATGGAGGAAATTATATATTAGCTGAGGAGTGACAAGTATATAGGTATCGGTCAAAGAGAGGAAGGATTCTTCCTCCAAAGAAAAAGCTTGAGCTAAGAAGAGAGAAGCTGCATGGGAATTGTTAGGTATGAGTCGGGTTACTAACGTGGGTTCAGGGAGCAGCAGTAGAGAGCAAGACAGCAGAGATAAACCAAGCTGGAGATTAAACTTCATCCTAAAAGGCATAGCGGGCTATGAATTGCAGTAAAGAGAAGAGTGGCGTCAGACCTTTAATCTGGAAACCTCACCTTGGCTACAAAGTGAGAAACGGACCAGAGAGACGATGTTCAAGGCAGAGAGACCTTAGGTTGTCATGGTATTCCAGGTGAGAGCTGGTGAGGATCTGCACTAAGGTGGCAACAGGGAATTTGGAGAGAAGTGGATAGGTGAAACAGATGTAAAGGTAGAAATGACAGTACCTGTTGACTAGTTAGCTCTAGGGACCATGCGAGATGGATGATAAAAATAGTACCTGGATGTTGACTTTAACACCCAGATGAACACCTGGCATATTCACTGAGAGAGGAAACAAGGGTAGAGGAGCAGGTATCTTTTGGGGTTTGTCGTTTGTTTACTTGAGCAACAGGGTGAAGGAGAAGTCCTGTTTTGCACACGATGAGCTTCGGTTGACAAGGGAAATGTCAAATATGCAGTTGAATATGTGAATGACAATCTGAAGGGGAGATCCAGGCTAGGATTAGAGATTTGGAAATCATCAGTATATTGATGAGAATCGAATAAAAGGGACCCAATGAGAGGTCTAGGGGTAAGAAGAGAAGAGAATGTAAGAAAACTCCACCATTTGAATTGTGGAAGAGAAAGAGGACTCCACAAAGGAAGAAAAAATATATAGAGTTACAGATGGAAGACCAGCAAGGAAGCCTCAAGAGAATTGTCAATTGTGTCAAATGCTTCTGAGAGGTTGTCTGTTGTGTTTCTTTCATTAGGATTCTCTTATCCAAACTCCAGCAAATACATCACTGTATTCATTAATTCATTAAAATAAATATGTACTGAGCCCCTATAATATGTGAGGCATTCTTCTAGGTCCTGGAACTATAGCAGGCAATATCGGACAAAGACTATGTGTAAGGCACATTAAAGTGTTCAACAAGACTGAGAAAAGACAGAGCCCTGTCTTACTCTCTCTCGTTTAGAAATTAGCATCCTTGGGTTTCAGCTAATTTTGACCATCCTAATAAATAATATCCAGTATATATTTTGTTTTCTTCCCCAAAATGTTACTATGAGAGAACTTGTCAGGTGCCATATTGAAATATAGTAGCCCTCATGCATTTTTCTGATCTCCAGGGGTAGCAGCAGGAGATGATTGATTTTTATATTTCCTGGGGTATGGAATTATCAGAAAATAAGTTGGAAATTTGTCAGATATTTGGATTTTAGTCAACTAATTCAACCCACAGGTTATTAAATATTCACTGAATACCCACCTTGTGCCAGGCTCTATACTAGGTACTAGAATACCATAGTGAATAAAACTGGCAAAGTCCCTAACACTTTGCAGAAGATAGGGTAGGGTAATACTTAAGAGCATAGGCTGGGTTTAAAGGTCTTCTCTGACACTTATTGGTAAATTTTTTCATCATTTTCCACCCCAATTTCATCACCAGCTAGAGCCCAGTTTCATCATCTGCAAAATGGGGATAATGATAATAAATCTATTACACAGTTGTTAAAATATAGGTTTTAAAAAGGGTAAAATCATGATTCTCAAACAAATATAAACTGAATATATATCAAAGATTATATTTAAATCATAAATGAGAAAACCAATAAAATGTTACAAATAAGTCAAAGAATATGTGTATGTGCACACATAAAATATACAATATATATGTAATCAGGAATGCTGAAGTACATTCATAAATAGATGCAGAACTAGCCAACTCAATAGGATAATAATCAAATGCATTTTACTGGACATGAGAAGTGACATCTGAGGTAAGTAAGAATTAACCAGATGATGGTGGAGAGAGAGTAGGAATGGGGAAGAGAACTGCATGTAAATCTGGAGATGAGAGTGAATTTGGAAAATTTGGGGAAATGATAGTCTGTCGGAATAATCGTAGCTTAGTCCAATAGACTGTAGGCTGCAGAGTGAAGGGAGAAAATGGTCAGAAGTTGAAATGTAAGACCTTAAAGAGCCTTGAGAACAATGTCTAGGAATTTGAATTTTAAGAGCAAGGAAGAGATATTGATAGGGAATTGGTAGGAACTGATTTGTATTTTAACAAGTTCTGTGGCTGTAGTACAAGGAACTGTGTGGAAAGAAACCACACTGAAGGAAGGAAGACGAATTGGGCATTTATTTATTTATTTATTTTTTAAATATTTTGCAATAATACAGGCTAGAGATGGTGGTAGCCTCAACCAGGGAGAGAGAGATAAAATTAAGATTATACATAAAGCAGACCTTAGTGGTAGGTTGTGATGGGCAAGAGGGAGGAAGAAATTCAAGCTGCAACCCGTGTTTCTAACTCGGGCACCTGAAGAGATGGTGCATTCACTGGGATAATAAATGTAGGACTGGAGACGGATTTTGGAGGGGAAGATAAATTTAGTTTTGCCCATGAAGAGTTTGAGCAGTCTATGGGGTGTATAAGTAGAGATGTTTAATAGGTAGTTGGATATAAATTATAGAAAGTAGAGGCAGATTTGGGGTCCTTGGGATATACAAAGAAGTGAAGTGAGGCTTAGGAACTCACTCATGGAGAGAGAGGAGAGAAGACCTAAGAAAGGTCCCTGGGGAACACCAGCATTAGAAGGTGGCAGAGAAAGAGCAGCTGCCAAGGGGACAATAAAGCAGCATTAGGCGGGTAGATGAAACTGAGGAGCGCAGAATAGCTGAAAAGATTTCTGCAGGAATGAGGGAGAGTGGTCAGCAATAATGATGCCAACACCTAGCGCTCACTGTGTGTCAGGCACCCTTGTTCTAGGGTGAACTTACTAGAACTTACATAGAACTTTGTCCTCCCAGTGATTCCATACTATTATTGCTATTACCCTCATATTACATGTAAGAAAACCAAAGCCAAGTGAAGTTAGATAACTTGCTCAACAAGGAAGTAAAGTAAAAGGAAGAGTCGGGATGCAGACCCAGGCTCTCTGACGACAGAGGTCGTGCTCATGACTGCTGTGCGACACTGTGTTGTCACACACCACAGAGGCTGAGGGGCCAGGACACGAGAAGTGCTCATGAGATTGACGAAGACAGCTATTGGCAACCTAGCCAAGCAGAGCTTTGATGGTGGCAGGGAAGACATTTGTGTAGAGGAGTGAATGGAAGATAGTTGTGTGTGTGCGCACGCGTGTGTGTGAGAAGTTTGTTGTGAAGGAGAGGGGAGAGGATAGCAGCTGGGTGGGAAGAAGGGACAGCAGGAGAGTGTGTTACGGCTGTACATGTTGTTTCTGTGTTAAGATGTAAGAGAATTGACTTCGTTTAAATAAAAATGGCAAGAAACCAGTAGTAGAGGTGGTTTAAGATACGGTGGAAGGAAGAGGTGCCCAACAGGTGGAAACTTCTGAGAAAGAGGCAGCAGAGGATGCAGACATGTCTCCCTCTTTAACAGGGGAAAAGCAGGAAAGAATGAGTGAGGGCGCGGGTCCACTTGGATCTGAGGGCCTGAATTGGAGGGAGTCCCTACCTGATGGAGAAGAGAAGTCGGCACATTATGAAGGGAAGAGGTTGAAAAGAGGTAGACAAGGTTGGAAATAAATAGCCTTGTGAAGATGTGGAAACACACGGGACATGTAGAAGGGTGGCTGGAAGCACTGAGCCACTCACAGCTGAAGACTCAGACCAGAAAGTCCAGATCCCAATCACTATGGGCTGGCAGGTTCTCAGGCCTTACCTCATGCAAAGTCCCCACCACTGGTCCCTCAGGCCTTCAGCTTCTTGCCCAAGGGGCCTCACCACCCCTGAAGATGCATCCCTGGGTCCTTCCTGGTGGAGCCATACCTGCAGTCTTGAGTCGCAGAAGCTGGAGACCGTTGGTTCTGTGGGTCTCAACAGCCCCTTTAACACACCCAAACCCATGGCATGAAGGCGGCTCATTCCTCCTACAATATTTTTTTGTGCAGGACATTTTGGAGGGCAAATATTTGTCTTGGTAGTTTTGAAGGGAAAAAAATATCTACCAAGAGGTGATAAAAGTTGGTCTTTTTCTGGTTTCCACTGAAGGAAAAAAATATTTTTCTTCTCTGGAAATTGCAAGTGAGGTTTGGCTGGGAGGGAACACATACATACCTACCTCATGACTTTATAAGATATTTCCACTAAAAAAAAAAATAAAAATAAAAACAACTTTGCAGTTTCAGAATTCTAAATGTATTCTAATCTGTCGCAGTGGGTATGTTTAGAGGACAGATGATAGCCAGATAGGTATCTAAGCAACTGTTCTATGACAGACTAAAATTGGGGAGCTACAAGCGGGATCATAGGAACACAGAAACATTATGCTTAGAAAAGACCACGAGGTCAGACAGCGTTGCTAGTGGCTCTTGGCAGGGGCTACAGTTGAGCACCAGAACTATGTCGGAGACAAGGCACCTCAAAGTCTCCATTGTGATATTGTTGTCAAGGGGCACTCAGTTACACCCTCTTTAGCAGTCATTATTCGTCCTCCCTAGTCCTTCCCCACTGTAAGTCAGTGGTTCTCTCCTCCACATTTATGTAACAGTTTAAAAAGACACATATCTGGATGCACATTCCAGAGATTCTCTTTTTCAGCAAAGCATTATTGATGGTTAACTGACATACAATGAGCCAAACCTATTTGAAATACACAACTTGGTAAGTTTTGGCATGTGTGTACACCCATGAATCCATCACCTCAATCCAGACAGTAAACACATCTATCAACTCCAAGAGTTTCCTCCTATCCTTTTTTGATCCTTCCCTCCTTCTAATACCTTGACCCTTGTCCCCACACAACCACTGATGTGATTTATTTTCTTTCTTTCTTTCTTTCTTTCTTTCTTTCTTTCTTTCTTTCTTTCTTTCTTTCTTTCTTTCTTTCTTTCTTTCTTTCTTTCTTTCTTTTCTATATATAGATATCTGTATTTCTTAAAATTTTGTGTAAATAAAATCAGTTCTCTTTTTTGTCTTCTATCAGCATAATTTTTTGAGGTACATCTATATTTGATCAGTAGTTCATAGTAGTATTTCTGTGTATTAATTCATTGTATGGATGTAAGACTGTTTAACCATTAATATGTGAATGGACATTTGTTTTGTGCCAAGTTTGAGACTATCCCAAATTAAGCTGATATGAAAATCCATATACAAGTCATTATATGGACATATGCTTTCATTCCTCTTAGCTATATACCTAGGAGCAAAATAGCCAGATAATATGGTAGTTGTATGTTTGAGAAATTTACCAGAGTGGTAATACCATTTTCCAGAGTGGTACTACCATTTTACATTTCCACCAGCAGTATATAAGAATCACGTACTGCCATATATTTGCCAATACTTAATACGGTCAATTCTTTTATTTTTAGCTATTCTAAAATGTATGTAGTGCTTTCTCATCTTGAATTTAATTTACCTAATGACTAACAGTGTTGCACATATTTTCATGTGTTTGTATGCCATCCAAATATCTCTGGCAAAATATCTTTGCAAACCTTTTGCCTAATTTTTATTGGGTTGTTTATTTTCTTGTCATTGAGTTGCGAGAGTTCTTTATATATTCTGGATACAAGTCCTTTATCAGATACATAATTTTCAGATATCTTCCCCAAGTCTGCAACCATCTTTTCATTATCTTAACAATGTCTTTCAAAGAAAAGGATTTATTTTATTTTGATAAATTCTAATTTATCCATTTGTTTCTAGATGGATGGTCCTTTGGGTATCATAGCTAAAAATAAAACCTTTGCCTAACTGAAGGGCACAAAAATGTTCACCTATGTTTTATTCTAGAAGTTGCATAGTATTTACATTTAAGTGTATAATCCATTTTGATGTGATTTTGGTATATAATACAAAAATTGATTAAGCTTTTGTAAAAATATGGATATCCAATTACAAATGGTTCACAATAAAGAGAAAAGACTATTCTTTCTCCATTGAAATGCCTTGGTATCTTTGTCAAAAATAAGCTTTCAGTATATGTGTGGGTCTATTTTTATATTCATTACTTTGTATCATTGATCTTTTAGTATCTTCACATCAATACAATATTATCTTAGTTATTACAGCTTTATAATGTCTTGAAATCAGGTAATGCTAGTCCTTTAACTTTGTTCTTTTATTTCAGAGTTATTTATTCTAAGTTCTTTGCATTTCCATATGAATTTTAGGATTAGTTTGTCAATGTCTATACGAAACTTGCTAATAATTCTATCAGAATTACATTTAACCTATAGTTGAGTTTGGGGGGAATTGATATCTAATAAAATTGAGTTTTTGTCCACATGAACATGGTAAATTTCTCCTTTTTCTTAGGTTACTAATTTTTCTCAGCAATGTTTTGTATTTTTTCAATGTACCGGCCTTGCACATCTTTTGTAAAATTTATCCCTAAGTATATCATATTTTCAATATTATTATATATGTTTTCTTAAGTTTCAGTTTCTTATTGTTGGATGATGGTAAACAGAAATATAATTGATTTTTATCGTTATCGATCTTAGGGAGAAAACATTCATTCACAATTAAGATTAGGTTTTTTGTAAATGTCCTTTAACAGTTGGGAAAGAATTCTATTCCTTGTTTGCTGATAGTTTTTATAAAGAATAAATGGTGGATTTTATTAAATATTTTTTCTGTATTTATTAAAATAATCACTTAGGTTTTCTTTTAAGTATGTTAATAGGGTTAATTACTGAAATACATTGACTGATTTTCAAATGTTAAAAACAACCTTGCATTCCTGGAAAATTCTACTTGATCATAAGGTATTATGCTTTTTATATATTGTTGAATTTGATTTGCCAAAATTTTGTTTAGAATTTTTGCATTTATGTTTATGAAGGATATTTATCTGTAGTTTTCTCAATTGTCTTTGCCTGCTTTTGGTATCAAAATATTGATAGTCTTATAGAATGAGGTGAAAATATTTCTTCCCCTTCAATTTTCTAGAACAGTTTGTATATAATTAGTATTATTTCTTCCTTAAATGTTTAATAGAATTCCATTTGTACACAGAGCTATCTTCATAGAGGGATTTTAATTAAAATTTCAAATTATTAAATATAAGGGGCTATTCAGATTATCTAATTCTTCTTGAGTGAGTTTTTGGTAGTTTATGTCTTTCAAGGAACTTGTTCATGTCATTAAAGTTATAAAATTTATTGGCATAAAGTTGCCCATAATATATTTTTATTATCCTTTAAATAGCTATAGGATCTGTGGTGATGTGTCCTTTCTCATTCTTAATATTGATGATTTGAGTCTTTGTTTTTTCTTGATCAGTGTTGCTGGAAGCTTATCAATTTTATTATTGATCTCAAGAAACAGCTTTTGATTTTGACTTTTCTTTTGTTTCCCTGTTTTTTATTAATATCCACTCAGTGTTATTATTTTCTATCTTATGCTTACTTTGGGTTTAGTTTACTGTTACAATTTTAGTTTCTTAAGGTGGAATCTGAGGTCATTGATGTGAGACTTTTCTTCTTTTGTAATACAGTCATTTAATTTTCCCCTATGTACTGCTTTAGTGGCATCTTACACATTTTGATATATTGTATTTTCATTTTAATTTAGCTCAAAACACTTTCTAATTTCCCTTTTGATGTCTTCTTTGTCCTATGGGTTAGTTATGTGTTATGTAGTTTCCAAATATTTGATGATTTTTCAGGTATTTTTCTGTTCTTGATTTGTAATTTAATTCTAGTGTGGTCAGAGAACACACTTTGTATGACTTTATTCCTTTTAAATATATTGAGACTTTTCAATGGTCCAGGTGTGGTCTATGTTGGTAAATATTCCTTGTGCACTTGAAAAAAAAGTTCATTCTCATGTTATTAGGTGGAGTATTCTATAAATATCAATTAGTTCAAGTTGGTTGATGGTATTATTCAAGTCTTTTATATTCTTACTGGTTTTCTCTCTTGTTTTTGAGAGAGAAATATTAAAAGCTCTCAATATAATTATGGACTTGTATTTCTCCTTGAAGTTCAGTTTTTGTTTCATGTATTTGAAGGTTTTTTATTAGATTCATAAACGTTTATAATTATCATGTTAAATTGACCCCTTTATCATTTTTAAGTGACCATCTTGATTAATATTCTTTGCTATGCTATCAATGTAGTCCTTCCAACCTCTTTTTGACTATATGGTATATCTTTCATTCTTATGCTATTTATGTCTTTATGTTTGTTTATTTCTTGTAGTCAGCCTATAGTTGGGTGTTGCTTTTTATCCAATCTCTCAATCTCTGCCTTTTAGTTGGGGTATTTTGACTATTTATATTTAATGTAATTATTGATTAGGTTTAAGTCTATTATCATATTTGTTTTCTGTTTACTATGCTCTTTCTCTCTTTTTCTTTCTTTTATGCCCTCTTTGAAAATACTTGATTGGATTTTATAATTCCATTTTATGTCACTTTTTGGCTCTTCACTTTGTTCTTTTAGTGTTTGCTTTAGGGTATGTAGTACACTTCTTTAATTTACCAGAGTCTACCTTGAAATGATATTTTATCACTTCATATATAATAGAACTTAATAATAGTCTATTTCTTCCCTCCTGAACTTTATTATATTTTTGTCATATACTTTACTTTTATACATGTATAAAAACATAATAAACTAAACACTGCACTTTATCATTTGTGTTTAAAAGTTAATTATTTTAAAAAATGACTTAATAAGAAAAAATGTCACATATTTACCCACGCAATTACCATTTCCATTGTTTGTTATTCTTTTTTATAGATCCATATTTCCACATGGCCATCACTTTTCTTTTGCCTGAAGGACTTTCTTTAACATTTATTATAGTGTAAATATGCTGTCAAAAAAAGTCTTTCCATTCTTTTAGTGTGAAAAAGTATTTTGCCTTAATTTTCGAAAGCTTTTCACTGGTTATAAAATTCTAGGTTGATAGTTGTTTTATTTTGGTACTTTAAAGTGTGACTCCACTGTCTTCTCACTTACATTTTGTCTAATGATACATCTGCTTTCTTCCTCATCTTTGTTCTTCTGCAAATAATGTACATTTCATTCCTCTAGCTACCTTTAGAATTTTCTCCTCATCGCTGGTTTTTAACAGCTTTATTATGATGTGACTTGGTATAGTTTTCTTCATGTTTCTTGTGCTTAGGGTTTATTGAGTTCCTTGGATCTGTGTTTTTATTGTACTCATTAAATGTGGGAACACTTCAGTCATTATTTCTTCAAATATTTATTAGGACACATTCTCTATCTCTGCACTCCAGTTAAATAAATATTAGCTTGCTTGAAGTTATTCCACAATTCACTGCTGCTTTGTTCCTTTTTAAAAATTCTCTTTGTGTGTTTCATTTTAAATTGTGTTTATTGATATGTCTTCCTAGTTTGTTATTATATTCTTTTGGCATGTCTAATCTTCTCTAATTTCCAAACAGTGTATTTTTATTTCAGAAATTATTATTTCCACCTCTAGAAGTTTACTTTAGATCTTCTTCATATCTTCTGTGTTTCTAGTTACCTTTTAAATTATATAGACTATAGCCATCATAACTAGTTCAATGTCCTTGTCTTCTGATTCTAGCATCTGTGTCAATTATGGATAATTTTTAATTATTTGACTTATCTTATTATTAGTTGTATATTAGTTGTATTTTTCTTCCTTCTTTATAAGCCCAGTAGTAGCAGTAGCAGTAGTTGTTGTTGTTGTTATTGAATGTTAAACATTGCGAACTTTACCTTGTTGAATGCTGGATGTTTTTGTACTCCTATAAATACTCTTGAGCTTAGTACTAGAATGTAGGTACTTGGAAAAAGTTTGATTCTTACTGTTTAATTTTAAGATTTAGTAGGGAGGACTGGAGCAGTTACCAGTATAGGGTATTCCCCATCACTGAAGGGAAACCCTGTTTAATCCACCCATCGGCCCTTGAATCTTTAAGTTTTCCATTCTGAATGAGAAATAGGCACTATTCTTGCCTCTGTGTGAGTGCTGGACTTTGTTATCTCTAATCCTTTCAGATGGTTTTGCTCCAGTTTTAGGTAGTTTTCTTACACACATGCATGATCAATACCCAGCTGAATACTCAAGGGGAACCCTAGTAGATCATCAAAGTGCTTATATGCATGCTTGCTCTCCCTCCTCTCCCCCCTCTCCTAGTCCCCTTCTCCCACCCCATACCTCTTTTCCCTCCGGTAATACTCTATCCCCAGAACTCTCAGCTTTCTCCCTGTAGCTCAAGTAGTCCATTGCGCTCCTGGACCTGGGAACTTTCTCAGTTATTAAGCTGGGGCAATCATAGTGCTTACCTCATCTCTTTCCTGTATCTCACAGATCCTTGTCCTTTGTTCTCTATGTCCACTGCCTATCATTTTATATATATTTTGTCCATTTTTTTGCTATTTTAAATGGGAGAGTAAACATGGCCTCTGTTATTATGTCTTAGCAAGAAGTAGAAGTCCCAAAGATTCTCTCTTTTTTTTTTTTCTATTATTATTATTATTTTTGAGACAGAGTCTTACTCTGTCACCTGGGCTAGAGTGCTATGGCTGACTGATTGTAGCTCACTGCAACCTCAGACTCCTGGGCTCAAGTGATCCTCCTGCCCCAGCCTCCCAAGTAGCTGGGACTACAGGCATGAGATACCATGCCCAGCTAATTTTTTCTATTTTTCAGTAGAGACAGGGTATAGCTCTTGCTCAGGCTGATCTCCAACCCCTGGCCTCAAGCAATCCTCCTTCCTTGGACTCCCAGAGTGCTGACATTATGAGCATGAGCCACTGTGCCTGGCCCAGAGATTCTCTGTCAATGAGTGTGGGATCGGGCTCAAAGAATGACTCTGAGGAGCAACCAGGCTTGAGCGTCACTGCTTGAGGCTAGAGAATTTAAGAAAAATGACATCTCTACTTTCCATAGTCAAACAAGCAATGCAATGTAGGTAAGCCCTATTTTCCTTCCTCAGAAATCCAAAATTAGAAGCTATTTCCTTCCTGTTGCTATGGCCCTTTTTCTAGCCTAGAGCATAGTCAGTCTTCCATTCTTCCCCTTCAATGTTAAGATTCCAGGCAGTGCTTCCTGTAATTGTCTGCTCTGTTCTCTGAATTGCTCCCTCCCTCCCTCCCTCACGTATAGTTACTGGTAAAGCTTACGATAATTTCTGGAGAAAGATAGGTATTGATTATATGATATGTTGATCTATGTTGCAGACTGAACAATTGATACCACAGGGTCAGTAAATGGCCCAGGACCCCAACTTCAACCAGAAGCAGATATAACAAGGAAATCTCTGGGTTCCCTAGGGAATCCATAGATTTTTTTTTTTAAGAGAGGAAGGAACGCATCCCTTTGGGGAGGACCCAACTTGAGACCTGGAAACTGATGTCCTTTGTAATTTTGCCCAGGCAAGTGCTGCTACACAAGCTATTCTTATCCTCAGGGCTCTAATTTGAGATGAAAGCACAGCAGCCTATCTAACTTGCTCACTGCTTTAGCTGTACTTCCCCATTTGGAATTCTGGTTAGAGGAGATTCTTTTCACCTTCACTGGATTTTTGACATAAAGGGGCACTCCAAAACAGATTTAGAATCTCTCTATCTCATGGCTCCAGGAAAATCCACAGGAGAAGGCTTGACTCCCTCAGGCTCCCAAGGCAAGTATAAAATGTATGTTAGATTCCTTTTTATAAATGAGGAAACAGAGGCCCCAATGAATACTATGGCCAGGAGCCTGTTCAGAGATAGCTCTGTGTTAAGCAGAACTAAGCATATGCTTAGGACCTTGAAGATGCAAAACGTTAGTTTCTGGATTCACGTTAGACTACAACACAAGGCAAAATAAAAACACCCTGACTGGGCTTTTCAGACGCTATTGTGTAAAACTGCTCAAGTGGTTACCAAACTCTGCCCCTTATGAAAGGGACTCATTGACTGCCGGTCAGGTCAGTAAAGCATGGTCAAGTTTAGCCCAGCAAAACTCAGTAATGCGTAGAGTAATTGCCAGTCACAGAGTTGTTGGTTTCCTGCTGCTGCTGTTTTCACCCCATCAGAACTTTGATAACTAAAGTGAATCTAGTTATTTTATATGTAGGGAGCAGTGAATATAATTTTTTGAAGTGAAGTTTCTATTAGGTAAAGATTAATAAAACAAGCCTATGTTCATCACAAATGTGTCTACAAGCAGAAAACAATGTGCAATGGCAGAAGATTTGAATCAAGCGATGCAAAAACATGAAGACTATAGTCTTTAGAAGAGTGTTTGCCTCCTATATGACTTTTGCCTGGGGCTTGAGTACTTCAAGTTACCTTTAATCATGTGACCAGAAAGTGTAGAGCCAGAATGGACAGGGTCCTTGGCACTTAGTTGGGTGGCTGCCAAATTCACATTGACTGATGAAAGAAGAAAAGAATGAGACTCCTCCCTCTGGCCTCCACCTGTCTCCTGGTCTCCTCACCTGTTTTCCCCATTGTTCACCATCCTCCAGCTTCCTTGACCTTCTTGTTCCAGCTTAACTATGACCTGCTCCTTCTCACCTGATAGTCTTTGCACAAGCTGTTACCTTCGGCTAAACGGTCCTTCCCCAGATCCCAACATGGCGGACTCATTCTTGTAGACCTTTCCTGGCTTCCTAGTCTAAAATGCCTTGTTAGTCACCATGCCATAACACCCTCCTTAATTTCTCCTTAGTGTTATCACCACCTGGAATTTACATATTTATTTTCTAGCTCCTACACTAAAATGCAAGCTCTATCATAACTGACATTGATGTAGACTTGTACTCTTGCACCATTGTAAGCACTTTACATAGAGTACATTTAATCCTAACCGCAACTCAGAGATTAGCCTACTATCATTACTCTCATTTTATAGATGATGAAAGTGAGGCAAAGTTGCTAATGAAACAGGGGCCGGGAGAGATAAAATAACTTAATTGTAAGTGACAGAGCAAGACTTCAAACCCAGGCAATCTGACGCCAGAGCCTGTGCTATTACCCACTTCCTATGCCACCTCCTGCAGGGGTAGAAGACTGTTAGTCTGGGGTCCTCCAAGAAGCAGACACCAAGGTGGAATTAGACTCTCAAGAATGTTGTTGGAGGCAACACTACTAAGGTAATATGGGAAAGGAACTAGAGGAAGCTGGAAGAGAAGTTAGACCATGATGTGGAATTAGGACCCTTCTGAAAGAGAGGGAAGGAAGGAAAGAAGGACAATCATAGATTGTATTATAGTATATTTTAAAACATTGACTACCACACTAGAAAAAATATTTTTTTCCTTGGGGGTCACAGTGTTTTATTATGCAAATAGAATAAAAACTTCAAAAATGGAAGTCTCAACTGTGAGCTAAAATAGTAAACCATACTACAAACAGAAAAAAAAACCTTCAAAAACAAAACGATCCTTTCTAATTTAATGAAAAATGAAACTTACTGACTTCTATTCATTTAATCCACATTTTTAGAACTAATTTGTCAATATTAATTATAACAATAAGAACATCAACAACATCAGCATCAACATGAACCAGCTGCAAAGTTTTGCCCAAGTTTTGCTTCATGAGGCCCCAGGCTCAAAACTAGCATGAGTTAAATACAACTCACATGGCAGTTAATATGTTAAGAAAATTTCAGGAAGACCAGGGAGTTCTCAAGCCAGAGTCACCCATTAGAAAAATCCTACATCTTCCAGGATCTAGTCTGCTTTAGTACCTCTGCCAAGTTCAGGCATTAGCTGGGAGCAACCCATGGGAAGTATGGCCTCAGCAGGAATATCGTGATGCATTTCAAAGCATGACAGCTGCGGGTGTCAGTTAATTACATTCCCTGGAGTAGTAGATCTGAGAGGTACATTTTCATGGTAGACACAGGGACATTATCTTGTTTATTATTGTATTTCCAACACATTGACCAGTGTCTAGCACATGGCAGACACTCAGATATTTGTCAACTAAACAAATTATCCCTTGAGTCATATCAGGGACTCAATAATTGTCAAATATCAACAAATAAGTGAACTAATGAACACGCAAAACAAAAACAAGTCTCTTAATGCCCTTGCAGTTTTTCCACCACCATTGCTGCTCTGGTGAAAAGTGAGAACGGGCAAGTGGGATTAGGATGACAGGAGACAGAAGTTTGTGTGCCTCACACTTTCCTCCTGCTGATGCTCTATTGGGGCAGTGATTCACAAAGACACGTAGTTTCCCCCAGGGAAAAGAATGAGACTTGGCTGTTGTTTGGGCAGGTGCATTTACAGACACTTCAGACCTGCACATTTCAAGCTCTTAATCCACATGAAATAATGATAGTTCACTCTCCTGAATCCATTCCAAGCTGCCTAGATATATAGCTTTGTGTAACGTATCACAGAAGGTTCAGGCAGGAGATAGAAGGCTCAGGAGTTCCTTTTTCTTCTTCTGTTTTTTTCCCCCTTAGGCTTAAAACAACAAAAATTTATTCTCTCACAGTTCTGGAGGCTAGATATTCGAAATCACGCTGTCAGTGGGGCCATGTTCGCTCTGAAGGAGGACCCTGTCTTTCCTCTCCATTGCTCCCAGCAATTGCCCACAATCTTGGTGTTCTTTGGCTACATCATTCTCATCTCTGTCTCTGTTGTCACATGATATTTTCCCTACGCATCTTTTGTCTCTGTATCCAAATATCTCTCTTCGTTTTTTAATTTTATTTTTAAATGTGGTAAAATATACATAACATAAAATTCATTTTAGGTTGGGCATGATGGCTCATACCTATAATCCTAGCACTTTGGGAGGCTGAGGCAGGAGGATTGCTTGAGCCCAAGAGTTTAAGGCTACAGTGAGCTATAATGATGCCACTATACTCTAGCCTGGGCAACACAGCAAGACCCTGTCTCAAAAAAAATTACCACTTTAAGTATATTTAAGTATGCTTTTCAGTGGGATTAAGTACATTTACGTTATTGTGAAATCACCACCATCTATCTCCACAGCTTCTTTTCATCTTCTCAAACTCTGTACCCATTAAACAATAACTTCCCATTGTCTCCTCCCACCAGCCCCTGGCAACCACCATTCTACTCTCTGTCTCTATGAATTTGACTACTCTAAGTACCTCATATAAGTGGAATCATAGAGTATTTGTCTTCTGTAATTTATTTCACTTAGCATAATGTCCTCAGGGTTTATCTATATTTTCCCATGTTGTCAGAATTTCCTTTTTAAGGCTAAATAATATTCCACTGTATCTTGCATTAGTCCTTCAGGGCTGCCATAACAAAAACCACAGATCAAGTAGCATAAGCAACAAAAATTTTTTTTCTCTCCGTTCTGGAGGCTGGAAGTCCAAGATCAAGGTGTTGGCAGATTTGGATTATTCTGTGGGCTCTCTGCTTGGCTTGCAGATGGCTGCCTTCTGGCTGTGTCTTCACATGGGCCTTCCTCAGTCTGTGTTGTCTGTGTCCTAACCTCCTCCTCTTATAGGAACATCAGTCATTTGGCATTAGAGCCCACCCAAAGGACCTAACTTTACCTTAATTACCTCTTTAAAGGCTTTTGTCTTCAAATAGTCACATTCTGAGATTCTTAGGGTTAGAACTTTCATGTATGAATTTTGGGAGAACACAATTCAGCAGGTAACACCATGGTACAGTTATCAAAATCAGGATATGAATTTTAGCTTCTGTTGATGATTCTTGCCTGGACAGCTATTATAAGCCTAAGGTTTTACTAAATGGTGAACGTCTATTTCCAATATTTCTTCTGAATTTAAATTAGAGAAAGAGCTTTTCTTTCTCCACCACTTATTTATTTATTCAATTATTTATTTACATCAGCGTAGACTCATGATTTTTATTTACTCTATGAATGATAATCTAAAACTATAATTTATTTTGCTGCTCAGTTTTTTTTTTTTCTATTTGACCACCAAGAGCTCATCCAGTTGGCTCCAGTGCTCTTTTGCTATGGCTCTATCATGGCTTAAATGTTTTCTAATCTCTGCCACCACAAGATGCTCCAAGCTCATCTTGTACTTTCCCTGCCCCAGCCCTGGAATGTGCCCATTCTTCAAGGATTCCTAGTGCCCTTTTTTTTTTTTTTTTGATAAATGTTATTTTACTGAAATGGTTCCTTTTTATAAAGAATGGGCACTAGATGTGTTCATTGATATGGGGGTATAATTGCTTCTAGACCCACTCAGAAGACAGGGCTATGAAATATATGTATGAATGCACACCGCCCCATACTATAACTATTTCTCTATCTGTATAAATTTTCAAACCTTGAGCTTATATTGATGCCTCTAACTCCAGTTTGACCTCCACAAGGTTTATTCTAGCCTTCCCTCTTTCTTTCTTTATAACTTCTTTCTCTGCCAAAAAGCAACCTAGCTCCCATTATCCACAATATATTTGCTGATTCACAGAATATATGCAGAGTGCTAATAGTTTCAGAATAACTAACGTATAACACTCTGGAACACAAACCTACTAACTAAAGTACATTATTTACGTACAGTTTTTCTTTTGGTCCTTGGCCTTAAAATAGGTGGTCAAACTACTGTCTTCTAAAGTACTTGGTTAGTTAGTCACCACTCTCACCCCTTCTGTGTGGTCATGTTACAGGCATATGCCACATAGTGCTATTTCAGTCAATGACACACACATATATGACAGTGGTGCCATAGGATTGTAAAACTGTATTTTTACTGTACCTTTTGTATGTTTACATACATTTAGACACACAAATACTATTGTGCTATAATTGCCACAGTATTCAGTATAGTAACCTGCTGCACAGGTTTGTAGCCTAGGAGTAATAGGGTATAGCCTAGGTGTGTAGCAGGCTGTACCATCTAGGTTTGTTCAAGTATATACTCTGTGATGTTTACACAATGACAAAATCACCCAACAACTCATTTCTCAGAACATATCCTTGTCATTAAGTGATGCATAACTATTTGTAACTGTGTTTTGTTAATCCTTTTCTGTCTATATTCCATTTGGGGTCTCCTTACCCACCTTGTTAATTTTAACTCTTTTTTTAATGTGTGAAACATTAATATAGATCTAAAAGTCACAACTACAATTTTTTATTTTTTTACTCAAGAAGTATCAGTGCCCCAATCCCTTCTACCACATTTCTTCTCTTTTTCATCCTATCTCTCCACTATCTGTAGGTAACCAATCTTCTTAGTTTCTGGTTTATCCTTTCTGTTTTATTTTTTATAAATTTTTTATAAATCTGTTTATTTCATAAACAATCAAATTCATGTGTATTTTCTCAATTTTCCTTTGTTACACTCAAAGTAGCATACTACTGACATTTTTGTGTAGGTCATTTCTAGTCACTTGACATATCATAAATATTATTCTTTATCACGTAGATAATGCCTTCATTCTGTTTCACAGCTGCATAGTTTTTCACCATGTGGATGTACCATAATTTATTCAGTAACTTTGCTATATTTTGTTTTTAGGTTGTTTCCAAAACTGGACATTTACAAATAATGCTGCAGTGAGTACTCTTGCGCATGTATTTTTTCATATTGCTGAGGGTATATTTTTATTTTAAAAAGTTTTTAGAGATGAAATCTTGCTGCTGCCTAGGCTAGTCTTGAACTCCTTCCCTCAAATGATCCTCTTGCCTCAGCCTCCCAAGTAGTTAGGACTATAGGCCCATGCCACTGAGGATATATTTTTGGGGAAAATTCCTGGGACTATTTCTAGCAATTGCTTTGACTCTTTTGCTGGGTCACTATGTAATTGCATATATATTTTTTTATTACTTATTGTCAAATTCTACTTTCTACTTCAAAAGAATTGCATTAGTTTATATTCCCAACAGCAATGTGTGAGAGTGCCTATTCCCATATATCCCATATAGTATCACCCAAAAAAGTCTTTTTGTTGTTATTGTTTTCATCTTTCTGATGGATAAGAAATAGTGTCTTTGTGTAATTTAATTTCCATTAAATTAATTTGTACAAAATCTAATTATGACTGAGGTTAAATATATTTTGTATATTTGAGGATCATTTTGTGTATGTTTTTGTGGTTTGTCTATTCGTGTCTTGCTTATCTTTTTATCAGGACTTTAGATCCCTCCTCTTAATTTGTATGAGGCATTTACATATTAGGAATATTAGCTTTTATCTCTGATATATGGGACAAATATTTTCTCCCAGTTTTTAGTTCCCTTTGACTTTGGTTATGGTGGTTTTTGCCATGCAAGTTTGGTTTTATGTACTCAAATTTATCAGAAAGGTAGATGACTTCAAAACTATGCCGTGTAAGGTAGTTGAAGGAATTTCCAGGGAAGAGCTTGAGAATGAACATAATCAAAAATCTTCACTATTTGAATGATGGTCATGTGAAAGGAGGAGTAGACTTACTCTCTTGTTTTCCAAGGGGAAGTACTAGGTTAAATGACTTGAAGTTTAAGGAAGCAACTTTTGCCGTTATACATGGAATGGATTTCCAGTGATGTGTGAACCTTAGATTCACAAGTGGCTTGCTCTGTATTACTAGGAAAATTAAAAATTTCTGTCATGCTGTCTGTTATTCCAAAGATCAAATATTTACATTTGGTACGAAGTGAGATGACAGTTAAGCTGGAGTAGTTAGCCCAAAATGAATTATCAAAGGCAGGGATGAATTATAGGAAAGTTGACATTGAATGACAGAGCCAGACTAAGGTATGAAAACCAAGGAAGTCAAGAGTTTTACAAAGCAAGTCAGAATGGGTAAATAGGAGGGGGACGGGACCCATTCTGGAAATGCAGAATAGTATCCTTTATGATTTTTATGAGTTCCTGCCCTTATCCATCAGAGTGAGTTGAGTCAACATAAACCATACCAATAGACACTTTGATTAATTTGCATATTCTAGAAGTATTTCTTGATCATCACTATGGCCCCAACATCATCTGGGTGTTCAAAATATAGCAGAACAAGAAAGACGTTTCCTCGGTTTCACAAGGCGTGCAGTCTTGGCAGCAGTTGCTTACCAGCTGTAGATCTGCGTACCAGAATGCTGTCCCAGGCCAAATTATTTCACCTAGAGCATAAGAATATGGAATAAGAATATCAGGAAATGTTGTCTCAGTGAAATTCAGGTGACTTTGCTGGCTGGGCTGAGCTGAGCTGAACCAATTACTGTACCTTTTCATTCTAGATACATAGAACATGATGTAATCATCATGGCTATTTTAAGAAAAGTGTTTTCAGTGCCCCCAAGAGAGTTTTAAAGGAAGGCATGCAGGTGATAAGGTGGAGAGTAACAATCAGCCCAGGTTGGTGTGAGTTGGCGCGGGACCCAAAGCAGGACCAAAGACCGCATACTCAGGATCTCCACTCGGTGGCTGGACTACACAGCATGACAGTTTGGAATCCTTGTGCTTTGTTTCTATGGCAACACACAGAGACATCCCTAAAACTCATGGAATGGTAAAAAAATTGCTTGAGACATCAGGCTATGATTTACCCTAAAGAGTTGCATTTTTCTCAACCCTCAAATATAAGCCAGTAGGCCTCTGGGACATGGATCGATTAGATATCACGTCCCTGTCAACCTCAGAGCTGGAAGGTTTGTTAGAGTCCACCCATTCCAGTCTCTGAACTGCGATGGCCTGGAGGGGTGAGGCAGGGCTCCCAAGATCACAGCTTCTTAGTGTTATTTCAGGTCCTTCCACACTCTGGCTCCTGTGTGCCTGTTCATCTTCATCTTTAGCTATTTTCCTCCGGTTCACTGTGCTCTTAGCTGGTCTGTACTTCCTTTAATGCCTCACGCTCCCTTTTATCTGTTAAGACTTCATACATGCTTTTACTTCTCTTTGGATTACTTTTCCTTTCCCTAAAGGATTCTCACCTGCAGTTAATCCTCAGACTGAGTAAAAGTCCCTCCATATATGTCCCCAGAGTGCTCTTTACACCCCCCCCTTGGAAATGCTCCCCACATCTGCAATTGCACCTTTAATGCTTATCTTCTCCCCCCAAATTAGTAAGATTAGTGAGCTATTTTTGCCTTATTCACCATTGCCTTGCCATAATCTAGCCCCCAATTTTTTGCACATAGTTATTACTCAATAAATGTTTGTTAGATTAATGGAAACCAGGACTCAAATTTAGTTTGTTCCATTTAGTTTTCTGTTCCACTGGGACATTTCTATGCTGCAGTCCTGCCTCCTAACTGAACTTTCTTTTCCTATAGCAATGATCGGGGACATTGACAGGGATCGAGTATTTGCTCTCAGGATCATATGGGTACTTGTGGTACTTAAAAAGTACTTGACTAAAGAAATATATTTGAAAAATTAGGGGGACTCAAAGTTTAGGAAGATGTGGCCTCACTGGAATTACAATGTTAGGAGAACTATTTTCCAATATATAGGACAAAGACATACATTTGTTTCTTTTTTGGTCAAATCCTGGATCACAGCCAATGTCATCCTGGATTGTCTAGCCAGCAAGATCAGCCCATCAGTCCTGGCATTCAGTAGTATGATAGTTTGCCCTTATATCCAAGAGCTCTTGTGAATTCAATAATACTTATGGAAATTCAAGAGGACCTGGGAGAAATTCAAACAATGTTTTATTTGTTTATTGGCACTAATAAATCAAATATGATGGTCTAAAACAAATGTTTAAACTGGACGATTTAATTTTAAGTAGACTATTAACATTTTTCTATTTATATTTTCTTTATGTAGAAGTTATAAATAATGTAAATTATTAAGACTAAATCTTAGAGGTTATTTAGTTCACCCATGCATTTTAGAGTAGCGGCGAAACAAGGTCCTGAGAAATTAAGTGACTTGCCTATGTTCACATCAACAGCAGGAGAAAAATGTTGTGTCTTTCCCCTCAACATGCTACCAGTATGATGTGTTTGTGCGTATAGGAACATGTGAGGATTTAGGTATGCAGAAGTCAACATCTTAAAAAGATGTTGGTGTCACATTTAGACAGATACAGGCACACACTCATACATGAAAAGCAAATAGACAAGCAACACCTGCGGCTCCAGACTAAGATGGGCCATTTGACCTCATCATCATCATCAGAGAGGAAGCTAAGGCCATGAATGATGCTTGTTACCCAAGAGATTCTTTTGGAGAAATGTTTAAGAAACCAAATCAAAGTACTCCTGTTAACTTGATTCTGTAGGGCTGCAGATGGGGGAAAATTGTACGACTCCCACAGGGAATCTTTCAGCCACCCAGATGGTCATTGGCCCTAGTTGCGATTTAGATGCTATTCAGTGTTTCTGAAAGCACTTTTGCAGGCACCCCGGGACTTTTCATTGATTAGGAATTTGTTTCAGCAGGCCCTGAGATTTGCTTCTGATTTACAAAGTCTCCCTTCAGAGAGAGCATAATTCAAGTGTGCTAATACAATTTCTGAAGGGATAATCAGTCTAGAAGTCAGGGTAGCCTGTTGGCTTATTTTCCTAGCACTTTGTACCCACAATAAGCTTGATAAATGACACAAACATTTTTCACCACAGAGGAAGATGATAACATTGTTATTAAAGCAGAAACGATTACTCTTCTTTTTCTCAACTCTCTACCACCGATATTAATGGGTTTGTTTCATCTGCCAGTCACTGATTTAGCTAAAGGGACCTGTCATTTCTAATTAACGCTTAAATCTACAAAATTTGTCCTAATCATTAACGTCACCATTCTTCCCACTATTTGGGCTTTCTGGACCTTTATCCCATTTAGCAGGGACTAAATGGAAAAGACTTCCAAGGTTACTGTAGAAGAGCTAGACTAGCACTGTTGAGTAGAAGCTTGCGTGATAAAGGAAATGTTTTGTATCTGCACCATCCAGTATGGTAGCCACTATATATGTGGCTGCCGAACACTTGAAATGTAGCTAGTGTGGCTGACAAACTGAATTTCATACTTAGATGTAAATAGTTACCTGTGCTTCGTGACCACCTTACTAGCACAGAGACTATACATGGTCATGTCTACCCAAATCCCACTGGCCAGAACCCATTCTAACTGTTCCAACATAACTGTCAAGTATACTGGGAGATGTAGTCTTCGGTGTGCTCAAGAAGAGAGAAGCAAGAGTGCTGGCGGACACCCTGCAAGTCTCTGCCATGCGCCATCCATCCAGTAAGACACGTCTTTTTCACTCTCACACGTAGGACATACTAAGGGGGTCACCCAAAACCCATCACACCCCCAGTCGTTGTATCCAGCTTAAAGTTCGGGAATGCTGGTGTTGTACAATCTTTTCCACCACGTCCAAATGTAGCTTTTTAAAGGCTGGCGATTTATGAAATAAGACAGTCACATGCTTCTCCCTCCCACCTCCCCAATATACAGTGATGGAACAAGGCTCAGATAACTACAGTAAACACACACCTTCAGCAAGGGAAGAGTGGAGACATTGTACGTCTGACACTTGTCTGTAGCAATTCCAGAAGCCTGTTAGGCAGATGTCCTGAAGGTTCCTTGGTTATACTCTGATTCTGGACATCACGCTCTTGTTCGTTATTCTCTGTGACTCCTCTAGGAGGCGCTCCTTATCTGTAACTTTCTTAACCACATAGGAAAGTGCAGGGAGTTTTACAGCCAAGCCTGGGAGTGAGTGACTGTATCTCGTACACACATCCCATGGGCCAGAATCTGACGGCCTCGATCTAATTCCAGAGGAGGCTGGGACATGTAGAATTTCCTTGTGCACAAGAAGTTGGAATGATGAGCATCTGGACTGCCCCTGCCGCGCTAAGGATGTTCCAGGCACTTTATCGTCGTTATCTTGTTCAATTCTCACAACTCTGTGCAGAAGGTGTTGTTATCATCATTTTACAGGTGGGGACTAGAAAGACACTATGCTCTTAGTCATGCCACATTTCGTTGCCTAAAGTTAAGGGCAGGGAGCATCAGGGAAAGCTAGAGGGTTGGCTGCCATTTCCCGAGCTGACTTCATCTCAGTGCAGGTTTTACCCGTCAGGTTTGAGCATCTGAAACATGATTTTGGGTTTCTGAGAGTGAGTCAGTCTCTCAGGGGTAGCTTTACATGAATCACTCAGGGATTGATGTATATATACCACTTAAATAATTTATTAACCTTTGAAAAGAAATATAATTGTCCCATGGCTGGAATTTCATGCAGGTGTGATGTGCTCTCTCTCCGAAGGCTTGTGCCACTCAGGGACGGGTGACGGGCATGGATGTCAGGAGAGCATCTCAGAACACACATGGTCACTTGCCATCATCATGACATCCGTGCACCTCCTGGAAAGTTCCCTAGGTGATTCTCAGACAACCTCCCGCTCCTTGTCATTCTCCAATTGACCACATCCACTAAAAATAGGCAGATTTTTTTTCTAGATAGCTAGATGTTCCAGGACCAGGTAAACAGAACAAAGGGATCCATTTAATATTTGGATGGGGTCCTGCTCCTTAGGTAGAAAGGCTCAAACCCCTTTAGGCCTGTATGGAGAGGTCTTTACCAATGGAACATAATATCTGCTTTATTGTCAGACCTCCTCCTGCGCTGGACACTGCTCGAAGTTCTGCCAACGTTGGCCTCTTGCTTTGTACTTTGTACCCACTTTATGTAGCTTAAGTTATTCTCCCTCTAAGAATTTATCTTTTCTAAGTTTCCTTTGCTGGCCATCCCATCCTGATTGCCATATGCTTTCTTGAGGTCTTGTTGGACATGCATTCAGGTTACCGTTAAATCTGGCTGTCTATTAAGATGACTTTACACATACCTCTGCTGCAACCTGTCCTATGCTGTCATAATTCTATGAGACAATTTACCTGCTTTCCAAATTCTGGATGGTGTCTTGTTTTGCCTTGGTGTCCCCCGTGAATTATAAAAGATAAAGCATGGCATGAAAGAAGTAAAAAAAAAAAATTCCTTCTGCTTTGGGGTTTCTTCTCATTTTCTCTCTCAATGCTGTGATGATCAGTTTTCAGATATGGGGGAACCCGAGAGGAGCAGATTCTTTTAGGTCAGAGATGACATATTTGTGGTGTTACCATGGCCACTTGCCTCTCCTGTGTCCGTGGCAGGTGGCACTAATTAATGGACCAAGGCTGAGTTAGTCACCTGTTTAGTTTGCAATCAATACAAAACATTCCTAGCCCTCTTTAAGTTTTGTTCATATTTGGCTAAGATATAGATTCTCAGGATATTTTAGGATTGTCTGAGTTATGATTTTCCTAAGACATTGCTTTATTAGAGGATAGAGAAACTGCACTAAAGAATGAGGAGGAAATGACTGAATTCCAGGGGACATTCAGGTTCCTCTGTAGAGGAGACCATTGTTCTGGGATGGAGGTGAGGCTGGATGACCCCCAGGATCTCTTCTAACCCTGAGATGCTAGCAGCTTTGCAGTTCTTTGCAGGCTTCTCAACCACTCTTCCTGGAGGTAACTCTCTGTTTGGCAGCTACTCCAGGTATTTTTGTTATTGTTTTTTGGCACTGGACTCTTGCCATCTTCTCCTGAGATTCTTTCCCACTGAGCAATGACTCTCACTTGAAATCTATGTATACCATCTTAAATGTCCCGGCTGGAGCAGCACTCTTGGCTTTTAGCACTCTTTTGCATTTTATTGTTATTATTTCCTTACTGTTTCTATAGGAGATGCTGTTTCTAAGTTGCCTGTGTAAGATGAAAAATGGCCCAGGGAATAAAGAGAGAATCACTTAAGGCAGCCCATTGTGGACTCAGACCACACTGGGGTAGCTAGTGGTAAGGCCTCAAGGGGGCCTGAATGTGGACTTGTTAAAGAACTGCTTCTCACTACACTCAAGTTATGTGCTGGAGCTGGTTGGCATTGGTTCATGCAAGCCAATTGTTCATCTCTCTTCCCAAACTCCACATTCAGTAGCTTCATGCTGGTAGCTTGAAATTGAACACAGTGGAAGTATTTACCATGGATATTGGCAAATGCCACAAATCAGTGTTTGTTCCTGATTAAGAGTCAATCATTAGACATTTACCAGCACACTATTGTCCAAGATTATGGTCATGGCATTGTTTCAGCTCAATGATTTCAGAGGAGACTAACAGTAGAGATCTAGCCACCTATGTCTCACAGGGAACTGAAAAGAGCTTAATTCAGCCGCGTTGCATCTAAACGTATAATAATAACTACAGTGTGAATGTAAGGAAGGCATAAATATCAATACAACATTTATATCTCATTTTTCTGTCCATATTCCTATGACATATTTTGAAGAATCTTTTTTAAAAATGCTTGAGATTTTATTAACTTTTAACACGGATTAAAATAATTTATGAAACTCCTTTATTTTTCGCAGACATTCAAATACAATTTCATTAGGATTAGTGGATGTTGAGGCTTCCCAAATTTCTTAAATGGTGCTGTTAGTTTATTTTCTTTAAGTAAAAGTAATATAAGGGAACATAGCAGTTAGCAGCAGAATGCCATCCCAATTTTCAGCAGAGCATTAGAAACCATATCTGCAATAATGAAAAAATAAAAAAAATTTAAAAATTAAAATTTTAAGACATTAGAGAAATGTGGAGACAATATACACCAAAATTCTGGAGAAATTTTGGATTTAGTTCTTGTTTTGCTAGTTCCTTTAGGTGCAATGTTAGGTTGTTTACTTGAGATTTTTCTACTTTTTTGATGTATCTGTTTATTGCTATAAAAATCCCTCTTAGGACTGCTTTTGCTGTATTTCGTGGGTTTTGTTTGATATGTTGTGTTTCCATTTTCATTTGTCTCTAGAAATTTTTAAACTTCCTCTTTGACTTCTTCATTGACCTATTGGTCATTCAGGAGCATGTTGTTTAATATCCATTTATTTGTGCAGGTTCCCAAATTCTTCCTGTTATTGATTTCTAGTTTCATTCTATCATGCTCAGAAAAGATGTTTAATACTATTTCATTTAAAAAATTTGTTAAGACTTGTTATGTGGCCTAACATATGATTTAATATGATTTATTCTAGAAAATGTTCCTTGTGTTGGTTTGAAGAATGTCATTTTTATTGTATAAGTCTTTTGTCTCCTTGGTCATTGTAATTCCTAAGTATTTTATTCTTTTTGTGGTATTGTAAATGGAATTGTTTTCTTAACTTTCTTTTCAGATTGTTTGTTGCTAATGTATAGGAGTGCAACTGCTTTTTGTATGTTGACTTTGTTTCCTGCTATATAGCTGAATTTGTGTATTAGTTCTAATAGTTTTTATGGAAACTTTAGGTTTTTTACATATATGATTATATCACCTGCAAACAGAGAAAATTTTACTTCTTCCTTTCCAATTTGGATGCCTTTTATTTCTTTATCTTGCTTAATTTCTTTGGCTAGCACTTCCAGTTCTGTGTCAAATAGATATGGTGAAAGTGGGAATCCTTCCTTTGTTTCATTACCCTACAGGAAGAGATTTCAGTTTTTCACCGTTGAGTATAATGTTCACTGTGGGTTATTCATTATAAATAACCAGCATGACTAGCTTACATAAAGTTGTGCTAGTTTCCTTCCATTCCTAGTTTGAATTTTGTCAAATGTCTTTTCTGCATCGGTTGAGATGATCATGTAGTTTTCCTTCCTCATTCTGTTAATGTAGTAGAAAATTGAACAGTTGTTGTATGTTGAACCATCCTTGCATTTTATGAATAAATTTCATTTGGTTGTAGAGTAAATGTCTTTTAATTTGCTGCTGAATTTGGTTTACTAGTGGTTTTTTTGATGATTTTTTTCTTCTTTTTTCTATTTATATTTTAATACATTTGGGGTAGAAGTGGTTTTTGGTTACATGGGTGAATTTGTGTAGTGCTTATGTCTGGGTTTTTAGTGTCCCTGTCACCCAAATAGTGTACGTCACACCTGATAAGTAGTTTTTTAAACTCACCTTCCTTCTAGCCTCCCTCTTCTGAGTAACCAATGTCTATTGTACCACTCTGTATGCCCCTGTGTACCCGTAACTTAGCTCCCACTGAACTAAGTGAGAACATGCAGTGTTTGGTTTTTCATTCCAGCATTATTTCATGTAGGATAATAACCTCCAGTTTCACCCAAGTTGCTACAAAAGATATTATTGATCCATTTCTATGGCTGAGTAGTAGTCTGTGGTGTGTATAAACCACATTTTCTTTATTCACTCCTTGGTTGATGGGCACTTAGGTTGATTCCATATCTTGTAATTATGAATTGTGCTGTAATAAATTTGTACATGTAGATATTTTTAAAAAATATATAATTGCTTTTCCTTTGGGTAGATACCCAGTAGTGGGATTGCAGGATTGAATAATATAGATCTCCTTTTAGTTCTTTGAGAAATCTCCATGCCATTTTCTGTAGAGGTTGTACTAATTTACGTTCCCACCAGCAGTGTATAACCATACCCTATTCACCACATCCATGCCAATATCTATTGTTTTCTGACTTTCTAATAATGGCTATTCTGACTGGGGTAAATTGGTATCTCATTGTGGTTTTAATTTTCATTTCCCTGAGATGATTAGTGATGTCGAGCATTTTCATATTTTCTTGGTCATTTGTATATCTTCTTTTGAAAAATGTCTGTTGATATCATTTCCCACTTTTTAAGGGGGTTATTACCTTGCTGATTTGTTTTACTATATTGTAGATGCAAATATTAATTTTTTGTCAAATGTATAATTGGCAAATATTTTTCTCTGTAGGCTATTTACTCTGTTATTTATTTCTTTTGCTGTCCAGAAACTTTTTAGTTTAATTAAGTTCCATTTTTTAAAAATTTAGTTTCATTTGTTTTGAGGTCTTAGTCATGAATTCTTTGCCTAAGCCAATATTCAGAAGAGCTTTTTCTAGGTTGTCTTCTAGAATTTTTGTGGTTTCAGGCCTTGAATTTAAAGTAGTCTTTGATCTATCTTGAATTAATTTCTGTATATGGTAAGAGACAGGAATCCAGTTTCATTCTTCTGAATGTAAAGAATAGCCAATATTTTGGGGACCATTTACTAAACATAGGGAGTCCTTTCTCCAATATATATTTTTGTCTGCTTTGTCAAAGATCAGTTGGTTGTAGCTATTTGGCTTTATTTATGGGTTCTCTATTGTGTTCCATTGATCTGTGTGTCTATGTTTATGCCAGTACCATGAAATTTTGTTTACTATTGTCTTATAGAATAGTATAATTTAAAGTTAGGTAATGTGATGACTCCAGAATTGTTCATTTTGCTCAAAGAGCCTAATTTGACTATTTGGGCTCTTTTTTAGTTACATATGAATTTTAGAATGGTTTTTTCTAATTCTGTCGAAAATGATGGTATTTTGAAAGGAATTGTATTGAATCTGTAGATTCCTTTAGGCAGTAGGGTCATATTCACAATAATGATTCTTCCAATTCATGAGCATGGGATGTTTTTCCATTTGTGTCTTCTACAATTTCTTTCATCAATGTTTTATACTTTTCCTTCTAGAGATCTTTCACCTAATTTGTTAAGTATATTCCTAAGTTTTTATTTCATTTCAGCCATTGTAAATGAGATTGAATTTTTGACTTGATTCTCTATTTGGTCATTATTGGTGTATAGCAGTGCTACTGCTCTACATATGTTGATTTTGTAAACTGAGACTTTACTGAATTCATTTATCAAATCTAGGAGTCTTTTGGAGAATTGTGTAGGATTTTCTAGATATAAGAATGTATTATTCACAAACAGAGATAGTTTGATTTCTCTTTTACAATTTGGATGCCCTTTCTTTCTCTTGCCTAATTGCTGGGCGCTAGAACCTTCAATACTATGTTGAATAGAAGTGGTGAAAGTGGGTATCCCTGTCTTGTTCCAGTTCTTAGAGGGAATGTTTTCAATTTTTTCCCATTCATTATGATATTGACCATAGGTTGGACACATATGGCTTTTATTATTGTGAGGTATGTTCTTTCTATACCTAGTTTCTTGAGAGTTTTTTTTTTCCATAAACCTGTGATGGATTTTATCAAATGCTTTTTCTGCATCTATTGAAATGATCATATGGTTTTTTTTTTAATTATATTTATGTGGTGGATCACATTTATTGATTTGCATATGTTGAACCATCTTTGAATGATGAAACTCACTTGATGGTGGTGAAACTCACCAGGATAAAACTCACTTAATGGTGGTGAATTATATCATTGATGTTCTGTTAGATTAAGTTTGATAGTAGTTTTTAAGATCTTTGCATCTATTTTTATCAGGGATATTAGTCTGTAGTTTTCGTTTTTGTATCCTTTTCTGGCTTTAATGTCAGAGTGATATGAGCTTCATAGAATGAGTTAGGGAGGATTTCCTCTTTTTCAATGTTATGAAACAGTTTCAGTAGGATAGGTGCCTGTTCTTCTTTGTAGGTCTGGTAGAATTTGGCTGTGAATCTTTCTGGTCCTGATGATTTTTTGTTGGGAGATTTTTAATTACTGTTTCAATCTTGCTACTTGGTATTGTTTTGTTCAGGATTTCTTTTTCTTCCTGATTCAAGCTTGGAAGGTTGTATGTTTTCAGAAATTCACCTATTTCCTCTAGATTTTCTAGTTTGTGTTTTCATAGTAGTCTCTAATGATATTTTGTATTTCTGTGGTATCAGTTTTAATGTCTACTTTTTCATTGCTGATTGAGCTTACTTGAATCCTTTCTATCCTAATCCTGGTTAATATAGCTAGTGGTCTGTTGAGTTTGCTTATCTTTTCAAAGGAGGAAATTTTTGGTTCCTTCATCCTTTATGTGTTGGTTTTTTTGGATTCTATTTCATTTAGTTTTAGTTCTGTTCTGATCTTTGTTATTTCTTTTCTTCTGCTAGCTTTGGGGATTGAGTTTGTTAATCTTTTTCTAGTTCCTTGAGGTATGACATTAGGTTGTTCATTTGTGATGTTTTTGTCTATTTGATGTAGGAATTTGTGCTATTAACTTCTCTCTTACCACTACTTTTTCTTTATCTCAAAGATTTCAGTAGCTTGTGTCACTTTTGTCAGTCAATTCAAAAATATTTTTCCTTCCATCTTGATTTCATTATTGACCCAAGAGTCAGTCAGCAGCAGGTTGTTTGATTTCCATGTATTTGTGTAGTTTTGAGAGTTCCTCGTAGAATTGATTTCTAGTTTTATTCCACTATATTCTGAGAAGGTACATGGTATGACTTTATTTTGTGTTAATTTTATGAGACTTGTTCTGTGGCCTAACATGTGGTTGATCTTGAAAAATGTTCCATGTGCTGATGAGAAGATTGTGTATTTTGTAGTTTTGGAGTGGAATGCTCTGTGTCTGTTAGGTTCCATTTGTTCTAGAGTCTCATTTAAGTCCAGCATTTGATGATTTTCTAACTCAATCTGTGTAGTTCTGTCAGTGAGGTGTTGAAGTCCCTGGCTATTATGGTATTGTTATTTCTTTCTTTCCTTAAGTCTAGTGTTATTTGTTTTATGAATCTGGGAGCTCCTGTATTAGGTGCATATATATTTAGAATTGTGATATCTTCTTATTAAATCAATATCTATATTATCATATAAGGACTGCCTTTGTAATATATTACTTATGTTGGCTTAAGGTCTATTTTATCTGATGTAAGAATAGCTACTCGGGCTTGCTTTTGGTTTCTTTTGCATGGAATATTTTTTTCACACACCTTTGCTTTGAGTCTTTGAGAATCTCTGAGTTAAGTGGGTTGCTTGAAGACAACATATATTTGGGTTTTGGGTTTTTTATTCATTTTACCAATATGTATCTTTTAAGTGGGGTGTTTAGACTGTTTACATTCAATGTAAATATGTGAGATACTGAAGTAGTCATCATGTTGATTGCTACCTAGCTGCTTTATTTTTTCCCTTGTGTTACTGTTTTATAAGAGCTGTGAGTTTTTACTTTCAGTTGTTTTTACACTGGTAGGTATCGATTGTACTGTTCCACGTATAGAGAAAACTTTGAAGCATTTCTTATATGGCAGGTCTAGTGCTGACAAATTCCCTTAATATTTGCATGTCTGGGAAAAACTTCATTTCTCTTTCATTTATGAAACTTAGTTTTGCAGTATACACAATTCTTGGCTGACAGTTGTTCTGTTTAAGAATGCTAAAGTTAGGACCTCATTCCCTTCTGGCTTCTAAGGTTTCCTCTGAGAAGACTATTCTTAGTCTGATGGGTTTTCCTTTGTAAGTTACTTGACGCTTTCATCTCTCAGCTTGTAGGATTTTCTCCTTCACTTTGATTTTGGCCAGTCTGATGAATATGTGCCTTGAAGATGTCCTGTTTACAGTGATTCTTCCAGGATTTCAATGATCTTCTCACATCTGGATGTCTAAATCTCTAGCAAAACCAGGGAATTTTTTCTTCATTATTCCATCAAATAGGTTTTTCAAGCTTTTTCTTTTTTCTTCTTCTCCCTCATAGATACCTATAATTCTTAAGTTTGGTCATTTTACATAGTTTTATAATTTTCAAAGACTGTGTTCATTCTTCTTTTTTCTTCATTTTTGCATGGATTTATTAAAAAGCCTTGTCTTCAAGCTCTGAAATTTCTTCTTGTACTTGGTGTAGTCTGTTGTTAAAAACTTTCCACTGTATTTTGTACTTCTTAAAATGATTCTTTTATTTCTAGATGTTCTGTTATTTTATTAAAACTATCTCTTTACTAAATTTTTTATTCACATCCTGAATTTTTTTTGTTTTCTTTGTGTTGGTTTTTAACTTTCTCATCAAGCCCATTGAGCTTATTAGTGATTTATATTTTGAATTATCTATCCAACATCTCAAAAATTTATTTTTAGTTGGAAGTCCATTGCTGAAGAGCTAGTGTGATCCTTTGGGAATGTTGAAATAGCCTGTTTTTTCATATTGCCAGAGTTCTTATTCTGGCTCAAAACAGATAGCTTTGTGGTTCACCTGTTCTCCTGTTGCTCAGTGTAGGTATGTTGCCTTTTGGCTTGTGCAGTAGGTACCCACTGTGGTGTTGCTGGCAATTTTGGATGGTTGGACCTTAGACGTGTGAGAGAATGTTCAAGTACCAGCAGGGCTAGGTTAGGTAATCCCCAGTTCCCAGGCCCCTGGATGGCATGTTTGAGTCCTGGGTGAACAAAAGTGAGACTTAGCTGGCAAACTTGCTCTTAAGCCTCCCTGGCTTCTGGTGCTTGCTATGATAGTGAGGGATAGGGTGCTCTCCTGCTCAAGAAGAATGTTTGAGCAGATGTGCAGATGCACTGTGATCCTGAGATGGGAGGGGTAGGCCCCTCTTACTAGATTAGCAGAGGTGGACAGCTGTGGGACACACAAGCTGCTCTCACCTCACTCTCTTGGCAATGGCAGCAGTCTCAGAGGGGCAAATGTCCCCAGATTCCCAGCTCCCACCCTGACCCAGATGCAGCAGAGGTAGTGAAGGCAGCTTAAGCCATTTTGCTTAGGACTGCCAGACTGGATGTGGGCTGCGGCTGAAATGCTCCAGTAGGGGAGGTTTGGTTGTGTCAGGGACTTGTCTCCAGGTAGGGCAGGCTCCTAGCAGAAGAGATGAGCAGTTTGCAGCGCAGGGAGAGGACTGCTAGCCCTGCCCTTCCCCAGAAGAGGCAGTAGCTTTTGTCCTTGGGGTGCACAAAATCACTTACTCTTTCTTTTTATCAGGAAGGGAGTGAGCCCCGCACTCTGGGGATCCTGGTTATGAGAGGTGCTGTCAGAGGCAGGGCAGGCATTCCCAGGTGCCCTGGCTTAATGGTGCCCTGTGGGACACTCACCAGTCCCAAGTTGAAACAGCCAGCTGGGTGTGATAAGCACTCTGTCAAAGGTGGGGCAGACACTCCTAGGTGCCCTGCCTGAATCATCCCCCGTGGAACACTGCCAGTCCTGCGTGGAAAAAGCCTTCCAACCATAGTTGCCTCTGTGGCAGTGTGGGGGGGAGGGGAGGAGGAGAAGGCTTCATATGATGGGCAGTGTCCCCCCTGGGAGGGCTGCTGACAACTCTGGATCATGAGCCAGGGGTCTCTGATACAGAATTCATGTTCCACCTTCCTGTATCCTAAAAAGCATTCACTGGTCTCCTCAGGGCAGCCTGTTCCATGGGTCAGAACTCCTGGTATTACTCCCACTCTTCTGTATCTCACCCTTCCTTTCTGCTTGTCACAGTCCAAGTGGGTGCTGCGGAACTTTCCTGTGCAATCCAGTGACAGGGAAACTGAGGGTCTGTGATTTCCCCTGGTTGATAGAGGTGCCTGGTATGTGCACAGACAATATGGTACCCACTGTCTGAGCTCACATCTGTGGAGGGGAAGTGACCCACATGGGCCTGCAGCCTGCTGCTCTGTTCCCAAGAAAATCCCAGTTCATCAATGGCAGCAGCACCCAGATTCATAAAGGCAGAAGTGTTCTCTGACAGATCTGGAGCTTTCAGACTGCCACAGATGTGAGGGAAGGACAAGTATTCATTCCCACTCATCCTTTCTGCCAGGTTCTGAATCCCTTGGGGGTTAATCTCCACCAAAATTGTGCTCTTCCTTGTTCTACTCCACCACTTCTTCCCATGGGATCTCCAGCAAGGGCAGGTTCTGGCTCTTTTCCCTCAGTATTCCACCTGGGCTATGCTTTCTCACCTAAACATTCTTCCTCTATTTGGGATGATCTGGTGACTGAGTCCCTTGTTAGCTATCTGGCCCCTCCCTAATTCTTTTTTCTTTATTTTTGTCTGACTGGATTAATTGAAAAGCCTTGTCTTCAAGCTCTGAAATTCTTTCTTTTGCTTAGTCTAGTCTATTGTTAAAACTTCCCACTGTGTTTTGTGATTCCCTAAATGCGTGTTTCATTTCCAGAAGTTCTGTGTTTTGAAAAATATGTATCTTTTTAGTGAATTTTTCATTAATGTCCTGAATTATTTTTTGGTTTCTTTGTGTCGGTTTTGAACTTTCTCTTGGTTCTCATTGAGGTTACTTGCAACCCATATTTTGAATTCTATGTCTGTCATTTCAAAAGTTTCATTTTGTTTGGAATACATTGCTGGAGAACTAGTGTGGTCCTTTGGGGCTGCTGAAACAGCTTGTGTTTTCACTGTCAGAGTTCTTATGCTTGTTCCTTCTCATGGAGAAACTGTCTCTTCTTGTATTTGAATTTACTTTCATTTGGATGGGACTTTTAACTTTTTTTGTTTTTATTTTTCCCCCTTGAGAGTGTGAGTATATCATATGTTGCCTTTGGTTGTTTGGCTTCAATTTTGCGTGCTTTCAGTAGGCCAAGCCTCTGTATGAGTTCCTTAGTTATATTTAGCATTGTGCAGTGGCTTTCTCAGATGCTGATTGTAGTAGAGATGTAGTGGGTATATGAGTAGGCTCACAGCCGTCTTCAATACTGGGATAACAGATGTGTCCAGAAGCTTAGTCCATTCTCAAACACTGTGCACTTCTGGAAGCAGGTAATAAATTGCCTTGTACATTTCAACCTCTAGGGCAAGTAGGTGGCACTTACAGGTAAGAGGCAGCTGCACAGAAGCTGATGGGTAGGTGTTTGAACTTTATTTACTGTGAGTTCTTCTCTATTATCTCAGGTGATGGACTAGACTGTGGTAGGAAAGTGATCCACTTCCCTATCACATCCCTGTCCTGAGGGTTGTGACTCTCAGTTCAATCAAACCCTGTCATCTGTCTCCAGGCCACACTTTTGCTGAGATCTACAGAAAACGTCTTTCCAACAACTCTCTACCTAGGTGCTTTTGGAGCAGAACCTACTCCCTCAGCTGGAAACCCATAGCTTTGCAGCTCACTTGTTCTCCTCTGCAGGGAGCACTGCTGCTCCATGTAGAGAGGGAGGGGTGTGCTGCCCTTTGGCTTGTGTAGGTGAGTACCCACTGCGGTGTTGCTGGCAACGTGGGTCAACTGGACCTCAGTACCCTGGGAGAGGGCTCATGAGCCAGCAGTCATGGACTGGGTTAGGTAATCCCAGGTTCCCAGGTCCCTGGATGGCATGCTTGAGTCCTGGGGGCACCAGACCAAGACCAGATTGGTGCTGGCTGTGACAAGGAAGGGCAGGGTGATCTTCTGGTCTAGAGGAATGCTCAGGCAAGGGAAGGGCAGAGGCACTGTGAGCCTGTCTGTGCAGGGCAAGCTGTTCTCAGTGAGATTAGCAGAGGTAGGTATCTGTGGGGCACACAAGCTGGTGACTCCTCTCTCCCTGAGCAGTGACAGTGCTCTCTGTTTGTCCAGGGCACAAAGGCACCCAGATTCCCAGCTCCCTCCCTGGCCCTGCAGCAGCAGAGGTGGCGGAGGCAACTCCTATCACTTGTGCTGGGCTTCAAGATGGGTTGCAGGCTGCCACTGGAATGTTCAGGCAGGGCAGGGGCAGCTGTAACACACACCTGCCTGCAGGGAGAGTAGGCTCCTCCTGGCAGAGGTAAGCCTCCATGGCAGGGAGTGCTCACCCCGCCCTCCCTCAGCAGAGATGGTACTTTTTGTCCTCATGCACCCAAATCCCCAGCTCCCTCACTGGCCCAGCTGCAGCAGACATGGCTAAAGAAGTTCAAACTGCTATGTGGTGGGCTCCTAAAATGGCGACAGGCTGCCGCTGTAATGCTCAGCTGGAGGAGGGACAGGTGTGCCACACACTTGCAGGCTGCTGCAGGCACAGATTGCTTACCCTGTCTTCCCTCAGCAGCAGCTACAGTTTCTCTCTTCGAGTGCACAAGAGTGCCCACTCCTCCCACCCGCTCCTTTGGTGGCCCTGTAACTGGGCCTATAGCAGTGTGGGTGGTGGCCCCAGAGCAGGATAGAGACCTCTGGGGGCTATGCTTTCTGAATGGCTCAGGGATCAAGAGCCTGTGGGACTCTGCTGCTGCTCAGGACTCAAGTCTGTGGGGCTTCACCCGAGTTCCAGCAATGCTGCTGTGTGCTCTCTGGGTAGCTCCTTGCCTCAGTCTGGGGGCCTGTGAGGGCATGGGGATTCTCCCCTAGTTAGGATTTTCTTTTACATTAAAAAAAAATTCAATATATTAAGGGAGTACAAACATTTTTGTTACATGGATACCATAATATAATGCTTAAGTTGGGACTTTTAGCATACTCATCACCATAATAGTGTTCATTGTACCTGATAGGTGAGATTTTGCCCTTCACCCCCAATCCACCCTCCCTCCTTCTTGGTGTCCAATGTCCTTTACATTTCTATGTGCCTGTGCGCCCACTGTTTAGCTCCAAATTATTAGTGAGAACATGCGGTGTTTGTTTTTCCATTCCTGAGTTACCTTGCTTAGGATAATGGCCTCCATTCAATTCAAGTTGCTGCAAAAGACATTATTTCACTCCTTTTTATGGGTGAGTAGTACTCCATGTTGTGTGTGTGTGCATGTGTGTGTATACACACATTTTATTTATCCATTCATGAATTGATGGGCACTTAGACTGATTCCACATCTTTGCAATTGTGGGTTGGGCTGCTTTTTAATAATGGTAATTCTGACAAGGTTAAAGTGATATCTCATTTTGGTTTTAATTTGCATTTCTCTAATGATTAGTGATGTTGAGCATTTTTTCAGGTTTATTGGCCATTTGTCTATCTTCATTTGAAAAACTTCTATTTATGTCTTTGCCCACTTTTTAATGGGTTGTTTGTTTTTTCTTGCTGATTTATTTGAGTTCTTTGTAGATCCTGGATATTAGCCCCTTATTGGATGTATAGTTGTGAATATTTTCACCCATTCTGTAGGTTGCCTGTTTACTGTGTTATTTCCTTTGTTGTGCAGAATATTTTTAATTTAATTAAATACCATTTATTTTTGTTATTACTATATTTGTCTTTGGGTCTTAGTCATAAATTGTTTGCTTAGGTCAATGTCTAGAAGAATTGTTCCTATGTTTTTTTCTAGAATTTTTATGGTTTCATGCCTTACATGTAAGTCTTTTATCCATCTTGAATTATTTTTTATATGGTAAGAGATAGGGGTCCTGTTTCATTCTTCTGCATGGGGCTATCCAGTTTTCCCAGCACCATTTATTGAATAGGGCTTCCTTTTCCCAGTGTATGTTGTTGTCTGCTTTGTCAAAGGTCAGTTGGTTGTAAGGTAGATGGATTTATTTCTGGGTTCTCTATTCTGTTCCATTGGTCTGTGTCTCTGCTTTTTTACCAATTCCATACTGTTTCTGTTACTATAGCCTCGTAGTATAACTTGAAGTCAGATAACATGATACTTCCAGATTTGTTCTTTTTGCTTAAGATTGCTTTGATACTCAGGCTCTTTTTTTTTTTTTTTTCAGGCCTTAAGGAATCCAGAATCAGGCTCTTTTTTACTTCCAAATTAAGCATAGAATTATTATTATTTTTTGTAGATTCATATTTCCTTCTGGTATTATTTTCCTTTTGTCTGAATGACTTTCTTTAATTTCTTCTGTGATCTTTCAGCTTTTGTATATCTGAAAGAAACTTTATTTCACCTTTATTTTTTAAAGATATTTTCACTGAGTCCTAGGGTTTTTTAGTTTAATATTATACTTTAAAGATAGTCAATTGTCTTCTCTTACATTGCTTTTGATAAGAAATCAGCTGTCAAGCTTTTCTTTATTACTTTGTGTGTTGATTTTTAACTCTTTTCCTTGTTTTTATATATTTTGTATTTAGTACATTTTCAAATTTACTAATCTTTTCTTTTATAAAATCTAATCTATTAATCTCATCCAGTTTATTTTTCATCTCACATTTTGTAATTTTCATTTCTAGTAGCTCAATTTGTGTCTTTTTATGTCTTCCATGTCTCTTCTTGATGTTTTGAACATGCGAAACCAGCCATAATAATTGTTTTAAATGTCCTCGGCTGCTACTTCTAACATCTATGTTAGTCTGAGTCAGTTTCAATAAATTAATTTATCTGCTCAGTATGAGTTGTATTTCTCTGCTTCTTTGAATTCTAGTAATATTTGATTGGATGCTAGACATTTTGTATTTTACTTTATGGGCTACTGTGTATTTTTACTTTCCCATAAATGTGCTTTTCTTTTGTTCTAGGTTGTAGTCATGTTACCTGTAAATAGTTTGATCCTTTGAAGTCTTGCTGTTAAGATTTGTAAGACAGGAATAGAAAAGTTATCAATCTAGGGCTAATTATTTCCCATCACTTAAGAGGCTTTCATGTACTCGACCCAATGCCCCATGAATCCTCTGGGTTTTTAGTCTGGTTTCTTGCATTGTCTTAGCACCAGGCACTCTTAGCTCTAATCATTTCAAATAGTTTTTATCCCAGCCTTGGTTAGTTTCCTCATATGCATGTGCTTATCAGTATTCAGTTCAATACTCAAGGGGAAATTACTACTGATCTCCAAAATTCTCTCTCTGTGAAGCTCGCTCCTTTCTGGTACTCCATTCTGTCAATTTGTACTGCCAAACTCTCCTGTCCTTCTCCTCAACTCGGGGAGTTCAGTGGGCTCCACATGGGTCCCCCTCTCTCAGCCCTTGCACCATGGCCTGAAAACTTTCTCAAGGAACTAAGCAGGGGCAGTCATAGTGCTCACTTCATTTGTTTCCCATCTCTCAGGGGGCACTCTTCTTCATTGTCAGATATGCAGTGTCTTGCAAACTGTTGTTTTATATATTTGGTCCATTTTTTGTTATTGCAGGTGGAAGGTTAAATATGGACCCTGTTCCATCTTGGATGGAAGTAGAAGTCTTTATACTAATAGCTTCATTTTTGTGAGTAGAATTATTTTACATTTGAGATGGGAGAGGAATGGAATTCTGGAAGTCATACTCCCTGCCCTAAAGGAGCTTACTGTCCTTCAACATTTCTCAGCATCAGAAATGTATTTGGCTTCTCCTTTGCTAGCACACTCTTTGGCATCCAGTTGGGTCCTTGATCTGCCTTTATGTAATGCTGTAGCTTTCTGGGAATTATGCTTCCTGGTTATGCATTGGGGGTAGAGAGTCAAAGGAAGCCTAATATTATTAACTAATGACATAGCAATAGGGCATTTCATTATAAAATAAACTCCAGAAAGATTTTTAGAAAAATCATTCAGAACTATCTCTTTCTATCTGGACTACATAGGCCTGTAGCATAGATGAAAGGCAACATTATTTTATGTGTGCTCTTGCACTCCATAGTCTTTGTCCTCTGCTCAATAATACCTCATTTGATGATGATAGTATTAAAAAACAGAGATATATATTCATTTATCCAGTAGATAAATGTTTATTGAGAACCTACTATGTGGCAGGTACTAGCAGGCACATTGACTCAGGTTGAATATATATGCTTTTCTCTAGCATTATTACTTATATATATTATTACTCTTTGCTGCATTATGGAATTATGTATATGAATGTCAATCTCCTTATCTGATTTTTAAGCTTATTTCATTCAAAGATCCTGCCTTATTTTACATCTGTATATCCCACATAGCACTTAGCACCATTCCCGGAATCTAGAAAGGGTTCAATAAATGGTTGCAATTTGGAATGAACTTTTAAATACACATGTACATTTGTGTTTTTTAATACGTAGATATACACCCTACTTGTCTGTGAATTCCTTTGTTTCTGCCTTGCCCCTTTCACACAGGAAACAATTTTAAGGAAATAATGCAGTTCTTTGTAAAAATCATTCCTTCTGAGCAGTAATGGTTGCTGCTCTGCAAGTTTAATCAAATCAAAGCAAGAGTCCCCCAAGAGGTCCTGGTTATTTAATTTAAAAAGAAGAAGGTTTTATTTCTTATAAATATGAATCCTTATGCAAGGAACATGCTTGGGAATGACTATATTAATCATTTAATAGGACATAACCATTCTTGTGGATGTACACTACAGTTTTAGGTTGAAAGGCAGCAAAGGAATTCCAGACATATATCAGTACTACCTGTTTTCCCCAATGCCTTTCAGCTCAGACTAAATGAGAAGAAATGAGGGCTTTTAAAGAAAAGTTTTCAGCAGAGGTTATTTTCAGCTTTATTTAGGCTCTATTGACTTATCCATTTAGTTATTTTATAAATTTTACCAGGGCTAGGGACTGTTTTTTTGTCTCCATCTTTATCTTCTCCATATACTACTCTGCACACGTTCAGGGCTTTATCAATGGCTCTTTTTTTGTCCTAATCTCTCAGGTTCACAGGGAGGTCTGATCAGTCTTAAGGATAAAAGACTTTGGGGAATACCAGGATGGGCTTATTGCTTGAAATTAATTTTAAATTTATAGAGTTACCTGTGCATATCAAAACCTCCCTCAAAACATAAGGCTGACATTATTCTTATCCCCAAAATATTACAAGGAAAAAAACCACACACCAATATTTCCCATGAACACAAATGTAAAACTCCTTGATAAAACAGTAACAAATTGAACTGAGTAATTTATAAAATAAATCCAGTATATAAAAGGATTTAATGCAATCCCAATCATAATCATATCAGGCAACTGTTGAGAAAATTGATAAGCTGATTTTAAAATTTACATAAAAAATATTAAGCACTAAGACTAGTCAACATGGTTTTGAAAAAGAAAATGTTATGCTAACACCTGCTTGATTTCACAATTTATTATAAAGCTATCAAGATAGTTTGGTGTTGGTGTAAATATGAACTTTTAGAAAATTGGAACATAATAAGGATTCCAGAAATAGACCCACATGTATATGGTCAATTGAATTTTGTTAACAAAAAGTCAATATAATTTAATGGAATAATAGTCTTCTGCTTTTGTTTTTGATTCTATGGTGCTGGAACAACCAGATATTTTATACAGGGGCAGGGGGCAATGAGCCTCAACCCTTAATACCATAAACAAAAAATTAATGCAAAATATTTATCCTATAAGAAAACATAGGAGAAAAATCATCATGAGAGGCCAGCAAGTTTTCATCTGTAGCCTTCTTGTGGCAGGCAGAATAACAGCCCTCTAAAGATGTTCACATCCTAATCCCACCAGTCTGTATGTTAGGTTATATGACAAAAAAAGAATTAAGGGAGAAGATGGAATTAAGTTTGCTAATCAGCTAACCTTAAAGTAGGCAGGTCATCCTGGATTATTTGAGTGGGCCAAATATAAAATCAAGGGTCTTTAAAAGTGGAAGAGGGAGGCAGGAGAGCGAACCAGATGGCAGTGTGAGAAGGACATGATCCGAGGTTGCTGATTTTGAAGATAGAAAACGAGGCCATCAGCAGAAGAATGCAGGTGCTCTCTAGAAGCTGAAACAAGCAAGGGCGTGCCTTCTCCCTTAGAGCCCCCAGGAGGAAACACACCCTGCTGATACACTGACCTTTGTCTGATGAAATCCATTTTTGGACTTCTGGTCTACAAAGGTGTGAAATTGTAAAATTGCATTGCTTTAAGCTACTAAGTTTTCGGCAGTCTGTCATGGCAACAATAGAAAATTAATATACTCCTGCTTAGAATAAAATGTCAGGCAGATTCTTAGACAGACATGGTCATGTTCTGCACCATAGGACTCCTAATCCCGATCTAGCCACGGCTAATCGACACGTGGAGAACATCTCAAATACAAGCACCGCATGTATAGTTTGGCCAGTGGCCCATCAGATGTTGATTAAATTGAGTCAATAAGAGGTTTTTTTTTTCCCCCCCTTGGGCCTTTGAACTTTGAGATATGAGAGAGTCAGAATTAAGTAGAAGAAGAAGAAAGAAATAGACTCAGGGAATCAGCTATGGAGAGAGTAACTGAGTCATACCAATGGCAGGGATGGGGACACGGGGGTTGCCGTGAATAGCTGGTTGCCTTCTTCTGTGTGGTCAGTTAGTGGCCTATTTGCCGAGTCACCAGAATTCTGCTCGATCACACAGCTTTTCTAGACTCAGTGACACCCAGGCATAGGGAGAAATCACTGCTATCCTTACATCCAGATGTAATGAATTCCCTCCAGCTGTGAAATTCCCTCTACTCCTAGGGCTAACCTGAGTGAACATAATCATTTTTTGCAAGCAATAGAGCTTAAATAATGTTAGTGCCAGAATTTTAAAGGCTCTCAAGTGTCAGTGCTTCACCAGGAATTGTGTAGAATCCTCATGCTTTGTATTTATTTTTTAATTTTAGTTAAAGAATGGCCTAAGCAGCTGTAATAAAGACCACAAGTAGAGAAGTTCAATTAAGTTACAAGTTCATGTACTCCTCATTTAACAGTCCAAAGTTAGGCTGCCAGCCATGGGAGGTCAGACGGTCCTACAAGATCTTCCAGGAACCTCTGTTCCTGCTACCTTGCTGCTTTACCATCCCTTGGGGGTGTTTTCTGTCTCCACATACTCGGCTCTGGCTTGATCAGCACCACAACTGCCTTCTAGGCCAAAGAAAGAGGGGAAGCATAAAAGCAGATTGTAAGTATTTATTTCTAAGGAAGTTGTACATATCGCTTGTGCTTCCTTTCCTCTGGGGACAAGCTAGTCAATGGCTGCCTCTCTAAGGTTGGCTGAGAAATGCATTCTGTGGTTTGGTAGTGATGTGACCTCAAATATCAGGGAAGGGAGAATCCTCGTCTTGAAAGCAGGAAGAAAGAACATTGGGAAACAATCATTAGTTTCTTCCGTGGTTTCTAATACCCATTTGAAAATATTACTGTTTAATACAATATGCTAGGTCCCTGTCATGCCAAGAAAAAAAATTGTTAAGCCCGTAACACAACCCTTACCCTCCACTGGCTTATATCCTAGGGAAGCGGGCTGACACATTATAATTCACTGTGAGTGTGTGATATTGCCGTAACAGGGAAGGTACAGGTGCTATGCGAGTATGCAGAGGAGATGCTCAACCCAGAATTATGCCACTAGAAAGAATGCCCTGTTCTAGCTTTTCCTGAAGGTTTAGTAGGAAGCTGGGCAAAAGATATTTGGGAAAGATTTTTAGGGTAAATAAAAGTACATGCTTAAGTTTTGCGGTGAGAGAGAGCATACTGAATTAAAGAAACCGAAAAAAGGTTAGTGACTCTCCTATATCATTCTAACACATTTTAAGTGAATCATTCATTGTTTTCAATAAAGCATTTTTAGTGCCTATTATATACTAAGTGCCACTCTGGGCAATGGCAAACTGAGAGTTAGAAGACCTTCTTTTTTTTTTAAACCAAGAATCGCCATTCTGTCACTGTGTGAATTTGGGTAATTTACCTCTCCATATTTCTTTTTTTTCTTTTCATTAATTAAATAAGATTAGACTATCTAATTTTTCTCCCAGGTAAAATATCCAATAACAAATCATTTCACAGCTATCTCATTCTGACTACACTCTCAACACTTACAGAACTGCTAGCAGATTAGATGTATTATACAAATACAAAATCTCACAGTCCATATAATAATGAAGGGCTATCCTGATATAAGGTCAGATTATATAAGATTACATTATATGCAATAGTAAGATTAGCAAACAGTGATAGAGAACAGGCTCTGTTCTAACTATTTTGCATGTTAATCTATTGAATCCTTATAAGAATTGTATGTGGCAGGAACAATTATTATCTTCATTTTTCAGGTAGAACTGACTTTCCCAGGGTCAGGAAGATGGTGAAGGCAGTATTTGAACCCAGACAATTTGGTTTGAGTTTTTGCTCCTAGCCTCTCTATACAAAACCCTGACATACCCGGCATATTAGTATTGGACAACAAAGTCATTTGGTTTCTGAGAATTGAATAGCCCTCTTTTTTCTTCTTTCATATTGAGTCCTCATAATATCTGGTACTTGCTAGATGGTCATATATCACTGTATATAGTGAATGTCTTGTAAATTGGTGATAATAATTAGGAAACATTAATTAGGATAATATTTAAAATTTGATTATGTTTTGGGGGTGATGAAAATGTTCTAAAGTTGTTAGTGGTGATAGTTGCATAATTTTGTTCATGTAATAAAAATCATTGATTTGTAACTATAGGTGGGTGCACTGTATGATATGTGAATTGTAGGTCATTGAAGTTAAATAAAAGACAAATATGAAACTCTATACTTCATGAATAAATAGTATTTTATTTTTAAAAAATCATGCTTTTCTTTGAACCATATGCAACCCAATCTGTAGGAAATATGGTTCAGGAAGTCAATTGTCATAGTCAGTTCAAGCTGCTATAACAAGTCACCATAGATGGGGTGGCTTAAACAACAAGTATTCTTTCTTACAGTTCTAGAAACCGGGAAATTCGAGATCAAGGTATGGGCAGATCTGGTGTCTGGTGAGGGCCTGCTTCCTGGTTTGTAGATGGCCATCTTCCCATTGTGTCCTCACATAATAGAGAACTACCGTGTTACTGTGTTTCCCCCAAAATAAGACATACCCATAAAATAAGCCCTAGCAGGATTTTTAAGCATTTGTGCAATAAGAAGCCCTACCCTGAAAATAAGACCTAGTGATGGGCAGGGCTACTCCGTATCTCTGCACAACCCATGCATTTCGTCGAAGAGCGGTCAAGAAAACAAGCAGCCCTTCTCATCTGCCCCATGAGAGCTCTATGGCCCAATGAGAGATTGGGGCCAGTGGTTCTAAAGGAAATAGAATCACAAGAAATTGAGGATGGAATTTGGGGTTTGGAGAGTTATGATGATGTTCCAGAAGATGATGACTTAACTATATTTGAATAAACGTAGATTTTTGTACCGTACTTAAAAGAAAGAACACATCCCCTGAAAATAAGCCCTAGGGTGTCTTCTTGAGGAAAAATAAATGTAAGACCCTGTCTTATTTTTGGGGAAACACAGTAGCTAGCTTTCTGGCCTGTCCTAATAAGGGTACTGCTGTGGTCTGGATGATGGCATCCCCTCCAAAATTCCTGTTGAAACTTAATCCCCAGTGTAACAGTATTAAGAGGTGTGGCCTTTGGGGGGTGCCCTCATGAATGGGATTAGCCCATTACATTATAAAAGGGCTCAAGGTTGGAGGGAGTGCTCTTTTGCCCTCCACCTTCTGTCACGTGAGGACACAGTAACCAAACATCACCGTGGAAGCAGAGAGCAGCCCTCACCAGACACTAATGCTGGTGCCTTGATCTTGGACCTACAGTCTCCAGAACTGTAAGAAATAAATTTCTGTTCTTTATAGATCACCTAGTCTTAGCATGACTGGAAGGTGGGAGGTGTTGTGGATGCTTTTTCCCTCCATTCCCTGGATGGGCCCCTTTTCAGGGGCTCTTCTTAGCCGTGGAGGCCTTTATGCCTCCAACTGAGCTGTAGATATCCTCCCCCACCTCTCCCCCCTAGTTCTAGTGCTGGGTGGTGGGTGTGAGAGAAGCGAGTGAGGATGAGGAGCTGGTCTGGTCCTGGATGACATGCTTGAAGAATGTTCTAGATCATACCTGGAGGAAAATGGGGAGTCTGGAGAGGGGTTTTGACACCTGAATAAGTTGGGATGAATAGCCTAGGTAAGTCTGAATAACTATCTCCTAGTATTTGAAGCATTGTCTTCTGGAAGAGAAATTAGACTCAAATAGCTCCAGAGAACAAGTCTATGAGCCTTAAACGAAAGTTACATGGGGGGAGATTTCTGAAGACCAGCAATATGCCTTCGGATATAAAATCAAAATATAAAATGAAAGAAAGAATAAAACAGCATGAATGGGGCCCACCCCAAATTTCCACCTTTTAAGCCAAACCCAGCTTAAAATACTACTTTCAAAAGCTTACCCTTTGCCCTGCAACTTAAAGACAGTTCTACATGACATGGACAAACCAGAGATGAGGCATGCTGACAAAAAATGCCCTGGGTCGAATTCTGCAAAGTGCAAATTTGGGAGCCTGAATTGTTTTTGTATGTCTAATTCCAGGTGCCTTTAAAATTAACGTCCCCTACCCTGACCAAGTCAGTGTAAGGCCTCAGAACCTTGTATACAAGAGCAACCTGGCTCAAAGCAGCTGATGCTTCTAAGAAACTCCCCAAGAGGGAACATGAAATATTACAGCTTCAGTCTCTTCAAAGCTGACATCAGCTACTCACAGAAAAGAAATGCCAAACCCTAAAAATATGGCTACATCTAGTGCAAGTTCCTTTTTGCAAATATTTTCTTAAGTAATATTTTCTAGAAGAAGAACATGAACAGACATTTGCAAGAAGAAGGGAACATGTGACCCCCAAATGCTATAAATGTAAATTTGGACTAGGAGTGGAATATGTATTTGAGGTTTTATTTTACACCAGGTAGCAATTACATATTGTATGGCCTCAGGCCACATAGATTTCTTATCAATAAAATGAGCTGTAATTAAATCCTGTTTTCCAACATATGTCCTTGGACCACATAGATCACCCAGGGTACTTATAAAATTGCAAAACGTGGGCCCCACCCAAGACCCACTGAATCGGCATTTTTGGAGGTAAAACCTAGGAATCTACATTTTCCATCAACAGCCCAGGAAATTCTGATGCACGCCAAAGTTCGAGGATTACTGGATGAGGGAGTTCCTAATATCCGTTTCACCTGAGCATGTTCTCATGCAATGATTTCTCATCTCGGTGGAGGACCTGGAGTATCTTTCAATGGAGGTCTGGCCTTGCATCTGACCCGTTGGGAAGAGGCCTGCTGTGACCAATGGTTGGTTTGCAATGGACAGAGGGATTCCCAGGAGGCAGGACTTCCAGTTTTAAAACCAGGCCAGCCCGGCTAGAATGAAGCAAATTGGTCGCCCCACAGGACCCAGCTCGAGTGCTTATTTGTTCCACTGCAGAGACCTACCAGTGCCCAAAGATGCCAGCCACAACTCTGTGCAAGCCACACACTCACAACTGCGAAGTATTTCCCTGGCACTCTGTTTAGCAAAAGGGCAGGCAGCCGTTGCTGTGCCCACAGTGTGCCCAGCCCCCGGTGTGAGGATCAGCCCGGAAACCACGTTGCCTACCCATTTGCTCCCAGCAAAGATGGGGGGGTGTCCTTCCATCTCAGGGAGTTGCCAGGGAGGCTGCGCCCAGCCGCTCCCAGCCATCTGCACAGCCCGTAAGCTCAGCAAACGTGAGTCATCGCTGCTGCATCAGCGCAAACCACCCAGGAGGAGTCCGACCTCCGCCTATTTCTAGAGAGGCATTTAACGAAGACTGACCTAATTCAAGCAAAAATAGGTCTTGATTAGTGTGTGACTAACCTGCTTATTTTTCTAATTAAAAAAGAGCCTTTCTTTCCATGCTTACTGACTAGATTGCCATGCTTGGTAATGGTAAAGTTGCCATTTACCATTTTTCTCCTCCTCCTTTCCCTTCCAGACCTCTTTTCTCTCCCCACCCCCACCCCCCATCTCTCTGTCTCTCTTTCTCTCTCTCAAATTTATGCTGGTGACCAATTACAATGCCTGAGAACCTCTGGAACTTCCTCGGTCTTGCAGGCCAGCTGCCATTCAGACTTCGTCATTGCCCAGATCTGAGAGGCAGCTGCTTCTGCCCCACAGAGACCAGCTCCGTCCTGTGCAAAGACCCCCGCAGGTCCCCTTGGTCTGGAGCCAAGTGGCTCCAAGCCCCGGGCTGGGACGTCTGCTAGCTCCCCTAACTCCCCCTCAGTGGGCGGCATGCCCAACCCCCCCCCGCTCATGCCCGCGCAGGACGGCTTAATCTTAAATGGATTCTAAGAATCAGGGAAGGATTTTAAACTTGGCTGAGTCTGTTCCCATTTACGGTCTGTCTACTACGACCCTCCCCTCTTGTGATGACACGCCCCACAGTCAACAAAGCAAAAGAAAAGTGACAGAAAAAAAAGAGACAGCTTCCGAAGACCTGCAAAATAAGAAAGAAAGGCGATCTGGCAGGTCTGGGCTGGAAATCCAGCAGGGAAATAGAGTCCCAGGTGAAGCAATTGAATAGCACAGGCGGAGATGTCAAGTGGAATCGGTTAACCAAGTTTACCTCAGCACCGAGGTTGCTTCTCCTGAGACAAATATTTGAGGTGAATTTCACTTTATGTTTAAGATGTGCTCCTGGAAATTGCTTATGAATCAGTTTATTATAGACACAATCCTAATTTTAAACACATAAAGAGACCACTATTGTTTTTTTAAAATTTATTTTAGCATATTAAGCAGGTACAAATGTTTAGGTTACGTGTATTGCCTTTGCCCCACCCAAGTCAGAGCTTCAAGCATGCCCATCCCCCAGACGGTGCACGCCGCTCCCATTAGGGGTGAATATGCCCGTCCCCCCCTCCCCCCACCTGACTGACACCCGATGAATGTTACTACTCTATGTGCACGTAAGTGTTGGTCAGTTAAGTCAGTTAATACCAATTTGATGTTGAGTACATGTGGTGCTTGTTTTTCCATTCTTGTGATACTTCACTTAGAATGGACTCCAGCTCAATCCAGGACAATACAAGAGGTGCTAGATCACCATTGTTTTTTGCGGCTGAGTAGAACTCCATGGTGTACATATACCACATTTTATTAATCCACTCATGTGTCGATGGGCACTTGAGTTGTTTCCACATCTGTGCAATTGTGAATTGTGCTGCTATAAACATTCGAGTGCAGATGTCTTTTTTATAGAATGTCTTTTGTTCCTTTGGGTAGATGCCCAGTAATGGCATTGCTGGATCAAATGGCAGTTCTGCTTGTATCGCTTTGAGGTATCTCCATATTGCTTTCCACAGAGGTTGTACTAGTTTGCAGTCCCACCAGCAGTGTATGAGTGTTCCTATCTCTCCGCATCCATGCCAAAATTTGTTTTGGGACTTTTTGATCAAGGCCATTCTCAGTAGAGTTAGGTGATATCTCATTGTGGTTTTGATTTGCTTGCACTTCCCTGATGATTAAAGATGATGAGCATTTTTCATGTTTGTTGGCCATTATTCTATCTTCTTTTGAAAAGTTTCTGTTCATGTCCTTTGCCCACTTTTTGATAGGGGTATTTGATTTTTTTCTTGCTGATTTTCCTGAGTTCTATATAGATTCTAGTTATCAGCCGTTTATTGGATGTGTAGCTTGCAAATATTTTCTCCCTTTCCGTAGATTGTCTGTTTGCTCTCGTGATAGTTTCCTTGGCTGTGCAGAAGCTTTTTAATTTGATCAGGGTGCATTTCCTTATTTTTATTGTTGCTGTGATTGCCTTTGGGGTCTTTTTCATAAATTCTTTCCCTAGGCCAATGTCTGTAAGAGTTTTCCCAACATTTTCTTCTAGAATTCTTATAGTTTCGTGCCTTAGGTCCAGTTCTTTGAGACGATTCATTAGTGGCCCTCAGGATAAACAGAGCAGAGGTCAAAGGGCTCATCTCCTGGGAAGGGGCCCCTGCTGGCTTCTGCAGCGTGGAGCTCAGGGATGCACTCTGGCTGGACTGCGATTGGCTGGGGAGGGGTGGGGCTTAGGGTGACAAATGAGAACCGTGCTCCAGCCCGGAGGCGCTGCCCCACACCGCCTGCCACCAGGGGGGACGTGGTGTGACCTCAGGCTTGATGAGGTGTGCCCGCCGAGACGATCCTCAGCACTTCTTGATGTGAACCTGTCCCAAGAATTGCGTCAGTGTTTTATGTTCATGCGCTGAGGAGATAATGAGGCTTCCAGAGGGTCTGCTGTGACCCTCAGCCACTCACATTGCCATTGCTAGCTGTGTGCACCCCAGCGCACACTCAGGTGGCAGAAGCCTGTGTCTTCGTCCTGGAGAAGATTGTTATTTCTTTTATTTCTCTGACTGTCCTGACTCTCTTGTTTATCTTTTAGGTGAGCAAACCTGGTTTGGTTGACCTGTCTGACGTCTGAGTCTAGCCTCCCCATGATTTAATACTTGCTACTTGCCAGGGCAGGGGTGTGAGGGCCACACTCCACCTGTGGCCGACCCGGCCTCCAGTCAGTCTCCAGCCCCATCCCTTACCCAGCTCTCTCGGCGCTCTGCCCTTGAACTAGAGCGAGCTGCTTCCTCACCCGCTTCTACCTGGCACCCTCCCCTTCAGGCTATGGCCCAGCTCTGTCACTAGGCCTCAGCCCAAATACTGGTTCTCCCTGGAAGCCATTTCTGACTCCTCAGGTCACTCCCAGGGGCTTCCATAGTACCCTGAAAGTTCGCCACCCTAGTAAGGATCACACCGTGGTGCGCTGGTTTGTTCTTTTATCTGTACCTTCCACGAGGCTACGGATATCTTGAGGACACTACTATAGCTGGCTTGTTTATTACTGAGACCCTAGTGCTTGGTGCCACAGTAAGTGATTAATAAATACCATGTCGTGAATGAGTGAATTGACTCATAAAAAAAGCAATGAATGTCTGCACCACACACGTACTCTGTGTGTGTGTGTGTGTGTGTGTGTGTGTGTAATCTCTAATCCTAAATAGAACCATGCAAGGTTTGTCCTGTTATCCTAATTATACAGTTGAAAAAATCAAGGGTTAGAGGCTAAGTAACATGGCGGGGTTACTATTCAATGCACAGCTGGAATTTTTACCCAAGACTACCTAATGCTCTATGTCAGCCTATTTATTGGGCTGTATTTATGTAAGGTGCCCTTCTCTCCTCTGCACCCCTCTCGGCCGTCCACACTGTGTTCCCATCCATGGCAAGCCATCTGGCCTGGGGGCAGAGGGAGCTGTGTTTGCAGTGTGCCGAGAGCTCAGCCTGGACTCTGTCCTTCATTTCCAGGTCTGAATAGTTTGATCTGACTGTCACAGCTCTTTGAACTCCATTGATACAAGTAGCGTTGTTTATGCTTCGACTTCCCCTGATATGTTCTGGGACTGTGGCAGGGATAAAAAGGGGCTCTGAGGTGGAGCTGGGGGAGGTGTGCACTCTGAGATTTTTGTGTGCCCTTTTCATGGGAGAGGGCCCACAGCTTCCATTAGACTTTCCAAGCAGTCTTCTGGACACATTAGCAAAAGAGCTTCCTGGGGTGTGTCTCAGTTTTTTGGTTTTTGTCTTCTCTTCTTTTTTGGACAGTCGTGCTGGGGTAGCTGAGGCCAGCTCGAGAGCCTACTATGGCTGTCCAGATTCACAGGAGACCTCCTTGACTTCTGGAAAACCCATTTCAGAGTTTTTCTAAATCTCAAATTCCTTACAAATGAAATAGACTGGGTCAGCCTCAATACCTTCTGGGTTCTTGCTCAGCCATTCCGGGTTCTGTAATTCCCATGTGTTGTAGAATCATTTAGATCAGCAGATGAAGGCTGTAGTTATTATTTTATGTACATACATGGATTTGCATGCAGATGCACAAGACAGAGGTCTGGAAGCAATCCCCCCCTCCCCGCGCGCCCCCCCTCCAGGCATGGGAGTCCTACTTCAGGATGGACTCACGGTTGGACTGAAGGTTGACTTCAGTCTCATGTTGTTTTGCCTTGTGATACCCTGACTATTCCCCTGGCAATCTCCTATAAAGGGTGGCACAGTTTATTTATGTCCTCAGCTGATGCCTGATGAACTAATCATTCTTTATTGACCACTTAGGAATGGTCTTTAAAAAGAATTATTCTTTTTTTTTTCTTTTTTCTAGTGGAGTAGCAATCAGGCCATTGACCCTGAATTTATGGTTCACTTACATGTGCCATTAATTTGTGCATTGATATTTCAAATTGCCTTGAATATTGTTATGTTTATATGCACACAGTATTTTTAATGTTGCCATTAACTTTATTGCTACTTCCACAATTACTATCTCCACTAATATTTCTCCCATTTTGTTATTAAATGAATATGGAAATTAGAAGTGAAGAATAAGCAAAATTAGGGCTTGTTTCTGAGACAAGAGCAGAGGCATTATTTAAAAATAGTTACATAATAACAATTTGCTTGCTTTTGAAAGCTAATTTATTCCTCTTTCCTTAGAAACCTGTCTGGGGATCAAATTGTCCTCTGTGTTTCATTAAGAGAAGGGGGACACGCACCCAGCGCACTCTACTAGTTAGAATGTGGCCCTAACAAGTTCAGTTTCTCAGGTTTGGTGGTTTTGGGGAATGTACTTTTATGCTGTGGTGGTGATGATGATGATGATGATGACGACAACAATGGTGTCACCTGACATATATCAAATGTCTCTATGGGAGAGATACTGGCTGTTCTTTTCATATGCAATGACTTGTTCACTCTGCACAACCACCATAGGAAGTAGTTGCTATTATTGTTCCCATTTTGAAGATGAAGAAGGTGCGTCTCAGGCTAAGTGCCTTGCTCAAGGGCACACAGTAAATGAATGGTGGCACACAGGTTTATTCCAGCATCTGCTGTCATAGCCTATATTCTTTTCCTTCTCTTTGTTATGGGTATTCCAGAGCCATATACACCCATGACTAATCCCAACATTTTGTGCTTAAATGTTTAAGAAACTCAACTCTTGGTCTTTAATTTGGGAATTTCCCAAGCTCATTTGCAAAGGAATGTGGTATACAAGTAAAGACAAGTTTGTAATATCCCAGAGGTTAGGTTTAGGGACATATGGTGTAAATATAACCAATAGATGCTCAGATCATAATACAGAAACAAACGAGAGAGATTCAGTAGTGTCTATTTTTCGGAGTGTTTCCTACTGCTGTTAGCCTGTCAAAGACTGTGGACATGACTTCTAGGAAACCAGAACAAAAATCATCAATCCATATAAATTCCTGACAAACCAACCTTTTCCCAAGAAATCAACTTGTCATGCTATAAACATGTGAAGTTAGGGGTCATCATACTGTGGTTTTCAAACTCCAATTGTGATGGAAGCCATGGGAAAGAAATTATGGTTGAAAAATAACGCAAAATCTGTGTTGGACAGAATCTTAGAGATTTCCAATCCAGTCTCCAAGAACTAAGACCTCCCTGACAGATGGCCACATACCACATTTTGGGATGATTTTAAATCATACTGATTTTACGTAATAAAATTGTATGTCTTAGGGTTCAAGATGAGATCTTCAATCAAACTACAATATAGGGGACTTATCCTGGAATGTTACTTTCTATCTAATTGATAAAAGAAATGTTCAGATTAAAATATACTAAACTCAATACCAGGATTAGAAGATGATGATGTTTCCCTAAGGAAAACCAAACAGTTGTTCTCAGAATGGAGAATCAGACAGACCCCTGGGCATGGGGCTGGCTTCTTTCCCTTCATTCAGGAAACGACTGCAGTGAAATGAAGGAGGAGATGGCAGGAGGAAGGATGGGGACAGTATCCCTGAGAGCCTTGGAGGCAGCTCCTTCCTGAGCTTGGCAGCTAAGCAGCCGCCCTATAGTCCCCTCTCTCTTTGAGAGAGGAGGCTGGTGACAGTTCAAGTCATGAAGCCCTGTACCGTAGGTAGATCCTTGGCCTGCTTTGTGACACTCCTCACCTGCAGATCAGGAAAATATTTTGTCCTGATCAGATAACCTGCTCATCTTTTTCCAGGGAACCAGTTTGTGTGGAGTCTGTTGTTTTTTCTTTCCTCCAAGTCAAAGGGCGTCTTTAATAAAAAAAAAAAAACCTTCCAGGGCCAGGATGTCACTGGAACTTTGAGGGCCTCTGGAATTCCCTCTAACCAGCCGGGCAGACCCCAACCAAATGCCACTGTGGAGCCTGGGGCCAGCTCACCCGGCCACGCTTTGCTCTCGTGGTCTCCCCTTTTGGTAGGAATGAAGAAACAAGTCAAGTGAGGGGAATCAGGCCGATGAATTTTTACAACAAGGTTTTATTTATTTATTCTTTTCTTCGACCCCCCCCCAAAAAAAACATTAAAGTTTTTCATCTTTCTTTTAATTTTAATGGTTTTCCTTTTGGATCCAAACGAGCATCTATGTTACAGGATATCCACCTGGTCAACATGCAGTGCTGAACCCTGGCTTTGGGAGAGCTGCGCCCATGCCCTGGGCGGGCCAGCATCGCTTGCCATTCGAACGCCAGGACTGCAGGGGTGACAGGCTGGCACACTGCAGCGTCGCACGGGGCTTGGCTAGCACGTGGTTTATAAAGGGGGGTGGCAGCGTCTAACAGCCTGAGGCAGAGCACCCAATTTCCCTCCGGATCTCACCTTACGTGCTCATCCCCTAAGAACAAATCAAGGTGGGAATGGCCTGACCGTGGGGCCCAAAGGACAGAGAATGTGGACCCCACAGTCCACCTCCTTGCAATGTTATCCTTTGAGGTTGGTACGAACCCTGCAGAGTTTGAAACCCATTCCTGACAAAGCTCGCCACCCCGTCCCACTCACCAGCCCTTCTTCCCTCCCATGGCAATTATACCACTAGGATGGTTAATGTAACCTCTCCATTATTGGCACTACTATATCGAAGAGTTGCTAAAGTCATACAGATTGTCTTTGGGCCGCTTTAAAGCAAGAACCTCCTTTCTCTCCATCTCCCAGTTCTGGAAAAGATTTTCAGGAATCTATTAATCCTCTGAGACCTTCACATCCACTACCCTAGGTGAGTTTAATGGAAAGAACTTTTCTGAATCCAGTATGGTGCTAAGGAGTTTACTCATAATCTAAGGTGAAAAAGAGCATCCAAGATAAAGATACATCTCTAAGCCTGGCTTCTTCTGGGACTTGCTGGTATTTTCTACCTCAACCTTGTCTTCCCACCATAGATTCTCTTCCTACCCTCCACTCAGTTGTCCCAGGTGTGAAATGCCAAACACACTTGGTGCATTAGATTTTTCTTCTCCATTTGTTTTTCTGGGCAAGTTTCAGATCTTGGACTCAGTTTGAGTGGAGCTGGACTGCTCTCTAATGTCACCAAGAGGAAAATTCCTCTGCAATTGCAGCACTTAGGGTGGCTTTGTATAAATTTTGGCTTGTTCACAAAACACCAGGATAGAAAAACACTGACTAAAGTTCAGCCTGCAGGCTAAGTATATATGTCCCCGTTGGTAGCCACTAAAATTCAATACCTATGTTTTCATTAAATCCGCTGGGATCTGCTTAACGTTCTATAATTCTATATCAAATGTAACTAAGACCACAACTACGGTATACTTTAACTGGCAGCTATATTACATTGTTTAGCCCTCATTTCATATTACCTTTATTTTTTTAAAAACTGATTAATGGCACTTTGAATTTTTGGAGTGTGTTTTTCCTGCTTATCCCTTATGAAGATTTTTTAATAGGTTTGTTTTAAGTGGTGGTTCTTGAGTGGTATAGGCCATTGCCATAAGAAATCAGAATACTGGAAAGAAAACAGTGGAGTCACTAAATAAAGTCAAATTCAGATTTGGCATATTTGACTGGTTTAGACTCCTTTTCAGTTTGGGAGGTCATTCTCTGCATGAACTAAAGGAGAAACGGCACCACCTTGTACAAATTCTAGGCTCTGGTTGTAGAATGGAGAGAGCAGTCCATTCTTTTCTCTGAAAAACTTGCAGAACAAGAAGAGCAAGAAAAAATTTATATTTCCAATGGTTGGAGAAGATGTCTAGGTGAAGATTCTATGTGTTAGCTTATGACAGTCTATGACTGTCCACAAAGAGAAGGTGATACCAGAAAGCTCAGGACATGAAAACTCAACTTCCTGGATTGAAAAAAACAGAATAGCATGTGAAATTACAGCAAATCTTGGATTCAGATTCCATTAAACATGAAGCTTCTTCCAAAAAAAATTAAATGCTTATAGCAATGCCAAGAATTTCATAGGTTCTTCATGGGATATAACAAGTAAGGGATTTTCTAAATGGACTTATAGAGACTAAGTGCTTTAAATTATGTATTATTCACTTACAAACACTTGACACAACCATGAGTTAGCCAAGCATTAAGTATTTCAGTTTTCTTAAGGGAAAGAAAGTAAAGAGATGCTCGCTGAAGGCACAAGTTTTAGTATAGAAGGCTGGAATATAATTTATTATTTTTGACTTCTGATAATTTTCCTTTATCAGATTACTACACTATTTGAAAATTATCAGCACGTAAATTTTGTATTTGTTGGTTAAAGATGTCCTGAAAAAATTATATATTTCCTTGGCTTTCACTGAAGTTTTCAGGCAGTTTTTTTTATTAATCTAGATCATATTTTAAGTCGTTAAAAAGAGAAGAGACAGAGAGACAGAGGCAGAGACCAACTTAGAGACAGAAGGAGAAAGAAGACAAAAAGGAGACGAGAGAGAAAAGGAGCTGGTACTGTAACCTCTGATTTTTTACTCAAATATCTTATTAAATTTGATGGAAATTCATTCCTAAAGAAACAGATTCAGAAAAATTGCAGAGCACAAATTTATCCTTATTTGCTATTCTAGAACAGGTCTGTTACAAAAAACCCAGACACTAGCCAAACAAAAATAAACATAAATCCCTACACCTTTCTATCTGATCTACTCAACTCATTCATACCCCCAGAAATAAGAATTCAAACCTCAAAAGGTATTTACATAGTGACATGGCTTATTATAAAATCTCTTTTCACATTTAGAAGGTCAAGATTCTAACTAACGCCTTTCCTTATAGCATGGGGAGTGAAGGCGGGCAGAAGGAAACAAGGCTACCAAAACAGAAGGGCAGTTTGGGGACACACCAGCCTTTCCAACCATCGATTAGACTTTGCCGTGAGCCCCTTTTGTACTTGTCAAGCAACTGCCTTGAGTTTTGTTCCGAGAAAATTTTCAGGCCCTTTGGGTAGGTTGGGACAATCTGTGATGCTCTTCTCTTTGGCTTGGTGGGATCTCTCTGGGATGCACAAGCCTCAGAAAGGCAAAGCAGAAAGAAGGATTCAAGGAATGAAAAAGATGGCCACCAAAAAACAAAGATAGCTCTGTTGTTAGTCCTCCCGAGCAGTATGTCTGTGCGCTCTGACTAGGGAGCTGCTGCTGACAAAGGCCACCAGCAGTGTGTAGCTGAGTTGAGCTTTCCCTGCATGACCAGCAGAGAAGACGCCAGCTGCTGCCGTGTTTGCGGTAGACCTGGCTATGGTGCATGGGATGGTTCAGACAAGAAAAAAAAACAAAAACCAAAGAAACAAAGCTGCTGGTACAGGCAGTGCTTATTGATGTGGGATCTCTTTGATTAATTTCATGCAAAGTTTAGGTGATAACCCCTGAGTTACTTTTGTTTGGCTTTTGTTAAAACAAGAGCCTCCATGTGGAGATATTTTAAAGATAAATTATCCAAATCTAGACCTGATTCCTTAGAGACTCTTGTCTGGAGTCAAACCATCATGCCCTGCCTGGCCACTAGCAAGGGTCCCACTCCTTCCTTCTGTCCTGCATCATGGAGTCCTCTCCTGCACCTCTTGGGTGGTGCTCAGTGCTCTGGGATCCAGGAGGGAAGGACCTGCAGGTGGGCGAGAGCACTAGTGGGAATGAATCCACCCTGAAGCACTTCTCCTCGCCAGGATTCCTGGCACCCGCTCGTCCCAGGCCTTCACAACAGGCATGAATGATGAACAAAACCAGCAGTACAAATTCCTTAACCTCAGAGTCTCACAACATCCCTGCAAGGTAGAGGGTATCTGCTCCCCTTCTGCTGCACATTTGCCCTTTCTTTACATATAATCTCATAATCTTTATACATAATAACTGAGTTGAGAAAGGAATGGATCTTTCAACTTGTCCCTGCCTCCACCCACTAAGGAAAAACTGTCCAAAAATGAAACATCCAGAGCAGCCTTAATAGAATGAAATATTGAGAATTTTTGTTTTTAAAAAAATCAAAATTAAAATTGTGTTCCATCATTGCAGGAGAAACCCGATTTCATGGCAGTGAGCTTTGATCCAGGATGTGGACATGTCACATACATCCCAGCCACCCAACAGTCCCCACACCTCACACCCTGTTTCAGATCATCTCGTGAAGAGCACCAGGTGAGTTCCAACCCGTATCTCATGAGAACGCGGCATTCCCCAGTGGCTGAGCACGGCAGGGGCCGTCAGGCCAGCAAACAAGCTTGGATTGGATGGAGTTAACCATCTCAGGGGTTGGGTCCGTGCTAACAGGCAGCAAAACAAAGGCTGGGATGGAAAGATAGAGGGCAGAGGGCCCTCAGGCTCACCCCATGGGGTGGATCAGTGTGTAAGGAAGGGAGATGCTGGCTGAGGGCTGGAACACGGGCTCATCTTCTAGTGGCCCCAGAGTGGAGAGGACAAAATCCAGTACACGTGGAGCTGAGCTTCAGGGAAATGTTCTCAGTGATTTCAGTACCCTATGGGGACGCTGAGGGCAGAGGACAAGTGAAGCCCAGAATAGATTCTTTAGAAGAGTGGCGATGAGCTAGAGGGTACCACCCTTTCAGGGGGCAGGTAATTCTATATTGACCCCACCCCCTGTCCAAAGGCCTGCTGGCACTCTGTCCAGGATGTGGGGAGAGAGGGAAAGATGCAGAGAAACAGAAGAGGAGACGGAGATGTGCATGCCCACCGGAAGTCTGTCCGGAGCCTTAAGTGGGGAGCGGGGTATCTAAACACAAACCTAGCTAGAACATCTCTCACCTTGGCTTCTTTTCCTCTCTCCCTCTTTCTCTGAGATGGTGAAGACTAGTATTAGCAAGGGAAACTGAACATATGACTAAAGACTCTTCTGTGGGGACCTCTGATGCCCAAGTTTGATCTCAAACATGGGCTGTCGTCTTCTTTGGCATGGAATTCCTCAAGATGCTGCCGTAACCTTTAATCCAAAGAGAAGCACGGGTTTGAGACCCAAAGGGGCCTCTTCTCAAGGGAAAAGAGCAGAGGCAGAAGGGAAGTCCTGCTCAGCTATGAGGGGGAAGGATGCATTCACATTTATTCAGAGGCAGTAGGAAACCAAAGATTTATGATAATGAGTTTATGACTTAACAGAAAATTCTTTTTTATTTTCTGATCTTAATAGAAGAGTAAGTGCAGGCTTAAGGGAAAAGAAACCCAATTTCTTGGTCAGGAGAAGCTGAATCAAAGAAGTTTGTAAGTTCATTGGTATTAGAAAAACCAGGTGGTTGGTCAGGTGACCCCATCTGCAGCGCTTCACACCACTTTATTCAGGACTCAAATACGTGTGTGTGTGGTTTCAGGGGTCCAGGAAGGTTTCCTGGCACGGTGAATTTACTGCACATACTACCGTTTGCAGGCAGATTCCATTTCTGGTCATTGCTGTCAGCCTACATTTCTCCTACTGTGGAATGGGTTAGGGTCTCCCTGCGATTCCCTTTCTCCAAACACCATGCAATAGACTTGCTGGCTCAGAATGGTTGTCTTGTCGTCGGCCTTTCCCTAGGGAAAGCTGCATTTCCAAGGTGGAAAAAAGCGATTGTGTGCACACAAAGCAGCCCAGAGCAGCACTGTGGCATGAAATGATGCTGAGCAGAGGAAACCTTACAAACAGTACAAGGCCCAGCATCAGTTTTATGTAACGATCATGCCTGTTGGGATCGGGGTGTTACATAGTCACATTCCCAGCTACCTGCCAGCACACGTGTGCTAAGTCAGAGGAAAATAAAGATGGAAGAGAGGGTCTGAGAGCTCTGTCTCTGCCACCTTGGCCTCCTGTCTTGGAGCTACTTTGGTTTGGGGGCTGACCATGGGTCATGAAACTCCATCACTACCCAGAAGAGAAGACAGGGCCATGACAAAGGAGTCTCCAGCTGCATGTCTGAATTTGCCTTTGCGGGGGCTAAAGCAGCTAGGCCTTATTTCCATTTCAATCAAAAAAGAAGAAAAAGGAAACAATGCCATAAGAAAAAAAAAAAAAGGCTCCTTCTAAGAAAAATAACAGCCGCAGGCTGCTCCTACCCACATGGGGGAGCCTATCTGGGCTGGCGGAGGAGAGAAAGTGTGTGTACCCACTGAGGCCTCAGGGCAGGGGCCTCAGAGTCTCCCTGTGGAGGCCTCTGGATGTCGGTTCCACCTGCTCCTGCCTAGGAAAGTTGGGGGGGGCTCTGCCTGGCAGCCTCTCCAGGGCACCTGTCCCCCTGCTGTGATGGTTCTGGGGAGGGACTTAAGATGATGGTGCATTTCCACCAGATAAAGCCAGTCATGTGTTCCCCAAATGGAACTAGGACCAAAGGAGCAGGGGCTCTTTCTCGATGCTTCTGCATTGGGACGGTTAGGAGTGACACGGTGGCCTGAGGCCATCTTCTTCCTCTGGGGAGGGGTGAAGCCTGGTCCAGAGAAATATTCAGGGTGACTTGGGCCCCATCGGAGCCTGCTTTGCCAGAAGGAGCAGCCCAGGTCACAGCTGAGGTATATTTACTAATCACCTTAAAGCATCCTGACAAACTGACCCTCAACCCCAGATCAGCCGTGGGCCCAGCAGACCCTCCTCACAGGAGGGCCCCAGTAGTTCAGCCTCTTTCACTGAAGCTCCTCTCATTTCTACCTACCAGCCTTTCCCATCCTTACAGAAGTCCCTGCCCAGTGACAGGTGGCCCGCATGTGTGTTTTGCCCTCGCCGGGCTTGGCAGAGAGGCCACCGCCTCCCAGGCCAGAGCGTGGCTGCTTTCAGCCGGACGTGCTGGTACAGCCGTAGCACTGGCACACAAGCTGAATCGCTTCTATAGTGGTTGCAAAACAGACTCTCCCTTGAGTCCCTTCAGTGCCCCCAGCATCCCCTGGAACAGCACGGTGGCTCAGCTCCACTGGGTTGCTGCCCTGGCCACACGGGCTGTTACGTGTTTTTAATCTCACCCTTACCAGGACCTCCTCACCTATCCTCACTGACACAGCACCTACCGGGCAGGCCACAGGACTCAAGGGAGGGGGCCCGTCCCCCCACCCCCAGCACCACCGCTGCTGTCGCTTGGATCCTGTCCCTCCTGGTGGGGGCTGCTGGGCTATGGCTTTTCTCACCCAGACCAGCCCTTGCTGCTGTGGCCACAGCGCCTTGCCCGCTTCCTCTCCAGCCGCTCCCCCCCTCGCACCCGATGCTCCTGGCGTAGCCTGCGCCTCCCTGGGGGAGGCCACAGGGAACGCACGCTGCCGCAGTTGCCCTGGTGGCAGTGGTGCTGGCGGAGAGAGGAAAGTCCGCGCCTGTGGTCTCCACCGCTCCCCAGTTAAGAGCCAGAAAGTCTTCCAGGCTTCTCAGGGCACTGAGTGTGGACACAGGCTGGCTAGCTCCCTCCACGGCTTTTAGAAAAGTGGGGAGGGGCAAGGGGTAGCAAAGCCGTCCGAGTGTCCCTTCTCCCTTGGGAATAACCCTCCGCGGTCCTGTGTTTTCTTTCCCCAGCAAAGAGGCAGAACTATGGCAGTGCCCATCTTGCAAAGGGGAATGAAGCAATTTGGTGGTGTGACTGGTTTTCCGATTGTCCTTGCCTTCCTCTTCTCTGATGATGCATGGTGTCCTTCCATCGTCCCTTCCCCTCTTCCTCCCCCCCGGGCCGCGCTGGCTTCCCAATTCGGTCTTGGTTTTCTCCATGTGAGAGAAGAGCATGCATCGGAGGGGGGAGCAGCCTCTAGCACTTGTCGTCTTCTTCCGTGTCACTCAGAAGGTCGCTGACAGCCCCACACATCATGCCTGGCCCAGGCCCCCCGCGCCTCCGCCGCCGGTAGTGCCCGTTGGGCATCTGCCAGCTGTGCCGCAGGGGCGGGGCCGAGCCGATGGTGTTGGCACGGCCCAAGCTCGTGGCCACAGCTGCTTCGAAGGTGAGCGTCTCCTCCTCGCCACAGTCCGAGGCGTGGGAGTCTTCGTGCAGGGCCAGGTAGGGCTCGGAGATGTAGCGCTGGGGGGAGGGGTGCTGGCCCTGCTGGGGGTGGGGGGAGTTGGAAGACTCGGTCAGGCAAGCGCTGTTGCTCTCCAGGGCTTGGGAGGTGAGCGGGGAGCCCCCCTCGCTTCCATCGGCAGGTGGAGAGATGCTGCCAGCGTGTCGTATCAGGGAGCTATAGGAAAGGAGTGGCCGAGGCTTTGGTGGGACGGGTGGGAGCTGCCGCCGACTTCGTCTTGGGGTGCTGGTGTCAGAGATGGAGGGGATGGAGCTCTCGCTCAGGGACCCCGTGCCCTGTGCAGCAGGAGAGACATGGCGTGTTAGACTGGGCTTGCTCGATCTCCACTTGGGACTCTGGCAAGGTCCCTGACCTTTCCTACAGAGAGCCATCGGTGGCACCCCCTGCACTATTCGCATCCAGTGAGCCACATAGGAATTGAAGAGGTTGAGGGGTCAAGAGTATCTAGACCGGGACATCTCAACTTTTAATGTGCACGCAAACCTCTGGGGGTCCAGTTGCACGGTAAATGCAGGCTCCGTGGATCTGGGGTACAGCCTGAGATCCTGCCTTAGTAACAAGCCCTCAGGTGATGCTAGTGCTGTACGTGCATGGAACAAGCCCAGATCAGGAGCTCTCTAAACTTAAGACATTTGTTGTTTTGATAAAAGCCATTCCCACTGGGTATATGTATACCATGGAGTACTAACAAACAATGGTGAATTAATACCTCATGTATTATCCTGGACAGAGCTAGAGCCCATTCTTCAAAGTGGAGTATTGCAAGAATGGAAAAACAAGCACCTCCTGTACTGACCAGCAAATCTGTACTACCTGATCAACACTTACATGCACACATGGAAGTAACATTCATCCAGGTGCTGGGCAGGTGGGGGGGATGGTAAATTCACACCTCATGGGTGTGGAGTGCACTGGGGGATGGGCATGCTCATAACTCTGGTTTGGGCAGTGCAAAGGTAATACATGTAACTGACATGTTTGTATCCCCACTATATTCTGAAATTTAAAAATAAATTTAAAAAGACAGCTCCGTGAAAGGTGAATAAATGCTCTGACTGGGAAACCTTGTTTGGGAAGTGGGTTCTAAGGGAATTGCAAATTCCTTCTCATGGCTTCAGGGGCTCGCCGAACTCAGCTTCGACCTACACCCCACACACTCATCTGCCAGTTCAGGCCTCACTTGACCTCCGCACCTAGTCCATAGGGGATTCTGTTCTCTACTGAAATTTGAAAACCACTGTGGTAGAAGATCAACTTCTCAACTGCCAATGTCTCTAAAAGTCTGCTTTGGCAGCACCGGCCTTGTCCCTGTTGAGCAAGTCTCCCATCTGGGTTCAAAGAGCCTTGCGTGGGGAGAGGGTTGGGAGTGAACAGTGTCACAGGGGCAAGAATGTTTTCATGCAGCTCTGGTAGTTATTTCTGAGGCATAGGCTGGTGGTTCAGCAAAAGGCCAGAAGGAGAGACATGGTCTTCCTCTTGGAATGGCCACAGGTTGGCTAAATGAGGTCGAACTGCTCTTATGAATCCTGGGCTGGGAGATGAATCACCATTCCCACTAATAAGGATCACAGGATGGTCAAAGAAACTTTTCTGGCTAAAGGACCATCCTGTCCTCCCAAATCTGGCTGAGACACCTGTGAATTTATTTGTACCTCTTGATCTTGAAGGCTGGAATGGAATGACCTTTAGATACCATCATTGTTCTTAGAGGAAAATCTGGGCTTCTGTGAATTCAGAGCATCTCCAAGTGCACAGTACTGAGCAGCTAACCTCTCTGCTCAGTGGGTAGAGTGTCCTGGGAAACTTGGGTCTCTGTGGGTGCTTAAGTCTGCCCTGCAGGGCTGGCCGGCCTCCTCTCCATGCTCACCTGTCTGTTGGGGGTCTGTGACCGGCCCTCGCTGGGTGACCTGGACTGCTGGCGCTCTGGGGACTCCCAGTCGGCCTGGGTCCCTCGTTCCTCTGAATTGCAGCGGGAGACATCGGGAGAGAGGAGATGCTTTCGCTCTTTCGACCGTCCCCGCTCCCTGCCCCCTGAGCGGTGGGTGTCGGACTTGTGGCCTGCGAGAGACCACAAAAGCGCCTGGTTGTGAGTCAGCTCCCACTGGCTACCGAAGATGAAGACACGGTTCACCAGGCATCCCATCACAACCTGGGACTGGCCCCTGGTACGTGTCACATGTTCATGGCCCCCCAGATTCAAATGCTGAGCCCTAACTCCTTCCTGATGGGATGGTGGTACATAGGTGGGGCCCTTAGGATGGGATTAGTGCCCTTATAAAAAGAGATAAGGGACAGCTTGCTGTATATTCATCTCTCTGCTATGGAAGGACAAAAAGGGGGTGGGCCCTCACTAGATACAGGTGCTGCTGGCACCTTGATCTTGCATTTCCCAGCCTCCAAAACTATGACAAATAAAGGTTTGTTGGCATGGACATGCTTGAAGCTCGGACTCAGGTATGGGGCAAAGGCAATATATGAAACCTAAACGTTTGTACCCCCGTAATACATTGAAATAAAAAATAAGATCAAAAATAAAGAAAGGAAGGGAAGAAAGAAAGGTTTGTTGTTTAAACTAGCCAGTCTATGGCAGTTTGTTGTGGCAGCCCGAATTAGGACAGGCCCCTGAAAAACCCTGGCTTCTCCAGGTGTGTCCACAGATGATCTGAAAGGGAAGCAGGAAAGAAAGGCAGGCCAGAAAATTACCCTTTTGTGAGCAGGTAAGTTTGCAAGTTGCCACCAGAAAGACATATACGTCAAAGAATGCAATCTGCTCTCCACTGTTTCCATTTATGCTAGACATAATAAAGATAGAACCTTTGCCAACAATATGGCTCAGGAATTCTCTATGTCCTCAACGTGGATATATAACTTTTTTGGAGGAAGATGGCACCAGAAGGGAATTAAGTTTCTATGAACTAAATAATGGCACACATAGTATAATGCCAGGGTGAGAAGTAAAAGGCTATCAGTTCTAGTCCCAATTCTGCCATTTAGTAGGCTCTATGATATGGGGCAAGTCACTGCTTTTCCAACTTTGATTCCTTCATCTAGTAAAAGAGGTTGAACCACACTAATTATTTTGTTGTTATTATTTTTTTTGAAAAATGAAAATAATCAGTATAACCTCCTTTCCTTAAAAGAAGAAAAAATCTTGGCTGGGCATGGTGGCTCGAGGTAGGAAGATTGCTTGAGGCCCAGAGTTTGAGACCAGCCTGAGCAAGAGCCTGATGTGGTGGCATGCGTTTGTAGTCCCAAGTTACCTGGGAGGCTAACGCAGGAGGCTTGCTTAAGCCCAGGAGGTGGAGGTTAAGGATGCAGTGACCTATGATGACATCACTGCACTCTAGCCTGGGAGATAGGAAAAAACCCTGTCTAAAAGAATAAAAATAAAAATCTTAAATGAAACTCAAATACAGAAAGCAATTCCAGGTAGCGCTTTTGTTGGGGTTAAAGAGGAGCTGGTGGTTAAAGCTCAGCCCCGCCAGGAGGTCTCTAACACACCCCTAAGGAGCCCAGTGGTTTTGCAGAAGGCGTGTGCAAACTTCCCTCCATCACTCTGGAAGGAAGGAATTGCATCAGCCTTTGTGATGAACACAGAGGGCTTTGGGCTGTTTCAGGATATAAGTCAGTACAGCAGCCCCCTTAGATAAGAAGCACCCTTCACTTTCCTCAACCCTTGTCTTTACCCAAATTATTATCTCTTTTTTTTTTTTTCTCAGTCATCTGTAGTCCTTGCCAGAACACATCCATCAGGGCAGGAGCCGGCTGCAAGCGCGGGACACAGAAGAGCTGCTCACCGGAGTCGGAGTTCAGGCGATGGGCCGACAGCCGCAGGGAGGAGTGGTAACTCCGGCGGCGCGACTTGTACGTGTTTTCGCTGCTCCGCTCCATGGAGAACTCCTCCAGCCACGAGGAGTTTGAACGCTTATCCCGAATGGTGGAAAACGAACGCCTCATGGAGCTCGGGTCGGTCATCACCTGGAAATAGGAGCCCCCAGAGAAACACAAGTCTGGATTAATTACTGACGGGGTCTGAAAGCGCAGGAGAAGTGGCACAGACCCTTGAGGACTGAATTGTGACCTCCCTTGCATTCCTCTTGCTCAGACCTCAGCTGGAGGAGGCTGATCCAGAAAGTGTCCTTCTATTAGGTGGACACAGTCACTGAAATTGGTCCAGGATCTTCTCTTTGTGCTCAAAAAAGCAACCGCTGAATGTGCAGGGCAGAGCCAAGCAGATACAGGCAGGCACTGCGCGAGCTTCCTGGAGCCGAGTGGCGCGGGCTCAGCCGGGCCTGCCGCAGATGCTGAGCCGCTCTGAGACACGCGACAGCAACTGTCCAAAAGGCTACACCATGCAAAGCAGCATGGCTTTGCCCTTTCTTTCACGACCTCGCTAGAGAAGGCCCTAGCCTGCAGCACGAGAGCCCGGGAGAGCTCGAGATGTAACAACTGGGAAGAACGCCCCACCCTGAACTCCGGCACTGTGATCTGCCACAGACGTTAGAACAAATTCACAAAAACTTCTCGTCTTTGTCAAATCCTGATGTAAGACAGACAGACAGGAAAAAGAAGCCAGGAAAACAGACAAAGAAATGAGGCGTGGCCTGCACTGGTTAGGACAGTCCTGACACAGAGCTGTGTGTGTAAGTAACTGCGCATGTGCTGGAAGAGCCAGGGAAGGAAAAAAGGATGGAATGATACACAGAACGTTCTGGAAGATATTTCTTGTGTGGCTGGTTGAGTCTTGAGAATGTTTGACCCATCCAGAGGGAGTTCTGCCATTCGGCCGGCTGGGCTAGTGTGGTTAGGGGTCATTGCAAACACCAGGAGCAGCAGGCCCCCGAGCCAGATTTTGCTAATGGGGAAGGCGTGGGACAAGCCAACGCTCACCTTAAAATATCAGATTTTATCATCTCACAACCCACCTACTACAGCCCAGGATGCCACTGCGTAAGGTAGGTGGTGTTGGCTTTTTACCTGGGGATCCATGGTCAGACGTGGCATAGAGGACGCCCTCCCGGATCCCGCATGCTCCTGGGTGTCCGGAGGAAGGTAGATGCCATGGTTAGAGGGCTGCACGCTTTTTAATTCACTAACCTCTGGCTCCTGGAAATAAACACACAGCCAAGCTTGTGGGACTTGGTTCCATCTCATTGCTTCTCACCTCCAGTGGGATGATTCGGCCTCCTCAAGAATGGCTTTCCGAAGAGAGACTTGCACCTTTAAGGTCTCAGTTATATATGTGCATGTATGTGTTTATGTGTGCACATATGTGGTATACCAGATGTCCCAAACAGAAAGCTCTAACTGGGATTGAGAGGTGAATGAAGGTCACCTTTTCTGGTCAAATGTTATCCTTTTTATCACTAAGCAAAGCTTCAGACTAATTATAGCTTCAGGAAACAAACACTGTCAGTTGTAATACTTTTAGCTATGCGAAGCTGATTTTCTGAGAGGTGGTAGTGATGGGTTTATTCTTTTAATTCGAAGAAGCCTTTTATTTATCAATTAGGTAGAAACCAGTATTCTAAGGGAAGACCAATTTCTGATGTCCAATGTATCCTCTCCAGCCTTAAGACAATGATTTTATTAGCTAAGAGAGTTTTCTTATGATTAAAATCATCCAAAATGTAGTGGGTGGCCATCTGTCAGCAATGCTTTGGACTAGTGCAGTCCCACAGAACTGTAATGCGAGCCACTTATGACCATGTCAATGTCAAGTGCTGAGTAGCTCCGTGTGAGCTCACAGCTACTCTATCGGACTGTGCCCTTCCAGAGTGTTCAAAGGTTAGACTGGAAATCTCTAAGGTTCTGTCAAACTATTTTATTATTTTCCTGGTTAAAGAATGTGAGTTTGGCAGTTGTAGGCACTCTGTACAGACAGCTCGTGTCACTGCACAAAGAGCAGAGCTGCCTCAGCGATGTTTACACGGGCCACCCAACAAAGAGACCTAAGAATATATTGGGCATCTGGAGACTGTGTCAGAAAAAAGCTGTTTTATATTTAGGAAATGACACCCTAACGATATGGTGTATGAGTAGGGCATTGCCCAAAGGACATGGGTCGTGGACAGCACTTGAGGAGGTGAGTGTCTGCGGTACACGCTTCACACGGCACACGGTTCCGACTCCACACACATGTGGCAACGACACTGCAGTCTATGGTGTCAGAGGCGGTGTGAGACGCACGCACACAGATCACGGCCACGCCTCGGGAGGGGGGCAGGGGCCCCGGGCAGAGGGGCACAGTGGTGAGTGTGTGGCACAGGCAGACACCTGAATCAGATTAAAGACACCAGTACTGACAATGAGATGAACACACATCCAGAAAGTCCTGGCACTACGGCTCAGCCCTGGGGACCCCGCAGGAAGGCTGATGTGGGAAAGTCTCCCTGTGGAAGAAAGGACACGTTATTGAGATGTCTTCCCCACTAGCCACAGCACCAGGCAGGCAAGCTGTAAAACGCTCAGAGGCCCTTCAAAGAATCAAGCTGTCTGTGCCAATGAGTCCCAGGCCTCGGAGGGGAGGCAGGGAATTCCCCCTGCCTTGCCCAAGGACACCCGCAGCCGACCGCTCACGCAGTGGGGTGTCCAGCCTCCCTGCCACAAACACGGACGGCTCTGTCTCAGCACTCACAGACAGCACTGGGAGACACTCGCCCTGCTGTTGGAGTCACGGGGGCATTTTCCCCCTCTGAGGGGTCCCCATTCCGTCACACACCTACTGCACCCACATCATCCATTCAGGATGCCTCTGGGGTACACAGCAGGGAGGGTCAGGAGAGAAAAGGGAGAAAGGAATCACAGATCAATCGCAAAGTGATGTGGAACTCACTTAGTACAAGCTGTCTACATGGACTTCTGCAAAGGTTGGGTTTTATCTTTTCAATCCAATCAGTGAATGCTTGGGGGGGAACTCGAGCTCATCGCCCCTGACTAGGAACAGTGGTAAAATTGATTAACTTTGGGAATCACATTTTAGTGTTGTATTAGCAAAGCTGAAACTTCATTCTGCCCTCTCTTCTCCAAGCTTTGACTTGACTCAATAGATCTCTCCAGAATTTTACCATTTATGCTAATAAAAACTCATTTTTGGCTCAGGAAGGTGACTTTAGGGGCCTTGTAGGATATTTTTGACCTTGTAGAATTGTGACCAAAAGGGCCAATGTGCCTGAACCCACACAAAGATGCTAGGGAGGAGAGCTGTCTGCAGACAGACAGCTTGTCACTGTGGCACACACTGCCACTGAGTCCTAGAGGAGGCATCACCAGGGCTGGCACGGGGCACCCTATGTCCCCACAAGTGGCACCTGGCTGTGCTAACAGGCATGGTAGGTCTCACTCATTCTGACATGATTCATCTTAAAGCTCCCCATCAAAGGCAAGATTTTATATGTAACTTTCCCTTTAACAACTTGATGCTCGGGGTATAAACTAAGAGGGCTCGGCCAGAAGCAGGTTAAGTTCCTGCAGCAGGTAAGGGGCCTCTGGGACTGTAAAACTTGAAGAGGGAACTTTATCAGAGCACATGAGAAGAAGTTGGGCTATGAAAGTTTTGAAGGCAGGAAACTCCCAGGGTGGCTAGACTACCAGAAACAGTTTTCTCAATAGATCATGGCTATGAAATAAAAATTTGAAAACGAGAGTGGGCATTATCAGGAAACCAAGGAATTATTGTTGAGGTCATAGAACACATTCATTCACCAGAGACTGCTGCTCCTGGAACTGCCCGTCGTCGGCTGGGTCCATACACGCCAACTGGAATATCTCCTGCGGGGAGAGCGGACTCATCGAAGGGTATCCGCTCCGGCCACTCCTGAAAGGCAATGTCAAGTTCAGACGTAACGAGAGACAGAGAGAGGGACGCTAATGACTCCCACCCCAGACAAGATCTCCTCCCCAGCAGGGCCACGCTCTTTAGCCGTGGCTGGCTTGTGAGCCTGGTAACTTACAGGTGGCTGGCCCTGAAATAGAAGATTTTAAATAAATAAACAAACATTGGAAGAGAGAGAGACTGGTGTTTTCAACGTGCATTTGGAACCATTCATCATTCTGCTGGCGACTAGCATATCTGTGACAAATGACATCATTTGTCACACTCAGCCATATGGAAGACCAATGCTAGATTGTAAACCTGTTTCCCCATTCAGCGGGAAAATGCCACAGTTTAAACAGTGAACAGTTTGTTTAAATATTAAGCAGCCACGGTCTTTTAAAAAATTTTCCCCACTTTCAGCAAGAATATGGTCTTATTGTGCCAACATCCCTGGCCAAACGAAACAACCCAATTCCATCCCATCACCATTTCATCTATTATAAGATGACTCTGTACCATACACTATGTCTGTTGGCTCATGAACTGGGTAGGACGATTTTAGAGATGGTATTGAGGAGGTGAAAACCTCTGGGTTTATTGCTATGCAGGAAGAGGACTGGGACAAAGTCTACCAAGTGTTTGGAGGGCTGTCTTGGGATACTCATCATTAACCAGTGTTTGGGATTTCCAGACACTCAGCCACTGGGCTCCTGATTAGGACCCTTGCTGAGAACTTGGCTCCCTGTTGCCATTCACTGCCACCAGTGATAGCCACCATTTGACCTGTTCAAGAGTGCTGCGTGGGTTTCTGAATTATGGGAAGAGGACTGAGGTCCATGGCTGGGCAGTAGCTCTAGCAGTGACGGAGCTGGGACATCACCTCTCCAGGTGTCAGGCTTCTGCTCACTGAGTGTCCTGCTGGTGACCGCCTCCAACTTGTGGCATGAACAAGGATCGCCAGTTACTTAAAAATAATCCATAGGTATAATCTTACTTAAGATGAGCATCTCTGGGAAAGATCCGAATGGCAGAGAATCACCCAAACTGTCCCCTTGGGGCCATGAGGGCTTTTGCTGAGTTCTCATGACAACACAAAGTGATCTGATAGTTAAATGACCTGCCTCAATGTCACTCCTCTTCTGAGAGCCACTGGAAACAAGACAAGCTCTGCCGTATAAGGAATGGGCTCCTCTGTCCTACAGGGGGTACTTGTAGAACCTTCGGTAGGTGAAAAGGATCCTTGGATTCACTGAACCGCCTCACTGAATGAAATAACGTGGACCCAGAGTGATCTACTTTAAAAGCCTAGTCAGGCTTCTCATTGTTTTTAGGGTAAGGTCTAGCATCCCAAACATGGACTTTCTCATGGTCTGGTCCATACCTCCCCAGCCTCCTCTTGGATCACTGTACCCTTGGCCCCCTGAATTCCTGGCACACTGGCCTTTTTCAGTTCATCCAATGGGCCAGGCTGCTTCTCTCTGCCTCAAGACTTTAATAGAGGCCATTCCCCAGAGTCCAGTACGCTTCTCTCCAACTCCCCTGCCCCTTGTAAACTCCTGTTATTTTGATTTCATTCTTAAACATTCTTATGAAAAGACACTTCTGGAGGAAATCTTCTCTGATATCTCCCCTCACCCCATAACTGGTCAGATCTCCCTCTTACCTGCACTCATATTGTGTTGTAGTTTGTCTTTCTAGCACTTATCAGAACTGTGATCATTGAAAAGGACAACTTTTCTTCATTCCAATGATTTTCTGTTTAATGGCTGGTTTTCCACCACACGTAAGTTCACTGAGGGAGGGGCCCTGAGATGTTCACCACCGTGCCCCCAGAGCAACCCCTACTTGGACAGTGCATGACTCTGGAAACACAGATGGTCCCAGGAGCCAGTCTGCTGTGCCACCAGCGTCCCCACGTCAGGAACTGTGCCAACATCCACCCAAAGGCTCAAACCAGAAACCCAAGGGTCGTCTTCGGTTTCTCCTCCCCTCCACATAGCAAATCAATTACCCCGTCTACGCGGGTTGTCACTGATCACTTACACAACTGCAGTAGTCTACCCAATGGTGATCCTGTCTCTAGAATTACTCTCTTCCAGTCCATTAAGTCAACACTGAGTTTGAGAATGACTTTTGAAAAGCACAAGTCTGATCACATCATTCTGATGCCTAACACTCTATTATATGAAACAAAATCTAACCTTTTCATCCGGTTTATAAGTCTCCCAAAGTCCTGGTCCCTGTGTAGCTCTCTGAACCCATGATTTGCCAACTCCGCTGAGCTCTCTGTGCTCCAACCATCCTGACAGTTTTCAGGTCCCTTAAACTTATCACACTTTCACCTCTGTTGAAGAGCTTGCCTTCAAGTCTCACCTACTTCTTCAAGGAGCGCTCTCTAAACTCTTAAACTCGGGAGCTGCTTCCTTTCCTCAGCATCACGACAGCCCACCCTTCCACAGTGGAGCCTGCACTGCTCTTTCCAGAGTTGTCTCCTTGGGGACTATGATTATGTTCACTGATGTATCTCCAGAGCTTGGACGAAATTGGCTCTTAATAAATATTGCTAAATTGGCCAGGCGTGGTGGTTCACGACTGTAATCTTAGCTCTCTGGGAGGCTGAGGCAGGGGGATTCTTTGAGGTCAGGAGTTCTAGACCAGCCTGAGCAAGAGTAAGACCCCATTTCTATTGAAAATAGAAAAAATTAGCTGGGGAACAACAACTATATATAAAATATTAGATGGGCATGGTGGTGTGCACATGTAGTCCCAGCTGCTCAGGAGGCTGAGGCAGGAGGATCTCTTGAGCTCAGTTCAAGACCAGCCTGAGCAAAAGTGAGATCCTGTTTCTACTAAAAATAGAAAAAATTATCCAGGAGTAGTGGTACACCTCTGTTGTATCAGTTACTTGGGAGCATGAGACAGGAGAATTGCTTGCACCCAGGAGTTTGAGGTTACTGTGAGCTAGGCTGACGCCACGGCACTCTAGCCTCGGCAACAAAGTGATACTGTCTCAAAAAACAAAACAAAATAAATATTGGTAAAATTGATGAGTAAAATAAATGAATCAACCAAGATATGGGAGAGAGATCAGAGTAAGCCTATGGTGGGGATTAATTTGTATAGAAAATTGTTATAGATAAAACAGATCTAGACTGGGGGGGTCCTCCATTTGTAAGCCAAGGACCCATGACCCTTTCCGAGGGGGAGGTCACACTGCTCCCTCACACCTCCTCCTCTCCCTCCTGCACAGACAAAAAAATAAGCATATGCTTGTTTTGTGTGGATAGGAGAATCCATATCCTGCTACCTTATCACATCAAATTGTAAAAATTACCAGCGGCCTTGGTCATGGCTCTGGTCCTTTTCTTCTCTTCCAAATGTGTTGGGTTGTGACCTCTGAAAACTATGCTTTTCAAAAAACAGATCTCCAACACCACAGGCAGAAAGAAATTAATGGTGTGGAGCGATTCCAAATGGCTTCTGACAAAGGTCTCATTCCTAAGCCCTGGGTATCGCTCTCCTGGATAATTAAGTCATGCTATTTAGTGATTATTGGTTCTATAAGAACTAAGACTATGTTCAGCCCCACCACAAAAACTCATTTACAGCGAGCAGAAGGACTCAGGCTCTTTGGGTGCTCACGACATGCTTGCTGATGAGAAGAAGATAATGTTATAATGAGATATGCATGCTATAGATTATTCATGACTAATGACTAAATTGGGGCTAAGGCTTTTAACTCAGAAGAACTGGCAAATTCCTTAATTAGGATTTTATTTTCACTTTGATTATAGAAATTAAATTTGTTTTCCTGATATAAACTCTTTTTGTTCATTAAAGGTAACATGATGTAGTGAAAAGACTCTGAGATCAGAAATAACTGACTTAAATTCTAGTTCCATGTCCTGGTAGCCATATGGCTTTGGGTAACTTATTGAACCTCTCTTGGTCTCCAGTCTCTTCATGTGTAAAGTGGTGATATTAATATCTACCTGCAGGGTACAGTAGGCTGCTGTAGTGCGAACCAAGTGAGATTATACAAATCATGTTTGTAGATGTGTCAGTCTCCGGAAAAGCCCTCACTATGGTTCTCCTCTGGCACCCATTAGGGAAGATATATCTTCTAGCAAGACACTAGATCCACAGGGAGGTGACAACCAAGAATTAGACAGGAAGTGATTATTCTTCACAACCAGAATATAACTAAGATCTTAGTACGTGAAAAAAAGACAAGTCAAAACTCCCTTCCATTGTCAACTCACAGTGACCGCTGTCTCTGAAGCTGGCCACAGCACCAAGCATGCTTGGTTTGCTTTTCCCTGAGCTCTGCTCAAAAGTCACGTTAAGATACTCAACTTCAGAACAAGGATCATTCAGCCCAGAACATTATTTCCCAGGCACTCCCGGGCAGTGAGGTTACAGGCCTGCACAAGTGACAAAATGCAAGCATCAGTGTTGGGGACACGTCGGTTCTACTCACAGGCCTGAAACAGGGTCCTGCTGGAGGTAAGGCAGGGCTTTGGCATTAGCGATGATCTCCTGAGGCAGAGATGAGGGCTCCATGCGCTGGAACATGGGTGCATTTTTCTGTGTAAAAACAGGGACAGAGAAGAGAGGAATTGCAATGACTTTTTGAAGTCTAGTGTGGGGAAATACAATTTATGTGGGTGACACAGGAGCATGACTAATACACTATTAGACTATTTTAACCTTTGGTCCACTGGATTTCTAACCCTGCAGTTTCTAATCCCACACCTTTAGAATGCTCTTGGGCCCTGCACCCCTTACTGCTGCTTCTAAGTACTGGTAGGTGCTATGCCGAGGGACACACAGGCCTGTCCCCTCACGTGACTCCCATAACCCGCCTGCCCAGCACACTGTTGACCTTCACCTGTTCCTCCAGCTGCTGCCTCTGCTTCTTCACCTTACTCTGTTTATAGTAGTCCATGATCATCATTGCTGCATAGATTTTGCCCACAGTCAGGTCAGAGGCTAAAAATACAAACGTGGCATGGCGGTGAACAGAAAGAAGACAGGTGGGAGAGAATGAGGACACCTCCAAGCTTTGTTACCCGCTCTCTGGCACAGTTTGCTCCCTCAGTCACCCATTCATCCAACATCTATTGAGGCTCAGGCTCGAGGATACAGAGTGAATGGCCCCCATATCTGTCCTCAGGGAGCTTACACGCCCGCCCAAAGGTGGCGATGACACTGAGGACGCACAGCACGTTAGTAAGCATCACCCACTACTCTCCATCTCCATATTTATGTAACAACACCCTGCCCCACCCCCCACTGCATGAGGGTTTGCTGAGCATGTGGAGAGGGAGGGAGCTTTGTACCCAAGAAGTTTCACCACAACCACAGTGACCTATCTTAAGAAAATGTTTTCAATAAATAACAAAAAAGGCTTAAGAAGTAGGAGATTTTAGTTTCCTAAAAATAGAAGATCAACCTTCCTTTATCTCCTTGATCACTCTGGGTTCCCCGAAAAAAATATGGCCTTGGCATGCTGGGCCCCCAGTGACAGGGACACCCAGGAGGAGACCCACACCTTTGGGCATGGGTACAAGCAGGTCCAGCATCTTCTGAGACAGGTGAGGCCAGATGGCCAGGGTCTCCTTCTGCAGCTCTGAGTCGAGCTGCTGCCTGTCTGCACCACCTAGAATAAGATAAATTATTGGTAAATAAATCTGAATGGAAACTCAGAAATAACAAGGACTGAGGGAGCAGGTGGGGGCAGAGCTGAATCAGCACTGCACCGCGTACTGAGAGGAAATCTTGGCACTTAGTGACGGTGGGTCTTGCAAACCAGGTCTTTCTGCTGAAGGTGCAGAACGCATTTTGGCTCCCATTTCCTGTGGCTCAGGGATATCCTGCCAGAGAGATCTAAGGCCCTGAGACCAAGATCCACTTCCTTACTGATTCTAAAAGCCTCTCAGGCGCTCAAATACATCAGAGGGGAAAATAAAAACAGCCCCGAGAATGCTACCCCTGCCTTGTTATACACACATCAATCCTGCCAGGGGCCCTACATCCATAGTGAGAGTGACCCCATTTTAATAAAGAATTTACATCCAGCAAGAGCAGGCTGAAGGTTCGTGCGAAAGTCGCAAACCTTTTCTCTCCTAAGTGATTGAATCAGAAATCGAGATGAACCAAGTATGGCCAGGGCTTCTATGATAGCACCTGTTACAGCAGCCTTCCAGGACTTTAAAGATATAAGATTTATAAAAAAGGACAAAATGAAAATTTGAATGTTCAATAAACAAGTATTTCTAGAATGCCTACTATGTGCCAGACACTGAAGATAATATATACTATTAAGGCTGAAAGGAGCCCCTGGAGATGATCAGACCATTCGTTTTACCAGGAGGAAATGGCAAATATTATAGTTATTGAGTCTCAGAGATGAAACCAGAATCCTGATACTTGATGCTCAGATCACCACACCATCCTGTCCTTAGCCAGGTGGATGACAGTTCAAATGTCTCCATCCTGTACCACCCTGCATGAGCTGTTTCAGATCTCGTCCCTCCCACCCTCTTCCTGAACTTACCTTTGGCGATTTTAATGTCCAGAGCCGTCCGGATGAGAGCCATAAGTGTGGAGGTGAAGTGGACTGTCATGTCCTCAGCCACTGGCATATTCATCAGGACCAACCTCTGTATGAAAGAGAAAAAGGAAACAGCAGGCAAAAAAAAATATCGAAAGACACCTCGGTGAACAGGGAAGAGAAGTGCGGAGGTCAAATGCACAGACAAAAAAGAAGGGCAAGGATTCCCCTTCCCCTGTCCTTGTCCTACTCTACCTGCTTCTCGCTTAAGGCTCATTTGTTGCTGTTCTTTTTTAGGGAATGATGCCAAATTCCAAGGGAAAGGGGGGTTTCCCTAATCATTCTGCAGGATTCCCCCATGGGGAGTCCTAAGAATGTCTTTGACAGGGATGGGAAGGGATTTCTGAAAGAAGTGGCTCAGGGAAAGGAGTCGCTCTGGGAGGCGGCTCCATCCTGCCACTTGTCCCATGGATACCCCCTAGAAGTCCAATGGAAAGATAGTGAGGGGGGAGATTTTGCTTTGCTTATCTGACTTGAAAGATGCATCCTGGTGCCCCCTTTTTGAGTCTTTAAAAGATGAAATTTGCCAGCACATGATTGAACATGCATAAGTCCAACTTATCCAAAGGATAAGGTGGAGCAGGATGGATGGGGAGAGTGCAAACAGGCTCTAGGGGAGGAAGATGGGCAGAGCGGAGGAGCGAGAACAAGAGAAGGGTGGCCCAGGCAGGAGCAGAGTGGGCAGGCCTTGTTCCCCTCACCCAAAGGAAGGGATCACACTGAAATGGCCAAATCCACTTTCCAGAGAGTATCTTGCTTTTGGAATTCTTTAATTCTACCCCACAAGACCCATTTTCCCTTCTCCCACCAAACTTCATCCCAGAAATGCAAAGAGTTCAGGACCACATTCCACCGCCTGGTCATTTGGGATGTGGCCATTGTGAGCAAAAAGGATGCCAGGCCCTAAGTGCATGGGGAGCCATGCCCTGGGGCGGATGAGCGTGCCTAATGGCCACGTTCCAGTGAGATGCTTTCTGGAGCCACACGACTTGGAGGTAGCAGCAGGAGAAGGTCCTCTGGCAGAACCACCAGCCTGGCAGGGAGGAAAGTCCTCTTCCCAAGGCAGGGTCTCTAATATTCCACTGGAGCCTCTTGCCTAAAGTGATGCCACCTGGCATCTTAGAGTGGAAAGCCAGTTTCTTGTTAGGATTTGAGTTCCATCTCTCCCCCACTTCTTTAAACTTCTAGAGAAGTGGCAACATTACTGTGATATGTTCCTAGGTGCGTGAAAGCGCTCCAGAATCCTGGGTCAGTCTAAACATCAAAAGGGAATTAATAGTAACTATACTAATGAGTGGGGAAAAAATTCAGGTCCCAAAGTTATGAGCGTCCTAATGGCAGGTGATTCCCAATATACGGTGCTCTCTAAGCAAGCCACAGGGAATCAATCCATCCACAACTCCAGGGCCAGGCCCCATGGCCATGTCATGCCTGTAAAGCAGATCTAGTGCTGAATGCAACTTGTGCCCATGACTGCTGTTTCTCTTGAGTATTTCCAAGAGAATTGGGTAGCCAGGCTAATGCAAAAATGAAGCTGCATTCCTTGGTCTATCATGGGACAGGAGTTGTGTTCTTTTTTCTTATACCTAGAAGGAACCTATGCCACTGTTCCTTCCCATGTCATGGAGGAAGAAATTTGCTAAGAGTTTTCCTCTCTCCTAAAAATTTCTTCTGGAACCATGTTTAGAGGAATTTCTGCATTATCTCCTTAGTCTATCTGATTGAAGGTGTTTCTCTTTTTTTAATCAGTGCTGACAGCTGTTTTGCTATAGGCTCCTTCTTGCCCATACATGCTCTCCCCTAGGCCACCACTCTGCCTCCTCTGAAAGGAAACACGCCACTCAACACTGCCTTTCTAGTAACCCACTCACAAGAAGCCACAGACTTGTAGAAACACGAAAGAACACATAAAGGAAACCCCGTGTTGAATAATGTCGCACACCATCCCTCGCCTTGTCTCATGGTTTCAGCCTTCTGGAACCTTCCTGACTCTTCGGTCTCATCGTTTCTTCCTTCCGCGGTCCCGGCCTCCGCCTCCCCAGCCCGGCTTCCTCCCCAGTCCAACTAGACCCCATCGCCTGTTGGTGTCTAGCCCAGAACAAAGGAAGGGGTGTCTACCTTATACGCCACTTTGGAGGGACATCTCTTGCCGAGGCCTAGCGGAGGTGACATGAGAGTCAGCATTTCATACATCTCAGTGTAATGGATGCGGCCACTGCTCATGGAGGGGTGAGTCGGGTGGGGGTGGGTTAGCGGGGCGGGGGGGGGGCGGCAGGGAAAGGAGAGGGAAGTGGGGGAAGGATGCAGACAGGTAGGAGAGGAGAACAGGCATCCCCAGAGAGCAAAAACAAAACAAACAAAATACAGAAAACAGGAGAAGAAAAACAAAACAAAATGGACACACAGGAAAAGAATAGGAGACCTGTTAATCAAGGCAGATCGTACATGTGACTCCATCCTGGCGTGGATTTATATCACGCCCCACACAGACCCGGGAACACCGCTGGCACCTTCGGTCCCTCGGACTCCCATGTGCACTGTCACGGGGACTCATTTCTCCCTCCTCCATCAGCATTACCCTGACCTCCACGTCCACCCCCAGCATAGCCCAGCCTATCTGCAAGTCCCAGGGCTGTGCGTGGGCGGTATAAACCGGATAGACGGTGCTCCGGCCATGGGTTGGAACGCGCGGCCTGGCGCCAGGCGCCTCCCCGACCCACAGACGGAGCGCCGTGTATCCCCTCCGTGGCGAGTGCGCAGCGGGAGGCGGCGGCGCGGTGACGGTGGTGGGCGGTGGGTGCTGTCAGTCGGCCCGTTGCTTCCACCTGGCTCTGTGGACGGGAGTGCTCTTTATGCCCCAGCGTGCGCCGGGTCACGGCATGCTGGGGACAGAAGGAACACCAGGAGGAGGAGAGCGTCTCGCATGCCATGCTGCCCTCGCCCACATGCGGCTGCAGGATTCACCAGGGTGGAGTTTAAAGAGTCTCAGCAGAGGTAGCCGTTCAGCCTCCTGAGCGTGGGAACCCTGCGTCACCACCCCAGGCCAGCTCCGTCCCATCCCCGGGCCAGCACCCTGCCTGGGCCTGCCGTGTGTCCCAGGGAGCCCTGCTTCCCTCCACTAGCACCGGGAGAGAGTCCCTCATCTCGCAGGCTTGGCCTTGGCCCGGGGCTCAGCAGAGCCACTGGGATATGGAGAGTTCCCGGGGTACAGCAGAGTTGAAAAGGGAGGTCCTATGCGCCCTGAACATCATCCTTGGTCTAACCGACAAGAAGTGCCTTGGCGATTATGACAGCCCCTGCCCCCCAGCCTCTCATGACAACAAGTGGCAGGACCTCCAGGCAAGGGATCTGCTTAGTAACCCTCCTTTATCTGTGGAGACCTTCCCAGGCCCCCTGAGCTGCTACATTCTTCCACACGCCACCAAATCCACGCCTCTCTTACCTACTCTCACCTCCTGCCCCGGCCCCACTTTATTATCTTTCACCTCTTTTCTGTCCTTCAGCTTTTATAGTCACTTCTGGCCAAACCCTACAGGCGCTGGGAGTGTGGGCCTCGGCAGGGCTCGCTGGAATCACACCGAGACACATCATGCGCGGGATGGTGATGCTGTCTTGCAATAACGAGGCGTCCCTGTCCCCAGGAGTGGGAAACCAGAATTGTTTGCTGGATTAAAAAGATTTCTGCATCTGCAGAGGAGGGCGCGGTCCCTCTGGTTAGATGCACAGACTAAGGTGGACTGGAGCGTGTGCGTGTGTGTGCGTGTGTGTGCGTGTGTACACGCGCATGTACATGTGAAGAAAAGTGAGAGAGATCAAACTGGTCTTCATAGTAAGTCCTCAACTCTTTTCTGCCTTCTGCCCCAAATGTGCCCTTCATCCTTATGTTAACAGCTGCTGGTTCTAGAAGGGTCTGGACCTCTTTAAACTCAAAAGAAAGCAACATGAAGGTTCCTTCCTGTGGCGCAGCGGTGGTGGAGCAGAGGACAGAGCGGAGGGGTGAGGTGTTGCACCCTGTGGCAGGTCGCGGCTGGGGGCTGGGGGGCAAACCTTGCAAGCCACCCTGTAAGGGCAGTTCTCTCCCAGGCCCAGAGGTGGCGAGATCACCCGCACTAATTTGTACATATCCTTATACGGGATCCTGCCGCTGTAAAGGAAGCACAGGTGGGTTAATAGGACACTCAGAGAAGGGTGGGAAAGAAACGACAGCTTAGCCATGAAGGGGATGGCTGGGAGAGGTAAGAGTAGCTTCTTTCCTTAGGTCCGGAGAGACTGAGAACAGTGACCACCAGAGTACCATCACCTGGCCAACTACACTGTCCCAATTGTCTGAGGAAATAAGAGCCCATCCACTGCCAAAAGGAACTGCCTGTGACCAAGAGCACCCCGAGATACCTGTCTGGCCCATACCCGGCCAGATGCAGTCACAGCCCTGGCTCTGGCTCAGCTTCCAAGAACAAAGCCTGCCAATTCACAATGACTCTGACTGCTGTCCAGAGCAGATGCCAGGCTGCCGTGAGTGGGTTGTGGACAGTTTGCTTTTCATAGACACTGATTACAGTCAGTTACTCAGACCTGCTTATCAGGGGCAGAGGGAAGTCAGTGGCTCTCTGCAGACTGCAAGAGACGAATTTCCCATTAGGCTAATGAGCAAGGAACACAGTTGGCATGAGGGAATTTGCAGAGGGCTTTGCTTCTCTTTGTGACAGTTTTTTCTCAAGTTTAGCTTGGGCAAGTCTTCTCTACCTGGTGGGGCCTGCTAGGATCCATGTTCAGAGCACAGCCGGGGATGGAGCTGGGGGACATTCTCTTCCAGGCCCCCGATGCCCAGCCCACGGCAGCTTGGTTGGATCCAGCCAGCATTCCAGGAGCAATGGGACTATCTTACCAACCCCTTTTCCTAAGAGCCTGCTAAAGAGTCCTGGCTTTCTGCAGAAGAGACATAATTAACAATGGATTCATTTTCAGTGGCTAAAGCATCTTCCATGTCAGGCGCCAGAAATAGGAAGCAATGGCTGCTGATCTGCAGGTCTGGCTTCACCCTGGTACAGACCAGGGCTTGCACTGGAAATTATAAACACGGTGTCTCCACCTCGGAGCATTCAGGCCCTGGTGGCAGCCACATTGAGACTAGCGTTTCATCCCAGCTTCATTCTTTCTAGCTTTTTGTAGATTTGAGAGTTGATGCCTCATATTTTTCCAGATAGCAACTCATCAGTACCTCCAAGTCTCTCGACTCTTCAAGGGAGGTAACTTAGCCATTTGGTCTTTCATTTTGCCTCTTGGGGAGTTGGGAAGTAGGCGAGTTGGGAGTGGTTACCGGCCGATGCTCTGTGTAGCCTGTATCAGTCCTCGTTTTGAAGACATCAGCTTGCTTGACTTAGTCCCCACCCCTCTTTATCGCATAGACACAGCCAACGAAACTCTAACCAGAATGAGTTGCACTGTGAATTTCAAAGCACATAGAAGAGAGCCTCATTCACCTTTCCCAGTTTTCATATGTCTGAGTCTCATGATTAGTCCTCATGGAACCTTTCTTCCCAGCAGCTGGAACGAATGGGAAGGAGCATGTTTTAATGCACATGGCATTCGGATCCCAGGATGAGCGAGACCATACCAAGTGGGGGTTCCTGACACCCAAGGGCCCCTGAGTGAGGCTAGACGAGCAATGAACTTTTGCTCGCAGTTGGTTTCTCCTCGCTCAGGAAGAAGCAGCCCCTTCTTATGCTTCCATGGCTGTCCATGCTTTACAGATGCTGATTTTCCAGACATTCCAAGTGCGTTCCATGTAGTTATTGTCAATTACAATAATAGGTATATGAGTGATTTAAATATCCTCCTCTGACTACCCTTCGAGGTAGGTAGGTATTATTATCACCAGTTGAAAGATGAAGCTCAGAGTGGTAAAATGACTTGTCTAAGGCCATGGAACTATAAGGTGTGAGCCTGGCTGCATTTCCCTCTAACACCCCACCCTTGCTTTCTAAAGAGATCTTCTAGAAAGTAAGCCCAGAAATTTAAAGCTGTTGCTCAGCCATTATAACAGGAATGGATTAGATTTCGATAAGTCTATGCCCTAAAATCATTAATAATTACTGATGGGAAGAGAAATTATGTTTTGCCCTTTCAGCCCCTAAAATAGTGACCCAAGTTTAACAGCCAGATAGGAAGACAGATTTTGGTTGGAGTTTCAGATTATGAAGGGGGTTCCAGGTGGAAGCAACGTGGTCCATTCCTGTGAAGGACAACATTTCTTGGAGTATTTTCAGAGGGGAACCAGAATGGATAGATTGCCAAGTTAAGACCCAAAAGCTAAGGTGACCTGGGACAGAAAAGTTCCTCTGGAGTGAGCATTCATAGGATTCTCACCCTGTCTTCAACCATAAAGGGCCAAAATGCTGCCTTTGTACTCTGAAGCAGGGGTTAGCAAACTTTTTTGACAGTAAAATATTTCAGTAGTAAATATTTTTAAATTTGAAGGCCATACCATCTCTGTCACAACCATTTAAACTCTCCCTTGTAGTGAGAAGGCAACCAGAGACAATACATAGATGAATGCTTGTCACTGTGTTCCAATAAATCTTTATTTGCAAAAACAGACAGTGGGCCAAATTTAGCCTATGGGCTGTAGTTTGCCAACCCCTGCTCTAAAGCCCAGAAGGCACAACATCACCTCAGAACTATTGGACAGTAAAAGAGAGTAAAGAGGTTATCTCCACCAATTCCTGCCATTTAAATCAGTTCTGTGCAATAAAAATCCATGTGTTTAAGGGAACAGTTGGAAGAACAACCTGCTTGGGTTTTTTTTATAAACTGATTTCTGAGTTACATCCAACTGTATCTGGGGAGAGGGATGAGAGAGATAAAACACTAATAATAGTCACTGATCCTGGAGGCCAGACATCCAGCTGGCAATAAAAGCCCTCATCAAATCCCCCTGGAAACTCAAAGGAGTCCACTAACCATTGGCAGGAAAAGAAAAAGAAAGATTATTGGAAGCTCTTCTTGGGGTTGAACCCAAACAATCCGGGGCGAGGTCTAGGTGATTAGATTGGCAAGGAGAGGAAAACCCGTCGCAGAGGGAAAGAGCGGGCAAGGGAAGATAAAGGGAACTGCTTGGTGACCAGCTGGATCCCAGAGCCTCTTCCATGGGCCACACCTAAGAGGAACCTTCTTTCCCTCGGTAACGGGTAGACATTTGGGCGGCTCCAATGGATTCCAGCCTCTTCCCTGAGAACCGCAGAGGCCCTTGCCCCGGGCCCTGCCGGGGTGGCCGAGAGGCCTACGCACCATGCCGCTCTGTCGTACTCTGCCCAGACGCGGACGAACTCGTCCAAGTGGTGGGGGCCCAGGATGGAGGAGTCCCGCGTCAGGTACTCAAAGTTGTCCATGATGACGGCCACGAACAGGTTGAGCATCTGGAGGGCAAGGGGAGAAGGGCAGTCAGGGGAAACCCACAGCAGAGCTCGGGAAGCAAAACAGCAGCTTCAGGGCAAATGAACGAATCTGAAAGTTTGTCAGGCGGAAGTTCCTAGCTACAGCAGCACTGATGTTGCTGAATGCAACATATTTTCATTATTTATGCCCTTGCATTTCATTGTGTGAGCATTATTATTTCACTTTTCTATGCCACTTTGTATCTGCAGAATACTCCACAGTCACTTTGATGATCTATTCAATTTATTTAATCGTTACTGTGGCAGCAGAGGGAAGAGCAGCAGCTACAACATTCTTGAGGGCGAGAGGAAGTCAAGGCCAGATGCCAACCTTCCCTCCCCAGCCTTGCCCCTCATCCTGGTCCCGCAAAAGGAGCCTCAAAGACAACCAGCGGAATATGTCCTGGAGCTGAAGTGGGCACGCCTTACTGTGTGATGACTTGCAGCTGTTCTTGGCTCCTGAGTGGCTTCCAAGACCCTGCTCTCCCACTTGTCTGTTTAGCTAACTTTTACTATGCACCTACTACGTTCCAAGCAGATTTAAGTGCTGGGGTATGAGATGAGAAAGCTCTTGTCCAGAGATATATTCCTGTGCCTGGCCCAGGGCTTAAAGTACAGCAAGGGCTTCGCTGGATGTGGTTGAACGCTCTTAAAGGCTTATGTAGTACTGAGTAGAGACTGTGATGTATTGGAAATATATTGGAAATATACAAATGTTACAAGTTTGAAGAGCCACAAAAGAAGCAAAAGCAAGTTACAGTGGGGACAGAAAGGAGTATGAAGGCAATTTCTCCTGTCTAAAGAAAAAAGGTTTAAGACGGTTGATGCTCAAGCTGAGTCCTGACAGACCAGATGCTGTTCACCAGGCAGACAGACAAGAGCGAGCACCAAGGTATGCAAGGGTGGGGGAACATTCAGGGATCTGCAAGGGGTGCGGAGCAGCAGAGTCCAAGTGCCAAATCGTCGAAGCACCTCGCTAAACAGTCTAGACCAGGATTGACAAACTGGTCAGAGAGTAAATGTTTGAGGCTTTGCGGGCTGTACAGTCTCTTTTGCAACTATTCAGTTCTGCCGTTGGAGTGCCAAAGCAGCCGCAGACCGCATGTATACAAATGAGCGTGGCTGTGTTCCAATAAGGCTTTGTTTATGGACACTGAAATTTAAATCCCATATAATTTCCACATGTCGTGAAATATTCATCTTTTGTTGTTTCTCAACTGTTTAAGAATGTGAAAACCATTGTTAGCTCATGGGCCACACAGAAATGGTTGGTAATTACGTTTTGCCCCATGGGCTGTAGTTTGCCAACTTCTGGTCTAGACTATTCTACAGGCAACAGGGACCACTGAAGGTTTCAAGAGGAGGGAGACCAAGGGCTACCTGCTATCAGGAGGAATCCTCGGTAGCAGTGTGGAGGGGGGACGGGAGACCAGGAGAGGGTGCTGCGGTGCCCTGCACCATGCCAGGGCAGGACAGTGGCACAGACAGGACAGCTGACGCAGGGGGAAGTGACAGGACTGCAGGAACACAGTCAGCAGCACTGTTCTGTTGTCCTCGGCTGCCCCGCACTCGTTTACTGTGTTTCTGCTGCAGGTTCCTGCCTGCTCCCAGGTAGGATGATCCCGTGATGCAGGCCTCAACTAGTCACTGAGTCCCATTCCCCTGGGCCACAGTGATTGGTGATCTACTATTTATCAAAGCCAAAAAAAAAAAATGGCATTGAACCTTCCGGGCAAAAGACTGGTTCTTCCCTGTTGCTCTGGAATGCGTAAGGACTTGCGGTCTAGAGCTGCTGCTACAGCCGTCCTGGAGCCACAGGGTGGGGTGTTTGAGAGAAGAGCTCACGTGGATAGAGGATGATAGAGGAAGAGATCTAGATCTGAGAGGGAAACCTGGCCCAGTGGTGTCATATGAGTGCCGTATTTCAAGCCTTGCTCAGGCCTGTCCCGCTGCGGACTCCTCCCTGACACGAGCCTCTAAAATCCTGTTTGTTTTGCCTGGATTTAGCTGGGCCTTCTGTCCCTTGCAAGCGAAAGGTCCTGCCTGCTAGAGACCAGCTGGCTGTGGGAGGGAGAGGACAGGAGTCTGTCGTGGACGCCTGGGTCACGTGGCTGGGTGCAGGGGTGCCAGGTGTGTGCACAGGGTGTGCGAGACAGGGAGAACGCTTGGAGGAAGGACGTGGCTAGAGACTCTACAATGCAGAGACACTGCGGGTCACGTTTCCTTTACACTTCTTTCAGGGTACCTATTATTAGCGTTAACAAAAGCTATTAGCACAGTTGCTGCTTTACATGTTTACCCAGTCTTTAACAGTGTGGCGTGCACATTCGCACCTGCTCTTGGTCTTCACACTCACCCAGCTCTTTGTGAGGCAGGTCTAATTAGCTCCAGCCCTTCAAGGACAGAAGGCTTTTGGTTCACATTTGTATTCTTAGCTCCCGGCACAAGGCCTGGCACAGTGTAGGGCATTCGTATTAATACATCTCTGTCGAGTGGCTGGATTGAGTTGAGAAGCTGGGTGACTTGCCCAAGGTCCCAAAGTCAGTCTCCTGCAGGGCTGAGATCTGAAAGCAGCTCATCTCACACTGAATATAGCCGCATTAAAAATGACATTCATGTGAATTATGCAGCAGCCTCCATCTCAAACTTCTAAAAGTACCTTCATAGTCTCTAATTAATTTTCCAGTTATATCTTTCGTTTCTTTTAAATATTTATTATTAAACACTTAAACCACCTAAGATAAAACAGAGGTGTCCACATGCCCTTCTAGCTGCCCCATTCCACCCTATCAAGAAGCCCCACCGTTCTGTAAGCTGGTCTTAGCCCTGGCCTGTGGGTCACTGAGGGACAGGGCCTTGCTGACAGCCTTTTAGTGACCACTCGATAAAAAGGGGAAGATGTGAATGAATAAAACTGCAGTCAATATCCTCATTCTAACTTTCCGTTCAGTTGTTTCCATTATACTTCCATATTTATAAATAGGGTTCTGTGTGTGTTCTTTTTTCACTGAGAAACCTTTCACACATGAGAAGGAAGCATATTATAACACATGCATCAGCTCACTGTGCATATAATGGTATTATTAAGTCATTTTCCCCTTCCAAGTTATAGCAGCTGTAAAAGGGAAAGTGATCTGGCTAAGACCAGCACAGGAACGAAGCCAAGACCACAGCCTGGGCTCCCCGGGTCTCCAGTGAGCTCACTCCCTGCAGGCCACACTTTGCCTCTCTGCAACCCCTGCCCGCACTCTGGAGAGCTGGGCACACGGCAAGTTGCAGTCCCCTTGGGATCACTTTAAAGAGAGACAATTGCCTGGACATGAGATAATTAATTTGATGCATGGCCATGGAACTGACCTTTTTTCAGTGGCATCACTGTTTTAGTTTTAGGTTTTGTACATCCAGTGGCATTAGGAATGAGCTGGGGAATGAATGTCAGAGTGTCCAGAAACACCAGACTGATGCTTTTATTCATCGGGTGGCACCTCATCCACTTATGGTTTATCACTGCTCATCTGATGTGCGGGGCAGAAATTTCTGGATGCGGATATGCTGGTTCATGCTTTCTCCAAAAAGAACACTCAAGAAGGCACCTAGGGCTTCTTAGCACTATGCAAACAGACGTGCTGCACGTATATTATTGCATATTCACTACCACTCAAAGCAATCTCATCTTTTCACATCTATCAAGCTGTCAACTGTCATCAGATGTAATGACATCACAAATCCAGAGAGAACCACATCTATTATGTTAGCATATTCTACTCTTACTAATGCTATCATCTTGTATTTTCAAGGTTCCTTTTTCTCAAACAGTTCAAAAGTCTCCAAAAGCGAGGTAAAGATATTCTTGGCCCTAGTTATGAGATAAAATACCCGAGGTAGGAAAAACCAAGGATTCACTCTGGGTGTCCGCAGACTCCCTGAGCCAGCCTCAGCTCACCTTCCTTCTCACAACCGTCTTTCCCTAGAAGCAGCAAAGACCTTTCTCAACCACCGAAAGTCATCCTCCCAGGACTCTGACAAGCATCCTATTCTCCAAGAGTTCTCTAGAGGAGGACCTGGTTCTTAACACGAGCTGGGGGGGGGAGGGAGGGAGGGAGAGGGACGGGGGGGGAGGGAGGGATGGGGGAGAGAGAAAGAGAGAGAGAGAGAGAGAGAGAGAGAGGCGGGTGCGGGGGAGGCAGGGAAACATGAGCGCACACTGAAGCAAACATCTCTGGTCTGTTTATCAGAAGGGCTGGGGGTGGGTGGGATGGGCCACATCTCAAGGCAAGAGCATAGTGTTGCTCACCAAGAAGGAGCAGAAGAAGATGAAGGAGACAAAGTAAACGTAGGCCAGATCCGTGCCGCAGCGCTCGTTCTCGTTCTGCCCTGACGGTGCAGTGGTGTCCGGCTCACAGCCTTTCTCCCCGAGGCATGACAGCATAATCTCCTGCCAGGCCTCGCCTGTGGCACTCCTGAGCCCGAAAGACATTTTGGTTAGCAGGGGAAGGTCTGCACGTCCCATGGCATCCCTGGTCCTCATCCCCAACGCGCCCACCATCCTTTGTCTCACCCTAACCCCCAGGCTCCCTTTTTGCCCAGCTGCCCCGCAGTGCTTTCCATCCACAGGTGGAGAGGGCCGGGAGTGAGGGGGCTCTCTTGGGGGTCTCCACCAGTAGTGGAGACAGTGGTAGGACTGTCTAAGATCCCATGCAAACCTGGCCATCCAAGCCTTCAGGCCCTAAATAGAATTTGGTCTACAAAAACTGTCCTCGCTTATCACTTCCCAAAGCCCTGGAGGACATGCTGAAGTGGAAATTTGCAAATTAACTACTGAGTTGAAAATATTAATAAAGCTTTCTCCCATCCAAGTATTAACCAGGCCCAATCCTGCTTAGCTTCCAAGATCAGATGAGCTCAGGCATGTTCAGGGAGGTATGACCACAGGCAAGATGAAACTATCTAGTGTCACAGGGGCAGTTTGGCAAAGGCACCACCCCTCCCCCTCCCGCAGTATCTCCTGATAGGAGTAGAGGAAGCGGAATAAAGAGACAAAGGGCAAAGGGAGGGAGGAAGAGGCAGACCAATTCTCTCCGCCCCTCAGGACAGCTGCAGCTGCAACAGTTATGCATCCAAGTACCTGAAAAGTAGCATTAGGGACCCAAAGAAACTCCGGAAGTTGTTGTGCCGGTTGATGTGACTCTCCTCATCTAATTTTATGTTTCCAAATACCTTGAGGAGAAAAACAACAGACAATAAGAAGCATTACTGAGCTGTCTGATACGTCCAGAACACCAGGCCTGGCAAAGCCACATGCACGGCTCTTCCTGACGGCCTATCCCTGAAGCGGACAACTCATACCCAGAGAGCCGAAGGACACCACACTATGGCCCGACAAGTAGAAGTCATTGTTCTCCACTGCTCCAGTGCAGCGCAGCAGAGGGGACCAGGGCCAGCAAGGTCCGAGCAAAACACAGAATGCAAGGGCTTTTAAAGTCTTCCTGCACACAGATCCTCCCACATCTAATGTGGTCTCTTTATTTCCATGGCACCTGCCACCACGGTACTCAAGTGGTCTGTCAAAAACATTATCCCACGGCAAGAGTGCAGGGAAGGAGTCACCCCTCTCTTCCTGTCTCAGGTAGCCATGATGGGACCATCTGAATTTGCAGAAGACATCATTTATGGCTTGGGCATAGGCTGCCCTGAAATTCACAAGCAGTGTAGGTCAGAGAGGGGCATGTCTATCTTCCTTAGATGTGTTTCTATCCAGAGAGTCAAATCTCGGAAGATCTGCATTTCATTAACCCAGAGTCCATGAGAATGAACACACATATGTCCCCACATGTGTATGTATATCATCCAACAGACCCAGATCCCATCTACAAGTGACCATTTGTGCAGTAGCTAAAACAAAGTCCAGGACAATAGGATGGAGAAAGCCAGAACACTAGATACTTGGAAAAGCAAACAGGAAAATGACTTTTGCATTTCTGGGCTACAGAGTGAGGCGCACTAATCTGCTGCTGGCCACTGGGCTTGGAACGTGGTCACTGTGCCAATTCATGCACAAAAGAGGGAAGACTCAGATCTTTATCCACAGATGGTGAATAATGATGACCTCTCAGACAGGGCCACCTGGAGTGCCAAGGCCAACCCTGGTCTCTTCGGAAGAGAAGGCACTCTTACACATGCATTCTCCTCCCCCAAACACACTTCAGACATTAGCAGCTATTCTCACAAGTCAATGTTTGTACAACTGAGGGCTTACTGGGTCACTTTTCCAGCCATTTGAGACAATTTTCAGCCTACATTAAACATGCTTCAGTTTATCCAATGTATGCTAAATGGAACACATTTTTTTCCCCTAACAGTTTTATAATGTGCAATTGAGGAACAATCTCTGCCCCCAGCTATTTTGCTCAAGTAACTCCCACTGACACCTGCTTTGGGAATTTGTTCTCAACGCTGTTTTTCAAAACCCAAATACTACTTGTCTCTCAGGGAGAATGGAGGTGGCCAGCTAGGCAGCACAGGAAGAATGGGAAGAGGAGGATAAGAAGGTGGAGGGCCTCTAGAGAGACAAACAGTAGTGTTAAAAAAAATCCCACCCAAGAAGTCAAATGTAATTAGCTCTGGATACTCCAGGAGGAGACTGTCATTTATCCTTGTCCTGTTCAGCTCTCCTCCTCTTTTCTTCCTTTTCAACCTCTCGGGTCAGAATCTATGATTTATCTCTGATTCATCACATATATACAACTTACAGTGTCTCTTCTCTCCCCCTGACACTCCTGAAGCCATCATTAGTTGTCCTCACTGTGATTTTCTCAAACACCCCACCCAATCATGAACTGGAGAGCACACTGCGGTTTGCACAGGGTATATGTGTCACAGTTAAAGAAATTAAAGCTATTTTGAATCTTTTCTAAGATAATTTTCAGACAAATATGTATATTTTGAAGATCTTTAAAATTTCTTTTTCACTTTTTTTTCCCCCAGTGTTTCACTTAGTCCTTGTCACTAACCCAAATCTCCGACATCAAAGGGTATGGCCTGGTGTGGTGGCTCATGCCTGTAATCCTAGCACTTTGGGAGGCCAAGGTGGGAGGATCACTTGAGTTCAAGAGTTTGAGACCAGACTGAGCACAAGCAAGACCCAGTCTCTATAAAAAATTGAAAAATTAGCCAGGCGTAGTGGCACACTCCTGTAGTCCCAGCCACTTGGGAGGTTGAGGCAGGAAAATCAGTTGAGTCCAGGAGTTTGAGATTGCAGTGACCTATGATGACACCACAGCACTCCAGCCTGGGCAACAGAATGAGACTCTGTCTCCAGAAAAAGAAAAAACAAAAGGAAAAAAATACAGAAGAGAAAGAAGGGATGCTGAGATGCATCAGAAAATGGCCTGGGAATGTAGGTTTGAATCTATTTTCACTTGGAATCACAGAACTATAGAATTACAAGGGACCAGTGAAGGTCTCTAACCAAGACCTCCACTGTATTCCTGAGAGAGTTAATTAAGGCCCAGAGAGACTCAGTGACTTGGTCAAGTTGGCACAGCTGGTCGGTGGCAGAGCTGAGACTAAAACCCCCACTTCCTAGCAACCCATAGACACAAGGCTCTTTGCATCCCCAGAAAGTCACTCCTTCCTCCCAGCTTCAAAGGTCTCCTCTTCCAGGAAGCATTTGGAAGTTCAGAATAATACTGGTTCTTCTCATAGACATATCCTGTTGCTACTTACATTTTTCCAAAAGCTGTCCCCTGCCCTTTTGTCTTTCTATGTGAATGGTTCCCTCTGTTGTGTTGTGACTGCATTAGATACAGTCACGAGCTAAGGCGTGTGCTCTGTGCACGGTGCCCGGTCTGTGTCAAGGACCAAGATGGGCAAGGCCAGCTCAAGGCAAGTCGTGGCAGAGATGCTATCGTGTCTCTGTGGAATGGAAACAGCACTCTTGTTCTTTGGGAAGAAGTCTAAGGGGAATAAGATACTAGGCATTACAGTTATTGTGAAGGCCGCAATCTCATAACTGAACAGCTCCCGTCTCCCATAAAGGGTCACAGAAATGCCTGTGTTTGCTTGTCTGGTGGGATGAGAGGCAGTATAGCGTTAAGAGCATGGGCTGTGGAACAAACAGAGCTGAGCTTAAATCTCAGCTCTTCCACTTACTGAGAACGCGAGCACTTTCCAAGTTACTTAACTACACTATGTGTACACAACAATGGAGACAAGGAAACTCTCCTATAATATTTCACATTGCTCTTGAAAACATCAGTCAAATATCTTGCATGTGCATATTCTCTCTCTCTCTCTCTCTCTCTCTCTCCCCATTTAGCACAGTGTCTGGCACATCAAGGAATTCAAGAAAAGGTAAATAGCATTATTACTGTTATGAATATCTGTACTGTTATAACAGCAGCAGGTCATTACTGGAGATGGTGTTATTCCAGTTTATCATGCTTAAAGATGAAAAGCGGTAAGAACTATTTTGAGCATGGGCAAAACAAACTTAAACGTAACTAGGAGAGAAGAATCGTAATGTTCCCAACACAAAAGATAACAGTTTGAGGTGACAGAGATCCCAATTACCCTGATTTGATCATTACAGATCTCTACACATGTGTAGAGATGTCAAAATATCCCATGTGCCCCCAAATGTTATATATAAGTAACAAATAAATACTTTTTTTTTTTAAAAAAAGGAACTTAATCTTTCATTTGGCTCTTCAAGAATATTTTCATCCTAGAATCAAATATTCGGGGACTAGACAGGCCCTAAGGGAAGTCATCAGGCCAGTCTGAGACTTCAGCAGGAATTGTGCAGCCAACATTGTCGTTCAATCTCCACCAAGATATCCTCGGTGAGGGAGACTCTCTACTTATCACACTTTTTGATGCTTGACATTCTACTGTATTTTGGGAGAACAACCCTTTCCAAAGGTGAAGTCAGAGGAAGAATGAAACCGAGACGTGCGGGCAAGAGAGAGGAACAAAAGGAAGACGCGCTTCCGAGCGGCTCTGGAAAGGGCTACAGGCAGCGAGCCTGGGACGCCGAGCAGTGGCTGCAGGTGGCAGAGCGGTGGGCAGGGCAGTGGCAGTCCAAGGGCAGCCAGACTGCCTGGCTGCGGGAGACTGTCACGACGACGCTGCAGTTCTTGCTGGGGTCTGGTCATGACGTCTCCCCGTGGGAAAACGTTAGCGCTCCGCAGCCAAGGCGCGAGCCGTGGGTGCGGCCGGACAGGTGGCTGGCACGTGCTGCTGGTTGTTTACAGTAGGGGCTCCCCCACCACCAATGACTGTCACCTTTGAAAGGTCTTTCGGCCTCCTGTGCTCAGCAGGCCTCTGGCTACCTGCGCAAGTATCTGGGTTGAGAACCTGATCCGCGTCCCACGTTCTGAAACTGGGCAAGGTATGGTAAACGTTCCAGTGAGACAGGGAACTTGCCAGCATCTCCCATGGCCCTTTAAGAGAGGAATTAGCTGGAATGTGGCCCTGGGGTCCCCAGGCATGGGCAGGCTGCCAGGAACTCTGTGAGTTGTTCGCAGTAGCGGGACTTAGGGCATAAATCTTAACCAGTCAAGACGTGTACAGCCAAGTGTCACCACATACAGAAGGAACAACCATCTGAGCCGCTTTTAGGCGAGGTCCCAGTGCTAGAGATCCTGAGAAACAGATCGTGATACGCCTCCCTCCTCCCTAAACCACAAGGGTCCTCCTGGCCAAGAAACATGGGGACATCTTTGCGTCCGCCCTGTGGTTGTGCCCACAGAAGGCCAGCTGCTTACGAGTCAGCACTGCGATCCAACAGCCTCTGAGGCAGGCCCTGCCCCAGACCACCCTGAATACCTAGGCAAGCGGAATAGGAACCACTGCGCATGCGGAATTCCCGACATCACACCACTGTGGGAGAGCACCCTCAGGCGAGGAAGGGTTCAAAGCATCCTCAAATCCTGCCTGCTCAGGTTGCTAAACCCGAGACAATCTGGGCAACAGCTGCCCCCGCCAGGCCCCCGATGCACCAGCTCACCTGCATCCCGATGATGGCGTAAATGAAGAAGAGCATGGCAATCAAAAGGCAGACATAGGGGAGGGCCTGGAAGGAAAGCAGAGATAAGACCATTAATCAAAGGCAGGCAGCTTCCAAGCTCAACAGCCTGCAGTGGCTGGCAGCACAGGAACTCTTGCCCCGAGGCCAATGCAAACAGAGGCCGGGATTCTGTCCCTGGGGCTGCTATGTTTGGAGGTCAAATGTCCACAGCCTGACAGATGTGTAGACAGTTGGCCAACGAGAGGCTTCTAATTTGCCTTCTGTCAAGAATATTCACTCACCCAGAAAAGTAGCCAGTATCTCCAAGGAGAACTGGGACAACTTCCTGGGCTGGAGACTCATCCATCCCACTTGGCACGCAGCGAATCAATAACCTGGGCAACTGTGATGCAAATGACACACCACGCACCCGGCTGCAGCTTCTGAATCCCTGGATTACCCCGCCCCAACCCCACACCGGATATGGAGCTCATAAGGAAGAACCAGGATGCCACGTGGAATGCCTGGGGTCTCGCTTGGTTGTCAGTCCCTAGAAAGCCCTTTCTTCTTCTAATGAAGCATCATTTTCCAGTTGGAGCCTCCTGACATTTCCTAATGTTTCATGCAAAAGCCTGTGGCGTGTTAGCCACCAGAAAACCCTGCCATGAAGCTGTGTGGCACAGAATTCCATATTGCGTGTGCCCGCTGACACTTTGGGATGATGAGGTTTCAATCATGGGGGCTGGGGACAAGGCAAGAAGGTATGAGGCTGGGAACTGCCCTTGGTGGCTGGAGGCGGGGGTGGGGTGGGGGTGGGGGCTGCAGACATAGGGCAGTCTGGATTTGGGGCCAGGGTGGGCCACTCTAGTTCTAGAGTGCTGCCAGTGCTGACAGGGACGTCCTTCTCCTTCATCATCCAGGAAGCTCCCCAGCAGTCAGAGCTCCTGGGAGTCTCCACTCTGTCTTGAGTGTGCACATCATGAATCCCAGGAGATCAATTGAAGGCTTTCAGACCTCACGAGCCGAGCAGGACAGAGCTTATCAACAGAGCTAACGAAATGAAGAGCCCTGTGAGGCTATTTATAGTTTGAATAGAGGATAAAATTAAAATGCAGCTGAAACTGGGGGGAGATCCCCTTTCCCAGGAAGTGCTGATTCCCAGGATCTGGGCCGTGTTTCTTGAGGCAATGTGAAGGCATCCGGGGGTGAAGAGGTGGGAGGAAGAAGGCAGTGTTTCCTGCACCTGGGGCGCTGCTACCTCTATCCACCTGCCCTTATTCTACCCTTTCCACTGCACAGTCTCCAGTCCTTAGTTCATCTCTCCCTCCTCACAACTTTAGGGAGAAGAGCAAAGATTCTTTCTGTTTTCCTTTCTTGTCACATTATAAATTTCAACACAAAATAATGGAAAAGAATGAAGAACTGAGGAGGGGTCAGAGGTAGAGAACTGGATGCTGCTTTGGGTGGGGTGGGGTAGGTACAGCCCAGGGCGATGCTATTTCTATTGCATGGCTCTCTGTTTTGTATTTGCAGAGGCAGCCTTTGCTAATCCATCAGAAATCAGCTTCTATCCCGTGGCCCAGAACTGTTCTGAAAAGGCAACATCTATCTATAACACAGTGTCACCTGGAGGCAGAGTCACCTGTCTTCCCTGTCCTCCATAGTATTTGCTAGAACAAGCCAACTATTTGGCCATCAATTTTTGACAACCTTTTCTTCACTCCCAATAGTATATAGTTTCACAGAGACTTGGTGATTGTGATAATATGACAGGATGACACATATCTCTTAAGAGGCTCACTGACAACTGAAGTTTGTTGGGTAGTCCTCTGGAAAAAAAAATGGGCTTAAAAGCATCTTGTTTTTCCAACTCTAAATCCAAATTCATCTGAGACTGAGATAGAAAATTCTTGCTAAGGTTTTAGTTTTCTCCTCAGTCATCTCACTTTGGAAAAATAGTTTCCATTGAGGTAAGTCCTCTGTGGGAGGTTCTATGCCAAACAATCACTCTGGATGTGATAAAAATACCAAGGCTGCTCCTAGGAGCAAGAACGTCCTTGTAGTTAGTTGATCTCACATTTCAAACTCCCAGGTCCTTGATGAAAAAATAAATGAGTAATGATGACATGGAGAGGACTCCCCTTCCAAATGATGAGAAACCATGAATTCATTGGCTTGCCTTCTTTAGTTTAATTTATAATTAAAATATAAAAATAATTAAAATAAAGGGAATTTGGTGAATTTATGATTTTTCATCTTTGAATCACTTTAATTTCATCAAATTTATTGTTAATTAGGTTTATTTTAAAACTCTCTTTTATGGGAGAAGAAAATAATAGGCATTTGAATAACACGTAGGCCCCCCCAAAAGCTTAAGAACAACTAATGTATGGTATTTTCTAGAGTCCAAAGATATTTAACACATTGACTGCCACACTAGAAAAAAAATTTTTTTTCTTGGGGCCATGGTGTTTTATTACGAAAATAGAATAAAACCTTTTGTTTTCAAACAATCCTTTCTAAACTGATGAAAAATTTGTTATTTTTTATTGTTTTCTGTGGGTTATGTGCAACTTGAAAAATAGTTCACACGGCTCCCAAGGTGGAGCCGTGAGAGTTACATATGCTTCATGAAGCCCTTGGCTCAAAACTAGCATGAGTTAAATACAACTCACATGGCAGTTCATGTGTTAAATATGTTTGGAAAACTTTTACGGGAAGTCTCTAAGTGGGGTCTTAGGTGTTGATTTTTAATTTATTAAACACACACCCCCTTCTGTATTGCCTCATAAGACTATTCAAAAGACACTCACCATATTAACTTGCCCAGAGACTCGTATGTGCTTGCAGGACACAGGGGTGGTCATCAGCATACATACATTCAGGGGCTTAGGAAACACACACCGATGAAGACATGGGTGGGGCTGAGAATGACTCACCTCACTATGGAACACAACTCAGGAGTCCTTTGAAAAACTGTCACGTGAAATAAAATCACTGACAAGTCCCCGCAAATGCAGAGGACATCTCACCGCAGGTGACTGGCTCTTTACATAGGATTGCTCAGGACAATTTTGAATCCCTGAGGTGGCCGTACATCTCATAAAACTTGTCCCCTGCCTCACCCAACAGAGAGGGTGCCTCAGCTACAAAGTCAAGGTGTTTTTTTCTAAAATAAGATTCTATCTACCAGACATAAGGTGCATGCTGTCAAGCCAAGCTGTGCTGTAACTGAAAACTGCTGTATTGATCGAATGCTTTAACAAACAGTAGCTTCAGCTTCCCAGGAGTGAAGGGACTCACGAGATGATGCTGGTGTTGCCTAGGTGTGCCACCTGATGTGACAACCCTTGAAGAGGATTTGCTGGTGCCTCTTACCTTAAAGGACTGCACGAAGGTCCAGAGTAAAATGCGGATGGTGTAGCCCTGACGCAGAAGCTTTATGAGGCGGGCGGCTCGGAAGAGCTTCAGGAAGCTCATATTGAAGCCACTGGTGTTCACCAGCTGGTAGAGCAAAAGGAAACATGTAATTAGTGACATTATGGTCATTTAGAAAGATCTAAGCACTAGTTTTTGTGTATTTATCCCTCATTCAGATAATAAAATTGGACACAGTCTCTTTGTTAACCCCAACGCCAGCTGACAGGCCAGCCAGTGGGGCCCATCTCCCTAAGCCCTCCCAGGCCTGCCCTCCGTCCCCAGCTAGAAGAGTAAGCACGTAGCCCAGAATCACACCCTGCACGCGCTAGACAACACCGGCCTCCCTCATCTTCTACCAAGTGGTCTGAAGTTCGCACGTAGATGTTAAAAATAGCAGATGTAGTAATCCCTCTTCTGCTATTCAAACAGAGTTTAAAACGAGCTCTACAAGTCTTCTTTAGGATGAACAAATATAGGGAAACAATTGAGGTAAGAACTCTGGGGGCAAAGATAAAGTGCCTCTTATGAGAATCTAGCAGAACACTGTGCACACGAGCCCTCTTCTGACACCCCCTGTTCCACACACCCCATTAAAAAATAAAATAAAGCCCTCCACAAGATCCAGCACCACTCCCGCACGTGCATTCTCTGGCTAACGTGGAGCAGTGAAGAGGTGAACTCCTAACGCTTAGGGGGGTGCACATTTGCTTGGGTGGGTTAAAAGTGGACTGAATGTACTGGAGATTTTTTGTAAATGCTAGGGCCAAGCTTAAAAGACACAGATCTTATAAGCCATTCACCTTGCTGTCTGTCAGGATAATTTCTGTGATACTGCCGATCACGGTGATGAAGTCAAAGATATTCCAGGTGTCTCGGAAATAGTTCTGCCAAATGAATTCAGTCATAGGAACATCAGAAAAAGGACAAAAGAAAAAAAAAAGAAGAAAGAAAAAAAGGATAAATGACATCTTTCATTGCATAATTTTGTCACTTGGAATTAAAACTTGTCAATTCATGCATAAGTTCACTCTAACTTTGGCTTCAGTTTCCTATTTCTAACCAGAAATGCTACTTCTCCTTTACTAGTTTGGGAATTTCTCATTTGGCAAGCAGTTCCATCACTATTTGAAGACCTTATTTTTGAAATTGTCACTAAAAAAGCTTACATGTAAGAAAGAGGTTTTTTTTTTAATTTTAAAAAATATTTATGTATTTGTTTTTAAACAACTTTATTGTGGTATGATTGACAAATAAAAACCTGTTCATATTTAATGTATACATCTCGATGTACATACCCATGAAACCATCACCACCATCACAGAACTTTTAAATTATCTATATCACATCAAGTGACCATATGAAAAGAGTCTGACTTTCAACTAATGACAAAAATCACACAGATCATAAGTGACTAAAGGTCACAGAGTGTACCAGAAATCTTCCTTCTAACTCCATTCAGCCTTTTAAACCACTTACTGATTTGGCAGTAAGATGAATAGACTTCATCTTCCCCTCTCTCTCTGCTTTGTTACACAGAAGGTGTAACTAAGATACAAGGACGCAGGAATAAAATGAGTGGGCTAAAGGAGTTGGAGGAGACGCAGAGAACTTGGAACATCCGCCAACTGGATAACATTCAATTTCCTAGGCTCAGGTGAACACAGACCTTGGTCTATGTTCCTTCAAATAAACCCAAAAAGCAAAAGACTCAAACAATTGGATCTCTAAAAGTCACTTTCTTGCCTGTAGGCAGCACCTCCCCTAAGGGACTCCCACAGCACTGCAGAGGTGCACCCCATCCCAGCCTCACGACCAGCATCGCTGAATCCCGACTATACACACCAGACGCTGGGTCAGGCCCTTGGCATTCTTTGACCTCATCTATTCCTCTTGCAGAGCCTCCAGGTAGGTGATAAGTACCCCATGTTCATAAAAGGAGGATTGCCAAGGGAGAAGAGGAGTGTGAGGAAGTTACGTTTCATGAGCGCCCACTCAGAACTAGGCCCCTTATAAACATTACCTAACTGGAGAGACACAACAAAGTATCCAAGGCCATAGGTAACTACTGTTATCTTCATATCATGTTTGAGAACACTGAGGCTTAGAGAAACCTGATTCCAAAGCCATATGCACCTACGGGGCATGGAGAGAAACTGAAGCACACAGTTTCGTAAACTCACTTTCCATGAGAATGCTTAGTCCGTCAGCGGTGGAGCCAACTTGAGTCTGAACTCCTCAATTCTCAGGGCTCTCCTATTGCCTGCCCCGGGGTGAACTTCCTAATTCTTGGTGCATGGATCTAGGGCTCAGAGGACCAAAAGGTCCACTTGAGGATGCTTTACAATACAGAATACGACACTATAGCATAGGACAGCATAGTGTAGCATAGAACAGCTTAGTGCAGTATATGGTATAGAACAGCCTAATGTAGTATATGGCATAGAACAGCACAGTGTAGCATAGAAGAGCATAGCATAGTATGTGGTATAGAATAGCACAGTGTAGCATATGGTATAGGACAGCACAGTGTAGCATAGAACAGCATAGCATAGTATGTGGCATAGAACAGCATAGCGTAGCATAGAACAGCATAGCGTAGCATAGAACAGCATAGCGTAGCATAGAACAGCATAGCGTACTATAGAACAGCATAGCGTAGCATAGAACAGCATAGCATAGTATATGGCATAGAACAGCATAGTGTAGCATAGAAGAGCATAGCATAGTATGTGGTATAGAATAGCACAGTGTAGCATATAAGAGCATAGTGTAGCATATGGTATAGGACAGCACAGTGTAGCATAGAACAGCATAGCATAGTATGTGGCATAGAACAGCATAGCGTAGCATAGAACAGCATAGCGTAGCATAGAACAGCATAGCGTAGCATAGAACAGCATAGCATAGTATATGGCATAGAACAGCATAGTGTAGCATAGAATAGCATTGTGTAGTATATGGCGTAGAACAGCATAGTGTAGCGTAGAACAGCATAGTATAGTATATGGTATAGAACAGCACAGTGTAGCATAGAATAGCATAGTATAATATATGACATAGAACAGCATAGTGTAGTATACAACAGCATAGCATAGTATAGAACAGCATAGCGTAGTATGTGGCATAGAACAGCATAGTATAGCGTAGAACAGCATAGTGTACCATATGATATAGAACAGCACAGTGTAGCATAGAATAGTATAGTGTAATATATGGCATAGAACAGCATAGTGTAGTATAGAACAGCATGGCGTAGTATGTGGCATAGAACAGCATAGTGTAGCATAGAATAGCATAGCGTAGTATATTGTATAGAACGTAGCATAGTATATGGTATAGAATAGTAGTATATTGTATAGAATAGCATAGTATATGGTATAGAATAGCCTAGTGTAGTATATGGTATAGAACTGCATAGTGTAGCATAGCGCAGTATGTGGCATAGAACAGCAGAGTGTAGCATAGAACAGCACAGCGTAGTATATTGTATAGAACAGCATAGTGTAGCATAGAACAGCACAGTGTAGCATAGAACAGCTCAGTATATTGTATAGGATGGCATAGTGTAGCACAGAACAGCATAGTCTAGCATAAACAGCACAGCGTAGTATGTGGCATAGAACAGCACAGTGTAGCATAGAACAGCACAGCGTAGTATATGGTATAGAATAGCATAGTGTAGCATAGAACAGCACAGCGTAGTATATGGTATAGAACAGCACAGTGTAGCATAGAACAGCACAGCGTAGTATATGGTATAGAATAGCATAGTGTAGCATAGAACAGCACAGCGTAGTATATGGTATAGAACAGCATAGTGTAGCATAGAACAGCACAGCATAGTATATGGTATAAAACAGCATAGTGTAGACCAATAGATTATTGTGAACTCTGAAGTCAGATCAGGATCTAAATCCTGGCTCTACCTTTGACTAACATTGGGCAAAGTATTCAACCTTCTGAGCTCCAGCTCATCCATAAAACAAGAAAATGATAATACCTAATATACTTGTTATGAAGAGAAAATGAACATATAAAGCATTTGGTACTTAATAGGAAACCAATGTTACTCCTTTCCCTCTCCTCCCTTTTCATTACCACCCTGCTTTCCAATTCTATTGCTTTCTATTGTGTAATCTTTAAAAAGCTATACAATTTTTCTGAACTTCAATTTCCTCATTTAAAATAATAATAATAATAGCAATAATGATAATGATCTCTGCCGTGCTTATTTCAGAGTCATTGAAAAGATCTAACAAAATAGTATATATTGGGGTATTCTGAAAACCTAAAGTGCTATATCAATGTACAGACGTATCAGGACTAGTGGTGCCTTTTATTGTGCAAAAATGCCTCTAGACCTTGAATAAAAACATGGGGGTGAGGGTGGGAAGGAAGCAGACTTCAGGGCCGAATCTAGTTAAGCTTATAAGTAAAGTATGCATTCAGCACTCACCATAATTAGACCCATAATTGAGAACTTAAGTCACAGACAATATCAATACCACATGCAAGTAATCAAGATGCATAGAAAAACTTTCCCTGTTATAGCACTGGCTTCTCCTTTTTCAGCTCACCCTGCTCAGGGCTAGACTGTATTATAAAGGCATCTTTGTTGGTGGTAGTTTCTTTTTACTTTTGTATTTCCCCAAGTCTCAAGACACTCAAAAGGGAATTAAGCACACAACAATGCAGCTACCTATAAAGGTTCCCTTCAACTCTCCACCTAAAGCGATCAAACTAATGGTTTTTCAAAGAACCATCAGGAGACCAAAAGCAGCCCACTGATAGACACTCACAATCATCAAACCCAGCTCAGAGTCCTGTCAAAGCTGCTACCAGATAAATACTCACTCAGATAATAAGCAAAGTTTTGCTTCTTGCAGGAAAAGCCACATACGTGTACACATGTCACTTGAAGTGGTAGCTCACATCCTAAATAGGTGTGAAACAGCTGACAAGTGGGCTCTCCTGCATCCCACCGAACTCACTGCACACACTGAAGCAAGGCCCGGGGCATGGAGGAGGGGCTCATTTTGTTTATAGGACACTGAAGCAAAGGGCTAGGTTTTCTTAACACCCCTGAAAGCGGATGTAAGAATTTGCAAAACAATTATAATTAGTAGTTGTGGAGAAGAAAAAGGAGGACTCATGCCAGAAAAACTCACCCCCAAGCCTCCCCAAACTTAATTCCATAATCCTTCCCTCCTATACCCTCCACCCCCACCACACACACACTAAAGGTTAAAGGTAACTGGACTTTGTAAGTGTAACTCATAAGCATTTATTTTCATTGGGTGAAATTACTCTTCAGGTTGTTAATGGCAGAACGATTAGTGGGTAAAATCTATTATTTGGTTATATTTGAGGCTAAGAGGGACAGATAGCTTGCATTTGGGTTATAAAACTCTTAACCCCAGTAAATAAGCACTCAAGATCTATTAGTTCCTTTATCTACCCATAAATCACAGTTTAATATGACCCAGTGATGGCCAGCTGGACTGCCGAGTGTGAACCTGGGGACATGGCTTCCTTCGCCTTTCTCCTCCCCCCTCCGCCAGTGTCTCGTCTGTATGGCAGTTTACTGAGCAGTCACAACGAGCCCACGTTTAGGTGGGCAGGTGTGTGAGCCATTTCTGGAACAGCTGTAACCACCCCCCACTTCCAACAAAGGCTGGGAGTGCACCCAAAAGGAAGGGAAGACAAGCCTAGTGCTAGGATGGATTCAGTGACATACCAAGAAGCCAAAAGCGATGACCTTTAGGACACACTCCAGGGAAAACACCATGGTGAAGGCGATATTCAGGTACTTTAGGGCCAGCTCATAGGTGCAGGGAGCAGAGTAATACTGCCAGGGAGAGAAGAGAGGAGAGAAAGAGAATCAAAGCTTTAAGGTAAGAGGGGGAATCTATGCCACTGAAGCTGGCCATCTCTCAGCCCTGCCCTTGGGGGACACTCTGGTGTGTGGAACAGGAGGAGAGATGGACATCAAGTTCTGGAAAGGAAAACTACACATCCTATGCAGCAAAACACAGACCTGGGCCCCACCTAGACAGCTTAATAGCAAAACAGCCAGTCTTGCTAGAGACGAAGGTGGGCAGGGCAGAAACGTTTCCTAGAGTTAGTGACTTTGTCATTTAGTATTAAGTACGCCTCTCTTAATGCTCCAATGCTCCTTTAGACACTAGGATGATCTCTATCTCCTGGCATTTTCCACCGTGTCTGAAGTTGACCTCCATCACCGTCTTTGGGAAGCTCTTGGCTGCCACCAGAGGTTTCACTGCATTTTGCGCAGGGGACCCCCGAATTCTCAGAAGCTGGGCTGTTGACCAAAATAAGACCACGGACAGATTCCATGACGGAAAAGCAGGTAAAGAGGTGACAGACTGGTAGGCTGGAGCGTGTTCGCAGTGTCTCAGCACATGCACCATTGCCCTGGGAGGGCACAGTCGCCCAGGCCCAGCGGCTCTCACGCCTGCGCCTCTCACCTTCATCATCAGCACGACGGTGTTCAAGGCGATCATGGCCATGATGGTGTACTCAAAGGACGGAGACACCACGAAGTGCCACACGCGGTACTGGAAGGTGTGCCTGTTCTGCGGCATGTAGCGGGTGAGGGGTTTGGCGCTGATGGCGAAGTCGATGCAGGCCCTCTGCGGGAAAGTCACAGCGATTAGTCCAAGCTCTACTCCCCCCAGCTTTGCCCAGTGCTGGGCTCTCTGTTAGACGGTCAGAAGAAGATGGTCTATGGAAAAAAGGGTAGTGCTGGGCAAGCAGAAGTAAGAATGGCGACAGGGATCATCTGGACAAAACTACAGGCACGACGTCACCTTAAATGAGTACACAGAGCTGGAGGCATCTGTCCCATGGGGTAAAGACGTAATGGTCATCATTAAAGCCCTTTACACAGCATGTGGCTGAGATGTTTAGGCAGGAAGCATTCCCTGATGCCCTCAGTCAAAAGTAAAGATCTGCCTGTGTATCCCTATAGCGCTTTGTGTTGCATTTCCCTTATAGCTCCTGACAGTTTCTAGTTCAGTTGCATTGTAAAAAAAAAAAAAACCACAAAAACAAAAAAAACTGTTGAAACTCTACAATGTGCCAGAACTATGCTTGTTTCTGGAAAAGCAATGATAAGACATTCCCTGCCCTTACAGCAAATACACACCATGGAGGGTCACAGTCAGGTAAGCAGATGTCTTAATGTTATAATTATAGCACACATCTTTGCCTTTTAGACTTTGCTGTAAAGGTATAAACTGCATCTTAAATACCTTATGTGCCTTCCAGATCTCTGCACCTCACACCTGGGCCTCAAACAGAGCAGCGCTCAGAAAATGTTTGTTTAATGACTGAATAATTAATTTGCCCATCTTCTCTCCATAATTCTCAATCAAGTTAAGAAAATGCAGTCTTCCTTCCTAATGTGCTGGTCCAAGAGTCCCTGCTATCCCTCCTATCACACCGATTTTGTTACCTCATTCTTCTCCAGGCTGCACTCCTCCATCATCTTGTCCCCTTGTTCCTGGAAGGTGATGATGATGAGAGCCACAAAGATATTGACGAAGAAGAAAGGGAAGACCACAAAGTAGACCACGTAAAAGATGGACATTTCCATGCGGTTGCTGCGGCTTGGGCCCCGGTCTTCCTCTGTCACATCTACGGAATGCTGCAGAACTCTGCGGGGACAGAAGGAAGGGGCATGGATGGGGGATGACAGCCTTGGCTTCCTTAGGAGACGTGCCACTTATTATAGCTCTTAATCTGACTTCCTTGACTTCGCAGATGCTCCATGAACTCTTTGAGTTCATAACCAAGTTGGCGTATCCCACTGGTACCAATCCCCTGCTCTTTCTAGCTCGTTCCATTATCTACTCAACTTCCGAGCAACAGCAGGATGTCATTTTATAGTCTAGCTTGTTATGTTCAATAGCAAGAGATTCCTAGATTTCTATTTGACATTTTGCTGCCAACTAGAGTATGTGGTCTCCATAAAGTGGTGCCTTAGTCATTGCCAGGTCTCTGAAAAATTAACCTTCAGCTACGAGCAGCATGAGAACCTGAATTCTGTTGTCTTTTTGTAAGAGGAATGACCACAGGAAGTGTCTTTGGGTCCTGCCAGCTCACCCTTAACACTCAATCCTCAGGCTCTCAGGTACAGGGTCAACCTGGAGGATAAATTTGTCTAAAGGAGCCCCCAGGGACTCTCTTAATGGATAGGGGGCTGTTCAAAACTCATTCACTCAAATCCTCATTAGTTGGCTAAAACATTAAGGGTTTCAAATATGCCCCTGACTTTGTCACCCTCTTCTCCATTTTTGCCTTAAGGATTTTCATGCCTCCTCCCTTCTGCCTGTCTCATCCCTTCATAGCCACTTACTTTCCCAGGTGTGACACCAAAGGGTCAGCCTGCTCATCTTGAATCAGCTTCTCAAGGGAACCATGCGGTCCCATCCCAGCTCACAGGCAAGCACGGAACCCGGTACTCACTGAGGCCACCCTTCCCCCGTGGAGACGGTGAAGAGGGTCAGCAGGGCCCAGATGATGTTGTCGTAGTGGAATTCATGGCGCTTCCACTCCCGGCCCTTCACCTCCATCTTGTTTTTCTCATGATCTACATAGTTGCCTCTAAAACCAGATAGAAATGAAAGAGGGACTCTTCACGACAGCTCATGGAAGAGTCAGAAAATTCTACAGACTCCAGTAATGTGGTTAATAACGATTACCACATAAATGCAAGGAAAAAGGAATTTTATTAAAGGAATTTTAGTAAAGTATTACTACGGAATAAAAATGGGATTTGATGCCCAATCGACGTGGGATTAAATCGGCATCCTTTCACTAGTTACTGCATATCTTGAGCAACTTATTTAAACTTTCTGTGTCTCAGCTTCTACACGTATAACGTGCAAATAAAATCCACCTTGATAGGTTGTTATAATGATTTAAAATGAAAGCCGAGTGTAAAATGTCTTGTACCACGTCTGACACAAAAGAGGTGCTCAATACAAGTTACTGATTCCCTATTTTGTCTTTCTGCTAAAGGAAGAGTGGATATAGGGACAAGAGAAAAGAGGAAGGATGGACCTGCGGGTGGATGGGTTCATCGTCACTTCAGCACAAGCAAGTGGAGCGAGCCAGCGGCACTTACATGCACTCCTTCTCTGTGTCCTTGGAACTGTCTGTGCAATAGAAGAACTTTCCCTTGAAGAGCTGAACTGCGATGACAGCAAAGATGAACATGAAGAGCTTGTAGACAATGAGTATGTTGAAGACATTCTTCAAGGAGGTCACCACACAGTCGAAGACAGCCTGTGGATAGAGCAAACAGCCCTGGTGTGTGAGCCTTGTGACGGCTTGTGCATTTGCCTAGAGCTGAGTGGGGACATACCACCATCAGCCAGCCCCACCAAGAAGGTGCCTCGGGAAGGAACGCCCACCTAAGAGGTGACACCCATGGGATTGAAGGCTGCTTCCAAGCTGGTCACGACTGCAAGGACCTACCACCTGGGACGGGGACACATGCCCTGAATCTGAAAGTAAACCCAAAGCAGCAGAAACCAGATGGGATCAAGCAACGAAGGGGTCCTTTGTGGGATCCTGGTAGGGCTACTCCACTTAGTGTGAAACTCGTCTTTAGACATGGAAGGGATCTTTGAGATCATCTAGCCATTAAATAGCTTGCCCCTGACCTTCCATTTATTTGGTGACAGATTTGATTTATATACTGATTATGGACTGCTTCCTCTTTATCTTTCTAAATGGATCAGGGAGAGATAATATTCTGATATTCTTCAGCAAGTTCATAAATTGGCCCCGATTACGCTCAGCACATCATGTAAATGTCAGTGAAGCTGCTGTATCTGGGAAGAGGACCCCAGCTGTGGTGTGACACAGAGCCAGGGACTCGTACTTCTGGTAAAAGGTGATGGACCTCCAGAGACCTCCGTTCTAGGCCCTATGCAGTGAGCAGTTACACGGGAACTCAACACATTTCCAGCCATTTTTAGGTTATTTTCTAGGTTTTCAGGTTTAGCGCACAGGAGAGGCTAGCCCCGCGGTGGTGCCGCATTTGTGCAGTTGCTTCTTTGCAGCACTGGGTGAAGCACTGCTGGTTTAATTAGCTCAACACTGCGGGGAATGTGAGTGACACGCAGCCTTGTGGAATCGTCAGAGCCACCTACATGTCCCTCCTATCCCATAGAGCTGCAGAGAGAGGAACCGGTTCTTTCTAATTTAATGGAATTAACCAAGGCTGGGGTTGCCTTCACAGCCTGTTAGCTGATCTCACCCAGCCTGTTTGCACGCTGCACGGGACCCGCACTGCAGCCGACAGCAGCCACCAGGGCCCCAGACTGCCGCCGGGCTGATTCTGCTGGGCGCAGGCGGAAGGAATGAGTATTTATGGGCACTGGCTCAGGCCAGGAGCTGTGCTGGGCCACTGTCAGGTGGCAGTGTGGTTAAGAGACAGCTGCGACTGCAGGAGGGGCCTCTTCCAGGACAGGAAGGCAGGGTGGGCAGGGGGGAGGCAGGGGGGAAGCAGGGGGGGAGGCTACTTCCCTGGGAGCATGAGTGTTTTCCTTTGGGAGCCCAGGCCACGGCCCAGGTCCCCAAGTTCCGACAGGAAGCCATGGTTTGGCCAGTTTGGGGCCTTTCAGAAGTGACTTTTTTCCTTCCCTCCCCAGCCTTTCATAAGCCTAGTCTGCTCTGTCTCCGTCTGCAGAGCTAGAAGCCAACAGGCAGCAGTGCTATGAGGACAGGAGGGGTCTGGGGCGGGGGGGGGGGGGGGGGGTGGCGGTGTGTATCAGAGGTTACAGAACCAAACAGGAAGTGGCAATTGGGAAGCAGAGTCGGGGTCACAAGGTCCTTCCCCCCACTTTGTCTTCTGTGGCAGGCTGGGGAGGGCCAGCCCAGGCAAGCCAGGGGAATCGTTGGGTTTTCCAACAGGGACCATTCAATGTCAGCTTGTTTTGTCCACACCACAAGTGAGTGATAAACTGCCTCCATTTTCCACTTGAAAGAAAGTCAAAGGACAATTGATTTGCCCTAGGTCATATAGCTCCTAAGTCCCAGAGCTGAGCCCAGCACTCAAATGGGCTCTTTCCAATGCTGGCAAGGGTTCTCAAACTGTGCTAGACTAAGAGTCACCTAGGGAGCTGCTGTAGAAGGCACATGCCAAGACCCTGCCCCAGGGAGTCTGGCTCCATGTGCTGGGGTAGCCCAGGAAACTGGATATTAAGCAGCATCCAGGTGGCCCTGATGCAGGTGGCCCATGACCCACACTTTGAGAAGGGCTGCACTAGTCCATGCAATGCTACAGGTGGGGTTTACACTCGCTTCCAGGAAGCCCCCTGGAGTAGCCCAGAGGCACATGCTTGGCTGGCTGTGTGGCCTGGGCAGCAGCAGCAGGACATCTGGGCTGTGAGCCGAGAGCCCTGGTCGTAGCCCTGGCAGTGGCTGGCTCTCATTCACAGGAACTCAGGGAGGAAGAACTTCCCCCGAGTGGAGGCTCAGCTTCCACTCACAGCAAGGTATGGGGGTGGGAGGTGGGCTCAGCAGGACGGACGGACTGGAGTGGTAAGCACACCCCGAGAGGCAGTAGGGCTCACGGAGGTGGAGCCCCCTGAAGTTGAGCAGGGAAAAGTGGACAAGGAGGAATCTGGGTAAGATACCTCTTAAAAAGCTCGGGTTCTGGCAATCGGAAGAATGCCTTTCATGTTAGCTCACTTCCCTATTTCTTCTCTGCTTCTGCCTGAAATGGACTGTGTGTCCCTTGAACAAGTGTCTGACTCATCTTTGCCTCGAAAATATGAAGGGTTAGGGCTAGAAAATCCTCTCCTCCTCTAGAATTATGAGAAAAGCAAATGTCCGGGGACACTAGGCCTGGCCTGGCATGCAGACCACGTGCATACGGAGGGCTCACGTGGCTTCCATTCTGGTGACGTGGTCTGCCTCCACAGTACGGGGCCCCGGACAAGGCCACACAGGGCTCCCCCAGATGGTACGCCACTCCAGAGAGCAGGACACACCACCTGGGCCTGAACTCAAGGGGCAAAAGCACCATTATAGCTTTCTTAGGATGTTGGTTATTTTCCTTTGAAACTAAGACCCCTAGCTCAGGAAGGTTTAAAGAACCCCAATAAGCATGTAAGAAAAAGGAATATTCCCAGAACAAATTCTCCCCAAACAGGCCGACCATGGCGAGAGAAGATGGGAGAAGGGGACTGGATGGGAACAAACTCTGTAAACATTACCTTGAGCTTGGGCAAGCGCTTGATGGTTTTCAGCGGCCTCAGGACTCGGAGCACCCGCAGGGACTTGATGGTCTTGATGTCCCGCCCCTTGTTGGTTCTGCAAGGGAGGGGCCGGGGGGGTCATTTGGAGAGAGGGAGAAATAAAAGTGACACAGTACTGCAGTAATAACAAGGCAAAAGGGGCAGATGTAGGCAAGAACCCAGGAATTGGGTCAGAGTTGACTCCTTTGGGGACATACCATGAAAAAATCGCTCCCCAGTGTGCACACATGCACAATAGCCATATGCACATGCACACCCATGCCCGCGCGCACACACGCACATGCTAACGAAGACTGTTTCTCCCTCACTGCCAGTCTGACACGGCTCATCGCCGCACTGGCAAGCTGAGAATGGAAGATGTGTCAACAGGGAACAGGACCGGGAGTCCACTTAGGATCCCTGCCATGCCTAGTCCAGCAGTAGGTTCTCAAATGACATTTGTGGAATGGAACAGGAACCCACAGCTGAGAGCAAGTCGCATCAGGGACTTGACTTGCCCAGGTCTGTCACCACTGCATAGGCACAGGGAGAGCAAGGTGAGGAAGGGTGGCGGGGGACGGACACCCTTGCTAGGCTGCCTGTTGCAGTGAGCATGTCACGCGGGCTTCTGGTTGGGACCCCACTGGCTCCCAACCAATTATCTCCAAGTGGCTAGCTCCTCCTGCAGTTCCTTCCAGTTCACACACCGCGGCTAGCACATGCTGCACAGGGTCGCTGGGCTGGAGGAGGCCCGTGCCGCTGTTCCTGCCTACTTTTTTCCTGGCTCTACAGCTAATGACCCTCTCCCTATTCAGCCTCTTGGAAAGGTTTGCTCCTCATAGAGAAAATGTATTTCTCTTTTAATTTTTAGGAATGAAATGAATACATCAACTTGCATTTTTCTTCCCTCCCTGCTCATCCCCTGAGATCTTTGCATTCAATTCAAATAACTGCAATTTATAAAGCACACAGATGGTGGAAAACAGGACTCTAAATAGTAAGGCCAGGCTCCGGTTCCTTCCCTCACATTGGCCCAGATTACTATTACACCACCAACCCGAGGACACGGGTCCAGAACATCGAGCGGGAACAAAAGGGCTTCTGCCTGCTTTGTACCCCACCTTCCTGCCATGCCCACCCCTAGACAGGGAGATAAAAGTCCACCTATTCTTTCACAGAAGGTAAGAAGTCATTTAGTGTAATCCAAGGAATGCTGACTTTGCCCACATTGTTCATTTTAGGACTCTTAATGGTCATAGGCAGTGACTTACAAGTCACTTTTATTCAATACTAGATTGAATATAAATAATCTGAAAGTATTGCGTTGATATGGTCTTTTGCATGCAGGAACTTTGGTATAGTTTATAAACCATTTTACTCTATCAGGTTCCTGCATCTGCATATCTAAAAGAGGCAACATATAAGCCAAATACATATCTAGACCAGTAAGAATGATCACTTCCCAGGAAGGTTTGGTGACTCCTAATTGTTTTTCTCTGGGGTATCAGTGAAAACTCACCACTCAAATAAGCTCATTGTTCCTTTCCCAATGCATCAGCCCTCCCCCCTCCCACCCACACTTTCTCCCTCCTCCAACCCACTGCCCACATCTTAAACTTCAAAGAAAATCAAACATATTTACCCCAAAGCGTTCCTATGGAGGATCCAATCCGAATGTAGTCAGAAAAGACAAAAAAAAAAAAAAATAAAAAAGGAGAGGGAGAAGACAGTCAGAACATTTTAGGGCACAAAGGGAACCTTACAGCGGACAGGAGACTGGAGAAGCATAGGCCCAGGGACCCCGCCCACAGCCTTGGCACTTGCAGAGTCCACACGCCTTGTGAGAGGAGAGGCCGGCACGCCACCTGCTCCATAGCCACGGCCCCTACCTGCAGGGGCGAAGGCCCTTCGCCAGCACTAGTGACAATGCTCCTAACTAGATGGACACCCAGACATTGTGCTTTATTCCACGCAGCCTAGTTTAATTGCAGTTTTCTAAATGTGGGCTGCTGCTTTCATTTCCTTCATAGTCTTCAAACTCTCTCCCTTTCCATTTATGAGAAACCAGGATAGAGTCGTCGCACCTGCTCTGGGCCAGAAATTCTTTCAGGACAGGCATGGCCAGTCACAGTGGCGGAGTGACGCTCATGAAGGGTCTCATCTGAAGAGGAACTTGCAACCACTCTGAGACGGCCACTCTGACACCTCTCAAGAGCCAGGTGAGCAGCATCATTAAACCACTTGAAATAACGGAGCAGGCACTTGTCCCTCAACGTTGTGACGCCACACAAAAGACTGCCTTACGGTAAAGCTAAATGACTAACTGTCCATCATGAGCTATTTATTATGCAACTTGAAGAAAAATCATCCCAGCTCTATTGGTAAGGCGTAACCAAGGATAAGAATAATAATTCAGAGTATAAATATCTTTGAGATAGAAAACATTTAAACTTTTTGAATATTTATTCTTTATTATGGGCCAGACTCTGTGTTAATAAGCACTTTCAGTTGCAAATCTTTAGGCCTCCTACTATTAATAACTTTAGGACCTAGGTATTACTATCTCCAATTCACAAATGAGATTCAGAGAGGTTAAGAGAGTGCCCAGCATTAGCTGGTATGATGCTTGGACCTCTTGCTGTTAACCACAAAGCCTCTGTACTAGGGGGTTTTGGTTCAAGGCTCTGTCAAACAGCTCACCCAATTTTAGACCTGAAAAAGATCCCTGAACTCCACTTAACTGCAAAGCAAGCTGACGTCCTGGGAAGACATACCTTGTGTAAGATCATTCAGTGAGTGAGCTCAGAGTCACAGGTGAACACATTTCATGATTCCCCATCCTGGCCTGCTACTACGAAGAAGCTTCCAGAATTCAGGCTTTGGTTCTTCATTGCTGATTGTTACACAGGTTACCTTTTCTCCCTCTTTTCTGATTTTTTTCTAATATCCCACAAACTTGTATCATGCACCATACACCACAAGCAAAGACTTCCATATTCAAAATTATATTAATTTTCACTGTAAATGCCAAATTAATTGTAACTTGGTAATTAAACCCAAAGCCTTATAAACCTTAAATCCTTAATGTGATAACCTCTAAATGTTCAGAGGGCAGATATGTCTTCCCTTGAATTATAACAGCCTCTTCTCACATACAAGGAAGGACATGTAGTAGGTCAGCCACATATACTTTTATTCACTCATATAACAAGCATCTGTGGATTCCTTAATACATGTCAGGCACCACTGCAGGTATTGGATACACAGGTGTGAACAAATGAGGTCACTAACCTCTTGGAACTTACCTAGTCTGGTAGGGAGGACAGATCTCAAGGAAATAAGCACACACAAAAAAGTATAATTGCCAGCTGCCATGGGAAAAATGGAATCATTTGCTAGAAAAATTTCCAAAAACCTACATAGGTTGACTTCCTTTCCCCAGGCTATATCTGTTTTCAGCAAAAGCCAAGTGAGAATCTTCCATATCCCTAAGATGTGGGAACAGGGTAGGAGGCCATCGTATGGCAGGGCCTGGAATCACACACTCCAGGCTTTAGCCTTTTGCTTAGACCAAGTCCTTGTCATGGACACCTTTATATCCAGCAGAATGTGAACAGGTCCTCAGAGGTCATGCTCACAGACATCCGTCTTAGGCAGGAAAGCCCAGTCTTTCTTGCCGGTCCCACAAATCTGAATGAAGGACATAACTTGCTCTCTACAAGTGATTCCCACCCCCACCCCCCTGAATCCTAGTAAAGTATCATGACACAAAACAAAAGGGATTTCTCACCATTGTGTGTGTGCCCCTTGTTTTGGAAAATGAAGTTCCTTTTTTTTTTTTTTTAATAACAAAAGTTTATTTATTTGGCCATGGTATCCAATGCACCTTCACTAGCCATGGCACGGGGGAGGGGAGAACACAGAGATCTGTACTAGCACTTAAATGCTTCCACCTGCAGTTGGCATGTATGTAGGAAAATGAGGTTCCTCGATGGTGTCCTCTAACCTTAACAGGTGAATGTGGCTGCCAAACTACTGGGGGGTTCTTTGTCCCATTCTAACTCCCACAGATCTGGGCCAGGGACAGCACTCAGACACAGGCCCAAAGTGAAATAAAGACTGGCACTGTCCCGCTCAGCTTTCATCAAGTCTCTTCCTGGAGAAGAGCCACGGAAAACCCCCAAGTCTGCATGATTGCAAAAGAACACCCTTGCATCCTTCATTTTGTTAACAGGGCAGCGGTGGGGGGGGGGCGGGGGCGCACTGATGTGAAAATCACCATTTGAAACCTAAGGCTACTGAGTAACAAAGCCAAAGACTCAAGGAAAGTCTTGACAATTTAGCAGCATTAAAATATATAATTTGCACACAGACTAGGCCAAAGTACTGCTCCCAAACCCACACATGTGAGAGTTATTTAAGCCATTAGCAAAGCCAACAAGATTACAAGGGAGGTATTTTACCAAACTAAGATGACAAGTTCTTCAAACATTTTAATTGAGGCACATTTTTTGGAAAATAGTTTATGTGCTCTTTACAAATCATTTAAATATAATCATTTGATAACACTTTGGTAGTCTTTGCTACTAAATGTATAATCAGAATTTCTTTTTTACACTGCCTAGCTAATTAGTGAAATTTTATCAGGTTTAAAAATTGACTCTAATGTTAAAATCTGAAGATAATTCCACATGCTAGGATGCACTGGTCGCACTTTAATTGGGACTCAATTGGGTCATTTATTTCCTACTTATTTGGTTAAGTTTCTGGCTGCTCTCCAGAAAAAAAAAATGCCATGTTTCTCTCTTGTCTCATCAGTAAAAGATGAGAATTTTCCAGCTCAGTTGTCAAGCTGCCCTCCAGATCTTTCATGTGTAATCACTCATCATTCACCGTAATCTTGCTCTTCAGCTACCGGGTGCCCTTCGCACATGCTCTCAAGCTGATTTCTGCTAGGGACTGACTGTCCTGGGCAGTGGGGAGGGCAGAGCAGGGACATCAGGTTCTGAAGATCCCACTCGCAGATGAGGAAGCAAGGGTTCAGAGTGAAGGCAGCTAATAATAATTAATAACGCTGGGATTCAGAACTAGGTTTGCCTGACTCTGAAACCCACACTCTCATTTACGATGTGATGATGCCTTTTAAATGGGAACCACTGGAGGGTTTTAACCAAAAAGGGAACGGTAAAAGAAACCAGCGGTTCCTGAGCTCAAATAATGAGCTATCTGGCCCACTCCTCTCCAGCAGTTTACAGTCCATGAGGTTCACAGGAAGAAAAACCTACAAATGAGACGCTCAGGGGTGTCTGTCTCCAGGTAGAGACAGAAGGATCTGTAGGCTGAGGACAGATCCACACCAAGCCGCCACCCTGAGTTTACAGGGGTTAATGGGTTGGAACCAACTAGAATATCACAGGTAGCCAGGAGCTGAATATAATGGAGAAAACACTGAACTTGAAATTGGAACACCTAGGTTGCTCAAGAACTGGCTTTGCTACTTACTAGTCAAATGAGACTAGTCAAACCTCAGGCAATCTATTTCTCAACTGTAGAACAAGATTGTCTGGTGATAAATGAAACAGAATATGAAAGCACTTTAAAAATTCTAGAGACTCATGGAAATAAGGAATTTTCCCCCTTTGCAATGGCAATGCTTGTCTCTTGAGGACTGTAGGTAGGTAAGGCCAGTATCTTTGCGTGAAGTATTTAAATATGACACTTTGACCTTGTCACTGCTTACCTGCTGCTGTTTAGGGATTGTTTTTCCTCCTGGTCCATGCCTCAGCATCCCTGGGGGGCACCCATGAGCCCCAAATCCAATGCAATTCTGTCACCTCTCCTTGCTTTGGGTCCAGAGCACTAGCTCTGTGCTAAGCGGTAGGGGCATTATCCTTTCCTTCCTGCACATGGACCTCGATGAGCTCCTCATACACACGAGAGCCTTTTGCAAACTTTCCCCTTTGCAACACACAGCACTGGACACCAACCACAAGGTATTTCTGTCCCAGCACTGAGAAGCAATAGGAGACAGCAAAGCACCTATCTCCTAGCAGTTTTGTTATTCAATGTGTTATTCTTTATGTTCTAAACGTACTCAAAAACCCCTCATCTGTTGATCCTTCTAAGACCTGGAGCCAGCTGAAGTCCACCCGCTCCATTTCCCCAGTTGGAGACTAACGTGTGACCCAACGCTGTGCCCCTGTGAGTGTGGATGAAGCAGATGGCTGGCAGGTCACATGATCTGGGTAGATACTTCCCAAGTCCCCCCATGAAGCCTTCGGAGCTAAGTTATTCTAAAACCTACTGTTAAATCTGGAGGGCAACCAGGATGGGTTTCTACTAATCTGGCAGGACTGGGCTCTTCCCACGGTGGCGAAGGCTCAACAGGGTGCTTTTTACATCTGGGGCTGGTGAGGACAGTTGTTGGTTACTGTGTGGATGGGGCTGTGTTCCCTGGTTCTGTGGCCACAGGCTGAGAGCCCACTTACAACCAATCATCTCCCAAATTTCTGCTAGCAATAAGGAAAAACACTTGGGTGTTCACACCCACTGCCTCCATAAGACAAAGGTCTCTAAGTGGGCATCCTACAGAGGGTTCCCCAGCAGCATCTAATATCCCATGCAACAGACAACACACTTTCCAGTGTTCACCAGAAACCATGCATGTTGGGGCTTAACGCCAAGAGCAGGTAGACTGGGGACTTGTATCTCCTCCTTTCAAACTCTCCCTCCATGTGACTTCTACGCTGTCCCTCTGTACCCCCTCCCAAAGCCCACTTTCAAGGCAGCTCTGGTATAATACAGCAGTGGGCACCTCAACAGTCCACGGGCATTAATCACTTTTAGTGTCTTTGTCTGGGCACAACGTCAGATGAAGTCACTCTTGAGGTGACTCTTAAAACTGGAGTCTCAAGGAACCACATCCTTGTATCTGCTCACTGCTGGAAATTTCCAATTCCTTTTCAGCCTGTATCCTAAATGCACAGTTAATGGGCTACCTGACAGCTAAATTTAATTTTAATCCTTCATTCTCTTCCACAGAGCAGGGGGACTGGATGGCCTGTCTGGCTCGGTGGCGAATGGGTCTTCTTTGCATGAAGTAGGATTTTGTCCCCTGCCCCTCCCCCCAACTATGAGATTAATATGTCGTCACAGCTTCCTTTGGGAGACTCCTCTTTCGGTTCCAAGAGAAAAGAGGCTGTCAAGAAAGAAGTCCCATAGGTAGTGCTCGAGGTGTGAGAGGACCGCCATAGACAGGTGGCAGAGGACAGGAGGAAAAGATAGCCAGGTTTAGGGGAAACGTTTGCTCTGCTGTTTCTACGCATATTCCGTGGCTCTTTAGGACCCTTTCAAATCGAAAATCATCTGGTTTGTGTAGGCTCTGCTGCCAGGGCTGGTTCCGTGTGCATTCAATAGACCTCATTCATCTCAGTGACTAGGGCAGAGTGTCAAGTGTCAGGAAAGTGACACACTTCAATGAAAAGAACGTAATAAAAGCTAATGTGGGAACCCCCGTTCCTTCTGGCACCGAGAGGCAGATTAACTCATGTATTTCATTTCTGCCTAAGGAAGGGATGATGAAAGGCCAAGGGCGTCTGGGAGCCAGGTCCCCCGTGGACCAGGGAGTCCTGCCCTCCCGCGTGTCCTGCTGGGGGCAGACAGCAACAGGCGGCTCTGGCGTCAGCCACCAGCATGACTCGGATTGATCACAGGCCGTGGTAAGTCCCAAAGGGGGGAAGAGGTGGGAGCAGCAGATTGCTAGTTATTTTTGTATTAAACCCTTTGTGCGGACAAGCAATTATGAGCTGCAAGTTTACTCCCTAAAATCGAATCCAGGAGAACCTGACTGCTGATTTGAGTTGAGCTAGGCAGTGGGGACACAGTGGGAGGGGCCTGTGTTGGACAGCAGGTATCTCTCTCTCTCTCTCTCTCTCTCTCTCTCTCTCTCTCACACACACACACACACACACACACACACACACACACACACACACACACACGAACGCACGCATGCAAGTTCCGGTCCCCTCCTGCATTTCCCCTCGAGAGATGCAGTCCCTGCCCACGTCCCTTCCCTGAGCGTGAAAGACATGGCACACAAAGACTCATCTTCACTGGGGTCTGCACGGCGACCTGACTCCCCTCCCAGGCAGCTGACTCCCGGGGTGCCCTGCGGTGAGGACACCTGCCTGATGTGCAGTTCCCCCGAAATGCCAAGGCTGTAACCATCTCTCGCTCCCCACCCAGGAGGCCAGGGAGCAGAAATGATGGCAACAGGGTGTGCGGAAATTGGGGAAAGCAGGTTCCGCTTCTTCAGTAGAAAATATCACACGAAAGAATGCCCCTTCTTCAGAAAGAAAAAGATGAAACAGAAAGGTTTCACAGATCCAGCCACTCACCAGACTTTTCTGGAAACCTCAAAGTAGAAAAGGCACAGCCGAGGACATTTATAGTTGGCAAACACTCTGTGTCTCCACGTGGCCCGGAAAGCGGGGTGTTGCGTGCGGTGGGATCGGGGAACGCTGAGCCCGACCTTTGCCACAACTCTGCCCGCCTCCCTACAGAGAGGCCGGGCTTAAGGACCGAGACCTGAGTGTTCTTATAAATGCTTTATAATGTAAAAGTGGACTGGTGAGAGCAGAAAGTTGCAATCTGGGTATCTTTCCATTTCTTTTCTGACCCACTAGTATGCTCACACTTATAAAATAATTCCCTTCCTCCTCAAAAGTCAATTAAGGTCTCAGATGGAAATTGTCAGGTTTACATTATAAAGAATCCCTTTACTTGATGTATGCAGCTGCGGAGAACAGATTTCTCTCCAGCCACTACATACACAACATATATGCTTGTAGAAAACATACATGATGGCAGGCGCAGAGCTCTGCAGGAGAAGGACTTGGGGGACGATGCAGCTTTCTTTGAGAATTCAGCTAGAGGTCATTCCCGCCCCTGGGTTAAGGGCGCTGCTCTTGGGAGTTGGGTGGGGTTCTGAGATGGCTCTGGCTGGCGGTGGTGGAAGGGATGCCAAGTCACCTCTGGGTTCTGGGGAGCCACATAAAGACGCTACCATGGCAACCACCATCCGTAGCTCAAGTTGATTAAGCAATAGCCATTGCAGAAGCCTCCTCAGTCAGGCAAGGTTCAATTTCAAGGAGAGAAAGAAACTGGGACAGGAGTCAGGTTATCTGAATGGTGGGCACTCACAGGGGAAAACACATGGGATGAGACAATGAAAGTTGTAACCTTGAGGAGAGACACTCGACACACCTGCAGACAAACCCACATGTGACTTCCTGCTGGCCTGAGCCCCTGACCAGGACGGCGGGACAGGCTCAGTGAGTTTACTCCACCATCTGCCTCAGGCCAGACGGGACTCTGGCTAACCTTCTCAAAGTGATGGGAGAGCTGAATTCTCGGTGCCACTCAGGAGGAGAGGGGTATGGCAGAGTTGGGAAGCATGGGCACGTGAGCAAGAGGAAGCACCACCCAGACCTCAGCAAACGTGACGGCGGCCAGAGGAGGGGACAGTGGGAACCTGTTCCGCGAGCAGAAAAAGGGGAGCGGGAATAGGCATGGGAAGCTTGGAAAGATGGTGACAAAAGAAGAAAATGGATGGAGAAGGGTGAGCAAGTACCATCTACATTTCAGAGAGAAATGAAGGGAGAGTCCAAGAAATGACATCACTAAAAGCAAGTGATGGATCAGAACTCTCAATCCATCACGTGAGCTTGGACCCCAGAACAAGGGGTTCCTGGAGTCCCCTGCACTGTACCTGGTCTGAGGACCAACAGAGAGGCTTCAGCTCCAGGGCTGTTAAGGCTTCCCCTGCCACCAGCACCAAAGCCACCACTGCCACGTTTCAAAGAGCACAAAGAAAGAACAAGACAGATGACAACCCTATAGCATGTCATTCCTGCTCTGGGGCTGAGCAGGACAGCTAGACTGTAGACCTGGGGCAGGCACGCAGAGGCTTCCTCTACAATGCACCTCCCAGGCTGGGCGTGGTGGTGCACACCTGTAGTCCTAGCTACTTGGGAGGCTGAAGCAGCAGGATCGTTTGAGCCCAGGAGTTTGAGACCAGCCCAGGCAACACAGCGAGATCTTGCCTCTAAAAAACTAAAATAACGTAACATAAAATAAAACACACCTCCTCCCCACACTGGCACCAACACCTGGGCGTGGTTACCAGGTACGCAGGCACAGGTGTATGGGGGGTATATATAAAACAACTAGCTCTTGGACAAGCCTGCTCACTTCTCCAACTCTTTATATACTTATGCATCAGCACATACCTTGCCCCTATATTTGGAGCTCCTATACCTGGTCTCCCATGACATGACGGACAAGCAAGGGGATTAACACGTATTGAACACACACATCATGTCGCCCTGGGCTAAGCGCTTTACGTGCATTATTTTATCTCCATTTTAGAGGCAAGAAAGTGGAGGTAGGAGGGTTGATATTTGCTGTGTGGCTCAAGTACACAAAGCTGGAGCATGGAGGGGCTGTCAAATGACGGCCTGGCTGGCTCCACAGCCCCTGCCTTTCGGGCCACTCTGCCTTGTCACCTCAGTGGGCTCTGTTCTTTCTAAAGGCAGGGTGGGTCCTTTCCTATGTGCTTCTTTCTCCTCGGCCTTTATCCTTCAAAGAGAGATGAATTATTCTGGTAAGATCAAAATAAGATGAACAATTAGTGAATAATGTATGCAAATGAACTGATAGGCTGAGAAGGGAACTTGACCTTTTAAGAACCCAAGGATAACATTTATCTCTAATAAAAAAAAGGTGGGTCTCCTTAGGACAAAGGCAGACTTCAATGCATCTTTCTAAGAAGAAGGAAGAGGAGCTGGAAGTCCCCTTGGGAGAGCCAGAGTTGCTTTTCTTTTCATCTTGTTGAGAGAATCCGTACAGGGTTCAGATGCGTGTGAAAATACCAAGCTTTTGTGACATTTCCCCAGGAACAGTCCAGCCAGCTCTGATAGGAAGCTTTCTTTTTCCGAGAGGCAAAAGCGATTCCACGTGACTTGAGTGGGGTTAGCACGCTAGTGCACACAGGGACAAGGGACCCTGGAGTTACCTTGATTGCCAGCCCATCTCAGGGTCACATACCACACACAACCCCAGTCTCCTTTGGAGGGTCCCTGGTGACAGCAGGGAGCAATGCATACAGTCCCCTTCCAGGTTCTGGGAGATTTTAGGCTCTCTGCATAGCTGGGGACCTTTCACGTCTCCTACAGACAGAGCCCCTGCCCTGGGTCACTGGAGAAACAAGCCTTTACTCTCACCCACCGCTTTCTCTGCTGGGAAGGAGAGGAGAGGGAAGCGGACAGCGCGTGGGGAGAAGGCGGGATGCGTGATCCCTTCCTGACCACTTGGAAGGGCAAACCTATGGAGGAATTTTGTTCCTTTTACAGCTGCCATCAGCGACGGCAGCTCCCAAGCGCCTTCCTTCTGCCTCGTCACACCGTGCCTCTAGCCTAGCTTAGGGGACATGGCTCCCACCTGCATTCAGAGAAACTGGAGGGACGGCTCGGGGAATGCTATCATGCCACCTGGATGAGAGTCAGGTTGCTCAGAGTGGAATAGGGCGCAGACAGAGCCCCAAAGCTGTCACTCATCCCACTGGGGCATTCAACACATCTGGTTAGGACCAAACATCCCTACTTCCTAGCTATACCCTAGAGGGCTAGAAGAGCCCTGTGCTTGGCTGGATTCCACGGGAAATGTTAGCATGTGGTTGAAAACCTGCTACAGCTGGATCAATGTGTGGATTTAAAAAAACCAAAAACCCAAATGTAATGAACGTGATTCAGTTGCCTGAATGCCTGAATTTAAGAGTGTCTTCCTAAGTGTGTTATCAAGGAAGAGTTTGGGGCCGGGTGCGGTGGCTCACGCCTGTAATCCTAGCACTCTGGGAGGCTGGGGCAGGAGGATTGCTTAAGGTTGGGAGTTCGAGACCAGCCTGAGCAAGAGCGAGACCCCGTCTCTACTAAAAATAGAAATTAATTGGCCAACTAAAAATATATAGAAAAAAGTAGCCAGGCATGGTGGCATATGCCTGTAGCCCCAGCTACTCTGAAGGCTGAGGAAGGAGGATTGCTTGAGCCCAGGAGTTTGAGGTTGCTGTGAGCTAGGCCGATGCCACAGCACTCTAGCCGGGGCAACAGAGTAAGACTCTGTCTCAAAAAAAACCAAAGGAAAAAAAAAAAAAAGAGGAAAGTTTGGAAGGTCTTTCCTTTTGGAGATTAAACATATTCATATATGCAATAGCTCTCTTTTACCCCTACTCATGGGCAGAAAAGCCCCCCATTGCAGTTCTGTGATCCCCAACTCTGCTCTACCCTCCACATCCTTCTTTCTTCCAAGCTGCTTCCTTTATTGACAGACATAAGGAACAAAAGGGCACATCAGCTGTCCCTGGGCCCAACCCTGAGTGCAGGGAGGCACTGCTCACACGGTGTGTGCCTGCTCAAGCTTGTAATCTCCAAGATAGGAATCCCAGGCCTTAGGCTTCTCCCTCCCCATGCTCCCTGTTCCTGAAACTTAGGGCACATGGACTGGAGCTGCGAGGCTCTTGGGGGATCTAACTGGGGAGATTTCTGGGGCAGCATTCTTTGGCACCACTCTCTGGCCTCAAACCAGCCAGAGTCTCCAGGAAGAGGGGAGAAAAGGGAACCGAACAAGAAAAGAGCCACTTACGCCAGAGCGAAGGCCACCAATGCGCCAACCACCACCACAAAGTCCAGGATGTTCCACAGGTCTCGGAAGTAGGACCCGTCCTGCAGGATCAAGCCCTGGTCTATCATCTGCAGAAGAAGGGTGCGAACAGCCACAGATGAGCCTGGGAGGCGTGGGCAGCACCTGCCCTGGGACCTGGCTCATCATGGCAATGGCTCTACTGCCACCATCTCCACAACCAACCCCGAACTGGGACCCGAAGAGCAAGAGGGTGAGTCCGACAGACTCTCTCCACGTAACTGAGGCCTGAGGCTCCTGTCACAGCCACACAGGGCTTGCTAGACTCCTTGGTCACCACAGAGCCCTGCCACGTTTCTCCTTTTGCTGGTGGCTCACAGCGCCAGGCACTGCCACATATGCACGAGGGTTAAAACCCCAGCTGGGTAAGCCTGGGGACAAGACAGGCTTGTAGGGCATTAGGGTGGCTAGAGGGGAGCCAGTGTGGCTGGTCCTAGAGGGAGCCCAAGAAAACTCGTCTCTACCTACCCCCGTGCCTTGGCACGCACCCAGGGTCAGCCAGGACACCCTGGGAGGGGAGTACGGTCCCCACACCTGTCCGCACGCCACTGCCTGCCTCCGGCTCGGGCCACATACACACAGCCACACTGTCATGTCTCGCCAAGACAGATTTTCTGGGGGTTCTGAAGCTAGACAAGGGTGGCAGAGGCTCTACCGAGGTCTGTCATTGGCTAATTGGTGGCAGCATTGGGGCAGGGCCCTATCCTAGAGGAGCAGACAGGTATCCCATCCAAACCCTGGAGCGCAGGTTTTCTCTAGAGGCTTTTACCTTTATAACCATCTCGAAGGTGAACACGCCCGTGAAGACATAGTCAAAATACCTCAGGACCTGTAAGACACATATGGTGGAGAGGAAGGGGACCACGTATGGCCACCGGGCTGTACACACTCCCGCCGGCCCACAGACACAGGCCGTCCCACGAGCCCACCCTGATCCCACCCTCCTCCGCCTCAGAGCCCAGGCCCTGGGTCCTGTTGGAGCCACGTCACCCAGTGGCCGGTCCGTGGCTGTTCCCTCTCCTTGGCCAGAACTTAACTTCTTGGGTCTGAACTGGGCCACAAGCCTCTTCCTCCAGTTCTGGCCCAGGACATGGAGTCTTTGTCACCTCCCTCGTATCTCATGACCTTTGCCTGGGAGCCAGGAGATGCCTCCATCACATCCCACAGATACCGCTCGTGACTCCAGGTCACGCCCACACCTGAGCCCATGGAGGCTGCAGATGCTTAGCACAGCTGGCTGGAGCGCGTGTCGGCCCCGCCGCAGCACATGGGCTCGCAGCGTGGGCGCTGAGACGGGCCTGTCTGGGAACGCCTCATACTTCACACGGAGGGACGGGGCTGGGCAATTTCTCAGCCCTTCCTCCTTCCCCAGCTCCCTTCCTACCAACTCTAGGTTCACCCTAACGCTGGGATGGAGGGCTGCAGAAGGGCTGGGATGGGACGGGTGGCGGGGCACTGCAGAGGCTGGCAAACGGTCCCGTGCACCCACTCTGTTGCGCTCCGAGTTGGTCAGGACGGGGTCCTCCGCCGCCAGGGCAATGCTGCTGGCTGCAATCACCAGGAGGATGCACATCTCGAAGTAGCGCAGGTTCACGATGTAGTGGCAGGCCCTCCGGATCCTGTGGGTGGGTGGGCCCTGCTGAGCTCGCTGCTTCCCTCCCAAGCCCACCTCTGCTCCTCCCCCCCACCCCACCCCCACACACACAGGCCTCCTCCAGACAGCCAGGCCCTCGCCAAAGGAAGCCGCCAGGGACAGCAATTTAATTTCTCAGGCACCACCCTTGATTTAAAGCCCCCGTGGAGGGACATAATCAGATTGGTTAGAGGCTGCAGCACGCAAGCCAAGATGCATTATCTGCAAACACGTCTGAGCCGCGGAGTGCAGCCAGCATCAGACGACAAACACAGGCAGCTATGTGGCGCCCTCCGCTGGCCCAAGGTCCACTCTCCTACTGTAAGGAAACTGGGGCGTACCCAGTCAACTGTCAGGAATTGAGAAACGCACAAATAGACCTTGATTCTGTGATTCCTGGCAAAAGCAGTCACAGGTTCTCATAGAGCCCCAGGTTATTCTAGTCAAAGTAACTATCTTCTACATTCTCCATTCCAGCCACAGAAGGCCTGACGCATCTTAACCCCACACCTGGCTCCTCCCTTCCCAGAGCACCTGGACCCTGCCGAGTGACCACCGAAGGCCATGCTATCGTTCTAGCCGCAGGAGCTGGTATACATCTTGCTCCTGGCCAAGGCAGAAGGAAAATTCCTTTTCCAAATTCCATCCCTCCTGCCTCTACCCTCCAGATTCTTCCCCTCCCCCCAGACTTCATGCCCCTACCTCTGCTCTGAGGAGCATGAACATTTCTAAACTCCACATGGAGGCCAGTGGAACCCAAACTCTTAGACTCCAGCAGATGATCTGGTCATTCTAGGCTCTGTACACTTCTTGGACTACTTGGTGACACATCGGTTTACTTTCTCCCTCCCCCCTTGCCACCTACTGACCAAAGAATAGGTAGAGGGTCCTTTTCTCATAACATTTCTCGTTCTATCCTATCCTAAGTTACTCTTTAGACTGTGGGTACAGAGTTCTGAGGCTATTTCGCTCAATGACCCGCCTCACTCAGTGGGTCCCAGAGGCTTAATGTCTCGCCACACTGTACTGGGAAGGCTCAGGAAGGTGACTGGGCCCCCGTCCCTCCTGCTCCCCATCACCCCACTCTGGCTCCAGCCCTGGCTGTGTACCCCAGCCTCCCCGGGGGTGTCTTACGGGTTGGTGGTGCTGAAGATGAACATCGAGCTGTGGGGCACCATGGCTTTGCCTTCACGCTTCTCCTTCTTCTGCTTCTTCTTCTCCGCCACCTCCTCATCCTCTTTGATCTCTGCCTCCTTCAAGGGGCTGGCTTCTCCATCAGTCTTATTGCTAACTGTAAGAGGAACACACAATCTTTAGAAACCTTGGGGCACGTGGGAGGCCCCTTCACGCCCCACGTGCACGGAGAGGATAAGAAAGGGCCTGGGGACAACCCTCGCAGGCATGGGGGTACCTGCTCTTCCTTTCTCCTCACCCTCACCCCAATTTGTTGAGGAGTAGCCTGTTGTGTCAGATACATGATAATGATCACGTTTCCCCTTTTATACTTGAACTTTTACAATCTGATAAACGGAATGGGATTTCTGTTGTAAAGTTTACAAAGTTTAGATTTTATATCAAAGCACTGGATTCTTTGTGTGTGTGGGTGTGTGTATTTATTCGCTTAATATATTCACTTACAGAATCTTCACATCAGTACACCCAGAGCAGCATGTATTATTATTCCCATTATAGAGATGGGAAACCTGAAGTGCAGGGAATTTAAGAACCTTTCCTAAGACCATATTATGGCCTTAAGATCCTATAAATCCTATGTCTCTTCAATGAAATCGCCCTACAGTGGAAGATTTCAAGAAACCATTACTCTGTTTGCAGCCGCCTTTCTGGCTGTGCTTTCTCTAGCTGTGATAGATGGAGAAACGGGAATGCAATATTCATGTGAATATGGGCCCGCAACTGCATTCCAGGATCAGGAGGACGAAGGAGCCCGAGGTCATGTGGAGCTCTCAGGCCGCTACTCTGTCTCCATACCCAAGTCCCAGGGTGGGTTAAGCTCACAAGGGGCTGAGGCCATCCGAGTGGGGAAAGGGACCCAGCCGGCCTCCCCTGTTGCTCTCTATTCCAGGGGTCCTCAAACTTTTTAAACAGGGAGCCGGTTCACTGTCTGAGGACCATTGGAGGGCCACTGGAGAGTGCGGGGCACATTCCACACATGTGCAATATGGGCCTGGGACGAGTCGGCTGCTAAGCAGGACATGCAGCGGTGGCAAAAACACCCGGCAGGCCGGATAAATGTCCTCAGTGGGCTATATATGGCCTGCGGGCCGTAGTTTGAGGACTAATCGGTCATGGTTCCACCCTGGCGCTGTGTCCTCCATGGACTTCTGTAGTCCCAGCCCACGCCAGGGCCTTCTAAAAGGTAAGTCATGTGACACATCCAAAAGCCATCCTACAACGTGCTCTTACCTCGCCAAGGCCACAGACTAGCGCTGAAATGGGAGCAGAGGCAAGACCAAGCTTTCTTACTGTTGCTTCTCATAAAAGAAGGTCCAAAAACACTTCTTATTTATTAGAGCATAAAAGCAAACAGACACCAAGCGAGGCTGTGAGTCTGAGATGCTGGGGCAGGCCCGAGTCAACTCCAGCAAGTTCTGGACATGGCAGGTTTCACTTTTTAAAGCAGTGTTGGCATTTTTTTTTTTTTTTTTTTGAGACAGAGTCTCGATTTGTTGCCCAGGCTAGAGTGAGTGCCGTGGCGTCAGCCTAGCTCACAGCAACCTCAAACTCCTGGGCTCGAGCGATCCTTCTGTCTCAGCCTCCCGAGTAGCTGGGACTACAGGCATGCCCGGCTAATTTTTTTATATATATATCAGTTGGCCAATTAGTTTCTTTCTATTTATAGTAGAGACGGGGTCTCGCTCTTGCTCAGGCTGGTTTTGAACTCCTGACCTTGAGCAATCCGCCCGCTTCGGCCTCCCAGAGAGCTAGGATTACAGGCGTGAGCCACCGCGCCCGGCCTGTGTCGGCATTTTGAGGGTAGAGAATGTGGATGGATGGAGATGAAGGAGTGGAAGAAAAAAAAAAAACAAGGAGAGGAGAAGACTGGCGTGTGAAGAGAAAATTATGCCAAAAGTGGGAGGAAAACAAGCAAGGTGGAAGCCTTGGTCACAATTCGGAGGTCATGGGGCACAGGTGGGACTAATGTAGAGACAGGGAGTGCAGGGCTGGTGGTGGGGTCAGAGCAGGGAGGGGACAGATTAAGAGCTGTGTGTGTGTGTGTGTGTGTGTGTGTGTGTGTGTGTGTGTGTGTGTGTTTCCCTTTAAGATTTCCTGGACTAACATCTGCTGCCCGAGTGAACTGCGATGGGGAGAACAGAGAACCTGTGACTAAAAGCTCCTAGGAGAAAAGAGTTGATAAGAGTAATAGAATCATAAAATGTTAGTACAGGGAAAGGCCTGGGAGGTCACTTAGTTCAATACTTTCGCTTTACACATGACAAACCGAAGCCTTGAGAGACATAGAGATTTTTTCTGGGGCCACTCACTGAGCGGACCCAGGGCCAGAAAGTGCCCTCCTGCCACCATCCCCTCGGCCGGGGGCTCCCTGACCTGCCAGGCAGCAGAGCACCTGGCAAGGCTCAGGGGACGCCATCCAATACGCACATTAAATGCACTTGTTGAATATATAACAGGTACAAAATCACATAGGACGACTCTGAAAACTCTAGGGTGCTCACAGGGGCTAAAAAGGCTTAAGGAAATTCTAAGGGCAAAATTTAAGATTGAGAAAACTCTAACTTATTTTTTTTTCTGCACACTGGGAGACAACTGCCACTAATTTTTACTTGTTGAGGACTGATTTGCTCCCGCTGGGCGTGCATTTTGCGCGGGCCTCTTGGCATGAGGAGAGACCACCGCGCCCAGCCCCAGCGGCATGAGGAGAGACCACCGCGCCCAGCCCCAGCAGCAGGTGGTGGGTGGAGGGGATGGGGACGCGTGCTCACTGTGCACCACCGTCGAGTCCACCAAGGGGCCCACGTCGGGGATGGAGACGGCGACGCTGGTGCTCTCCGTGGCGGCCTTGTCCTTGCTGGCCGTGATGCAGGAGAGGTCGGGCTCGCTCTGGCTGACGGCCCGGCCCATGTCCAGCTGCACGTCCCCCAGCAGGGCCTGCTCGCTGCTGCCTTCCGGCTCCTCCGGCAGCGCCGCGCCCTTCCCCGAATCCAGCTCGGCACGCGGCAGCACAGGGGCGGTGTCGGCCTCCTCGAGGGCCCCCGCCAGCCCGGAGCCCCTGGCCACCATCAGACTGTTGGTCCTGTGAGGAGGCGGGAGAGAGCAGGTGCTCGGAAGCCCATCTGAGATGGCTGACGCACCTGGCGACACGGGCAGGCGGGGCAGCTGGAGCAGGCCTGCTGGGGAGCGCGTGGCCTCCGCTGCCTGCCACGCCGCCTGGCCGGGCAGACGGGAGCTGGGCCCCGGGGCTACATCCCCTGCAGTATTCCCAGCCATCGGCCCACGCCCCACCTGCAATAGGAGGTGTCCTGAAAGAACAAGCCTAGTTTCCATGGGGACAGATCTCACTGCCTGTTACACTGTTATATTTGTTTATGAGCATCATCTCCATTTCGTAAAAGGGGAAACTGAGCTTATCTGCATCATGTCCATTTCATAAAAGGGGAAACCGAGGCTCAGACAGGCTTACACTGAAGAATTCCTAACACCGGCCTGTGCTATGTGCCTCTCGGGCACTTCTGTGACTCGGTTACCTCCTTAAATCCTGGGCTCGCTCTTCTTGGATCATCGGCTCCTTGCCCCCATGGCCGCCCCTGGGCTCATGGTCCTTCTCGCTGTCAGCAGGCCCAGCTTCATCCAGGCTCCGCTCCTGGCTGGCAGACCTGCTCCGGGAGGCCGAGGCGGACCCCTTGCCTTCCGTGCGGACGCGGCGGTGCCGGCTGCGTCGCTGGCTCTGCCTGTGCCTGGCACGGTCCTCGAAGGTTACCACGGTCTCTCCTCCCCCGGACTCCTGCTGCGTCGGGTCACAGTTCCCGTGACAGGGCCTGGCCAGCCACGGAGGCTCCCGTCTGCCCAGGGACAAGGGGCTCCTCTGGTTGTCCAGGGTGCTGGACAGGTCCCTTCCGTCCCCCTTGAGGGACCCCCCGCGGCTGATGCGCTCCTCCTCGCACTTCTCCAGGCCCAAGCCCAGGGCCAGGCCCTCGATGGCCCTGGGTCTCCGGTACAGGCTGGGGTGGGCGTTGAGCGGGTTGAGAGGGCTCAGCGGGTTGAGCGGGTTGCGGGGGTTCATGGGCGGGGCCTCCTCCTTGTTGAGCGCCTCCTGGCTGGACATCTGCATGTGCCGCCTCAGCTGGCTGGTGCGCTGCTCCCACACCGACATGTGGTGCCGGCGCCTGCGCTCCCGCCTGGCAAAGGGGAGAGGGCGAGGGCTGCGTCAGCACCTGGCGGCCGCAGGCCAGGGGGAGCGGCCGCGGGGGCCATGGAGAGGGGCACACATGGTGGGGGAGCAAATGGGAGCGCCCAGCACCTGCAGACAGGAAGCACAGAGAGACGTGCGGAACAGGGCGGGCCCGAGTGGGCGGTCGCTGGCCAGTGCCTGCAGCCGGGGGCTCTGCGCTCTCATCCCCGCTCTGCAGCGCTGAGGGCCCGGTAGGGATCAGCCCTGGACTGAGTTCCGAGCCCAGGGGTCGGCCACGCCTGCACCCTCTGCTCTCCTTGCTTTCTGGGCATCAGCTTGTGTCTACTCTGCGCCCACCACTGACTCTTGATTTAAGGTCAGAGATCTTTCCTCCTCCTCCTCTCCCCTTCCTCTCCTTCTCAGATCCCGGCCTGGGGTAACAAGGGCTGAGGCTGCCATATACTAGCAAAGGGTGAGGACAGTGGCATGCAGTCCTGTTTACAAAGTCTCAGCCGCACCGTCATGAAGGAAGGGTCTGTGGGTCTCTGCCACAGTGGCTAACGGACCACAGAAGACTGTACGTGCAGAGACCCCCCAGCTCATACTCAAACCACTGCGGAAAACTCAGCTTGGGGGCCCCAGTGGACGTTCACGTGGCAGCAGGAACGCAGGTTCGTGATGCACACAGAAGAGCACACGGGAGTGGGCTCCCTGGGCCAGAGGGCAGTCACCACCTCCTTCCCTCACATATGCCTGTGGACGCACACCTACACACTGTTAAGGGGACACTCACAGGTACCCACACGCACCCTCACGAGGCCCATGCACAGCTGTACACAGCTGCCTACATGAAAGGTACACCCCCAACACTAATTGCCAACGCCAACAGATGCCCACTCACAGGCCAAACAGAAGAGTGAACAACGCACGGGGTCACATACGTGAGACACACACAGATATAAGCACACATTGAAAAGTGCAAAAGGGCGTATCCACAGACCATGTGCACAGAACACACGCACACGCCAAGGCACACACTGACATGCACACCTAGTGCCACTTTGTCCACTGCAAGGACAAAGACACATTGTCCCCGCGCCCACACATAACCACTCACAAACACGCAAACCGGTACACACATACAGGTGGCTGCTGCGTGGCTCCCACATCGACATGTGGTGTCTTCTCCTTCTGTCTCTTCTGGGAAAGAAAAACGAACAGGTTCAGTTCACCCCAACCTCTAGGAACCTCACGCCCCATAGCCACCAGATTTCCAGGGGGGGCAGCACAGAGTCCCCCGCGTGTCCGTTGGTTCTCCGTGTGCCTGTTCGCCCTCCGCAGATGCCCAACCTTCTGCTCTCCGACAGAGTGACTTTTGGTTGCTTGCTAAGTGCAAATACATGGATCTCGTGTGAGAAGCACACATGCAGGGACACAAAGGATACACCGTTCTGTTCGGTATCCGGCTTCAGATGCTCAAACCTCATGCCCTGCAGGCACTCACGCTTTCACCTACACACCCTCCGGAGACCTATTTTGGAAATCCTGTGAACTTTGATGGGTGTTTCCCCCTGCCTGAATCATTTCTAGGCCAGCGCTGCACATTCACACGGGTGGGACTGCCCAGCTCATCCCTCCCGTCCGTAGCAGATCCCGACTCCATTTCACAAAACAAGCAGGAAACAAATGTTCTGCCATGCATACTGTCGAGGCAACAAAGCAGCCTGTGGCCAAAGGCGGCGCCACCATCCGTGGACTCCAGGATGAGAGTGGTCCCCCCCCCAGTGGTGCAATGCAGGGGCCCTGTCCAGAGACCTTGAAGGTGGGTAAAGCACCATATTGACCTTCTCAGCCTCATACAGAGAGAATTCTCTTCCATACACACACTGCATCCTTTCAAACACCAGGTCGGAGTGACAGGGTGTGGGCGGTGCCTGCAAAAGCAGACAGGGTACCTGGTAAAATGAGCCAGTTAGCGCAGGGCAGATGCTCAGGTGGAGGACGACACATGTGGGATGTCCTTGGAGTGGCCCTACCCTGGTCACTGTGCTGGCAGACCCAGTCCAGCCCAGTGGACCCGGCTTCCACCCAGGAAGTTGGCAAATGCTGCTCCTTCCCTGATGAAACTGACACCCACCCATGGAGAACATGCGGGGCGAGCCGACACTGCTCAGCCGCCGCTGTCTGTAGAGGAGCCCCATGCAAGGGTGGTGTGAGGGAGCAGAGGTAGCTGGTCTGGCCTCCCTCTGAGTGTCTGGAAGGGCCACAGGGCACACGCGTGTGACCGCCCAGAAGCACCCACTGATGCAAACATCACGGTGGAGAAGCCCGGGAGCTCCTCAACTGAATCCATCCCTGAGCACTGTCAGCCTGCGATGCAATGAGGTGCAGGCAGGGGTGGGAGGGCCAAGCAGCATGGGGAGCACGTGGAAGTAGAAGTGCTCACCCGGAAGGCAGCGTGCGCAATGCTAGGAGAAAGCACATCACACCATCTATTTGCAAATGCTCAAATATTCAAAAACCAGCCCTCCAGCATGTGTGTAAGAGTATAAATATACAGAAAGATTCTCTCTCACTCACACACAAGAACATGGACATACACTCACACACACACACACACACCAATCAAAAGAGAAATCAAACTCTAACTCCCTCGCAAATCGGATACACACTGCAAACTCCCCTTCACCTCTCTACTCATCCATGCAAACATCCAAATTTGCACTCATTATTTACATCACACAGAGAGTAGCATCCTCATTTCTCCAACTCATGTGAATGTGACCTCATGTACACTCCACGATAGCCTTGTGGAACAGGAAAGGCCGCTGGTGTTCTTCCCATTTCAAAGATGGAGAAACAGAAGTTCACAGATCCTGGGTGGTTTCTTTCCCAGGTCACAGAGCATATTAGTTAGCGACAGAATTATCACTAGCACTCAGACACTTTGGTTTGTAATAATGTTCCTGCCACGTTTGTCTGTGGACAGTCATGTTTTGCATTTAGTTACACTGTAGTCCAGAAACCAATAGGCTCACCTGAACACCTGGAGCAGGTGCACACACCTGAGCAGGGCGCACACACACTCTGAGGTCACTCATGCCAGCAGCACCCTCCCCACAGCACACGCACAGCAACCAGAGCCTGGGTCTCTGCTCACCCTGGGTGTTCGCAGCACCTTCTCCCACCTCGCTGTGCCCTGACGCACACTCTGCTCGGTTCCCACGGCCCTGTGCCTACCCACATTTCATTCATTCTCTCATTCCATAAATAGTGAGTTTCTACTATGGGCCAAGCATCATCCCAACTCGCATCTCTCCAAACCCACTTCTCCCTAAGGCTGCCTTGTCTCAGTAAATAGAACCACCCACTCCTAAGTGACAGCCAGTCCTTCCCATCCGCATTTTTGGATACCTGTATGTGTGTTTTTAACCCAAATTCATGAGTTCGGAGAAGGTGGGGGTAGAAACTACTTAAGACCCAGAGAACATTCTGGAAAGAAAGGAGTGTTTGGCATTTCCCTGTCAATCTTCAATGATTTGGGGGTGGGGAGACTTTTCCCCCTCACTCACAGAGGAGGGGTCCAGAGGCCAGGCCTTCACAGCTCTGAAAGGCGAAGGCAAGACGACGGCCGCTCCGGAGCCCTTCACAGGAGCTCTGGGCGACCGAGGGCTCCTCCTCTACCAGCCTAAGTGGTGACTGGGTGTGGTGCCAGGATGGACTTCCACCTCCCTGGGTCTCAGACCCTCCCTCTAGACACCCCAGGGCCTGTCCTCATGCAGGCCCAGAAGCAACAACAGGAATTCGTGCTTCTACAGTTCCTTCTTGGCCTCTCCCCAAACACCTCCCTCTCCCACCACGCAGAGACCGGGAACACGCAGGCCCCAGCCGACTGCCCCGAGTTCTCCCCGCAACGACAGGTCCCGGTCAGGTCCCTGACAGAGGGTGCTCTCGCTGCACTACTGTCAGGGCCTTTCCCTCCCTAATCCACTGCACCTGGATTCTGTTCCCACCTGGCCACCGAAACTGCTCCTGTAAGGTCACTCACAGCTTTTGTGTTGCCAAATCCAGCGATCCCTTTCCCATCTTCAGCCCACATGATTGTTGAACCGCGTGCAGCCCCTGCGCCCGCTCCTCCTTCCTGCGGTTCTCCTCTCCAGTCCCCGGGCCACCACGCTCCCTGCTCCTTCTCCCCCCTCGGTCTCCTTCCCTGGCTTCTCCTCTGCCAGACCCTCAAGGGCAGGCGCACTCAGCCTCTGTCCTTAGCCCCCTCTTCTCTGTTCCCACGCTCCCTGGGTCATCCTGCCCACCGACGGCTCGAAAACATATACATGCAAACGACTTCACCAAATCTTTATTTTAATCCTGACTTCTCTTAGCTCCAGACTCATGTAACCAATGGCCTATTCAATACCTGGATACCTTAGAAATATCTCAAATTTGATGTGACCAAAATGATCTCTGGACGTCCACCATTCTACAGAGATTTAGTAAATACCACCACTCCCTACCCAGTGGCTTAGGCCTCAAAACCTTAAAATCTGGAACCAATTTTTGTTTCTTCTTCTTTTTCCCATCCTTCCCTCTACCACGTGTAATCCATTAGCTCAACCGTCCTGCTCTCCCTCCCAAACAGGGACCGGATGGGATGACTTCTCACCTCCCCCAGCGCCACCAGCATAGCCTCAGCCACCATCATCCCTCACCCTCCTCACTCCCGCAGCCAACTCTCAGCCTCCTGCCTCCACTCTTGGCCTCTACCAGCTATTCTCCACAGAACAGAGTGACTTTTGAAAGTATAAACCAAAAGTACAAATCATATCATATCCATCCTTCCACCTTACGTCCTCCCATGATTCCAATTACAATAAAAGCTAAAATCGTCCACCTGGCCTTAAGAATCCCCGAGGTGGCTTCTGCCCACCTCCCTGGCCTTTTCCCCTTCCATTCCCCTTATGCATAACACATCCGCCACACCGGACCTTGCTGGGGAACACGCTTCCTTCACAATGTCACACGACCACCTTCTACACATTTAGGTCTCTGCTTAAGCTCCGCCTCCCCAGTGAACCCCTCCTGGGTTGCCCCCAGGTTCCCCCCAGCTTCCATCCCTCTCTGCCTTATGGCCCTGTTTCCTTTGTTTATAGCACCTGGCCCCATCTGAAATGATTTGTGTGTTTCTTATCCCCCTTGCTCACTGAAATAAAAGCTCTATGAGATCAGAGACTCTGTCTTGCTCACTGCCATATTCTCAGAAACAGTTCCTGGCACGGAGCAGGTGCACTCCTGCGACCAACAGTGCTGTGAGGTGATGGGCTGCCTATCAGCGTGGGAGCCCGGCGTCAGTGAAGGGGGCGGTCGACTCACTCGATAGAAGGCATGTTGGGTGCGGACATCGGGCTGACCTCCTTGGCCTTCTGCAGCATGTGCTTCTGGTTGAAGGCCTCTTCTTCCTCTTGTTCATCCTAGACACAAAGCAGATATGGCTTTGCCTGGGACCTCTATGAAGGACAGTAGCTTCCCTTGGCTCTCCTAGTAGAGGTTCTGAAGACCAAGTGAGTGAGGAAGGCAGAGGAAGAGGTTAAACGAGGTAGCATGAGGTTAAGGTGGCTCAGAGACTCCTGATGTCCACAGGCCAACCCCCTGGGCGACAGCAGCCTCATGGCTCTAGCACCCTGCCCTGATAGGCTGCTCGGGACAGCCAGGACACATTTACCCTCGCCCCTGGCCCTTAGTGGAGCTGGCTATGGCCGTGAAAGTCAGTGCAGGAGCTGATGTTTCTCAGATGTTCTGCAGTGTCTGGAAGGGATGGAGCAGGATCCTTGCAGGGTAGGCCCCCTGAGTCCAGCACTGAGGCTGAGCAGCTCATCATGGTCTTCTCCACACAGCTAAGTGGCCCAGCTCTGGGTGCTCAGGCACAGACCTCATCCATTCGCCAGCATTCCTCCCTCTAAGTGTCCCCTCTATGTCACAACACCAGGGAAAACCAGGCCAGGCAAAACCACTAGAGCTGTTAAGAATATATACAACCTCACAGCATGCTACGATTTTCACATACATTATTTTATTTGAACCTCGCAGTAATCCTGTGAGGTACCCATGGCAGATACATCATTCCCATCCTACACATGAGGAAACTGACGTTAATGGAGATCAGGAGTCTGGCCAAAGCTAAAACAGCCAGTAAGTGGCTGATGTGGGACTCAAACCTAGTTTTTCAGATGCTAAAGCTGGCATTTTCCCTACCACACTATGCAGATGAAGACCCCTGAGAATGCACGGAAGAGTAGGCAACTCATCGTGGAATACATGGAAGAAGCCCAGAAACATCACCAGGATGCTATGAGCCTCTGCCCTAAACCTAATTTGTATTGTATGGGGAGAAGAGTTTTTACTCATCTCTGTAACCCATCATCCTTCTGCAACTGGTATTGCCTCCTCCCCTGGGGAAATGGATCAGGAAGGAGAGGAACAGCTCTTTGAGAAATGTAGTATCTGCCTTCATGGAACTGTCCCCAGAATGACCATGGCCACTGAATACCCCAGAGGCCATAGCCCAGGAACTGTGATGCCACTGGCCACTCTCACATCCAAACCCAGAAGGGCCTAAGTCACATGATTGGGGTCACACAGCAGTAGGTCACAGTAGTAGAGGTGAAACTGAAATCCAGGGCTCGAGTGTTTTTGTGACTCTCTACGATAATTCTAGAAAGAACCCCTTTGTGGGTTCCTAGATTAGCTGTTATTCTCTGTATCCCATGAGAAACCCAGGATAGGATGAGGCTCACCAAATTTGGTGAAAGGGAACCAGACCTCCTTCATGGGTGTGGCTCTCCAACTGTCCCAAAGCTTCCGGAAGAGGCTTCCTGGCAGGCCTGAGTCTGACAACGCAGACTTTTAGCGAGACCTCCAAAGGCCAGAAGGTGCCCAGTGGCACTAGAGAACCATCAGACCCCCATAGAACAATGCTCACCTTGGTCAGCTCTTGGGCATTGGCCAGATTGTCCACAGCGATGGCCAAGAACACGTTCAGCAGCGTGTCTGAAGGTGATGAGTTAAGGATGGGCAAGTAAGAAAAACAAGTCCTCAGCAAAGCTGTGTGGGCACCTCCATGCTTTTTCTGCATGGGACAGTGGCAGGAGCAGAAGCTACCCCAGAGAGTCACTTAAGCAGAGGTGGTGGGAGGAGAGACGGAGATGTTGTGCCACCCCATTTGAAGCACAAAGAAAATATATCTTCTCTCCTTCCACATATCATCTCTTTACACAGGATGAAGAAATACCTGAATCAAACCACCTGGGGGGCCAGATGAGGTGAGGAGGCCTATGATACTGTGAAATATACATTTGGTTTTCACCATGTTTCTGGGGATACAGCTCCTAAAATGCTTAGGAATTCCAAAGTGGAGTCTTTTTTATGCTAATGAGTGGCTGATGGGTAGCAGCCCCTAGGTAGCTGCAGGATGGGGGCTGGTCATGGGGTAAAAGGACCAAGACATGATTAGAGGGTTGCAAATTTCAGCCCCACCCTTCAACCTCTTAGGAGGGGAGAGGGGCTGAGGGTTGCATTGATCACCAATAGCAATGGCTTAATCAGTCATGCCTATGTAATGAAGCCCTCCATACACACACGGAGGACAGGGTTCAGAGAGTTTCTGGATAACTGAACGCGTGGAGGTTCTAGAAGGTGGCACACAGAGAGGGCATGGAAGCTCTTACCCCATGCCCTGCCCTGTGCATTTCATCTGTGTGCTTTGTAATATCCTTTGTCATAAACTGGTATATGCGTTTCCCTGGGTACTGTGGGTCACTCTACAAATTAATTGAATCCAAGGAGGGGTCTCGGGAACCCCGATTTATAGCCAGCAGGTCAGAAGCACAGGCAACATAACCTGGAGCCTGCGGCTGGCCTCAGAAGGAGGGATGAAGTCTTGGGGACTGAGCTCTCAGCCTGCGGGATCTGCGGCTATCTCCAGGTAGACAGCATCGGAATCGAATTAGAAAACACCCAGCTGGTGTCTGCTGCAGAATTACTGCTTGCTTGTTGGTGGGAAACAAACCCCACACATTTGGACACAGAAGTCTTCTGTGTTGATGGTTGCTGAGTGAGAGACTGGAAAAAGCACTCTGAGTTTGTTTTTCCACACTCAAAAGGCCTTTAGACAGCTGCGGCCTCTGCCCACAGCAACAACAAATAAGAGGATCACTGAACAACAAGATGTGTGGGGAGCTCAGTGTAGGAGTTCCTCTCTCCTTCTGGGAGGCTGGAATTGAATCCCACCAATCGGCCAATCGGCATCATGCGATGGTGTCCTTAAAGAGGAAAAGAAATGATATTCCACTGCCTCTATCACTGAGCAGCTCTCAATAATGGGATGTGTTAACTTACTTCTCTCATTCCCCATGTTAGGGTCTGGAAGGTTTCCATGTTTCATTTAACAAAATGTCACAGAGCAGGCATGATCCATTAGGAAACCAACTTCTATTCCATGCTCTAACCCCAGAAGTCCCAATGTTCCAGCTGTCTTTGAGGCTTATGTGTTGTGGAACATACAAATGATTCTAGCATAAACAAGTCCAGCTCTGACTACTCTTAGGGTAACAGGAAAATCAAGGTGCCATTATGATAGTGACATTGTGACAATGGAGTTAGTCCCTTTCTGTAACACACTGAATAGTTTTCTTCTTATAAGTTTTTAATGTTTAGTTTATGGCCCACTATGACCCCTAGAAGTTTGCAAGGCAGAAAATTTAAAGGAACACATCTTCTCTATGAAACTATGGAAAATGGGAAATTATGGCTGCATCACATGGCTCTCCCTTTTTGCTCTGCTAATCCCAGTTCAAGGAAAATTCCACCTCCCCAACTATCTAACGATCGTAAAGAAGTTTGCAGTTCTAAGGCACAGTCAAATAAGGTATCTCATTTAATATTCACAACGAACAAAGGAAATAAATATTGTTAGCCTCCTTTGAGATGTGAAAAACAGAAGGCTCAGAGAGATCACGTGATTTGCCCAAGGCCACACAGCAGACTTGCTGGGATTCAAACCTAAATCATCCTGATCTAGATCATGCGACCAGGTTATGGGTGCTAGAGTTGGACAGACTTGGTTTTTAGTCTCCCTTCTCAATTTAGAAATTATTTGACTTAATTATTTCTTCTGTGTCTTATAAAGATTAAATGAAATAGTGCCTGTAAAGCACTTAACCCATGATCTCACATACAGTACAAATAAATATTAGCTATAATTAGCAGCAGTAGCACTAACCATGATACTAATATTTTAAAGATCTTCCTATGTGGCAGGTTCTCTTCTACATTAGCATGTAATTAATTCATTAGCATTATTATCTTTCTGCTATTTCAGTCTACAATGATCTCTGTCCTCTCCTACTTTCCCCAGCACATATAGTATTTCCAACCATTCACAGCAGCCTCGTATGTTATTCTTTGTGTACATATAGATTTGGATAATACTCCATCTTGTTTATGGTGATATTCTTGACCCAACTAGTGTACAGGTTCTGTAAGATAAGGATTCTTGTTTCTCTTAGTAGACTAAGCAATTCCCATGGCCCCGGGACCTGCCCACCCAGGCTCTGCCATCCCTACACCACCCTCCTCCTCCCTCCTCCCACACTGGTCAAGAGAGGCGGGCAGCATGGGAGGACCATCTCAGAAAGGATACAGTTTCCAAACAAGGTGAGCACAATGAAGTAGATGGCTGACCACATGCCTGAGCTCACGCCCCCCTGGGAGCGGATCCCATTGTACATCACCTCATTCCAGTCTTCGCCCGTCAGGATCTACGAAAGCAAACGACAGGCAGATCAGACACTTGGGTGGGTGAAGAAAATGGGACCGATACAAAGGGCAAACTCTGGGCCTGGGTCTGTTCCATCCACCCACTTGCTTGGCCATTCTGCCAGGGAGGAAAAAAACAACTATTCCTATGAATGATCCTAAACTTTCTTTTGTTATGGAAGACAATTCTAGGCATTGAAAATGGAAGGAGAACATCAAAAAGAACAGTTTTACTCCTCACACTACAGAGTGTCCCTCCCACCTTCAGCTCTGCCAGGCCCTCGTGGAAATCACACAGATCAGGTAGTCTGGCCATCACCCGCCTCTCCCCAGAGCTGCCCAGGTACAGTTCCTGGAATGGAGCATTATTGGAAGAGCCTTGTGGGCTTCAGTTCAGGAAACTTGGGTTCTGCTTCAGCCTCAGATTCTGGCTAAATAGTATTTTTCTTTAGATCTAAGATATTATTGATTTTGAATTTTCCCCCCGATTTAAAAAGTTGGTATTTTGTGGGGGTGAGGAATTGGGAGTAGAAAAGATACTTCACTAAATGGACACCGTTTAATGGATACCTCATTAAATGGGCTAGAAGATGCCTCCAGATTTCAGAAAGTCATAAATGTGATTTGTGGCTGAGTGTCACAGACTCAATGTCTCCTGCAAGCTCACAGGTGTAGGGAGGAGGACAACGAGGTGGTTAGGAGAGCTACCTGACCACTGGTGAGAGCAGAGCCACAGCAGCCCTAGGGATCACTGTGGTCATGATTACTTAAGAAAGAGTGCCATGTACTCTGGGAGGAGCCTGGAGAGGAAAACAGGATTCTCTTGACACTCTAATGCACCTGCTTCTGCATCATCTCATAGCGTGGGGTCCAAGGGACCCACATAGCACTATTTGGACTGTCAGTTGGCCTCATACCTGGAATACAGTCATGATGGCTGCAGGAAAGGTATCAAAATTTGCTGAAGGAGTCCCATCATTAAAGTTAAACCTGGAAAGGAAATTCAGAGAGAAGACAGGGATGAAAATCTCACATATCAAGTTTGCCATTCCCAAGATTACAGTTTTCATCACTTCTTTCCTCCTTTCTCTTACATCCCCCCCTTCTCTTTTTCCCTATCCCATATAACTTATGAAGATGGTATCAGTGAATTCTATGAACTAGGCATTTTGAAGGCTGTGGGTAATAAGACAGGGTTACGAGGCTCCATGCTGGTCAGGGACAGTGCCAAAGGAGTAGGTACCTGGAATGAGAACCCTGTGTAGTGTGAAAGGATTATGCAGAGACATTTATTCCACACATATACCCGGGAGTGGATTCAGGCCATGCACAAGAACAGGCAAGATGGTACATGGTAATTAAGTCAATGACCCTGGCCCTTGCAAGCTTAAGACTAGATTTTGAGCCTCCTTTGGATGGAGATCTCTTTGGGGCTTACCTGCCTCCAAACAGCTGCATTCCTAGGAGAGCAAAGACAACGATGAAGAGGAAGAGGAGGAAGAGTAAACTGATGATAGACTTCATGGAGCTCATCAAGGAAACCACCAAATTCCGTAGGGATGCCCAATACCTACGAAATCCAGACAGTATTACAGCTATGAACACAGAATACAAGTTACCTGAGTTCCAGCTCAGTATCTGCCTGGTAGTCTATGAAATTAGCTGCATTTGTGTACTTGTAGGAAGTGGAGATAGCACCAAAATGTTGCTCCCCTAGGGAATGTGGCACAGGATCTGGTACCATAGGTATTTTCTGGCTTGATCTCAGGAGGAGGAGGAGAGGCTAAAATATGGAGTAGGAGGCAGGGCAGGGAAGGGAAACATGTGGTAAAGGGGGAAAGAGGAGATGGAAGGAAATATAACAAGGCAGAGAGAAGGTTCCACTCTCAAAAGTGGTTGGGAAGAGTCCAAATTCTCATCACTTACTTGGTTATTTTAAATATTCTTAGAAGCCGAAGGGCTCTCAAGACACTGATTCCAAAAGATGTGCCAGGTCTGAAGATTGCCCAGACTACTTCAAATATACTGCCTACTGTGACCTAAAGAGGCAAACCCAGCCACAGTGAGGGGAGAAAGAAAAGGAGAAGAGAGGAACATTCTGGTATTCAGCACACAATCAACAGCTCTCACTGGGCTATACGGAAATTAAAACTCTTCCCCTCCCCACCTAGCCCTACCTCCAACTGGCTACCTGCTTGTGACAGCCGCCACCTCTTTCCCATTGCTCTGCACTCCTATTCCTAACTAATTTTTCAGGCTATAGATTGGTTTACTGACTCCTATCCTTGGTGAAAACTACATAGCCAGTTGCTGCTTCTGCACATCTCTGATGGCCACAGCTGTTCTGACATCACAACCCCTTGAACAAACAGACAAAGGAATTGTACTCAAACCAAGGAAACTAATTTACATTAGTACAGGTTGTATTTCAATGCAGAAATCTCAGAGAGGGCCCACATTCTCTCACTGTCCTAGAATTTAGGGCTAACAAGAATGTATATGTAAATCAATAAATGTGATTCACCACATAAACAGAAGCAAAGACAAAGATCATATGATTATGTCAATAGAATACAGAAAAAGCATTCAACAAAATCCAGCACCCTTTCATGGTAAAAAGCCTCAAAAAACTAGGCATAGAAGGAAGATATCTCAAAATTATAAAAGCCATATATGACAAACCCTTAGCCATACTGAATAGGGAAAAGTTGAAAGCATTACTTCTAAGAACTGTTTTGGTTCTTGGTATAATAAACATCCTTCAGTCACAGAGGTCTTGAAACCCCCAATGTGATGGTCCTTGTTGACATGGGGCCTGATTGCTACAGGAAGCAACAATTTCAAATGCATGTTTCAATTTAATTTTTTTTTAGTTATATATATATATATATATATATATATATATAGGATGTCTACTATATTCTAGACATTGTGCTAAAAAAATAACAAAAATTAATCCTCACAATAATGCTGAAAGGTATGTACATGAAGAAACTAAGGTTAAAATGGTGTCTCACTAGCTGTTCTGCCTGAAAATTGCCCATACTCAGAACCATATGTTCCAAGTTAAAATATAGATTGGCAAGTGCTCAAAATCTTTAGCACCTAACTAAAGCTTTGGCAGAAAAAGAACTGGGTTTGGCAAAAAGAGAAGTGGTTCAGGAGCCCAAAGTTCTGCAGCTAACTGGGCACATGAACTTGTGCATGGTGGCTTTTATTTACTCATGTGCAAATGGGAAGGCTAACTCCTGATGCATAGTATAGTGCATAGGACTCCTGTGGGCAGCAGAGGACAAAAAACAATGTGTGTGAAAGCACCTTGAAGACTGTTAGTAATATCCACATTTAGATATTAATACTATAATGAAAGTAAACAGCTGGCTGAGATATTCTATGTAGGGACTTGCTAATATAAGGGTGTGTTTCTGTGTGTGTTTCTATGAGAGTATATCTAGATAATTATCCCACTTTTAAACTGAAGTAGAAAAAACAAATACATAAGCTTCTCTTTCTTATGGAACCACCTCTAGAATCAAGCCCTTTGTCCTTTTCTGCCAGGCTTCTCCCAAGATAATAAGTGGTTCAAAACTCTGGCTATGGGTAGCTTTGTAAAAACTCATTCAGCTATACATTTAAGTGTGCACTCTATGGTATATGTGTTATACTTCAATAAATACATTAAAAATCAAAGAGCTTAGGAAAAAACCCAAACAAACCCTTGGTGAGGATTCACTTCCTTCTAAACTCCCTTTGGCTAATCTCATCTATTCCCCTTTTATAAATTCCGCTTTCCATGCCTCACGCTGAGTGACAGAGCAAGCTGCTTATCTAGAACCATGGCATATCAACACAAAGCAGGAGGACAGGCAGGCTTCCAGGGACTTACCCCAAAATCAAAGCAGTTGAACGAAGAGTGAAAGTAAAGGCGCGGCCCCATGCCGTACATCTTCAGGGACATCTCTAAGAGGAAGAGTCCCAGAAACAGAAATTCTGCATAGTCTGAAAGATAACCAGCAGAAGCATTTGTTCCCCAGGTGAAATGGGCTCCTGTATCCCCAACACACATACCTACCCACAGAGGAAGCCATAATACAGAGCAAGGACATTCGGTGACCATGTCAGGCCAGAGCTGGGAAGAGCCTGATGACCTATAAATATTTCCTGACCCAGGATGAGTCCCAGGCATGTGGTACAGATCAGCTCTGCTCTCTTTTGACAGGCAGGTCTGTCACTGGCCTTTAAACGGAGAGGGTCCTCGGAGGAGAAAAAATATTTTATGGTGGCTTTGATGGAAGAGCAGGACTCCTCTCCACGTGCCCCACAGGGACATCTCCTGGCCCTCACTCACTCCCAGTGGCAGTCTTATCCAGAGCTGCCCTATACATTTGGTCTATTTGAGGTATTCATTGCCCTAAGAACTTTAGTGATCAAAACTCCCTACACCATTGTGTCTCCTTAAGAAACCAACTGAAGGCTTTTTAGTACCCAAAGTGTAAGGTTATCTTGTCAACTCATCAGCAAGGATTTGCTTACCTGATTCAATAATGAATGAAAGCTGAGAACAGTCACATGGTAAGCCAGCCCCCTTGAGGACAGCTCTGGCCTCCCTGGCAGCGTGCAGAGGAAGAACCCTGGGCTGGCAGAAGTCCAGCCAGGCCTAGCACGATGCTTTGCTCTTATATTCACACGTCAATCAAAGCCACCCCACTGGGGGCCCGGCAGTCACTTACAGAGAAGGTGGGTGAGCCACTGGGGCTGGTTGTGATGGACGATGGCCACACAGGCGGTGTTGAGTGCCACGAGGCTCAGCACAATCCAGTAAAACACCTGGGACTTGACCATGTGGCGGATAGAGATGCGCAGAAGCCTTTCCTTGTGCCGGAAATAGGAGGCCCCATCGACCTTTGCACTTTTGATACTGGCTCGGGCAAGAGGTGTGCCTAAGGGGGACAAGTGAGGAGGAAGAATGAGATTGAGAAATATCCTGGGATCACCCTCCATGGCCAGGAGGCATTCAAAGAGCAAGGTGAGCAGCTTCGGTCCCAAGGCAAGGTGGCTGACACAGCGCAGGCCCGGGGGATCCCCGAGTTCCGTGGCGGAGACCCTGCTTGTCCTCTCTGGGCACTCTCAGTCCTAGGAAAGCTTCCCCCAGCAGGACACCACGCAAATACTCAGTGTCTTGAATCCTAATAGGATCATGTTTATTTTTGCAACAGATTGGGCTTCTCTCTGCCCTTTCCTTCTAAATATGCTTCGGGCACTGGAATCCTTCTGCCGCACTGGTGATCTTTCTACCGCTGGCAGCACAAAGCAGCAATGAGCACTGTGAGTCTCTTCTGTTTTTAAAGATGGAGTGAGACCTTTCTCTTTGTCTAGGGAAGAAAAACTTGCCATCAGCCAGAATTCTCTTAAGAGAATCTGGAATTGAGCACCAGTCCAGTTAAAGGGTTGACAAGAGGAATTAGTTTAAATGTCACGTGATGGGAGGAAGTGGGTGTGACTTTGAGCTCTCACATCTGGGTCGCTAGAAGCAAGAGGTCCTCAGGAGCCTTTGAACAACACCACAGGGTAGGTTGTCATCATTACACCCAGGAGAGAGAGGAGACATCTACAAATGAGATACATCTGCCACATCTGAAGAACCTGATTGGATTCTCAGCCCTAAACCCCACATTTCATGTAAACAGCATCCCCTGGTCCATCATTTTTTGGGGGGGCATGAATTATTGTCATCTAGAATAGATTCCCATGCTTTTCCTTAATTACTCCCCTAAGTTCTGGATTCTTTTCCTTCTTGTGGTGCTTCTCAAAAGATAGGATCTTCCTTTTCATGGGGGAGTCAAAGAAGTAAAAGAAGATCTAACGGGATCCACTCACCCACAGAAGAGATATCGACGCAGTGCTCATCACTGGAGTCTCGGGTCATGGCCTCCGTGCGGCTCCTTTTGATGGTTGCCCTTCGAAGCACTACACCAGGGAAGGGGGAGGCCAGTGAGAGGCCACAAGTACACCCAGGCCATTCTGGACAAAACTTGAGGACCATAGGCAAGAGGCCTTGTGCAAAGGCCCTGTGACCCAAGCGTCTGCCTTTAATCCCTGAGCCATGGTGACAGAAATCGAGAATATCTACAGAACCACAAACGCTGCGCTCACTACCTCCTCCTGAAACACAGGGCTCCAGAATCTTCTAGAACTTGCCTAAATGCAGTAGGAAAACCTGCAGTCCGCACCTGTTTGTTCTCGCTCTTCATAAACAATGCCACTTCCCGGCAGTGAAAGCGATCTCAGGCTAATCCCCACACATTTTAAAAGTAGACCCTTTCTGTGCCATTGGTCGTGTGATGGTCTCTTCAATGCACAGTATCAATCACATGCCCGGGAACAAAGCAACTCTAAGGGTTCATTTTCATCACTTTAAAAGGCATTTAAATCTGTGACTCAATTCCCTTCATTTTAAAGCATGACAGAGAGGCTTTCCTTTAAAATCCCAGAGCGCCCTCTTTTGTTTCTTTCTCCTCTTTTGATCAAGAGAAGTTGCCACGCCTAAGAGGGGCAGATGCAAAGGTGAGAGGAGGTGTTGGAGCACTTTCCTTACCTTCCAAGGCGGACGTTCCAGTGTTTTTATTTTCTTCAGCAAGCATGACTTCCTCTACATGGGAACAAATGGCTTAGTAAGTTATCTGTAAATAACAAATTATTTTGCAAAAACAAAATCCCTCAGGGACAGCTCTGGCTCCAGGGTAATAGCGAGAGAGCAAAGGGGGCAGAGGCTGTCATGGGCACCAGCGTGGAAAACAAGTCACAGAGGGAGCACAGAGCACAGAACAGAAAGGAAGTCCTCGCAGAGGGGCGCGTGGCGGCTGGTTGGCAAATCAGCCAATTCAGCTGTGTGTCTGATACCCTCACTCAGAGGGACAGGGGTTAGGAAGAAGTGATCTTTTTAACTTAAAACCTCTAAGTTGAGAGGAATGAAAAACTTTAATTTCTGTGTTTTCTCCCACCCAAGTCCTGTCTCCTCTTGTCTGTGCGTCCTCCGTCCGTCCCAACCTCGACGCCTCATTCAGGAGGTGAGCCCACCTCCCCGTCTCAAGGAGGGGTACAGACGCCTCAAGGCCATCGGAGAGAGGCCAGGGATTGCAGGGCTGCCTCCCCTGTCCCCACCACTTCTCTCCTGCAGTGAGGCAGGGCTTGAGCCAAAGAGGCCTGGGCCCATCAGGAATGTATCCCTATGGTATAATAAAAAACATACATTTGGTTTTTGTCTCTGGTTTCTGGCCCAGAGTCTTTTGTATGCTAATAAGACGGCTCATGGAAGAGACAGAGGCCCTGGATAGCTTAAGGCTGGTGGCTGGTGGCCAAAAAAGGCAGCCACATGATTAGAGGGTTGGGCTCTCAGCCTCTCCCTACCCTACACTTCTAGGGAGGGGAAGGGGGCTGGAAATGAGTTTAATCACCAATGCCCAGAGATTTAACCAAGCATGCCTACTTAGCAAAATAGCCATAAAACCCCCTAAACGAAGGGGCTTGGAGAGCTCTTAGGCTGGTGAATGCGTAGAGGACGTGTGGGAGGGTGGTACGTCCAGGGGAACACAGAAGCTCTGTGCCCCCCAAGCCCCACACTTGGCCCTACACATCTCCTCCATTCGGCTGCCCCTGAGAGGTAGCCTTTATAATAAACTACTAAAAGTGTAGATTTTCCACAGTTCTGTGAGTTATTCTAGCAAGTTATTGAACCGATGGACAGTGGAGGTGGGGGTTATGTGAACCTCCGAATTTGCAACTGGCCAGGCAGAAATGCTTGTCGCCTGGGACCCCACTTTCGGCTGGCATCTAAAGTGGGGCAGTCCTGTAGGACTGAGCCTTTAACCTGTGGGGTCTGCCTGAACTCTGAGCAGTATTTAGCGTGAGAATTTAGTTGACTTGTCAGACACCTGGTTGGTAATAGAGAACTGAAGGATTAGTTGATGCTGGAACAACATTTGGTGCTTGGTGTTTGGGCAAGGGCAGACCCTGTGCTCTGTCCTCCCGGCCTCCCCAGGAGGAGTCCTGTGCTCCACCGAGCTGCCACCAACTGAGGGGTACCATTTCCTTGTTGGCCTAGACCTCACTAGCGTCCCTCCAAACGTACAAGCGAAATAGCCCCTCTGCTCCACTTCTGGTGGGATCCCAAGTACCCTATCGGTGGTGGTGTGGACAAGTTCTGATCTCAATCCCGGGCCAGGTTGTTGGAGGCCTCAGCAATCGCTGCCTCAGACCCCATCTGGTGGCTGGGGGAGCAGCTTGCAGCAGACCCTCTTAAACAATGGTTTAATTTAAGCACTTTTAACAAGTACAAGGACAGTAGGAGAGGGCAGTCATTACCGCAATTCCAAATGCATCTGAAACTGAGAGTATGTAATGCATTTCCCAGGGAGGGGAACATTTTGAGCCCAGGATAGTACTATGCAGGATGGCTATTACACCAAGCCATAAACGTTCAGCTTTCTTTTTTAAGTACAGCCTCTGGCAAAATGCTAAGCTAATAGGTTAAGTGTTATTGGTGGGGTGCTTCTTCCTGCAGACATAGAGGGTTTTAAAGTCATTTTATAGCACATGTTATTTGGAGGGCATCATTTTAAAATTAGGTACTTGTTAAAATACCTCATAGCGACATTAATTACCTTAGCCAGAGTCACTTTGGCTATGCACAGTGTCTGGGCTCTGGGGTGGGCAGATCTGGGGACCCCCAGGGTGGACGGAAGGTGTGTGAGCTGCCCAGCGAGTCTGGGAAGCGCTCGAAGGCTCTGGATGTGCCGAAAGCACCCTCCTTCCCCCGCCCCCAACGCCTTTTGCCAAGTTCGCTTCAGAACTTGAGTGTCTTTCCAGGGAAATGTAACCCATATGTCTCTGATTCACTCACGCTCCATTTGTAAGGGAAGGGCCGGGAAGCACAACTTGACGTCGCAGTGCGTCTTTTTTCTTAGAAGGAGGAGAGCGCTGGCTTTGCCAACTGGAAGGAGGGGAAGCCTTGGAATCTTGCGAGCATTTGAAAGGCAGAGCCGCAGAGAGCAGCTCACCTCGCCCCGGCCTGTGCGGGGTCACGGCCAAGGCCGGGGGGGCTCGCTTCCGGGTCTGCTGCCAGCTCTCGGTGGTCTGTCAGATGGCTCCTCCGCGGAGGAAGCCAAGGGCAGGTGGGAACGTCATGCTGCCGGCCTGGCCTGGAGGCCAATCTGCTCGGCCTGCCGAGGCGAGGCTGAGTTTCCATTCTGGGAGGAGGTAGGGGAGAGTCGCGGCCACCTCACCCCTACATAAAGCCTTGGAGAAAGGGTGACACGGAAGCACAGCCCGACATGCACTGCTTGTGCTTCCACGGGTGACCAGGGAGCGTGGACAGCCCCAGACGGGGGTGCTCATCTGGCTTTCAACCACACACGCACTCTCTCAGCCCCCAGCGGTAATCGGAAGTTGAGTCCAGAGCTTAGAGGGGCCTTTGTGGGTTGGAAGTCAGAGTGAGAGTGTCACGGCGTCATCCTGAAACTGCTACAGAAGAGTAAGGCTCAGGCAACTAAGCATCGAATCGCACTCCGAATTCTTCCTCCAGGACCTGACATGAGTGCTACGCTTTCCGCTAGGGACAGAGAAAAGATGCTGACTGTCACATGTTTATTGTTTTATTTAAAAAATCACTCTTTGCTCTGAAAGAAAATGAAGATATATAACACCAATGAAATCCAACATCTAAAATAATAAAGAAAGCAAATGTGTCCCTTTTACTGGCAGAAACCGGGTGAGGGATGCCCCTCATCGGCAGCTGAGCTGCACTCAGACTTGAACCCGGTGGCTCCGTGGGTTAACAAAATCACGACAGGTTCAGCTGTATTGTCACAGCTGGGCAAGAACTACTCCTGATGCTGAGCCACAGGGTGGGGACCCATGACAGCTCAGGGCTTGGGCTAACACCTGTTCCCACCATCGTCTCTTCCCTGGGTGGCTGCAATGGCCCCAACAGCCTGTCTCCCTGCTCTCAGCCTTGTCTTCCTACGGTCTATTCTCAATGCTGCACCCAAGTGCTCACTGACAATCTTAAGTCAGAGAATGTGGTCCTATGTCACTCACAGTAAAGGCTGTAGCTCTCGCAGTGGCCTCTATGGTCACATGGGATGGCTGCTCACTCCCCCGTGACAGCCTTCACCCTGTCTCCTGCTACGTTGTCCTTGTCCCGTCCTCATTCTGCTCCCTGGCACTCCTAGCCCCATCTGCCAGGACAAGGACTCAGCATGGAAATCCTCCTCTCCCAGCCCTGCCCGTGGTTCACTCCCTCATCTCTGCAGGTCTCCACGCAAACGGGCCTGCCCTGACGCCCTACTTAAAACTGCAGCACACCCTGCACCCCATAACCCCACCTTGATCCGTTTTCCCATTGGACTCGATCTTCTCATTGCCTTCTCACGAGTCATTCATTCGCTGTTGTGTTCATTGCTGCTTCCCCACAAGAGAGGGGCTCGGGAGAGCTGGGGGTCTGCGTGGCCCACTGCCATATCCCTGTGCCCAGTGCAGGGCCTGGCACAAAGTAGGTGCTCAGTAAACATTTGTTGAATGAATGCATTGTAATGAGCAGCACGAGGAGCAGTATTATCAGGTGTCACCATCCCAACCTGAGCGCGAAGACTGGGCTGTTACCTTTTACTCAGTTCTCCTTGCTAAGGTGCCTGCCTGGTGGATGAACACTTAGACCCCAAAGGAAGAAAGTGAGACCAGCAGGGACCCCAAAGAGCTAATGAGGCATCCAGACCTTCTTCTCCCCTCTGGTCTGAGCCGCCCAGACTGGCAGCTCTGGGGGTGAGGGTTGGCTCTGCTGTCTGCGCAGCCCCCCGCCCCTGCAGCCCGCCGGGCCTCACCTGCTTTGTCTATCCAGGCGCGGTAGCCGTTCAGCTCGCGCTCGATCTGCTGCTGGCGCCGCAGCTTCATGAAAGCTCTGCGGTTCTCCACTCTCTCCCTCTCTTTGGCAAATTCCCTGCAGACAAGAAGGATAAGATTCACCGGGTTTGCACAGTGCCATGACTAAGGGGAAGGGCGATGAGTGAAGACAGGGCCTCTGGGAGGGCACTTTTGTCCCCCCCACGTCCCCTCCTCTGACCCGGGCTGCAGTGACGATCTGCTTGCACAGGAACACCTCATGCAGCCTCGTTCAGGAAGGCTTCGTGCATTAACTGCACCCCAGTTAGGACTGGCACCCCTGCTTGCTCCATTTTGAAAGGTACTTTCTTAACCATTGTGACGAACTAGGTTTCAAAATGCCATGTCCCATCTCCTTGGCTACAACAGAAAACCCTCAGCCCTCTGAAGGGCACGGTGACCCTTTCTGCTTTTGATGATGACAATGACTAATGTCCACAGAACATTTACCATGCGCCAGCCCCGTATGAAGTTTTTCATACCCATTAACTCACTCAATCCTCACAACCACCCTATGAAGCAAGCACTATTAAAATTTCTATGTGACAGATGGGGACACCAAGGCTTAGAGAGGGGAAGTGACTTGCTGGGATTTGAACTCTTAACCATAATGCTGTGCTGCCTCTGGTGTCCTGTGGTGCTCAATAAAGGCTGCCACCAAAAGCCAATGACACCGATGACTTGAAGCTGAAATGCTGTTTGAAGGTGGCTGTGTCGGTTAAATAAGAAAGGGAGGAGAGTGGGCCGGGCACCTGGCCCCAGCAGAAGGGCAGGCGGGGTGGGGCGCAGGGAGATGACCAGACATGGGAAAGCCCAGGTGAGGGTTGGGAAGAAGGTAGCGTCCGTGGCAGGCACTGGGGACCAAAGCCACTCTGTGGAATGAGAGAGTAAAAACACTAACTCTCCACCAGGCAGAGTCCTGCCCAGAAAAAGCTAGAGAAAAAAATAATAAGAAATAAAAAGAAAAGACTATAGCGCCATGGGAAAAAGAGGAGAGAAGAGGACTGAAGGTTCCCTGGGAGTGTGGAAGAGGGTCAAATTACATGGGGTGAGCAAATGGGGATTAAAGAAATAGTCATTTGCTAATAGACTCTTCCAGAAACCACCTCTACCAAAGCCTTTCTTATCACCAAACACCCAGGAGGCCCCCCTGCTAATATAGGGCCCCCATCCATGCCCCAGATGTCCTCCCACCACCCCAGAAGCTGTCCCCTGTATTCGAGATGATCCCCGTGAATAAGGAGCTGCAGCCTGAGGATGAGGGAGCCCAGCACCCACTGCGGGCCTGCCAGCCCCTCCCTCAGGTCCAGGAAAGAAGAAACCAGGGACGACATGCCCCGGACACAGAGCAGGGGAAGCGGAGGGGCCAGTCTACCGTGATGCAGAGACACCTGCTTGCACGCACCTGGCCTTCCTGCCAAGACAGCTTGCTTGCTTGGGCACAGCCACCTGCTTATAATGGTCACAGTCAGGCTGAGGGTAGGAGGACAAGGCACATTGGAAGGAGAAATTCTCCCATGTCTGGCATCAGTGGGTTTTACTAAGGTGCTGTAGGGGAAGGGAAGGGGAGAGTCAAAATGAAGAGCGACCAGGGCCAGGGAGGGTAACAGAATTTAAGTCGTGGGATGCCCCCTTTTCCTTTCTGCATTTCAGCAATTTGGAAGTAACTTGAAGCTAGCTTGGTTCATGGCATCATCATCCACCAAAGATCTTACTTTTGGTTCTTTGCTTCTTTCTATCTCTGCTATCCAATTATTAATGGTTCCATTGTTCTGTTTTTCTACTTTCAAACAGCACTTGAATGTGCCCTCTCTTCTCCATCCTCATGACCTCAGTCCAACACCTCATCCTTCCCTGCCCCGACTGTTGCAATAGCACCTCTCTGGTCTCTCAACCATCTGTCTCTCTTCCCTTCATCTCATCCATCTCACAGCTATTAGCGTATCTCTTTAAAACACCATTGGATCTTACCACTTCAAACCGTAAGTAATAACATTTGTGTGCACTTCTTAATTTACCAAGCACCTTCATACATTTTGCTCATTTAATCTTCACGACCACTCTAAGAAGGTAGAACAGGTATTTTCACCCTCTATTTAAAAGTCAAACAACTTGATCAATTTTAAGTAAAAAAACAGAGCCACAACCGGAACTCAGGCCTGCTGCTCTAAGCACTCAAGTTCATGGTGCCCCACTCGGTTTCCAAGACCCATGACACTTTTGAATGCGAGTTTCTTCATCTTTCACATGTATGTGTCTTGATTTTTCAATGAAGCTCTGGAGGGATCCAGGGATGTCTAATAGGAAGGTAATATTTTAAGCAAGACCTTGAAAAAGACGACTTTCAGCAGGCTCTGACCAGAGGAACGCAATTGCCCTTGAGCATCGGGGGTGAGCATTCTCACCAATGTCTCCATTTTCCAGCTCAGAAAACTGAAGCTAAAGAGGCTTACGTGGCTCTTTCAGAGGGCACATGTGCTAGGACACAAAGCCACTGAGAGGAACCATGACTCTCAGATCTTCTAAATTCCACCTTCTTTCTACTCTACCATCAATTCCAACACAGCCTCCCGCGCCTCTGCCGAAAGAGGTACAGTTAACACGGCCTTCAAGGCTTTCACATCTGAGCCCACACCTCATCTCCCACCATCCCTAGCCACCCTGCAGCTGCCCACAGCCCACCACCGCCACCATCCAACCACTGCATGCCGCCCATCCTTCCTACACACGCAGGGTGGGTTTCAAGGCTGGTTTATACTGCTTTCTGCCTGCAATCCCTTTATCTTCCTGAGTCTGTCAAACGCCTTCTTCAAGGTCAAGTTAAAACGTCACCTCTTCTGTTTGGCCTTTCCCTTCTCCCAACCCCCTACCCTGCCCCCCTGTCTTCTGGTCTCCACTCTACCTCTCTCTGCAGAGTTCATCTTATAGTCAGACCTTTAGTGTGGTCAAATGGATGTTTGACTGTTGCTCCCTCTATGTGAGTTTTTTTGGAAAACATTCTATTAATATCTTACTCAGGACTAGAATAGGCCTTGCACATACCATATATTCAAGAGATATTTTCCTTTACCAGGCTGACCAGGTGAGCACACTAATAGCTTTGCCCCAGCTCCCAGAGGCTTAAATGAAGAAGCGCTCCATCTCTGCGCCCACCCCGAAAAACCCAGGTGAACTAGCAGTAACTCCTGGACACTGCCACCAGTGTCCCTTTGGTTAGCCCCACTAAAGTCACTGTAGAATTAGTCTATGAAGCACGTGGTGTGTCACCCCTATCTGGCCCCTAGGATGGGGGTGTAGCTTGATCGCTGGTGGGATAGGCCAGCAAACCCCAGTCTAACCTCCCTGCGTGTTTAGAAGTTTCCTGGTTCTGGGTCTCGCCAGCTGGGTTCCCCGCCTTTTTTTTTTTTTTTTGCCTGCCATTGCAGGCCCCCGTTGTCTCCCAGCCTCCCACCTGGCATCCTGGCTGGGACTCACAGGCCCAGAGCCTGACAAATGTGGGCAAGTCTCTTGGCTAAAAAAAGTAAAGCAAAAACTGTGCACCCCTGGGGGTACTTCCTAAGCAGCTCCAGCACCTGAGTGGAGGAGGAAAGCTCTAAGTGGGAGACCTTCTTCATCATGCTCATCAATAAGTCTTTTCTGTTTTGTGCTTTCACTGGGAGCCCGGTAGAAATTTTGGCACCAGTATCTTTCATGACTCTTCTCACCCCTGCCCATTACTGTTGTCATTTTTTTGTGCCCATAAGTCTGTCTTCCTGCCTAGTCTGTAGCTTTCATGAAGCCAAGCAGAGCCTGCCTAGTATCATATTCCAACAAGGACCTATGAAGTTTAACCCAGTGCCTGGTATTATAGATTCCAGATATTATAAAAATATTAAGAGCTAATATTCACATAGCACACCTAAAATTTTTAAAAATTTACAAATTTTCATGTAAATTAATTCAATTATATTTTTGAAAACCCTAGGATATTCAGAAAGGTCACTTGCCCAAGATAACCCAATTAAGCAAGAGGCAGAGACAGAATTTAAACTAACGTCTTCCGATTCTAGGTTAAGTTCTGTTTCCACAATGCCTCAGCTATCTTCCCTGATAGCTAGAAGTCAACATTTACAATCTACAAAAGAGATTTCATTTCAGTCCAAAGTTGAGGAAAATAAGGATATAAAAACAAAGATTTTTTTAAAGGGACTGTCCCGTTTTTTTGAGACAGCAACATAAAAATGCATTGCTCTGTGTTGGGTTAATAAAGACATAGAATAAAATTCACAGCATTAGTCAAGCTAGTGATATACTGCTTGATTTTGTGTCCATTTATTCATACACATATGGCATTCTGGGGAGAACACGAGCAAACAAGATTCAGTTCTATTACATGCTCGAAATAAGCAAATATCCTAACCTCAGATTTAATATACCCACCAGGCTCAGGAGTATACAAGGTGGCTAGACCTGGGAAAAGGAAGCATATCGCTTTCACTTGTCCCTCTCTTCCTTGGGGACCTGAGTACTTTCTCCTCTTCACAGAGGATCCTGAGGTTATTCAGATGATGCTGCTTTTACAAAGCTAAAGCGTATGATTGTCACTTAGTCAACCAGATGACCACTGCCACATTCCCTATTGTCAGGCAGCTCAGAGAGTGGCCCTCTGAATTATCTCAGTTTATCCAATTGCCTTGGGTCAAGCCACAGGAAGTTTGAAAGTGGAAATCTGGTTTACAGCGGAAGAGTATCCATGACCTGAAGGCCCCTTGGCATTGGCCTGTAGCTTACAGTAAGAGGATGGTGACCACCTTTTTTTCTCTTTGTTTCATCCAGTCTTTCTACACCCAAAGATGGAAAAGAAATGAGATCGGATGCAGCTAGACCTCAGAGTTCCAAACAAGGAGAGCAAAGATAAACCCCCACATTATGCAGAAGAAACCCTGCCTGGTCCATGTCGGGAGCAAGGGATCCAGGCATCCTCTGCTACTAATAAACTGGGCTATAACCACGGTTTCTTCATCAGTCAGGGCTGACATCAGGACACATGAAAACTCTGCTCATAACCAGAGCAGGGACAAATCTGGTTTACTGTACAAGTCCTGATTGGCTTTCCAGAAGAGATTGCATAATGATAAAAATCCACATTGTGTTTCATTGCAGATAATTCCCTTTACCCAACTCTCTTATCCATAATTTTAGGATGCTTCCTCCAGCCCCACTCTGGCACCCCCGGGGGAGGGTGACTGCAGTGTCCCCTCACAACACAGCTCTCACATACATGAAAGGAAGGTGAGCTGGGGCTAAGCATGGATGAGCCTCTATTCTGGTTGCCACATATGTGTGCAAGGGTTGGGCTTCCAAATTTCAGTTACAGACGCTCGGAGGAAGGCTGGTCTCCTTGCACCGCATGGTTAAGTACAGTTTTCTTCTTTCATCCTAGTTACTGAATTTGCATTTGTGACTGCTTTTGTTTTCCAGCAGTTTACATGAGAAGCGTAAATTGTAAAAATCAACTACTCATACACAGCCAATTCTACAGTATGCACAGAAGATGAAATGGAAGAATGACATAGACAATTTCAGACAAGGTAGAATGCCCAAAACATTTATCGTGTGTGCCTGGAGGGGACAAGGGAAAGAAGGCTGAGTTCTCTTTGAAATCATGTTTAGGTTAATTTTAAAATTAATATTTCATGAATTCATAGACCTATAAAGGAGCCATTGCCACAGATAATTCACAAAGTGGCTAATCTGTATCTTAATAAATTAATGTGACTGTTTTTAGCCCATAGGGTTTTGATGAGAAGGGCTTGGTGTTGCACATGTCTAGAATTGATCATGATGCTACTAACTCTTGGGGATGAGAATTGACATGCACTAACGCCTTGCTCCAGCTGAAATTTCTGCCCACGTATGTCACCCTGGAGTCGCATGGCATCTAAACAGGTATTTCCACGTTTGTCTAGCGGGGACGATGTTCTGACAGGCCCGCTGTGGCGAGAAAGCTTCTGCTGGAGGACTGTTTGGCTCAGGTTTTAGCCAGACCTCTCCTCCCAGCTCAGTACACACAGGGAGCTTTGTTTACTGATGCGAGGCCATCACTGCTGTCATGGTAACCAAAAGGAAGACAAAGCCCGCCAGGATGGGCTGGCCTGTGTGACTCAAAGATCTGTTTGCCCACACTCCTGTACACACTTGCATGCTTCATCACACACACATTGGCACGGGTGCACACATGCTCATGCGCGCACAGGAGGCATATGTAGACAGACTCTGCCAAGCACACAAATAGCCGCACGGTCACACTCCTATTAATCTTCAGAGTCTCTATTTCAGAGGGGTTTGCTACCCACAAGGAAACCTTGCCCATGTTCCTGTAAGACCTTTGCTTCAGGAAGGAGGAATTTGGGTTAGATATCCAGCAAAACCTCACCAATCCTAAAAGTTCTGAAATTAACAGAGAAGTTGGGAAAGTCGGATGGGCAATTGTGTGTTGGCAGTGATTTAGTTTCAACACCATTGGGTAATGAGCTGGGGGCAGGGGTGAGACTTTTCAGTGTTCTTATGTTCTCAGTGTTCAGTGTTCTTATGAACCCGGGGAATCTTTTCTCCCATTTTTTTAGAGGAGCAAACACAGCCCCAGAGAAGGTAAACACTTACTGAAGGTCACACAGTTCAGCAGTATTATAGATATTTATGCCTTATCCCTTGACTTGTTCCAAAAAGGATTTAAGGAGACTTAGGCTGTCAATAAATAAAGGCCAGAACAGAATCTAGCCCTCTAAATCCTACCCACTGTTGACTCTCATAAGCAGGACAGGTGTCCAAATGGGTGAGGGGTGCAAATAAATACTCAGGCACAACGTCATACTGGGCAACTCTTCCTTAGAATCAAGGGCTTTGGGACGGCTCCTCCCATGAGCAGAAATCCTTCCCTACAGTGGTTAAGGCAAATAAAAGGCATTACACAAAGTATGGTACCCCCTTTCCTTCAGCCCTTCACTCTATATTCACAGCAATAGAAGAAATGCCATGAGTCTAACAGAGTAGGATGTCAGGCGAGGAGGACGCAGCAGACCACCTGTCCCAGGCCAGCCTTTTACACGCAAGAACGCTACAGCTTAGAGAGAGGGCAACTTGCTGTCCCAAGGTCTGCTGCTTGGCCGGGGCATCACTTAGATCCCCACGTTCAAATCCAGCACTATTTCACAGCTTCCAGATTTCCTTAGGATCTCAGGGAATGATGGGTCTTTTGCCTTTTTCTTGGTGACATCGAGATCTCATTTACTTATTTGCTGGAGTAGGTATAGTGAAGAAAGGCCTGGCAATCAGTGTAAAGGGAATAATGAAGAAAATGGAGTATGCTTCCTGCTCTGGTTTTTAACCTTAAAGTTCGTATGATACAGGGTGTTCAAGCATAATGGTTAGGGGCTCTGAAATTGTACAGACCTGGGTTTGAATCCCAGCTTCATCATGGTGTGATCTGGGGCAAGTTCTTAACCTGAGTCTTGGTTTCCCCATTTGTAAAATTAGAATAAATACCACAGCTATCTCAAAAGGTTGATTGTGAGGCTTAAATAGATAGCAAGTGAAAAGGATAGTATCTAGGACATATGACAGCCACTTAGAGCACCTCGTGTTACTGACATTTCTGTGAAGCTATCAGATAACATATTATCGAGGCCTTCATATGCATATATTCATTCTCCCTCCAAAATATAATTTACTGAGTGTCTACAGCATGGTAGGTATTATTTTAGGATATGGGAATACAGTAGCAAGTATAAAAGCAAAGTCCTTGTCCCCACAGGGCTTACATTATACTGAAGGAGAAAAACACTAAACAGGGTAAGTATAATAGACAGTATGTTATATCCTGATAAGCCCTCAGGGAAAAAACAGCAGACGAGAGGTATAGTCAGTATTGGTGGGGGTGGGGGCTGGGATTTTGGGTCACCTGAGGAGTGACATGAGATGGGGGCCTGGGAGAGGTGACAGCCAGGGCAAAGTTGAGGGCAGGAGCATCTTGCAGGAGCTTGTGAAGAACAGAAAGGGGCTGATACATCTCGAGTGGGCTGAGTAAGTGCTGGACGAATGAGATGATGTCACAGCGGGCGACAGGCCAGGTGGAGCTGGAGGGCTGGGTCACGTGGAGCCTGAGAAGCTCTATGAAGACCTGACTCACTTAGGGTGACTGGGAAAGCGCCGGTGGGGGTGCAGCTGAGGACTCACACGATGCCATTTACGTTTTCAGAGAGTGTCTATGGCTGTGCTGTTAAGGACAGACAGAAGAAGTGGGTGACCTTCCCATTACGTCCAGATGATGGCGGAATTGGCCAGAGTGGTTGGAGTGGGGCTCCCAGAAGATAGTGGGGTCCTGGATCTACCCTGAAGATCCAGCCAGGAGGACACGCTGGTCCTTGAACGAAGAGTGTAACAGAGATATGAGCCCGAGATGACCCCAAGGCATTCAGCTACAACAAGTAGACAGATGGAGGGAAATGAACTGAAATGGAAAAGATACTGGGGGAGCAGGTTTGAGAGGGTGGAAATCAGGAGTTTGGCTCTGTGTGTAAGTCAGCCGGATATTGTGACACATTCCTATTAAAGATCTTTAGGCCCAACAGCAGTGCTTCTATGTTATCCATACAGTATGTGCCAACTGCTGCAGGAGTCATCAACCGTGAGCGAAAGAACACCCTGGAGCCTCTGTCCACCACCCTTCCATCTCCCCTGCTCGCATGCGCTAGAAAGACATTAACTGATTACCCAGTAAAACAATCAAGAAAACTGCTGGTATTGCTGCAAATAAAATTCAAAACAAAATGAAAAAACCCATGAACATTCTTGAAGGCTGCACCGTTTCATACCCACTGCTCCATGGATCCCTTCCAACAGCAGGACGGACAGGAAGAACACGTGCTGTGAACACTGAAAAGTTATGAGTTCTCACGTGGGGGTCCTTAAAATCTTTGAAGAAATGAACTAGAAGTTCTGCAGATTGGAAAACATCAAGGCTCAAGGAGCAATGGATGACACAGTCACACAGCAGAATGCGGGTCTCCCTGCTCTGTTGAATGCTCCCCGCGTCCGTGGCACCTCCCTGCGGCACACAGACACTGCCAAGGCTCGAACTTGGAGGCACGCACGCTGCTTTCTCTCTCTCTGCCTATGCACATAATAGTGTATGTTTCAGTCACAATATTTCAGCGGGTTCAAAGCCCTGCGGCGCAGGAAGAATGAGCCACAGGGAAGTAGGAGCATTTCACATTCTTCTCTCCCCACCCTTCGCACCCCCCAACAGCACTCTAATTACAGTATAAAAGAGGCATCTTGACAGAGAACAAATGGCTGTGTTCTTTTAAGAGACACATTTTGCACTCCCCTGAGAAGCCACCGCAATCGGCTGCCTCCCCAAAAGCGTCGGAGGTTCCCAAGGAGCGGTGTGGCCGTGTTCAAGGGAGTGACTGAGAGTTTGTCACCAGGTTGAGCCTTTATACACTCCCTATCACTGCGTGGACATTTTTTTTTCCCCTTTGTAAAAAGCTTTGAATTTCCCAGAATCCTCTGTTCATCCTCCTCAGATAATTTAAACATTAAAAGATTCCTCTTCGGAAGGTAAAATGTCCTGGGTCATCATCAAAAGATTCCTCCCTGCTAAAATAAACCCTTTTCATGCGCTTTGGGATGGACAAGTGGAACAAGGAGGAGGCCCAAAGCTGACTGAAAGGGAATGGTGGAGAGAGAGGAGAGGAGCTAGAATCTGAAGGAAAAACGGGCCAGAGGGAAGCCATGAGGAGGGACTTGAAGGGAGGGGAGGGAAGGTGAGACCCAGGGCAGGCCACGCACCTAATGGAACTCACCACAGAAATGCTAACCGCCCTCCCCACGCTCACCCTTTCAGAGGCTGGGATTCCAATGGGATGGGCTTTATGGGAGTTTTCATTCACACATCCATTCATTCACATCTTCAGGGCATATTAGAAAGCCTCCCAAACTTACTTTCAGTTTTCAGACAGAAAACAAATATACAAAAACACAGCAACAACAACAAAACGAGGCTTAGAACAACCAGAATTGCCCAAATCACACCGTCTGTCCTAGAAGCAGCTGTATCTCCACCATTTCCACTCCTTGGATGTGTCTGTCTCCTCACTGGTGACCTATGATTCTGTAAGCTCCATCAGGACAGGGACTGTAGATCACTCGCTTGAGGCTACACCCATAGTCCCAGCCCCAGCTGGCTGCTCAGCAAACGTTTGCTGAGTGGATGAACTGCATGCGCCACACGCTGTAGGCAGCCACAATGCAAGAAGCAGTTCCAGATTTGGGAACAAGAGGAGAGGACGGGTCCAGGGGAGCAGGGCATGTCCCCAGTGCCTTGGCTTTCTAGAGCTACTGAGGTCAGCCCCCTCACAGGTCAGTCCTGAAGCTCTGTGGGTCCAGAATGTGCGGAATCCACACAGTGGATCTTTGGACCCCAGCTCACCCTTCTGTGACATCCACTCTCTGGGGTGCTTCTTCCCAATCTCCTTTGCTCCTCCTCTAGACACTTGGTGTCAGGCTTGAGTGCCCTGGGGCCCAAACTTAGGTCCTCTCTTCCAGCACCTTCTCCCTTCAGGTGATCCCGTACAGGCCCACAGAGATTTCTAGCTGCATCTCTATGTTCAAGATTACCAAATTTATGTCTCCAGCCCTAATTCACCACTGAACTCGAAACCCACTGATGTAACTGTCTACTTGACAATAGCAGCTACTTGGATGCCACACAGGCATCTCAATGTGACATGGCCAAGAGAGAATTTTGATTTCTCTCCCAAACTGCTCCTCCTCTAGTCTCTTTCACCTCAGTAAATAATACTATCCAAGCAAGGAGTCATTTTTAATTCTTCCTTGTTCTAACCCCAACCCCAGTCCAATGCTAAGCAATTCCTGGTAGCCTGACTCCTCCTTTCCCATCCGTTGTTGTCACCCTAGTCCACGGGACTGCAACTGCCACGTCCTGCCTGGATGCTTCCTGCCTTCGGGAGCTTGCAACAACCTCCCAACTGCCTTCCTCTTTCCACCTTTGTCCCGATCCCATTTCTCTCCAAGCGGGAAAACAGGGGGTGCCTTTTTAATATAATATGAGTCATGTTATCCTTCTGTTTAAGACTCTCTCTTGGCTTCCCACTGTTAAAATCCAAGCTCTTCATTGTGGTGCACAAGACCCCCCATGGATCTAGCTCCTTGTCCCTCTCCCTGACCATGGTGGGAAGGGGGCCTGTCCTGATAACAAACTTAAAATGAATAATCCCACGACCTGCCACAGCCTGTTTTATTTCATTAATAACATTTGTCACTAAAAAATGACCTTGTTCAACTATTAATATTTGGCTTTTTGCCTTTCCTCGAGAATGCAAGCTGCATGAGAAAAGAGTCTCTTGTGCCACATACACCATGATATTTTCAGTGTTAGAACAGAGCCTGGTGCTTAGAAGGAACTCAATATTCAATGAATGAATGAGTGAAGGTAACAGAACATCCAAAAGTAGATATTCTTTTCTCTGGAGGTTACCTCTATGAGACACGACCACTGCAGTTCACATCTGCTGGTAATGAGGTCAATTCCTTCACACCTCCAAGAATTCTCAGCCAAGCCAATCTGAAAACAAGCTGTACACCTATTCTTTATCACTTTATATGAGCTTTTAAGACCACCCCAAAGCTGTAAAGCACCATGATGGCAGGAAATTCTTTACTATATTTAGTTGAAATATCTTCTGTTGCAATTGAGACTATATCCCTTCTTTCATCTCAGTCTCATTTAAATTAATGGTTATCATCCTTTATTTACAAGTCTTTCTTAAATTGAAGATATTTAATAAATTACTAACTTCTTTAGCCTGTCTTAAAGTTAACCGAAGTTATTCATTAAAATGCAGCTAATTATTACCTCATTGAAAATGTCACCATCTATTAGAAGTAAATGCCATGAATGCAGGTGATGTACAAGCCAAGATGCTCTGCTCCTGGGTGACTAGCATGCGGCAGACATCAGTGCTTAGGACTGTGGTAGGCTATGCAGTCGCCAATGAGGACTTTGCAATGATAAATACACAACTAGAGTGAAAAAATGTCATGAAAGAAAATAAACCTGTGATATAGTAAAAAAAAAAACAAAAACAAAACAACTTTTTATTTGGACTTAGTATACCTATCAGGCTACAGGCAAGTTTATTGAACCCCTCTGAAGTTCGATTTCCTAATAAATGGCATTGATCAAAATACCAGCCTCACTGTCAACAAGCCCACAGCATGAGCAAAGGCATGGTAGATCTTCAACAGATGCCAGTTGAATCTGAAGCTCCAAAGGAGCTGTTTGCTTAAAGTGCAAATCACTATCAGTGGACAACTCTTGTAACTCTTATCGCCTTGGGATATTAACTCCGATCATATGTTTGAGAGTCAAGGATAATATAAACCAGCACCAGATAGGAAGGAATACTGGTGAGGTAGAGAGTAAGAAAGTACATCTTTTGATGAAGTCTACATTACTGAACATTTATAGATTGTTGGATTACTTTTCAACTCTAACTGGTCACCCTCTTAGATTCTAAATAACCATCACCTTCAGAAGCAGCTATTTTTATACAGTGCTTTTGGTTCAGATTTCCTTCAGAGTAAACTCTTGAGAATTGGAAGCCCTTAGAGGCATGCACGTAAATGAACACATTAGGGAGGGAGCCTCCAGCCTAGATCATAAACCCCTCCCCAGCACAGCCTTCGAAACACTGCCCAGGCCCTGGCCTTAAAACCAAGTCCCCTTCTGTATTTACAGACAGCAGTACACAGCAGTGGTACTCAAAGTAGGTCCACAGACCCGGCGCCCAATGGCCAACTGTTTCCAGTCCATGGTAAGATAAATAAGCACTCAATAACTTTTACAATAATTTGATAGGTATTTTATGTCTACCAAATATAAGAATAAAAATTGAGGGCTTTATTTTACGTATCTTTGTATTTTTCATTTCATTTTTCTGGCAATTTATTTTGTAACATGCATTTTACAAAAGTATCAACCTACATTAGACTGGACATATTAAAAAGTGATTTTTCACCACAGATAGTTTGAAAAGCACTGTCTAGAGTAAAAACATTTTCTTGTGGCTAGAAGATGGATATTGAGGGTGTCATGCTAATGACCACTTATTTTGTGTTTATGAAGCACCGGAAACTCTGCTGCATGTTTTATAAGCATTATCTCTTTTAATGTTCATAACAATACAAAATACATGGTATTACCTCACATTTTAAAAAAACACCCAAGAGTGTTTAAAAATTTGTTGATGGTCATACAACTAAGTAATGACAGAACAAGGTTCTTGTGACCACAAGCAGGTCTAGACAAACAAGAAGCCAGGAGGCCAACGCCACCAAGGCCGCGAGGATTACAGGTTTTCCTTGTATTTTTCTCTTCCTTCTTTCTGTGTGTTTCCCCCAGCCCCCATATTTGCTGTTATTCTTTTTCATCCTTTTCTTTTCTGACTTTTCTTCGTCTTTTGTCTCCAGGATGTACTCAGCTGAAAAGATAGGACCTGAGGTCAGAAAAGCCCCTGAACTCCACTACACGATGTCTCCCTTCACCTGCTCTCTGGAGTTGAGGAAATTCACATTCTCATCATGTACAGGAAGTAGAAAATTTACAGTACCCTTGTATCATCAAATAGTAGTTACTAGAAATGGATTCCTATTAAAAGCACTAGTTCTCAACAGCATAAACAAAATAGCTATAGTCTCTTGCCAGTACACACACTCTACTGATTGTTTTTAGATATCTTATATCCCAAACATTACAATGAATCTAAGTTAAAATGTTACTTCATTCTTATCTGAAAATACATTTTATCTGAAAACATCTGTATATACATGTGGCTATATCTGCAGGGACAAAGATACACACATAAGGGAATACACACCCAAGCGTATAGCTAGAACCGCATTGACGAGAAGGCTAACATCTAAAAAGATGCACCATTCCAACATTTTTTCCACAGGGTTTCCTACTCCTTTGTAGTAATTCCTCCTCCATATGAATAAGTATAAGGCTTTACTTCTGAAGGGGTAACGAGACAGGATTTGGCTAAATAATTCCGTTTAAGTGTGAAATAAGGTAGTTACTACCATACTGCTCAGAAAACTTTTATATTTTACAGAGAATCTGAAAAGTCAAAGAACTGACTTTTACTTTGGGCAGAATGCTATACTAGTGTTCTGAAATACCTTTTACACAAAACGCCCAGGTGCTGTTTAAATTTACAGCAACCTTGATAATTAATATATTCGTAAGCTTATGGGAAAGTAATAGAAATCTCCAAGGTCAAAAAATCAAAAAGAGATAAATGTCATATAAATATTTTCTCAAAGTCTGTGTCTTATCTATTAATACATTCATTATCCTGATGGTACCTTTGAGGAACAGAACTTTTTTTTATTTGATAAAACCCAGCTTATCAATTATTTTGATGTTATTGTTTATGCTTTTATAGTCTAAGACACATTTGTCTACTCTGAGTTCTCAAAGATATTCTCAAATTAATTTTTATATAACAGAAGAGAGATAAATGTCTAGATTCACTTTTCTTCATATAAATATCCAGTGGATCTAACAAAATTTATGCAAGACTTTCTTTTCCCCATTGAATTGATTTTGTACCTTTGTCAAAAATCAACCACCACATATATGAGGGATTCCATTGATCTATGTGTCTATCCTGTAGCATTACAGAAAATCTTAAAATCAAGAATAGAACATTGTCTTCCTTTTTCGAGGTTGTTTCAGCTAGCTTCTCTAAAGCCTTTGCATGTCCATATTAATTTTTGAATTATCTTGTCTATTTCTTCAAATTATCCTGCTGGCATTTTGATAGGTATTATATTGAATCTATATTGATTTAAGGATAATGGATGTTTTCAATGTATTAGGTTTTTCAATCCATAAAAATAGTATGTTTCTCCATTTTTTAAAAAAAATTCTTACGTCAGCAATGTTCTGTAATTTTCAGCAGAGACATCTTGACATCTTTTGTCATCAGATATAGTCCTAGATATTTGATGTTTTGTTACTTTAAAAAAAATTTTAATTCATTTTTAGTTCACTGAAATTGAAAGTGAACTTGATCATTATAAGTATATTCAACCCAATTAATCTTTTTGTATATTGGCCTTATATCCTGTGACCTTGCTAAAGTCACTTAATTAGCTCTAGTAAGTTTATAGATTCTACTGTTAGATTTTCAAAATATACCATGTTATCTGTGAAAAAATTATACTTTTATTTCTTCCTTTCCAATTTCTGTGCCTTTTATTTCTTCTCTTTGTCTTATTAAAATGGCTCAGATTTACATTATAATGTTGAAAAGAAGTGGTGAAACTGAAAGTCTTTGCCCATTTCCAGACTATAAGGAAAACGGATTAATATTTCAGTACGTAATGATGCTAGCTGTAGATTTCTTATAGATGCCTGTCTTAGGCCATTTTGTGGCACTATAACAAAATACCTGAAACTGGGTGATTGATAATGAGCAGAAATTTATTTGGCTCATGGTTCTGGAGACTGAGAAGTCTAAGGTCAAGGAGCCATATATTGCAAAGGCCTTTCATGGTGGAAGAGCAAAAGAGTATATGTGAGAGAGCAAGGGGAAGGGGGCCAAACTTATCTTTTTATCAGGAGCCCACTCCTGCAATAACTAACCCACTCCCACAATAATGGCATTAATCCAGTCATGAGGGCAGAGCTCTGGTGACATAGTCACCTCTTCAAGGTCCCACCACCTCTCAATACTGTTGCATTGGGAATTAAGTTTCTAATACATAAACTCTGGGAGACACATACAAATCATAGCAATGCCATTTTATCAGATTGATAACGTTCTTTTATTAACTTACTGTGAGTTGTTATTATAAAGGAATATTAAATTTTATTTTTATGCATGTGTTGAGATGTTATATATATGCTTTTTCCCTTTTATACCATTAATATGACATATTACACTGATTGATTTTCAAATGCTAAACCAACTTTACATTCATAGGTTAATTATTGCTTCGTAATGACATTATTATCCTTCATATTCTGCTAGTTTTGGTGATATTTTATTAAGTTGGTATCTATGTTCATGATGAATATTGTTCTTTTCTTATGTTTGTCAAATTTAAGGATACGGGTTATGCTGACCACATCAAATGAGTTGGGAAGTGTTCCAGCCCTCTTTATATCCTAAAGGATTTTATGAAGGATCAGTATTATTTCTTCCTCAATATTTGGTAGAATGGACTGGTAAAATGATATGGCCTAGAGCTTTCTTTGTGGGAAGATTTTAGATTACAAATTAAATTTCTTTAACAGATATGAGTTCATTTAGATTTTTAATTTCTTATGTCAGTTTTGGAAATTTTTGTTTTCAAGGAACTTCTCATTTTATTTAAGTTGTCAGATTTACTGGCACAAGATTATTCATAATATACACTTATAGGCCAAGCATGGTATTGGACACTTGTAATCCTAGCACTCTGGGAGACCAAGACAGGAGGATGGCTTGAGGTCAGGAGTTCAAGACCAGCTTGAGCAAGAACGAGACCTTGTCTCTACCAAAATTAGAAAAAATTAACCTAGAGAATGGTGCGTACCTATAGTCCAGGTACTTGGGAGGCTGAGGCAAGAGAATTGCTTGAGCCCAGGAGTTTAATGTCACTGTGAGCTATGATGATACCATTGCACTCTAGCCCAAGTGACAAAGAAAAACCGTCTCAAAAAAAATACCCTTATTATCTGATGTCTATAGGATCTATAGCAATATCTACCTTTAATTACTGATTTTGATAATTTGTGTTCTCTTTTTCTTTGAAATTTAAATTTCAAAAACAAGTTATATTATAAAGCAGACAGCATAAAAGAAATGTCAGTGAAAAGAGAGATACCCTTTTTTAAACGTAGCACCTAGAAATAGGAAATGGAAAAATGAAAGGGAGACTAATCAAAATGTTAGATAGGATGAAGGTCTTAAATAAGTCAAGTCAGAGTTCCATAAAAAGAGAAGAGATAAATGATGAGAGGAAATATTTGAAAAGTTAATACATGAATTTTCCAGAATTGATTATTCAGACACATAAATGCAGTAAGCATAATATTAAACACATATAAAAGCAGGATAGTTAGAAAGAAATCTAAAGCTGGAACTATTATAGTAAACTACATAACATCAAGACAAAGTCTTTAAAAAAGGCTGAGACAAAAAAAATCTATATAGAAAATCCAAAGGAATTGCCAAAATATTGGAACTGATAACTGTTTATAACAGAGTTTTAGGATGCAAGTTCAGTATACAAAAGTCAATTACTTTCCTATATACCAGCAATGAACAAATGGAATTTGATATTAAAAACAGAATATCATTTACATTAGCACCTCAAAAAAGTAAATTGTTAAAATGCACAGATCAATTAATTATACATAAGGAAAACTATGAAACTGATGAATAAATTCAAAGAACTAAATACACGGTGAGATATTCCAGGTTCATGGATAGGAAGACTCAATATTATTAAGACATCAGTTCTTCCCAACTTGAGCTATAGATTCAATCCAATCTCAATCAAAATCTCAGCAAGTAATTTTGTAGGTATTGATAAAATGATTCAAAAGTTTACACAGAGAGGCAAAAGACTCAGAACAGCCTATACTACATTAAAAAAGAACAAGGTTGGAGGATTGACACTACACCTCACTTCAAGACTTACTGTAAACCTAGCATCATCAAGGAAACGTGGTATTGGTGAAAGAATTACATAAACAGATGGACGGAACAGAATAGAGAGCCTAAACAAAGACCCACAGAAATATCTGCAATTGATCTTTGACAAAGGAGCAAGGGTAATGCAATGGAATTAAGACGGTCTTTTCTCTAAGGTGCTGGAACACCTGGACATCCATATACCAAAAAAAAAAAAAAAAAGACTCTAGACACAAACTTTATACCTTTCATAAAAATGACCTCAAAATAAATCTTAGATACCATGATTTGAATGTTTGTATCCCCTCCCAAATTCGTGTTGAAACTTAATCCCCAAGGCAATAGTATTAAGAGGTGGGGCCTTTAGTAGGTGATTGTCCCATTATGGAACTACCTCCATGACTGGGATTCATGATCTTATAAAAGGGTTGGAGGGAACCAGCTAGGCCCTTGGAGCCCTTCTATCCTTCTGTCATGGAAGGACATAGCATTCATCCCTTTTGTCCTTTTACCCTTCTGCTATATGAGAACACAGTGTTTGCCCTTTCTGCCATGTGAGGATGCAGTGACAAGTCTTCATTTTGGAAAAAGATCCCTCACTAGACACAAACACTGTTGGTGGCCATGAATTCCAAGCCTCCAGAATTGTGAGAAATAAATTTTTATTATTTATAAATTACCCAGACTGTGGTATTTTTTTATAGCAGCACAAATGGGCTAAGATAATAGAGCTCAATATAAAATGCAAAACTACAAAACTCCTAGAAAACAACATAGGAGAAAACCTGGATGACCTTAGGTATAGCAGTAACTTTTTTGATATAGCACCAAAAATGTGATCCACAAAAGAAATAACTGACTAGCTGAACTTCATTAAAGTTAAAAACTTCTGCTCTGCCAAAAGATACTGTCAAGAGAATGAGAAGACAAGCCATAGACTGGGAGAAAATATTTGCCAAAGTCCTACCAGATAACTATTATTACAAATATACAAAGAGCTCTTAAAACTCAACAAGAAAACATACAACCAGATTAAAAAACAACCTTAAGAGGCACCTCACCAAAGAAAATATACAGATGGTGCATATGAAAAGATGCTCCACATTACGTGCCATCAGGGAAATGTAAATTAAAACAATGAGATACCGCTAGACACCTATTAGAATCATCAAAATCTGACCACACCAAATACTGGCGAGAACACAGAACAATAGAAACTCTCATTTATTACTGGTGGGAATACAAAATGGTACAGAAATTTTGGAAAGCAGTTTGGTGGTTTCTTACAAAACTAAATGTACTCCTACCGCATGATCCAGCAATCACACTCCATGGTATTTACCCAAAGGAGTTAAAATCTATGTCTATGTGAAAACCTGCACATCATTGTCTATAGCAGCTTTATTTATAATTGCCAAAACTTGGAAGCAACCAAAATGACCTTCAGTAGGTGAATGAGTAAACAAACTGGTACATCCAGACATTATTATTCAGTGACAGAGAAACCATAAATGCATATTACTAAGTGAAAGAACCCAATCTGAAAAGGTTACTTACTATATGATTCCAACTATATGACATTCTGGAAAAAACAAAAGTTTGGAGACAGTAAAAAGATCAGTAGTTGCCAGGGATTGGGGGGAAATGGTATGAATAGGCAGAGCACTCAGGATTCTTAGGGCAATGAAAATCCTCTGCATGGTACTATAATGATATATGCAGGTCATTATACAGTTGTCCTAATCCATAGAATGTACCACATGAAGAGTGAACCCTAATATAAACTGTAGACTTTGACACATTATGATGTGTCAACATATGTTCATTAATTGTAACAGATGTACCATGTTGGTGTGGGATGTTGAGATGGGGGCAGGCTATACCTGTGTAGGGGTAGGGGGCAAATGGGAAAACTCTGTGCCCTTGTCTTAATTCTGCTGTGAAGCTAAAACTGCTCCAAATAAATAATTTTTTTAAAATGAAAAATATATGTATCACTTATAAAGAATCTTATCAGCAATGATGAAGGCCAGGATACAGAGACTATATGTTTAGAATGCTAACACAAAATAATTGTTACCTTTGAATTTTCAATCCTGACAGACTAATTTGTAAGAATGAGAACAAAATAAAGATATTTTTAGATAAATAAAAACTAAAAGTTTGGACCAAAAGAGCTCTACTAAGAGAACCTCTAAGGATATACTTTAGAAAGAAGAGCAATAATATAAAAAGAAAAGTCTAAAATGAAAGAAAGAATGGAAAGCAAAAATACAGTAGACATGTAAGTAAATAAAAAAATAATATACTTGCTTAATAAAGATTATGTTTACATTGTTGGATTAAAAATTACAAACTAGAACTTGGTCAATAATGGCTTATAAGCCAAAAACAGTAATATGATTATTGATTTATTGGGTTTTATATTGCATAGTAGGGAAGGTATAAAGGCATCAATTTATAAAAACTTGAATTTAAGAATGCCTGGAAAAAAATAAAGTTTAGCCACTGAAAGAGCAGAACACTAACTTCACATCTGATAGAAAATATAAGTAGAATAAGTGGGTAAAAATATTAAAAAGTCATGATTCTTTGATAAGATGTGCTGAAAACCCCAAAGAATCTACCTATAATTTAATAAAATTAAGAATGTATAACAAGATTGATGTATAAATATATCAATATCTAAAAATCAATTGAAACTCTAGATACTAGAATTAGAAAATGAATCTAAAAAAAAGACATCATTTAGAATAGCAATAAAATCATGATGTGCCTAGGAATAAATCTAACAAAAGATATGCAAGACCTTTCTGCAGTTATAAAATTATATTGAAAGATATTAAAGAAGACAAAAATAAATGAAGATATCCATATGTTCATGGGTGGACTTATTATTGTAAATGTCAGTTCTTCCTAAACTGTGCTATAGATACAAAGTATTTCAATAAAAATCCTAACAGAGGTTTTCTTGGAACCTGATCAGTATGATAAAATTCACATAGAAGAGAAAAATGTTAAGAGGAGCCAAGGTTTTCCCTAGAAGTGGTGTAGGGCAATTCATTATCTATATGGGTAATAAATGAAAATGGGTTCCTACCTCAAACCATCACACACACGCAAAATGAGTTGAAGACTTACCTGTAAAAAGCAAAATTTAAAAAAATTTAGGAAAAAACATATGAATATATTTTTATAATTTTGTGGTAGAGAAGGACTTTTTAAACAAAATTAAAAAAAGAGAAACCATAAAAATAAGTTGGAAAAACACAAATAAATGCAAACTTCAAACTTCAGTTCAGTTAGGAAACCACAGAACAAAATGATGACATGCCACAAACTGAGAGAAGTTATTTTGACATATAAAACTAATAACAGTAAAAAACTCCACTAATTTTTATTCAGAGTATATAATAAACAAGGGCAAATAATCCAAATGAAATATGCACAAAAGATGGAAACATATTTCACAGTAGAAGAAATATAAATGAGCAATTGAAAATATGCTTAACCTCATTAGTAATCAAGAAGCACAAATTAAAACCATGGAATGCTCTTTGTACATACCAAATTGCCACAAATTAAGAAGTCAAAAAATTTATGTGTTGACAAGGATGTGAAACAACGGGATCTCAACTGCTGGTAAAACTGTAAATTGGTACAATCCAGGCATGAAAATAGAAATCAATAACAGAAGGAAAATTCAAAAATTCACAAATATGTGGAAATTAACACATTCCTGAACAACCAATGGATCAAAGAAGAAATCAAAAGGTAAATCAAAAAATACTGTGAGACAAATGAAAATGGAAACACAACATACCAAAATCAATAAGATGCAGCAAAAGCAATTGTAAGAGGAAAGTTTATAGCAATAAATGCCCTCATATTAAGAATAAAGAAAGATTTCTAATGAATAACCTAACTTTATACCTCAAGGAACTAGAAAAAGAACAAACTAAGCCCAAAGTCAGAAGAAGGAAGGACATAATAAAAATCAGAGCAGAAATAAGTGGAATAGAGATTAGAAAAGATCAACAAAATTAAGAGTTGAATTTTTAAAAAGATAAACAAAATTGGCAAAACTTCAGCTAGACTCAAGAAAAAGAGAAGACTCAAACAGAATTATATATGATATAGGAGACATTACAACTGATATCACAGAAATATAAAGGATCATAAAACACTCCTATGAACCATTATATGCTAACAAATTAGATAACCTAGAAGAAATGGATAAATTCTTAGAAACATAGAACCTACCAAGACTAAATCATGAAGAAATAGAAAATCTGAACATTAAAGAAAATCCCAGGACTTGTGAATTTTACCAAACATTTAAATAAGAATTAATGTGAAACATTTTCAAACTATTTCCAAAAACTGAAGAGGAGGGAACACTTCCAAATGCATTTTATAAGGCCAGTATAACCCTGATACCAAAGCCAGATAAGGACACTATAAGAAAAAAATTACAGGTCAATACCCTAATGAACATACGTGCAAATATCCTCAATAAAATCTGTAATCATCAGGGAAATGCAAATCAAAATCACAATGAGATATCACTTATCTCCAGTGAGAATGGCCTTTTTCAAAAAGTCCCAAAACAATAAATGTTGGCATGGATGCAGAGAGACTACTCAGCCACAAAACACAATGGTGATCTAGTACGTCTTATATTATCCTGGATAGAGCTGGAGCCCATTCTAATAAGTGAAGTATCACAAGAATGGAAAAACAAGCAGTACATGTACTCACCATTAAATTGGTATTACCTGATCAACACTTAAATGCACATATAGTAATAACACCCATCGGGTGTTGGACAGATGGGAGGGGGGAGAAAGGGATGGGTATATACATGCCTAATGGGTGCCATATGCACCGTCTGGGGCATGGACATGCTTGAAGCTCTGACTTGGGTGGGGCAAAGGCAATATATGTAACCTAAACATTTCTACCCCGTAATATGCTGAAATAAAAAAAAAAATACTAGCAAACTGAATTTAACTACATTAAAAGGAATACTCACCATGATCAAGTGTGATTTATCCCTGGGATGCAAGTACAGCTCAACACATACAAATAAATAAATGTGAAATACCACATCAACAGTATGAAAAATAAAAATTATATGATCATGTCAATAGATGAAGAAATAGTATTTAACAAAATTCAACATCCTTTCATGATAAACACTCTCAACAAATTAGGTATAGAAGTAATGTACCTCAATATGATAAAGGCATATATAACCAGCCCACAGCTAACATCGTATTACACTCAATGGTGAAAAGCTAAAAGCTTATCCTTGAAGATCAGGAACAAGACAAGGATACCCATTCTTGCCACTTCTATTTGATATAGTACTGGAACTCCTAGCCAGAGAAATTAGTCAAGAAAAAGTCATAAAAGGCATCCAAATTGGAAAGAAAGAAGTAAAATTATCTTTGCAGATGACATGATTTTATATATAAAAAACCTGTTAGAAGTAATAAATTTAGTATAATTTTAGGATACAAAAATCAACATATAAAAATCAGTAGAATATCTAAACACTAATAAGGAACTCTGAAAATGAAATCAAGAAAACAATTCCATTTACAATAACATCAAAAACATAAAATACTTAGGAATAAATTAAACCAAGAAAGTGAAATGTCTGTACATTGAAAAATATAAAACATTGATAAAAGAAATTGAAGAAAACACAAAAATAAATGGAAAGGTATCCCATGTTCATGGCCTGGAAGAATTAATACTGTCAAACTGTCCATACAACCCAAAGCAATTTATAGATGCAATGCAATGTCTATTGAAATTACAATGACATTTTTCAGAGAAATAAAAAAATCAATTTTAACCACAAAACACCCTGAATAGCAAAATTAATCCTGAGCAAAAAGAACAAAGCTGGAGGCGTCACATTATCTGCTTTCAAATGTACTACAAAGTTATAATAATCAAAACAGCATGGGACTGGCATAACAACAGATAGACCAATGAAATAGAATAGAGAGCCCAGAAATAAATCCACCTATTTGAGTCAATTGATCCTCAAGAAAGGTGCCAAGAACACACAATGGAAAAGGACACTCTCTTCAATGGTGTCTGCAAAACTGGATAGACACCGACACGTGGAAGAATGAAATTGGGCACTCATTCTCAAGGAATATGCAAAACTCAACGCAAAATGGATTAAAGACTTAAACATAAGACCCGAAACTGTAAAATTACTAGAAGAAAACATAGGGGAAACCTTCTTTACATTGGTTGGGGCAATTATTTTTTTTTCTTTTGGATATGACCCTAAAAGCACCAGGAACAAAAGCAAAAATACACAAATGGGACTGCATCCAACTCAAAAGCTTCTTTGCAGCAAAAGAAATATTCAACAGAGTGAAAAGACAATCTACAGAATAGGAGAAAATATCTACAAACCATACATCTTATAAGGCAGGGGTCCTCAAACTTTTTAAACAGGAGGCCAGTTCACTGTCCCTCAGACCATTGAAGAGTGTGCACTGTGGGCCTGGGATGAGTAGGCTGCTAAGCAGGACAGGCAGCTGCGGCAAAAACACCCAGAGGGCTGGATAAATGTGCTAGGCGGCCCGCATGTGGCCCACAGGCCATAGTTTGAGGACACCTGTTATAAGGGTTTAATATCCAAAATATATAAGAAACACAATTATCTGACTAAAAATTGGGCAAAGGGCCAGAAAAGACATTTATCGAAAGATGACATTCAAATGGCCAACAGGTATATGAGACATGCTCAACATCACTAATCATCAGGGAAATGCAAATTAAAACCACAATGAGCTATCACCTCACACCTGTTAGAATAGCTATTATCAAAGACAAAAGGTAAGTGTTGGTGAGGATGTGGAGAAAAGGGAACCCTTGTACACTGTTGGTGGAAGTGAAAATTAATGCAGCCATTATGGAAAGCTATGTGAAGGTTCCTCAAAAAATTAAAAATAGAACTGCCACATGACCCAGCAATCCCACTTTTGGGTATATTTCCAAAGGAAATGACATCAGTATATCCAAGATATATCTGCATTCCCATGTTCATTGCAGCATTGTTCACAATAGGCAAGCTATACAGTCAACCTAATGCCCATAAATGGAAAAATAGGTAAGGAAAATGTGTTATATATACACAATGGAATACTATTCATCTTTAAGAACAAAGAAAATCCTGTCTTTTGTGATAATATGGATGAACCTGGAGGATATTATGCTAAGTAAGCTAAGTACAGAAAGACAAATACTGCATGATCTCACTTACATGTGAAATCTGAAAAGTTGAACTCACAGAAGCAGAAAACAGAATGGTGCTTACCGGGGCCTGGGGTGGGAAGGGGAAATGGGGAGATGTTGAGAGTACAAAGTTTCAGTTAAACAGGATAAATGAATTCTATAGATCTGTTGTATAGCATGATGATCATAGGTAATAATAATATATTGTATACTTGAAAACTTCTGAAAGTAGATATTAAATGTTCTTACCATAAATATTTGAGGTAGCAAATGTGTTAATTAGCTTGATCTAATCATTCCAAAATATATACATATATCAAAACATCACTTTGTACACCATAAATATATGCAATTTTTATTTGTCAATTATATCTTAATAAGGTTGGGGGTGAGGTGTTATCTTAGAGAGTTGAAGATGCATGTGTTCAACTATGACCCCAGAAACCTCCTTCCAGAATCTTCATGGCAGCATCACTTATATTAGCAAAAAACTAGAATTAGAGAATGAATAAATAACTTGTAATACATTATATGGTAGAATTCTACACAGAAATAAAAGGAAATGAAAGTGAATGAACCAACATGTATAAAGATATACATCATAGCTTATGGTTCACATAACACTCAATGATATATTGGGTAGTGATATACACAGGTGGTAAAATTAAATGAAAAGCACAGGGATATTAAACATTACCCTCGAGGGGGAAGGAGAGGGATGTAGGAAAGGCAGCTGGGCCTCACTGGTATTGGTGATGCTCTATCTCTTAAGATTCATTATAAGTACCCAGGTATTCATTTTAGTTTTGTTTGTACTATATACATGGTACAACCATACATAAAATTAAACATATACATTTCTTTAGTATACATGAAATATTTCAGACAAAAGGTTTTTGTAAGTCAATGAGTCATGAAAACCCAGTGCTTCATGGTTATGAGGGAGTTGGGTTACCTTGAATCTTAAGAGACAGAGCTCTGGACCAGAAGGAGAACTTCTGACTCTGGCATATTCTGGCTATTCTGTGATTCTAGAAAGTCATCAATAAGCCTCAGTTTCTTAATCTGTATGGTGGAGGAAATAATTTATCTTAAAATTATGGTGGAGATAAAAGAATAAAATATATACACAGGTGCTCTGGAAACTATAAGAAACCACATGCTGCCATAAGTGAATATAAAGACCCTAAAAACATGAATAGGTTATAATTTTTCTTCTAGTACAAAGAATTGTGTATCTGTCCACTATCTCCTTTTACAGTTGTCCCAATGCCCTTTCTTTCAAAAGTCATAAAGGCAGTCAGAAACCATCTTTATTTTTCCCTCTCCATATGCAGAGGGCAGCCCCGGCAGCTCTCAGACCCAGCTGCCTTGGATCCACTTAAGCAGAACCCCCAGGCATGCCTTCCTCCTCAGCTGTGCCCAGGAGACCTTCTCAAAGGGCCACACTTAGCCAGCTGAGGGGTGGGGGCTTGACAAGCCAGGAAGAGCATGGTGACAAATCGTTAAGGCCATTCAAATCAGTAAATAACAATCCCAACTTCCCAGTGTGGGGGGCAAATCTTGCCTGAGTGACTCCTCAAAGCCAAAAGAGTCATAGATTCCAGAGCTTATTAGAGAAACATTAAAAGGCAAGAGAGAAAACAGGGAAATCCCAGTAGAAGACAGTGACCGTTGGTGGGAAGGTGTCATCTGTTCTTCTTCCTGCCGCCCCACTAACTCGAAGGTCTCGGTTCCCATCTGGCCACCAGAGGTTAGAGGGTGTACTACTTCCTTCAGTGAAGCCCTTTTGTGTCCCCACCAACCACCTCTCTTGAAATCTGTGAATTAAGGGGAGCCTGATAACCCCCGTGTCATATTCCCAATCACACCAATCACATCTGTCTTGCCAAGGACACAACTAAAGACACACCTATAGTACCAGTAGGCATAGCAATAAAAGTTAGCATCACCATGGCTCTCCATCTCTCCTTGAGGTGAGCCAGAGAGAAATCCAGAAGCAGTCTTTTTAGGGCTCTCTTTGCCCCTCCTCCACAAGCCTGCTTTCCAAACACCTTTGTACAGGGCAACTGCCTACATGAAAGTCCTGTGTGCGTCCTCACGTTGGCCTGGGCTCTCAACATGTCCTCACTGGATAGGAGGGCCTTGAATTCCTACTAGCAGCAATCCAAGCTGCATTATCTGGATATCAGTGAGGATTAAAAGAGCCTCATCATCTTGTTACCAGCCATAGCAAGTCAGCCTGAAAGGCATGAAGTCATCCCTAGGAAATGTGGGTTCTTACTGGCCTCCAAGGCTCTATCATTGGATCTAATAAAGGATGAATACCATTGTCTTGGCACCCGATGAAGAGAAAGGGATAACAAGGATGGGAATCAAAAATTAAAGATGGGAAAGGAATAACAAAGATGGGAGTCAATCATCATCTGACAAGGATAGGTAGACAAAAAGCACCAACCAGGAGTCAGAGGCCTGGATTCTAGCCCTACTCTACCCCTCACCATCTCTGGGTCTTGGACAAGACTCCCTTGGGGGTGAGTGGCTCTACTTCCACTGCACAATGCTCCCTCAGGGCCTCTCCAGCCTAAGCATTCTATGGGTCTAACTCAAATGAAACTCGTTTTATCCACATTTGATTGCCTCCAGGAAGTTAAATTTAGAGAACTAGGATGCAAGGTATGAGGAATATGAAGAGGGGCATGTTATAAGACATGAAACAAGTGGGGTACAAATGAGTAAGCTTTGAGAAACCTGGGATAATGAAACTATGGGGTATAGATTAATTATTCCAGAAGTCCTTTAGACAAAGTTTGAGAGGGTCCCTTGAAAATAGGTCTATTCTTGCTCTTCCCACCAAACTTAACACAACATACAGTACAGAGTAGAAACTTTGTATTTATTGAATAAGGAAGATGAGGACTGAGAACACCTACTAGAGAAGAGTTTGCTGATAGGATTTGCACAACAGGAAACCCCTGCCCAAAATATGGCAATTTGGAATATTATGAGAAAGACCTGGAGCCCTTCCAAAAGCAAAAAGACACCCCAAGAGGGGCAGTCGGTGGAGGTAGGGGGACTAATCTCCAATAAGGAAGATGGTGTACTGAACCTGTTTTGGTACGGGAAAGGCCACACTGGGTTAGTTATCCACAGTGTCCAACTCAGTTTCCCCTGAGACCAGTACAGGCATTCATGACACAGCACTGGCTATCTTGAGGGATAGGATCTGTGGCTGCAAAACAGCTTGTTATGAGGACAACATGCAATAACAGATATAAAAATCATTTTAAAAGTTAAAAGCGGGCTACGTGGGCCAGGCAAAAAAATGTTTTCTTTGTAAGCATGTTCCTGGAAGGTAAGAAATCTTCATTTATTCATCAAATTCTCATTCAGCACTTAATATGCAACAGACTAGCACTGGGTGCTACATATAATACCTGTAACTGCATCCCAGTTTACAGCTCATAAAACACTTTCACACGGAGAATCTGGAGAGGAACTCAGTCTTTACAATACTTAAGGCTCCCAAAGTCATACAGACCCCTTTAATTCAAAGGCTGTCAAATCACAAATTAGAATTCATCTGTTCATTTTCTGTAGCATGACACTAAAAAGGCAAAAAGAAATAGATTAAAAAAATCTTTTGTTTAGGGAGAACATCCATCCTGGATGGGAATGTGGTGTTATCACCAAACAAGAAACAAAGCAAGTTGGCAAACCTAATGAAGACCAGAGGAAGAAAATCTGATACAAACAGTCTCTTAAACCCAAGCATATGAGCATGGAATACAATCCTGTAAGAGACTGAAAAATTACAAGCTGAATAAAATTCAGTAGGAAAGTGACTAAGGACAAAAATCGGAAGTCCTGGGTTTTGGTACCAACTCTGCCACTGCCTTGTTTGTGTGGCCGTGGGAGCTGGGTTTTCCCATTCTCCAGACACAGACTTTTCTCCAGTGCCACTGTATAAAGTGGCACTCGCTAGATTGGAAACTACAGAGATGCATAAGATGCCACCACTGTACTCAAGTCAATTCAATCTTCCAAGGAGACAAACAAGCAAACTAACAAAAAATGGCATATGCTATAAATTGGACATAGATGAAATAGGAAGGAAGGAGGCTCTAATTCTACAGAAGGATCTAGGGAAGGTATTCAGGGAAAAGGACATTGCATTTTGAAGGATAAGCAGCAAATGCATGGTGACACCAGCTGCTGAGAAAATACAGGCTGGATGCTGGTCTTTGCTGGAAGAGACAATGCAAGTTCAGGAGTGGCCACACAGAGTCTAGGATGCCAGGGAGCAGCAGGGTGGGAACATCTCACCCTTCTTGGTCCTCCAGTTTCCCTCCCTGTGACATACAGAACTAACAAAAAGATAGACTGTATCCCTCTGAGCCTGAGCACCTTGGAAAATCAGTTCTCATCTTGAAGCCCTGTTGTACTTAAAACTATTGTGTGTGCATCCAATCTTCTTTTGAAGGAGGCTAAGAAAAACCTAACAAAATTGACTGAACTATGGTCACGTGGAGTCCCACTGTCAGAGCTTGCTCAGGCAACAAGGTGCTCCAAGTAGCCACTACAGCGTAATGGGACAGTCATTATGCTGCTCACACAGTATTTTTGGTTCTTTGCCTTCTCAGCCCCTGACAGTGGATTGGGGCCACATGGCCAGTTTTGGCAAATACGCTTAAGACCAAAGACTTCATTGCCAGGGTAAGAGCCTCCAGAGCTCTCTCTATCCCTGCCACGATGAGAGGCAACATGACTGAAGTGGAGTAGGCAAGGAGGGGCAGGAGGTGACAAGGTCAGGGAGCTCCATCAGCCCTGGTTCCAGAGGATATGCCATACATCTTGCCCAGAGCCCCCATCTGACCAGATGACAGGTGACACAGCCAGAGATTAAGCAAGCCATGAGGTTTGTATTATTACCTTCCTTTTATAAACTGGAAAACTGAGAGTTAACGAAGTTCAATAACTTACTCACAGCTAGTAGGTGGAAGACCAGGATTCCAATCCTTATCTGGCTCTGTTCAAATACAACTCCACTCCTCCAGGGACTTGCTGTGATTTACTTTATTCTGTGGGTTGTAGGAAATCTTCAAAGGTTTCTACTTAAGACGGTAACATGATTAGATCTATTTTTAGAAAAACAGTTCTATTTGTGCCAAAACTTGAAGATGAGGAAGGGATGTCGTTTGGTAGGTTATGGCAGAAACCTGGTCCCATCAAGGGCACTGGAAACAGACAGGAGGGTGGGGAGAGCCACAGACGTTTCTCAGGATGGAAAGGCACTGGCAGACCAAAGAAGGAAGTGCCAGAATTCCAAAGGCCCCCAGGATGGGTGAGTGGGTGTGTTAGTAAAGAGAAGACATGGGGATTTTACAGGAAATGAATTTGGTTTGTGGCGAGCTTGAAGCAATTCATTCTGATCTACCGCATAATATGGCTATGCAGCAGAGAGGCAGAGGTGGGGGATAGGGACCTGAGGGTCACAGGGACATAGGTGGCTTATAGCTGTGCTGCTAAGTGACATCTCACAGCAAGAACGGGGCAACAAGGCTCAGAATGGCTCCCTATGGGAAACAGCCAGGACCCGGGGAGAAAGCACACACCCAGTCCTTCTCCACTGGACTCCCACGCCTGGACGCTAGGCATGGCCACGTGGCCAGTCACAACGAATGAAGAGTGAATAGAATTGTCACGTGGCACTTCTGTGCTAACGCATTCAGCTGGCAGTGCTCCGCTGCCCAGCACTTCTCTGCTGCCAGGGCGACTGTGCCAGTGCCTGCTGAGACGGTGGCATCACAGCAGAGTAGAGTCTCCGTCAGCCTGGCTCTCTTGAGTGGCATGTACAGGAAGCAACTTTGACGCTGCAGCTTCAGCGACAGAGCTGAAGATTTCTCTTGCTAATGCTGATAACGTGTGCTCAGAAATGCAGGAAGCGAGAAATCTCGACTGGGCAACGTGGATTCACTGAGGATAATTGAGGATAGGGACCTGGTGTAGTGGAGCTTGCCACTGTGTGGACCTACGTCTGGCGAAGAGTAAAGGCCACTCTCAGTGGTCTTTGGCTCAGATGTTCGGCTCTGCATCTCCGGAGGCAGGGCGTGTGAGCCCAGAGTGTGCTGGGCTGGGCTGCCTGTGAATTGGAGAACACACAGCTCTCGACTCTCTTGGCCCTGTAGGTTGGTGGCCTACGTGTTGCTCACAGTGGCAGTTTTCACCCGCTCAGGCCCATTTGGTTGTCAAATCCCTGGCTTGTGCTCTCACTCCGAGTCACATCCTTCATCCCGATGGTTGGAGGCTCATGATCATGGAACGTCAGACCTATATCCTTGAAGGTACCAGCCCACATCGACAAGAAGGGCACCGTACCACACCAAAAGCCCGATCTCTGCCCGGAGAACACCTCCAGGACCGTGTCCCAAATGCCCATTTAGATTCCCCTCACTCTTTCCTCCCCTGCCTGTATCTTGACTCCTGCTCTCTGTCAAGCTGCTGAGGTTGGGGACCTGACTTTAGAACATCAGCTTTGCCCAGGCTTTGATCCCCTCCCAGACATGGATTTGCCTGTTAACTCTGCACATGGCTACAGCAAGTAACAGGTGGGCTGCCTGCCCTAAGGCCCCCAGGTCACTGCCTGGCCAGGCCTACTCATGGACCAGCCACTGAAAAGGGAAGGATATTGGGGACAGCCCCTCTCAGAACCCCATCCCTATGCACCCTCCTAACGAGTGATGTGCCTTGTGACTGTGTCCTCTCTGGCACCCCCAGACCAAGCCAGCCCCGAGGGACCTGGAAGGAAAAGTTTATGAAAGTGCACCTCTCTCCCATCCCCTATTTAACACACTCGTCCCTTTCACATGGGCCCCAGAGTTTGCTTCCTCCCAAGTTGTTGTGAGGATTATTTACAAAAATTCTCCTAGCATATTGTGGTTATCCAGTGCATTTTGCTAACTTTCTCATTTTTGACCACATTCCTTCATTTTTTTACAACTCCATCTACTCCCCAGCTATTAAAATGATTCTGTCCTGCCTGGGTACCTCTCTCCTGAGGCTCGGTGATTCTTAGGTGCCAATAAGTGAGTCATGCCAAGGTGTTATTGAGCATGAGGGAAAAAATGCAGCTTTCATCATTTATCACATTTATAGTTATTTAGAGGCTGTTACAAAGCCTTAATTCAGAGATAAAATGGATAATAGAAAATTCCTGTTTCACAGGGGACTAGTTTAGGAGGCCTTTAATGATAATAGTTGTATGTGATTAACATCTATTATGTGCCAGGCACTATGCTAAGTTCTTTGTGTTCATTATCTCATTTGATCAACCAAAACCTCTATACGGTATTATGATTCCCACTTTACAGATTGATAAACTGAAGCTCAGAGGGTTGGAACATTTGCCCATGGTCACACACCTAGTGAAACAGAGAGTTCGAGTTCAAGCTTGAATCCTCTAATCCGAAACTGCCATGCTAGACTGCCTCCCTCTTTGGGTAAGGGGCCTTTCCAAAACCCTTCGAATCACAGTTGACTTTTTATGTTCATATTTACCACCAGCCTTTTAAAAATCCTAATATCTGTTTAGTATGTCCTTAGTAGAGACATATGTGTTAGAGATGAAGCAACACAATAAGAAAATTCTTAACAGCAGTAACACTTGATAAACAGAACCTATTATTATTGTCATTATTATTAAAGCCATCCCTTTGCTACTGCTCCCAGATAGTGGTTGCTTACAGGTGAATGGTGACTTTGTTTCTGATTTCTCATTTGTCTTTAAAAAAAACAAAAAGTTCTTTCTTTTGAAATAATGTGCATCCCGATATCCAACCTTAAAGGCATGGTCTGGGTGGAATAAATACTCTCTCGGTCCTGTTTTAGAAGCAGCCTAACCTGACTTCTGCACCAGGCACATTTGCCACAGTGCAGAGTAGCTGGCAAGAGGGTCCCCACCGTGGTCCTCACGCTGGGGCAGCTCGGAGCTCCCGGAATATTAGAGTCGGGGAGACAGCAGGACCTAGACAAGCAGGTGTTCCTGCCCACAGAACAGGCCTGCAAGCTAATCTTCCTAAAATACCACGTCGTGTGGTCATCCTACTTCCCCCATCCAGCACCCACAATAACTCCACACCTGTAGGATGAAGTTTAATCCCCTCTGTTCTGAGGGCCTGCGTGATCCAGCCAGACTGAATTAAACCAGCCTTGTTTCCGCCCCTCGCGCAGGCAACGTCCTTTCTATCCCACAAATAAATTAGGGCCTGCCTCAAAGCTGGTGCTCATGCCCTGCTCCTGCCTAAAATATTTCTTCCCCTTACCCCACTCCACACTGTCCCTTGGCTTATCTGAGTTCTGGCTACCTTTCAAAGCCCAGTTCAAATCTCGCCTCTTTTCCAAAGCTGCTCTTATGATAGAAGCCATGGCAGCGTCTCCAGCCATAGGATGCTATTGTAGGGTGCCCCATATGCAAATGGAAGGCTGTGGCAGATTTTAGCTTCCTGGGCAGGACCATAAGCCCGTAAGAGAAAGGATCAGGTTTCATATTTCGTCCAAACTTTCCTATGTTTGGTGAACAGGTCGTATACTGGCCAAGTGTGCTATAAAGAAAATTTCTGTTTTGTGACTACTCTTTCTCAACTGACCTATGATGTAAGTATCAAAGGTGTGTGCACTGGAATTTCTGCCCTCCTTGAATGGGACCAAAAAAATCCCATCTGAGATGTTATTGCATCCTTTAAAATTACATCTCTACAGGGGAAAAAAAGACTTTCTAATCAAGCATAACTATTGTGGGGATCAATCCATAATTGTCCTTTTATTCTCCTCCTGATTATGGAGCCCTATGAGAGGCATAGGATATACAGGAGTCAGACACATAAAGACAAAAATATCAGTCTTATTTCTGCTAAAGGCAGTTGGAGAACATGACTTTAGCTCTATCGTTTAGATCTTTCACTAATATTTACTGCAGAATTTTGAATCACTCAATCACAGGTACAGTCACACAAGCACGGACCTGCCCTATGACAGGGCACTCAGAGCAAAAAGGAGTAGAGGGTCCACGCAGCTGGAGGGCAGGAGGAGGAGGAGCACGCCCAGCCCTTCTAAGCCCACCAATGATGACAAGCCAGGAAGAATGAGCAAAGGGTCAGGACAGGGGCCGAGAAGTGTTTTCTGGAAGAAGTTCCTCTACAGGGAAATAAGAAGCCAGGGAAATGGAGGCTCCCCTCACTCATGAATGGTTCTAAAATACAGGATGCATTATGCAAATGTTAACCCTCTAACTCAGGGGTCCTCAAACTTTTTAAGCAGGGGCCCAGTTCACTGTCCCTCAGACTCCTGGAGGGCCGGGCTATGGTTTAGAAAAAAACCATGAACAAATTCCTATGCATACTACACGAATCTTATTTTGAAGTAAAAAAACAAACAGGCAAAAACACCTGCATGTGGCCCACGGGCCATAGTTTGAGGATGCCTGCTCTAACTGGTTAATATCTGAGAGGGGCTGGAAAATTAGATTTCATCTTTGCTGATGCAGAGAACCAACTCCGTGATTTGTTTATTTCAGTGAGCGTTGCTGTTCTCCGTAGGGGGTATTAGTTCACCTACATATCATCTGCTGAGCTTGGCATGGATTACTGCCAAACACTCACTTATTGGAGTCCAGCCAGAACACACATAAGAAGGAGGGCCTCACCCTTGACCCCGAATTAAGCACTCATTCATTCATTCATTCAACCACCACACAGTAATTATCGTGTGCCAGACACCGGGCTTCGTGGCGGCGAGATCACAGTGTTCGAGACAGAACAGTGCAGCTCTATCAAGCAGGATCTCAGTGTCAAAGCAAGCACAAGGGGGCGGCAGGATCCCCAAATTCAATCAGTTCTAAGAACAAGTGTGTCAGCGGATGGATTGGTTCAAAATGCTGTTAGATAAGCACTGATTATGGGATGGAAGGATATGTACTGAAGTGTCCATGGCCACTCTAATGAGGAAAAAATGAGCACTATTTGAACCAGGACAAGGGAGTACTAAAGAATACCTTTGTCAAAATACATTTTTTTTAAGAGTAAACAATTCTAAGATGCTCTGGGTACATTTCTAATTTGAGTATGGTAGACAAACACAGCATGACCTACAAATCCTTCTGGGCTTTTCACACTTTATGCTTCTCGATGCTTCCTTCTTTTGTGTGAGTTCCATACAGCTCTGGGGCACTCTGCTGGGGAGAAGAGCCTCAACAATAGGGACTTCGTGTTCTGAACTGTCGTAGTGAGAGTGATACAGCACACATTGTCGCTTGGGCCACAGTGAAATTCACTGAAAGGAGCAAAGCTGAGCTAGAAGAAAGGGCGGGTGGGAGGCAGGAAAGGAAGGAGCAGCAGAGCAGGAAGACAGCCCACTTCCAGAGGGCTCTGAAGCATCACGCGCTTCACACACAATGCACAGGGTCCCTTTTGTCAGAATCCCTTACCTGGGCATTTTCCGGAGCCCAGGAGGCTGCAGAGAGCATTCCAGCCCACCGCCGCTGCCGGGGCCAGCCAGGAGCAAGCGGCTTTGACAGTCCAGGCCCCCGGAGAGCAGCGAGAAGTGCTAACAACCTCTTTGGACATATCCTTCACTTCACCATCACAGTTTCATTATTGTTATTATTTTAATTCTTTCCCTTCTGGGCTCCCCTGCCTTCCCATGCAAAACTGGTTCAGAGATGCCACTTTTGGAGCTCATTATGTTGTCATGGCAACCAGAATTTTCAAAGTTTCTTTCTCCTCCATGAACTCTCCTTCCCCATTCCCATCTCTTACCACATACATGTTTCGCATGAGAAACAAATCATGGAAGAAAATAGGTCCAATCACTGCAGCAGGTAAGTTTCTCTCTCATGCTCTCTATTTCAGCACAGCATGTCCTTACTGGGGACATGAAATTACCCCTGTTCCCACTGTCTCCAATTAACATCCTAGACTCCCAGTCACCCGCGATGTCTGGGAGCAAGGCCCTGGGTGGCAGCCATCAGCGGTGCCTCCTCCTCCTCCTGCCTCCTCTCTTCCTGCAGAGCCGCAGATCTATTCCTTCCTGCGTTTGCAAACCACGCGCGTGCTGCGTCCTATTTACCATCCATTAGCCCCTGAAAACAACAGCAACTGTGGATGAGGGAAAGCCAACACTCCCCAGACGTACTTCACGGGGATCTCTGGAGAATGGAGGAACCACAGTTGCCAAAACGGAAGGAAAGGCAATCCCCAAAGAAAATCTGCTAAATTGATTGTTTAATTATAACATTAACCTTTGTTGTCAAAGCCCAGGTGAGGCAGGGAGGGACAGGGAACAGGAACAGGGAAGAGAGAGGCTGGGCTTGGAGGCTGAACGCACGTGTCGTCGGGGAAGGGCTGACGGCTGGCCTCCCACTCGGCCCACCCACCCGCGTGGGGGCAGCTCTGTGCCCTGGCGTGCTGAGTGGACCTGCAAGTGAAGCGGTTGTTTGGTCCACACAGCTGCTGGAGAGTTTGGCACCCCGAGGGCCTCTGCCTGGTCTCCCTGTGCTGGGGTCTGGATGACCCGAGGGCGGCTGTCAGGACAAGTGCCCTCCCTGTGACCTGCGGCAGGGTCTCTCCTTCCTCCCCCGCTGCCACGCCACACACCAGGGAGAGGAGAGATGACTGGGGCCAGGATACACTGAAATTCTGTGCCAAGGGAGTGTGGATCTGACAGAGGGAGCCTTGCCCAGATTAGGGGACAGTGTCCAGCGGCTCTAAGATAGCATGACCCTATGGCTACTGAGACCCGGTGCTTTTATGTCTAGTAAGATCGAGATTAGACTCTGTGACATCAAACATGACTGACGAGCATTTCAACTGAGACTCTGCTCACTTGCTCTAGCGTCCACCATTGGTAACAAAAGGAGATCCCCAATTGCTCAAGTCACAAAAGCTCTAGACTCTACTGTTGCTTAAATTGGCCCTTAACAGGATGAGTTGTGTAGCTGGGGACCTAAACAGCAGTCATGTGGACGCTGTGCTCTGTGGTGAGGAAGAAGGTGAAGGGGCAGGAAGGCTGAGCAGGACAAATGCGCACTGGGGTGGTGGCATGTCCAGGGGAAATGTGTGACAACCACAAGCTGGCAGGGCAGGCGCTTGGGCGGGGACTGCTGAGTGTGGCTGGTCATCAGGAGGAGGAGAGCATGTCACAGTAGAGGGGTGAAGTCATGTGGACTGAAACTGCCTGGGCTCTGGCTGGCTGGTGGGATGGGACAAGAGTTTCTGCCCAGCATCCCAATCCCTAGAGCACCTGTCCCCTGACCTGTGAGGGCTATCCTCTTTCTGGACAGTGGACCATATGCTCTCCCAACCCACTGCATTCTTCAGTTCTGTTCTCCCTCTGCTTCTTTTAACTCACCTGTTCACTAACAGCAGCAGAACTGTTCTTGGCACATAGTGGGTGCTCAACAAATGCTGAATGAACGAACTACTCCTTGAATGGACAGCAAGCAGTGTATGCTCTGGATGCCACCCACATCCATGTAGTCCTTCTTTGAGTTTGGGTTCTGAAGCTGTGGGGGACAGCTCTTACACACGCCGAGAGGCGTGACCACGCCCACACCTTTCTGCTTCTCTATCTGAGGGGTCTCTCCAGTCCCCAGGAGCTCGCTCAGCCCACAAGCAGGGTAGCCCAAAAGTGCTATCCCTCATTGAGTAGATGACAATTGATGGAGGGGGAAACACATATCCACACACATATATATATGTACATACATACATACACATACATGTATCTATCTCCCAATTCCCCAGTCCTTGGAGGAGCACTTCTGAGGTCCATCTGCACGTTCTTTAGAGGGATCACAGTGGACTAAGCCTCAGCAGTCCATACTGGTAACCCTCTCAATTAACACATACTCTTTGGTTTTTTCTCTTTCTCTGCCTCAATTTCCCCTCTCAATCTTATTTGTAGCCAGAAATTGCCTCCCAAATAAACTACCTATACCCCCAATTCTTTTCCTAGAGTCTTCTTTCAGGGGTACTCAGGCTGAAACCCTGTATCTTAGTCCATCAAATGATTTTCCTCCCTGACAGAGGAGGATGAGAAGGAAAGGGGGATGTTAAGCCAGGGGAGAGCAAAGGAGCGTGACTGCAAATACACCCGCCATCTACTTTTCACATTTTGCCAGGAGAACACCTTGACCTGGGCTGAAAGACTTTATGGATAAGAAAGGCCTGGAAGGAAGAGAAATTTCTGATTAACTCATCTATAAAGATGATGAGCATATCCCAACCTGGAGACAGATAATTTGCTACTGCTGCTGAGGACAGTGCTGAGAACAGGGGCCAAAAATGAATGACCATGGGAAGAACCCGCCTCTCTGGAGCTGGACAATCTGCGACACAACTTGGCCTGGGGTTCCCCTGACCATTTCAGGCCTTTCCCCCCATGAATAGGGTCTGCAGGGACTGGAGATACCAATGCAAGCATAGCCCTGGTTTCCAGATCATTGACTTTGGAAGGAATATTAAGTTGCTTAATTCACTAGGGCAACTTTCCTCACTAGTTCACACAGATGCATCATTTTTAACAAAACTAAGTGAGAATAGAGTGTCCCATACAGAGTAATTGGTGTGTTCAAGATACTACTGCTCAGTTATTTTTATTTATTTTGTTTAGCTCAGTTGGTTGGTAAATCACATTTTCAGAGTGACTGACACTGTCCACTAGAGAAGCACAAGCATGGCTTCCCCTGTAGGAAACAGCCAAGAGCAGCGTGTCGGCTTAGGAAAGCACGTCCATAGAACCAACGCCAGGGGCGGACCAATGCTGACCACAGAGGTCCGGCCGCAATTCCCTCCAGTCTCGTTGTTCCTTCCTCCTGAGACAAGGATCAAAGCTCCTACCCAAAGCCTGTTAATTTTCTTCCTGACGTTTCCCACTCTTTATGTTATTTCTTGGTTTACTTGCTTGTTTTCTGTCTTAGTCATTAGGATACCAAGTTCACAAGAGCAAGAGATCCATCTTCTTGTTCACTATCAAACCCAGAGTGCCCTACACGTGGTGCTCAACAAATGCTTGCTGAGTAAGTATTTTAATAAATGATAAGTATTTCTCCCCCCGACCTTCCTCTACTTCAAGTTAGCTTGCGTCTTCTTCCTTCAAGTTCTTGTACACTAGGGTATTAATGGCTGGTAATTAGATCCCCCCTCTCTGATATTATATTTGATCACTGGGTACCTTGATCTAAATGGAGAGCAGAATGTGAAAATGCGGTGGTAAGAGAATGGAAGAAATGCTTTCTGTGTACAGCACAGAAGGTCGGGGGGCGGGCAGGGTGGGGGTGGGGGGAGAAATCACGTCCATTCTAAGCCCCTTCAGTCAACTCTGACACGTGTCTGAGGGCCTCCTCTGGTCTGGTCAACTCCAACCTTTGCACCTGCCAGCCGCCAAACAGAGTAGTTATCAAGTCTGACATAGGTAAGAGTAGTGCGGCCCCTTTAAAAGATGCTGGGGTCCCTGCTGTCTCCCCAAATGCTCTCGAATGCTGTTCATTTCCTGGGTTCTCTGTGGAACATGGCATCTCCCTGCTCTCCTGCATATCAGAGTTTGTTTTAACAGGAAAGAGTAATTTCAACATTTTTGCTAGATGAGGAATATTTTGGGACGCAATGATAATTAAGTGTTGAGAATGTAGTGATGCTCTTGACACCAAGGGGAAAATAAAGAACTTTTAATTCAACGACAACCCTAACAGCATCCGAACTTAACAGCTAGAAACGCCAGGCACCCAGGATATAACCCAATTGCGAAGACTGTGATTATCAACCGAGGAAATTGGGAGGTATTATTTCAGCCACCTCGGTGTGCACTCGTGAGTCTGCAAGCGCACAGAAAACACGTCTAATTATAGGGGCTTGACTAGGAGCTATAAGCTCAGAGTGAAGCGGGGCCCTAACACCCTTGCAAATTTCCTTGCGGTGAAGCCAATTACTATGAGATTCTACAGACCAGAAAGACAGAAGTTCAAACAAAAAATATTTTTTCTCATCTTGAAAAGCCTAAGATTTTGGCATTGAAGCTACAGTGAAGGAAGCATACAAGATAAATTACTACAGCAAAAAAAAAAAAAAAAAAAAAAAAAAAAGGCCTTTTTACAACAAAGCCCCTCAAAACAGATCCGATTACATGAGGGTTGTGCCCGTCACACTGATAATGACAAAGGCTCCCTCTTTCTCCACGTGATGGAGAAGACCTATGGCCCAGTTCTCAGAGTTGCCCTTTGACACCAGCACAATTATGGGGTTCAATGACAGGGCTGGGGGCTCAGCTCCTCAACAATATAAAACTTGGGTTTCTGGGGAGTTATAACAGTGAAAACAATGCCCAGAATCTCAAGAAAGTTTCTGATGGTTACAGACGTCCACAAACAGGAAGCTGGCCTTTGATTCCTTCACTCCACTTGGGGGCATTTACTGGGAGCCTGCTCTGTGCTTGTGGATTATCCTTGCTAAGTGCTGGGGAAGAGGGAACGAACTCACCGTGGTACCTGCCTTCACAATCCTGCGAAAGGGGCAAGGACCTCCACAAAGAACTCTAAAATAAGGTAACACAAGTGCGCTAGTAGAGGAGTATATATGGTGCGGTGGAGACCCAGATGAGAAGCTCGACCTTGGAGGATGAGTCAGAGTTCCCCAGTCAAGGGAGGCCGTGGGTGGAAGCAGTTGTGGGGGTTGGTTATTTCAAGGCAAAGAACTGATTACCTGGGAAATCCAGAAACAGTGAGCCGTGTGGCCAGGCTAAGGCAGAGGAAACTTAAAAATGAGGCTGGAAAAAATAGGTGGGGGCTACGCTTACCTTAGAGAGGTCATGTAAGACAAAGAACAATCATGTGTACTCTTTAATAAATTGCTGGTGGGAGAGGCTCACAGTTGAGGCTTTTTTTGTGATTAATCTGTTTGTTTTAAAGTCTTTAACTGCTGAAATTTGGCTGGGCTCTTCACACCTATAATCATAGCACTCTGGGAGGCCCAGGCAGGAGGATCACCTGAGCTCAGGAGTTCCAGACCAGCCTGAGCAAGAAGCAAGACCATGTCTCCACTAAAAATAGGAAAAATTAGCCAGGCATGATGGTGGGTGCCTGTGGTCTCAGCTACTCAGGAGGCTGAGGCAGGAGGATCTCTTGAGCCCAGGAGTTTGAGGTTGCTGTGAGCTAGGCTGACGCCACGGCACTCTACCCAGGCAACAGAGCCATACTCTCTCAAAAAAACAAAATAAAAATAAAAAAGTCTGTAACTATTGAAATTAAAAGGTATTAACTCTGTATTCATCTTTTCTACCCAATGTTGGTTTTGCTGTTATTTATTCTTTTTCTGAGAATTTACTGGTCCATAATATTGAAAATTACTATTTAATTATCAATGATCTATATTTATATTGTCTTATGATTTCAAGATAAATTTGTGATACTTATTATTATTCATTGTATATTATTGTTTTAAGCCAGCAGGTAAGAATGTAGTAAAACCAGAAATCTCATGCTTTGCTGGCAAGAACATAAAATAGTACTGTCACTCTGGAAGACAGATAGGCAGCTTCTTATAAAACTAAACATGTATTACTATTCAGCCCAGTGATTGTACTCTTGGGCATTTATCCCAGAGAAAGGAAAATTGGTGTTCACACAAAAATCTGCACACAAATGCACACAGCAGCCTTATTTGTAATAGCCCCAAGCTGAAAACAACTGAAATGTGTTCCAGGGAGTACAAAGTTAAACAAATTGTGGTATATCCATGCCACAGGATACCATTCAGAAATGAAAAGGGATGAACTATTGATATATGCAATAACCTGGATAGATTTCAAGGAAATTATGCTAAAGGAAAAAGAAGTCAATTTCAAAAAGTTACATATCATATGATTCCATTTAAATAACCTTCTTAAAAGGAAAAATTAGAAAGACGGGTTGGGGGGATGGAGGACAGTGGGTGACTATAAAGCATAGCCTGAGGTGTCTTACGATGATAGGACAGTTGTGTGTCTTGATTGTGGTGGTTACACAAATCCACACATGATAAAATTGCGTGGAATTACACACACATGAACAAGTGCATGTAAAACTTGCAGAAGAAGCTCTATGGATTGTACCGATGTCTATTTCCTGCTGTTAGCATTGTACTACAGTCAGGCAAGACGTGATCTTTGGGGGAAACTTGGAGAACAGTACTGGGAGAAAGATTTCCTTGTAAAAAAAAAATTTTTTTTTGCAACTTCCTGTGACTCTATAATTATTTCAAAAGAAAGATAAAAAAAAGCATGATAGGCCCTCCACATTGCCAAGTTCAAAAGCTATTTTTCAGTCTATTTTGTATTGTATCTCTATGACTCACTCAGTATTTGGGGTCTTCTCATTCCTTTTTGAAACCGTGTCTTTATCCTTTATGACGTGATGCTTGTGTGACATCCTTTTGAAAATCTATGTTTTTGTAAACAGTTAATGTTTCTGGAAACCTCTATCCGTGGCTCTACTTTTTCTTCCCTACATGCCATTCATGGATAATCTTACCTGTATGTACCACTTTCTCTATCCTGTTCTGCTAGTATTTCACACCTCTTCTTCCTCTGTTCTTAAGGCACCAGCATTGGCTTATCTTATCTACTTGTTCAGAACCTCAGACTCTCCATGTCTGAAACTGAACCCATTGTCCTCCCAGAATAAGAGCTTTTTTCCTTGTTTATCTATCTCAGTAAATGGAACCAAAGTTCTCCAAGACAACTGCAACTAAACCTTGAGCTCATATCCTAGATCAGGCATCCTCAAACTACAGCCCTCGGGCCACATGTGGGCTGCCTAGCACATTTATCCTGCCCTCCGGATGTGTTTGCTGACGCTGCCTGTCCTGCTTAGCAGCTGATTCATGTCAGGCCCACAGTGTGAACTCTCCAACAGTCTGAGGGACGGTGAACTGGCCCCCTGTTTAAAAAGTTTGAGGACCCCTGTCCTAAACGATCTACCCTTACCCATTACAGCCAATCACTCATCATGTCCTGACTATTTTACCACGTAAAATCTTCACCCCTGTTCTTCCCATTACATTCCAGCCATCAGTGCCTGGGATCCTCATTTTCTGTCTGCTACTGGAGCTTTACACTACAGTCTTATTACTAATCAATCACTTCAATCACCTTTTTTTCATTTTATTATCTACCTTCTTTAATCCTATATATAACCAATCTACAATTCAAAACTAACTCATTTTATCTTTTGAACTTATTAGTGAACTACAGTAGTGTGTTTTTATTTTGCAAACTTAAATTTGTCAATTACTTTCCTTATGGTTTATTGATTTGTATCATGTTTAGAAAGGCCTTCCCTTTGAAGATTTTAGTTTTCCATATTTTCTTTGAATATGTTAATGATTTAAAAAAATGTATGTACTAGCTCCAATGTGATTTGATATAAGATGTGAGATGGGGATCAAACTCAATTTTTTTTCTTTTCAAATGACTAGCCAGTCATCACACCATTCACTGAAGGATCCACTTTCACTAATGTGAAGTGACACTTATATATTCTATATACATTATATATATGAATTTGACACTACAAATTCATATATATACAGTATATATTGGGGTCTCTTTTTGGCCTCTCTATGCCTATATTATACTACACTATTTCAATCATTGTAGCTTTAGAATATATTTTACTACCTATACAAAAAGTCCCTGTTCCTTACTATTCTTTTTAAGAACTGTCTTGGCTCTTCTTATATTTTCAGATAAATTTTAACATAATTTTAGTAAAGTTTTTAAATAAATTTATTTACTAAATAAATTTAGCATAATTTAGTGTATCAACATTAATGTAAATACTACAGCGGGCAAAGTAGACATTGTAATTTGAAATATTTCTTTTTAAGAACAGGCTTTGTCTTTTAATTAAATCAGAACATATGTGCCTTGGAATCTCCCCATAACGGATGCAAGTTTCATGAGGGCAGGAAGTTGTGTTTTGTTCTCTGCTGTATCCCCAGTATGTGGAACACTGCCTGCTGTGCAGCAGAAGCTCAATGCCTATTTGAGAGAAAATGGATTAAATGAATATACAAATGCTTCTATCATTCAGGCAATGGGAAGCCACTATAAATAATTAAGGTACACAAATACTAGAATTAAATGTCAAGTTGAGAAAGACTGTTTTGGGTTGCTGCTGCTGTTGTTTTTGTGGAGAGCAGGCTCAGTCACAGTGAGCAGGGAGGACATTTAAAGAGACAGTGGAATCAGTAGGTCTTGATGAACAACTAGAGGCAGAGTGCAAGTGGGGAGGGAGTTATCAGGATTAGCTGAGGTTTCTACCTTGGATAATCAACATGATAAAAGATAACAGAAGTAAGATATGGAAGAAGAGTGGGTGTGTTTAGTGGTGGGGTAGGGGAATGAGCCAATGAATTCAGTTTGGGGCGTCCTAAGTTTGGACACCTAAGGGATGGCTGAGAGAAGATGTAGACTGTGGAACTTAGTAGCAGACAGGTAAATGAAATCCAGGTCTGTCTCTTAGCAAAGCCATCTTCTTTCCAATTTTTAAAATTTGTTTTTATTTTTTAATTGACACATAGTAACTATACATAATTATTTGATTTTTTTGATACACATATCTGTTGTATAATGATCAAATCAGGGTATTTAGTGTATCTATCACCTTATGCATTTATCATTTCTTTGTGATGAGAATATTCAAAAGCCTCTCCTCTGTTTATTTTGTGATTCATAATCAATACCTTACTGTTAACCATTGCCACCCTACTGTGCAATAGAACACGAGAACTTACTATTCCTCTCTAAAAATCTATCTTCTTAAACATTATTTCGTGTTATATTCCACTAAGTAAAAAGTAGTTTGTCCTCTGAAAAACAGATAAGTGAGATTTTAAGATGGAAACATTCCTGAAATAGGTTTGAACGTAGTTACTATGCCAGGAGAATTTGGAGACTGGTACAGTCATCTATTGGGTTCCTTAAGGACTTCAGGGAGGAAGAAAGACTAGAATGCATGCATTAGTGCTTGTACATAAATGTAAGACATCATGCGCATGTATGAAAATGTGTATATGTGTGTATATACACACATGTGTGTTATATATATCAAGGGATTCTAGTGTTAGAAATGAACCTATGCCAAGGTAGTTAAAAGTATGGCCAAGGAGACAACAGGATTATTTCAGTAACCTAAGAACTTTACCACCTAGAAATTCCATGTATGAAAAATTCTTCAACAAAGAATGGAAGGCATTTTTACGTTTGGCTGACTTTGTTACCAAAAAAGACACCTAATGAAGTCCCAATCTAAGTGTTCAAGTTTCTGTATAAAAAGCATAAATCCTTATAAAACAGTATCCTTGTTTTGATTATTTATTTCAATTGTCCTGCCCACTGATTTCTCTATTCATTTTCCCACAACATCTGACCCTGCCTGTCAGATCCAGCCCTTCTGGATACGATTGTTGGCTTCTCCCAGATATGGCTTCCCCTCCGCACCCCAACTCCATCAGCCAAGGATCCTCCCACCTTGCTGGGACCCCTGAACCTATCCTGACATGGCCCCTACTCCACGAAGTAGATTAGAAAAAAGAACACTAGAGCTTAAATTTTGAAAGGGGACAGAATTTTAATCAATAGAAGAGAAATAGAGCCTTTTCCTCCTCAAAGCAGCTGCACTGCATTTCGCATGCACATCTCAGCCTGTAGTGTTATGAACACTGAACAATTCCAGGGTATTGGTGGTTATACCTCTTCCTATTAGTAAGTCCTAAAATGGGGAGGGATATTATATAAAATATGGATTACATGTGCAGCACACGACTGTAAGCTCCATAAGGGCAGGGATTTTTCATCCCGAACAACTAGAATAGTGTTTGACACCTAGCAGGTAACTCAACAGTATTTTTTAAATTAATAAACAAACTCAAAAGAGCACTTTATTTTTGTGCTGGGGCATGCATGCAAATCATATCTTTGTTTTGCGTAGAAGAGAAGCCTCCAAGATCCCACTGGAAATGCCCGCTCCATAAGGGGAATTGCTTTGTGTACCAGGGCTACTGGCCTGAGAAAAATCACAGTTTCGGATTTATGATTTAGGGTATGTTACTTGCTCACATTGAGCCACCATTCTATTTGTGAAATAATAATGATAAACTTCTCAGGATCATTGTGAGAATCAGACAAATGAGTACACATGAAATGCTTTCTAAATGGAATGCTCTAAAGTAAAAAAAAAAAAAAAAAGAGTAACTGTTTCATCTTCTTATGCTTCCAACAGCTTAGCTGCCCACAATTCCCAACAGGATAACAGCTTTAACTAACCTTCCCCAGTGATTATTCCCAAAACGTCTGCCACATATGACATAAAAGGGTTAATTATCCCTACTATACAAATAGATCTTTAAAGCTCATATGAAAAAGATAAACATGCCACTAGGAAAATGGGCAAAGGGCATGAGAAATTAACTAGAAGAAAAAACAATCACCAATAGCCATGTGCTCAGTCTGTAACGATTACCTATCTGTAATGCCTGCGAGCTGCAGGCAGGCGCAGCATTCCGCAGAGAAAACAGCTTCTCTGGGGCTTTTACTGAGATCTCCAATTCTGGTGGTTATGCTGCTAACTTTTACGGTGCCAGCCTCTTCCCCAGTTCTCTGCAATACTATTCCCCATCTCCTAAGAGGGCCCTGGTGTTACTCAGTTGCCCCTCAATGCAGCAATCACTTATTGAGCACAAATACAAGGCACTAAGATCCAGGAGAGATCCAGCTATTTAAAAAGACGTCTCCAGCACAGGAAACAAAACCTTACAGGGACAGAGACATCTGTAACTCCAGTGCAAGGAATGTAAACCCTGGAAGAAGCAGGGGAGCTCTGCCCCTTGCTAACTGTGCAAGACTTAAATACTCTTAGTTTCCATTTCCTCATTTAAAAAATGAGGTTCACAATAGCACCTAACTCATGAGGTTGCTATAAAGATTAATTGAATTAATGCATGGAAGGTATTTAGCACAATATTGGGCAGATGACAAGCTTTCAATAAATGTCAGCTCTTACCTGTAGTATTATTATTAAATTCTATAACAGAATTCCTTAACGTTACCATGAGTAATAGATTCTATAACAAACAGGTGCACCGTGCTATACATGTGGGAGAAAGATTTCAATCCTAATTGCAAAATGAGAGTGAGGTATGACATGAAAAGGTCTCATGAAGGAAGTCAAAGTTGAAACAGCTACAAGGCATAGCAAGAATTCAACAGAGAAAGCAAAGGCAGGCTCACTCCAGACCACACAAGCAGAGAGGGCAGGAAGGCCAGGGCACTCCAAGGAACTGCAAAAGGTGGAATGTCAAAGTTGATGGCCACTTGGGGCACAGGGCACAGTCCATCTTTGCTGTTCCCTGTCAGATGCCATGGATGGTCAGCCTCACCAGCGGTTATGTGAAAACACCTGAGCTTGTGCCAACTGCCCCGACAGGAATACTGGGCACGTCAGATGAATGGCTCTTCCCCAGCCCCACCTATACAGGTATAAACTGGGTTCTGCTGAGAGCCAACATTTATGAAGGATTCACAATCTCCCAGATCCTAAACATGTAACATGCATGCTCTGATTTCATTTCCCCAGTAACACTATATGGTGGGTACTCAGATCCTTGTTTGCAGCTGGGTAACTGCAGATATAGAACAGTGACGTGATCTACCTGCCGTCACACAGCTGCAAGTGACAGGAACAGAGTCCAAACCCACACACACTGTCCACAGAGTCTGGATTTTACTGCGAGGCTACCCCTACAGCACAGAGGAAAAAGCACCCAGACAGGGAGCCTGGGGACGTAGGTTCTACCAAGACCTGACGCTAAATAGCAGTGTACGACCAGAGCAATCCTTTCATCTCATTCCAGTTTCCTCAGTTGCAGCAACGAGGCCAGGAGTGAAATACACCTGGAGTTCTGTCTTTCTTCCTCAAGTATTTTTATCACTCTTGAAGATACAATTTTGACAACTGTATACACAAAGCAGTGTCTCGGGGAAACGCAGACTCTTTCAACAAACCCCCATGAGCTTTACGTGTGACCCTCCCTGCTGCCCAGTCACACAACGCGCCCAGGAAAGCGTCCTTCGGGCCAGAGTAGGAACTATAAACACTCTGCTCTGGTAACCATACCGGGTGCTATAACAGGAGACCTCTGTCCGCAGGGCTGGGACACTCTCCATGCCACGGCTGCCACCGAGGGTCTCTCCGTGTTCACGAGGTTCTGCTGTCCCAGATGCCAGGCGATCTCCTTCCGCAACCCACGTTTAAACTACACAGAGGATCTGGCCAAGAGGGCAGGTGTTTAGGCCTTGAAGACCTGGGTTCAAATTCTGAACCTTCTGCGTACTAGCTATGTTTGTTCAGCAAATTGCCAACCTCCCCGTCACAGTGCCCCTGTTTATAAAGGAAGACACTGATACCTGAGAGCCCACCCCGCCAACACCTCCTGGACCTGTCCTGTCCCCTCCATGCCACCCCACAAACTGCGGTGCTGCTTCTCTCCCGGAAGGGCGTTCTCCAGTGCCTCCCTGCCTCCACACTTGCTCCTCCATGCGCTCTCTCCTGGGTGGGCATCTTCACGTGCAAATCCAGCCACCCTCCTGTCGTACAGCTTCAGAGCCTCTCATGGGCTGCTGGGATCAGGTTTAAAGTTATCAGCTTAGCACAAGAGGCCCTTCATGATGAGCCTCTGCCTGCGCCTCTAGCCTCATCCCCTCCCCTTGCCCCACTGCTCCATGCCGGCTCCACACGGTGGCCTTTTATCTTTGACTCCCAACCTGCTGTCCCCTGCAGGGATGTCCTCCTCCCTTCTAGTTAGCCATCGCTCCCTCTTCACAAGCACACGCTTGCATCACCTTCTGCAGTTCACCTTATCTGACCCTTGCTCCCTTCCAATTTAAATGCCATCCTGTTGCTATCTCTACCTAAACTACAAGCTTCTCAAGCGTGGCAGCTCTGTCCTTGTCTCATCTGGTATCCCCAGCCCCTAGCATCAGGTGACATATATCCAGTACTTAGTAACTGTCGTCTGGGTCAATGATGAATTTTACTGTTTGAACCCAGTGTCACAATCCCAGCAGGAGAATTACCGTGTAGTCCACCCACACTCTTATCTCAGCCAGTCACCTTCGATGCTGGCCTGCCTTGGCAGAATCTGACACATGTCAACCTAATAACCACAACACCCCTCAGAGATCTCACCTGGATCACTAAGCTGGGCATGAATAATTCCCTTTTTATGACCAACAGCCATTCCTATCTTAAGTTAGGCCTGAGGAATACGCAGGTGTTACCTCCCAGCATGCAATGGCAGGTACCATCAGGAAACACAAGGTTTAACACTGAAGGTATCTTTGTTTGTCTGTTGCTTATTTTCAAAATTTAGGTCTTACTCACCACCTTGGTATCCTCAAGAATGCTTTACAAGACAGTCATTACCCAAAATATGCGACCCACATACTAGAATTCTAGACTATTTGAACTTAGACTCCATTACATGTATTTTAAACAATTTTCTTAATTCATCTACAACTTGTTTTATTCATCTTTGTAACCTAAGAGTCCAGCAGGGTGTCTTTTGCAGAGTAGACACTCAATAAACATTTGCTGACTTGCACCAAATCATCAAACCCAGCCAGCAAATGAGTCAGTGGCAAGACAGCCGACAGTCATTTTGCTTATTGTAGGAGCCACTCCACTCATTGAGGAAATGCAACCAAAAGAACTCCTCCTCTAATAGGGACAGGTCACCATTTTCCATTAGTCTTTAGGGCAATAGGACGTTGACAGTGGGTCTTTGCGTCTTCTATTTAGTATGTACAAGGTCATGGTGCATATGTGAAGATCAGTGTGTGCAAATAAGCGTGTGCATGCACGGATTAAGACTTGCACTAATATATCTGTATAGGCAGGATGATATTCTAGGCTAACCCTTGGCAACCTTTCTCTAGTTGTGCCACCTTGAGTGCCAGTATCCCTGCATGGAGACCACCTGGTATAATAAAATAGCACCTAGCCAGAAGTTGGGAAATTATAACCTCTGGCTCCACCTCTGCCAGTAACTAGTTGGAGGTTAGCATCTCTAAACCCCCCTCTTCTCATGTCCAAATACAGACACCATCTACCTACTTCAGAGTAGTTGAAAAGAACAAACACGATGACGGAGGCAAAGGTGCTTTGAAACTATGACAAGCTTCCCATACACGAGCTTTCACATTGCTCCCATGTGCATATGGAAGCAAGTCCCTGGCGTGACTGTCCCTGCCCCAGGTTGGAGACAGCTCAACTGCTCCCCTGTCCCTACCCTCCCTCTCTCCAAAAGCCCTGGGAGCAGTGGCAGGAGACAGTGGGATAGCGTAGGGTCATTTTCTGATCGTATGAGCCTTTGGTCCTGTAGCCCCTGCCAGCGCTCAGGATGTGCTTACGTGGCCCTGGTTTGTTTCCATGGAGACAGAAGCTCTGCTTCTCTTCAAGCCTAAGCTAATGGTTTTCATCAAATCCCATTTCCTCTGAGACAAGTAAAAACACTAAAATACTTCTATCCATACTTCCTCTTTAAATAGGAAGCTGACAAACATGGAGCGTAGCCTTCCTCCCACCAATGCCCATGCCCCCAAGACGGCACCTCGGCCATTGCCACACTTGGCATCCGATGGCCCCCGAGTACCGGTGCATGCCACCGGGCCCTGGCGCTCAGACATGGAGCGTGTGCGTCCCCTGCCCCCTTCCCCTGCTGTCTCTCTGCTCTAGCAACAGCTTCGGTATGTAACATGCAAACTGCCTGCAGGGCACAGAAAACCTGTTCCCTGGGGATAAACTTTCAGAGCTACCCCAGGCAGCTCGTGAGTGTAATCCTGAGCAAACCCCCACTCCAAGGAGAAAGCCCACCTCCTCCCCAGAGGCATGCGAGAGCCAACCAAACAGAAGAGCAAACCCAAGGTCTACACACAAGACCAGCTGCTGCTGAACCCTCTGCAGACATCAGGAAACCCCTCTCAAATGTGCTGAGAATCCGAATGTGAAAAATAACTGGGACAGAAACATTTCTGTCCCAGCCTATAAGGCCCTTATTGTTAACACTCCTTTAAATGTCAAAATTTATTCACACCAGCTGTTCCCAGCTGCCGTTGTCACTTCCTAGACAATCCAGAAGTGCTAAGGAGGCATCTGCCACCCAGTTCCATGACATCTTCTAACCTCAGGCCATCTTCTGGTCGGAGAGAAGCCGATGGTCCCCCAGCTGGCTCAAGCCAAACATCCACAGGGTGTCGTGCACGGGACAGCCCCCTGGGCCTCCCAAGCTATGAAAATGTGTGTTGATGTTATCAAAGGATGTGGGCAGCTAGTATAAGCTAAGGGCTACTCCACGCCAGACCCTGGTGCGACTTTTGCCAAGAAGGGAGAGACTGCCATCCCATCTACAGAGGAAGCAAGCTCTGAGTAACTTGTCCAAATGCACAATACCAACAAGTGGCTTCCTATGGGGTTAGGCTTCTCATCCATGAATATCAGACGCTAAAGCCCATGCTTCTTCCAATGTGCCGTTCTTTTCCATCCAGGAAAGGATGTAAGAGAATGCAAAGATGCAACTCCAAACTGGAGAGAGTCCATATGGTCAGACCCAAGGCTCTGTCCGGTAGCGCCAGCTCTGCTGAGACACACCTCGAACCCATACTGGGCCTCATCCAGAACACCACCGACCTGTGTGAGCACAGCATCTGCTTCTCTCCCCTCAAACAGTAAGCATCTGTCTTAAATTTTCCAAACTAAAATATGGACACACTTAGGAAACGCGTAAGGATAAGGGAACATGTGGCAGTTAATCTTGTTAAAGATAAGATGACACAAACTAGAGACTGTCCCCTCAGTAGAAATGCATGAACAAAGTCTGTGGCCAGGCCTCTCCCGTGGGCAGAGTCGCCGCAGGAGCACGCTGGAGTTGCAGGGACAGCCGACATGGAGAGTCACCCAGAGCAGCACTTGGGCATAAACAAAGAACGTCAATAAATGCTCACTGAATGAGTAAGTGTTATACAAAGAAATCCTATTACGCCTGTAGACTGCACTCAAGATATACACTGTTAAAGTTCTTCCTCCTTCACAACGTCTTTGGTTTTTCCTTCGTAACGATCTCCCGAATCACCGCCGCAGGCTCTGAGCTCCACAGACTTGGACCAGAGCAGTTGTTTCCTCCGTAATCCCACTGAATCTGCTTCTCCCGGTGCCAATCCTTCCCCCACGGATGCCAGATGAATATTCTTACATGCTCCTTTCATCCTACACATTTCTGTGCCTGCAATATTTTCACTTTAAAATTTAATTTCTATTTTCTCAAAGTCATGCATGTAGAGTTTAAAAAGTCAAATAATGTTGAAAGACTTAAAATGAAAAAATAGCAGCCCTCTGCCTCACCTCTCCGATCCCTGACTCTCACTCCCCAGAGGCAGCCTCTTTCAACTCTTTCACCTGTGCCTTCTGCTGTGCACTGCCAAGTTTCTAAATATTATACTGAACACACTACGATTTCTTTATCTCTCAATTTTAGATATTGCTTAAAGACTTCCTTACTGTGGAACCTAAGATTTTGCTCTCTGACATCCCCTTCCCCTTGCTATACTCAGCCTCCCCCACCCTCTCAGCAATTATAGCACCACGAGGGGCTGTTCTCAGAGCTCAGCACCAACACTGTAAATCCAGTTGACAGCTAAGCTGCAGAGAGGAATTATTATGCTTATGTTTCTTTAGTGGTGACCCTTTTTTTTTTTTATTTCATGGAATTAAACACTTAGATTGGTGTGGGTACAAATATATACATACATTACATAGTCATATGAAGTTATGCATCGCTTAATGTTATAAGAAATGCCGTGTTGGGCTATTTCATCACTGTGAGAACATCGCAGAGTATTAATTACACAAACCTAGATGGTACAGCCTACTACACACCTAGGCTACATGGTATAGCCTATTGTTCTTAGGCTACAAACCTGCACAGCATGTTACTGTACTGAATACTGTGGGCAACTGTAACACAATGGTAAGTATTTGTGTATCTAAACATAGAAAAGGTACAGTAAAAATATGGTATAAAAGATAAAAAATAGTACATCTGTATAAGAGCACTTACCATGAATGGAGCTTGCAAGACTAGAAGTTGCTCCAGTAAGTCAATAAATGGTGAGTGAATGTGAAGGCCTAGGACATTACTGTACACCACTGCAGACTTTATAAACACTGTATCCTTAGGCTACACTAAATTTATTAAAAATATTTTTCTTTCTTCAATAGTAAATTAACCTTAGCTTACTGTAACTTTTTTACTTTATAAACTTTTAAAACTCATTTTAACTTATGGACTTTTCTGTAATAACCCATAGCTTAAAACACACTCTGTAGTTGGGCACAGCGGTGCATGCCTGTAGTCCCAGCTACTCGGGAGGCTGAAGCAGGAGGATCGCTTAAGCCCAGGAGGTTCAGACCAGCCTGGGTAACATATCAAGACCCCATCTTAAAAAAACAAAAACAGGGAAAACACACAAGATAGCTGACCAGAGACACCAGCTGCCAGAGTATCTCAGTAAGGAGTTTTAGATGAAAGAGAAAAAAATAAACAGACATATTAGGTGTGGAATCTGAGGGAAGGGTGCCAGAATTTTCAGGAGACTCCATGGGAGGAAGGTGTGGAGCAGAATAGGAAGGAGCAAGGTATGAGCAGAGATCAACTACTGGGAGGCTGGGAGTCCAGTGAGAAGGGCAAGTGGACCGGTTTGTTTCTCCCCCCTTCACATCTCTGACAGCTGGCGAGTTCTTTAACTGCTGGAGAGACTTTCTGTCCATGCCAACCCAGAGACTGCTGCCACTAGTGAGCTGGGAGCCTCTTGCAGACAGGGCATCAGGCTCCCAGGACCCCTGAGGTGTCTGCTGTCTCCACAGGCCCAAGCCAGGATGGCAGGCGCCATATTGCGTCTCTAACCATCACACACCTGTATCCTCCCCAGGGAGCTTCAACTCCTCACGTCTCACCTTGCTCATTCCCACATAGACATTTCCCAACTTCGGCCCAGACAGGGGTACCGGGTGACCTGCATGACTCTAGTGCCTGGACATTCTGGGTGGACAGCCTCCCAGAGTGAGGGACGGACACAACCATAGTGCTAATTTTCCTCCATTCCAACTGTTTTTCTCCTGTTCCCCTGCCCTACCCATGCTGCCAAGGGAGACAACTGAGCCATCACACCAAGGCTTCCACAGAGAGTGGGGCTCAGATCTTTCCTCCCGGGGTCCTGCAGCGGTGAGGGGTGCTTGGACTGTGAGCTCCCTGCCTGTCTGCTGGCCCTCCCTGGTGCTGCTTGCATGGTGATTCCATCAGAGTGGGGAACATCCAGGGCATAAGGACATCAAATCTACTTGGGCACCCATGGGCAACATGGGGCCAGCACACTTCCCTCTGGCATCGTCAGGGATTGATCTTTGGGGACCTGGGGATAGGCCCACAGGCCAGATCCTATACCCCCAGGTCTCGAGATTGTGTTGCTGAAGGGCAAGAGGAGGAGATTTGTGAATTAGTCTCAGGAGGTGAGGGAGCCTAGGCAGATCAGGGATGAGAGTGCAGTGTGGTCCTAACTGGCATGTTGCAGGGCATCCCTCCCCCCAGGGGGGCTGTGCTCTCAGTTCAGGCCAAGATCCTAGGCAGGGAACTTACCAGCCTACATCACAGTCATGGGGAAGCTTGGCTGGCTTGAGCTCCTGCCTGCTGGCAGAGGCCCAAGAGAAACTGTGGAATAGGAGTAGGGGGAGAGGAATGAGGCCCACTCCAAACTGGAGATTGTAAATCTCAGACAGCCCTGCCTCCACAGCAGACTTGATGGTTGGGTGGTGCCACTTCAGCCCTTCCCTGGTGGCTTTTCCCAAAAGCTGGGAGTAGACCTTTGATCCCTGCTGAAACAGATACTTTGCCAGCTTTTGTGTAGCCTGAGGGAAGCCTCACTCAACCCACCCTCACCCAGCCACCCCTCCTATGAAAGAGAATAAGGACTCATCTGAAGCTTCAGAGTTCCACCCACCATCTGGAATATTCAAGTGCTTCTCCTTAGGGACTAGAGCTAGTCACAGGACCCCCAAAACAACATTGCAGCTTGTTCCTTCCAGCACGCACCACCTACTGACAGGGAGGTCAGTTTGCACACCCTTTACAGCATCTACTGACTCAATCATACAGGGTGTGGTTGATTCTCACCCACAAGCACCACCTACTGGCACAGAGATTAAATTGGGTGTGCCAACACAACTCACACTGTTAAGATGATCACAGGGCTGAAGAAAGAGAAAGTATTACAAAGACCTCCATCCTCCCTCCTCAAAGAGAGACAGGGAATCTGCCCACACACATAGCTCACCACTCCTACAGCCTACAAACAACTAGCAACTGGGAAAAATGACACACCAAGGATACCTATAACCAAGGCATCCTTTCAGAACCTAGAGCACCATCAAAGCACCCACAAAGTCAAAGGTTCTTACCCAACATGCTAAAAACCCGTAAAAGTGAGGTGAGGGGGAAAAAGTCCTATCTAAACAAAAGAAAACCCAAAGATAAGCAATTGTTGCTCCAGATGAGAAGAAATCAGCAAAATAACTCTGGAAGTATAAAGAATCAGAGGGTCACCCCCAAAAGGGAATTCCAGCACTTTAGCAATGGCAATCAACCAAAATCAGAATATTGTAATGACAGATAAAGAATTCCAAATATGGATTATAAGTAAGCTCAATGAAATACAAGAGAAAATGGAAAACACACACAAAGAAACGACAAAAAAATTCAGGAAATGAATGAAAAATTCACTAACGAAATTGAATTATTTTTTAAAAAACCAAATAGAACTGGAAATGAAAAGCTCATTCAAGGAAATACAAAACACAGTGAAAGGTCTTAAGAATAGGCTAGACTAGGCAGAAGAAAATCTCAGAGCTTGAAGACAACCCCTTCAAATTAAACAAGTCAGTTAAAGATAAGGAACAGAGAATTAAGAAGAATGAAGCCTACAAGAAATATGGGATTATGTAAAGAGGGCAAATATAAGAATTATAGGCATCCATGAGGGTGAAGAAGAAACACACAATGTTGGAAAACCTATTTGAGGGAATAATTGAAAAAAACTTCCCTGGTCTTGCTAGAAATTTAGATATCCAGGTACAAGAAGCTTAAGGAACACCTGGGAGATTGACACACAGGCAGCAGACTGGCCAAAGTTAACACAAAGGATGAACTCCTACAAGCCATAAGGCAACAACATGAGGTAACTTACAAGGGAAAATCCATCAGGCTAAGTGCAAACTTCTCAACTGAGACCTTACAAACCAAAAGGGATTGGGGCCCTATCTTTAGGCTTCTTACACAGAATAATGGCAAGCCTAGAATTTTGTATCCTGCAAAACTAAGTTTCTTATATGAGGGAGAAATAAAGACTTTTTCAGACAAGCAAACACTAAGGAAATTTGTCAATTTGTCTGTCCTATAGGCTAGACATGCCCTATAGGAAGTACTCAGATCTGAATTACACATAAATCAGCATAATAGAAACCCACCAGTGTAAAATCACCCAAAAGCTAAAGTTCAGAGCCCATATAAAGTAATGGCTCAAGAGGTAAATCAAAGCAATAGGATTCTACTCAACAGGATGAACAGAAATGCATGCCGCTTATCAATCCTTTCAATAAAGGCAAACAGCTTGAATTCCCCACTCAAGAGACAGAGATCGCCTGAATGGATAAAAAAAAAAAAGTACAAGCCAAGTATCTTCTGTCTCTAGGAAACATATCTACCTTACAAAGACTGATTCAGACTCAAGGTGAAGGGATGGGAAAAAATACTCCATGCAAATGGAAATCAAAAGAAAGGAGTGGTAGCCGTTCTCACATCAGATAACATAGACTTCAAATCAACAATATTAAAGAAACACAAAGATGGTCACTATAAAATGGTAAAGGGAGAAATTCATATAATAATAATCCAAAATATTTATGCACCCAACATAGGTAAGCCCAGATTCACAAAGCAAACCTTACTAGATCTAAATAAAGGGATAAAAAGCAAGATCATAATTGCTGGTGACTTCAACACCCTACTGATGGAAATGGACAGATGCTCCAAGCAGAAAATAAAGAGACATTGTACTTAAAATGGGACTCTAGAGCAAATGGGCCTAGCAGATTTTTATAGAACATTATACCAAAAAACTACTGAATATACATTCTTCTTATCAGCACATGGAACATTCTCTAAAACTGATCACATCTTAGGCCACAAAACTATCTCAACAAATTAAAAAAAAAAACAGAAATGGTACCATGTATCTTTTCAGACCATAGTGGAAAAAAATTAGAAATCAACTCCAACAGAAATAATTTACACAGAGTCATGGAAATGGTTGGTTAAACAACCAACTTCTGAATGCTTATTGGATCAAGAAGGAAATTAAGGTGGAAATCAAAAGGCTCTTCAAACTAAATGACAAAGGGACACAAGTTATCAAAATCTGGGATTCAGCAAAAGCAGTCCTAAGGGGAAAATTCATAGTCTTAAATGCCTACATCAAAAAGACAGAAAGATCACAAATCAACAATCTAATGACTCATCTTAAGGAACTACAAAAGGAAGAGCAAACCAATCCCAAATCCAGCAGAAGAAAAGAAATAAGGTCAGAGCAGAACCAAATGAAATAGAAAACAAACAAAAATTACAGAGGGTTACTGAAACAAAGACCTGGTTCTTTGAAAAAATAAACAAAATTGATAGATCTCTTGCTAGGTTAACCAGAAATAGGAAAGAAGAGACCCAAATAAGCTCAATCAGAAATGAAAAAGGAGATATTACAACTGATACCACAGAAATACAAAATATCATCTGTGAATACTATAAAAATCTCTATGCACATAAACTCAAAAACATTGAGGAAATGTAAAAATTCCTGGAAAGACAACCTCCCAGGGCTCAACCAGGAAGAAATAGAACTCCTGAATAGACTAATTATGAACAATGAAATTGAAGCAGCAATAAAAATATCTTCCAACAAAAAAAGTCCTGGACCAGATGTTTTCACAGCCACATTTTATCAGACCTACAAATAATTGGTACCCATGCTGCAGAAATTATTCTATAACATCAAGAAGGAAGGAATCCTTCCCCCAAAATTTTATGAAGCCAGTATCACCCTGATACCAAAGTCAAGAAAGGACACAACAAAATAAGAAAGCTATAGATCAATATCCCTTATGCATATAGATGCAAAAATTCTCAATAAAATTCTAGCAAACTGAATTCATCAGCACATCAAAAAAAAAATTATACACCATGACCAAGTGGGCTTCATCCCAGGGATGCAAGGATGGTTCAATATATGCAAATCTGTAAATGTGATTCACCACATAAACAGAAGCAAAAACAAAAATCATATGATCATCTCAACACATGCAGGAAAAGCCTTTGGCAAAAGCCAACACCCTTTTATGATGAAAAAAAAAACTATTAACAAAATAGACATAGATGAAACATACTTCAAAATTATAAAAGCCATATATGACAATCCAACAGCTAACATGATACTGAATGAAGAAAAGTTGGGAACATTCCCACTCAGACCTGGAACAAGACAAGGATGCCCACTGTCACCACTATATTCAACATAGTCCTGGAAGTCCTAGCCAGAGCAATCAGGCAAGGAAAAGGAAATTAAGGGTATCCAAATGGGGAAAGAGGAGGTCAAACAATCATTCTATGCTAATGATACGATCTTATATCTAGAAAGCCCCAGCTGATGATATGATCTTATATCTAAAAAACCCCAAAGATTCCACCAAGAGACTCCTAGAATTGGTAAATAAAATCAGCAAAGTCTCAGGCTACAAAATCAATGTACAAAAATCATTAGCATTCCTACAAACCAGCAACAGTCAAGCTGAGAATCAAGTCAAAGACTCAATACCTCTCACAATAGCTACAAAGAAAATGAAACACCTATGAATATATTTAACCATGGAGGTAAAAGATCTCTACAGAGAGAACTACAAATCACTGAGGAACAAAATTGCAGATGATGTAAACAAATGTAAAAACATATAATGCTCATGGATCGACAGAATCAACATTGTTAAAATGTCCATAGTACCCAAAGTGATTTACAGATTCAACGCAATCCCTGTCAAAATACCAAAGTAATTTTTCACAGATCTAGAAAAAATAATTCTATGCTTCATTTGGAACCAGAAAAAACCCAGATAGCCAAACCAACTTTAAACAAAAGCAACAGTCTGGAGGCATCACTTTACCAGACTTTATGCTCTACTACAAGGCTATAGTAACCAAAACAGCATGCTATTGGCACAAAAATAGATACATCGACCAATAGAAGACAACAGAAAACCCAGATATAAAACCATCCACATTTTACCATTTTATCTTTGACAAAGTAGACCACAACAGACATTGGGGGAAATAATCCCTATTCAATAAATCGTGCTGGGAAAATTGGATAGCTACATGTAGAAGATTGAAACAGGATCCATCTCTCTCACCACTCACAAAAATTAATTTAAGATGGATAACAGACTTAAATCTACAACATGGAAGTATAAGAATACTAGAAGAAAATGTTGGAAAACTCTTCCAGATATTGGCCCAGGCAAAGAATTTATGTAGAAGACCCTGAGGGCAATCACAGCAACAGCAAAAATAAATGAGACTTGATTAAATTAAAAAAGCTTCAGCACAGCTAAGGAAACAAACAACAAAGCAAATACACAACCTACAGAATAGGAGAAAATATTCACATGCTATCCATTTGATAAAGAGCTAATAACTAGAATCTGCAAATAATGCAAACAAATCAGCAAGAAAAAATAAACAAACCACCCCATTAAAATGTGGGCAAAAGACATGTCTTCTTCAAAAGAAGACAGACTAACGACCAATAAACATGAAAAAATGTTCAACGTGACTAATCCTCAGGGAAATGTGAATCAAAACCACAATAAGATATCACCTAACCCCAACAAGAATACCTTTATCAAGAATTCCCAAAACAATAGATGCTGGTGTAGATGCAGAGAGAAAGGAACAATTATACGTTATTGGTAGTACTGCAAACTAGTGCAACCTTTATGGAAAATGGCATGGAAATTCCTCAAAGAGCTAAAAGTAGACCTATCACTTGATTCAGCAATCTTTTTTACCCAAAGGAAAAAAAGTCATTTTATCAAAAAGACACTTGCACTACAATGTTTATTGCAGCACAATTCATAATCGCAAAGATGTGGAATCAACCCAAGTGCCCATCAATTCATGTGTGGATTAATAAAATATGGTAAATGTATACCATGGAATACTACTCAGCCATAAAAAGTGAATTAATACCTTTTGCAACAATCTGGATGGAACTGGAAACCATTCTCCTAAGTCTTGCAAGAATGGAAAAACAAACACCAAACACCACATGGACTCACTATTAAATTGGAACTAACCAACACTCATGTGCACAGATGGAAGTAAGACTCTAGGGATATCATGAAGGTGGGAGAGGGAGGAGGGGATGGGTGAAGAGGGGATAGGTGAAATTATACCTAACGGGTATAATGGACACTATCTGGGTGATGAGTACACTTACAACTTTGACTCAAGCACTACAAAAGCAATCCATGTAACCAAATCATTTGTACCCCCATAATATTCTGAAATTTTTTAAAAAGTGAAAAGATACATAAGAAATTTATTCATATTATAAAAGACTTGGAAATTAGAAAAATCAGCAATAGCCCCAATACCTCAATCACAATCACTATTATTATTTTGGTGTGTTTTCTTTCTTGTATTAAAATACATTTTAAAACATGAAAAAAAAATCATTCAGCTGTAGAAAAATATTTTCTTTCTTTCTATCCTTATTCTACAAGCAAGCTCTTTTCTACTTTTAAATTTTTTTTTTTTTACTTTAACTTTTTGGTTAAAAACCAACACATACACATTAGCCTAGGTCTATACAGAGTCAGGATCATCAATATCACTGTCTTCTACTTCCACATCTTGTCTCATTGAAAGGTTTTGGGGGACAATAACCATTCATGGATCTGTCAGTCTCCTAGGATAACAATTCCTTCTTCTGGAACATCTTCTAAAGGACCTGCCTGAGCCTGTTTTACAGTGAACTCTTTTTTTTTAATAAATAGGAGTACATTTCAAAACAACAATAAAAAGTGTAGTATAGTAATTACATAAACCAGAAATATAGTCATCTATCATCATCAAGCATTATGTCCTGTACATAACTGTATATGCTATACTTTATGCGACTGGCAGTGCAGGTTTGTTTACACCAACATCACCACAAACGTGATTAATGCATTGTGCTACAATGCACAATAATATACATCAAGGATGTATACTGAATACAATAATATACATCAAGGAATATACTTTAAATTTATATACTTTAAAGTATTATACTTTAAAGTAAATATACTTTAAATTTTTTCTTACAGATAATGTTTTTAGACCACTATGCCATCCCATTCAAATATGAGCTAGATGCTCTCCAGGCCCCTGACAGCTATCATCGTAGACTTCCCTTCATCCTGGGAACCAATCTCCCTGCTTCCTTCCTCCACTGAATCTTTTATTTCAATAAGTATCATGGTTTTTTTTCTTTCTTTAATTACTTCCATATTTTTGGTGATTCACATTCTCCGGTAACTTTTTCAGAAAGGGTATCTAAAAATAGGTATATTCCATCATTTAAAATAATTGGTATTTGGGCTAGGTATAAAATTCTATCTTGGAAATTATTCTCCTTCCAAAAATTTTAGGAACTTGGTTACTATTTTTCAATGTTGCCACTGACAAGTCCAATGCTATCCCAATTCCTGGTTCTTTGTAGGTAAACTCTAACCCTTTCCAATTGCTGGACATTTTCAGATATTCTTTACTCTGATGTTCTGAAATTGCATGACGATTAACCTTTGTGTGGCCCCTTTTCATTATTTATGTTTAGTGTGCAGTGGGCATTTTCGTTATTAATGAATTAAACTCATTTTTTCCCTTTTATCTCCATGCCCACTTTCTATCTCCCTGATACAAACTATCATTACATTAAATGTGTATCTTTTATTTGAATATATTTTTACAAACTGTTTTGTATAAATGTATTTTTAAGTAAATAACATATCACATTGTTTCCTTCTTGTTTCCACTAGACTCTATGTTCTTAAGATATTCTACATTTGATGTATGCATGGTGTTTGTTGCTCCATGCTACATAGTATGCCATAGCATGCACCCAACATTTTACCTATCTAATCTCCCAGTTACGGATACCCAGGTTATCTCCAACTTCCCACTGCCATGAAACAACGTTGGAAAGAACATCCTTGCACATGTCTCAACACTTAATCTGAAAATGTTAATCTTTTGGTTCAGAGAACATTTCTTATGTTTTTCTTTGTTAATTTCTTCCTTTCCATTTCACTGCATTCTTCATGGAACTCCTATTATAATAGGAGTAAAATGCTGGACCAATCCTATTATTATTTTTTTTGGGGGGGGTTCTACTTTCTAGGTGATTTTTTCAACTTTATATTTCAACCATTTATTTTATTGCATTTTTACATTTCATTTTTCATTAATGTAAATTTACTTTAATTACATTTGACATTAATTTCCAAGAGCTCTTCTTAACCTCTAAATTTTTTATAGTAATTCATTATTCTTTAGATGGAATTACTTCTCTTCCATCTATGCTAATACCAAAAATAGTTTTTTAAAAGTTTCTTCTGCTCCTTGCATTTTTCATATTCAATGACGTTCCTTTTTCTATTTGTTATTTTGTTTTTGGCCTTTTGTGTTGGGCATTTCCTCCAATGCTGATGATCCTTAGCTGTGTGTTCATATTTAAGAGCAAGGCACAGCAGCTTATTGGAAACTCTGTACACATGTTTGGAGCTCAGGAAATGGTGAGTGCAGTGGGTTGGATAGAGGCCCCCCAGAAAGACATATTCATGTCCTAAGTCCTAGAACCTGTGAATGTGACCTTACTTAGAAAAAAAGATCTTTGCTGATGTAATTAAGTTAAGGATCTTCAGATGAAGAGATCATCCTGGATTATCTAGGTGACCCTAAATCCAATGACAAAGGTCCTCATAAGAGCAAGGCAGAGGGAGATTACACAGAAGGAAGCCGAAGAGACAACACGAGCACAGTACAAAGGCAAAGGCAGAGGTTCGAGTGATGTGGCTATAAGCCAAGGATTGCCTGGCACCACCAGAAGCTGGAAGAGGAAGGAAATAAATTCTCCCCTAGAGCCCTTGGAAGACGCATGACCCTGATAGATTCTGGACTTCTCTCCTCCAGAACTGTGACAGAATAATGTTTCTCTGAGTTTCAAGACACCCAGTGTGTGGTCATTTGTTTGTGGCAGCCATAGAACATTACTATAGTGAGCCCCACTGAGGGCGATGGGGTGGGAACTTGATTCTCCGATCTCCCCACCATATCTTAAGTCTTTTAAGACAGATTGTGTCCCCAGAGGAATCCGCTAAACTCCTACCAGATGGCCATATTTCTAAGAGTCAAGTGGTAGAAGGGGGCTGGAGTATTGGCATTCAGTTTGTATACTTTCATTTGACCCTCCTGTTTTTGCTACATTATCAATCCCATCCTCAGGTTTATCTGATGTTACCATTCCAAGTGTCTCTGATTCAGCCTCTACAGCTGTGGTCCCCAACCCCTGGGCTGACTGGTACCTGTCTGTGGCCTGTTAGGAACTGGGCCACACAGCAGGAGGTGAGCAGCAGGTGATGAAGCTTCATCTGTATTTACAGCTGCTCCACCTTGCTCACATCACCACATAAGCTCTGCCTCTGGGCAGGTCAGCAATGGCATTAGGCAATAGATTCTCATAGGAGCAAAAACTCTACCGTAAACAGCGCATGCAAGAGATCTAGGTTGCAAACTCCTTTTGAGAACCTAATGCCCAGTGGTCTGCGGTGGAGCTGAGGCGGTGATGCTAGGGCTGGGGAGCGGCTGCAAATACAGATTATCATTAGCAGAGAGGTTTGACTGCACAATAAACGTAATGTGCTTGAATCATCCTGAAACCATCCCTGCGCACCCAGGTCCATGGAAAAACTGTCTTCCATGAAACTGGTGCCAAAAAGGTTGGGGACTGCTGTTGTCAGAGATTCAGTCTCCTAACTTTTGCTGGGGTAGGGGTTGAGTGGAGCAGATACCTGTCAGCATTGCCTGGAGGTTGAGATCTGAGGAAGCAAGAGGGCATCTAATGTTCCTTACAAAGCCTTTCAAACAATCCTCTTGATTTCAGCAACACGCATATTCCAGCTCTCAGACCTAACAGGTGTCTCTAGTTCCCCCGGATACTTTCTAGGGCTCTGCTGGACAATCGGCTCGTTCTTCCCTGGCATTCTCCCTTGAGGTTTCCCTACCGCTGTGTCACTTCCATTTTCTTTCTTCGGAAATGTGGTTGGCATCACTCATCTGTTGTCATCTCTCTTGTCCTCCCCTCCCTTGTCCCGTGACCTTCCTAAAATGTTTTTCCTGTGTCAGTGAAGTTTCAAGAAATGACCAACTGGGTTTAATCTGCCACATTCAAATAGGAACACTACCTGATAAACTTTCATTTGAAGAACTTATGCCACTCTGACAAGAAATTAAGTTCAGTTTTGCTTAGAAAAATGTAAAAATATATCTTTGTCTTAGCCATCCTAAAATGTGACATAATCTCTTCACACTCCATAACAAGTCCCATTTCTTCATCTTTGCGTATGGTGTCATGTTCCTCTTCCTGAAAATTTCACTCTCATATATTCTGTGTTATCCTATTATGTATTTTATGTCCTGAGCAAAATCCTAATCCTTCATGAAACCATCTCCAATGAATTCAGACTACATAGATTTGTCCTTTCCTCAAAACAAAGTATTTTATCTTATATTAGTCATTTAAAAAATTATATTTCCTGTTTCAAGTGTTTATGTTGTCTCTTTAGCAAAACATGTTTCCTAAAGGGAAGAATCATTCCTTTGTGTGCTCCTTGCAATGCTAACCATGGTATTGGACAGTGAGTGATTGCAAATTGGTTTAAGCTAATTCAAGCCACAAATACAAGACTTGGTGCCCAGTATAAGAATAAGAATCATTTGAGAGAAAGCTTGTATCTTATTCAATTTTATATCCCTGACAACCAGCACAGCATTTGACATGGAAGGTTTATGGCTGTTGAGTTACCAAATGAAAGGATGGATGGTTAAGTGAACTCTCACTCGATACTGCGTTCAGTGTTGTGCTGACATTAAGATTCTTTAATTCCTAAGAATAATAAAGATGATTAGAATGACGGCTCACGACTGCATTCCCAGCATCTAGAAGAGCATTTGGCACATAGGGGCTGCTCGGCAAATGTCTTCTAAATGGAGGCTAAATGAACGAATCTGCCATGAGTCAGGAGGCATTAGCTTACAGTTAGCAGTCAGCAGAGAAGTTAAGAAGAAAGAAACATCTGGCTTACCCGGAAAGCACTCCCAGGACTAGGTTGAGAACAAAGAAGGATCCAATGATGATGAGGGGGATGAAGTACAGCCAATTCCAAGTGGCTCCTAAGGCATCATTGGTCTGAAAGAAAGAAAAATAGCCCCTTATTACTTAAAGCCATCTGCCAGAAGCAAGGCAGTTCCTGGAGCTTTACACATAGTGCAACATAACGGCGCAGTGTAACACAGCTGAATGCTGTCTCCCCCACTCCCACTTCGGTATCATTGTGGGTTAACTCATGATCTCCCACATACACAGTGATGGACACTCTATCAGCTTCACCGCAATACCCCGAGTTGGAATAGTCTAACACCCTCACTTAACTGATGAGAAAACTAAACACAGAAAGCTCAAATACTTTTCTCTCATGCAAACAATCACTGGTTTTGCTATGTTTGGTGATGTAGGTTCCAAGCCTCTGCACTCTAAATTGGACAAATTCTCAAAAAGACAAAGGCAGGCTGTGGCCGTCACTCCATCCCATGGATGTTGGCAAAGGCCTTGATAGAGCTGCTTGGAATAAATGAGGGTTGTCCACATGCTGCACAGCCCCTGCCCTGGGCTCTGGTTGGCTTTCTTCCATCACAGTGCAGTTCTATGGGGCTGGCCTGGGCCCGGCCCCAGCAAGGCTATGGACGGAACAAGGGATAAATCTAGATTTGAAGAGTGATTAATTGTTCTCTATCTAATGCTAACACACAGTGAACTAAAAAGTACATAGAAATCCATATTCTGAATTCTTATAGCACAAATTGGAGGCAAGTCCTTTGAATAATCGGGGATTGAGGAAGGATTACACCACACACCTTAGGCAAAAGCAACAACTCTTGGCAGGATGTCTTACTAGGACCTTGAAACAGAGGTTGGGGGCATTTTAAGGCATCTTCCCTAATGCTTGTGCCTTTCAACCAACAGTTCTCAAGCTTTCCCTGGAGTTTCCCTCCCCATGATAGCACCTTCAAGTCTTTGCAAACAGTCTCCCTGAATTGTAGGTCACCTGTGCAGGGCTTTCAATCCCCTCGCCTGGACACTACCACCTCGCACACAAATTTTAATACCCATTTGAAACGCACAATACTGTATCCCCAATTCCTTGGGGAAACAAGGCATAAGTCAAATGCCATGCCTATAATTCACGTGCTACATTAGTAAAATCAAGTCCATCACTGAGAATTTCCATGGTAAAGTGTTTCTCATCTCTGCAACTTACCCTTCTCTCATTTACTACTGAACTTTGAAAATGTATTTTGATTCATTGTCTTCATGCCTCCTGTGGACTTCTATGACATTCTACCTTGTTTTCTTCCGAAATGATCTCATTTTCTCTCTGCCTCCCATTCAAGTATGTCAGTCCACAGAACACAGCCTCCTAGTGAGCATGGAAGCTATCACTGCATAGTAGAGTCACTCATTCAAAATAGCTTCTAAGGCAGGGGTCCTCAAACTTTTACAACAGGGGCCAGTTCACTGTCCCTCAGACAGTTGGAGGGCCGTTGGAGAGTGTGGCGCACATTCCACACATGCGTGCTGTGGGCCCTGGTCAAGTCATCTGCTAAGCAGGACAGGCAGCAGCAGCAAAAACACCTGGCTGGCTGGATAAATCTCCTTGGCGGGCTGCATGTGGCCCACGGGCTGTAGTTTGAGGACACCTGTTCTAAGGCAACCTCCTTTCACCAAACTTCTGTCTTTTGTCTTGTCCCTACACTGTTGAGAGAGAGATGACTGTACCTGAAGCAGAATAAAAAGTTAAAAATAAACAACATAAAAGTCACTCTCTGAACTGGATGGGACAAAGGCAGGACTGGCCAATTTCAGCATGTAAGATCTGGCTCTTTTGGTCTGATCGGGTCTGGTCAGTTACGTGCAAATAGGGAAGATGTGGGCCAGACCTCAGGGAAAACTGCTCCTGATTATTAGAAGAAAGATGAAGAACTAGATGTCAAGTGCCATGGACGGTTTTAATGGACAAAGGACACCACTTTTCTGAGATAGTTGAGATTTGAGCCTTCTGTGGGCTGAAGGATAAATTTTGTGATCATTGTGTTGCTAGTCCTATCTTTATTGGTGATTATAAATCAAACCTTCTGTAAGACTGGTTAGCTCCAATGGTTCACCAGTGGGGCCCCAGATTAACAGGCCTTATTCACTCCATGACTTAGCCAGCACCCTCTTAGCGCTTCCTGGCAGCAAGAACTGAGTTTACACCCAGCACCCAGATCAGGGCTCCGTCGCCAATTCACATTAGTCAGTATCAGCAATGGCCACGATGAACATGATGAAATGATGACTGTTAAGGTATTTTTGGTCTCAGAAATAACTGAGCTACAGTTTGAAGATGGCTCAGAGCAATTTCACTCTGGTGACTGTTTGCGAGGGATGCTGCAGAGTGAAGAGGGTGCCCAAAATCGTGTTCTTCTCATGGCTGGTGATCTGTAAGATGTTAATGTGTTCTGTTGGAAAATGGGCTTCTGTAACCAAAGAAAACTTGGGAAACAGCAAATTATATTTTTTTCTTAGCCTGTGAGAAGCACTGCAAAAAAGGAATGGTATTTACTTGGTTGATTCCAGCATTTCATAAACTTCCTTGATTAAGGAATCCTTTTAAAAAAATCTATTAACACATCGAGGAATACAGCCTATGAGAAGTGGGGATAAGTGGACTCCCCTCATTGGTCTGGAGTCTGGCATGTGTTTCCCAATTCTATAAAATGCCAGTGATGAAGAGTAGCTTTTTTTATTCAGTGCTTTGTGAGAATGTCTTGGTTTTGGTTTAACCTGTATTAAGGCAGGAATGTTAACTGTCTGCTCGCTTCTAAACATGGCACTTCACGAGGGGTCTGGCACACACAGACGTTCAACTAATCAAGACGTGGCCACAGTTTTACTAAGATGATTCTCTGGTTAAAAACATACCAATACAATTCACTCAGCCTCCTCTCAATCTGTGGAGCTTTCTCTGAATTGCACAAAGGCCAGTGTTGGGCCGACTGGATGGACAAACAGGAGGGAGGAGAAAAGAAGGAGCAAAAGAGCTGCTGGGAAGATAGGAGCACTGGCAGCACTGTGCCCTGGGGGTCAAGATGACTGACAGCTTAAAAGTTTTCTCTGGAGAACACAGCTTGACACCCCCCACCCCTCCCCCAGATCATTCACAAACCTCCACACCTTGCCCCTCCCCCTCCCTGCAGTTTCACTCTGCCTGGCCGGGTGGCCTCCCCACCACTCCCATGCTTGTCCACAGGGCAGTGACACACCCAGCAGGACAGGGGAACCTCCCTCAGCAGGAAGTGGGCAAGCAGGGGACTCCACGCTTCCCTCCTCCTGATCTCCAGACTCGGTCTCGAGCCCAGAATGTGTAGACTGCCAAGACGCACTCTTTCTGATACTGATCAGGGCTTCAATTTCCTTCTGATTCATAATTAAAACCTTAAGATTGTCCAGCACAGGAGAGGTAACTACCAAAGTGTCCTCTGAGATTAAAAAAAGGAGCAACTGACAATCCTGAAGGCAGCGAGTGCCCCATGCCATGCAAAGCGGGGCCGGGAAGAAGTTGTCAGGTCACCACAGAGCTGCACGTTAGTCCCATAGCGGGAGGGGGACAAGGGAGGGCTGCCTGTGTCATTCCCTCTCCACTGTACCCTGCTCCCATTTCTGTGACACAGTCTCGGTTCTCACAAGCTGCTTTCATGTAGGACTGTTGCATTTTATCCTCCCCAGCGACCCTTCCTTCGGGAACACGGGACAGCCGTGCTGAGGACTCTAGCAAGGTGCTGGGACAACACGTTCTGCAGGATTCTGGCCCCAGGACAGTCTCCCAGTGGAAACCGCACAGCCCTGACCCCCACTGTGGAGGAGCTACGGGTAAGTTCGGCACCTCCTCCCCAGCAAAGGACGCTGCCCAGAGAGCGAGACTGCGCCAGCCTCTTCCTTCCACTCCTACCGTGGGACACCTGCCATGTGCCAGGCGCCACAGAAGAGTGCTTCTCTTAGGGTCCTTGTCCTCGTATTTAAGGCGCAGATGCACCTCCCGTCCCCCCACACCTTCCTCGCCCAGCCCTTCCCCTGGGCTGCCACGCGGCTGCTCTCCATCTCTCTCACCTGCCGATCCCCGGAGTGACACGCATGCTCACGTGCGCCCGACAGGGTGATGACAGAGAAAGCAGCTCGGGGGTGGCAGCCCACCTGCGCAGGAGGGCCCCGCGGGTACCAGCCCTGACATCGTGGGAATGTGTTCCTTTGGGAACCTGCCCGAGAGGGGGTGGCGAGCTCACCCACTCCCTGAGTAAACAGCACACATGGCAATTATCACATTAATCTCCGGGGGCCTGGGGGGTGCTAGAAGGGGGGGTGGGAGGAGCAGGATGAGAGAGAGGAAGGTGGGGATGAAGAGAACAAGAGGAAAGTGACCCCACAGTGCTGAGCTGAGGCTGTGCAGGTTGGGCCTGGACCCACTCTTGGAGACGGGTGTCCAGCAGGGTCCCATAGGGCTCCATGGAAACACGTTGCAGGGCCCTCATGCATGTGTCCCTGTCACAGAGCTGCTCCGACCCGGAGACTGAACTGCCCGTGACTGAGTGGGAAGGCCGAGTGTACTGGAACCGGGAAGGAGGAGGACACTCATTCTATGGTCCTTCCAGAAACAAAGGGTCTCTGGGGCACACCCACTTTCCATGCTGCAGGCGGACCCTGCTGGCAAGATCCCGGCTGGCCAACAGCAGGGCTCCTCACCAGGGCGCTCCTGGCATTGGGGACGGGTAATTCTGTTGTGGGGCTGTCCTCCTGCTGGGCGTTGGCAGCACTGCTGGCCTCTCCCCACTGGCTCCCCCTAGCTGTGACAACCAAGAACGTCTCCAGAATCGCCAAGTGTCCAGGGGAGCAACATGGCTTTGGGCTGAGAATCGCTGGACTCAAAGCTCCCTCTCAAGGAGAGATCTCTGGCTTCATTCATTATTAACTGAGCTCAGGTCAGGAGATGGTTGGAGCAGCCAGCCTAGGCTAAGGAAAAGGCCGGCCATTTCTCCCCGCTGGCACGGGCTGTCAGTGACTGTCACTGACTGTCACTGACAGTGCTGCAGTGCCTTAGTCCAGCTCCAAAAAGGCCTCGAGAAGTAACTTACTCTTTGGACATTTCACTGCCTATCCTTTCCCTTCTCTTGCCCGTGGGAAAGGCAGCAGAAGCGGTCTGGCAGAGAGAAGTTGTGGAGAAAGACAGCACAGCGCTCCGCCACCCCACCGACCAGCAGCCGCACGGTGCTGGTGAGACCAGGGGCAGGAGCCCAGGCCAGGAAGCTGCAGGGACAAACAGGGCCACCACCACTGGCCCTGGGCAGATGGGGATCGATGAGTTAGTGGAAACCCACTCACACTCCTGGGAAGACGACTCCAGAGTAAACAGCAGGTGCCACATAGGCTGTCGTGGCCGGGTCCGTGCAATGGAGCACCTCAAAACTGGCACGGCTCTGGGCCCTGCTGTGCTTAAAATCGTTTTGGTCACCCTGGATCTGGTTTGCTGTCTAAAAAAATAATAAAATAAAATCTTTTGGGTTGAATCTTAATAATTCCAATATCAATGCCGATGTGATCTTGATCTTGTCCCCTCCCTTTCTGAACTCTGACCCCAGAAGCCCAACAGGAAGATGACAGGTCCTTTAAAGAGGGTCACCTTGTAATGGTTGCAGCTGGATTTGGGTAACAACAGGGTTCAATATTCTATTCTCTCTACTTTCGTGTGTGCTTGAAAATTTCTATAATAAAAGGTTTTAAATTTTTTTACAAAATAAAATTAGTTTATTTAAATAGGTCTGGGCCATGGGTGAATTTTAAGACAAACCCTTTCATAGTCAAAACAGTGAAAAATAGTGATGATTATGGGAGAAGGGGGGTAGAAATGATTTTTTAACAACTTTTTATAACTTTTGTGTACTTTGCAACTTTCCTACAGTAATTAAGTGTTAATGGTTAGAAAACAACAAAGATTACTAGAGAAAATGAAAAAGAAGGTCCCCTGCCACCATAGCCCAGGGGTCCCTCCTGGGCCGAGGCAGTTGGCCCATGCAGAGCTTCCCAGGCTGGGGCTGTATCACCGGGGAGGGCGGAGGCAAGTACGTCGCTCCCCAGTTCAATGAGTGGCTCTGGCACCACCACAATATGCAGATTTGCCAAACTAGGTGAAATTAAGAAGGAATTAAAGAAAATGCACCGTGGTGATCAGCTAAAGCACATCACCCCTTCACTCCTGCTACAGAGCTTGCTGATGAGGGACTTGATGCCCGTGCTTTAAAAAGGGACAAGCTCCAGAAACGGCCCTGAGAATGAGAGGTGAGCTGCATCTCAGAAGGGGCAAAGGGTCCAAGAAGCTCCATTTATCCTCTACTGCTGTGGTCCCCAAAACCCAGGCCATGGCCCGGGAACAGGCAGTGCATCACGGCCTGAGCTCTGTACCCCACCCCACGCCCCACAACACCCCATCCCACCTCTGTCCATGCAAAAATTGTCTTCCATGAAATTGGGCCCTGGTTGCCAAAAAGGATGGGGACCACTGCGTTTGGTGTGGGGTCCACCTTGTTCCAGAAACGACATGCTAGACAATACCAGGGTAACTGGTCTTCAACCAGCCCCTCCCTGGGTTCCCGCCATACCTTGTGGTTGTCAGGGATCAGTCCTCTGGTCACCATCATATACTGCTTTTCCAGTGGTCCCCTCTCCACACCCACTAAATAATCACTATCCTCCACTCAGTCTAGTATTCAGAGTACTCTCACCTTCAGGCTCTGGAAAGAAGCAGAGCATCTTGCACAAACCCCTCATTGTACAGATGAAGACCCAGGTTTAAAAGCTAAGTGATTGCCAAAAGGTACTCCAGTGCTTGGTTACAGAGGCAGAGCTAGAATGAGGGACTTCTGATGTCCAATGCGCTCCTCATGGCCCTTCTGTTCTAGCTACCCTATGGCACTTAACTACACACAGCCCTGTTCCCGCTGACGTTGTATGGAATCAGTCCAGTCTCATCATCCCCATTGGAAGGTACCCAAGGTAGAAAACCATGACTGTCTCCCACTCCCTCTGAAGGTTAAGATCACCCAAGTCAAGACCTAAGAGCTCTGCCATTTAATGAAAGAAGGAGAAAAACTGATAATGTCATGCAAGGCTGTAGCGCCACCTGGACTTGACATAGGAGGAGGATTCAAATTGGCCAAGAAACAGAGGAAGACATTCCGAGGAGAGGGAAAGGTGGAAAGGTAAGGCCACAAAGTGCTGCTATTGGTGGCAGCAAGAGGGAACTATCGGGTCATGGAGGGCCCTGAATGGTGGCTTCTCTTGTGTGGACTTGCTCAGTCCCCAGGAGCTCTGCCTTCTTTCCTCTCTCTCCTGTCCCCTCGCTCCACCAAACCATGAGTCCCCTCATACTTGAAAACACCGGTATGCATCTACTAGGCTTTCCCTAAGCACACGCTACTTCTCTCCAGAATTCCCCGGCAGCTGGGCACACCCTGTAGCAGCATACATAGTCATTCGCCACTTTGGAGTGAGTCCTCTGCACGAGATGAATGAGACAGGAAACAGTTCTCAAGGGCTTTGGTATCCGTAAGAAGGCTAAGGCATGAGTACAAATGCCTATGATAGAAAACAGAACATTGCGTGCTGCACTTAGGCATTTATTTGCTCTTGTTTACAGACCTCCTTTAGATGTGTTCTGTCACTTTTACATATTGGTCCTCTCTTCCCATTAGGGCTGAATGTTCTCAAAGACGGAACTGCATCTTTTACTTCTGTGTTCGTTCCACCAATACTTAGCATATTACTCTACAAACAGAAGATCCTCAATGATGTTGTTGACTAATAGGAGATTATAACCTGCTGGCATTCTTGTACTTCACAAGCCTATACGAGTTTCCTTCTCTGGAAATAAATATGTCACCCGTAAAATGTCATCTCTGTTGACATACGGCAAGTACGCTTTAGTTAACTCAAATATTGAGCACAGCATACAGGAATAGACACTCGAGAAAAAAAAAAAGCTTCAGATAATCATTTTTCTTGGCTTTCATTCCTTCCTCAATGGATTCTGAGCAGAAGGTGAATTCATTTATCATTGAACCTCCCTGTTTTAATTAATGATTGTGTATCAAACACTATGTAAGGCTGGTTAGCCCAGTTGGTTTCCTGAAGAAGCCCCAGGAAAATTAGTTTCATTTATTTTGTGGCCACAGGAAACACTCTTACTCCTTAATAAGAACAGCTTGAAAACAAGGAACCGTGGCTTGTAAGTCTTTGTATCTCCCAAACCCAAGACAGCGTCCCTGGAAAACATGCTCAATCAATCTGCCTGGGTGTTGACGTGGCGCTAATGAAATCCCCAGTCCTGTTGCCTGTTTATCTACTCGAGGGGACGTGTGAGGCTCTGCAAGACGGCCCACTGGCTCAGCGGTTCCCAGCACGCTGGGCAACAGGTGTGCACAAGATGTCACTCCCCTCACCGCTCACGGCCACCCGCAGACTCAGGGGCAGTCAATAGCCCCCAGGCTGGTCAACTCCACTTGAGACTGGCTTCATCTCGTTACCCCAATGCCGTGTAGGTGTTTGTAGGAATCGCTGTGCCAGACGACCATCTGTCAGGGACACGGAGGGGCATTCCTCCCTGGAGTAGGCGCCCACGTCAGACGACATGTGTGGGGCCCCTTCCCACTCAGACTCCATTTTCAACACTTTGCTTCTCTGTCTCATGGACTCCAGTCCTCAGGTTCCAGTTTTACTGCTGCCCGACCCCCTTCTCTTTCCTCACCTCTTGATTTTACTGTCTCATTCACTCTGCTGCTGCACCCTTGGGAGTCCACCGTGGTTCTCTTTGCCCTAAGATACACAAAGCTCATGCCAACTGAGCCTGCCCATTGGTTTGGGGCATGACAAGGTTGAGACAGGACACAGATAATAAGACAATCAAGTCATTTCCCCAGTCTGAGAAGTGTTAGAAAGAATCCCTTTCTACATTTACCGGTCTTTGCACACTTTTCTTTGCTACACACTAGGGTGGGATGTACTAAGGTCAATGAAGATGGCTGAGCGACACGAGAACACACATAAGCTGCTGGAGGGCACAGCCAACCTGAACCCGGGCAGAACTCTCTCTGAAAGTACTAAGACAACTTGATTAAAACATCTTCATCTCAGCATTTGCCTCTCCACTTAGATACTAAGAGTCCATGGAGAGAACAACTACTATGGCTTCCACCTGCTAAGCATCTACTCAAGGCTAGAGAGTGAACCAAGTGCATAGCAAACATTAATCTTCATGACCTCATGTGAGAGACGTGCTATTGCAATTTTTTCATGTTAAAAACCAACAAACAACACTATAACCCAGGTTCAGAAAGGCTGGGGGAATTGCCCAAGGTCCCACAATGAGTATATTGTAAAGTCAGAATCCATACCCAGGATGGATCTTTTCTCAAGACACTACGTTGTATGGCCTGGGGTGAGAGGTGGAGGGAAAGATAGAAATAACAATGTTGTTTTAACTTGGAACATATTTGAGAACAGAGCTATGCGGATGCTGGTATATTTACAACAGCAATGCCAGCAGAGAAAATAGTCTAATTTCATATTATGATCCTATCCAAACGCTGTATTGTTTCAACTTCTTTGATGTTTATATCCCAACTTAGCCGTTTCTTCTCTGCCCTAGGTGTCTGATAAGGGTTGGCAGACTGACACAGCAAATTCCCTGGCTAGTTTTATGACAGCCATTCCGCTGGCAGGGAGATCTTGTAAAGTGGGGCAAGTGACAGCCAAGCCATAGCTGGTTTCATTCTTCAGAGCTGGGGAGCTAACCAACACATTGCTAACCAACACACTTTGTCCTGTTTCTCCCCTGCTTCATATCCTGCAATGGCTGCCCCTGCCAAATCCCCTCCCATGCCTGACCCAGCGTGGTGTTTTATTAGCTCCTCTCTCCAGCCCCTGCCACCTGTACATCAAGTCACACAGCCACACCCAGCTTCTTACCATTCCCTGTGTGGCACGTTCTTTCCTATCTCTATGATTTATGCTCACATTGTCCCCACTGCCTAGAATGCCTTCCCCACCTGTCCTTCTGAAAAGCCTCCACTCAAACCCTGACTCAATGTTACCTTTGCTAAAAACCTCCCCAGAGTCAGTCCCTCTCGCTGCCTGCACTGAGTTCCACCATGCCACTTAGCTGCACACAGTAATCACCGTGGGCTGGTATGTTGGGGTCTTCCACAGACTGGACGCCCCTCGAAACAAGCAGCAGGTTTGATTTGTCCTTGTATCTGCCCCAGAACCCAACTTAACTCTCAGTAGATGCTCAGCAAGTGTTTGTTGAATGAATAAATGAGTAAGTTAATAAGCTGAATGCACAGCTCTGATTAAATCAGAGGCAAGCAGAAGGGAGAAGAAAAAGGTGATTAGAAAGAGATTTCCCAAAGAGTTAATTAAATGGGTAGGGGTTTTATTTTTTCATCACTAACAGGGCAGAGCTAGAAAGTGAGCAGAGGGAGTTTATCAGGGATTATTACTTAATAAGTCTTTCCCCCCCATCTTGTCACAAAGAACGTCTAATCCTCTCTAGAAGAAGAAAGCTCTATCACTCTCATCGCTGATGAGCTCAGGAAAAGATTAGAAGACAACTGGTAGACTCTGCCTTCTCTAGCTACAGTCTCAGCTGTGAAGCTGGGTCTGGGAGGTAGAAAAGGCAGACGTGACTCAACAGGAATGGGGACCGTGGCTCCTGTAGAGTCCCCGAGGTTAAGGGAACTTGCCCTGATTTCAGAATAACAAGGGGAAACCACCTCTCTGAGGGATGGGGCGTATGAGAGAGGGGAGAGGGCAGCCTCTTTGGAGAGGCATCAGAACACACAGCCTCCCGCCAGACACCCGGTTAATGCTGATGGCACCTGCTCTACGGCGTTGGGGACTGTAGGTGGCCCTGGTTCTCTAGACATGAGGGTGCCCACGGCTAAGCTGGAAAGGCTCACACCCCAGCCTGAGGCCTCTGCCCTCTTCAGCCAGGAGTCCTTAAACCCAATCCTGACAGTCCCCCCTTGCTCCCTCAAAAAAAAAAATTCACTGTCAACACCCTGATTGCCCAGCTAGTGCTGCTTCCTTGGACTGGGGCTTGAGGGGTTCGCAGGTCTACTTTGGGATCCTCTAATCCCCACATTTGGGCTCAGCCCCCCCATCTATCCTTTTGGCTAAATCCTGGACATTTTAATCTGGAGGGTATCAATTTCTCTAGGCCAATTCTGTGATATTCAGCAGCAGGTCAAAATATATTAGCTATAAAAGTCAACATTTGGGGGAGTAATTAGTACATATGCTTTGCTTGCATTAGCACGTTTAGTCTTCTGAACAATCCCTTAAGGCGGAAACAGTAACCTTTTTCTCTGCTGAGGAAACTGAGGAACAGAGTGGCTGAGTAACCCACCTGAGGTTGCACAGAGAGTGATAGGTCAGGACTACAGTCCTGGCAGTCTGACTCCAGCACTCTCACCCAATACACCCTGTGCATGGTAAAGTACCTGAAATATACTAAAATCTGACGTTTGTGGAGGATTTATTATTATTATTTAAATAGGTTAGGCTCAGTTACCCTTAATCAACCTTTGGAAAGGAAAGAAAAATGAATAAGTCATCATTATCTATATTCATCTCATCTAAATATTTTACTTGCTGTGAGCAAGGAGACTGTTGCCTATTTTTAAACTTCTTTTATTATTTGCAGGTTATTATAAAATTTATCACACCATGTAATAATTAGTTATTATCTGTCTCCTGTACAAATCTATGAACTCAGAGGACAAGGTTTTATGTTTCTCTGGATAGCAAGTACCAAGCACAGTTTGACACTGAATAGATGCTCAATACACATCTGTTGTGTGAATGGATGGACACACTAATCAAATAATTTAACATCGAAATGCAAAAGAATATTCCAGCTGCAACTCAAACTGGGTACACATGGTCTCGAGCAGTGGTTCTCAGAGGGTGACCCCCAGACCCACAGCATCGGCATTTTAGGGGAACTTGCTAGAAATGCACATTCTTGGTCCCAATGCAGATTCCAGATCAGAACTCTAGGTGAAGCTCAGCAATTTACGTTTTAACAAGCTCTTCAGGTGATGCCTGAGAAAATTTGGGAACTACTAGTCTAGGGGGAAAAAGATGAAAGAAAATCAGTCAGCCATGGCCTTAGTTGCTATGGTGGTGTATCCAGGAGTTAAAAGAGAGACAGAGAGAGATCTGAGGAAGGAGAGGCTCGAGGTTGAGTGGGGAGGAGGAAGGATGACAGAGGCTGAGGGGAGATGGGAAGGGAAGAGAAGAGGAGTGGGTGAGGAGGAGATTGATTCACCTCGCAATTGCCTTCAAATGAAATGGGTTCATGATCTCAGCTGCGTGTTGCCATAGCAACAGGTACAGCCCCTCCGCCACCCCCTCTCCGGGATGACCAGGCATCAGACACACCTGCGTCACGTCCTGAACCCTGCAGAAGGACTGACATTTCAGTGAGTTGGAAAAGCAGAGAGGAAAGCTTACTGGGGAATCTCCCCACACCGGCTCTGTCCCTTGTGCTGGGTTCCCGGAAAGGCTGCTTCAGGGTGCAAAGGAAGGAGGGAGCCGTTCAGTCTCCACAGGTGGCGGGGACACCTGGCTGGAAGCCTGCATGGAGCGGCTGGGGTCCGTCCTCTGCACCCTGGGTCACACCCTAACACAGTCTGGCCGGGATGGCGTGACTGCCTGGTGGCCTCACGGAGGGAAGGGATGGCCGGCTTAGATGGAAAGGGAGCGAGCCCAGGCCAGCAGCAGTGTTAGAGGCCAAGGAAGGCACAATGAGGCAGGGTTCAGAGGTCAGGGAAGGATTATTCTGGAAGCCAGATGAAGGGCACTACGTGAACAGAACTCACATAGAAATTCGAGCTCAAAGACTGTGCCGGGAGAACCCAGGCTCCCCACTCAGTGGCTAATGAGGAGCAGGAGGCTCACAGTGCTGTCACTGCCCTTTGCTGGGGACGGCTGGAGCTTCCAGGGCACCCGCCAGCCGAGCGCGCATCTAATTGGCCTCGGGATAAAGACAAGATGGGGCTGCGGGACTGCGACACAGAGCTGAGCAAGACGCACAATGCTCCATACGTTTGATAGAAATAACTTCGTAAAAGCAAAGCGACTTTACAGCCAATTAGACATTAAAAGTAAGATATAATTGCTGTTGCTATGTTTGTTTCCAAGAAGAACTGTGTTATGATTAGACTAACAGGCTAGCGCTAGAATTCTGAGCAAACTGCACGGAGGCTTAGTCTCGCTCTCTCGCTTCTTGAAAGAGGGAAGCAAATGAGGAACAACTGAATCGAACCCTGGCTATGTTTGGTATTATCTGCCCTCAGAAATCTTTATGTAGGCTTTAACCCTTTTTTAGGGGGCAGGGAGAATATGCTGAGCAATTCCTCATACCTGAGAAATTTAAATCTCATGATGATCCAATGAAGTCCTCACTAGTACTCCCATTTCACAGATGAGGAAAACTGAGCTCAGAGACATCAAGTAGCATGTAAGTAGTAAAATAAGAGCTAGGATTCAAACCTACCTAGCCTATTCTGCCTGATTTGGTCAAGACTATGCTCACTGACCCACAACAAGCGATACGACTCTGTCCCCAGTAACGGAATGGGGAGAGCATGGGTGGACCATAAATGACCCAAGGGCTGTGATGCCTTCTCCATCCAGAACTGGTCTCTCTCTCTAGACAGGTTATCTCTGTGGGACACTGTAGTCTCATGGGAAAACCCTGGCCTCACCTCTTCCTTCTCAGTTCTGCCACATTGGGCAGATCACTTAAACTCTCTGTGCCTGCTTCTCAATTTGCACGGAGGGAATGATGATCCCTCCCATGGAACAGCGCTGCGAAGACCAGGTAAGAAGTACAGTCTGATGGTCAGACCCCCCTCAGCATGCCATGTATTAGTGACTTTAGGCAATCACTTCTCTAGCCCTCAATTGTCCCTGCTCTAACATGTATGGATTGGAAAGAGTGCAGCTAGAACATTCAGCTCAAGGGCCGGCAAGCAGAAACATCCATAAAGCATTAGCTGTGGTGGTAAGAATGAGTCCGAGTACCTGGAGCGGACACTGTGCCTCTCCACCCAGGTCCCTCTTCGGGGCAGACACTTGCATTGCCCAGCTGCTGCAAACATGCGCCGCTCACGGCCACACCCCTTCCTTGGAACTGCCCTCGCCTCTATCTGAGATGCCTCAGCACGGGCACCCAGCCCTGGTGGCTCGAGGCAGCCTCTCCTCTGTGCAGCGGCGGCTCTTTCCCATCCTCCAAAGCACACCTCCACACGACACGTTCTGCATACAATTCTGTGCAGAGCTGACTTCCAAGGAAACCAATCTCAGACTGTACCTATATCTTAGGGGGCATTCAATAAAGAGTAATTGTTAACAGTAATAATAGTCTTCGAAATCAAAAGACTATGATATTGTATATGAAACGCCTGGTAGCTTTATAAAAATGTTGGCTGGGCTATACGTTCTTTGAGGAAATGGATTATGCCTTAAATGTCTTTATGTTTCCTCCCAGCACCCTGCGGATAGCAGATGCTCTAGAAAGAAGCATCTTTGTCTTACACAGACTATATTTTCATTCAGCCCAGGATCAAATCAATCTACACGGGTCCAGGGGGTACAAATTTCATTTCCACAACGTTGACACACGTGGCTAATAACTGGAGCACACAGAGGCTCAGCAATAAGGAACTTTATAAATGAAATCCCTCTGACACAGTAACTTTGTAAAAATGGGCCACTCAAATCACACCCGGAAGTAGGTTATATATGGGTTACTGTTAATAATTCCTTTAATATTAAATATTAAACAAAGCTCCCATCTGTAAAGACAGGTGTTGCTGACCTGATCTCCAGCATCCGGTGAAAGGCAAGCCCCCCCAGGGGACAGCCAGTCCCCGCAGAGTCTCCTTCCACATACCCCCCACCCAGGTGACACAGAAAGCCAGTGGCCACTGTTGGAATAGAAGCTGGCTCCCTTACTCCCAAACCTGTATTCTTGGGTTACTCAATACCTGCCCATAACTGGCTTCTCTGGTAATGTGGGCATAAAAGAAAAGAGGAAATGCACAAACATTGCTCTCCAACGTGAAGAAACAGCTTAGCTCCCCGCTCCTGCTGTCCCCAGTGGTCTCTCTGCACAGGCTACAGGGCGGAGAGAAGTGGGGAAAAGATGTCTCACATGAAGAATGAAGAGCTGTCTACACTGCACCAGCCTGTTCAGTTCAAGGTGAATCTGGTTCAGTCTGGAGTCCTTGGGCCTATGCTGGGATGGACAGATCTGGTGCTGTTACTCTGGTCTCCTGAACTCAATACACTGACCAAAATCCCCCCAAAGGCTGAGTTCTAATGGGGTCTTGAGCTCCTCTGGAAACCTGAGGTGATCCTGGTCTCCCTGGGCTTGTGGCGCCCTAGGACAGGCCACATGGATCACGTGTCTCCCAGAAAGCCCAGCCAGATTTATCAATCTGGACAAGCAGCCAAACCAAGGGTTCCTCAACTCTCAACTTTCAGCTTGCAATGAGGGAATAAAATGGGCATTTTCATAGGTGAGCTCTCAGTCTGGTTTCCTGGAAACCGAGGCCCTATCTCCTCTTCCTCCTCCTCTTCTTCCCTCAAGTGCCCCAGGGTTTAATTCACACTGAGGAGCATCCTCCCACTGAGGGCCCAGGCTAGCCCCATGGCCCAGCCCCACTGCTCAGCACCCCTCCGTCCGGGAGGGCAATCCCTGGCACTGCCCTGGAGCCCTGGACACACTCCAGGACCTCTCTAGGGACTGAGCCCCGCCTCTGCCCACAGCCTCCTGCCATGGAGCAAGTGTTAGAGGACGCCCACGCAGGTAGCTTCAGATCCAGCCAGGGAGATTGGAAACTGCAGGGATTCAAGGCTTAGCAAATGATATATAGACAGACATGCACACATATAAAACAGGCCTTTAGAGAGGGGAATAGGATCTCAGGGCTTGAGTGGCCCTACAAGACTTTCTCAAAAGAAGTCAGCCTGGGACCTGAAACATTAGAGCTTTTCCTAGAGTAAGGCCATCTCAGCCACAGGTCCCCAACATCAGCACACAGGCAGGGCTGCAGGGCTACCTATGATCACCTAATTAACTGAGGACCGTGGCCCTGGCTGGCAGCTCTGCCACCCTGGACACCAGGTTGAGAACGCTCCCCTACTCTGCAGCTGTGCAGTGGCAGGCCAGGTTGGTTTGTTCTTAGAGAGTAGGCCTTCAAAGAGCCCTACCTGGCTGAGGGTGACAAACCAGGGCTCCTGGCACCCAGGCCCTCCAGCTGCGGAAGAGCAATTCCAGAAGGTGCTGAGCCCACCTGGCCTGGGAGAAATTAGGTCAGGGTCAGAAAAATAACACTTGGGAGGAAAGCAGGGCTCAAAGCAAGCTCACATGGAAAACCTGGTACTTAGTAGGCAGTTGATAAATGTTTTCTTTTTAAATAATAACCAAGGTAATAAATAAATGAATGAATATTAGGTCCAGGGTAGGGGGGTTAATTACACTGTTTTGTCCTATGCATCACCTGGCATCATGGAATTGTTTTCTAGCAGTTTGAACAACATTGTGGCCAGACAGTGGGAGAAAAAGTGTTAAGCACTTAATTTTATTTGTAAAATTTTAAATTATATGTATTTTAAAAATATATTCGGAATAAATAACCAAATAATACAAAGAAGTACAAAGTAAAAGTTTAGTTTTCTCTCACCCTCCCTCAATTCCCAGCCGGCTGTTGTAAGGTTTAAGGCTCCATGTGTACACTTCCCACCTATCTGCACACATATTCAAATGACACAAACTTACAGACAGCATTTTGCTGTTTACTTTTAAAAATGGGATCATACTATACACATTACTCTGTAACTTGCTTTTCTTATTTAAAAACACATTATAAATGTGCCTCTGAGACAAACACATAGATCTGATTCATTAAAATAAACACATACACACACACAGAAAGCCACAGCTAGAGAACCACGTTGGGGCCCTGGAAACCGAGGCCCTATCTCCTCCCGCTCCTCTTCCTTCAAGTGCGCCTGGGTTTGCTTCATGCTGAGGAGCATCCCCCTGCTGAGGGCCCACTGACCTCCCCACCAGTGTTGGCAAATCTGATGAATAAAAAATGGGTCCCATTTATTGCTTTAATTTGCATTTTTCTGAGTTTTAGCACCATTTCAGCTGTTTATTAGCCATATGTATTTCATTTTCTTTGATTTGCTTACTCACACCCTCTGACTATGTGGTTATTTGTCTTTTTCTTATAAATTTATACAGGCTTTTTGTATGTTACTTATATTAGAACTTTGTTTCATATGTTATTTTTCTCAGTCTATCAATTATCTTTTGACATTACTTACGGTATCCTTTATATAAAAAAATACAGATTTTTGTATGGTAATCATTCTTAATATTGCTGAGTCAAATGCTAGAGTTCCCACTAGAAATGAAAATGTTGTATTCATACACGCCAACAACAGTCAAGCTGAGAACCAAATTAAAGACTCGATACCTTTCATAACAGCAATGAAGAAAATAAAATACCTAGAAATATATTTAACTAAAGAGGTAAAAGACCTTTACAGGGAAAACTATGAAACACTGAGGAAAGAAATAGCAGAGGACATAAACAGGTAGAAATCCATACCATGCTCATGGATCAGCAGAATCAACATCATTAAAATGCCTATACTACCCAAAGTTATCTACATATTCAATGCAATTCCTATTAAAATACCAATATCATTTTCCCAGATCTAGAAAAAATAATTCTATGCTTCATATGGATCCAGAGAAGACCTCAAATAGTCAAAGAAACCTTAATCAAAAAGAACAAATAGGAAGACATTAATTTACCAGACTTCAAGCTATACTACAAGGCTATAGTAACCAAAATAGCATGATACTGTCATAAGAACAGAGACATAGACCAATGGAACAGAACTGAGACTCTTGATATAAAACCATCCTCATATAGCCATCTGATCTTTGACAAAGCAGACAAAAATATACACTGGGGAGAAGAATCCCTATTTACTACATGGTACTGGGAAAACTGGATAGCCACATGTAGAAGACTGAAACAGGATCTGCATTTCTCACAAAAATCAAATCACAATGGATAACAGATTTAAACCTAAGGCATGAAACCATAAGAATTATAAAAGAAAATGCTGGAAAACTTACATACCTCAGCCTAGGAAAAAATTTATGAATGAAAAGACCCCAAAGGCTTCACAGCAACAACAACAAAAAATAAGTGGGACCTGATCAAATTAAAAACCTTCTGCACAGCCAAGGAAACAATCAATAGAGTGAACAGACAACTTACAGAATGGGAGAAAATATTTGCATGCTATATATTCAATACAGGGCTGGTAACCAGAATCTATAAAAAACTCAGGAAAATCAACAAGAAAAATTCAAACAACCCTATTAAAAAGTGAGCAAGGGACAGGAAAAGAAACTTTTCAAAAGAAGATAGATTAATGGCCAACAAACATATGAAAAAAATGCTTGACATCTTTAATCATCAGGGAAATGCAAATCAAAACCACAATGAGATATTACCTAACACCAGTGAGAATGGCTTTTATCAAAAGGTCTCAAAACAACAAATGTTGGCATGGATGCAGAGAGATAGGAACACTCAAACACTGCTGGTGGGACTGTAAACTAGTACAACCCTTACGGAAAGTAGTATGGAGATACCTCAAAGAACTAAAAGTAGAACTATCATTTGATCTAGCAACCCCACTACTGGGTATATACCCAAAGGAAAAAAAAACATTCTATAATAAAGACATTTGCACTCGAATGTTTATAGCAGCACAATTCACAATTGCAAAGATGTGGGAACAAGCCAAGCACCCGTCAATATATGACTGGATTAATAAAATGTGGTATATATGTATACTATGGAGTTCTACTCAGTCATAAAAACAATGGTGAACTAGCACCTCTTGTATTATCCTGAATGGAGCTGGAGTCCATTCTTCTAAATGAAGTATCATAAGAATGGAAAAATAAACACCACATGTACTCACCATCAAATTGGCACTAATCCATCAACACTTATGTGCACATATGGAAGTAACATTCATCAGGTGTTGCAGGTGGGAGTGGGGAGGAGGGCATGGGTAAATTCACACCTAATGGGTGCTGTGAGTGCTATCTGGGGAATGGGTATGCTTGTAGCTTTGCTCAGGTGGTACAAAGACAATTCATGTGACGAGAGCATTTGTACACCGTAATATTCTGAAATACATAAAAGAATGTTCATGCTCTTTTCCCTCTCAATTTTATTTGAGAGTGCTTTGCTTCGTGACTATAGACTGAACTTCCAGATTGAAGTAAGACAAATCTTATTACAGAAACTCCATAGATATATTTGACAGAAAAGTTGGGGGAAAAATCATAGCGAAATAACTCCTCCCTAACTATAATGTGCCAAACTTTTCACTACTACTCACCCCACGTAGAAGGCTAAGCAGAGACCATCAACTGCTCAGCTGCTTGTTCCAACATTGAAACTACTCCAAGTTCTTCTAGCCAGCTGATCCCAATCACATCTCTGATCCTGGTCTGGTCTGGTCTGGGTGACATCACCCACGCAAGCTCCTCCTCATGTATCTGAGCCCTTTGGCACTCACCTCAAGCCACACCTGCCCTGGGCACCCTTCCCCCACCTCCCTGGACAGAGGGGCTTCTGTGCTCTCATGGGCTTTTCTGCATTCCTGGGATGGGCACTCACCACCTAGTAAGGTGATCATTTACCTGCCATGCTTATTTATATTCCAAACACCTGTCACTGTGCCTGACATGTAGTATTTGCTCCTTAAGTATAATAGTTGTTGAAAGCAAGCAAAGAAAAAAAGCAAGAAAATCTAGAAAGAGGCACTAAAATCTAAACCTGAATGCTAGCAGTTAACTGCCAACTCACAATCAATCAGGAATGAATGTTGAACATTGCCGAAATTACAGGGTAAGTTAATGAAGAAGAAAAAAAAGATTCCATTTACAAAAAGCTGATTGACACAAATTTCGAGAACATGCCTGGCTCCTAAAGAAAGGCCTGCCTACACTTCAGAGTTGCTGGGCTGCCACTCTCCAGCTACGATCTCTCACTCTGGGACAAGTGGGTTTTGGTCAAGGGTAAAGCCTAAATATTCCTTTTTCAGACTCTTAATGAGTTGTGGAATGATCACTATCATTCAGCCTTAACTGCAGCCAATTTTCTCTGAGTTAATCTTGACATCAACACCTCACCTAAAAGACTTTTTCTATGATAAAAAAAAAAAGTGATTCATATGATAGCATTCACACTTCAAACTCACATCTTCCAGAAGTGACATAATTTTGAATCGAGTATAAGACTACAAAGAAGGACACTGGCAATGAGCTCCTAGGAGAAAGAATTTCTATTTTCTAATAGAATAACAATAATCTGGTTGCACAGAGTCCTTCTTTAGAAATAAAGCCACTGTATTCACTGTAAGTGCTATGGACATTTACTCCCCACCTTGGTCTCGTATACTCCCGGAGAGTGAGTTTTCCATCCCCAGAGATGTGCTGAAGAATCTAAGAATCCCCCAGTGATCACTGCAAGCTCAGGAGCTGGAAACATGCATCTGCAATAAGACAGTGAGGTTTTCCCAGCACAGGGTTCCAAGGTTATTGACATTGGCCAGTCACCTGAAGGACACACAGCCCATCTCAACATCTCATCACCTTCAACAGCTTCTTGGTTATTATTTTCTCTTTTAAAAAATATTTAACTAATCCCATTATTAAAAACTCCAGCTTAAAGCATTACAGAATATTTATAATGACCTTAAATGTGAATTTCACAATACAGAAATAATTAATTACTACATTTTAAGGCTAAAATGAATTATGAACTAAAGGCCAGTAACATGGGGTGGGAGAGGGCAGAAAAAGAAAGCAGAGGTGGATTGAAAAGACATGACACTAAAACAATGATATTATCATATTACAATTCCAAAAAGTATAGTAACCTCTACCCTCACCCACTGGAAAAGCAAGTTAGTGACACAACTTAAACTTTAATCTCCCTAATTTGTAATAATTAAGAACACCGTGCATAAGCCTGGTGCTCACAGAGGTATCTACCATCTTGAAAAGCCTTTCCCTGAAATCTCTAGAATGCCTACATGACATTCCCTTATCCTCGCTTGACTACTGTGCTGGCCTGATGACCCTCTCTGAGCCCCCTGCAGCCACCGCCAGTGTACCCAACACACTGCTCTCATTACAGTCTCCTCTGCTCAGAGCCCTGCAGTGGCTCCACTCTGCCCACCGATTAGAGGCCCTGAGCATGTCAATCTGGGTCTGATCTGTCTACTGAGCCTCATTCTCCCCATACCCCTCAATAGGATCCATCCCACACACCTTAGCCTGCCTGTCACAGTCCCTCGATAACGTATTATATTTTCCAGACAGAGGTGCTGGTTTCTCCACTGGAGGTGACCACATTTTTCATATTCTATCAATTGGTAACTCTCCCTACTAGACCTAGCTCGATAACTTTTACTTCTGAGAAACATCTTGTCCTATGAACAGCTCTCCATCCTGAATCACAGTTACTGGGAACCCCAACAGAACCTGTAACATTGTAAGTCTTAAGTAGTATTTAATGATGAAGATAAATGATTGTTGAAATGAACTGAATATTGAGATTTTTTCATTGTTCTTTCATCCTGCTAGAGTGTTCATCATTTTTTTTTATAGGACTTGCTCCTTCTAATCATAAAAATACATGAATAATTGAGAAAATGCACAGAAAAGCATAAACAGGAAAATAAAAACTATCCACATTCATCACTTGGATAACCATTCTCATTACCCTCTTAATTACACATGTTACATCAATGCAATTAAACAAATTAGGTATGGAAGTCCTACGCCCTGGGCATATTTTCCTGAATTTAGATCAAGTCACATAACTATGTACTTATCCAGCATTTGGTTGACCAGAAATCTCTGCTAATGAGCACTCTTCCTTATCAACAGTAGCATGCAAGCAAATGTTCTTGGTGATGATTGTGGGGCCCAACAAGGTTCTGAAGTGCTTTCCCTGAAATCATAAACACATAGAACTTTCTTGCTCAGAGAATATCTCCACTTATACCACCTGTCCTCCCTCTCCTGTGAGTTTGTTGGCATGACTAATCATTCCAGATATTGTTTATAGGTTTGTACATGGTCTCGGAATCTTTGTCCAGGAACCACATGCATTGACTGAAAGCTACATGCAAGGTGAAACTTAGCTGTCATCTGAGAACTCATGCCCACATTCACCTCCCAGGTGAAAGGTCCTGGGAGAGGCTGAGTAACTTCCCAGGGTCCAAAAGTCCATGAAGGGCACAGCAGGAAGCAGAACTCTCTAACCTTGCTCTAATGTTCTTTGCTTTATGTCGCACATGTAAAACCCATGAGATTAGTTCTACAGGCATACTTCATTTTATCACACTCAGCTTTATTACATTTCACAGATATTTTTTACAAATGGAAGGTTTGTAGCAGCCCTGCATGAAACAAGTCTATCGGTGTGATTTTTCCAACAGCATGTGCTCACTTCATGTCTCTATCACATTTTGGCAATTCTCACAATATTTCAAATTGTTTCATTTTTATAATATTTGTTATGGTGATATGTGATCAGTGATCTTTGAAGTTACTGTTCTAATTGTTTTGGTGTGCCACAAACCATACCCATGTAAGTTAGTGGACTTAATAAATGTTATGTGTGTTATGACTCTTCCATCTCTCTCCCTCTCCTCAAGCCTATTTTCTGAGACAGAATCATATTGAAATTAGGCCAATTAATATCAAACCACCTACAACATTCTCTTAAGCCAAAAGCTAATTTAGAGCAAGGCCTTAACTCTTTTCAGTTCTCTAAAGACTGAGAGACATGAAGAAACTGCAGAAGAAAAGTTGGAAGCCAGCAAAGGTTCGTTCATGAGATTTAAGAAACCATCTCTACAACATAAAAGTGCAAGGTGAAGCAACAAGTGCTGATGTAGAAGCTGTAGCAAGTTGTCCATAAGATCTAGCTAAGATAACATCACAGTGACTACACTAAACAGATTTTCAATGTAGACAGAACAATATTGGAAGAAGATGCCATCTAGGAATTTCATGGGTAGAGAGATGTCATTGTCTGGCTTTCAAAAGCTTCAAAGGACAGGATGACTCTCTTGTCAGGGGCTAATGCAGCTGGTGACTTGAAGTTGAAGCCAATGCTCATCCACCATTCTGAAAATCCTAAGGGCTTCTAAGAATTATGCTATATCTACTCCACCTGTGCTTTATAACTGAAACAAAGCCTGGATGAGAACACATCTGTTTATAGCATGTTTATAGAATGGTTTAAGCCTATTGTTGCAATCTGCTGATCAGGAAAAAATACCCCTCACAAAATATTACTCTCATTGACAATGCACCTGATCACCCAAGAGCTCTGATGCAGGTGTACAAGGAGATGAGTGTTGTTTTCATGGCTGCTAACACAACATCCATTCTGCAGCCAAGGATCAAAGAGTTATTTCAACTTTCAAGTCTTATTATTTAAGAAATACATTTGGTGAGACTAAAGCTGTCATAGTGATTCCTCTGATGGATCTGAGCAAAGTAACTAGAAACCCTTCTGGATAGGATTCTCCATTCTAGATGCCATGAAGAACATTTATGATTCATTGGAGGCATTTGGAAGAAGCTGATTTCAACACTCATGGATGACTTTGAGGCGTTCAAGACTTCAGTGGAGGAAGTAACTGTAGATGTGGTAGAAATAGCAAGAGAACTAGAAGTAGGCCCTGAAGATGTGACTAAATTGCTACAATCTCATAATAAAATTTTCATGAATCAGGAGTTGCTTCTTACAAATGAGCAAAGAAAGTGTTTTCTTCAGATAGAATCTACTCCTAGTGAAGGTGTTGTGAACATTGTTGAAATGACAAAGAATCTTAATTAAACTTAGTTGTTAAAGTAGCAGCAGAATTTGAGAGGATTGACTCCAATTTTTTTTTTTTTTTTTTTTTTTTTTTTTTTTGAGACAGAGTCTCGCTTTGTTGTCCAGGCTAGAGTGAGTGCCGTGGCGTCAGCCTAGCTCACAGCAACCTCAAACTCCTGGGCTCGAGCGATCCTTCTGCCTCAGCCTCCCGAGTAGCTGGGACTACAGGCATGTGCCACCATGCCCGGCTAATTTTTTATATACATATCAGTTGGCCAATTAATTTCTTTCTATTTATAGTAGAGACGGGGTCTCGCTCTTGCTCAGGCTGGTTTTTTGAACTCCTGACCTTGAGCAATCCGCCCGCCTCGGCCTCCCAGAGAGCTAGGATTACAGGCGTGAGCCACCACGCCCGGCCTTGACTCCAATTTTGAAAGAAATTCTACTGTGGGTACAATGCTATCAAACAGTATTACAAGCCACAGAGAAATCTTTCATGAGAGTCAATGGATATAACAGACTTCACTGTTGTCTTATTTTAAGAAATTGCCACAACCACCCCAACCTTCAGCAACCAGCACCCTGCTCAGTTGCAGCCACCGACATCAAGGCAAGACCCTCCATCAGCAAAAGACTTGAAGGATTAGATAATCATAAGCATTTCGAAGCAATAAAGTATGTTTTAATTAAGGTATGTACATTTTTAGACATATGTTATTTGCACACTTAATAGAATATAGCATACAGGAAGCATAACTCTTACGTGCACTGAAAAGCCAAAAAAATTCACGTAACTTGCTATTTGCTTCGTCGCAGTGGTCTGGAACCAAACCCACACTATCTCTGAGGTATGTCTGTATATTGTTTGAATTTAACATGTATTTTATTGCAGTTTTTTTTTCAAAATTCATAATCCACATAATCTAAACAATCTGTTAAGTACGTTATTTGATTAAAAAGGAATTTCTAAATTTATGGACCCAAATAAATACTCCTGTCTTCAAATTCTTTAACCATTTAATCATTCAGCCAACATCTGAGAACCTACTCTGTGCCTACTCTCTGCTAAACTCTGGCAGACAAAATCTATATAAAATGAGGCAAAGATATAAATTGTAACCAAAATTTAAAAGAAACAAAAACCATTTATCAGGTGTTGGGCAGGTGGGAGGAGGGAGTAGGGATGGGTGTACATTTACATAATGAGTGTGATGCGCACCATCTGGGGGATGGACACGCTTGAAGCGCTGACTCGAGGGGGGAGGGGAGGCAAGGGCAATATATGTAACCTTAACAACATTTATACCCCCAAAATATGAAATAAAAATAAATAAAACATAAAATGTGGCCCTTGTTCTTGAGGAACGTATTTTGCCAGGTGTGTATGTATATAAGAGTAGATTTCAAAGTCAATGTAATACATATCAGACAAGTAATACAGATGTCAAGTGCTATATAATTTTTTAAAAAGGGAGATATCATTACGGGCCAAATTAGCTAGAGAGAAAATTTCTGCCATCTCCAAGTTAACTGAGGGGTTGCATGAGCAGAAAAATGAGACCGGAGTGGGGGAAGGTTTGTGGAATGACCAAAGGGACTTTAATCCCAGTCCAGGATGGTTGGTAATCACTGTGTCCCAGGTATAACACCACATTTGAAAAGTAAGGCTTGTTTTTACTTTTCCTACTTAGCTAAATAAAAGAAATTGGGAAATTTTCTTCACTATAGGAGGCCCCAGCTTTTAGGGGATGTTGCTACTAGAAGGTTCCTGGAAAAAGCCCCTAAGTGCAGTGGGCAGTCAAGGTCATTATAAGCAGCCACTTCAGATCCCACCCTTGTATCCTTTGGATCCAGCCCCGAATGAACTTCCAGAAAAGGCAGGGGGAGTGGGATTGGGAGGGCACCGACAACAGAAGGATGAAGTGTGGGGGTGGGGGCCAAAATCCACATCAAAGCCCTAGCCCGCAGTATCTCAGAATGCGACTGTGTCTGGAGACAGGGCCTTTAAAAGAGGTGATTCCATTAGGGTGGACCCTAGCTCAGTCAGACTGGTGTCCTTATAAGAAAAGGAAATTTAGACTCACAAAGGCTGCACACACAGAACAAGACCACGTGGGGACACAGTGAGAAGGCAGCCATCCACACACCAAGGAAAGAGGCCTCAGGAGAAACCAAACCCGCCAACGCTTTGATCCAGGGCTATGAGAAAATACATTTCTGTTGTTTAAGCCGCCCAGCCTATGGCATTTTATTTGATGGCAGCCCAAGCAAATGAATGTACCCACCAACGATTCCAACACCACCTTCGTAATCAGGAGGGACTCGATCGTGGAAGGTCTCCGACTTATTGAAAGAGAACAGCCCTCTACCAAGCCAAGAGCTGGCTTTTCCAGAGTTGAAGTGATAGTGGAAGAGTCTCAGGGGAGGGAAATGGAGGATCTGGCCTTGGACAAGCCAATGCTGGGCTGGGAATAAGCCCGGGCGGCTCTGCGGATCAGCGCCAAGGAGGGTCGGTGCAGTTCTGTTGCCCTAACTCATGCATGAGCAGGGAGTGGGGCCCCTGCTACTCCTGGACGCTGAGATCATGGGCAGGGGCATTCTTGGCAGTGAGAGGTGCCAGGGTCTTACACGCCCCTTGAGGAGGGGTGCACTCACAGCCAGGTTGGGTCTGACCCTCCCCACAGCCAACAAATTGGGCTCTGTGAGTAGATGCGCCCCTACCCACGCACTGTGGAGAGACTGGGCTCGGCACAGGCAGGAGCTCTGGCAGAGGTCAGGCTCACTCCATGAGAAACAGCTGGTGATGGAGGAGGACTCCCTCCCTGTGCATCATCTCCAGAGTCGGCACTCAAGAGCGTGAGGCATGCCCGGCCACTTGCGGGCTGGGCTACACAACAGACAGGTCATCCAGTCTCTCAGCACCTTGGTTTCCTCACCATAAGAAGGGGTGAGGATACCAATTTCATAGGGTTTTAGTGAAAAGTAAGTGTGATACAGACATGCTTTAAACCATTAAGGAGCTCCATAAATGCTAGCTGTCTCGGCAATTATTAAATCTACTTGCCATATCTCCTTCTGCTTATCTAAGTTCTGTCCTCACTTACTGGCAGGCTGACTTGCAATGTGGACATGCATTTTGTAGTCACAATTAGACTTGGGCAACAGAGAGAGCGCCATGTGTTCAATTTTTTCTGTCACCCCTTTACATACATTAAAGAACTATGGATACAGTAAGCACTTACCAAGCACCTACTTGGCTAATGCAGGTTCTAAGTTTAGAAATGGCTCCATGTCTTTCTTTCAACCCTTACTGCATTATTTTAACACTCCTAACTCTTCTCCTGGCCTATAGTATTCCTTCACTTCCCCGCCATGAGTCACTTCACAACCCGGGCCATCCTGCACATTGCTGCCAAAATATCTTTCCAGAACACTATTTTTAAAACATTCTACCTCTTACCCAAAAACTTCTATACCTACTGATTGTCCATAAGGCAAAGCTCTAAGTCCTTAGCTTGGCATTCAAGGCCTCACGTAACATAGCCCCAGCCTGCACATATTTGTCACTACTTTATGATGTGAATCTTCCACTCTGTTCAATGTGACCTCTTCGTTAATACTGCACAGTAAATATTTGCTGAACAAGTAGATGGCCACTTGACTAGCATCAAATAAATGAACATTCCATGTGTAACTCCACCACCTTGTTTACATCCATGCTTTTATTCCCTCCTGGAGTCCGTCTCCAACTTGGGGTCACTGATGACACATCTGGACGATGACACAGACGGTGCCGTTCAGAGCTGTGTAAGTATGAACCACACACCGCATAAGGAGGCCCTCCCATTCTTGCTTTTCCTTACTTAATCCTCCCAATCCCCCAAGGCCAGCTCAAGCCCCATCTCCCATGTGAGGGAGCCTTTCCTGACTCCACGGGGCCCTGGAGTCTCTCTTCTCTGAATTCCTTAGGATACATATTGACTATGTCACACTTCTGCTTTCTAGCACCTTCCATCTTGTATTATTTGAACTTTCACATAAGTCCACCAGATAAGTCCCTTAAGGGAACTCTCCAAGTCTTCTATCTCTTTGGACTTCCAGTACCAACCACAAAGCTGTGAAGGTGGCACAATCCATTTGGGAAAGAAACACCTCCTGACAGGAAGTCGGGAGCAGCTCTCTCTCAGGGTTTTATAAGCAGCCAAGCGCTGAACACTCCTAAGCATGCTTTGATCTGCATTATCTTTAACCCACCTGTCAACTCCACCTCTGAGTCTCACCTTAAGATGAATGAACCTGGAGAAAAACAAGAAATGAATTCAATCGCACATGTCTGCGTGTCTCGGCATGTGGACGAGGGTGTCAGCGTGGTGAAATGACATTATCCAGGTGAGTTTATCTGCATATCCATAATAGCAGTCAGGATGTCCTCCCCTTCACAGAAAGGATGATGGCACCGCTGACTCAACACATGAGGATGCTTTCCCAGTCGTGAGGCTGGCTTATGCCTATCCGCCCCCCTCCTCCTGCCAGGCTCACCTGTAGGGTTAATGCAGGCTGGCGCTATGCAGCTAGCTTGGGCCAGTGGCCCTGAAACTAATCAGTGGCACACAACATAGAAAAAACGATCTGGACCACGTACTAATAAAACGCATGACATAAGCTTTGTTCATATCTAATTTTCATGGCCTTAAAAACCATTGACATGCTACAATAACCTGGAAATATATATATATATTCTTTTCACCACAAGCCTGTCCTCTGAACTCTAGAGTCATAGATCCAGCTGCCTGCTAAAGATCCCACATGAGTGTCCAGTAGCCACCCCAAATTTACCACGTCTAAACCCGAGCCCCCATGCACCCCTCATAAACCTTCTCCTCTCACCATTCCCCAGCTTCACCATCCTACCAGTCGCTCAGGCCATGAACCTTCAAATCCCCCTGACCCCCACCCCCTTTGTCTCTCATACCCCACTGCTGGTCCATCAATAAAGCTATCAAGCCTTTCCTTCAAAACCTATCCAGAATTTTCCTGCTTTTTACCACCCATACGGCTACCACCTGGTCCAAGCCACGATCATCTCTCACTTAGATTCCTGCAATCACCTCTTATCTCCGCACTTGCATCTTTGCCCTCTCTCACTCTGTTCCTGACATAGCAGCTAGGATGACCCTATTCAAATCTAAGCTGAACCACGGCATTGCCATTTCAAAGCTTGCCCAAGGCTCCCTATCTCACCCCATGCAAAAGTCAGTCTCATCCTAACCTACAGGTCCCTGCCTGGCCTGGCTCCCTCTGTTGATAAGCCCCATTCAAACTGTCCCCCTGGTTTTCTCTTGCCCTTCCCCAGGGCCCTCACACTTGCTGTTCCCTCTCAAAATGCTTGTCCCCCAGATATCCAGATGGCTTAATCTCTAGCTTTCTTCAGGTCTTTATTCAAAAGTCAGCTGAGACCTTTCGTAAGTACCCTGCATAAAATTGCACCATCAGGCCATCCTATCAAAACTGATGATATCCCTTGGATTATATAACCATTTAATATGCTATGCATATTACTTATATATTTTGCTTTTTACATTGTTTACAATGAAAGTTCCATGAGGGCAGGAATTTAGATTGTTTTGTTCCCTGATATATCCCTAGTACCTAGTACATAATAGATGCTCAATAAAAGTTGGTTACATGAAAGAATCCTCATTTAATAAACTGAAAGCCATTTATTTAACCTGTTATCATATATCTATGAATCAAAAAAGTCATAATCCTTGAAGTACTTTAGGGCCAGATTAACTAGATACTCTGAAGACTGTCTTAAAGAGTAACCTTAAAGGAATTTTTGCTGGCAGTAGTTACATATTTGGTGCTCATTCAACAAATACTTAGTGAGCACCTACCCTGTACTAGGCATTGAATTAGGTGCTGGGAATACAACAATGATCAAAGCAAATATAGTCTTTGACCTTTGAAATTCACAGGCTAGCAGAATCAGACTTCAACTTCTTCCCTAAGTAATAAAACATCCCTGGATCTCAATTGTGGTTTCCATAAAATATGGATAAGAATATTTCATACTGGTATCAGAAATAGGTTCCTATACAAGGACGAGGGACTCAACCAGATGATTTCTTGAAGTCCCTTCTGCCACTCTGAATTTTATCTGCCATGCCCACCCTCATCCCTTCTCTGGTGTCTTGTTACTCTTCTCAGAATACTTCTCCCCGGTTCATCTAGCGCCCTTGTCTCACGTCTCCACGTAAATACAGACACGCAGCCAATTCATAGCTGGATCATCTGTAGCATTCAAAACACAGCTGTAGGTGAATTTAATATCATGCAGGGACTCATTGTCTACAGTTTTGGGCCTCTGGAGTGAGGCAGAGGGGGTAAGCTATATCAAGTTTGGAGTTTAAATAAAAAAAAAAAAGGAACTACCATGCAAATCCAAAAAGCTTTTCTTCCCACACTGAAAATAAACTCCCTCAGCTCTGGGGCTCACCCAGCTAAATGTGGACAAAGCAGCAGTCACCCAGATGACATGAAAAGCCCTAATGGCACATCCAACAGAGTCATTGTGCTAATACCACATCACTCTGTCACTGTCACAACGTTGTGCCCCTTAAAATACCCGGAGTCATTTGGGCTCTTTTGTAACGGAGAGGTGTGGGAGGCAATCTTTCCTCGGGAGAACATTGAAAAGGAGGGGCCGTCGGGAATGCTGGCAGAGAACGTGCTATATACTTAAGTTTGCGGCACCTCTCGCTGCTATAATTGTGAGTGATGGAGGTGGGAGAGGAGAAAAGCAGAAGTCCTTGATAGGGAGACTGGCATGAAGCAGCTAAACACGAAGACTGGCTAAATTATAGGCAGAGGGGGCAAGTAACAGAGAAAAAAGGCCCCCAGGGGAGTTGCACCAGTTCCCTTGTAGCAGGACAAATTCAGATCCCTGACAATCTCTGTCCCATCTCCTGCTCTTGACAATGACCTGGATGCTTGTTCACCCATACATTTAATATTTTCTGGTGGAACGCTTAGGATGCGCCAGGTACTATTCCAGGTACAACCAACTATGATGAACAGACACTAAAGACTCCAATTAAAAGAAAAAAAAACTCCTCATAAGAAATACATAATACTTTAGATACAAAGACGCACAGAAAGATTAAAACAGAGAAGCATATTAAGCCCCCAAATTTGAAAGGAAATAAAGAAATAAGAACAGAAATAAAAACAAAAATAAACTTATATCCAGAAAATTAACAAAGCCAAAAATTGGAGAAGGCTCATAAAGTTGATAAACTTCTAGCAAAACTAATAAATATAAATACATAAATAAGAAGAGAAAAAGCAGAGACTATATCAGAAATGAAAAAAGGATATAGGACATCATTACAGATCCTATGGATGTTTTAAAAAAGAATATATTATGAAGAACTTTATGCAACTAAATTTGAAAATGAAGATGCAATAGATAAATTACTTTAAAAATATAATTTATAGCAATTCACAGAAATAGGAAAGCTGAATAGTCTTATATCAAAGACATTAAATCAGTAATTTAAAGATGACATAAAATGATACAAAAGGAAATGACCCTTATTAATAAATTCTTTTTCTGCATTGATTCCATGATTTTTCTCCTTTATTTTTCAATATGATGATTAACACTGACTGATTCTTCACTGTGTTAAACAAATTAAAACTTAGTAGAAACCACAAAGAAAAACAAAACAAATAAATCAAAGCCCAGATGGCTCCATGGGGGAATTCTAAGGAAGAAAATACTTCAATTTTACAAAATCTTCCAAAGAGTAGAAAAAAAGAGAAACCTAATATTAACATCAAAACTTGACAAGAGCACTGTAAGAAATGAAACAAAGGCCAATTATGAACACAGATAATGTAATCTCAAACAATTAAGCCCAGTGATATAGAAGCTGGTGTTAGTCCAAGGTTTAACACTGGAAAATCAATGTAATTCACTATATTAAGAGGAGACAAATCATGTCATTAATGCAATAGATGCAGAAAAAGAATTTAGTAAAGTTTGGCCCCATTAATAATTTTTAAAAAACTCTTTAGCAAATTAGTAATAGACGGAAACTTTCTTAGTCTTAAAAAGGGTGTCTATGAAAATTCTACCACAAATGTCACACTTAATGAGGAAATAGTGAAAGCTTTTCCATTGAAGACTGTGAATGAGATAAGGATTCCATTATTGTCACTTCTATTTAATTTGTACTTGAGGTCCTAGCCACTATAATAAGACAAGAAATAAAAATAAAATGTGTAAAGATTGGAAAGGAAAAATCAAACAACTATTTTGCATAATAAAGAATCAAAAAGGATCTTCAGATATATTAAAATTATAAGTGAATTTATTAAGATAGCTGAATATAACCTCAATATAAAAAAATTGTATGTTTATATACTCAACAAAAAATTAGAAAATCTAACTTAAAAATAAGGCCAATTACAATGGCATCAAAAGGAAGGTTTTTTTTTTAACTACAGTCCTTTTAAAGCATGAAAAAGGTTTTTAAATAAAAGATACATCAGACCTCTACAAAGAATACTACAAAATATTAATGAAAACTTTAAAGTGATATAACAAACAGAAGAATATACTATGTTCATAATTAAGAAAACTCAATACTGTAAAGATGACAAGTCTCCCTTGTAATCTAAAGATTTAATGCAGTCCCAATCAAAACCCCAGCAAGTTTTTTTAGTGAAAATTGACAGGTTACTTATAAAATATATACAACTGACCCTTAAACAACATAGGTTTGAACTGTGTGGTTCCACTTACACATGGGATTTTTTCAATCAATATATTGGAAACTTTTTTGGAGATGTGTGACAATATGAAAAAATTCATAGATGAACCAAATAGCCTAGAAAGATTTTTAAAATTAAGAAAAATTTAGGTATGTCATAAATGAATAAAAAATATATAGTTACTAGTCTATCATTTACTACCATGAAATATACACAAATTATAAAAAGTTAAAAGTTATCAAATTTTAAAACAGACCATAAGTGGCAATATTTGCAGTTGAGAGAAATGTAAAGAAAGGTACAGATATGGTATTAAATCATAACTGCATAGAATTCCCCATAGTACATACTGTGCTACTGTAATCATTTCGTAGCCACTTCCTGTTGTTACTGTGGTAAGCTCAACTGTTCCAAGTATTCACTTCAATCACTGTGCGATACTAATCATCTCTGTGAGGAGTTTGTCTAGTAAATTGTATATCATAGTTAAAAGCAATCTCTTCTGGTTCTCGTGTATTTTTCATTGTTTAGTGCAATGCCATAAACCTTGAATAATATCAGGGGACCCATTTGAAGTGCCATGTGTTGGAAATACTTCCAAGAAGCAAAGTCATGACATTACATGGAAAAAGTTGAATTACTTGATATGTACCATAGATTGAAGTCTGCAGCTGAGGTGGCCTGCCATTTCAAGATAAAGCAAGCCAGGGTAAAAATTATTGTAAAAAAGGAAATTTGCAAAACCTTTGCTATAGCTATACCACCAGGTGCAAAACTCTCATACTTTTTGTGAAGTACATTTTCATCTCAGATTGAAAATGCAGCTTTTATGTGAGTTCAGGAGTGCTATTAATCTAAGAAAGGCATAACTACAGACTCTAATATGATTCAAAAAAGTAAAGTCAATATATGACAACTTAAAGCAAAAAGAGGTGAAGGATCTAAAACTGAAGCATTTAATGCTAGCAAAGGATAGTTTGATAATATTAGGATCAGGTTTGGCTTTAAAAATGTTGAGATAGCAGGAGAAGCAGCTTCTGCATCAGATGCCATTCCCAGATAGAATTAAGACGCCATTAAGAACATCATTGAGGAGCCAGGCATGGTGGTTCATGCCTATAATCCCAGCACTTTGGGAGACCAAGGTGGAAGGATCACTTGAGGCCAGGACTTCAAGACCAACCTGGCTAACATAGCAAGACTCAGCCTCTAATTTTTTTTTTTTTTTAAATTAGCTGGGTGTTGTGGCACACCTGTAATCCTAACAACTTCAGAGGCTGAGGCAGGAGGTTCCCTTGAGCCTAGGAGTTCCAGGGTGCATTAAGGTATGATCATGCCACTGTATTCCTGCCTGGGAAACAAAACAAGATCCTATTTCTAAGGGGGGAGAGAGGTAGGAAAAGTAAAAACAAGAAAATCATTGGAGAGAAAGGATATCTGCCTAAACAAGTATTTAACGCAGATAAAAGTACCTATTCTGGAAAAAAAATGCCACAAAGGACATTTATTTGTAAGGAAGAGAAGCAAGCACCAGGATTTAAGACAGGAAGCGATGGGCTAACTCTAATGTTTTGTGCAGATACAGTCCAGTTTATGATCAGAACTGTGCTTATCAATAAAGCTGCTAACTCCTGAGCCTTGAAGGGAAAAGATAAACACCAGCTGCCAATCTTTTGGTTGTACAAGAAGGTCTGGACAACAATAACTCTTGTTCTGGATTGGTTCCATCACTGTTTTGTCCTGAAGTCAGGAAGTACCTTGCCAAAAAGGGACTGCTTTGTCAAGTTTATTTCATATTGGACAATGCCCCTGGCCACCCAGAAGCCCACGAGTTCAACACTGAAGGCATTGAAGTATTCTACTTGCCCCAAACACGATGTCTCTAATTCAGCCTCTAGATCAGGGGGTCACAAGGACCTTTATTTAAGGCTCATACACACAGTACTCCATACAGAGGAATGTCAATGCTATGGAAGAGAACCACCCTGGCATAGAGAACATCATGAAAGTCTGGAAGGATTACAATTACATTGAAGATGCCATTGTTGTTATAGTAAAAGCCACAAAACCATCAAGCCCTAACAACAAATTCCTGCTGGGGAAAACTGTGTCCAGATGATGTGCATGATGTCACAGGACTTACTAAAGAGCCAATCAAGAAAAGAGATTGTGGATGTGGCCAAAAGGTACAAGAGGAAGAGTTTCAAGATATGGAAAAATTCGAGAGCTAACAGACACCACAACAGAGGAACTGACTTGATAGAGGTGAGTGCTTCTGAGCCAATGCCAGACGATGAGGAAGGTGCAGAGCAGCAGGGCCAGAAAACGAACTGACATCACACAATATGGCAGAAAAGATCGGATTAGTCAAGACTGCTTTTGACTTCTTCTACCATATGGACCCTTCTCTGATACAGGCACTGAAACTCAAGCAAATGGTGGAAGAAGGATTGGTACTGTATAAAAACATTTTTAGAAACATGATAAAGCAAAAAAAGTCAGAAATTATGATGCATTTCCATTGGTCTTCACTGAGCATGCCTGCCTCCCCTTCAACCTCCTCCACTCCGGAGACAGCAGGACCAACCCCTCCTCTTCCTCAGCCTACTCAACATTAAGACAAGGACGATGAGGTCCATTATGATGATCCACTCCCACTTAATGAGTAGTAAATACATTTTCTCTTCCTTATCAGTCTCTTAATTACAGTTTCTTTTCTCTAGCTTATTTTATTGTAAGCATACGGTATACAATACATATAACATACAAAATATGTGTTAGTCAACTGTTTATATTATTGGTAAGTCTTCAGGTCAACAGCAGACTATAAGTTAAGTTTGGGGAGAGTCAAAAGTTATGTGCAGATTTGACTGCAGGGGAGTCAGCACCCCAATCCCTGTGTTGTTCAAGGGTCAACAGTAAATGTAAATGCTGTGAGTAAAAAGAAAAAGAAAAATATCCATGACAAATTTGAAAATGCAGAAAAGATTTGGAATAATATATCACCATATATTAAATTTATTATAAAGCTATAATTATTTTTTTAAAAAATGTATTTGGTGCAAGGAGAGGCAAAGAGATATAATGGAACAAAATAGAGAACCCAGAAACAAACTCATATACATATAGCCAAGTGGATTTATGATAAAGGTGACATAGAATAATAGAGAAAAGTTAGACTTGTCAATAAATAGTGCTAGGTTAACTGGATGTCCTCCATATGGGGAAAAAATGAATCTTAACTCCTAGTTACACCATAAAAATTAATTCCAGCTGAACTTAGAAACCAAACGTGAAAAACCAATAAAACTTTTAGAAAATCAAGCAGAAGAATGTCTTCATGACCTTGGAGTAGGCAAAGGTATGCAGTCACCCGATAGTTACATATATACCCCAAAAGTGAAGGCACTGTAGGTTATATCAATCGCAGCTTTGTAGAAGAGCAGATCTCTCTGTGCATGAGTCTATGCACACGCCATGGAAGTGTCCAACTGCCTTCTACTAAAGATGACTCAGAGGGCTGGGTGGCATCAAATTGGAAAAGGGACAGTACAAGCATTCTCCTAGGGGGACCCCAGTGAGATGCTACCCTGTGTGAACTCCACATACTCCAGAGCCTGGCCCCGCGAGCACGGGTTGCTCACAAACCTGATTCATCAGCCCTGACAGCTGAATTTTTTCTCAGGTCAGACTCACCATGCCCGAGTGTTCCGATGACAAATCAAACAATGCAGAGACCAGGCCCCACACGAGCTCAGGTTAACCCATCACCCTCCCACAGGCAAGTCACCTGGGAAGTCACTCTACAATTGGAAGACTGCTCAGAGCAAGGAGAGCGAGTCCCAGGACTGGATCAGTGGCATGAGGCTGCCATAGCACAGTCAGAGAGAGCTGAAGGGCCAGCCCTGGGGCAGAACACCTTCCTACAGATCCTGGGATGGGAACGACCTACACTGTCCTCTGACACTCTTCCCCTTGTTCCCACAGGTGACCAGACCCCCTGAGGGCCAGGCTTTGTTTGGGTGTTAATTTCCTAACAGTGTCCTGCTTTCTCCTGGGAGAGAAAGACTCCAGGAGGTGACTAGGCAGTCTCTGCCCTTAGCTTTGTGCACTGGCCTTCAGAGAAACATCTTTCATTTTTATGTTTTTAAAGGACATCTCACGTTGCTTCCTGTATGCAACAGGGAAAAGTTTATCCTCAGCTACAATTTCACCAAGGTTGATCAGACAGACTTGGTTGCATACTAGAAAGACCAGATAGGAGTGGCCCTCACTTAAGAACTGTAACATAAGCCAGCTGCCCATCGAGAAAGATGCTAACCACAGGGTCTTTCAATGTTGTGGTTTGTAACACACTAGAATAACTATGCCTGTAAGCATAACCCTGCTGGTTCTTCCCAGCCACAGTGCAGGGATAGGGTCAGGGCTGAGCTCTCATTTCTATAGGGGCAAGCAGCCCCTGTCCCTACTGAATCTACAAATCAGCAAGCGTGATGGGGTCTCTGGGGGTGGACCCACATCATGCTTGAGCTCACCTGTGTGACCTCAGGTCTGGCATCTCCTTGAAGAAAAAAGGCAGTTGTCTTGCTGAATAGCCCAGGTATACCCCAAACACCTCACCATCTGCCTGATGTCCCACATTCTTTTGATAATTGACAAGGTCTTCCATTCTCTGATTAGAGGTAAGTCCTTAGAATGAACTGCTTCCAAGAAAAAACAGACTTAAAAATCAAGCACAGGTGTAAGTAACTGAAATTAGAATCTTTCCTTAGAGCAGTGCCCACAACGGGGCATGATATACAGTCAGCACCCAATAAATGTCAGCTGATGGAATGAGTGAGTGAATACGTGGGGAAGAGCATTTTCTAGGGGCAGAAGTGTGTTGGTGCTGGTGGGTAGTTTTATAGAAGGTTCTATTGGAAAGGACAGAAAGGCTGGCAGCTAGAAGACATACCATGTCACTATCTCATGGTTTTTCCATGGCCTGGCTCAGACTCTCAGGGTTTTGGAGGTGGATTAGCACCTGAAGTGTGTGCTGTAGAGACAACTACATGGCAAGAGGCAGGTCTTACAGAACTGGCTAGAGGTTAACAGCATGGACTAAGGACTGACCCTGGCGAGTTATTCATTTAAGTCTCAGTTTCCTCATCTAAAAAAATGGTAGTGATGTTACATTGCAAAGTTGGAAATAAATAATGGATTTAAAGCCCTCAACACAGTGCTAGCATACAGTAAAAGTTCAATAAAAATAGCCACTTTATAGTAAAGCTAAATGCTGTCACGCATGGGGCTGGGCTGGCCATGGAATGATGTTCCGGAACTCGCCAAAATGTGAACAGGAGGTTCTTGTGATACATGGGTGAGTACGTGTATTTGCGAATAAGACCTTAGATTATCAAGCTCCTAAGGCCCAATTTCAAATTGTTCAGTGAATTTAAGCATAACAATGTTTAGATCAGAACTTTTTGCTCTACTATAAAGAATGACTAGGAATATTCGGCATGTCGGACTTGAAAACTAAAGATATGCGATATTGTACTCTGAGGTTGGCTGTCTTTTATAGACCAGGAAAGGCAGAAAGTGCTACAGAAAAAGACACAGCAGCTGGTATCTCCCAGCAACTCATATGCGTTCTGTAGATCCCCCAACTACCCAAAGACACACCTGGGAGGGGTCTTCTCGACCCGAGTATGCGTAGGTTACTGGTCTGCTATTGGGATGCGGCGAGGGGAACGGCTGGAAAATGACCTCACTGGTACTTACGTGCAGGGACTGCAAGAGGCTACCTTCAGGAAGCGTGCCCAGCCAACAGACCACTCTGTAGGACTGAAGACAGAGGCTTGCACCCCTTCTTTTGCACAGCACAGGGAGCAAAGGGTCATGGCCTTTATAGTAAGGGGTCAGGAAGGTGCTTTCTACACACCAAACTGACAGGCCCTTCCCAGCCACACTTCCGCATCATATGACACTCGTGCTGGTGTCTTGGGCCCATGGCGCTGGTAACAGGCACCTGGGAGGCGGTGGCAGTGAGGGTGGGGACTTGCTCTGTCCTAGCAATTCGTCTCTGACTCCATCAAGTCAGGAGTTCCTGCCCAGGAACATGTCCAGATGGAACAATCCCTTGACAATCCTGCTTTTGCCCACTTGAGTGTGAGATCCAGCTGTCCCGCTGACCAGCTGTGTCACCTTAAGTAACTCACTCTCAGCCTCCGTTTTGTCTGAGGCCAAGTGTAGATGACAGCAGAGTTCTAGCTCCCAAAACTGTTGTGAGAATTAAATGAAATAATGCATAAAGGGGCTAAACACAGGGCTTCATGACATAATGAATAAATTATTATAGTTTGCATTGGTTTGTTGGCAATTTTTGTGCAACTTGCACCCAAGCACACATGCATGCGGGGCCCCCACAAACTCCTCGCCCTGTTTGCCAGCTCCTTCCGCTGCATGGAAGGAAACCACATGCCTGTTCACACGTCATTCTGTTCTCTTCTGCGTGCTCTGCCACATTCAGGGCCATTTTTTCTAACCCTTCCCCACCATAGCTGGCTGTTTTTTCTGTTTAACACCCCCCCTCAAAATGCATCATTCCCAAATATCTCCCCTTCATTCTTGTACTACTGTCCAAAACAAAGCAAACACGAACCTCTCTCAAAGCAAGGGGTTTGAAAGGAAGGGGGGTGGCGGGCAGCCAGCCAGGAAGAAAGCAGGCTCCACTGCCATTCTTGGTCATAGCACCCTCTCTCCTGGGGTGACCTTTTATTTTTCTGCCTGTCTTATTTCAGGACTAAGCCCAGGGGGGGGATCATCAGTATGTCACTTTGTTGCCACAGGGCCCTGACGCACCTTTTGTGCTTAGCAGATGTTAAATAAGAATTGGCCCACAACAAAGGGACCGACAAAGGCATTCACTCAGGTGCTCAGGGAAAAGCCTCCCATTTCTTCTTCCTAAGCTGAGTATCTTCTGTGGACGCTGGGGCCCAGCCCTGGGTGTGGCCATCTCCTCTGTCTCTAGAGCCCTCTGCCTGGTCCAGGCTGTGGCAGAAGGGTCAGGAGACAGAAATGTCCCCGCCTGGCCGGCTCAGAAACCCCAGCCCATCATTTCTGAGTTGCGGGAATAATACCCAGTCGATAATCAGGAACATGGAAGAAGCCTGCAGGAAGAGGAAAGGAGGCAGCACAAGCAATGACAGAGAGGCCCCAAGGACGAGGACAGGATGGCTAAGCACTGGTCACAAAGACCCAGCGTGTGACTAGAACAGAGGGAAAGGAGGTGACAGTGTCACACACAGGGATCCCGCCCACAAAGGCCAGGTTTCGGGCCTCTCCGTGCCCCGGGAGTCCTGCTGACCGACAGACCCTGCACCCGAGTCTCATCCAGGCCCAGCAGTCCTGGTGCTCGGCGGCACGGTCCACTCTCACTGGGGTCACTCCAGTCCAGGCTGTCCCTACCCTCACAGCCGGCCCGTTCCAGTCACTCCCTGCTTCCCTCTGCTCACCCACCTCTGCCAGAAACATCTCTCCAGTGTTCCTAACGGGCTTCCTCTGCTCAAACACCGGCTGCTGCTCCCCTCGTCTGCAGAAAACCCAACCTTCCAGCCTGACAATCGGTAGTCATCATGGTTCGATGGCTGCTACCTTTATAAGTCCTATCTCCCGCAGGTTTCCTCAACTGCCCCATAAATATTTCCTGGCCTTTCAGCCTGTTCTCACACCATTATCCTCACCTGGATCTCCTCACCGCTCCTGGCTCCTTCCTCTCATCCCAAATCACACCCACCTGCCTGCCCCTCCCCCGCCTTTCTCGGCCCTTCTCCTGCCCTGAGAGGGGAGGCATTACCGGGGCCCCACCTGGCTCCCCGGAGGCTGCCTGAGAGGCCACCTTCCCAGCCTCACCGCAGGTCCCCACCGCCCCGGGAAACTTTCTTCCCACTGTCGCTACAGTGACTGCTCACTCTCGTCACTCCCCAGCAGCCTTACTTAATGCCACCGCTCTTAGGGAATTTTATGGCTTTCAAAGTATTTGACATAAATGAACTCATCTTCCCCTCACAACAACCCTGAAAGATAGACAAGGTATTATTACCATTAATGATCTCATTCGCATTTTGCAGAGAGATGAAGCTCCTACAGAATAAGATCCATGGCCAAGAACATGCAGCTAATTAGGCTGTCGTAGCTCAGGCAGTTCGTGCCATGGGGCATGCTGGGATCCCGGGGTGCAGGCCAGCGGGGAAGGGGAGAAGACGCCCCGGCAAGACAGGGGCTGGACGGTGTGTGCATGTATATATAGGATTCAAGAAAGCAAAACCCTATGGATGTGACAACACGATTTAAGACACGATCCTCAAGAAGCAATCACCTCGAGTTGGCAGAAGTGCATAAATACGTAGCTAACAATTATAACACAAAACAGGGTCGGGTGCAGTGGCTCACGCCTGTGATCCTAGCACTCTGGGAGGCCGAGGCAGGAGTGATCGCTTGAGTTCAGGGATTCGAGAGCAGCTCTGAGCAATAGTGAGACCCTATCTCTACTAAAAATAGAAAAATTAGCCTGATGTAGTAGCATGTGCCTATAGCTACTGGGGAGGCTCAAGGAGGATCACTGAAGCCCAGGAGTTTGAGGCTGCAGTGATCTTTGATGACACCACTGCGTTGCACTCTAGCCTGGTGACAGAGCAAGACCCTCTCCCCACAAAACAAACAAAAAACAACAAGAATAGAACTAGTTGGGGGGGGCTTAAGGAAAAGAATTCTTTATTATCTTTATTATCTCTTTTGAACATCCAGCCTGGACCCTGTCCTTGAATCAAAGCCCCAGGCAAATAGGCATTCAAGATAGATTCATTCATTTGTTCAGCCCCTAGAGTGGGCCAGGCCTGGTGCTGCATCCTGGCTACACCGCAGTGAGCAGGACTGACCTGGCCCAGCTCTCGCAGAGCTTATGCTTAGCAGGAGGAATGGCATTAAACATTACACAAATAACTGGAATATTACAACAGTGGTAAATACTCCAAAGAAAAATTGAGAGAGTCATGAGTGTGATTTCTAGGGACAGCTGACTTTGTTTAGGGTCAACGCTCAGGGCAGATCTCCCTGAGGACATATTCTTTAAAAGGAGATCTAAATGATGAGTAAGAGAGAGCCAGCAAGGGAGGGGCGCTGCTGAGGGAGGAAATTTTCATGCACACAGAACGGCACAGCCACGGTTCTGAGGCGATGGAGTTGGCGTGGGTACAAGAGGAACAGCGAGGGCCAGCAAGACTGGACAGGCTGGCAGAGGCCACTTGCTTTGTGGGTCACCTTAAGGATTTGGGTCTGTATTTCAAATGCAACAGGAACCCAGTAAAGTGTTTTACAAAAAGGGAAGTGACATGGGAGATTTGCATTGTTTAAAAACCATTCTGGCCTCACAGTAGAGAATGGATTGAACAGGGATAAAAAGAGAAAGCTGCAAAGACGGTCAAAAGACTGGCACGGTGATCAGGGGAAAGAAGATGATCTCCGGACCAGAGTAGAGACGATGGAGATGGAGAACTGGGAGCAGCCTGGATATATTTTGCAGATAGGATCCATAAGACCTGGTGTTTGATGGGAGACAGACACCAAGAGGGCGAAGGAGCAGGAGGAAAGAGGCGTAACACTGAGACTTGCGGCTTGTGCAACTCCATAGGCGGGGCGGGGAGGGGAGGGAGGGGGAGCTACTGTACTGAGATGGGCGGACCAGAAGGAGAAAAACCTGGGGACCACGGCTTCGCCTGAAGGCTTGCTAGTCCGAGGTACTTAGGAACAGTGCTAATTGCAGGGGATGAGACAGGAGTCTGGAACTCAGAAGAGAGCCCTGGGCTAGAAATGTAAAGACTTCCGCCAAGATCCCCTAGAAAGAGAGTGAGTGAGAAGAAATGAGGGCCCCAAAGGAGAAGCAGCAACCGAGAAGATGGAAGGAATCCGGACAACGGGACGGCACCAAAGGCACGAGCTTCGAAAAGGCGGGAAGGAAGGCAGAAACCGTGTTGAACGCCAGCAAGAGACAAAGCAGAATAGCTCAGTCCATACACTGAACAGAAGGGAACGTGGCTAGGTTTGAAATTCTCGAGTTGCGTAAAGTTTACAACCAGCACAGCAGGATAAATGCACGCGTTAAAATCTCCATCTGGACAAATACCTACCGGGTCAGGCCTGAGACCTCTTGTACAGTGAAAATCTCCCCAGGAAGATCTTCCCTAACTCAGCAACTCCCCATCCTCCAGGACAGCGGGGACAAGGAGCCCAGGCACTGTGTCCCAGGCTCTGGGCAGTGGCCGCACTGCCCTGAGGGCTGCGGGGAGGGGACAGGAATAGCTGCCTAGATAATAGGATCTGTGCTCACTCCCGGACTCCTAAGAGCACTGGGTGTTGATTAAATTTTCATACCACCATGGCAGATTATTCCCCCTTTCTGTTTTTTCCCCATGCTGCTTTTTCGGTTGTTATTATTCCTCTTTCAAAAACATAAATAAAAGAAAACACACTACAAAGGACACTTCTTTTCCTGCACGTGTTTTGGCTTGAGGTTTCAGTGCTGCCTTGGGCATCGCGCTGACTTAGAGGAGAAGCATCTGGAAAGCGGAGCACACAGGCAGGACTTCCCAGCCCCCACCTGCTTTCTCCCCTGTCCCCCTTCTTCTCCATCTCCCCCTTTCCACGCGGTTCCCTCGTGGTTCCCTCGCTGCCTGTTCAGGTAGCCTTTTGTCCACGTGACGCACCCTTGTCCCCTATCTCACACCCTTACTGCTTGTCCCAATTTCTTTCTCTCTGTTTCCTCCTCCATTGCCCCTGAGTTCAACACATGAGCATGCGGCATGCATGCACACACTCAGAATCACTTTCTGTTCTCACCCCGTCCTCCCGCGCTCCATCTCTGGACAGCTCCCCTTATTTCCATTCTCAGAGGAGAGCTAGCAGCTCCCGAGCCGGCTTTCTGAGGGAAGACAAATAATTGCCCATCACTTCCTCCACGCTCAGAATGACAAATGGGGCCTTTCTCACCTCTCCCATGCAGGGAGGGGCTGGGGTCACCGTCCTCCCCTTGTTCTACAAATTTGACTTAGAATGGGATACGAGATTCACTCTGCCCTCTGTTAAGAAGCTCCTTGCTAGGTTAGGCTGGGCGTCCCGGGGCTGAGTCCCCACCCTGTGGCCATCGGAGTGGCTCCGAGAGGCCTCCTCTCCTCCCTCGCCTCCTCCCTCCAGCTAAGGTAGAGGATCGGATCCAGCTGGAGGTTAAAGCAGGGCAAGGTGTGTAGTAAGCACAGTTCCACCTCAGTCCCACAGGCATCCTGACAGGTGACCCAATTTCATCTCCAGTGACAGCAGCTCCCTCTTATCAATAGAAAGTGGCATCAGAAGCCTCATTACATGCAGTGTGAGGCCTGGTGCTGGGCAAAGGGGACCTCCTGGGGCCACACCCAGCTACTCCATCTCCTCTACGTCCCATTTGCCAGTGTTGGCCCAAGAAAAGTGAAGTCACCTTGGCTCCCGGCCCCACGCAACTGCACGGCTGCCCCTTTCCATGAAAAACATCTCAAGCCTGCTGGGAAGACAGTGGGGAGTGAGATGTGTTGTGTTGAACTCAGATATCTAGAAGAGGGTAGTGGGTCTGAGGGTCCTAGGGCGGACAGGTGGGGAGGATTCCCCAAAGACCCACGGTCCAGCGATAGGTGGGACTCCAGTATGAGGCAAGACCAAGGCAGAACTACTCTCCAGCTACGGGCTCCAGGAGGTGATGGAACTCAGAGAGTGGACATCGAGGCACCATCCACGGGGGTCAACAAGGATCTTCCTTCCCAGTCAGGATGAGTCCAATAAACATAAGAAGCCTGCCCCCCCCCCTCTTAAAACCAGCGTTTCCAGAATGAGAATGGCTGGCTAGCCCAGTTAACCACAGGGGAGGGCAAAGTGCAGAGGGCGCTGGGTCAGGGGACAATCCCCGCGTGTCATTCCAGATAAGTGCTGCAGGTCTTCCACCAGCACCCCTCCACCCAAGCGGGGGTCCCCAGGCAGGCTGGGGCTAACCTGCCGGAGAGCAGTTCACATTGCCAGAGAGTTGGGGACCAGGAGACGGACAGGCAGAGGCAAGAACAGGAGATAGCAAGAATTGGCTCCTCAGTGAGCTACAGATTATTCCTGGGCAATCAAGAATTCCTCAGTGCAGAGGATCAAAGGTGTGAAATGCTTAATAGCATCTGACCTGTCTTCATGTGTCCCAAACCCTCCAGGACTTTCATCAAAAAGACAGCCCTACTTTAACATTCTCTCTTATGGAAAAAAAAAATGTGTCAAGAGCAAAGCCTCCCGCTAGGCATAGTGGGGTGGGGCTGGGGGCTTTTCTCTCTTGGAAATACTAATTACAGTGTTCACACGTGCATGCTTCATAAGTCAGTTTTCACACACAGCTACTCCCCACAATCTCACAAATCAAAATGTAACACATATGCATATTAAACATAAGCATATTTTTTAAATGGTTATAACAACACTTATTTGGAGGCAGTCATAGCATAATCATGAAGAGCACAGACTCTAGAGACAGACTGCTTTGGTTTCCTCAACTGTAAAACGAGGATATAATCTTCCCATCTCAAAGGGCTGTTGGGAAAATTAAGTAGATTTATATCTGTACAGTCCCTAGGACAGCACTTGCCATATAACCAGTGCCCTGTAAGTGTCTGCTGTTACTCCCCACCCTTGTCCACACTAAATATCCCCAAGGACATACGCAAGATGCTTCCTGATTCTTACGGCCGTTGGTTTTTCTCTCCTGGCTTTAAGGTTCACTAGCCTCTGATCCATCCATGGATGCAACCTCTACCCAGAGGTGTTCCAGACTTGCTGCGGCACCAGCCCTGAGCCTGATGAAGGCCTCGTGAGGCCTGCTCTCCTCTCCCATCCCCCAGCTTCAGATCTGCAGTTATTTTCATGCCTAAATATGGATCTTCAATGAACGGTTGTTGCTTTTGTTGATATGACCTCAATGAGCTCCTTTGCAGATTCATCCAACCCCAAGCCTGGGACAGTCAGTTTGCCTAACAATACTAAGGACACCCCAGTGTATCATTCAACCCTGCTAAGGCCAACCGGCTTCTTACATGGTCATACTGTCCTGAGAGCACAGATTAAGTTGCTAAAGGCAGCCGGCCATCTCCCAGCTCACCCAAGGGCCTGGTGCAAAGGCCAGGGGAGTAACAATAACTATGAGGCATGCAGTGCATTGGCAACCCCCCCATCCCCTGAACTCATGCTCTGTCACGTACGCCTCCAGAAAATATGTATTAAATACAGGTTGAGCATCCCAAATCCAAAAATTTGAAATCTGAAACTTTCTGAATGCCAACATGGCACACAAAGGAAATGCTCATTGGAGCAGTTCAGATTTTCAGATTTGGGATCCCCAATTGGTATAATGCAAATATTTTAAAAAATCCAAAAAAAATCTGAAATCTGAAATACTTCTGGTCCCGAGCACTTTGGCTAAAGGATATTCAGCTTGTCCTTATCTTGTGCCAGGTATTGACCCGAGCAGCAGCTGCGTGTGGCAGTGTGTGACATGCGTGAAATACACACTGTGGTAGGTGGCAGTAGGTTCTCGGAGGGGATACAGAGCTGCGAGGGAGTTCAAGAATACTGGGATGGGGGAGGTCCAATTTTAAACAGGGTGGTCAGGAAAGGACTCAGTGAGTGAAGACCTAAGGAGGGAAAGAGTGAGCCCACTCTGACAACAAGGGAAGAACATTCTAGCAAGAACAACACCGCAGCAAGGCTCTTTCCAGCACAAGCATGCCTGGCGTGTCATCTGCAGCTAGAAGGTGGCAGCGCTGGGCCAGAGGAAGGAGGCAGAAGACCAGACTGTGTAGGGTCGTGTAGACCCTTGCAATAGCCTTGGCTTTTACCCAGCTATAAGGCAGGAGCTACTGAAGTACAGACATATGCAAACCCCAAACAGAACAGACTGAGACTGAAGAGCTTCCTCCACACCTATACCTCTACCTGTCCAACACCTGCAGCTAGCCCATTGGCTGGAGGCAGACATTCCTAATTTCATCCCCTCTGGCAAAGCAGTCCCTGTCACAATCAAGAAACTAGTCCCAGAGCACATGATTATCTTGATAACTTCCTAAGAGGTGCATTAACACTAAATTTGGGCTTAATTCCAGAAGAAAGAGCCCCGAGGAAATCCCCAAGGTCTCAGGGCTTTAGTCATAGGCCCACTGCAGTGCTAATACACGGTGAGTTGTAGTTCAGTCCTTCGTCCTCTTCTCTGTCTATACCTTCTTCCTATGGGACACTGGCTAATCCCATGACTCTAAATATCATTAATAAATTGATGATTCTCAAATGTGTGTCTCCTGCCCTAACTCAGCTCCAGACTCATATATCCAACCACTCACTCATCATGGCATCTCTTCCTTGAATATCTGATAGACATTAATTAGGCATCTCTAATTTAACATGCCCCCAACTGGATTCCTGGCCTTGCCCAACTACCCTGTCCGTTTTCTTGGCTCCCCTATCTTGGTAAGTGGCACAACCATCAATACATTAATGTGGCTGAGGAGCCATCATTGATCCCTCCCTTCTCGCACCCTACGTTCAACCCATGAGCAAGTTCTTACAGCTCCACCCTTAAAACACATCCCAATCTAATCACTGCTCAGCACTGCCAGCACTGCCACCCCAGACTTCACGCCATTGCTAGCTGCCTGCCTCCACTTTTTTTTTTTTTTTGTAGACAGAGTCTCACTCTGTTGCCCAGGCTAGAGTGCCGTGGTGTCAGCCTAGCTCACAGCAACCTCAGATTCCTGGGCTCAAGTGATCCTCCAGCCTCAGCCTCCCGGGTAGCTGAGACTACAGGCATGCACCACCATGCCCGGCTAATTTTCTCTATATATATTTTTAATTGTCCAGCTAATTTCTTTCTATTTTTGGTAGAGATGGGGTCTCACTCTTGCTCAGGCTGGTCTCGAACTCCTGACCTCAAGTGATCCTCCCACTTCGGGCTCCCAGAGTGCTAGGATTACAGGCGTGAGCCACCGTGCCTGGCCCTCCCTCCACTCTTGCCTCAGCATGGCAAGTTCTCCACACAGCAGGCAGAGTGATCTTTCAACATTTATCAGCTCTTATAACTCATCTGCTCAAAGCACTTCAGAGACTTAGCTATCTGATAGACATCACACTCAAAATAAAATCCGAACTCCTAAGCAGGGTCAACAAGGTCCAACCTGATCTGGCCCCCACTCTCTCTGGCCTCTTGGCCCAAGGGGTTCTCCAGCCTCCCTTGCTTTCTTGCTGATCCCTCGACCTGCCCAGCAATCACTTTGGGCCACTGCACTTGCTGGCCCCCTCTCTGGAATGCCTTCCGCAGAGAGCCCAGGGCCCGCCCTCCACTTCATGCAGACATCTGCTCAGATATCACCTCCTTCCCAGTCACCCCATCTGAACCACACTGCTTATTTTTAAAAATTATTTAATATCTATCTTCACACTGGAATATAAATTCCAGGAGGACAGGGATTTTGCTTGTTCGTGGCTGTATCCCTAAATCCTAGCACAGTGCCTAGTTATTCTAAGTGCTCAACAAATATCTGTGGAATGGAAAAAAAAAAAAAGTAATTGGAAAATACCAGCAAATGTGCTGCATTTCATATAGGCTTTGTGTTTTTACCTAGCATAAGAAAGCTCCCTGCTAATAGCTTTATCCTTATACAACTCATTAATTTTTTGCTCCATCCCTCCAGTACTTCACCAAATTTGTTTTTCTGAGCATCTACTATATGCCAGACAATATACAAGGTTCTGGAAAGAGTCATGAAATACTAGGCATCCCTGCCCCTACAGAGTTTCCGGTGTAGTTAACAGAGCAGAAACTTAACAAATAATCATAAACAAACACACACACACACACACACAAAAGGTGGTAAAGGGTATGAAGGAAAAGATAAGAGTGTGATAAGAAATTATACCAAGAGCTCCCAATTTAGAATGGGGTCAAGAGAGTGCTCTCTCTAAGGAAGTGACAGTTAAGCTGAGACTTGAAGGACTAGCAGAATTTGGCCGACGCAGAAGGGGCGGGAACAGCGTGGGTACAGGCAGGACGTGGGAAGAGCCTAGATGGCAGGAGGTGACGGTGGCAGGAGCACACTGAATGGAGGAGGCAGGGGCATGAGACAGGATGGAAAAGCAGGCCGGGGACAGATTCTCAAGACTACGCATTGCCACCTTAAAAAATTGCGAGAAACAGGAAAAGGATGAACTCAGGATCGCTAGACCAATTCCCACACTTGAGCCCTACTGGGCACTGCCAAGAGCCTGAAGCAGGTCAGTGTCAGACAAAAGGACATGCAGAGGAGTCATTGAAAATGTCCAGTAATGAGACCCTTCGTCTGGTAGCAGAAACTCAGTAGATATTAACGGACACTCAAGGCCAGGTGTCCTCAAACTATGGCCCTCGGGCCACATGCCGCCTGCCGAGGACATTTATCCTGCCCACCAAGTGTTTTTGCCGCCGCTGCCTGTCCTGCTTAGCAGCCAACTCGTCCCAGGCCCACAGTGTGCACTGTCCAACAGTCTGAGGGACAGTGAACTAACTGGCCCCGTTTAAAAAGTTTGAGGACCCCTGCTCAAGGCCCTTTATCATCTGCAGGCATTTCCCCCTCGCCCCCTCTATTGTGGGCATGTCTAGAACACGGCATGTGAATGTCACACCTCCACGGTGCCTCTGCTCCGGCCATCCCCTTTCCCACCTGCCTTTCCCACCCCCTGGCGAAATTCTCTCCATCTTGGTGAGGATTCTCTGTGGAGTCTTTCTTGACCCCCTCAGACAGAACACTGGCCAATGTCCTTATGCACCGCGGTCCTGGGTCCACAACGTTCAGAGACTGGAACTTTAGCAAGGCATCCACTGAACACAGTCTGTCTTCTCTCCCTCAGGGGAAGAACAAAAGCTCTTCTACTGTTCAGGGCCTGGCGCATGCCCTGGCACTTGGTAGGCACTCTCCTTCAAGGTGTGAACTCCCCAAATCCCCCCTTTCTCCTCCCCCGTTCTGCTCTGACTGACGGCAGCAAGGAGGAGAGAGCCGGGCTTTCCTAGCTCGACAAGACTCGGTTCCAATCGCACTTTCCACCTGAGCAGCTGCCCGACCTGGGGCGGGTGGCCTACCCTCCGTGTGCCCTGCCTCCCTCATTTGTGGGATGAGGGCTGCCAGAGTCGCCTGCAAGGCTGCCGTAAGAGTTAGAGGTCACGCGTGCAAGGGGCCCAGCACGGTGCCTGGCACACAGTGGGCACAGGATAAATGTGGCTAGTGTGTTTGTCCACGTGATTTCTGTCTCTCACTTCTTTTCAGCACTCCTTAATGTTCAAAGAGATCCCCCCAAGGTGTGTTTGTGCTGACGGAGGAGAGGGCACACAAGGGGAAGACGTAAAGACATGCGATGGGAGGAGTGGGGACCTGGCGTGGCAGACTGAAGCCGTGGGACGCTAGATGACTGAGCAATGGAGAGATGGCGCCTTTGTCCTCGCAAACCGACCTCTGCTCACTACTGAACTGCCGCGATGGCAGAAGCCACAGAGGGGCCAGGGCCCGTGGAGGTCGTGAGCTCCTCTGAGTGCCAGGGTGGGTCTCAGAAAAGACATTGGTTGCCACGGCAGTGGAGGATATGTAAGCTCGTCGTCGAAATTAGAACAGGAATTTAATTAAGCCAGGGGAGGAATGAGCGATGGGAGATGACTAAGGCCTCAGGACATTTCCTTCCTTCTCGGGGAGGGGAGGGAGGAGGCAGGACAGAGCTGGGGCTCACCACCCACCGTCTGCCCCTGCGCTGCCCCTCAGCCCCTCCTCCGCACCCCCACCACGCCTCCTGGCCATCCTCCTTCCTCCTGCTTTGGATTCCCAGGCCCCTACCCCAAAACCAGCCTTGCGCAGGGCTCACCCTCAGGACATATGTGCTGCTGACTCATTCTCCCAGCTTGTAACAAAGCTGGAAACTTTTAATTCCCCAGTTATCATCTTTCCTCGCTCTTTCTACTTCATCTTGCTTCACGTTATGAATTATGTACGGTACTTCTGGTACTCAAGAAAGACCCTTTATCAAATCTGTACAAAAGAGAATTTATGAGTGATTTGGATCAACCAAGAGTCTCTTGAAATGACAAAGAGCTACCCAGGCCTGCGGGGACTCTGAGCTTAAATATGCACACGGACACACCTGTGCGGGGCTGGGGCACTGCTCTCGGGGGATGAGACCCCTGAAAGCTCATTTGGATAGAGTGACAATAATATGCACTGGGGACATCCTTCCTTTATGTCTGCCCTCTGTTAGGCTGCATAAGGCCAAGGTGGGGGGGGGGGGGCGGGGCATGTGACCACGTAGGCAGGTGGAGAAGTGGGCAGCTCCCTTACAGGTGGGGTGGCTAGCTTTGTGTACTCCGTGGTGCTAGGCTATGCCTTTGTTTTTTTAATGCATAAATTGCAAAACAACAAGATCTGTCTACAGGAGGCTGCTTCCCAAATGCCTGAGACACAGTAAGCTCTTCAAGATGCCCCAGCAAAGGGGCTCCATGTCTACAAGCCACAGCACACCCTGCCTTGCGCTAGCGAAGGGAGGGAAAAAAGCCACGTTCTGTTTCTTTCGGCCCCTTTCTCTGTATCTCCTTGGCCCAAACTCCCATCCTTCTCCCTCCTCACTGCCCACTTGCTAAAGGCACCGAGATCCAGTTTAAGTAACCTACTTTGCAGTTTATTTAGCTCTAGACGGAAGTCGTAAGGCAAATGCAATAAATAACCTGGGTACAAAAGAGAGGCCCGCGCCCTCCCTCTCGCTGTCACCCACACGCACACACAGACCAAACACCGGCAATTACTCTCCACGGTAACCTTTCCCAGGCACAGCGCGCGGGTAGGGACAGCGCAGGATGGCAGCAGGCGAGGCTTGTGTTCCAGGGTGGGCTGAGCTCCTAGAGCAGGCGTCCTCAAACCACAGCCCGCGGGCCACATGCGGGCCGCCTAGCACATTTATCCAGCCCTCAGGGTGTTTTTGCCAATGCTGCCTGTCCTGCTTAGCAGCCGACTTGTCCCGGGTCCACAGTGCGCCCTCTCCAACGGTCTGAGGGACAGTGAACTGGCCACCTGTTTAAAAAGTTTGAGGATCCCTGTCCTAGAGGGTAGACCAAGACAGCTGGCTCCATAAGTCAACGGCATCGCTGGCCCCAAGCCCTGGCCACTCTCTCTCCTGGGGAGCGTTATCTTGGTGACTTAGCCATGGGAGCCTCTCTGACAGGTTCCTCCCCACCCCGGTCAGGTGGCGTGCTCCCTGAGGCGCTGCGTCGTGCCACTCCGGCCCACTCTGCTAAGGAAGAGGAACCTGGCACCGAGAGGAGAGCAGGAGCCCCAGGGAAGGGGAGGAGGTTGGAGAGAGAGAGAGATGGGTCTGCTTGGAAATGCTGGGAGCAGGGAAACTTGTGACGGAGCTGTGACAGCCTGTCTGACCAAGCCAGCCCCGCCTGTGTCTGGAGAACACATGCAGCCAAGAACTTGACCCTGTGCAGGGGGCAAGCGAGGTGTGCTCACCTGGGCTGCATGTGCCTGCTGCCCTTCAGTGCCCTTGTCTTTCCTTCCAAATTGTTAAGGCAGCTGGTAGCTTTGATTCAATAAGGCCGCTGGTGGCATCTGTGAGAGGTACCCCAGAGGCAAGTGGGGGCCGCACCTGAATCGTTCATGTAAGGATAGTGTCATGGAGTCCCCTGGGAAAGGACTCAGGCTGCCTCAATCCCTTTCCTTTCTGCTCCACCCGGAAGTCTGCTGTTTTTACACAAACTCCTCAGGCAGCGGTGGCTTTGTTTCCCATCATCAAGAAAACGGTTGAAAAGGTCATGGTATTAGGATGCTTTGTGCACAAAACAAAGAGAAATATCCTGACAATATTTTGAATATACATTCTACCTTTCTTCCAAGGCACGCCATTGACCACATCTGTCAAAACATGTTTAAAGACGGTATGTGAAAATCTGCATTGTGAGTCTCAGTAATAGAAATCCTCCTAACATAAACATTCACAGCCTAAAAGGATTTTTATAATGCCTTAAATTTATAAGGCACATCTTGATACAAAAAGCACTCTCACACATACATTTTTATTTCATTCTTACAAAACCATAGTGTCGACTAAGTACAGAATGGGTGTTTGAAATTAACAGGAGAGGAAAATGAGTCTCACTGAGGACATGTGATTTGCCCAAGATCATTGCAGGGTCGAGAGGAGTGGATAAGAAACAGAATCTGGGCTCAAACACGTCTTCTGAGTATAATCCAATGTCTAATACTACCTTATTCCTTACGGCATTCACTGTTTCAGCCTACTTGGTTTTCTAAGATACTCATTCTTCAGTGACAGGTCACATAAATACTATTAGGTTATTAAGTATGAAATGTCCAATTTCCTCAAGTACTAAGACAGTTGATATCTCTGACAGTTCACTTTCACACTTCCTGCTTTATTTTTATTATGAAGGTACATCATTCTTTCAAATGCATGGTTTGGCTTGTGACTATCTTTCAAAAATTTTTTAGAGCAATTTTCATGAAAACATGGATAAGTCAAAACTTCATGTTATTTTCAGATACGGGTTCTGTCATGGAATCAATGCAATGCAGACAGTTCAAAATATCAATGGAGTGTTTGGGAAGAATGTGGCTAATGAGTGCACAGTACATCCATGGTTTGAGAAGTTCCATTCTGGTGATTTTAATCTTGAAAATGAGCAACATGGGTGACCTGAGACCAACAAGGATAATGATGAGGTGAAACTGTAGTGAAAGCAAGTCCATTTCAACCTATGCATGAATTAGCAGCAAGGTCTGACGTTACTATTTCAACAATATTGGACCATTTGAAACAAATCGGCAAGGTAAAGAAGCTGGAGAGATGGGTATCGCGTGAATTAAATGAGCATCAGAAGAGAAATCATCTCGAAGCTTGCCTTTCTTTGTTGTCATGACGTACAGGCAAATCATTTCTATACTATATTGTTATGTGTGATGAAAAATAGATTCTTTTTGACAACTGCAAGCATTCAGCATAATGGTTGGATAAAGATAAAGTGCTGAAACACAGTCCAAAACCAAATATTCAACAAAAAAAGCTAATGGTTCCTGGTGGTCCAACACTGATATTATCCACTGCACCTTCATGAAACCTGGTCAATTGATTACAGCGGATGTCTACTGCAACCAACTGGATGAAATGATGAGGATTAAGCAGCCAAGATTGGTCAACAGAGATAGGCCAATCCTCTTTCAAGACAACAATTGACCACATGTCCCACAAACAACACTGCTCAAACTAGCAGCTGGACTTGGAAACTCTCTGTTATCCACTGTATTCACCAGACTTTGCACCAATTTATTCCAGGCTTTGGACCACTTCTTACAAGGAAAACTATTCAATTTTCAACAAGCTGTGGAATACGCCTTTCACGATTTCATTACCACTCATTCTCCAGCCTTCTTTGCTGCTCGCATAAACAAACTACCATTAGATGGCAAAACTGTATCGATAGTTTAGGTACATACTTTGGTAAATTGTCCTGCATCTTGTTTGAGATATAATAAACTAAACTTTTGATTCAAAATTGGACATTTCATATTTAATGACCTAATACTAATTTCTCTTAAAATTCATGTAAAAATTTCAATGTCACTAGAATAGTAAAAAAAAACACCCTCAAGCATTAAACTGCTAACAGCTATATTATGCATTCAAAAGTAAATTATTTATATTACTATAATTATATTAATAGATTATATAGATAAAATCTATATTAGCATCGATTTATTTTTAGCTTTCACAGATCATAAAATTTATTTTCACAAAACAAAAACAAAGGAATTTGGGCTTGCAATGGGGTTGCTAACTTTTTATGTTTCCAAGAAAGGTTATTAACATTTAAAATTTTTAAATTCAATTCCAAGTTAAACAATTAATAGTTTCATGAAAAACTATATTGTCATTATTTTCTCATGATGTCAGTCTGGTGAAGACTTTTAAGAGCACTGCCGCAGAAGAATGGCAGGTCTGCCCTCACACGAATGGTGAAAAGTCCTAAAGCACATTAGAATTTGGAAGCAACTGCAGCATCAGCACTTCACCAGTTATTCGGAGATTATGCAAGTTAGCAAGAACTGGTGTTAACACTTAAATTCCCATTTTTGCACCAAATATGGGCATGTTCTTCAATATGTACATAATATGAACAACACAATATTTCTAAGCAAGAACAGAAGACATGAGCATGGAACAGACTTACCGCAAACATGCTAAGGCACAGACGACATGCTAGCAGAATTTGCCACACGTGTCCCTGAAATAACCAGACACCCTCTCTGAGTGAGCAAAAAAACCCAAACTTGCTCACTTAGCAAAACTGAGTTTTTAAGTGCACAGCTCGTGTAAGCAAAAAGTCATAACAAGGGCACTCCCATAGTGAGGGATGAATGTATTTTTCAAAGCACTTTCACGTGCTTTATCTCATGTCGTTGTTACAAGGTTCTTTCGAGGCAGAAACAGTAGGCAGTATTACCCCCATGTTACTGATGACAAGATTGATGCAAGTTTATTTATTCATCTGCTGAATACTTAAGAGAGGTCCAGCGTTTTGCCTGTTATCATGGGGCTTGTGGTAGGAGGGGATCCAGCGGCCGTTCCCCTAGCCCCAGGAAAATGCCAAATCCTAAGCTGATGTGAACTAAGGTGAAAAATGGAGCTTGGTAGAGGTCTAAGTCAAAGGTATATTCACCTACAGAAAGTAACACAAGAAACAAAATCATGGGGACAGGCCAGGGGCAGAGATAGGGGAAACTTCAATTTAGGGGCTGCCCTTGGTCACACTTCAGCACCAAAGACAGAGCATGCTTTATGCTTCTTCTTCATTCTGTTCCAAAGTCCTAACCGCCCCTTGGATTGCCTAGATATGGGTCTCTTTAAAGGCATTCCAGGTTCCAAGCCAAGGAGGCCAACTGTGGCACAGAAATAAACTGCCACTTACACACAAACCCTCTGTAAACACTGAAAGGAGTTACCTTTCCCTGACTTTCACTGGCCTTCTCTTTTCTCTCCCTGCTAAGGGAGAGGGAGCTGAGCAGGAGTGAAGCAGGAAAAGCAGAGTCTGGAGCAGCAGTGGTGACAGCCACTGCCCAGAGCACTGGCCGTGTCCCTGCTGATAGCAGCTCACCTGTTGGGAGCAGAACCTGCGTTGCATCTCCCCGTGGCCCGGGGCTGTCTGGAAGCCAGGGTGTCTTTGGTGGTTTCCTGCAGCTGCTCTCTGAACTCAGTTCATCGATGATGGATCTTTACTGAACAATTACCAGGTCTGGGGTACTGTGCTTGATGCCAGAAGACAGAACAACATTCAGATCAGGAGAAAGGACACAAACACCCAAAAGACAACTAATAATACAGGGAATCTGGGAAAAGTCCCCAATGAATGCTAGTGACATTTAAGTCTGGGGGACAAAGCTCAGAGGAAAGATCTCTCCTTTGAATTTCTCAAGGATAGTCGGAGAAGGCTCTGCGGAGGAGGTGGCACCAAGTGGTGGAGGTGATTCCAAGAACACAGATTCGGGATTGGCAGAGACGCAAACAGAAGGGACAGTGTGACTAGACAGAGAAGGGGACCAGTATGCGAGGAGCAGGTTTGTACAGGGGGTCAGTGGAAGAAGACACTGTTCTTGTCTACTCTAGATGAATGGTTTTAAATTTTTTTAAATAATAATTTCTAACATCACAGTGCTATGTGCCAGGGGCTTTAATCCATGTTGTCTCATTTAATTCTTACTCTAGGTATGGTGTCTTAATTAACCTCACTTTACAGGTGAAGAAACAATGACACAGAGACTAAATAAGGTGCCCAAGTCCCGCAGGTAGTACAGATGGGACCGGGATTCCTAACCGCTATGTTATAGCACCTCTGGCATCAAAAATCTTTTTCTTCAAACAAGATCTTCATCAGAACGTCAATGCATAAAACTTACAAAGGGACATGTTTTGCCATAAGTGTATTTTTTATACTTAATATAAATATACTCATAATGCAGAACATTTATATAATATCGCTCAAAAATTGAGGTTGTTTTTAGGAAGATAAAAATTTGAAGCTGGGGTTATAGATGACTGTCGCAGGCTTGAATCAGCTTTGGCATCCAGTTTATTTTTATATTTTATTTTAGTTTCACAGTATTGAGAAAACCTTGAATCATACAGAAAAGTAATAGTGTGCTCACTTATATCACTTTATGTAGGCAAACAAGCTCAGGCCTGATTTAAAAAAAAAAAAAGACTAACAGAACTACAAGTTTTCTAATCAATAGCACATTTACACAAAGCTCAGATGAACACAGGGGTGGCAGGAGCTCACTCCAACGTGTGCCCAGAAAAGGAATTAAGCCAGCACGGTCACAGGCGGTCTCCAAGTGTGAAGATTTGGTCTATAACACATCGCTTATGCGTGGCTTTTTTAATTAGCTTTTTTCCTTAATTTTCTATATCCTCAATTCTACAGTACACCTTCCTCTGCAGTTGAAGGCTGTGTAACTCAGCATCTACGAATACACACCACATAGAATGTCGTGGGGGGGTTTCCCTCCCTTGAAATATTGTTATTACATTTCTGATAGCTCTTATAATCAATGGCATCTTAGATTCAACAAAATGTGGTAGTTAAAAGATATATGTTAATAGCAAAATTTGAAACAAACCTTATAGATGTCCCCAAAGACTATCCACAGATCTCGGCTGACAAGTCCCTGGTTCAGGGTGAAGAAGACACAGCACCTTGGAGGGAAGGGACCCTGTTCAATCCCTTCCTCTCCTTGGGAGGGAGCTGAGGGGTAACTGAAGGTGTGAGCGTAGGTCAGTAGGCAAAGCCTCAGCTGGAACTTTACCACTGCGGAAAAGCTGACATCTAACTGCTACATATAAAAGTTTACACATGCAAAGATATGTAAACCTATGCATATTGTTTTCAATAGGCAGGAAATGAGGAAGGGTCTAAGAAAGAGTAGTTAAAAGGAAGTCAGGACTCCCAATCTTTCTCTCCCATCAGCCTTTTAAAGTCAGTTTCTGAGCCCTGTCCCTGAAAGACTGTAAAACTGTAAAATAGCATCTAAGTGCCCAGTAGGTAAGTGACGTCCCCAGTCTCTCGGAAGCTCTGACTTCTCGGACCAACAGACTGCAATTCGGCATCGCTGGCTGCCCTGGAGCTCACTGGCCCTCAAGTTCAACAGGCCTAGAGTCTGCAGGGCTCTCTAGAAACACTCCTTAAATGAACCGCTCCCAACTCGGCCGGCCCTCCCAGAGATCTCTGCTTATACATCTCCCCACAATTCACTACATCCCATTTGCCCTGCTGTTCCATGAGTACGCGTGTACCCCTTTCTCCACTCAAGTCCGTATGTTGACTCCTTCCTGAGAGCCCACTGGTGTGTCGGTCACTTTATGTTAGGCAAATATTGAATAAAGCGCAACCTCGCGGAAATCCACCGGGCGGGCGCAGGCTGAAGGCAGCGTGCCTTCCCCAGTGCCCTCCCGCTCTGCCCTCCCGCTCTGCCCTCCCGCTGCCCGACAGTGACAGTCACACGCAGCAGTGCTTCTCGAACCTCAGTGGGGCCTCAGACTTGTGGAAAATATCAATTCCTTCATGCTACCTCTAGAGGTGCTGGTCCACCAGATCCGGGGCAGGGCCTGGGAATCTAAAATTATTCTCATTGATGGACCACACCCTGAGGGCCATGGAAAGAAACTGCTCGTAAGCCATTTCCGGTGAAAGGCAAGTGGAGGATAAAATGAATAGAGACCTCTTGGCTGTCCCCATGTGCCAGATGCTGGCACCGTGCCACCTGCCTGGCCGAGAGCCTGAAAGCATCTGGGCTCCGGACTGATCCAGTGGCAAGTGCCCCAAACAGCCCCTGAGTCACCAGCGCACCTCCTCCACTTTACCTCTGCCCCCGTGTGCTAAGGCCTGGTGCTGCCTCCGAACGGAGGGATCATAGCCTAGAGCGCTGTGAGACCTCAGGCGCCTGGGGCCTCTGGCCCCGGACTGGAAATTAAGCTGCGTGTTAGAGTGGGCTAGAAGAAAGGAAAGGACGCCGGAGCCAGCCTGAGGGCTCTGCACACACAAAAAACCAGGAGAATGGCCCTGCGCGTGGTAGGAAATTCGGGCACCAGATCAAGAGGCAAACTTAGCACATTTGGAATGAACCCAAACACGATGGCATCTCTGGTTGGACAGATTATTAAGAAACCATGATGGAAATGCAAAGAGTAGGAATAACCTCAGGGTGGGGGCAGCCATGGATGGGCATATCATGAGTGTGAGAAGAAAGAAACCCCCAGTGTCTTCCCTGGGGGGCAGCCAGGGAGGGGAGGGCTGCAGCCCAGCAGGCAGGGCCAGGAGGCAGGCACTGCAGGGTTTGGAGAGGACAAGGAACTAGCAGGAGAACAGGCAGCCAAAGGCAGCAGCAGAAGCTGCAACATAAATGTGTTTAAAAAAAGAATTAGACAGACACTCCGAGGAGGAAAACAAGATTACAGAGTACAATGCTAGTGAGGTGGTAGGCGGGACTGGTGGGTTTCAGGCCCCAAATGTTCCCCAAGTCAACATTCTGAATCGAGCTGAAGCAGCCAGGCGCCCCAGGAGTGATGTCACAGAGGGCCCAGAGGTGTGCCTTGCCTTGTAGTCACAGCTTGCTCCGCACATGTACAACACACGCACGCGCACACACGCTCCTTCCCTGCTCCTGGGGGCAGCGAGAGCACCGAATTAGAAACGAGAACATTTGGTTTCCAAGCCCACTTCCTACTTCTCCCATGCAATGAGACAGGTCTCTCTACTCACTCCACAGACTGGGTTTGTCCAGCAGACTCAAGAGCCACATTTCAGAAAGGGTCTATAACCCACTTATTCTCCTCCTTTCTCACTGTCTCTCTCTCCCCTCTCTTTCCTCTTGACCTAGCTCAAATCCCACCGCGGTGTTCGGTCGCCCTGCGCACCCGTTCTCATTCCCCTTGGCAGCACTGCTCCGCTAAGAGCCAACTCTCCACCTACTCGGTGCCTGAGCCTACGCGGCTAAATGCGACCAGAGGAAGGCTCACCACGCTCACTGGACTCACTGCCACTCTGTCGCCACGAACTCCAGTGGGGCCCTGCCGCTGCCCGGCAACCAGATGCATTTCCCTACTCCACTTACTCCCTCGCGCTCCTAGAAAACCATTTTATACCTTCTCCTCAAATTCCCAGCATCTTCCTCCTCCCACCCTCAGCGGATGCCCTTTCTTCCTACTTCACTGGGAAAACAGAAGCAATAGGAAGAGGATCTCTACCAGCTTCCGCCACCACGTCTACCCACCGCGCAGCCCCTGCGGCCACCGGCTCTGCCCTCCCTCCTCCTGCCGCGGGCGGATGGAGGAGCGCCCACCTGCGCCAAGGCCTGCACCTGTGCTCCGGAGCGCCCCACCTGCTCAAGGAGACTGCCCCGCCCACTTTCCTCCCTCTGCTGCATCCACAGGGATTTTATCTCAAATGGATCATTCCCATCAACACATAGACAGCATTTCTTCCACCTGCCCATTCTTCTCTTGATTCTTTTTCAAACAAAATTCAACACGACGATCTGTACTCACTGTTTCCAGCACTTTCTGAAACCCTCCCCCTCCACTCAAACTGCTCCCGGCACCGGAAGGTTCTCAGCTCTCACCTCTCACCTCGCCCATCCCACCTGCAGCATGCGACTTGAGTGAGCAAAGCAGGCACCAAAAAGCTTTTGGAAGAGTAAATACGGATGCGGATTAAAGAGAATCTGTGGATGTAATTTACATAAATTTCCAAGAAATTATTAGCAAGGTTCTATAATACATACTTTTTCTAATTAAATAATGAGACTACAGGGAAAACAGTTCTTTAGGGAACTGACTTGATCATCCTCCACTTCCTCCCCCTTAAGCACTCCCTTCACTAGGCCCCAGGAAACCACACCCTCTGGTTTCCTCTCTCCTTCCGACTTGTGCCGGCTTAGTCTTTGCCAATAGCTCCTTTACCGCCCCAACGTCTTAACATCAGAACGCAGTCCTGGAATCTCCCCTCTTCTCTATCTATCTATAGTCACTTCTCTGGTGGTTCTGTCCAGTCTCATGACTTTAAATACCAGCTATATGCTGAAAACTCCCAAATTTGTATCTACAGCTCAGGCTTCTACCCTGAACTCACTTATTCAACTCTCCCCCATACTACCATGTTGAATAAGCATGGCGTGCCAGGAGGAAGTTACCAGAGCTCCCTATTAGGCGCACACACACCCTGCCTCCCAGTCTTCATGGGAAAGAGGACAGACTAACTTCCCGGATCCACTTGTGGATAAGACAAGTTGCAGGGGAACAGACGCTGGTATTGGATTTCAAGAGTCATCTATATTACAGGATCTCAGACTGCTGCGAGAACACAGGAACAGGACAGTCCAGGTGGGAAGGGAGGGAAAACAGCAGCCTATTCCAGAGCACGAGTGATCCCAGATACAGGTATCTAAAAATTTCACCAACTATACATCTGATCCTAGGTCAGTTGGCCCACTTCACCGCTCTAGCACCATAAGATGGTCACAGGCTCCTGCCACCTATTTGTTAAATGAGTTTTGAGTACAATCTGGTATAACCAGGGCACGTGGAGGTGGTGGTGGGGGGGCAGACTTAAGTCTTATGGACCTCAGAACCCAAAACATCCTTTGTAGATACCACAAAGTCAGACGCGTGTCAAGAAAAGAATGGCAGTTTTTCATCAACCCTGAGACAGGATGTTATGCTTTCAAAACGTTCATGCATAACACCCATAAGCAAAATCCAGGGAGACAAAAAGTGAATAGCTGTTAGCCATTTAACCAATACTGGCTCTGGCAGCTGGGAGAATGCAACTTACAAGGGAGCTATAGGCAGTGTCACATAGAAAAGGACCTCTGAGGAGGGAGGACACTCTCAGGAAGCACCCAGACCACAAGTTGCCTCTTCTTGCCAAAGCCAGGGTAGTCCACACAAACTCCGTTACCAAGCAGCTCAGAGCAGCCCGGTCGCAACAGATGCAGCAGGCATACCTGCAGAGCTGCGGAGCAGCACACCTCCGAGAGACTTCTGCACCGGCATGAGTTCACCAGCAGCAGGTGAGAAGAGAAATAGCTCGGACTACAGAAATGCAAATGAGAAATACTGGACTGTAAGAACAGACATTTGAGTAACTACAGACGGCGACTTGGAACGTCTGCAATCTGTTTATCAGTCCTGATACAAGAGAGCAGCTAACTGAATCAGCAGATATCATAACACCAGAAAGAAAGCGAAATGAGACTCAGAGGAGTACCAGGCGAAAGTCGGTTCCCTTAGCTACTTCCGGCCCGGGTGATGAGGGTTAGAGGTCAGCACCTGAGCCACAGTGACACTGGTTGAGTGAACAGCATTGCTCAGAAGGAGAACGTGCTGTGCTGGAGAAGGAACACCTATCGAGTCCAGGGGAAATGTAAGAAATTCAATTAGGAAGCACAGGGGAGAGTTTGCAGCTTGAGGAGAGCTTTGGGAGAGGCAGTCAAAACAGGTAGAAGCAGCCAGCAGAACTGGCCGCTATTCCGCATCGGTGCCGCCCCAGGAGGGAGGGAAGCCAAGAGTGCAGCTGGAGTCTGACCAAGCAGTGTTGAAGATTTGGTAGAGACTGAATGAAGCATGGGCAACTCCAGGTTGCCCTGACAATGAGAACCCTCCCCCCTTATAATAACTCACTATAACGAGAAAAGCCACATGCAAATGAAGTTAACAGTAATCACGGCAGAGCAACCCAAGGTCACGGGGAGGCATTTAGGAAGAGTATGTGCAGTAGAAGAGATACGTACAAGGAGGGAAACATTTACACTGCACGTAAGAAGGTTGCTTCAGAGGGCTTCTTCCTGCCGGGTAAACCTGAAGGTTCTCCTACTGGTTTAGCATAACTGGTGCCAATAAATCCTACGTATGTGTTGCACCTTTGACAAGAAGGGGCACTGGACTAGGAAATAGGGGCTCCCCTTCTCTCAGTGCCCAGCAGCTGGGTGGACTGGGCCTGCCCAGAACGAGGAGGGGTAGAAAGGGAAATCTACACTGATATTTATTTTGCATCTTATTGGTGCTGTTAGAGTTAGTGCTTTGTGAGTGATTTTTGGTTTGTATATGCAAAAACATACATATATGTAAATATGCATTTATAATATTAAGTTTACTGCTTGTTCACAGTTAAATTAAGTCCATGGTGTGCAACCAGTATATACATATATATATATATATTATATATTTATACACACACACACACACACACATGCACACACACATATATATGGAGAGAGAGAGGGAGAGAGAGAGAGGGAGAGGAGAGGAGAGGAAAGTTCTCCTAGCCCTGGATCCAGCCATCCGGGTAGCAGGAGGCCTTCAGTAAACTGAAGTCCAGTGACTGACAGGCTGGAAGTCAGAGAGGGTATGAATCTGCAGCCCTGGGAGCCCATACAATGAAAGGTCTCAGAGGAACTTGACCTCTTCTCCCTCTTTCCTTAGAGCAAAACTAAGGAAGGGTGCAAAATCACCATCTTTGTGTGACCTCCGTGCCTATAGTCAATGGATGACTAGAGAGAGACAGGAATTTGAGGAGAGCACCATGAGAATAGGAATCATGGCAATTTTTTCTCTCCATTTCCCTAGTGCCTCGCACAGTGCTTGGAATATAGCATATGCTCAGGTAATATATGTTGAAAGAACGAGTGAATGAGCAAATGCACGAACTAACACACACATGGCGAGCAGTTCTTCAGCTGTGTCTGCAGCTCCTGCTGTCTCAGTGCCATCTGAGCCTTGGCTAAAGAGTACCAACAAGCACGCCTGTATCCTCAAATGCAACACTTCCCCTTTCAGGCTTTCAATGCATTTATCACATCACTTAGGTGAGTCTACACATATAATTGAAATACATCACTCCCAAAGCCCCACAAGTGCCACCAGCCACTGCAGGGCCAATGCTCTAATTTCTAGAGGCACCTGGCTAATCTGAGTGGCATGGCCTCAAGACAACCTTCACATCTCAAATGCAGAGTGACAGCACTCGTCAACCTCGCCTGCCTTCCCTCCTTCTGGCTGCCTCCCACAGCTGGGGAGAATCCCAGAGTGTCCTCCACGGGTTTCTGGGTCACACCTAACCCTGGGCTTGCTGGGCACAAGCTGGTCCTTGGGATTTCCTTACTGCCCTTTAGAGCTTTAGCATAATAGCCTATGACATTTTCTGCAAAGCTTCTTAGTCCTGCCTTATTCATCCTGTATCCTTTATGGGAATGGGTCCATGGGTATTTACTAAGTACTTCCTTGTATAGGCCTCGCACAATCCTTGCTCTTTGGGCGTTACAATCTGAAGAGTCTCTCCTGAGACATAGCATTTCCTTTACCTCTAGTGTAAATTATACCCAGAGCTCCTCTTAAAGGGTGCTTTGTATAAACCACCCTGTGCCCCACCTGATAGGTTTTATACAGGTAGAATCAGGCTAAAATGATCCAGAGAAGAACTGAAGGAAAGAGAGGGCGCCTTAAGGTAAAGGCAGGCAGTGGAACACACATAAGAAGGGTGATCATTCCAAAGGTATCTGCCTTGGGGAGGGCTGGCTGAATGCACGTAAGGGCACAGTCCTTTGTAAGTACCTGCTCAAGTTCCTTTCCCCACCCAGGCCCCATGTGCATCAAACCACATCCCTCCCCCCACCTCTCACGTTTGAACTTAGACTCTCCACCATGCCTTTGATAACTTATGAAAGTCAGACTCTGGAAGGCAGAAGAGACTTCATGGTCACCCTGTCTATCTTCTGTGCCCATGCCAGAATCCTCAGCATCCCTGACAGGAGGCTAGACATCCTTGTCTTCTGCACCAACTCTGAACCTTCCAAACATGCCATATGAATCACAGGGGCCCTTGTTAAAAGCACAGCTCACCAACTATACAGAGCCATGCAAACTCAGAATCCCCAGAGAAAGGGCCTGTGGATCTGAATTTTTAATAAGCATCCCTGGCGAGCCTTACAATTAAGCATGCTTCTTATGTGTGTGTAATGCAGCAGTTCTTGACACTGGCTGTGGATTAGCATTGGCGAGGAAGCTTTAAAAAAAGTCAAAGACAGGTCTTCACCCTTAGATATTCCTACTTAATTGGTTTGGGACGGAGCCCAGCTGGTGTGATGTTTTTAAAGTTCCCAGCTGATTCTACCGCACAAGGCAGGGTTGGGAACTCTAACAGCTTCCCAACCTGACAGTAAGTCAGCTTTGTGAGGACAGCAACCAGGAAATCTACTCCTTTTGGTACCCTTCACGATACCCGACCACCCCGTCAAACCCACATACTTTATACCTATTAAGTGGATCTGATTTAACTAGTTTGTTCACCCATCCGATATAGGATGCAGTTTCCTAATTGTTTTAAGAAGCCATGTACTTCCACTTAGCAACAGGGCAAAGGAGGGCTATGAACTGCTCAGACTTCTCACCCCAACACACACAGAGTCCCAGCCCTCGCTGTCCCCAGACTAACCAGCCCAAACAACCCCAGAGGCCTCATTCCAGGTTTCTTCCCTCCTCCTGCCCCGTCCCCGCCAGCTCTACTCACATTATACAGCACGGTGGTCCACCCTTCCATGGTGATGCACTGGAAGACAGTCAGCACAGCAAAAAGGATGTTATCAAACTGGGTGATCCCGTCATTGGGGCCGATCCAGTCCTTGCATTCATAACCAGCCGGGCAGCCCTGCACACCGCACGGATGAGGGGGATCAAATCCTTCTAGAATACCTGCAGACACATTTGGAGGGTAGGGGGTAAACCACATGGTGTTTAGCATGAGCGGGAAATGACCTCGGGAAGCCACAGGCAAGCAATTTTTGTTTCCCATGGAAAGAGGCTTGTCCCGCTTTGTGACGGGCTCCCTCTTCTCTCTAGTGTTTCTGCAGCTCCCAGCTCATGTGCTGTGTATGCGACCCAAGGTACCCCAGTCGTTTCTGAAAATGGAGCCTCTCCTTCGCACAGTCCCCCATTATCTGCCAGCCTCACCCCTACCCTCACCTGCAGTAGCACAGGGATTTACAGGGCTGAATCACACCCAGAAGGCTGAGAGGTGAAGGCAAAGTCAAGTTTCCTAACTTCAGGCTGCAGGATAAACCCTGAGTTCTTCCTGGGTTTCTTGGGGATAGTTATAAACTACAGCCCCTTTAGTTTGTAACTAGCTCCTTGTTTTTCCAGCATAGATTCCTGGTCTTAAATAAAATGTCAAAATAAAAAATAGAAATCCAAAGTGCAAGGTGTTCTTCGAAATCCTTTTCATAAAAACATGTTACCTATGTGGGATTCTTCAGCCTGTCCCCCAACCCTTTTCCTCCTAGGGTACTCTATCAACTTGAAAAGAACAAATAAGATACAAAGAGAGAAGTTGGGGTTTGTGTACCCCAGCATTCTCCCGAGCACACCTGCCAAGCCAAGCTCAGAGCTCCATCAGGTTTTCCGAACCTTGCGTGGGTCAGAACAGAGGGTAAGGACGATCAAGAGGAGGAGCAGGGACGGAGAATGTCTCCATAGGTCTGGAGGGACCCAGGTCTCACTTTGGACTCCTGGGTCTCACTGGCCTATGGGCCAAATAGGCCATTGTACAAATGGTACATATTCAGACAGGTGGCTTTGGAAATGCATTCTGACAGCCCTCCACCATGGGATGGGGGAGCTGAGACCAGCTATTCAAAATCCTCCAACTACCTAAGGGGTTATTTGCTTTGCAATAATCAGTGTCAAGTGGAGATCTTTAGTCTTGCCTGGTTGTGCCTCAAAAGGCTGCTAAGTAGGAAGTTTCTGATTCTAATTCTAGGGTCGGGACATACTTTTCCAACCAGCCCTCAAATGCCTGGAAATCACCCCAATGACCAGAGGAGGGAGGAAGGGAAAAAGGAGGAAACACAAAAGCGTGGCCCTACCTGAATTGTTCATGAAGCATGCACGATGTAACTTCCCGCTGTAGAACTCCAGGCCGATGATAGCAAACATCAGGATGGCAAAGAAGAGCAGAAGGCCGATCTGCAGCAGAGGCACCATGGCCTTCATGATGGACTTCAACACGATCTGCAGGCCTAGAAGGAAGGACAGACAATGGCAAAGGGAGCCCTCCCCCAGCACCATCGGGCAAGGCAGACTCAGTTTACCCTGTCCTAGGAGGAGGAGGGTCGGCCTTTGAGGGGAAAGAACCAGTGGTCCTGAGCTGATAAAGGTAATCCACAAAGAGATAACCAGGACAAGTCAAACCAAAGGTCGCCATCACCCCTTCCCCCTGGGGTCAGTCCCTCCTCCTCCTCCCCACTCCCTGCCCATTCACATGCTGCTGCCCTTCCTCACTGGTTCCACCCATGTTGTCTTCTGGATTCTATGACAGACTAGATTTAGTAGAAAGTGCTTCTTTCTTAAAGGAAATTAGGCCTAGTCTTGCTAGGCTCTATATCCTATGAGGACAGGGAATAAGCTCTTGTTCGCTGTCACTCTATCTCAGATCCAGTCCTCCCACCCACTGTTGGGGAAGAATAATTAATACAACCACTATTCAGAAAATGCCATATCCTTTGACCCAGACATGATATTTCTAGGATTCTATCCTAAGAACATAGGATAAAACATGGGGAAAAAAAACTGGAAATAACCTCTTTTTATTATTTGTGTTGTCTACCAAACATAAAAATGGCTAAAAACATCAGGACACATGTAAGAATTATTAATTTTAGAAAAATAAAATACTTATTTCAGGACGTAAAACTACATATAAATATAATGATTCCAATTATATTATAATGCACAAGAAAATGAATAAAAGACATTAAAATGCTAAATGAATAAAAGACATTAAAATGCTTATGGTAAGATAAAGAGTACTTTTTCTTTCCTTCTTTTTATTTTTTGTTTTTTGTTTTGTTTTGTTTTTAGAGACAGGGTCTTGCTATGTTGTCCAGGCTAGAGTGCAGTGGCACTATCACAGCTCACTGCAACCTCAAACTCCTGGGCTCAAGTGATTCTCCTGCCTCAGCTTCTCAAGTAGCTGGGACTACAGACATGCACCACCACGCCCGGCTAATTTTCCTATTTTTTTGTAGAAACAGGCTCTTGCTCAGGTTAGTCTCAAACTCCTGAGCTCAAGTGATCCTCCCACCCCAGCCTTTCAAGGTGCTAGGATTACAGGCGTGGCCTTATTTTCTTTTTTGTTGTTTTCTTTACTTTCTAAATTTTCTATAAAGTTCTTATATCATGTTTTAAGTCTGATCTGGGAAAAGGTTAAATTTTAAAATGAAATGTTTTGCCAGGTTGCTGCATCTCCACTATTTATTAACACTGGGGCTTCGTCCCAAGAGGTATTGCTTCTTGTTTATCCCAAATTCTCTCAGACCCAGATCCAGTGGAGGACACATCACTAAAGTTATTTGCAGAGCAGAAGGAAGAAAGGCAGATGCTCACTAGGTATCCCTGACACGAGCTTCAGGGGCCTCAGGACACGCACAGCCCGGAGGGTCCTCAGGTCCACGTGAGTGTTGAAGTGGGTCCCTGCAGTGGCCAGGATGCTGCAGAGAGACACAGAAGGTCAAGGTTAGCGCACAGACCGCTTTCCCCTCCTGCTCCAGGAGGGGAGCTGGGCTGAAGCAGGACGCCTGGAAAGCGCACACGGCTGACGCCAGCTGTATGTGGGCGCACCTGAGCTTGGGTGAATCACCAGTGGTTCCAAGTGGAATTAAATTTAGCCATCTGGGTTTCACTCTGCAAAGAAGGACAACTTTATCATCATACCAGAATCCTAGTTCCAAATTATAAGTGAAACACAAGGTCCCCAGCATCTGTCCCATTCCTGTCCCCAAACCTTGTCCCCTACTCTCCTCTCTGCCCCTTGCCAAATTCCTTCCCCTCTTTCCGACCTACCCAGACCTCAATTTTTTATTTCAAAGTTATCTTAGATTTCCCCCGTCTCCCATCTCCCTCAGGAAATTTCTCTGGATTAAGTGCAGTAAAGCAGTAACTCGCTCTTCACCTTGACACTTAGAATTTTTACCAAAAAAAAACAATTATGCTAAAGCTTACATTAATAATCGGGGAATAACTTCAGTGGTCTTCATGTAGTATCAGTATTTTTATAATTACCCCAAACCACCCTTGCCCTGGGTTGGGTTTCTTTGCTTCCATTTTTCCACCTTCCAATGCCATACCCAGAAGCACACACACAAAAAAACAAAAATTCCTAAGAATCCTGTTAGATTGTGTATACCAAGTACCTTGTCTTGAGGAGACAATTTATTTCATATATTCTTATGACATTGCAGGGATTCTGGAGAGACAAGGACACATGTGTACTTAGGAAAGACACAGCACAAGACTAAGCGTCAGAACACCTGGGTTTAAGTTCTGACTCATGCACTAGAGAACCGAGTGACCTGACCCAAGTCACTCAACCTCTACAAGCCTCAACTTCCTCATCTGTGAAACGAGGGGATAACATGGCCTAGTTATAAAAACAAAATGACATGGTATTAAATATTAACCATATCCTATAAATTATCATGTGCACAATAGACCTTATGTCTAATACAAACATTTCTTTTGTTTTTTGTTTTTTGATTTTTTTGAGACAGAGTCTCACTCTGTTGCCTAGGCTAGAGTGAGTGCCGTGCCGTCAGCCTAGCTCACAGCAACCTCCAACTCCTGGGCTCAAGCGATCCTTCTGCCTCAGCCTCCTGAGTAGCTGGGACTACAGGCATGCACCACCATGCTTGGCTAATTTTTTCTATATATATTAGTTGGCCAATTAATTTCTTTCTATTTATAGTAGAGACGGGGTCTTGCTTTTTGCTCAGGCTGGTTTCGAACTCCTGACCTCGAGCAATCCACCCGCCTCGGCCTCCCAGAGTGCTAGGATTACAGGCGTGAGCCACCGCGCCTGGCCTGACACAAACATTAATAATACTTTCTAATTTGATTCTTCTTTTTGTGAAGAAGGAAAGTTTTTCCCTCATAACCTTTAAAGAACAATCTCAGCTACTCGGAACCATTGGGAAATGAGTCATTCAGAAAAAATGGGTTTTCTATCTAGTCAAAGGATGGCAAGAATGATTTATTTCACTTGATTATTTTTGGTGGGGCCTCTCTGAAACATTTCAAATATGAAAGAAGGTAGCTGAAGCGTCTTCAATATTTGACACGTCTCCACGACCTGAAGGAGAACTGTTATCAGAGGTTGGGGCTGCAGGGCCCAGGAAGACGCAAATAACGCAGATTCAGGACAACACAATCTTAAGCAATAACTGTGAACAAGTGGTGCTTTATGTGGTAGTACACTTCCCAGCATTAACAGTATTCAAGAGCAGAGTACAAAATTATCATCAGGAAGTAAAGAGGGTTCCTAAACTGGTTGAAGGTTTTTAAATGGCCGGTAGAAATTTCTTTCAACTTTAAGAGTCCATCATTCTATGTCCATACTCCCTCAGAATAAGAACAGAAAGAAATCCCACTTTCACACAGAGTCTCGGAAGTGTGACAGGCGTTCCAAGTCATCTGCACCACTCCCGACCCAAACTTCCACACCATCACCTGAAAGGAGAGACTTCAGGGAGCAGAGTCTTCTACACTGTTTTTGACTCTATCTTCCAAGATCAAAGAAGGAAATCATGGATGAGGTGATAGAATTTCTAATAAGTAGGGAAAAACTAAGGGGGAAAAAAAAGAACAAGCAGAAACATGGAAAATCGAACTGAAAGATACAACAGAATTAGACAAAAATATGGAAAGAGATTTATAAAAGCCTCAAAGACAGGTGCAGTGACAGAGGACAGCAGTAAACAGGATCTCGAATCTGCTCTTTCGTCTAACAAAGGCAAGGTCACGGCACGGGGTCTCCTGTCTGCCCAGGCGGGGTCCCTCTTCCCACTGGCATCAGAAGCACAGCGTGCAGAGTCTACGCTGTTCAGAAACTGGAGTTCTGTTTCCTTGGACACCCACATACACGTAAGATGCTCTTTCAGATCATACAAAGGGCTGTTGGGAATGAACATTTCCTCCCCCACCCCGAGTTTGACAGGTAGGTTTCAAAATGTGGAGGTAGAGGTAGAGAGACAAAATTAAAAAGCAAACAAAGGCTTAGAGAAAGAAACATAAAGAAAGAAACAAAAAATATGGTAGAGGGAAAGAAGAATGAGATGATAGGATAGTGAGTGGTAAAAAAAAAAGTGGGAATATGAATAAGATAGGAATAAGGAGAAATAAAAACTAGTGGAGAAGCAAATGTCAGAGAACTAGGAAAGCTCGTATGGGAAAGAGAACAAAAGTCAAGCAGACTTGAAAGACAGAAGCAAAGACACGGTATTTGGTGCAGGGGCCTTGCTCTGCCAGCCTTGAGGTTTGCCCGTGCTTGGTGCCCTTGGCTGAGTCTACCTGTCCCCAAGTTCACCCAAGCCCTGTCCCACTGCAGCAGAGCCATGTAACCCGTGGCCTTGTGCACTCTTGGTGCTCAGAATGTTCTTCTTTCCTCCAGTGGAGGAGGGGTGGCAAGTGGCCTTTACTTGACACACGACAGCCACTGGCTGCTTTCTAACTGCCACCGTCCAAATGGCCTTTGCGGGAAGGAATTTACAGCGTGGCTCCCCTGTCCACCTGTTAGAAGCAGGAACAATGGGATTCTTAGAGGGAAAAAAAAATAATCAGAAAGCGCCCGCTCTGTGCTCCCACAATGAGCCCACCTCCCTCACTGCCCTAACCACCCTAGAGAAACTTTTTCTCATTCGTCTTTCCCACTAGATCTGAAACGCCTCTACTGGAGGTAACACCGTTCTCATCTCTGTACCCCCAAACCTAGCCCAGCACCTGCCAAGTAGGAAGTGCTCAGTAGATGCTTGATGGATTGAACTTGAACTGCACCGAGGAAATTAATAAATCCGTTGAACCAAAGATCAAAAGGAGAGAAATACCACAGAAATCCTGGATCTTACTAATGAGAAGAGTAGGGTAGCAAAGATGCTACTCAAACCTATGTGTGTTTGAGTACACAGGGGGGTACTGGGAATCTATCCTCAAACATTTAGGGTCTAATGAGGATCTTCTAATATACTTCTAAGACTTCCTGCTTTTGAGCAGATCCTACAGGTAGGATCTGTCCAGTCCTCAGTAGGAGAGTTAGAGAGAAAGAGGGAAGGAAGAAGATTTGAAAGTTACAAACTTTCCTTCCACCAAAACCAAAGCATTGAAGTATAAACGGCTCAGCAAAACTACAGGCCTTACCTACCATATGTACCAGGCCCCATGAAGGATGCTGGGGGGAAAGTGAATAGTAGGAAATGGTCCTTAGCCCCCAGCCTAGTACAAGTAGACAGACACACAAAAGAAATAATTATAAGGCACCATGAAGCACTAACAGAGGTGTTTGCCAAGTACTGTGAGAATGGGAAACACTGCAGTGACAAATACAGAGTGCTCACTCTCTGCTGGCACTTTCAAACATTATCTCATTAAATCTTCAGAAATATCCCAAAATTGCTATTGTCTCCATTTCACAGAAAAGGAAACCAAGGGTCAGAAAACATTAAATTGCTAATAAATGGCAAGACCAGGAGTTAATGTCAGTTCTCTTCTGATGTCAAAGCTAATCCTTTTCCCACTCTGCCATTGTACCGTGAGATACTTTCCCAGCGCTGGACAGGTCCACTATTTCTCAGTCCAGTGTGTTGCTAAAAATACCAAGGTCACAGTTTGGGTCCCCAAATGGGTCAGTGAACTTGATTCCCTTCATCCGAAGGCCACGAACCACCAAGTGCCACAGATTTGCCACTGACCACTCTCAAGAACAGCAGAGGACACGGTTCCTTACATCTATCCTCATTACTACAAGCACGGCTTCCTGGCAGCTGATGATTGCTGCGATATTTCTACATACACACGTGGAGAGACACACACACCACAAAATCAGAGTAAGGCCACGGAGGACAACTTCAATTTGGGGTTCACAAAAGCCTGAGCTCTCCACTGTCCCAAGAGACACGTGACTGTGCTCTTCACCAGCAGGGGCTGTTTCCCATTTTCTTTCGTCACCTTAAGCACAGAGCCTAGTGGAAAGCTCGGTACACAGAAAGACGCTCAATTCCTACTCGACCCCATGGGAGAGGACAGCTGGAAGCACACTGAGACCTCTGCCCACCACCAGCACAGAGACCACGTTCTTCTGCACACAGTCAAGTTCAACAACCATTTCCTGCCGAATGCCAGGACTCAGCCCTACCTTGCATATTTTTGCTTTTAGTTCTCAGCAGGTAAGGGCAGAATGGAGGTGGATATGACCCTGATGATGTGGCACAAGTCCTCCCCGTTGTGGCCACACTGCAGTGGCACAGAGCAGAAGACAGAAGGGATGCTCTGGGCCATGAGGACCAAATCATCCCACCCCAAATCAGTCACCCAAGGAATTCTTCAACACTGCAGTCCTTTTCCTTTTGACCTTGGGGTTTGTTCTTAGCCTTCTTGTCAATCCAGGTCTGCCGTCCCTTTCCGCAGGCACACGCCACTGCCCACGGCTGTCTGTGCCTGAAAACACCCTAAAGCAGCAGGCGTAGGCTTAGGGCTGCCTGATAAAATACAGGATGCCCAGGCAAATTTGAATTTCACCTAAACAACAAATAATTTTTAGTGCAACATTTGTATAATGCATGGGATATTCATGGTTTGTCTGAAATCTGAAATTCAAATTGAACTGGACGTCCTGTGTTTATTTGCTAAATTTGGCAACTATATTTAGGTGGTGACCAGAAATGACCAGGTAAAGAGCTCCCCTCTTAGCTGTTTGTTCCAGCCCTATACAAATTTGCAAGTTCCCTTCTGAGGGGAGACACAACCCAGGTCTTTCAGCATTGGCCCAGGATTGGTCCTGAATTCTAGAAATGGCCTGTTTGCCTCCACCATACAAACACCAAGAGAGAACATCATTGACTTCTGACAGGGAGGCTGTTCCTTAGCATCTGTGCGAAAAGGCTGATTAACACTAGCCCGAGGTGTCAGGGGTTTAACCAGCGCTGTGATGAGGAAACCATGAGGAGGCAGGAAGGGACCTAGTTCAAGTTCAATTCCCAGCAGAGCTGAGTCAGGATATCATTCCCCTGGGGAGTCCACACAAATGAGTTGCTGGGTCCACTCAAAACCATTCCATATGTGCTCAGTTCTTTCCTCTCTCCTCCACTTGACCTCCAAAGAGACACCAAAGCCTGTCATGTCCTTCCTGTAAAGCATCTCTTGGAGTCACTTCTCACTCTCCAGCGCCCCTTGGGCCGGGAATGCCCCTCTCCTGACTAAATAATAGGATTCAGACCTCAGCGCCCAGATGACATTTGACCCCCTCCTTGGAAAAGATAATTGAACTAGGATTCTGAGAAAGGGGTAAGTTCAAATCCCAGTTCCATCACCTGAACTAGCTGACTGGTTTCATGCAATTGCCATTCTGAGCCACAGTTTTCCTATCTGCAAAATGGGGATAGTGCCTTCCTGAGAGGGTTGATGTAAGGATTAAAAAAGGTAATGCATTTAAAATTCTTCACATAAATGTTTACTTACCATGTAGCTTCCTGGTCATACGGAAGAGAAACAAATTTTAACTGTCTTAAACTGCAAATCAACCATCATCACTCTAAAAAAAAGGCATACCGAGAGGAGATCAGGAGCTCACAGAATTGAAAGGATGTCGGAAGAACAGGCAGGGAAGCAGGAACCTTGGAGTGGTGGGGATATCCGGGCCCCCATTTGAGGAGCCTGCGAATGTTACCTGACACGGGGAAAGGGACTTTGCTGATATGATTGGGGATCCTGGGGTGGAGAGATGACCCCGGAGTACCCAGGTGGGCTCTGAATGCAATCACGAGTGCCCTGTAAGAGGAAGGCAGAGGAAGATTTGGGCAGAGAGAGAAGATGATAATGTGGGGGTGAAGCAAGGTGCTCTGCTAGCTGGCTTTGAAAGTGGAGGAAAGGCCTGAGAACGAAACACGTAAGTACAGCTCTATAAAAGCTGGGAAGGGCAAAGAAATGAATTCTCTCCTAGAGCCTCTGGGGAGGAGAAAGTAAAAGCGCAGCCTTGTTGATGCCTTGATTTTGGACCGGTGAAGCTAACTTTAGGCTTCTGACTTCTAGACCTGTAAGAAAATAAACGTGTGTTGCTTCAAGCCACCAAATTTGCAGTGATGTGTTACGGCAGCCCTAGGAAACTGATGCAATTGGCAAAGGTCAGAGATTCCAGGAAATCTGAGCTTTAGGCCAATGTGGAGGTTGCTATGGATATAAACATTAACTGTCCTAATGTCATAATGTCAAGAGTCATGGGGAAAAAGCATGTGGTCAAGTTTAAGTCACATGTCCCCCTGCACCCAAATCCCCCATCACTTCTGAGGTGGGTAAGACCCTCATCAGAAGCACACACAATAAAAAATTCTCCCAAAAGGGAGATCGGGGACCCCTGGAGACATCAGACGAAGGAGAACTAAAAATTAAAACTGTCTACTACAGCCTGGCTCATAGAAAGTACTTAATTAACAGGTGTTGCAAAGGAAGAAGAGAAAGAATATACCAGTGTCCGTATCTATAAAATGAAGTGGTCAGATGGAGGCACCCCTCGGACAGCCCCCACCCCGGGCTCTAAAACCCTGTGAGCCAGAGCCTGCCCAGATGGTGCCTCACTCCCGCAGCTCACACCCATCTCCCTTTAACTCCACGTCCAGAGAGCTGCTCAGCACCTAACTCTCGCGATGTACTGTTCTTACATCTTAGAACAGAAGTCTGATTGCTAATGATCGTTAGTTGCGTTTTTCCATAACTCAGTTCCAAGCTGGCTCTTTGATGGCAGAAACCGCCTTTCCCATCTCCATCTACTCCTGCCCCTTCCCAGGAAATACACAACAGTGGTGCTCAAGTAATGCCCTTGCCTCAAGGATAAGTGGGTGTCCACACGTCCCCACTGGAGCAGACTGGCAGGACCCACCCACAGACGCATCCGCAGAGCTGAGACTGGGCCCGTGGCACCTACCAATTGGGTATCCAAACCGAGGGAGGTTTAACACATGTGTAAATAATTATGAGCTATCAAAAATCTGCTGAATTAAACATAATGTTTTGCTCTCCATTTCTTTTAAATAAATTACTGAAAATGTGATTTGATTTGGGAATCAATTTCTGGAGACTTTACTTCATTTGATTTTTAAAAAGTCCCTGTGTATTAAATTGTTCACATAGAGACAAGCCAAAAAAAAAAAAAAAATCAACTTGACCAAAATATATCTGAGGGAGGAGGATGAGTCTGGGAGAGGGAAAACAGATGTCAGGCCCAGCCCAATTCCCAGCCTCTGCAAGCTGCCTCTTCCTCCCCGTCCCCATGAGGCTGGGGCCCTCAGATACCCACAGGCGTGGCTCCATCCCAGGGCCCAGGACTCAGGCTACAACCGGCTGGTGCTTACTGAGCACAAGCCACGTGACAGCACTGGCCTTACGATAGAGAACAAGATGGCAACAGTGGCTGTCCTCATGGAACTTAACAAAAGAGGCAGACATTGTGAATAGATCACAATGGCAGCAGGTGGAAGGTCAGGGAAAGAAGCTTCATTGCGGAAATAGCACACGTGCTCAAAGATGAAGCAGGAAACAATGTGGGAAGAGCATTCCAGACGCAGGGAAAGGCATGCACAGAGGCCCGGCGGCAGCAAGGAGATCAGCACATTTGAAAAACTGACACAAGGCTGTGTGGCTGGAACCAAGTGAACCGGGGCAGAGTGGAAAATGAAGAGTCTAGAGAGACTGGGAAAGGAGGACTTGATCGGCTGTGTTAGGGGTCTGGACCAAGTCCTGGCAGTGTTCAAAAAAACTCCAAGCTTAAATTTGGTGATGGAACATCAGGTTAACTACACTGCTTCCCTGAGCTCAAAAGAATTTCCCTGATTTCACCATTCATCTCTCTCCATTTCCCCAAGCCCCAGCCCCAGCCCCAGGTGCTATTATAACTGGGGGTTTACCTTGGTCTCTGTGCTGGAATTGATGCCACCTTCCAGCCCCACAAGCCCCCCCCCCACTCCTGGGGCTGTTACTGCTGGGGGGCTGGGCATCTGCAGAAAGGGTGACGAGAAATGGACTAATCCAAAGAAATCATCCATTGTCCTGGGCAGTGACTGGTTTAGGAGTGAGCAGGTAGCAGTAATGAAACTCAGGCCACTGAATTATAAGGAAAAATACACTTTGGGGCTTCTATTAACCTATGTTCTAGAACAAAAGTAAAAGCATATAAAGCATGATTTTCAAATAAATCCTTCTTGACCACGGACTATAGTAAGAAATATATTTTACATCACAATCCATATATAAATGCATATATAAAATTATATAATGTTTCATAAAACAATATTTATTCCTTCTATGTGTAATATGCTCATATTTTCGCTTCAGTTCTTCCTCTTTTATGCTTAATGCTGGTTGCAACCAGCACTACATTGATTTCATGGCCCTCTAATGGGGTTGATCCATAGTTTGAAAAACTCAAGTGTAGAGATCAGCCAATACACATTCTTCACATTCTGTCTAAGGAGGCTGTTCTAAAGAGGACAAGATGGACCAACATGAATGGCTGCCTTAACAGCACCATGAGCTTCTTGGTATTTTCCCAGAATGATGAAACAGTTTGCCTTGAAAGGTTTTGCTACGTTTTTCCAAGAACTGCATTCTGGAAGAAAACCTGTTACTTCTTATTATACCTGAAGTAGCAATAATATCTTGTTGCCCTCCAGAATGGGCAATCTCAAAGAGATCTGTCTCTCTGTCTCTCTTACACACACACACACACACACACACACACACACATGCAACATACACACTAACTTCAAAATTATCTGTTTCTGGTTTGTTTTTGTTTGGTTGGCTTGTTTGATGGTTTCATTGTTTCTTTGTTCATTGGCTTAATGGTGTATATTACTCAACATTTATGGCTCTGAATTAATTCATGGACAAATTGGGGCATGGACTTTCTTCTAAGACCACAGAAAATAAATGATAGCCAAGAAGACTTAATATTCCTTGGGAGGAAGGGAAGAAGGATAGGGTCAACTTGCCCTTTCCCCTAGAGAAGATCTGTGCCATTTCTAGGAGGGAACAAGTGGTTCTGTATTGGACACAAGTAAGGCAACCCCTTCTGGAATTTAAAATTGGGTTCTCAATTAAATTTCAGAAGAATCTTAGTAGTTATGAAGTGGTCGCAAAATATGCTTTTTGATGAGAAGAAAAATCATGGCTTAAAAATTCTGTCTTCTCCCACCAAAAGAAAGCTCAACAATTGAATCACCACGCCATGGAGAATAGGTTGTATTGATATCTGGGGACAGATAATTCTTGGTTGTGGGGAGCCCTCCTATGCATGGCAGAATATTTAGTACCATCCCTGGGCCCTAACTGCTAGATACTAGTAGCAATCCCTCCTGCCAAGTCCTCCCCCACCCCCAGTTATGACAACCAAAATGTCTCCAGACATTGTCAAATGTCCTCTGGGGGCAAAATTCACCCCTAGTGGAGAACCACGACTGCAGGAGAACTTCTCAGACAGCAACTCCTTCCAACTGAGCAAGGCCTCATAGCCTGATGAAAGGCAATGGCATGTGTTTTACAAACTAGCCTCTAGCCACACAGGGAGGAAATACACACTCTTCCCGCCTTCTTCCTTAAACACCTCCCAGGCAGTGCATAAAGCTTGACCCCAACTTGTCTCAAAAGGAACCCTTAATCCATAAGAAGAGTCTCCCCAAAGAATGCCAGAAGAAGAATCTAGAAATGCACAAAGAGGGGTGTCGTTTCCTTAACCTCAGTAGAATAGAAAATAAAGCTTGAGTGCCTACCAAAAGTCCAGGGTTTCTTTCTCTTTTCTGAGAAAGTCCTTGATTATTCACTCAGATACAGCAAGGAGAAATGCCAAGAGATGGGGAGAAACTCTGTAGCTGTCATTCGGGCCCATGTGATGATGATGAAAATAAAAACACCTCATTGTTGTTTCACAGTTTACATAGCCCTGTTCCATACAGGTACCCCTATCTCCATCTCACAAGTTTGAAAGTTTCAGAGAGAGAAACTGGCTGGCCCTGGGTCACTGAGATAGTAAATGGTCAACTGAGACTCAAACCCAGAAGTTAGATTCCAAAATTGGGGTGATTTCAGTGGCTACAAAAGATAATGGCTAAGAACTAGAAATACATCCCAAAGGCATGTGTATCTGACAAATGCTTTCTCTAGGACAATCACAGAGCTGCCTCTTTGCAGAGCCTTATGGTGTCCTATGATTACAGTATCATATGAATGTTACCAAAAGTGTGCTACAGAGAGTTGGCAAAAAAAGGAGAATTGCTCGAGAGGGAAATCCCACATTATAAGAACCCACTAACATAAATACATGTTCTTTGAGTAGTTTTCCTAGTAGCGGTGAGGGATTTCTATTGATCCACCACCCACACACCGTCACTCCCCAGGTCCTCCTAAGGACCAGGAACAAGCAGTTGTGAGATGGCTCGTCGGGGATGGAGCAGGGCCTGGCCAAAGAAAAGCACCCAGCTAATTACCCATGTGGGGGCCAAGGTCCCAGCACTGGCCTTGTTGCAAGAAGACACTAACGAACCAGCCTCAGATTCTAGAGACTCGATGTGTCATCCAATACTGCCCATGCAGACTGGCTGCCTCGTGTTTACACGGCCGGTGGCTCCTCTTCCTCCAACGACAACACTTCACACTTACGGGTCTTTCCAGACATGACAATGTTATGACACGGCATTGCTGGCCACAGTCAGTGGGATGGGGGACAGGAAGTTTCTTCCCTGGGATGTTTGGACTTAGGACCGATAGAGTTTGGTTGATTTCTTCTGCAGCAGCCGAAGCCATGAAATAAAAGGCATGAGAGCTAGCGCCGTCCATGTTTTCTCACACAGAAGAAAGCTGGCCGCAGTGAGAGGGAGGAATCAAGCCGACCCCACAGAGGTGAGTGGGGTGAAGGTAGGAAGGAATTTTCCCAGAGCCGAGTCCCGCTCCTGCAGTTCCTGGGGTGCAACCATCTCCCGATGCTTTCTGCAGTGTGCTCATTCTGCGAGACATCCTTCCCTGAGACGCCCCTCCTTGCTCCTCCTCGCCCAAGTTCAGTTTCTGTCACTCACAATAATCCACTCACCTATTCTATCTAGATAATACCATAAACATAAAACACCAAAGTGAAAGGTGATAGAACTGGCATGGCCAGACCCACAAAAGCTAACAGAGCTATCAGCAAGCCTCGTGTTATTGGGCTTTGCTTTACTGCCCTTCACAGATACTATGCTATTTTACAAATTGTAGGTTTATGGCAATCCTGCATTCAGCAAGTCTACCTGCACTATTTTTCTAAAAGCACATGCTCATTTGGTGTCTCTGAATCACACTTTGGTCATAATATTTCAATTTTTTTCATTACTATTATATCTGTTATGGTGACCTGTGATCAGTGATCTATGATGTTACTATTGTAATTGTTTTGGGGTATCACAAACTGTGCCCACATGAAACAGCAAACTTAATAAACGCTGTGTGTCTTCACTGCCCCACCAACTGCCTTTCCCCTGTCTCTCTCTCTTCTTGAGCCTCCCTATTCCCTGCGACACAGCAATATTGAAATTAGGCCAGTTAATAACCCTACAGTGGCCTCTAAGTGCTCAAGTGAAAGGAAGAGTCGCACGTCTCTCACTTAAAACCAAACGCTAGAAGTGATTAAGCTTGGTGAGGAAGGCATGTGGAAAGCTGAGAAAGGTCAAAAGCTAGGCCTCTTGCACCGGTCAGCCAGCTCATGAATGCAAAGGCAGAGTTCTTGAAGGATATTAAAAAGAAAGCCTTGTTGTTGATACAGAGAAAGTGTTAGGCATCTAGATAGAAGATCAACACACCCAACATTCCCTGAAGACAAAGCCTAATCCAAAGTGAGGCTCTAACTCTCTTTAATTCTATGAAGGCCGAGAGAGGTAGAGAAACTGCCAAAGAAAAGTTGGAAGCTAGCAGAGGTTGGTTAACAGGTCAAGGAAAGAAGCCCTCTCCATAACATAAAAGTGCAAGGTGAAGCAGCAAGTGCTGATGTAGAAGCTATAGCAAGTTATCCAGAAGATCTAGCTAAGATAACTGATCATAGTGGCTACACAAAACAACAGATTTTCAGTGTAGATGAAACAGCCTTATATTGGAAGAAGATGCTATCTAGGACTTTCATAGCTATAGAGGAGAAGTCAATTCCTGGCTTCAAAGATTCAAAGGACAGGCTGACTCTCTTGTTAGGGGCTAATGCAGCTGATCACTAAGTTGAAGCCAATTCCCATTCACCATTCCAGCAATCCTAAGGCCCTTAAGAGTTACGCTAAATCTACTCTGCCTGTGCTCAATACGTGGAACAAAGCAGCCTGGATGACAGCACATCTGTTTAAAGCATTTTTTACTGAATGTTTTGCGCCCACTGCTGAGACCTACTGATCAGAAAGATTGTTTTCAAAATATCACTGCTCACTGACAATGTACCTAGTCATCCAAGACCTTGGAGATGTATTTAATACAAGGAGATTGATGTTGTTTTCATGCCTGCTAACACAACATCAATTCTGTAGCCCATGGATTAAGGAGTAATTTTGACTTTCAAGTCTTATTATTTAAGAAATACATTTTGTAAGGGGAGAGATACCATAGACAGTAATTCCTTGGATATATCTAGGCAAAATAAATAGAAAACCTTCTGGAAAGGAGTCATCACTCTAGATGCCAGTAAGAACATTCATGATTCATAAGAGGAGGTCAAAATAAACAGAAGTTTGGAAGAAATTGATTCCAACTCTCATGGATGACCTTGAGGGGTTCAAGACTTCGTGGAGGAAATAGCTACAGATGGAGTGGAAATAGCAAGAAAACCAGAATTAGAAGTGGAAACTGAATACGTGACTAAATTGCTACAATCTTATAAAACTTTAACGGATGAGGTGTTGCTTCTTACGGATATGCAAAGAACATGGAAACTACTCCTGGTGAGGATGCTGTGAACATTGTTAAAATGACAACAAAGAATTCAGAATACTACGTAAAATTAGTTGATAAAGCAACAGGAGGGTTTGAGAGAACTGACTCCGATTTTGAGGGAAGTTCTGTGGATAAAATGCTATCAAACAGCATCCCGGGCTCCAGAGAATTCTTTTGTGAAAGGAAGAGTCAATAGAGGAGGCAAACTTCGTTATTTTCTTATTTTAATAAATTGCCACAGCAACCCCAACCTTCAGCAACCACACCCTGATCAATCAGCAGCCGTCAACATCGAGGCGAGACCTTCCACCAGCAAAAGGATTACAACTCACCAAAGGCTTAGAATGATTGTGAGCATTTTTTAGCAATCAAGTATTTTTGAATTAAGACATGCACATTGTTTTCTCATACATAATGCTATTGTGCACTTGGCAGATAACAGTATAGTATAAATATAACTTTTATTATATGCACTAGGACCCAAAAAATTCACGTGACTCGCTTTATTAGAATATTCACGCCATTGTGGTGGTCTGAAATCGGACGCACAATATCGCTGAGCTGTGCTTATACAGGAAAAACAAGAAAAAAACTCACAACTATGCCCTTGGCATGGAGTCAATATACCAATTAGAGAATGTGCAATCTTTTTTCTTGAAGTCATCTTAGCGAGTGGCTTAATTTCTAAGATAATGAAACAATGCTCCCTCATTAGCTTCTGAAAGTCTTAAAAATGATACTCATTCATGATCCTTGAGAGAGCCAGAGTCCTCTTCCCAAGACATGAAACACTGATGAGTGTGTTCACACTGGGTGGAAAGTTGACCAAAAAGATCCTTCCAAGTAGGAGGAAAAGAAAAATCTAAGTATTAAAACTCTACCTTTCCATAGTGCTGTGGGGTCGGGGTGGGGGGCTTTTTTTCTTGTTTGACAGTCTGAGAAACAACTGGCTTAAAAGAATCTGTTTTAGTTTATAAAACCTTCTCAAATCAATGACTCTTTCAGATAAATCATAGATCCATAAATTTTAGAAAAAATACATTTGTCCATTGTTCTATTTTCCCAGTTCTGCCTGCAAAGCCTGAGAGATTGATCCACATGACAAGCACATGCCACCCACTCTCTAGTGCGACAAGTATTAAAAAAATATCCAGACAATTTCCCATACTTGCATAGCAGACAAACCTACAATTACAGTGTTTGATGAAGAGGCAGCCATAGAGCTCTTATAAAACACCAACTGTCTATAAAGCCCCAAAATGAACTAGGGTATTTGTCAGAGAAAACAAAATGCTTTTTACTTTTTAGAGTCATTAAACCAAAATTCATTCTAGTACTTCTGAGTCATATCGCATCCCATACCATCTCTTTGGAATATAATAAAATATAAGCAATTTTAATAATTAAAAAGAATTATGTCTATATACAGGAACTGTTTGTTTCAAAAATTTATTTGATAAAGATATGTAGTCACAAACAAAGTAAGTGGTTTCAATGACACTTTCATTGTAAATGGTAAAATGCTGAGTTGTTGGAGGAATCAAGAGGTTACTCTCCCAACAGGGAAGCTAAGTGGCCGTTTCCTCAGAGAAGAATGTAAAAGAACGCCTCTTTCTGTTTCTAAGGGACAATACAAAGTGCATTTACATGTCATGGAGCCTAGACAAAGAGAATGCTGCCTCTCATGGAAGTGCTGGCACCAGTGTCCAAGTTTAACTTGAGGGCAATGATCTTACTCTTCGGCGCAGAAGTTATTTTTACCTTGTCAGCTATGCAAATTAGCTCATGCCCTCTGAGCATAAAAGAAACCAGGCTGAGACCAAGTTAATATTTTATGAAAATAATGAAAATCCTGTAAACTGCTGACCCTGACCCTGGGCTTCACACACTCTAGAACTGACCCTGTATAGATAGAACCATGCCACATTTCTGTACCAAGCTAGTATCCAAAAAGGTGTAGACAATTCACAAAAGGAGAAACATAGACAATTTATAATTATATGAAAAAGTTCCAACGAATGGAAAAAATTCAAATTAAGCCAACACAATTGCCTGTTCTGCCTATCAAATTGCCACCGCTAGCAAGACAGTAAGTTGGTGCAACCATTTTGCGAAGCTATTGGACAATGAATATGTAAGTATATTGAAGACATTCAGTCTCTTTGACTCAGTAGTTTTAGGAAATTACTTTAAGTACATATTTAAAAATGACGACAAATTGTCACATATGATACTGTTCATAGAAACATGATCTATAATGGTAAAAAAAAGAAAACCTAACAATCACCCACAACTATAATAAAACAAACAACCCAATTTACAAATGGCCAAAAGAAATGAATAGTCATTTCAGCAAGGAAAGATGTGGGGGTCAAACAACGACATGAAAAGATGCAACATCTTTTCCTTAACTGTTAAGGAAATACAAATCAAAACCACAATTGTTATTACTGTACCCCCGTTAAAAGCTAAAACAAAAACAAACAAACAAACAAAAAACAATGAAAAGCCTGACAATACTGAATGCTGTTAAGAATGTGGAGCAACTGGAACTCTCATATATTTCTGATGGGGATGAAAAATAGCACTTTCAAAAACTATTTTGGACAACAGTTTGGCAGCTCCTTACAGAGTCACACATACACTTAACCATTTGACCCAGCAATGAACAGTTAATTTATCACAGCTATATCCATAATTGCCCCAAATTGAAAACAACCCAAATGTTCCTCAGCTGGTAAATAAACAAATTGTGATACATCTGTACAACTGAATACCAGGCAGCAATAAAAAGAAATGAACTGTCGGAATGTGGAACAACATGGATGATTCTCAAAGGCATCATGCTGAGTGCAGGAAGCCAGAATCAAAAGGCTACGTGCCATTTCCTTCCATTTATATGACATTCTAGAAAAGGCAAAACGGTAAGAACAAACAAATCGTAGTTACTAAGGACTGTGGATGGGGAGAATTAACTATTCATTGGTGGGCCAAATAGTTAAGCGTATGTGTAACTCTATAAGGAGCTACTAAACTATTTCCAAAATAGTTTTTGCACGTGCTATTTTTCATCCCTATCAGAAAGGGGTTTGAGGGACCTTTTAGGGTGATGGAAATATTGGACATCTTGATTGTGGTCGTAGCTAGCCAACTGTATACACGTTTTAAAACACATAGAGTTGTATACCTAAAAAGGATGGATTTTATTGTATGCAAATTATACCCCCTACTAAATCTGACTTCAGAAAAGGGCACAATCCTTAGTTGTTATTTTTTTAATTGCAGTAAAATACATATAACATAAAATTTACCATGTCAAACTGTTTTATAGTGTCCGGTTCTATGGCACTAAGTACACCCACATTGTTGTACAAGCATTACCACCATCGATCCCCAGAACTTCTTCATCTTCCCAGCTGCAACTCTGCACCATCAAACAAGAGCTCTCCCTCCCACCAGCCCCTGGCAACCATCTTCTAATTTCTGTCTCTATGAATTCGACAAATCTAAGTACCTAACATAAATGGAATGAATATCTGTCCTTTCGTGCCTGGCTTCTTTCACTTAGCATAATGTTTTCAAGGTCTATCCATGTTGTAGCATGTGTCAGGATTTCCTTCCCTTTCAAGGCTGAATACTATTCCATCGTGTGTATAGACCACATTTTGTTTATTCATCCAACCATCCGTCAACAGGTGCTTGGGTTGACTCCACCTTGTGGCTATTGTGCACAATGCCGCCATGAACATGGGTATATAAATCTGTTCAAGCCCCCCACTTTTACTTCCTTTGGGCATATACCCAGAGGCAGAACTGCTGAATTTTATGGTAATCCCATGTTCAATTTTTTGAGGAATCTTCATACTGGTTTTCCACAGAGAGTCCTTAGAGTTTTAACAACGGGGAAACAGTTAAATATAGTATAATGCACTCAGTGAAATATTATGCAGCTTTTAAAATGCTATTTCTACAGAACTTTTCATAGCGTGGAATAAGGCTTCACAGACTCTTAAGAAGAAAAGCAGTATAATTTTAAGGGAAAAATATTTTGTCTACAACATAAATTCAACAGTGTGAAATGCATGAAAAAGAAAAAAAGACTAGAAGGAAATACACCAAAATGGTAATAGTGATTATCTTTAGGTGGTAGGACTACAGGTTATCTGTATTTTCATTATGCTTATCTGTACATTCCAGATTTTTTTCCTTCTATAATCAGAAAAACTAATTTTGTTTTTTTAAAAAAGGCAAGTTTTCTTGCAGCACCTCCCCGACCTTCTGAAGGTGGCGACAGAGAGAGTAACTCATATGGTCTTCACACAAGCCACTCCGGTGGCCCTGTCCAGGAGGGCTGCTGAACTGAATGGAGAGTTTACACTCTCATCAAGAACTACAGCACAGGTTTTGACTGATGCATTTTAAATATGACTGAGGTTCAACAAATAGAGAAAAAAGTCTCTAATAGACATTGGCTCTTTCCTGAAAACAATAAAAACCTTCTGATACCAATTGCAGACAGAGGTGTCCACTCGAAGGAGCAGGCGGTGTACTTCCTCACATGCAGAGGAGCCCTGGCCTGGTTTCCTCAACCCCTTGCTCTTCCCTGTGTCCCAGGGTGTCCTCTCCACCCTCCTCGCTTCACTGTCCACACTCGCTCAGCCACTGCCACCTGGCTGCTGCCCTTACCACTCCACGAAAATGACTCTCAAAGGGTGTCCGTGGAGGGCAGGTCCCCAAATTCAATAGGTATTTACAGATGTTCACATTGCAGCACCTTATAATTCTGTAGTAGCTGGTGCCCTCTCTTTGAAATTCCTTCTGGGTTACCCTTTTCCCCGCTGGCTACTCCTCTTCCTCCACTCCCCTTTAAACCCATGCTTTGTAAGTTTCACATATGCCTCTCTCCTCTTTTATTTGCCCTCCACACACTCACCCTACGCAGCCTCACGGACACCAAGCTTCCAAGGATCGCAGGGATGCGAGCGACTCCCAGCCTTTATTTATCTCAGGAACAGACCTCTCTCCTGGCATACCCAATCCCACACCCCTGGGCACTTCCACTCTACAGACCCCTACAGGGTCTCTGGCCTGCACACAGCCTGTGCAAGCGGTTCCTCACACAGGCCGGTGGACTTTCTAGAGTGCAGATCAGACCAGCCTGCCCCAGAGCTCCAGCTTCCCGTCACACCTGGGAGGGGACAGCACCCACACCTCGCCGTGACCAAGGCCTGTGTCATCTTCTTGAATATTCCAGACTTATTTCTGCTTCCAGGGCTTCGCTAGTCCTTCCATTTGGACTCTCCTAGTCCCACATCTTCACATCACTGAGGTCTCATCTCAAATGTCACCTCTTCTCTCTTTCTCCAGAGACTGTCTTACAGTAACTCCTGTAGTTTTGTCTCTGTTAATCTCTCCATTTCTCTATCCCCACTGCCAATGTCCGCAGAATTTTTCACAAGAACACCTACCGGTTTCTCCCTGCCTCCCTGCCCCCTCCTCCTATAACCTGTCTCCACTCCAATAACGGAGCGATCTTTCTCAAATTCAAATCTGATGTGTGGTTTCCCGTTTTAGATCCTCCGATGCCTCCATACTAGCTCTAGAATGATGCCATGATCTGGCCTCTACCTAGTATTCTAGCCTCTTACCACACCTCTCCCTTGCCACCCTCCAGTCACCAGAACTCATCACAGCTTCCTACAAGGGCCATGCTCTCACCTGTCAGTGCTTTCGTAGGCCCCTGCCCTGGCTGGGTACAACCTGCTCCTCTGACACCTGCTCCTCCTTGACACTCTCTGTTCAGCGTGCACTCCCCTCGGGAAGCCTTCCCAAGCCTTTCCTCAATCTTCTCTTACAATTCAGTTTTCTCACCTGTTTTGCCCTACTAGACTAAGTTCTCTAAGGGCAATGCCTGCGCCCAATATGGAGTAAGGCACAATATGGAGGAAGGTAGGTGGCACATAGTAGGTACCCAATAAATGTATGTCACAGGAAAGAGTCAACAGATAAACTTCACGTTGGAAATGATCTTGAAAAACATCAAGCCCAAACTCCAAGACACCATGCAGCTTTGCTGGGCTAAGTGCACCCCGGCCTCTGTCCTCACTCGCAGCTGCACAGAGTGACCCTCTCTCAGTGTAGCTTCAACACTGTCCTTCAAGTGTGCCAAGACAAGTGTCGTCTGCTCCTGGAATTATTCCCTTCTCCAGCTGGCATCTTTATTTCTTCTCTCATTTCCCTGTAACTCACTCTTTAGACCAAACCCGAGTTATTCTGGACAATTTTATCGGGAACCACTACTTTTTGCTCTTCGCAGGTAGTGCCAAGTTCAAAAACACTGCAGAGGCTGTCTGGCCAGGACTGGGTTTAGAAGTGGGGCAGTCGGAATCTTGTTCAGGACCCTGAACCCTGGTCCACAGCGGGCCCAGAGGCTGTGACCCTTTTCGGCAGAGATCTCACTTTCTCAACGCACCCCACGAAGTGCTGCTAAGCCAGCCCTGCCCCCTCCCATCACGCCAATGGGGACCACGGATGGTGTTCAATCGGATAACATGAGCAAAGCTGGGCTTTAGGAAGGTCACCCGGCGGCGCTGGCCTAGAGTGGACAGGGAGGGGGGAGACACCAAGCCAAGGGAGCAAAGCAAGGTGGAGGCGACGCCACACCCCTGCTGCAGGGCATGAGGTTCTGAACTCGGGTGAAGGGGAAGTTCATTACCGTGGTCTCCCCAGAGCACTCGGCACGCCGACAGGGTGTGCCTGCTCCACAAGGCTGTCAGCACAGGGACTGCTGAAATGTCTGAAGCTGTCAGAAAGAATGGAGGTGGTCACCAGATGGCAAAGGGTGATCATGGCAGGGTTAGCCTTGCTGTGTCATTTTCTAGAGGGAAAAACTAAGGCTCCACAGAAAACCCAGGAGGGGCTCCCGAATAACACGCAGAGGCCTCTTCAGCAGCCCTTTCCACTGACCGCATCACATCTGTCACTTGGTCCCTCTGTGCCCTTCCACGCAACCTCATAATCGGGTACTTTGTGTGGCACCGTCAGAAAAGCCCTACTGGGGACCAGCATGCTGAGCAGCCAGCACCCAGGGGGACAGGAGGGAGAGCAGTGGGAATGGGCAGTGGGAATGAGCAGTGGGATCCCACGTGCTCCCAGAGGTGACACCCAAACACCCCCCAGACCCCAGTAAAGCCCCTTCTCCCGGCGCCCAGGAGGGGCAAGGCGGGGCGTGCCCGGCCCCCTATGCCCACACCAAATGACGCTCCGCGCCTGCTGATTGCACCTTCCCTGGCATCCTTGAAAAAAAGAAATGGGGGTGGGTAACTAAAAATTCTATGTGAACTCTAAGAAAGGCTGTGAACTAACAAATTATCCTGGTTCTCCTTCCAAACCCCTCTTTTACACCTCTTTGTGGCAGCAGCGGCCACGGCTGGAACACATTTTGTCTTCACTCTGGTAAGGAGGAACCCGAGCCGCTCAGAACTGGAAGCTTCAGCGCTTCGCTGCCTCAATATGACCACAGTCCCCCTGCCCTGACTTCTGCCACCAGCCACAAAACGTGGCCCGAGGCCATGCACCCCACAAGCAAATGCAGCAGAGAAAGGAGTGGCCCTGCTTCGGGGGCGAAGGTCCTGGCCGCCATCGCAGGGAGGAGTGCAGCCAAAGGCCAGCACAGGGCCTCCAGGGAGTCCTGTCCCGGGGGACGAGCTGCCTGCTCTGCCTCCTCCCACAGGCCCCTCTCTGTGTCCCCTTCAGCAGCTCAGGGCTACTGTGGTCGTGAAGGGAGCCCGAAGTTTTGCTTTCTCATTTATATTCTCTCTTTACAGGGGACTATCACAGAGACCCGAGGAGGCAAGAGTACTTTTCCCTAATACCTTGGAATAAAATATATGAGAAGTCATTGTCCTGGGGTGACAGCATTTAGTGTAAACCCCTCATCAAGGTGCACTGCACCCCTCCCTCCCCCGAGGGACAGGGTGCCCATGCCACACCGCAAGACTCTCAGTGGAAAGACGCCTGCACTGCTCCAGTGTCTAAACACATGTGGAGCCAAAGCCCACACCGCGTCCTTACTGCTGCCGTGTCCTCCCTGTGGCTGCACCTGCAGGTGAAGGAGGACACACAGTCACTATCACTGGAGCAACAAAGCTGGTAACAGCAGCTGGAGAACTACCGTGTTTCCCCGAAAATAAGACAGGGTCTTATATTTATTTTTCCTCAAGAAGACACCCTAGGGCTTATTTTCAGGGGGTATGTCATTTTCCCCTCAAAGCCTCAGCTTGCAGCACACACAGGATGGCCGGGACCTTACAGGGGGAGCGACCTTGTTGGTGGGGCTGCCCACACCTTTCCAGTCACCTCTGGGATAGTAGCTGTCACGATGGGGCAGATGAGAAGGGCTGCTCGTCTTCTTTACCGCTCCGCCCCACGACGAAATGCATGGGTTGTGCAGATGCGCTGCGTAGCCACGGCCATCACTAGGTCTTATTTTCGGGGTAGGGCTTACATTGTGCAAATGCTTAGAAATCCTGCTAGGGCTCATTTTATGGGTAGGTCTTATTTTCGGGGAAACACGGTAAGCACACATAGGTCGCTCCAAAATCATTCTCTAGTCTAGGCCCATGTTTGCATCAGTTTTAGAACATTTCACGCCTTTAGACAGGGTTTAAAGAGTAAAGAGTGAAGGAGCTTTTCTGACTTCTTTCTAGGCTTGCTCTTTACAAAGCTTAAGAAAGTCTGTGTGCTCTTCAGACTGGCAGGAGTCTCAGTCCAAGTGGAAAAGAATTCTCCCCTTCACTTACTCATTCATTCCTTCCTACGTGCACACATGCTTACGTGGTATTACAACGTATTTATGTAAACACATGATATATTTCCTGCCTCTTAGAGCTTACAATCTAGTGGACCACATTTTCGAAGAGCCAAGTCCGGGAATGAAAGAGGGTCGCTCCTGGCTCTGGTGGCTTCATGCACCAACAAAGTCCTGGCCCCACTCCTTTGTACCTTGGTTTTCCCAATGAGAAAATGGGGCTGCTGGTGCCACACTGGGGACAAGCTAGTTGTTCTCTGTCCGCAGCCCTCTCTCTCACAGTAACACCAGCAGAAACTGCAGGCGGCACCGGATAAGCCTGCTGAGGCTGGGGGCAGCGGAAAGAAAAAGAAGAAAACGGAAGTCAAGGTACACAGTTCCCTCCACCCAGGATGGAAGTGGCCTGCTCCTTTAACAGGGAGCTGACGGGGAGCAAGAAGGGCTGAGATGAGAGGCCTGGATGAGAGACCCCTAAAAGGACACCCTTCCCTTCTTGAGTCTGCAATCCCATTGCTTCCACCTAAAGCACAACTCCATGGGGACGAACTGATGGGTCCCCCTTTCTGGGTCTAGTGACCAATAATCAGCCCTACCTCTGAGTGTCTTGTAAATATAAAAAATAACAAAAAAGGGTAGGACAGCTTCTGTTGAGAGTGAAACCCAGGCAGGAGATAATGAAAGGAAGAGCACCTAGCCATTTTAAATAAAAATGATGTGTCAAATAGGTCTGGGGAAGCACTTGTACATGAACATTCTCCCATGTGAGCAACTCAGCATCCCTAGAAATATTGCATAGGGATCATTGTCCCATTTGAAAGAGGAGGAGACTGATGCTCGAGAAGGCTGAGTGAGCTGCTGTTGGTCTCGTCCAGAAACAGCCGTAGTAGAGCCAGACTTGGCCCTAGCCTCCAGCTCGCAAGTTCAATGCTAGCTGAGAAGCACTGAGAGAACATCCAAACCGGCAGCTTGTGCGAAACTGGGGATAAAAACAGAGCCCTTAGAAATCCAAGCAAATGTCTTGATTTCCAAAAATAAGAGTCTAGAATGATAACCAATGAGCTCACCGTCAATCCCAAAAGAATTCAGCCGTACATCAGTGCATGGTCTGTGGGCACGAGAAAGCACCAACAACGCAGGGGACAAGCTTAGCTCAGCGCCTGGTGCGCGAGGGCTCAGCAAATGTACGGACTGTTACTATCACTACTGTCGTCGTTTCTCATTAGCAGGGATTAGCATGAGATTTCTTAGAATAAACAAATCCAAGCTCACCTTGTCTCTTTTCTTTTTTTGTTTTTTGTTTTTTTAGCAGGGTTACTGGACAAAGAGATCAGGGAAATGCTAGAGATATGGTATCTCTGAATTTCAGCACCAGGTCTTGACCAAATCTCTCATGCTTCACTGTCACATAGGTAGAGAGAACCATGGAGTGAGTTTGCACAGTGAATGAGAGACTGAATTCCAACACTAACTTTGCTATTCAAAGCCTGCGTGACCTTGAGCAACTTATTGAGCCTCTCTGCAGTTCCACTTCCTCATCAGGAAGGTAATGGTAAAGCCAGCAATCATCTCAGAAGGCCAGTGATGGATTGATTAGAAAGATAGACAGACAGATGGATATAAAGGCAACAAACATTACCTATCAATATTATGTTACAATCTCAAGCTGCAGGGAGGCCTCATGAGTTGTGCCTCTGAGTTCTGTCTTTATTTCTGTCCATTTCAACATGTACCAACAGCTTGGATGACAATAGTGAAAAAAGTACAAAAGTAAAGGACAGCGTCAGCTGTTCATATGGACAATGAGAGACCTGGGAATGACAGACAATCACAAGCTTCCTACCAGCCAGCGACGTGATGGGAGGAGCTAAACAGTAATCTCAGACTGTGTTCACAAACGTGCATCTCACCCTCAAGTACTCTGCATTTGTCGGACCAGTTAGAGCACTACGTTCACTTCTGGGTGTCATGTTTTAAGACCAATACTGAGAAATTTGGGGAATGGGGCATGACAAGGCATCTCGAAATGATGTCAGTTGAGAAAAGTATGAATGTTTTGTGTGGTGGCAAGTGACTGTCATTTGGATGAAAGCTTATACTGCTTTTCTTCTTGGCATAACTTGAGCCAGTGAATCAAATTAGAAGGGGCCAGAATTTTGCCAAAAAATGAAAGGAAGGAAGGAGGAAAGAAGGGAGGGAGGGGGAAAATCTAGGACCTAGCCAACAGTGGAATGGTGTTCCTTGCCCAGTAGTGAGTTCCCAATCACTAGGAGTGTCCAAGCAGGGGCTTGGTGACCAGCTGTCAGGGATGTTATTGAAGGTACGGATGAGCTAGGTGATCTTAAAGGCCTTTCCCCCTCCTCAGAGCCTACAATCCCAGCCCCTCTCCCCTGCACACAGTTCTCTTCTGCACACCCCTTCCCCCATGGAGGCTGCCGTGGAGCTCCTAATCCCAGGAACACCTGCCAAAATTTGGCCTGCAAGATGCATATTCAATCATGAAGGATTCAGCTGGCTGAGCTGGCTGGCCTGTCTGAAGATTTTGACACTGCAGCAAGTGACCCTCTGGAATCCTAAACGAACCGTCAGGAGCATCAGGAGCCTGGGCTCCAAGCAGCCTGCGCTGGGGACCTCAGCTGCACAGGCCAAACGCTGCATCACCACCGCCCCCAGCCACCCACCGTCACCATAGCAACCACTGGGGCTGGCTGCCTAGGCGAGGCTCTTCAATCCAAGCAGGGGGAGGCCCAGTTTTTCCTGCAATTTCCCAAAGTAGTGGACCCTACGGGGATGCAGGTAGGAGGGCCTAGAGGACCGCAGAGGGAGAGTTTATCCTGTCCTGCCCCATCCTGTTGGCCACCTTGAGACACAGCCCGTCATCCAAGACTTGACCTTGGCATCCTCTAACCAAGACACGGGAGAAGGAGCCACTGGGAAATCTCATTATTTTTAGAAGCACAATCACTTAGCAACCTAAATGTCCCGTTCTTCCCCACCCCTCCAAAAGCCCAGAGAAATAAATACAGTATTGAGGACTCTAGTGTTTGGCTCTGATACAGCGCGAGGATGTAATAATAATAATACTTTCTATTTATGTAGAAATAAAGCTTGCCTTCCAAGGAGCTCAGAGTCTTGCTAAAATTAAGGCAACGATCCCTCGCACCCAGCCTCCTCTCCCTCTCAGTACAAACTGCCCAAAGATGACTGTTTCCCCGCTTTTGACAAAATCCCAGGACCAGAAGGGACTTCACATATGGATTCTAAGGCATGGAGCAATAACGATTCCAGTCCCTGTGTGTTATTGTCTGCAAAGAAAAAGGCATTTATTTCTAGCAAGGGAATGGGAAAAGGTCAGGGTTTCTCAAACAAATGCCAACAGTGAATTCCTTCCTCACATGTGACCCTGGTAACCATTCCCTTCTGGAAACTCTTTTTTCCCTGCATTTCCCTGCCAATGGTCTTCCACCGATCTGTTTCCCCAAACCCCTGGCTCTCTCCCAGCCTTCCTCCCAGGTGCCCCGTATTTTTAACGCTCATGTAATGCCAGGGTCCTCTTGCCTGTCCTCGCCCTGCTCTCTCTGCCTCCTTTCCCAGATGATCTGACTCGAGCCCGTGGTTCCGACCACCAGCTATACAGCGCCGCATCCCAGACGTCCATGCAGACCCGTCCTGAGCTCCAGCCTCTCTACCAGGTGCCACACCCAGTGGTCCAAAGGGCACATCTAATGCACAAAGCCAGAATCACCACCCTATGCCAGACTGTTCCCATCCAGTGTGTCATTACCTCACAGGGATGAAGGAGGCCATCATCCCCCAATCTTGAGATTCACCTTTGGTGCTTTCCTCTCCCTCGCCCCCTGACTTTAAGGTTCCCTAAGTATTTCTTAGCTCTGTCCCCTCCTCTCTGGTGCTACTGATGCAACACAGGATCCAGCCTTCATTATTTTTCTAGGTAGTAAAACATGTAAAAGACAGGCTGCTAGCTGGTCCTCCCAGCTGTAGCCTTGCCCCTTCCTCCCTAATTATCTCACACACACACATACACACACACGTGTGTACACACACATGCACCATGGCAAGTCCCCAAGTCTCTGAGAGCTGGCAGGTCTCTCTGTCCAAGGATGCCATCAGTCTCTCACTTTAAGCCCTTTAATGACCCTCTATTTCCCCCCTAATAGAAACCAGACATGTCACCACCGTGGTACACTTCGCCCTAGCACTCCTGCCTGCCTGGTCAGCTATGTCTGTAACCACTCTCCCCCATGCGCCCTGTCTCCCCGCCACCCCTCACGACTGGTGCATTTGCTCTTGCCAGCTGCCTGTGCCCCTCCCACTTCCGGCCCCAGCCCCACCCACAGTCCAGGAACCCTTTCCAAAGTCTGCGAGACCCCATGCTCCAGCAAGCAGGACAGCAACCCAAGGGCAGCTCCCCCTCCTCCATCCACTCCCTTTGGACAGATTCATTGCCCAGAAGTTTCTGGAAACTTCCAAAAACTTGAGGCAATATTATTAAAGGGAAAGAGATAAGTGAATCTCAGAAGCTGTTATGTCTGCACCTCCCCACCCCTGCTGTTCTGTGGCTTGGTTTGAGCCTTCTCTTGCTCTCTTACAGAGTCCTCTTTCCAGAAAGGGGAAGTGTGCAGAATCAGAGGCCAATACCACCCACCCCTCTCTCTTCAGCCTGTCTTCCTCCTGCCCACTCCAGCCCCGTGGTGATGCCCGCACTCACGTTCTCACCCAGCCCTCCTGCTCCCTTCCTAAAGCCCTCTCAGCGCTGCCTGGCAGCCCAGCCATGCGACACTTGTCCTGGGAACCCGAGGAGCTGTGTGCTCGGGAGAACCAGCCCAGGCAGCGGGGCGGAGGCCCAGGCAGCCGGAGAGCTCTCTGCTCACCCCGATTCCACTCCCTCACTGCCCCTGTGACCCTGCGCTGCTTTCCTTTTCTGGAAATTGTTTTATCTGTAAACTGAAGTTAGCCTTCTAGCTTGAAGAGGCTTGGAAGCTATGAAGAATGATTCTTCTTTCTGTCCTGTTTCTACTTACTGTTTCCCCTAGACGTGCCTACCCTTCCCAGACCCTCTCTGTCTGGGTGCTGCTGTGCCTTGTTATCTGGGCACTCGCTTTATTCTCCGGGCCACAGAAAACGATAAAAGTGTCATCTCTTCATTATCTGGGCTGGTGGAGGAGGAGGCTTAGCTAAGGAAACATGATGGATAAGACCAAAGTAATTTATTGTATCTGGTTTTCAGATGTGGTTAGAGACACACTCCAAGATACAAAACTACCTCTGCCCATCTGGAAATCATCCCAAACCCTCCCAGCCTGGTCTTAGTCCCAGGCTGGGGTTTGGCCACAGTGTGGAAGAAGGCCCTGGGTCGCGCAGATAGACCACATGCGGGTAAGATATTGTTAACTGTGTCATTATTCATAACGTTCAATTCAACAACCATGGACGGCACACAGCCATGTGCAAGCCATTGTGCGGACACAGAAACCTACGGGCCATACAACAAAAAGACTTTTTAGTGTCCCCAGAAACTCAGAATCCAGGAAGGGGCCGGAGTTGTTATGAGCAACAGTAAAGCTGCTCATAAAGCGTTACGAGAGCAGAGGGGAGAGTATACCTAATTTTGACCAGGAGGCCCTGGGAAGCCTCAGGTCCAAAGCCAACAGTGGTGTGAGCAGGTAGATCTTCATCACAGCTGATAGCTGGAATATGAGCCTTGCCTGCAATTGTCCTGGAAATTCAGAAAATTAACAAGCAGAGACAAAGCTCTACTCCATGCCTGGAACTGTGCGAGATGCTATGGGCTACAAAAGATACTTAAGCAGTTTTGCCTTTCATGCATGAGGTAATTAGCAAACAAGGCACTGTTATGCTCTGACATAATAGAGGGTTCAATGTGTGGAACTGACAACAAGAATGAGAACAGACTATAATAAGGCGCTAATTGCATGGCGAAGGCAATGATGAATAAGAAACCCTCCACAAACACTGTTCCTTATGCCCACTGCATCTCCATTGATGCCAGTGACAACATCCCGGCTAGCTGTGGGCGAGAACTCATCTTCCGCACCTTTGGGCAGCATGGTGAGCCCAAGGGAAGGAGCACGGGACTAGGCATGAGAGGCCTGGTTCTGGAATAATCCGGCACGTAGGGACAGGCAAGTTACTTCCCTGTGCAGGGCCTCTGGAAAGCAGCTGGACTCAAGGATCTCCAGGGTCCCTTCCAGGGCCAGGGAACTGTGGTTCTGAACACAAAGGGTCCAGCCCGTGTCAGCCCAATGGCTCTGGAAGGAGGAGGGGGTGGAAGAACGCATCGGAAATGAATCAGGAGGTCAGGTCAGCAGCGGGGCAGGACAGTCAGAGTAAGGAATGCATGTTTAAGGAAAAAGAGCCAAGCAGGTGGCTGCAGCCTCAGGGACAGGCGAGGGGCCAAAAGCAAAGACAGCATCCAATGAGGAAGACTTCAAAGGCCATGCCGAACAGGGCAGGCTGGAGGCCACAGGAAGTTAAGGCCATGCTAGGGTCCCATTTAGGGACCTGCCTTGCTGTCGGAGGAGCTTTAACAAGATTCTCATGACTGTTGACAGACAAACTGGAGAGGAAATGAAGGCAAGAAGCCAACCAATGAGCCCTTAAATCATCCATGTTACAAGCTGACGAGGATGTGGGCTGGTGGCTGGGAAGATGACATGGAAAAGAAGAACAGACAGCTCGATTTAAAAGGACAGGCAGGCCCGGGGAACTGTCAGGTATGAAGAGTGCAGAAAAGGGACGAGTCCAGCACCTACCTCACTGCTTCTGGCCCCACGCTAACATCCAGCCACAAATCCCTGGGGTTTGACACGGCCTGACACCTGTGCCCAGAGCACCCATGTCCTGAGAGATGGAGAGCTGTCACGAGTAGGAACTGATGAGTGAGCACCGTCTACACAGGCTCTTCTGCGTGGAGAAGAGGGTGTGTCTAATGGGGTCCACCTGCAGCAACTGGCACAGTGCTTGGCACAGAAAGGACGGTCCGAGATTGTCCACTAAGAGCCGCCCTCCCACCCTAGCCCCAAATGGTCCCTCGTGTAACTTCAGAAGCTTTCAGAGAGCAGGTCTGGGAGGGAAAGCAGACAGTGTGAGACAGAAAACAGGAGGCCCAGCCCAGCATGGGCTTACGTGCCATTGGAGACCAAGGGCAGCAGGAAAATTGAGAGGGCTGGAAGAAAGTCGGTAGGGTTGGGCCTGGCAGCAACTGTAGGCTTATAAATGAGCAGTCTTCCAAGCACTGGGATTTATTCTCATCACCTCCTTGAGGCAGAAGGAGGGCACCGCTTGCTCTCAGACAGGAGGCTGAGGTCCAGGGAAGGAAGAAGCTAGCAAGAGCCCACACGCCTCACTCCCAGGCCACAGCCTTCTCTGCCAGCCTCGCTCCTGCTCAGGGCTGGCCCACACAGCAGGCTTCCCGACTGGCCTGAGACTGCTTTAAGTCTTGATGGCTTGGCACACACAGCCCTTCCAAACCACGCCCTGCATCTGCTGGAGGTGTGTCCCCCATTTACAAAACTGTGAGGGCAATGGCTGCTTCCCTGTCACCTGCCCACTTGCTGGGTGGCCATCCCAGCTCCCCTGCAGCACCCAACCCTCTCCCACACCCCAGATTGCTGTTCAAGGTCAGAGCCCCCTCCCTTCCTCTCCACCCCGCCAAGGATCATTCGATGATTCACCTGCACATCAGTGTAGGCATGTGAAACAGGACACCAGGAAAGAACATTCCCGAAGAAACAGCAAAGAAAGTGATTGGACTGAGGGCCCCTGAGATAGCGTTGGGTCAAGAAACAAAAATTCCTCTTTCCTGAAGACAAGGGGAAAGGGAAGAGGGTCTGGAAAGCTATGAGGGAAAAGCAAGGCAGGCAACAACCATTGTGATCCAAATATGGAATCCACCCAAACCCCAGAGCAGAAGTCTCCGGGGGCAAAGCAGGTAGGCTGAGGTTCCCTCGTCCCTTCTTTTCCCTGCTCTCCCAGGAGAAATTCTACCCTGGGGCTTCTGAGTTCCTGCATCCCACCCTGATAAACAGCCCGTGTGGAGCCAAGAGGGGTCAAGACCAGACCCTTCCATGCAGAAGGCCTGTGGGAGGAGGAGACCCTCTTCTAAGCTGACAGCACAACCGTCATCCCCCCACCTGGCCTGCAGGAAACACAGAGCCCAGCAACTGGAATGTTCTCCTCTCCTGAGCCTGGGGAGTCCCTGCAATGACCCTACCATCTAAACTTCCCAAGATTACAAAATACTTATATAGCCTTCTTAGGATGAAATATTTTAAATAGTCAAAAAATAATGTAAAAGACACAATGGATGTAGTCCTGTGTTTAACAGGGGTTAACATTTTCTAATAGTTGTTTCCAATCTGTTCTGAAAAAGATCAGTACATATCAGATACAGGTAAGGCTCCACCCCACCTGTGTTCATCCATTCCATCCTAGAATGAGTACTGTCCCGCAGCTGGTCGGATCAGCCCCGTGCGCATTTATGTACTTTCCCAACATGGTTAGAGGTTTTCCTAGCTCAAAGGTTTTCAATGTGGTCCATGAGCCACCTGCATCAGAATTATCTGGGTGCTTGCTAAACATGCAGATTTCTGACCTTCTGTGGTAGGGTTAAACTTTTTCATTGTATACAAGCACCCCAGATGATTTGGGGACACACTAAGGCTTTGAGAGCCACTGTGCTAGCTTAGGACTTCATGCCCTCTTATAATGCAAAGCAAACAACCAAAAGGACCAAAACAAACAGCCAAACCCTGGGAAGGGTGACCCTTCAAATTGCTGTCTGTCATCCGCTGCCCCGTGTGAATGACAAATCTGAATCAGGTTTTGTACTCTTTCCAATTACCAAACTGTCTGGGGTCAGCCTGCTGCTCCCCCATCACTTCCATGGCTCACTCAGAGCCACAACAAATGACAGTAAACATTTATTATCATCACAGGAAGGAAGGAGGGGGAGAAGAGTGCTACTATTTGTAGTGCCGCCATTTGTAGTGTGTCTCTGCCACCTTACAGATTATAATAGAGTTACAATGTATACTGGAACTGGATATTTGCATTAATATTATATTTTTGTTGCTGTCCTAATTTAGAAGCTATATGCATTTTTATAGCAGCTTTATTGAGTTATAATTTGCAAACACAAAATACACCCTTCTAAAGCATACGATTCAGTGGGGTTTTGTATATTGAGAGCTGTACAACCATCCCCATTATCTAATTTTAGGACATTTTCAACACTCTGAAAAGAAACCCCCAAACCCATTACTAGTAACTGCCTACCCTACTTCCCCCAGCCTTTGGTACCCACTATTCTAGTTTCTCTCCCTGTGAGTTTGCCTGTTCTGAACTTCTCAACATAAATGCAATTATACAATATGGGGCCTGCCGTGAAGAACTTCTTCCACTTAACATAACATTTTCAAGGTTCACCCACATTATAGCGTGTATTGGTACTCCATTCCTTTTCATTGTCAGATAGTATTCCACTGTATGATAGGCCACATTTTGTTTATCCATTCAACAGCTGATGGATACTTGGGTGGTTACCCCCTTTTGGCTATGATGGAAAATGCTGCTATGAGTATTAGTGCATAAGTTTTTAGATGAGTATATGTTTTCATTTCCCTTAAGAATATATCTAGGAGCAAAACAGCTAGATCATATGGTATCTCTATGCAGTGTATACTTTTAAGAAGGAGATTGAGTATACGGCACTTCCCAAACCCCTTATATATGGAGCATCTTGGAAGACCAGTGTTCCATAGAAATTACTTTCAGAAACATTACTTTAAAGGTATTCTGTCAATGAAGAAATCAAATCAAGAAATTAAAAGAATATGCCACTATATTCTTAATGAAATCAAGTCTGTCGTTAACAATATCCTCTAGATTAGTTCTTTACAAAGCCTATTGCTTTAGTGATCTATTGCTACAGAGCAAAACTTTAGTGGCTTAAAATAATAATTAACACATATTATCTCACACAGGAGGTCGGGTATCTGAGAGTGGCTTTGCTGGGCCTTTGCTCAGGATGTCTTGTGAGGCTGCAGTCAAGAAGTCAACTAAGATTGCACACAAGATGTCAGCTGGGGCTACAGTTGTCTGAAGGCTTGACTCTTCTGGATTTCCAAGACAGCTCACTCACATGGCTTTGGCAGAAGTCTACATGACCTTTCATAGGGCTCCCTGAATATCCTCATGATAAGGTAGCTGGCTTCATGCAGAGCAACTGATCCATGACAGCAAGGACAATGTGGCAATGTTTGTTATGACCTACCCTCAAAAGTCACATCCTCACTTTTGCTGTGTTCTCTTGGCCACACAGCCCAAACTTGATACAAGGGTGAAGGGCAAGGGTCTGTCTACAAGAGGCCACAAAGACCAGGTGTCAAGGATGACTCTGCTAGTAAGTGACAGCTGCAACGTGAACCCCAGCAGTGTGGTTTCGGAGTCCAGGCCACTGTGCCCGGCTGCTTCTCTGTTATAATGACTAAACAAGCTCTCCGATATCCCTTTAAGAATGTGTAACTCAAAAAGACCAGCCTTTGCAGGTCAGAACGTAGCATGTGCTCCTCTGCTTGGTGTTAGCACGTTCACACTCCTGCAGCTGCTGCTAAGTGCTGCGGCTTGCCCAGACACAGAGCTTTTCAGAACACAGGGTTGGAGCTGTTCATTACCTAATTAGGCTGCTCTTAACTAATCTGGGAGATGAGCATCAATTTACTTCTGTTTGTGCTCTCAACAATCCCGCTACCACTAAACTACAAATCAGGCGCTTCTCTTTATGTCATTGTCCACCTGTCTCACTGGGAGACTCATAACTCCTAGCACGTCTAGCTTCTAAAACCCTGCTCCTTAGAAATTCCCTCCACCTGTTTTTCTTAGGTGTATCTTTAACTTCTATTATTATGCCAATAGAAGGCTGGGTCTAAAGCGTCAACTTTTTTCAAAATGAAAAACACAACATTTTTGCCCCAAAACCTGTTGAATCCTAGGATCCCTTAGAACCTGAAGAACATTCTTGAAATATTTTGCCTGTGTAGGGGAACAAAAAAAGAATCTTTTCCTCCTACCTTCTAGGTTCTTGGCTGGGGATTTATAACAGAAGACAGATTAATAAGAGAAAAGCATATACATTTATTTAATAACAGCTTAAGTATCCCTCATATCAAGTGCTTGGGACTGGAAGCGTTTCAAGTTTGGGGCTTTTTTTTTTTTTTTTTTTTTGCAATATTTGCATTGTACTTACCATGTGAGCATACTTAATCTGAAAATCCAAAATATGAAATGCTCCAGTGAGCATTTCCTTTCCAGTTGGCACACAAATGTTTCAGATTTTGGGGCATTTCAGATTTCAGATTTTCAGAGCAGGGATACTCAACCTGTAAAAACTTTATATGACATGGGAGCCTTCATAAGGAAATCCAAACCCCAAGCAACAGTTAAACCTGACTGTTTTTATACTAGGTTTCACAAAAAGTGGGAAGTTATAGGAAAAATGTGATAAGACAAAAGGGTAAGAGCTAAGAGTTGTAAACTTGGGGACACTTAGCAAGGCCTGTTTGTTCAGATTCCTCTCAGCATCCTTCTGTCTTCGGACATAAAGATGCTCCTTCCCTCCAGAGAGGGCACCTCTCACATGACAGCTTTATACCTGCTCAGGGGAAGGTCAGAAAGTCCTTCCTGTACATACTTTCTCAAATCCCTTCAGCTTCAAATATTCAGTATGCCAACATGCCATAACTGGGGGAAGCATACTCTGAACCCCATCACCTGTCTTCCTAATTCTTCCCCTTTCACATGTGCCATTCATTCATTGATTTTTTAGTTAGCTCAATATTTATCGTGTATTGCTGAATGACTACCACATGCTAGGCACACAAGGCATATGAGCTACAACTACATAGTGGCCAGGCACAGTGGCTTGCACCTATAATCCTAGCACTTTGGGAGGTCAAGGAGGGAAGATCTCTTGAGCCTAGGAGTTTGAGGCTGTAGTGATCTATGATCCCACTACTGCACTCCAGCCTAGGTGACAAAATGAGTGCCTGTCTTAAAAAAATACTATATAATGTACCATTTTGCCATAAAGCATAGACTACGGTAGTAAACACAGGGGGATCAGCCTTACAGCACAGTTTAATAGATGAGGATCCAGGAAAATCCTGATGGTGAGGTACCTAATCAAAGCCCTCTAACGTTCATTGTGTGTATGTGTCTAATTCTGATCACCTACATGAAGTATCTAGGAAATGTAGTTACCGGTGTGGATTTTGTGAAGATCCTCCATCTTCCTCATTATAAGCAATCTGAAGGCTCTAACTGTGCAAAATGTCACCAGCTCACAACAGGATGTCACACCCAGGTAGTGGGTGTTCATTGAGCATCTGCTGATAGTGATGACACAAAGGATAGAGACCAAACAGGGACCAAATAGGAAACCTATTTTTTTATTATTTTTTTTTAGAAACGTGGTCTGGCTATGTTGCCTTGGCCAGTCTGGAACTCCTGGGCTCAAAGGATACTCCTGCCCCAGCCTCCCATAGCTGGGATTACATGCGTGTGTCACAACACCCAGCAGGAAATATTCTTATTTGTTTTAAGGCTAGGGACCTGAAATCATGGATCCTGGTTTCTAACTTCACCTTTGTCCTATTTTAACATAAGACCTTAAGTCCAATAGCACAGTTTCACTCTACATCACTTTTCCATGTGGCCAGCGAAAGCCAAGGATAGGCTTGGTCTGTCTTCTGTAGAGAAAAGAAGAATTTTAACAGGAGTCTTATCCATTAAGTAATGTAATGGTTTTATATAGATTCAGAGGTTATTGCTCTGAGGAAGGATTTCTATGAACTAAGAAAAAAGCTTATCAGTTTTTTCAAGTTACTTTTACTCAGCTCAAGGAAAGCTTTAGTGGGACTCAGACATGGTAGGACAGATGGGATTAAGAAGTCACATGCAGCATTAGCAATGTTAAAAGGACCATTAGAGAAGGCGAAGGAGAGTGGGAATGAGATAGTCTTCCTCCCATAAAGATAATCATCAAAGATGGGATCAACCCAGCATTGCTTCATTTGGCCTTAAGAACATCCTTGAACTATTTTTCCTGCCTTCCTAAATTCCTCTCCCTTTCGTATCTACCTTTAATTCATTTATTCATTAACTTACTCAGCCATTCATCAGTTCATTCAGTAACATTTGCTGAATGACTACTAAGTGCTAGGCATGCAAAGAGTTCAAGCAGAATGAGATATGACCCCTGCCTTCAGGCCCTCAGTTGGCAACTACACAGTGGAGGAGACACTGATGTCAACCTGGAGTAACCGGCCAGGGAGGAAGGGAAGGGGGAGGGATATGGGGAGGAGGCACTGCCAAGGAATAGTCACTCAGCTGAATAGATATCAGCCAGAGGGTAGCAAGGATGGTGTGACCGCAGGCAGAAGAGCATGTTCAAAAGGACACAGGCATAAACAGCATGAAATTCAAGGGACTGCAAGTAGTCCAGTCCGTCTGGAGGGCAGGCTGCATGAGGTCAGGTCAGGAGGGATTTTGCACTCTGCTGTAGAAAACAGTGAACCACTGAAAGGCTTTAAGCAAAGAAATACATAATCATGTCACATCTTGTAATGCATGGTTATCATCTTCTACAAGATCTTTTTCAAAATTCAACAGAAGCCTTTTCAGATTAACACTACAGCACTGAACAGATTTTTATCTTGTAGATTCTCAGGACTTTGCTATTATTCAGTTTACTTTATATTGGGTGATATACTCCACTTTTCCTCATTGAATGCCCTTCCCCACGTTCTCCTTGGCAAACTCCTATCTACCTTCAGCATCTAGCTTCAATAAGCATCACCTCTCTCTGATTTTTCCCCCGACCTAACCCTGTCACCTTCTCCTTCCTCTATGCTCCCAGGATATATTCAATAGAGCATGACTGCAGTGATGTCTTCCAATTGCTTCTTCAAAGTTGCTCTCTTCTATTTGACTATGGATCCCAGGAAGGTAGAGATGTGTATTCTAATTTACATATATATGCATATTGACATATAACACAGGAAAAAGTCCCATTTACTCAGCAGTATTCTTTTTTCTATTTGTAGGAGTTTAAGCAGTACTTTTTAAATTTTATTTGTATGAGTTTAGGGGATACAAGTGCCGTTTTGTTCCTAAGGCTTTTAGGATAACCATCACCCAAGTAGGGTATACTATAAATATTAAGTAATTTCTTGCCCTCCAATACCCTTCCTAGTCACCAAAGACTATTATTCCACACTCTATGTTGATGTATACACATTATTTAGCTCCCATTTACAAGTGAGAACATGAGGTATTTGCCTTTCTGATTGTGAGTTGTTTCACTTAAAATAAGGGTCTCCAGTTCCATCCTGTTCTCAGCAGTGCTTTACTGAAAACCTGCTCTGTGCCAAACACAGTGCTGGACTCTGGCATTCAATACAGCACCACCAAATAAAGGACATTTTCCTCGTGCGGTATATATAAGTATGCATCTGATGTACATGCATATGGGAATTCAATTTTAAGTTCCCTTAAAGCAGAAGTTAACATCTTTTCCAGTACTCTGAACATGAGGGATTAAAAGCAACTGATTTTTAAAAACCTATTAGTAATAACTAATTTATTTGCCATCATATCACATGACAAAGTAGAAAGAGTTAAAATGGTTTCAAACACCAAGAACTCAATATGTAAAAATCTAAGTTGAACTGGTAGGGTAGGAATCAATGTCTGGAAATCCACAGTTGTTGTTTTTTATTATTATTACATAAGAAAACACTGGGATAGTGCTTCTTGTCCAACTACTTCTGTAAAATCTTCTGCAGATTGAGTGGGAATGTAACTTTTTGGTGATTCTACATTCATTCAACACATATTTATTAGTGGCTGTTATTAGTCAGCTCCTTTGTTGGCTCTGAGAAAAAAAAATAGCTGCTTTTTTTTGTAGTTTTAATGTTTCAGGTACTATGCTTGAACATATGTTAGCTCAATAATCCTCAAATTAACCCTGTGAAGTAAGTAGCCCCTTATTGGGGTAATTTTTTGTTTAGAGACAGGGTCTTGCTCTGTTGACCAGGCTGGAGTGCAAAGCCACAATTATAGCTCACTGCAGCCTCAAACTTCTGAGCTCAAGCAATCCTCCTACCTCAGCCTCCCCAGTAGCCAGGACTACAGGCATGTGCTACCACACCCAGCTAATTTTTTTTATTTTTTGTAGGGACAGGGTCTCACTATGTTGCCCAAGCTGGTCTCTAACTCCTGGCCTCAAGCAATCCTCCTTCCCTGGCCTCAGAAAGTGTTGAGATTACAGGCATGAGCCACTGCACCTGGCCTTATCTTGGTAAATTATTTAATCTCTCTGTGCCTCAGTTTCCTCATCCATAAAATTGCAATAAAAATAGAATATATATCATAAAGTCATTGAGGAATCAGATGCATTCACACATTTAAAGCACTTAGAACAGTGCCTGACATATACTTTCAAATATTAGCTAAGTATCACTACTACCACCACCCTCAGTCTTCTTCATCGTCATCGTCATCATCATCATCATCTCATTTTGAACATGAGAAAACTGAGGCTCAGTGAGGTCAGAAGAAGTAGTTACCCCACCTTCTCTTTCAGACAGGCAAATTGAGCACATACTGTGACCTCTTCTTGCTTCCAGCAAATTCCTAGAAATCATTTTACATATACATAGCATAATCACACTGGAAAGCAAAAAAGGGAAACCAACCCATGGTAGACCAGAGATTGTAATGAATCCCCTCTGGACAGAAAGTAGATGCAATCAGATTTTTTTACTCATAAACTGTCTCTGTCCCAACTTCAGCCCCCAGTCCCCAAAAGAGGATGTGACTGCTCTAAAGGTGGGCATATCACCAGAAGTGCTCCTGCCTGCAGGTGGCAGGCACTGGGGTCTGACCAGCAGGGGGACAGTTCAGGTGCAGGAGCAGAAAGACCAAGCAAGCACTTTACCTCGCTCCTCCTTCACCTCTTTATCCCTCCTTATTTCCTTGGACCAGGCAGCAAGGAAGGAAAATCTGCCCATAAGCAGAGGCAAGGGGCAGGAAAACTGGGTGAGAAGGATGGGGCAATGCACTTTGTGCCTTCCCGTGCCTGCCCCCAGGTGACCAGTCACACTCCACATATCCACATTCCTGCTAGACTTTTCGCTTCATGGCCTTTCTCCCTGCAAGCAGTTTGAACAAACACATTCGGCAGACAGAAGATGACATTACAATCGCCGAACGCCTGAGGAACTTCAATACTGCAAACGGAGAAAACAAATAATGGAAGAACCTGTACTCTGTGAGAACGAAGACATATAATTATTAGCTTTAAAAAAAAGCGTGAGAATACTGCAAGCATTTAAAAAATTACCTAGAGATAGTGCAAATGAAAATTTCAATACCCGAACATTTAAGAAAAATGATTAACAAGTTGAATGGCAGAAAAGGCAGCTGAATCAGAGACCTGCAAAGTGGAACTGAGCGATGTTCCCAGAAATCCGCACAGAGCAAGAAAAAGATGGAAAGTATAAAGAGAAGATTAAAAACAGGATACATACAGAATTTCCAACATCATGTAAAATGAATGCTAGAAATAAAGAATAGATAAAATGGAGAGAAGGCAATTTTAAAAAGGGGGGGGAGGGGAAAAATTTGAAGTGAGAGAGAAATAATTCAAAAGTACTTCCCAGCATTGAATAAAAATACAGATCTTTGGATTGAAAAGCCCCCCACCAAATACCATAAAAAATAAACATAAATAAAAACCATCACATAAGACACATACTAGTGAAATTTTAGAGCACCAAAAATAAGGGGAAAATGCCAGTTTCCAGAGAAAGAAGAAACAAAAGTTTTCTGTAAAGAAATATCATGTTGATATTAGAAATGTCATCAGCCACAAAGAACAAAAGACAGTAATAGAGTGGGTTAAAAATTTAAAGATAATCATCTATATGTGTGGGTGGGTGCATATGTATTGAATCGTACATGTGTGTTGAATTAAAAAAATTTCAGAATTGCAGTACATGTTTTTTCTCTTTGTTGCCTATTATCGCTCAGATTTTATAAATGTTATTTAAGCCTTTGAGGACCTACTTTGTAAATCAACCTAAGTGCCTAAAATGATATTCAACTTTTTAATGAAGACCTCTAAATTTTGGTTACATTTTGTTCAAAACCGGCTGGAAATCTCCTTACCTAGTAGTTATCCTTAAATTTTTAACAGGTATTTATTCTGACAGTGCATAACTTTTAATATCCATGAATAATTTTCTTTTTAACAGAATGAAATGGTCATCATTGACCCCTTTAATGTTTTCGCCTTGATCTTTTTTGGGAAAAAAATGTTATATTCACTTTCTTTCGGTTGGCATTTGGCTAGCATATCTTTTACCACCTCCTCTATTTTCAATTTTCCAATATCATTTTATTTAGCTTAGTTATTTAAACATAGGATGAAAAACTTAAATAAAATCACAGGTCTCTGTCTTTTCAAAAATAGGTTCAATCTATTTACCTTTGTTCTACTCCCACTAAGTTAGTACTTAATTCTACTTTAATATGTACTGTTTGCCTTACTTTACAATCATTTCTTTTATCACCTTTTTGCTTTTTGACAGATTTTCTGAATTTTTTTATAACTTTTTTTCTTTACTAGTTCTATTTACCTACAGCTTCTATCTCAACCTATAGAATATACTACACCTTCTGTGGCTGTGATTATGAATTATGTGTTTATCACAACTCATTCCATAGCTTTCCACTCCATAGATTTCTTAATTTAGGAAAAATTTTGTTTAGACAATAACATAATGTGCCATCAAATTGTATGCATATTATCACTCCTAAAATAAATAAGTTTACTGTTAATGTTAAAGTTCTTAACTGCATTTTCAATAGCCTTCATAATAATTTTAATGCTTAATCTTCTACCAAATAAACTTCTAAAACCTTTGAGTTTATGAATTAGATGAAAATACTGAGTAGTTATTGAAATCAATTTAACAGTTGCTCTTTACTTCCTTTATAAAGGGTAGTCACCATAAGATTATAAAGAATATGTGTTAATGGTGAAGCTTTAAACAAGCAATGACATAAGGCAGCCTTTATCTTCCTCGAAGTTCTGGCTAGTGCAATAAGATAAGACAAAAAAATATATAGTAGGTGAATTAGACAGAAAGAAATATAAGAACAAAGAAATACAAGCTGATACAATATTCTACATAGATAATCTAAGAAAATTTACCAAAAAATAATTTTAATTAATGAAAGGGGTTTACATGATTGCTTTATTTGAATCAACAAATAAAAACAATAACATGTCTATACATTAGCAGCATTCTATTAGAAATGCAAAATATTCATTCATTCGCAAGAGCAATAAAATTATAAGATACACTGGAGAAACCCTAATAAACAATGTGCAAGTCCTAAATGGAAAAATTTCCAAAGCTGTAATAGGACCTAAAATATATCCCAAGTAAATGGAGAGAGATTGGTAAGACTCGACATTGTGAAAATATTGATTCCCCCCAAATTAGCCATAAAATCCATTGCACTTTCAAGCAAAATCTTAAGATTTTGACAAGTTAATTCTAAATTCATATAAAACCATAAAGCCTGAGATTGCCCAATTTTAAAGGCAAATAGGGAAGGGAAGATTAGCACGGCCAGTTATCAAAAAGCATTATAAAAATATAGTCATCAATAATAGCCAATAGAACAGAATAGAAAGCCTAAAAACAAACCATTCATATACAGGAACTTGGTATACAAACAGAAGTGGACAAAAGATGTACTATCCCTAAATGGATTTGGGAAGCTATAGAAAAACATACAGGTATAAACATACCTCACACAGTACACGCAAATAAATTTGACATGGATTAAAGACCTAATTATGACAAGCATAATTTTAAAATTATACTAGAAAATACGAGAGAATATTTCTATAAACTTCCTAGGGAAAAAAACCCCAATGATCAATAAAATACTGCCATATCTTCATCAGAATCTTGGATTTTACTCGTATACTGTCTCTGACCCAACTTCTATAATAAAATATGGAATCTGACTGCCTAAGAGACAATGAACTTAGTTTAGGACTTAACGTAACAAACTTATTGTTCCTTAACCAGCTTCCAAATAACAGGACATATTCAGGAGTCTCAATTTTCCCTACAAAATGAATAACAGGGAATGTCACTCTTCTACAAGCCAGGCATCAGTCCATCGTCTCATGCACACAAGTCTGTACTCAGTCTTCAAAGACAAGAAAGACATATAAAGTGCATGGTAACCAGGTGTTCTCCATCCCCAGTGAAGGAGATACACAAGGAGACAATTATTGTCATCACAGGGAGTATCTAGGCGAAGATTCAAAGAAAAAAATGTGTCCTGCCTGGGAAGGTTTGAAATATTGTAATGCAAAGGCAGGAAGGCAAGAAGATATCTCCTTTCCTCAAAGGCTTTGACAATCAAATCAACCATCCATCTTAGGGAGAGTAAAATAGTTGGCTCAAAGGGGAAAAGTCTAATTCATTGATTAATTTGACCAAAAAGGAACCGCTGGTCTAGAAGTACTGAGAAAACATACACCCAGAGAAAGCTTTGCTTTTCTGGAAGAAGCTCCCACCCTCTTCCTTTAAGAAATAATGAGGGAAAGACTGGCTCTGCTCCTGGGAAATGGTCTGCACAGCCCCTCTGCAGAGCCAGGGAGATGCCTTTGACCTTCGTATGAAGTGCTGCTGTCACGCGGACACACACCACATCCTGTTGCCCCGGCATATGGGCCATGAATCATTCACAAAGCTTCTGAATAAATTATTCATTCAAACCAAAGACCAAACACTTTGCTAATTGTCCAGGAAAGGGGGGAGGGTGCGGTGAGGGAAAGAGAGATTGATTGAAGAAAAAGAAATCCGTGCCATGCAAAAAATTGGCTATATTAATACCTCATTTATTTTAAACCAAACAACAACAACAAAAACACAAAGAAAAAGAAAACTGCATCCACAAAGTTAGTTGGGAAAGTAGCATGGGCTGCCTCTGCACCAGGAGGGGGGGAAACCACTGGCTTCCCCAGAGTCCTGATCAAAGGACCCCAGTCCATGTCACTCTACCTGCAGCCTCAGCACCCACACACCCACTGCTACTGGACCTCAGGTTGGTCCTGGCCTAGATTTTCACTCCTACATGGGTAAGCCAGGAGGACAAGGCATGAACGGGGTTCAGAGTCCCCACTGCTCTCGCTCCAAGCAGCTCCAGGGGCAGGTGTGCACAGACCCTTGCTTTTCACCCTCGTATTTATCAGGCATCTATGATGGGTCAGAGAACACCCAAGTCACCTAGAGAACAGGAAAAGGAGAACATGACACCCCCAACCAGAGTCAAGGAAGAAATAAAAGAACCATGAATAACACAGAGGGGACACAATGCCTGCTTACAGAGGGGAATGCAGCTCGCGGCTAAGTGGGTACAAAGCGTATTGAATGTCCCCTGAGAGTCTGGGCTGGAGCTTGTTCCCACAAGACAGGACATCCTGGCACAGATTGGTAAAAGGCAGGAAGCATGTAAACAAGGTAGGGCAAAGAGAGGAGGAAGAGGATTTGAGACAAGACAGGCCTGGCTGGGGTGAAGGAGCCCCAGGTGACAGTGATGAGACCACAGGGTAGTGGGCACCGGGGTGGGGAAGAGGAGCCAGCAGATGGCAGTCTGGGAGGCCATGCTCCAGAGCTAAAGAGCTTCTCCTGCCACATCAACAAGGTAAAAAAACGTTTGTCTCGAGGTCCTGATCAGCAGAGAGAAATGTAGAAAGAAAGTATTCACGGGAGCACAGGACAAGATACCAAGATACCAGAGCAGGCACAAACTTGAGAACAGAAGAAGTCAAGGTATGATGCTCTTGCAGGGAATGGACCTGCTCACTGATGGTGATCGGGACAAGGGGACAGATTGCAGAAATAAGCACAGTGAAAAACAGGGTTTCAGTGACTTGATTCTACTTAATGAAGACAAGTGCAACAGAAAAGTCTAGATGACTGGAAACACAATAAAATTCAAATAAATTCTCAAGCGTGTAGGTTCTTTAGCAATCACTTAATAGATTGGTCCTTACATGTGGGTCACAGGCTCTTCCGATAAGATATGGACCCTTTCTCTGGAGGATGATGCTCATATATGCGAACTTTTCATACCATGTCCAGCAGTGCACCACTCCCTAAAGTCCACACCTGCCAGGCTAAACTGCAGCCAGGGCCAAAGGCGTCATTTACTGTTCAAAGAGAAAACATCGAGGAGGCAGAAAAAAATTAAGTAAAAATGGTAGTATGAGAAGTTGCCCTTTCTGGAATGTCTCTTTGTGCTTATTCAAAAACAAACAATCATCATCTCACCCTTTTTCTAATCCCTCGACTTGTTGTTTGTTTTTAATATGCAATCAAATTAGGATAAAGAAACTCTTTTCAAAAATCATCAAATAGGCTGTCCTCCCTCCCTCCCTTCTTTCACGTCAATACAGAGACGGTCATCTCAGTGTGCCCTACTGGGAAAGGGGTGTGCCCCCAAATAGCAGCCCAGAATCATGAGTCCCTGTCCCTTCTATGACACACCCATTTTCAAATGTCCATCCAGCCTCAGGCTTTGCCAGACAGCCTGATGAGCTGGGGGAGTTTACCCCCAGTAAATTCTTAGGGTTGGATCATCCCCAGCAGAGAGAAAGCCACACTGGCCGGGGTCAGGGGTCAGGGATGCTAATGAATTGGGGAGAAGAAAAGGACACATCCCTCGGAGCAGTTCACAGCAAGACAGGGGAATCCAACTCTGGAGCAGTTTATAGAAACAAGCTATGGTTTTTCCCAGGAAGGCAAAGGCTTTTGAATCTTTCTAACAAAATCACTGGTAAAGCAAGCAAACTGCTAAGGGAACACCACTGCCACGCTGTTTGCATTCTAGAGCTCTCCCTGGGATAATATATGGTATGGAGGATGTAGATGAAATATAGATGCAGATGTACTTTGATGCAACCTCCGGCAGGAATAGATTCGACCCACGGGCAGACACACATAGGGACAGATCATAAACCACAAGCCTGTGCCTCCTTTCTTCAAGAGCTGCACAATTTCTTATTATTCTTATTTCTTATTCTTTCTCTTCTCTCCCATATTACCTCTCCAGCCCAGAAGCTCCCGGGAACACCATCAAATTTTAATAGGCGCCCTTCCATGCTGCACCCATGGCCTGAATATAGATAACTACATAAGGTGCACCGTGACTCCTTCTACTGACAAGCAGAATGGATGGGAAGAAAGTAGACAGGGAGAAGCACCAGCAGCAACGGAAGTACCAGACACTTTCACATACGCCATTCTGCTTAATCTCTTCAATAGTTCGGTACGCTGGTATTGCTATGTCTTTTTAAATTAAGGCTCAGTAAGGTTAAGCAACGGATGCTACAGTCACACCACCAATAAGGATCAGTCTTGGTCTGGGTGGGCTTTGCATTACAACACACCATTTCTCCCTGGAACTGCCTGAGTTTGACTGTCAAACCGTCAGCTACACGTAAGTATTAAAAATCTATAAATACAGCATCAAATTTAGTGCTGTATGTGCAGGCATGCTCACAAACCTGGGAAGGAGTGGGAAGATGGGGAATAGAATGAAAAAGATAAAAAAGTAGAGCCTCCACCACAAGAATTTAATAATATGGCAGATCATTACAAGACACTGTTTTATAAAATTATGCTCAATACAGAAAAAAAATAAGGAAAAGAAAAATGAAGAAATGGTAATAAGGTCTAATGAATAGGAAACATAAAATAAATGAAGGGAATATAAGCAAATAAAGCACCTATTACAATAAATGTTAATGTGTTATGTTCTCTCAAAAGAGAAAAACTCAGGGAAGTTATCAGAAAGCAATACAAACAACATAGAACTATCATGGGATTGTGATTATCTGAGTAGGAAGGCATGGGAAGTAAGCAAGGAAATAAAATGGATCAATTTCTTGGAGCAGGTACATTTAAAACCTGACTTAGAATGAGAATTCACAAAAGGGTAAAGAGAGAAAAAGAAGGTCACGTACATTAGCCTTGCATTGTTATTGTCCATAGTCAACTGATACTGTACCTTATAGGTATAGACCTATATTATTATCATCGAGTTGATACAGTTATTCAACTATACTTTGAAACCTGTATCTTGGATAAACAGAGAGCTGTGAATACAGATCAAATATGAAATGATCTCCAGACCCTAAAGCCCGCTGTATAGACTGAATATTTGTATACCCCCCCAAATCCATACATTGCAACCTAATCCCCAGTGAGACAATATTTGGACAAGGGACCTTTGGGAGGTGATTAGATTATGAGAATTCTGTTTATGTGGGGTTAGTGCCCTTATAAAAGAGACCTCAGAGAGCTCCCTCAGCCCTTCTGCCATGTGAGGACACTGTCTATGAACCAGGGAAAGGGTCCTCATTGGACACTGAATCTGCCTTAATCATGGACTTCTCAGTCTGCAGAACCTTGAGAAAAAATGTCTGGTGTTTAGAAGCCACCTAGTCTATGATGTGTTTGTTATAGCAGCCCAAATGGACTGAGACACTCACTCAAGATTTAGTACATACTAAAAGTTAGTATCATCCAGTACTAGTAACAATAGACTGCAAATGCAAGGATATCAACTTCACCCCAACTATACCAAGGATTTCTGTGGGGCTTAGAGTGACTCAGAGAATACGTTTTCTCATTCTGCACCTCCCTGTCCTTATCAATAAACTAGGAAACAATACTAGATACTATTCATTGAAAATTTATGGTGTTCAAAACAGTGTTCAAAGTGCTTTCCAAATATCCTATCAGTTGATTCTTGTAAAATGCTCACAAAGATCCTGCATCCTTAAATTCCCAATGAGGAAACTGAGGCTCAGGGGCTAACTAACTTGCTCAGTGTCATAGAGCCAGAATCAGACTTCAAATACAGAATTTTGTAATTCTACATCCTTTGCTCCTTCCATCATGCCAAGGCAGCCTGTGCTATAACTCTAAGCTATTTTAAAGGGCTAAATGAACAATATGTCTAAAATGATTTCAAGACCAAAATGATACAGAAAATTCAGTAATCTGCTGTCCTTTTAATCCCCTTCAATAGAAGACATTTTATCAGTCTTCTGATTAAATTAAAGCCAAGTAGTGAGCTTTATATTCTTCTGGATGGATTTTGACATACCAAGAGATAGCATACTTTCACCTTTGTTAGTTAAGATGCATCAGGAATAAAAAAAAAAAAAAATTCAGAGCAGGCAGCCACTGGGATGTAAGAGTTAGGGAGGCAGGACTGCATCATGGTTAAAAACACAGGCACTGGAATCAGACTACCTCATGTCAATCCTGACTCCACCAACTGCTAGCAGAGTGATGTAGGGAAAATTATTAAACCACGTAATTCCTGGTTTCCTCGTCTAAGTGGTAATAATAATGGTGTCTATTTCATAAGGTTGTTGCAAGAATTAAATGTAAAAGCAGTTTAAAATATTTACTGCAGTGGTTAGCACTGACCAATTAAGTCAGCATTTCTGAGTGACTGGGTAATCCCAGCTCTCGTCCATTCTTCTCCTCCCTGCCTCCTGACCTGGCCTCACTACAAGGGCCAGGTACTGAATTAAAGAGTCTTTCTCTAGAGATGTACATGGAAAATATCAAGAAGGCTAAAAAATTGGGGCAACTGCTTTCTGAAACTCCTTTCTTTGGGTCATGAACTTGAAACCAAACTGGCCCCTTCCCTTGGAAAACGACAGCTCTCCTGGATCCAATTACAGAACCCCATATAGAAGGCTTGTCATAAATCGCAGCAAGGAATGGCATAATGGGTTTCCCCAAGGACCACTCCAGTACTATGGCCACGATAATAAATCCTTCTCCAAAGACCCATGACAAACATTTATTTACTGCTGGCACTAATCTATTTGTTACAGCTGTATACAGTTCAAAACTAAACTTCTAACTTCATCTTTCTTTGTGCAAGCTAAAGATTAAAAAAAAAAAAAGACATTCGTAAAATAACTGTAATGCTGGTTTCCCCTCTGAAACTGGCTCCTGATCCTGTCTTTTTTGGCCACAGAGTTTGATGTTTGACAGATGTTAACCAGCGGTGATATCCAGACCAACGCGGACATTTTATAAATAGCCTCAGCTGGCTGAGTATCTCTGAGCTTTGCTATCTTGAAGAGAAAAAGACAAGAAACACAAAAATAAAATAAAGTGAAATAAACTATTTGTTTCTCATTCTTATCTTCATGCTTGATCGAAACAGGTGGAAAACAGGGTTCAAGGGCTACTTGTACCAGCATCTAGCGAGTCAACGTGTCTGTGTTAAAGCAAGATGAAACCAGGTTCCCAGGGATCTTCCCTCCCATTCTCATTTCATTCTTCTCCTGTCCTTCCCAGTGCGCACCAGCCCTTGTACACAGGAAGTGCTCAATAAAAGGTAGATATAGAGGGACAAACAGAAAGCTGAATGGACAGACAGTAACACATTTATTGCCAGTCTTTTCCCTTGATTAAATGCTGTTGAGCTAAAATTAAAATGATCCATATACATATACAATCTCTGCATCGACTTACAGCTCCTTGAGGGCAGGTATCTTACTATTTATCTTTTTAGCTCCAATACTTAGGAAAATGTTTTTTATATGCATGGTAAATATTTCTCAAATCAATGGATGTTACTAATTAGAAGGAAACATTTATTATATATCTCCTATATATCTGAGAATTTACATACATTTTCTTGTCATATAGACAAGAGAATTTACATATATTTTATTGCCATATAGACAATAAAAAGATCACACTTGTCCTCGAAAACTGATGTTCTCCTTTCCATAGTGAAAGGTTGTTGCTGGGAAGATCTCCCCAGTCTCACCTGCAACTTGGATAAACCATGTGGCCACTCCTTGCCAATGGGATGTGAGTGGAAATTAAGTGCATTACTTGCATACCAAGAAATTTAAGGCGTGTGCCTTCTTCATACTTTCTCTTTCCACTTCTGTTGAAGAAATACAAAGCAGGAGATCCTAGAGGATGGCAGAGCCACCAGAGAGAAGGAACCTGGCTCTCTAAATCACCCCATGGAGGAAAGCCAGGAATGCTGTGAAGAACACACTGGCCTATTCAAGGAGCAAAAGAGAAACCTATTGTGATAACCCACTGAAATGTAGGGTGAGTTATTAGTTAAAGTCCTGCTCAATCTAGTTACATAAACCTTGCAAGGGAGCTACTTTAGATTTTAAAAACAAGACTCAAATAAGTTAAATAACTTGCCCAAAGTGACACCTGAGTGGCAAACCTGAAGTTCAATCCCAAGTCTGCCCAACATGAAAGTCCTTCGTCTTTCCACTATGGTACACTATCAAGGTAATTCAGTGTAGGCAACAGGTGCACATCTATGAAATGACTACTTACCCACACTGCCAAGTGCTGTCCAGACAACATATCAGACTAAGTTTTCTAATTCCTCCCCAAGCCTGGATTGATGGTAAGATCCATGCAGGCAGAGAACATAACAGTTTTGTTCATTACTAGTAATATTCAATATCCAGTATAGTGTCTGGCACTCAGTAGGCACTTAGAAAATAATTCATGATGGTTTGTTGGATGGGTGGGTGGAAAAGAAGTATTATTGAGAGAAATTTGTTGACAGGGAACTAACCAACTCTCCCCACCCTCTACAACCTCCTGCAGTGAGGGCCAAGGATGGTAACAGTCTGTAGACTTTGTATTATGCCTTCTTGCCCTGTTCGGTTTCCCCTGAAAAGTGTCTCTAATACTTTCTATGAATCAATAAATTTCCACTGGTGAGTTCTAGGGAACAGCGATATATCTTTACAGAGATCTAACCAATGTTAGATAGTACAGTGTGGATGTTTGGCCTCTCCAAATCTCATGTTGAAATTTGATCCCAGTGTTGGGGGTGGGGCTAATGGGAGGTATCTGGGTCATGGAGAGGAATCTCACTGGAATAGGTTAATGTCCTGGTGGGGGGGGGGGGGATGAATGAGTTTTCCTTCTATTAGTTCCCTGGAGAACCGATTGAAAAAAAAGCCTGGCACCTCCTCCCCTGTCTCTCTTGCTCCCTCTCTCACCATGTGACACCAAGGCTCCCCTTCACCTTCTGCCATGCAGGGAAGCTTCTTGAGGTTCTCACCAGAAGCAGATGCTGACACCATGCTTCTTGTAGAGCCTGCAGAACCATGAGCCAAATAAACATCTTTTCTTTATAAAGTGCCCAGCCTCAGGCATTCCTCTATAGCAACACAAACAGACTAAGACACTCTCCACTCTCAAGCAGTAATCAAATCAAGAGATATTCAAACTGCAAACGCTTGAGAAAAAGATATATTTTCTTTGAGAATAGTAAGATACGGTGTCTATGCAGGGTTGAGCAAAGATGGGCAGGGAACCAATAAAAAAGAACTACTCAAGAAGCCATTTCTGACAACAGTGAAAGCCAATGAAACTCAGGCTGATGGTGGAATACCTAACTTTGGGCAGAGATCTGGCATCACTGGCCCAACTGACAACATTCTTCCCATCTAGTCACTCCTAGAGACTGGACCACCCAACCTAGAACTCAGTCATGTGCTGGCCACACTGTTCCCAGCTGCCTGGGGTCCATATATGAGTGTACTTCAATCAGACTGTCTGTTCACTAGTGTAAGCACTCCGATACAAGACTGAATACCAGCTTGACTAGAACCAGGCTTTAGCTGTGAGTAAGTGACCTTTCCACTAGATGTAAGGGTATCGGGCACACGTTGGAGCTATGGGCCTCAGCCCCGTCATGCAAAACAGTGGGTTAGTGACACTGGATCAATAGTTCTCACCCTTTCAAGAGTGAGGCTCCCTTTTTAATATCAAAGATTCAAGACCCACTCCACCCCAGAGGAGTTACTTCAATCAATAGAGCCCCATAATGACATTGTTAAATAGATGTCATTATCCACCTCCATCCCTTTTTTTATGTAGATGGAGACACTGAAGCTTACAGGAACCAGGTCACTTGTCCACAACCACAGAGCAGTAAATTAGCAGAGCAGAGATATGAATTCAGGTTTGCTTGTCCATGAAGCCCAAGCTGTTAGCTGCTATGCTATACTGAATAAATTTAAAAACGACACTATTCATTCAACAGAGCTTTAAAATGAATTGATATGTTATGAACCACAACAGCACCCACACACTTTAGAAAAAGTGTGTGGTACACATTCGTGGGGAACATCACCCAGGGGAGACAGCTGGTGCTGGGGGGCTGTGGCCACAGATCTGCACACCCCCTATAATTCCAGGGGTCGCCCCATTCCCATAGCCCACAGACCGAAAACCACTGGAATGACAAGGTGATTCTTACGGCCCGCTCCTGCTTTAACTTTCTGTAAATCTGTGGTTCTAAAATTTGAACTCACAGGTGACTTCTTGGTGCTTAGCTTGGTGCTTAGTTGATTTTAGACTAGTCACAGCTGGGGTAGGGTGGGGTGGGGGAGATTGAAATCATGGACGTTCCTCCTCCCTTATTTGCAGGACTAGCTAGTCAAACTTTGATCTGATCAGGTTCTCGGTAGGGAGAACCCTCCCCAAACTTGGATTTGTTTACTGGGGAAGAAAGACTAGATGTCAGGGTCATGCCAATTGGCAAAGCTGGAAGAAGGAGTCAACTGGAATCGGTGTGATTCTCACACACACAACAGCCCCAGCATGCACACGCCAGCCTCCATGGCACATAGTCCCAGCTCGGCCAATCTTTTATTTCAAAACAAGGTGAAAAAAGAAAACAAAGAAGGATTAGGAAGAGTAAGAAGAGGACAAAGGAGGAACAGGGAGGAAGAAGCTGGCACACTAAGGAGCTGGCTGCACTCATCTGAACAGGGGGTGTGGGATTTCACCAGCCAGTGGAAGAGATTGGGGTGAGCGTTACTACCTCCCCATCTGTCACCAGCATCCACGTGTGAAGGATCCACCTGGGTGACCTGTCTCTAGAACAGAGAGTACAGCACTTACTCAGAAGAGGAACCAGGAGGCCTCTGTTTCCCTTTCCTAAGTGGGGAGTGGGTAGACGGTAATCGCAGGATGGGCTGTGACTCTCCATGGGAAGAAGCCCCTAAACCACAGCATGTCTATTTATGGCAGTTTCAACCAGAGTTGAGTTAGGACCCAGATTCAGCATCATGATGTGTCACGGGCTTAGGGAGCAAGGAAAAGAGAGACATCCCATAAACAAGCATGTGGGCTGGCTTGATCTTTTGATTATTATTCTATCAGGAAAATAAAAATCATAATAATCATATAGCAGTGTTCTCAGCAAAACATTTTAAAAATAATTTCTCTGCTGAACATCAAAAATAAAAGCCCACACACTCATCAATTCTTACCCATTATTTGAATCAGTGGGAGATGCTCAGAGTGTGATCTCAGAGGGCAGGGCTATGTCTCTACTCTGGGCAGGTTAACAAATCTTGAGCGTATAATGGGCTAGATTATATGGTCTATAGCCTGGGTTTTGGTCCAGCTCCAAAAGGTTAAACAAAATTATAGTTGAGGACCAGTGCTGGAAGAAGAAGGCAGGAGGGAAGAGAGGAATTTCTTGAGGACTTTAATTCTATGTCCCTAATTCTGAGCAGACATGGAGTCATTCAGAGAAGTTGTTCCAACTTCTTCTTAGCAGACATTGCACCTTTCCTGCAAATCTGTTCACTTTCCCTGTTTCAAACCATTCAATGGCCTCCCACGAACATCCCTGGAGATGCCACAAGACCCTGAACAATGTGGCCCTCCCTCCTTTCCAACCCCCTCAGGTTACTATTAATATCACTGCAGGCCCCGCTGGCCTTCCTGCTGCTTCCCAGCCCTGCAGATCTGCCCTGCCCTCTGCCTAAGCTCTCCTCACCCCGGCCCCTTCCCTCTTCTCTTCTCACCCCAGCTACATGCAACTTGTCAGCATCCCAGTGAAAAGTTCTCTTCACATGCTAATGCATGCCCCTTTGCAGTACTTTATACACCACTAAATTTAAGTTTAATTTAGTATCTGTCCTCTCTGCTGGACCCCACGCTCTAAGACATGGGAACTGTGTCTGTGTCCATCCTTAGCAGTCAGCACCACGTTTGAACACAGGATGTGCTCGACTAGTACTGGCTGCCTCGATCCTTCCTTCCCTCCTGTCTTCTCCTGACTTCTCCCATCTCTTCTCCCACTCCATGGTTCAAAGTTCTGGGCATATTAGGCATGCTTAGCCCTGAGTGGGCTTCATCCTGTTTATCTCCTCTTCACCCAGAGTTTTGATTAAGACTCAATAGCAAAGATACCCTAAACCCAGTTTCTTCCCAGTTTCAGTATAAGTTCTGCCCTGAGGCCAGTTCTGCAGTTCTGGACTAAGGAAGGAGTCCCCGAGGGCCAGCTGAGCACTGGAGGACCAGAGGACCGTGGGGGAGTAGGTGAGATGCCAGGGACCCCCACGGTGGCGTGAGCCATTGCAAATGCATTGCACATGTGGTGTGAAGGGTGCAGTGGCCATGCCTGTCACACCTGTCACTCTGCCTCCCAGTCAGTGTCCCAGTGTTGGAAGCCCTAGAGAAAAGCCATGGCCTTGAGCCCCCTTCCTAACCATTCTGTCACCAAGGCCGGGGCTCCTGACAGAAGAGTGGCAGCCAAGAAGGAGGGAAATGAAAGACAAGGGGGTGGAAGTCAGCGCTGAGCCAGCTTGTCAGAGCTCCTTGGGCGGGGACAGGAGCTCTGGGCAAGGGCTCTGACTTCCCAGAGGAAGAAGGGCCTGTCTGCAGCCCTCCTTTGTAACATCCAGATATGGGGGAACAGGAGCCGACCCCCTGGACCTATGTGTGTTTTGTGAGACACAAGGAGGACAGTGGGGGGGCCAGAAGACAAAGAAAGGGAAGACAAACACAGGAATCTAGAAAACATAGTATGTTTATTGTTAATAAAGTTAAAAATGAAGGTCTTTGTTTTAATCTAGGAATTTCTTTGTTGTTCTTAGTGATAGTAAACTGTAGAAGGATTTGACTAATGTTGATAAAATTAGATATGCTACTAAAAGGAAATAAGCTATACCCTATGTTCAAGTTGTAGGGGAACCTCTCTCTTGAAACAAAATAATAGCTAATAGAAAATTTTAAATTTGCCATAGTTTCAGAATCTGCAGTAGGTTTCAGTGAAATCTGCTTCTGTGGTTTCAAGTTTTATAGAGATAAATCACTATTCCTAAGGAGGTCTACAGAACCTTTTTCATGTACTTTTTAAATACTTTGAATTTTTTTATTCATTTTTTTATTTTATTTTGATAGAGTGGTTTTGGGGTTATGTGGATAAATTATAGAGTGGTGATGTCTAGGTTTTTTTTTTTTCAAAATTTTTTTTTTCGGCATATATGGGGGTACAAAACTTTGAACTTTTATGTACTGTTTTTTAAAGGCACTCAGGGGGCTTTATGTGTATTTGAATATTTATCTTCATCATATCACTGCCCTGGGTGGGAGGTATTATTGTTCACTGATTTGGTATTTTGCTTCATAGTTTTTCAAAACACTTTTGGAGCAGAGGCTGTGCTGTAGAGTCCATATAGCATGGGCTTTAGGATTGTTGATAATAGAGTTGAAATGCCAATTCCTCCCCTGAGCAACTGTTTGGCCTTGAACAAGTGACTGAGCCTCTTTGAGTTTTGGGTTCCTCATCTGTAAAATGGAGATAATATCTGCTTTGTTTTATGTTTCTACATTTAAAATAATACATGTGAGTGTCACTATAGTCTTAAATACATGAAGGCTTCTGCACTTAAAATAAGACAAGTGAGCTCGTGATTAAACAGGAGCCACCAGCACCGCACCAGCACTGACATTATCCCATCTGCTTGTCGCAAGACCCGGGAGGCAGCGGGACAGGTGTTACCTTCATTTCATAAACTACGTTTCACAAAGGAAACTGAGGCTGAGGTGGTTTATGTATCACCTAGTGTCATGGAGAGAAAGTGTAACAGGGCCAAGACCAGACCCGGGAGCCCCTGAATCACTCAGTCCACTAGATTCAACTCTGCTTCCATATAAGTTGCACATATATATTCCAACCAGGTAATAAAAAATCTTATTTCTCAATCCCCCGCCCCCCCAGCTTGATGGACTAAATGCAACAAGAAGCAGCGGATTCTCACTGCCAGGGGCAGAGCAGCACAACCACAAGAGATGCTGGGTCTGGAGTTACACAAAGCAGGACTCAAGCCCCAGCTCACCTCCCCCCACCTGTAAGACCCTGGACAAGCTGCTTAGCCACTTGCACCCCCATTTTCCCTTCTGTTAAAAAAGGGTAAGTAAGGGAAAGTCAGGCAAAGTTATCATTCTCCCAGATCTACAATGCAGTGACTGAGCTTTGGTAAACTTAGGTTGAATCTGTCTCCGTATGTTCTCTTTGAAGCCAGCACACCCTCCTTTTCCTCTCAACATCTGCACTGCCCCACCTCGCCCCTTCCCTTTGGTGACCGACCACTCTGCACTCATCCTATCTGCCAGTTCCTGGCTGCAGCGACACAGACGTTAAAACAGTGCCGTCGCATTTTAACATTTCACACAGATACATACTGGGGACTGCATTTACGACAGAAACACAAGTGCACAAATCTCTACCCGAGTGAGGCATATTTCATCCGCAGAACAGAAATGTAAACACCCCCTTTAATTCTCAATTCCGTCTTGCAAATCTATACAATGAACATCTATGCTATAGCCATCCCTGTCTTGCAAACATGCCCTGGAATTGTCACCCCTGCCTCCCTCTTCCACATACGCTCACCACACGTGTGGCAGTGCACACATCTGGCTGCCTTAGCATGGGAACTCCGGCTTAGAAAGCACCTTGCCATCATCTCTTTCCCTACATCGTGCCTAGTGAACATAAAGCCAGAAGAGGAAAAAAAAATGGCCCAAACCAAACCACCTGGGGATTTCGAAGCTTCCTTCACTCTCTCTGTCTTCTCCTCCTTTTTGTTGGTACCAAAGCCAATCTAGGCCCCATTCAGTTGAGCTTCTGTCAAAGTGGGTGAGTGAGAAGAGGCTTTCAGAAAAGAAAAACCAACCCAACACCAATGTCTTATGCCTATCACATAGCAAGTCTTCAATAAATATCTGTTCAGTGAATCAACAATGCATCTCAACATAGGGGAAAAAAAACAACGAGTGCGTATATTAGAAAAAGCTACCTACACCCAAGGAGTAGCTCCAACTCGACTGCTCATCAGCTACTCACTGGCACTCTCGTTCCCAGCCTCCCTGAAGGAACGGGGTTAGTCACCAGCACAGAGCTAAGAGGACACCTTTAAGCTTCATGTTTTGTCTTTCGCCCACCTCTCTCCCAAATCAAAATTCTGTATTCTAACCTTCTCTCTTCCACCCATCTTGGGGGAAATGCAATTGGAATAGAAACAATGTTGTTCTGATAAAAGGCGACGCTGGGAGTGGCAGTGGGGCCACACATGAACAAAAAGCCAGGAGGAGTTGGAGGTCTGTCGGGGGAGAGTAACCAACTCTACCCGGAGAAAGAACTGAGAAGCAGCACGGCTGAAGGGCTGGCAGAACTCCCCAGCGTCAGCACGAAGGCGCTGAGTGCGAGTCTGCTTCTACTGACTCAGCCCAGATGAGAAGCCCTGACCACCTCCCATCTCCCGGCTCAGCCTCAGTCTCCCCATCTCCTCATGACAAGCTCTCATGCCTCCTCCCTCTTCCCACCCACCACCTCCCCTTCCTCCCACCTCCCCGCTTCGCCCACCTAGAGCAGAAAGGACAAGGAAAAGCCAGGGCTGGAAGCTCCTGCCAGGCTGACTGGCAGGGGGTGCTATGTGAGTCCCCGCGCTGCTGCACTCTGCTGTGCAAATACCCAGTGCCACCTCACGGTGCTGTGCTAATACACAGTGCCACCTCACGGTGCTGTGCGAATACCCAGTGCCACCTCACGGTGCTGTGCTAATACACAGTACTACCTCACGGTGCTGTGCGAATACACAGTGCCACCTCACGGTGCTGTGCGAATACCCAGTGCCACCTCACGCTGCTGTGCTAATACACAGTGCCACCTCACGGTGCTGTGTGAATACCCAGTGCTACCTCACGGTGCTGTGCGAATACCCAGTGCTACCTCACGGTGCTGTGCGAATACCCAGTGCTACCTCACGGTGCTGTGCGAATACCCAGTGCTACCTCACGGTGCTGTGCGAATACCCAGTGCTACCTCACGGTGCTGTGCGAATACCCAGTGCCACCTCACGCTGCTGTGCTAACACACAGTACTACCTCACGGTGCTGTGCGAATACCCAGTGCCACCTCACGGTGCTGTGCTAACACACAGTACTACCTCACGGTGCTGTGCGAATACCCAGTGCTACCTCACGCTGCTGTGCTAACACACAGTACTACCTCACGGTGCTGTGCGAATACCCAGTGCCACCTCACGCTGCTGTGCTAACACACAGTACTACCTCACGGTGCTGTGCGAATACCCAGTGCTACCTCACGGTGCTGTGCGAATACCCAGTGCTACCTCACGGTGCTGTGCGAATACCCAGTGCTACCTCACGGTGCTGTGCGAATACCCAGTGCCACCTCACGCTGCTGTGCTAACACACAGTACTACCTCACGGTGCTGTGCGAATACCCAGTGCCACCTCACGGTGCTGTGCTAACACACAGTACTACCTCACGGTGCTGTGCGAATGCCCAGTGCTACCTCACGGTGCTGTGCGAATACCCAGTGCTACCTCACGGTGCTGTGCGAATACCCAGTGCTACCTCACGGTGCTGTGCGAATACCCAGTGTGACCTCACGGTGCTGTGCGAATAGCCAGTGCCACCTCACGGTGCTGTGCGAATACCCAGTGCCACCTCACGGTGCTGTGCTAACACACAGTGCTACCTCACTGTGCTGTGCGAATAGCCAGTGCTACCTCACGGTGCTGTGCGAATACCCAGTGCTACCTCATGTTGCTGTGCGAATAGCCAGTGCTACCTCACGGTGCTGTGCGAATAGCCAGTGCCACCTCACGCTCCTGTGCGAATATGAATGCGCAGTGCTACCTCACGGTGCTGTGCGAATACCCAGTGCTACCTCACGGTGCTGTGCTAATACTCAGTGCTACCTCATGGTGCTGTGCGAATACGAATACGCAGTGCTACCTCACGGTGCTACTACCCAGTGCTATCCTACCATGACCACAGGGATTTAAATCGGGCTGGGGGCCGGGGACTGCGCTCGCAGCTCCACCCCCGCATCCCAGCCCCTGAGACAGTGCTCCCAGGGGAAACTTGTGCTTTCCTCGATCTCCGCTGCTCGGGAAACTCATGTATTAGGGCGGCCTCCTTACAGAAAACCCTCTAAAAATACCTATCAGTTTATATTTAGCTCCAGATAGCATCCTCCCACCGCAGCTTCAGGCTGAACCGTTTTGCATGTGCCCTGGAGAGACGCCGGCCGTGGGATGGCGGCGCCCAGCGCTGCTGCCGCGCTCCGGGCTCTCCTTGTCCCTGCTCCGCTTCCTTTGTCTCCCCTCTCTCCCCAACTGCGGCTAGGGATGTGGAGGTGGCTCCTTTCTCTTTGCCATGCCTTTCCTCCGAGCTGATTCCAGGGTGAAAAAGAGAAAAGACTCATGCAGCATCCAGAACAGAGTTAGAACCCAACATGCCGCCCGCCGCTCAAAGCCTTCAGTGCCTCCCACTGCCCTCCGGATAAGGTGCGAACTCCTCGGCCGGCCCAGACTAGCCTGCCCGCCTCCCCAGCCTCACCTCCCCAGCCTCGTCTCTCCCTGTTCCACTCAGCGCGTTCCCAGCACCCTCCTACTGCATGCCTCTCCCTCCCTCCACACCCCTACCTCCAGGCTTTTGTGCACAGCGTTCTTTCTCCCAGAAAACCTCTTCTCCTTCCCTGTCCGGCTAAGTCCCATTTAAATGTCACTGCCTTCAAGAAGATGTCCCCAGTGCCACTCAGGGCTAGGTTGGATGCGCTTCTGGGCTCTCATGGCATGTGGCCTCATTCCACCTAGTGGGGGACGTAGCCCCTTCCCAGCCACACTAGAAGCGTGCCCGGCACACTGCGGGTACTCAGCACTCTCTGTTGAGCAAAGCCTGGGCCCTGGGGTGGTGACCACGGCAGAGGAAGGAGCACGAGCCAGGCACAGACACACCTGCCCACCCCCAGAGTCTGCACCACGTACTCCACAGCAAGGGGGTGGTCAAAGCAGGTCACCTGCTGCTGCACAGCTCGCAAAACTGATGGCAGAGCATTTCCTGAGCTGACTTTCATATCTTGATGGGAAAATAGGTAATACCACCAACTTTCCAGAGTTGCTCTGTAACAGCACCGATACTTTAACATGCAATTGAAAATGAAGATTTGCCAGGTAGAAAGGGACGGCATACTTCTCACCACTTGGCCTGAGCCTAAAAACGCACCAGGGAAATAAGGAGAGGAGACTAAATTGCTCCAGCAGCACAGAAGGGCTGGAGCCATCGCAGAGCCTGGGAGGCCGTGTGGCTTAGGGACCCAGACACTCAGGCAAACAGGCCCGGTTCAAATCCCGGCTTTACCACGCACCAATGGGCCTGGACAGGAATCAGGCCTCATGATTCTTACCTAGTAATGCCATTTTTAGGGTTAGGAAAAAATACAAAATAAAAATATATATGCATATGGTAGTCTTTTGTATCTGGTTCAATAAATGGCAACTTTTATTACAGGCCAAAAGCCTGGTGCTTACCCTCCCCCACCTCACCCACAGGCACCTCCAGGAGGTTAGATAATCAGTATTCAGCCCTGCCCCTGCCCCTGCCCCCGCCACCCAGGAAGCTGCCCCCAACCTGGTGAACAGCCCAGGTGACTGGAAGCCCAATACTTCTTCATAGCCTAGGGACTGAGCTCCCAGTTTGCATTTCCCTGGCAACATGAACAGAATACGCACACGGGGCAGTTGTAGGTGTGTGTACAGATGAGAGACGCAGATCATCTGCATCAGCCAGACCCAGGGGAAGGGTGGGAACCTCAGCCCCAGGCCTCCCTGAGCACTCTTTTGTATCCTATAGACAAGTGATTCAGTTCAACCAGCACCGATGAGTACTGACCCACGTGCCAGCACTGGGCACACGGGGATGAACAGGGGTTAAGGCACATCCTCGCCCTCATTGCCCTGTTGTTACCCATGGCTGAGAAGTGCCCTGGAGTTCCCATCCTCCCCTCTCGTTTGCCCTTCTATCCCAGGTACTATAACCTGTTATTAAGATCAATGCATTATAGTGACTTCAGGTAATTTGTAATCCTCCAGGCAGCCTGGCAAGTGTTTAGAAATAGCATCTCCTGAGTTGTTCCCAAAGCAAGAGAGATCCCAGTTTCCGTAAGATAAAAGTTTGTTAAAGGAATGGGAGATTCCACTGTCTTTTGGCAGAAATGACAATACACGAACAGCATTTCCTTCTGCATTCAACAATACTAGTTTTGTTGAATTAATGAATACGTGAATGAAGGAGTGAACAAACCAGCCAATTAATGAAGAAAGCAGCTAATCCAGTCTCTAAGCATCACACCCTGCCACGCCACCAGTTGAGCAGCACGCCTTCTCTGCTGCAGAGCAGGGAGTGTGACCCCAAGCCCGCAGAGGGAAGTGTCAGGACGGACACACGGAGCTCCTGTCCTCTTAACCCACACGTGCAGCCCTGGCTTGGGCTGGGAACATCTGCCTGCCCCTCCCTGAGCTCACCCCACGCTGCTTCGAGGGGACCAAAGGAACGTGCGGTCACAGAGCATGAGACCCACAGAGACCTTGGGGTTGTGAGGTGATGGGTGTTGTGGGAAAAAGAATGTTGAAGAAGGTACTCGGAGCCGGACAACATGGGCTCAAGCCCAGGATCTAGTGCCCACTAGCAAGTCCCGCGCCCTCTCTGATCCAAGCTCGGTCTCTTCATCTGTGAAATGAGGATCGCAGTATCCTTCTATGGGATGATGACGACTAGATGAATTAATGCACCTTAATGCCTTTTCTAAACCATGAATGCCCTCAACTTGCAGCCTACGCATACCCAAAGTTATGAGGTCGGGGTGGTGGCCCAGTCCTCCACCTGCCCCTCTCTCAGCCAAGGTCACTGAGTGCAGTTCTCACACCACGCCGGCTGTCTGACACCTCAGCGCCCACCTCTCAGGGCTCCCCTCCCAGCACGGAGAGCTGAGGAGCTGTGCAGCCTCAGCCCCGAGGCGCTGTCACGCTCCAGCACCTGTCATTCCTCCTGTGCACAAGAGGAAAATGGGAGGCGACACCTGGAGACGAGGTGGGAAGGAAGAGCTGTCAGCAGGGACTGCTGTGGGTGCGATGTCAGGGAGGCAAAGGGGAATGCTGGGGGCCTAGGGTGGGGGCCGCAAGGGCAGGCACAGGAACACCAGCCCTGGATCTGCCATCTCGAAGCAGTTGATCTTGGGCAAATGACTTCTGCCCTTCCCTGGGGACTAGATGACCCGTGTCTAAAGGCTGCTCTGCCTGCCTCGATGGGTGGTATCCCAACACACTTCACGGAATCTAAGACCCCAACAATTGTAAGATGCCCCCAAACTGTATGCACCACTAAGAAAGAAAAAGAAAAATGCTGTCAGTGAAACTATATCATGCCACTATTGTAAGGCACAGGCTGATGACAGAGACGTTCCGGCATGAAAAATGGGCATCTCAGAAGCGAAGCCATGTGTCAGAGGAAAGCACTGTGGAATGTGAGCCGAAATGTGATCATCAGTCCCTATGGGACAGAACTGCAACAGCCCCACAGCCAGGGTCTCAGGAGCCTGCCAGGCCCTTTGCCTGAAGCATATTTGCATGTGAATTAAGGAGACAGAACAGTCCATGCTGGGAAGAGGATTAAGCATGGGTGTGGAGGAGGGGCAGAGGAGTCCTCCTGGTTCAGATGGAGGGCATCGGCCTGCCAGGCCAGCCACTGAGCCAGTCTGAAGAGCCACTAAGAAAGGAAGAGGAGAGGGCTGGGTGCAGAGAGCACCGAGGGGACAAGTGGGCCGGCCAAGCTCAGCCGTGCACGCTCTCCTGCACAGGGACACACAGGGGGACCCACAGGCCCTCTTGGCTGTGCTGACAAAAGGACCCTGCTGACGACTCCACATCTGCTCTCAACCACATCTCGACCCTCACTTGGAGACAAGGATTGGTTGTCCCTTTGCAAGTCTTCTCTTGTCCAGCCAAATGGTCCAGTTCCCATTTGTACCCTGCCCTCACCCACCGCAGTTCCCAGACCCCACACCAGAAGGGCTGGATTCTCCTTTAGGAGTACTGTGATCTGTCAAAATGCCTCATAAAATGTGACATCCAAAAGACGCACTTTGGAGCATCGTTGATAATATTTTATCATAGCAAAAAACAGAAACCAATCGAAGTGTCCAATAACTGCAAAAATGAGAAGCAAGCTGTATACACCTACTTAACAAACTGCTGATCAGTCATTACAGATTTTTACCAAAATATGCAATAACATGTAATATGCTCATACAGTATTAGGGAAAGGCAGCAAAATTACAAGCCTTTGAAAGACAGCGTGCTGAGCATTCAAGGGCTGGAAGGAAAGATCACAAAATAATCCAGAATTTCTCTTAATTAGTGAACTGGTTTTTTTCTTCTTTTGACTGTTCTGTAATGAATATATAATAGTTTAAAATAAAAATGAAAGGGCTAGACAAGAAATTTCAAATGGCCTTTGACACATATGGAACTCAGCAGGACCAAGAATTTACATAAACTTGACGTACAATATATGGTTAGAATACTTGTCTTCTAGATAGAATCAGAACATCTCTAAAAGGCTCACGTTCTCATCAAGGCCTTTTCTAATACAGTATATTAATATGTTATTTATTTTAGAGACATTTAAAACATCACCCAGTGTACTTCTGTACACTGCACTTCCGTATTCCCAAGTATAAACTGTATGTTCGTGTACTAAGTCACATTTAAAACGCAGTAGTAGAATTTTCTTTTAGAAAAATAACCTCCAGAAAATCATTTTGTGAGGCAACAGATATTTTTAAACACACACAGTCAACCCCACTTATCTATTCCCTTCCATCCGCGTGCTCCAGCCCATTACGTCTCCAGCATTTTCTCTTCCACTCAATCTCAATTAGCGTAAAGGTTAAAAACATGAGTACTGTTGTCTATTCCACAAGACAATGAAGAGATGCGATCATTCCCAAGCCCTCACCCTTCTCAGCCCTCACCTAAGCCCCGGTCCTCTGACTAGTGCCTGGAAAAGGTCCTCTCTCCTCCCCTCTCTGTCAGTCATCAAAGTGGCTACATGTTGCCCCATCCTCTCCATTCTAGGTCGCTCTCTTCTGTTCCTGAGGTTTGAACTACTGTGTGCCAGGCACCAGGTAAGGGACTCTCCAGACTACACCGCTTGCTGCCGCATCTACGCGGGACCACTCCCCGCTCCTGCAGGCACCAGCAGGAGCCATCTGACACAAAGATCGACAAGAAATCACAAAAGCCCAGGAAGATATGCTTGTCCCCACGTTCCCAAGGCCCAGAACGTGTGTTGACGATGGCGCCAGGAGAGCCCAACAGCCTGTACTATACCCACTTCCCAAAGAAGGAGCTATCGAATACTTCACTAAAATGCCCCGCCGCCATCTACGCTGCTGTGACCCTGATTCAGCCCTAATGGAGTATTACTGTATTAATTTGCAAGGAAGGATTTATCAAATGTTTTAATGTGGTTCAATTGTATAGTATTAATAAATCTGCGAATCATAAAAAATTTTGTTGTCAGAACACGAGTCTCTATTTTCAGTTCGGAAGATACATCCGGGGTCTTCTCCAGCCCCCCAAAGAAGCTGCACTGGACTGCATCTTCTGGCCCATCTCTTGGGGGTGCCTCTCAGCCTAGGGCAAGCTGCTTGCTTTAGCAAAAAGGCTCACTTTTTGGGTGACATTAGCAAAAATGTCACCCTCCCCAGGGAAGTGGGTGTTCAGCAACCGAGCCAAGCACAGAATGGAAAACGAGAAGCAGCAGCAGCCAGACCTCACTGAGAGTCCCGGGACCTCTGCCTAATGCCACTTACAACTCCTCTTGAGGTGGTTACTGCGGCCCAGCCCCCAGGGGAATCTCACCCCAAAATCTTCTTCTGTCCCCACCCCACAGACCTTCCACCCTGGGCTCCCTGCCCAGCCACTTCAGGACACCAAGCCCACACACAAAGGAGGAGGGAGAGAAAGAGGACTCACCCGCTGAGGACCACGATGAAGTCCATGACATTCCAGCCATTGCGGAGGTACGAACCCTTATGGAAGATGAACCCCAGGGCCACGATTTTGATCCCAGCTTCAAAGCAAAAGATCCCAATGAAATACGGTTCTGTCTTCTCCTGCAGGGGTGAGGAGCAGAGGCACAGTCAGGGGAGGCCTGCACTTTATCACATGCAGACAGGGCCCATTCGGCCACCTCCCCAGTGTCTGTGTTGGGCCTGCCCGCATGCAGGTGGGAAGTTAGGGTGCTGAAGGACAAAGGGGGACCTGCGGACTCTCTGACTCACTGAGTGCAACAGAGCAAGACAGCCCAGGGGAGCAGCCGAGGAAATGGACAGACATGGGGGTCGCACCCAGGGGCTAGACTTCCTCCCCAGGAAGGTCCCTGATGGCCCCAGCTCTGCCCTGAGTCTTCACACAGCCGTAAGGTCACCAGCCTGGCGCTGCTCACCCTCTTTGGGTTTTAAGCAATCTGTTTGCTCTCGTTAGGGGAAATACGTCAGACCTGTGGCTCATTTCTTCAAGGAGAATATGGACGTAAGCATTGAGGAAGTTCATGGCCACAAATACACATGGGCTTGGTGCAGCCTCTGTCCTCTACTGCAAAAGTCCCTTAGGAAGGAGGCGAGGAGCAAATGGGCCACCTCCACCCTTTCTTCTTGCCTGGCTGCGTGCAGTGCAATTGAGCGTTTGTAATGTCCTTGGTTCCCTGCAAACTCCATAGGGTTTATCGTTAACCTGGCCCTCAGCAAAGAGCAAACTCCCCAGGGAACTCACAGGGAGGAGGGCAGGGGAGCATGGTAAGCCCAGGAGAAGGGGACCCTGCAAGACGCAGGCAGCGGGAAGGTGAGAAGGAGGGGGCACGTACCAGTCTTCGGGACATCGGGGTCTTATCGTCCTCAGGAAGATGCTGCTCCAGGGCCAAGACGATGCAGTTGGCAATGATGGTGGCCAGGATCATATACTCAAATGGCGTGGAGAAGGAAGCGTTAAGGAACAAATTCACCAAAGAGAGAGGGAGGCAGCCCCGAAGATGGCCACACACATAAATGCACAAACTTTATCAACCCACATGTGTCTGTGCGGTTTGCACGGTTTACAGGAGCAAGCAGGCGGGCAGGACAGCGGATGGTCCTTAGCGCGTGAAAATTTATGCTTGTTCTCTGAACGCAAAGCATCTTTTCCAAGAAAAGGACGTACGTAGCCACTAAATAATACAGTTAGGCCTATGGCAGACACTCTAGACACAAATCGAATTTAACAACAAATCCAGGAATTAACCAGGGCTGACATGGAAGGGAGAAGAAGGGAGGAAGAAACCTGGCAATGCCACGTTCTCCCCAGGCTTCAAACCGCTGGCCTGTGTAACGAAGTGTAAGCCAAGATCCAGCTGTGGCCGCCAGCTGCTCTCTCTGAGACTCACGTCTGGAGTCCCCTCCTCTAGAACCTCTGCTCAACTGAGTAAAAGAAGAGCCTTTGGAAAAGAAACCATTGTCTCCACGTGAGCTTCCTTCTACTTTAACATCCAACTCAGAAGAACACTTCGTGGGGCCAGGAGGAGATTGCTTTGGCCCAGCTTGTCCTCCCCGAGTGCCTGTGTCTACAGGAAACAGAGAGACGCATCAGGAGCCCGAATCCAGGAAGGCAAAGTCCTGGCCTCTGGGAACCAAACTACAAATTAATGGATGCAGGCTTTTTTCTGTTACATTCTTGTGAACACAGGTGACGGGCTCCCTGTGCCTTTCTGAAGAGCAGGACTGTGACTCAGGTGCCAGCATCCTGACTCCCGGGAAGGTCTTCCGCAAGCTCAGAGGGAGGTGGGAGGGACTGTTAGGAAACAGAGACAGAGGGATTTCACCTTGGGATTTCATCTGTAACCACTGTTATGACAAACAAAAGCAGGCTGTTATAAAATGGTCTTGCTGAGCAACCTGTGCTCTGGAAGATTCTGGAATTGGGCAGGAAAGAAGAGTAGTAGATCTTGCGAAGTGAGGGGAAGGGAAAGGAAGGGACCATTCTTGTCTCCCCGAGTACCAGGCTGACTGTGTCTGACATAGGGCCCTCCCCGGGGAGCACAGAAGGAGGGCAGGTCATGACTGTGTTCCTGACACCCCTCAGCTGTGACACTGAGGGTGTCTCTGAGGAGGGCAGGGCATGCAAGCGAGTGTGAGCTGCCCACCAGCTGCTCCTGTCCTGGTGCCGGCACGGGAGGCTGCAGGGCAGAGAGGCTGACTGTGCGTGAGCCTCAAGTCCCCTAATCCTCGTGTGGCAGTGCCACCTCCTCCCCCATGACCATGCAGCCCTAAGCCACACTCATCCTCCTCCGCCAGCTGGCCAGCGGCTGACCTTCCTTCCCACACACTCCCGACACTCACACAGCGCCCAGACCCCAGGACGGCTCTGCTGGCCGCCGCTGCCCTGTGGCTCAGCCCCTGGATCTGAAAACGGATGGGCCTGGGGACGCCAGAGCCCTGCCCCCACCCCTCTGTGCAGGCCCAGAGCCTGCCCAGGGCCACCAGCCCCCACTGCTCACAGGGGGAAGACTCCTCCCCTCCCATCATGGGCTCCAGCCCAGAGCTCTGAGGACATGCAGAGCAACCAGACATCACCCCAGGCCCCAGTGTCCCGTTCGGAGCAGTCCAGGTTGTCCTGGGCCTGGAGCAGACACCCAGAATCCCCAGACTCAGCCAGTAAAATAAAGACGGGGACACGGCAGAATCATGCCTAGGGGACGGGTGCAGAAAGGGACTGATAACACGCCTATATGTCACTGGCGAGTGACACAGGAAGTTGAGGGCATTTCGGGCAGTGTTCCCAAAGTGCAGGCCCTGAAATGCTAGGGCTGCAGGAACTTGCAATCAGGTCAAAGAGGGAAGGCTGGGGTAAGTTGAGCAGGCTTCTCCCCAGCAGGACTTCTCAGAGCCTTTAATACGATCGTATACAGTGTGCACTCGCCCTCCCCACGCACAGACACACAGACATGGCTCCCAAACTGCTTCGCCACGTAACTCTTTTTTCAGAGTATCTCTCTTGGGAATGGTGTCCCTGGGGACATATTTGGGAAGGCCTGACACACAGGCAGGTCTTCCTGCCAGTGTCCAAAATTAGGGGAGGAGGGCCGGGGGCTCTGAGTAGAGCAAAACCAAGGCCTCTTCCACATCAGCCCCTGTCCTAGTTCCTAACAAAAGTGTTCACAGAAGTGGGGGGCTCACCTTCCTTGGCTGGAAGTGTCCCCCACGCAAGCTCAGAACCCTGCTCGGCAGGTCCCGGGAGCCCAGTGCCCCGCCTGGGAGGTGGCACTGGGAACACGCTCTTTCTCACTCAAGCTCAGACCTCTGAGCTCTCAGAGTCTGCATGGAGTCTGCGACAGCTGTGTGAGATGGGGTCTTCTTCCCTGAAACCCCGAAAGCGACAGCCACAGGCTCAAAAGCCGATAAGCTCTCAGTGCTGCACGCGCCGGCAAGGTGCGCCTCCCAGGCTCTCCACCCACGATGTTTGCCTGGACCGTGGCCACGCCCTGCTACCCCATTCTCTGCTCCCATGCCCACACCTGCATTCTCCTAGCCAGGTAATCCCAACATACTGCTCCCTGCTAGGAGATTCGAGTTCATCTGGCCCAGAACATCCACATGTAGATATGTGAGTTTTGTCGGGGCACAGGTGGACGGGCGAAGGTGTGGCCATGGCCACTGCAGGATGCTCGGGGCAGGAGAATGGCTCTTGGCCCAGGTGCCGACAAGCCACCTCCCTGTGACTGGCCAGGTGTCTGGAGGGTGGGAATTCATGAGGTCTCAATGAATGGCGCTACCCCAAGCCCTGAAGGCTATAGTCTAAAGGTGGCATTTGGCAATTTGCTTTCTCCCCAGCCAGCTCCTCTGCTCTCAGCCTCATGTCTAAGGACCCATCAGAGCAACGAAACTTTGGCCTCATTTTTTTTTTTTTTTTGCTTAAAATTCTTAAAACTGTGCAGATGCACATACCCCTGACAAAGATGTCACCTTCAGCCTTACAGGTCATCAAGACCTCAGGATGAGTTCACGTCTGGGTTAATGAAGAACTGGAGTTGAGCCTAGGGAAAGTCATGGTCTGTGGGCCTGACGAAAGGAAGAACAGCAGCGGGAAACCCTGAGGGAGGTGACAGAAGGGAACACCCAGGTCCATCTGGGCCAGCCCTCTCCCTTACAACCCCGTTCTCAACCTCTTCTCCATTTCCCTTCCTGAAGGAAGCACAGAGAACGGGCATTTACCTTGTGATGGTTTTGCCACTGCCTGCGATGGCCTTCTCCTTTCTGTCGTACATCCAGACCAAGCTGAAATGCCACCTTGTCTGTAAAGGTTTCTCCCTGTGCCCCATAGCTCTTTGCATTGTGTAATTTTATTACTTCTTCTCCTATTTAAATCCCCAAGAAACTATGCCTTGATAGCAGGCATTTTGTTCATCTCTCTACTGCCATGCTTAGCAGAGCCCTGGTACACAGTAGGAGCTTAATCAGCATTAAATGCAGTATGGATGAATGTGAGGCGTCCCCTTAGCCAGGCAGCTTTCTAAAGAACCATTGTAAAGGCAGGGTTTTGTCACTCACTGTGGCTCAGGCCGGGGCTCCTGCTCACTCACCCCCACCCGGGGGCCCGTTTCTCCCCAGCAGCAAAACGTCACACCCAATAGAGCCGACTCTGCTGTGTCTCCAAAGGGCAGAGCCTGGGTGGCAAATAATGGCCCTGTGGTCAAGCCAGCGCACCTTGCACACTGGACAGAGACATGACTTGGAAAGGCCTAAGGCAGCTCCAAGTTGCCACATCCTCAAAGAACACCCCCCTCCTGGTAATCACAACCAGGGACAGGATGAACATCTGTCCAGGACTCTGGTTCCTTCTGCCTAAGCATTTACCGACGACCATTACATTCTGTGCCTGACACTAAACAGATTTTGGAAAAGAATGTCTATCCCTGGGCTGGGCGCAGTGGCTCACACCTGTAATCCTAGCACTCGGGGAGGCTGAGGCAGGTGGATCACTCAAGGTCAGGAATTCAAGACCAGCCTGAGCAAGAGGGAGACCCCTGTCACTACTATAGAAAAAATTAGCCAGGCATGGTGGCCCGTGCCTGTAGTCCCAGCTACTCAGGAGGCTGAGGCAGGAGGATCCCTTAAGCCCAGGAGTTTGAGGTTGCTCTGAACTAGGCTGACACCACGGCACTCTAGCCCGGACAACAGAGTGAGACTGTCTCAAAAAAAAAAAAATCCCTGGTGTCCAGATGGTTTGTGTTTTGAGATCTTGAACAAATGGAGCTCATGGGGCAGTGAGGCCCGTGTCACTCACCTCTGCCTCTCTGTGTCCAGTGCTATACTTGGCATATAGTGGGCACTGAGGAACTGTTATTTAATTAACCAATTAATACCGAATTGATAGATGACTAGTGTAGGGAAACCAGAGCCAGAGGCATCCAGACAAAAGGTAGCCCGTATCCTCTCTACATGGGTGGTACCCATTTCAACTTTTTGTGCTGTACACTGTGGACACACATTATCTATTTTAAAAAAGAAAACGAAAAGAAGCCAGCATGTATAGAAGATCCCTTTAATGTTGACAGAGAGAGAGAAGAAGAAATCCTGTCTTGCTGGAAGGATAATGAGTTGTCTCTGGGTAGTAGGGTTATTTACAATTGCTTCTTTATCTACCGTCTGAGTGTGGAAATGAGCAGTATCAATTCATAATCATAAAATCAATTAAAGCTATACGTATTCTGGGGAAAAACAACAACAACACAGAAATGCATCCCCCCCCAAAAGTAAAGAGGAAGGCGACAGTCATAGAAATCTCAGAAAAGATTTCTGAGGATCAAATGCCAGAGCATAAAGGGACTGGACCAAATGAGGAAATGACCATGAAAGCGCTTTGAAACCTGCAAAGGACGCCTCCCCTCCCGGACATCTCCTGCTCACCAGGGCCTCATTTCACAAACTTTCCTGGCAACCTTCCCAAACACCCCTTCGCTGCTCTCTCTCCCCGAGCCGTTAATGAGGGCCTATGTCGCTCCTACTTTCCCTTTCCTGTCTAGCAGCTTCAAGACAATCATTAGGGAAATGATAAAAATAGGTTCACTTATTGATTTATCTCCTTTACCCAATGCTCCTTCCTTCGAATGGTTGACTTGTTTCCTTAGCAACACAGCTAATTCGAGCAGCGCTGCTCGGCCTGCACACCTGCCATTTGTTCACTTCCTTCTTCCAGTGCAGAAGGCTGGGGCAAGGGTGGCATGCCGGCTCTGCTGTCAACAGTGCCCTGGAGGCCTGGCCCGGAGCACAGCCGCTCCCCTGCCAGACTGCACAGCCCCCCTGTCCCCACCGCTCAGGTATGGATCTGCAGGTGCAGGCCTAGGGGGAACTTAGGCCCCAGGTGGCAAATGTCAGGTACCCCAGGGCAAACATGCATCTCTGTCACCACCAGGGGGTTCACCCCAGACCCTTCTGGCTCAGCTGTTCCTCCCAGAGCATCTGGCTTCAGAACACTGAGAGACTGTGCTCTCAGGGACCAGCAGGGACAGGCAGGCTGATAGAACGCTGAGCCCTCCCCGACTCCGGGCCTAATGAAGAATATGCTTCTTAGGGGAGCAGGCTATGGCCACTCAGGCACTTTCTAGAAACTCCTGGGGGAATCTAGAAGAGCCCGAAGTCTCAGGGAGGCACGTCTTAGCCCCCTTCACCTTACCCAGGCCCAGAACAATCTCCCTACAGGAAGATCTGTCTCCTCTTCTCCCTCCGGCCTCCCGTGTTCGGATGTCTAATTCTAAGAGATGTAACAATCTCAGAGGATGGCCTGGTCACCTCTGTGTGTGACTTTCCATCCCTTCGTCACCTGCACATAAATATCAGTAATAAGTGGACATCGACTCAAAGACACTAGCAAGGAAAGGGCCTTGCCTAGTCTGGGATTCCCTCAAAGCACCATGCCAAAGAGACACTGAAATATGAACAATAGTGAAATGCAGCTATCCAAGGCTTCCAGGTGACTTCTCTTACATGAGAAGGTTCAAAATCTGCCTTGAGACAAGGAATGCAAGGGAAAAAATGTAGTGTGGCCATGGGAAACCACAGCCCAGGCTCTCGCTTCAACACCTGTCCTGACAGAGCACTCAAGAGTTGAGCAAGGCCACCACCAACCATTTGCACAGAACCAAACGAGAAATAGAAAAAGATCAACACCTAAAATGGTACAGGAACATGAGAGCCCTCTGGAAACTGTAAGTTGATACACAAATGCACAGTCACTTTCATTATTCCATTCAATCAATCTTTAAGCATCTGCTGTGGCTTGAAGCTTTGGGGAAAGCATCTGTTAGTGGTCACAGCCTCCAGGAGTGGGCTGGCTGGTTGCAGCCATGGGCTGGCATCAAGGAGACCCATTCAACCAAGGATTTAGAAGAAAATTATGGTAATGGGCCTCTGAGAAGAGAGCGAAGACATTTGGCTCAGAATCTCCTGGGAATACGGAAAGCACTTCCAAACACCAGTCCCAAGAGAAGGATATATGAGGCTGATGGCTCTGACGCAATCTCACCCAGCGATTAGAGGGGACATTAATCACACCCAAGGCCAGAGCTAAGAACAGGAGGGGTTGAACCACCACAGAAGTCTGGCTCCAGCTCCTACAGACCCTAATGGCAATGCAGTGAGATCATGCTGGTGAGATCATACCCCTCTCGCCTGAGCCCACTGAGGAAGACACATCTGTCCTGGAGGCATGAGTAATATGGAAGAGACAGGACCTTGTACCTCAAAACCCAGACACAGAGATAGTTACAACCATGGCTTCAACAGAGTGTGTCTGCATCCCTCACAGTCTCCCTCACCCCTCCTAGCGGCAGATATTCTTACAGGAATCTCTGCCTCCTAACCTGTCTGTCTATACACGCCAGGAGTGCAGTTCTGCAACCCTTCATAGTCTGAATGGAAAATAGAAACCAGCCCCTTTAAAACAGGCCCGGGGCCAGCTTCCCTCCTGGAGGGACGTTTCACCTTTTCTCCCAAACGTGGCATAAAGTGAGGATGAAACTGAAAAGATGGAGATGCACGAGGGTTGTCTAACACCTCTCAGCAAGCTGCTCCGCTCTGCCCAGGCAAGAGGCTCAGGGTAAAGAGGTCAGCCATGGCCCAGGGGTCTCGGTCCCAAGGTCAATGTGTTCCCCATGGCTCCTTCTGGACTCGTGGTCACTCCTACAGCTGACCTGGCAGGACACAACAGCCCAAAGGAGACCAACCCAGAAAAGAGAACAAACAGAAGGGCCTATATTCCTGGAGGTGCCGAGGGGCTACTGATGAACTTTTCAATTTCCTGAAAATAAATGTTAATCTCCTGAATCTCTCAATGCATCCTCAGGGTAAGCCCCACCCTTAACACCATTTCAATCTTCTTTCTCAGTCCTTACTTTTTGGTTTCCAGTGTCTGTCCTGGGCTGAGCAGCAGGAGCCACACGTCACCTCCAAAGGGCAGGAGGGCCAAACCCCTGTGCTTCTCCACGTGACAGACATCAGTGCACATCGCTGGCCACAGACCTGGAAATCCACACTGTAACCCCCCAGCACCCCCACAGCAGGAGAAACACACTGTTAACAAGCAGAAAAACAAGATAGAAGGTTCCACACACTCCATATTGTCCCATTTCATTATCTCATTGCTTTCCTTAGTGTAATTTTTCTCACCACCCAACCTCGTCTTAAGAAAAGAAAAAAAAAATCAGATTGAAAAACCAAGCCCCTTTTCTTTTTTTAAAACAAAACAAAACAAAAATGCATCATGTGACTTCCAGCCTTAACATCAGTTTTTTAACTTTGGTTTCCATGGTGGTGGGATGCAACCTGCCATCACCATGACAACAGCTGCCTCTGTTCAAATTCACCATCTGACAGGCAGTCCTGAGCATTCACATACACACCTCTCTCCTTCCTAAGCTCTCTCTCTCCTGTCTCTTTTTCTCTGGCTGTCAAGAAGATGGAAATGCCATTACACCTACTCCTAAAGACTTAAATCCTAGTGAATGAAAAAACAAAGAAAGCAATACTGAGAATATAACATAGAAGCCAAGAACCCCCCAAAAGGCCTTTTGTTTGCCAGTACAGCCCCACTGCTCAGTTATGGAGGTCAGTGGACTCAGTTACTCAAAACACAAGACCACAAGCATGGCCCTTTTCATGCTGGCTTTGAAGTCCAAACTCTCATTACTTTTGGACCAAAGAACTCCCATCTGACTCCCAGGACCCTGCCCTCTACATAAAATGACAGAAAGGAAGGGCACTGTATTGCTACTTTGGTGAACCAATACTGAGGTCACTTCCAGACCTGCGCCCTGATTCCCAGAGGACGAGGCGTGCTGGCTCTAGAAATCCGGACGGCACTGGCTTCCTTCCTCCTCTTGCCGTGTGCACCCCTTCCAGCCACAGACAGCTGGAAAAGTCTTAACAAATTCATCTGTTATGTGTCTAACTGGAGCCTGTGCTCGCAGCACTGTTATTCGACACTGTTTTGGCGATCAGGAGACAAATGATTGAATGCTACAGAAGAGAGAAGAAAGAAAAGGGGAACATTAAAAGCCTCTGGAAGAAAACAAAACAGCAGTGGGAAAATTACCTGTTTCAGGAACCAGAATGTGTGTTTTGATGACACTCTGAAGAATGTGAGCCCGTCAAGAGTTCTGGCAGCTGCATGCGTTTTAGGGAGGAAGGGTGGCAGCTGCGATCGGCGACCACACCCGAGACCGCACCCTGCTCCGTACCCACACGGGCACCACAGGCGTCACATGGAACTCGATGGAGAAGGAAAATGAAAGAATCCATAGATCATCTCTGGAAGAATTTCTGTTTCCCTTTGAAAACTCTGCAACCGTACCCCAGTGTTCAGAGACACCTACTGAGCCTGCAAACCACATGAGGAAATGATGACAAAACCAAGGACACTCAGCTTGGAAAGGGACGACTTGAGAAGGATATCACAGCTCCTCAAATATCTGAAGGGCTAGCTCGCAATAGGAGGCTGAGATGTTTTCTCGGTTATTCCAGAGGGTGAGACCAAGACCCAGAGGGTGGCATCCACGCCCACTGGCAGATCGGGACAATACAGAGAACGGCCACTGTTCCAGTATGACGGAAGACCAGACCAGCCAGTTTCAGTGCGCCGCTTACTACAACTTCCGCCTCCTGGGAGATTGCCAAGGATGTTGAGGAGGAGATTCCTGCATTTGATGGCAGTTGTGCTGGGCCCGCCTCCTACGAGTACAGGGTTAACTAACCAGATAGGAAGCAAGGGCAGTGAGTCTTCAGTCACTTGCTCAGGGACCTCCTGGACAAGCCTGACCTGCTCTGTCCCTTAGCCAGACCTGCATTCGGGAAGTCAAGAGCATCACCCTCATGGCAGAAGGCTGTCGCCTGTGCAGCTGGAGGTGTGCCAGAAGCAGCCACAGGTGAATGGTTTAGCCAATGCAGTGAGACCTAAGAATGAATCACCCCATTCTCTCAGGCTGAATTCTGGGATACCCGGGGCACTCGAGCTATTTCCCCATAGCCTGCGAGGGAACTGAGAGGGACCGGCCAAGCCATGTGATCAAAGCACGCAGAAAAGAAACAGAAACAAATCAGGCAACAGGCTCACCTCTTACTCTAGATCGGTGCATCTCAGTCTTGGCTGAACTCTAGAATCACTTGGAAAGCTTTTAAAAATTAAGAATACAGTTATGCTATATCCAGAAATTTTGATTCAATTTGTCTTGACCGCAGTTGGGGGCATCAGCCATTTCTGGAAGTTTCCAGGCTGACTCTAATGTGCAGCTAGTGAGAGGAACACTGCTTTTGATGCAGGAGGCCGTGAAAGCTAATGCTGTCCTCAAATCAGGTGAGATAACAATGGCAGAAACCAGAGTCCCAGAGGCACCTTGGAGTCCGAGTAACTATTCCAACACACTCACTTTATAGATGTGCATAGTAAGACCAGAGCCAGGGCTAGAAACCCTTCTGGACTCTCTGCACCATATCCTGAAAGCTTGGGAAACTATTACCAGAACAATCAAATAAAACTCTCTGGCCTCTGAACTTGAATTAAGGATTCTAAAAGAAAGGGATTATTCTATCTGAACTTACTTCCTCCTTTCCTGAGCTACTCAATTGCTCTCAAGGAGCACATCTCCAGGTAGGCTATGGATAGTTTACCTTTCTCAGGGTCACTGAAGAGCCCAGCAAACATTCTGAAACAAGTTGTTGCCTGAGCATCCATTCATTCTCCCATGTGCTGCAGCCTAGTCTTGGTTTTACCCTGGTTTTATCCTGTCTGTGGAGCCTACACTATCCTTTCGTAAAATTCTCCTGCAACACACTTGAGAAAGGAGAATATTAACCACAGTTCTGAATCAATGTTTCCCATTCTCACTGAATTTGCTTCGCCTCTATAAATTATCTTTTTTGTTTTAAGAGATGGGGTCTTACTATGTTGCACAGGCTGATCTGGAACTCCTGGCCTCAAGTGATCCTCCCACCTCAGCCTCCCTCCTCAATAACTCGGATTACAGCCCTAAGCCACTGCATCCAGCTCTGAATTATCCTTCTCTTGTCCAGTCCTACTTTTTCTTACTTAAATCTCTTCTTATGAATCATGTTCCTCATATCCAACCCCCTATGCCCCAAGAGAAACACCAAAAAATGCATACTTGCTAACTAATAAAAGGATGAAGAAGCTCCAGGGGAGCATGAGGGGCTAGAGTGAAAATGACTGAGCAGAGGAAAGAAAAGAGAAAATGTGGTAAGAGGAGCCCAGCACCTAGTCAGGAGCCCAGGTTCTAGTCCCTGTGTGTCATTTATTGAGAAACTTGTGGCAACTCACTTAACTTCTCTGGCCTTCAGTTTTCTTGCAGGTAAATAAAAGTTTGATCAGAGTTTCTCCCAGGTCCCTATAACTCTACTATTCCATTATCCTGCGGTGCTAAGGGGGACCATCCTGGGAGGAGGAGTAGGGAGAAAGGATGAGCACCCCTTGCTATTATAAAATCAAGACAAGCCATTTTTGGTGAAGCTACTAATGAGGACACCTGACAATAATGCTCAACAGGGAAATCCTGGCACACCTAGGAACACCTTGAGCACATCTAAAGTCCATGGAAAGAATGACCAGCTGGATGAGCTAGAAACTTCTCTAATAGTTAGTAAATGAAAAGTTAGAATCTTCATAAAGCTGGCCTGTGGGGGAGCAAAGGGCAGCTTTTCCATAAACCTATTGTAAGCTTTTTCTACACTCTCTATCAGCATAGGAGAGTCTCTTTTGCAGCCTCCCTACACCCCAACCCCCATTTCCTTAAGAAGCTGCAAAGGCAGTAGCATTCAGTACATGAAATTTCAAGAAAAGGTCGAGAAAGCTGCCACCTCCACACTGCAACTCACACTATGGGGACCCCAGAACAGAGGAGACTGAGGTAAGCATCTCTGAGGGCTGGAAAAAAGAAAATGGACTTTAAATGCTAATATTGAAAGGGAAACTGGCATTTCCAAATGAAAGGCCCTCTGCAGAGTGAGAAAAGAATTGTGCCACTGGCGTTTTGGGGGAGGGAAGACAAAAGAGCAAAGATCCCAGATTCCAACTCAAGTTTGCATTCCAATGACAAAGGGCATGAAGTCTCAGATCCATTTCATGAGGAACATGATGATAGGTAAGAGATCTTTGCTCTTCTCCCAGCTATGGATCCTTCACTCCTCCATGGATTTAGCCTCACTCCCAATGGGTGCTGCAGATGCACATAAGCGGCTTGCAGTATCATCCTAAAAAGATGCTCTGTTAGGGAACAGTACCTGCTAGTCTTCTAGTCTGACCTGAGGCAGCTCGGTCCAATGGAAAGAGAATAGCCCAAGAGTCGGCCAGACCACATCTACCTGCGGCCTTGGGCTGATCATCTGTCAAATAAGAACAGCAACACCCACTTCACACAGGGCTGGATTAAATGAGATCCTCTAAGGCACCCTGCAGAGTGCCTGTCCTGCAACAGGCATTCATTAAAGGGCCACCTCCTCTTTGCAGGCTCAGGGATGCAGACTGCAGAATAGAAAGCTCCCCAGGCCTGAACGATGCTGCCTATAGGGTGTTGGTAAAATTCTATGATGAAAACACTGAAGGTACGAGAAAAAGAGAGGTGATCAACCTTAGGATTGTGCAGGGTGGTTCTGAACCAAGCCTTTCTCACAGTGGAAGGATGGAAAGCTGCTGGAAGTTCTAATTTCCTAGAATCTATTCCTTTGCTTTGCTCTCTTGAGCCTGTCTACTGGTGTTTGTGACAGAAATGAGCTCAGTCTTTTGGAGCCTGTACAGCTTTTCTGAGTGGGCATTTGTCACTCTTTAATCATCACCAGGGTAAGAGGTTACCCAGAGCTGTCACATCCATAGAAGTTCGGGGGGGGGGGGGCAGATGGTGCTCTCAAAAATAAGTACATAGGTTCATACACACTGCTCTATGAGACAGGAGTGTTCTCTTGCCAAAATGCCCAGATCCTCAGAACTGACATAGGCCCATACCCCCAGACCTCCCCTCCTCATGTCACTACGCCCACCCGCTCACCCCACCCCCAGGCAAGCCCACGCCCTTCAACTGCTCCTCCATCAACAGACTAGAAGAACACATGCATCCTTGTGCATCCATATGGCTCAGTTATTTCACAAACACAAACTTCCACGCAAACATCATCCAAAGTTAGCAGAAGGGAGAGGCAGTTCTTTTAACTTTTTTAGGCCCACTCCCTAATTTCTTTTGAGTCTTCTGTCTGGTTTCCAGAAGCCAAGTGGTGCATCCTAATACTCCATTCTCGTCCACACCAGTATCCAGTTCCCACAGGTGAAAGGTCCTCCAGCATCCCAGATCAGAAGACCTGCACCAGTTCCTCTGGCAAACTCCCAAGGGCTCCAAGCCATGGAGCCTCCTGCTTCCCCCCAGATCTCTCTAACCCTTTCAGAAGCTTCCTGTATAGTTCATGGATTCCAATCCTCCCTTCTCCGGCAGAACAAAGACAGAGACCATAAATACCCAAGGACCATCAACACACAGGGAGTAGTTAGAAGCTGGCAGCCCTGAGAAGAAGGTCTGCCAGGAGGGCAAGCTGGGACCCTAAGAGGGACCCTTCCACATGCCATTAATCAAGCCCCCTGAAAATTCTGGCTACCGTTTTTGTACAAACAGAAGCAAAATCAAGCAAGTTTGTTCAAGGCTGCAGATGGTTCTGAATATCTGATCTGCTTTTATCAAAAAGTGTACTGGGAAAATTTTGCATCATTATTGCCCATGAAGATATTTTTCTAGGTTGAAAATCCAAATGTGTCCTTAGGCACATTATCAGTGCAAAATAGGCATTAGAAACATACAGCGGAAGACAGGTTTTGATGTAGGTATTTTAAAATTTATTTTTAAAATATAAACTCAATAATTTTGAGAAGAAAAAAATAAAAGCTCATGGAAAGATGATCTAGCTTCAGTGATTAAGAGCATCGGCTCTGATCCAGGCCTCCAGCTCATACTCGTTGTCTGATCTTGGGCAAATGAGTTAACCTCTCTGTGCCTTAATCCCACCATCTGTGAAATGCAGAAAACAAGAATACATATCCTCATAGCACTGTCATGAGGAATAAATGCAATAACCCATGGGAAGCACTTACCACAGTACATAGTAAATGCTCAATAAATGTTAGATATTTACAAACTCTATCGACATAACACTAGTACTAACACCTAACACGTTTACAGACGGCTTTCATACACATCACCGATGCTAACCTCACCACAGTCTTGCAAGGTAGCAAAGCAGGGAAAGTGGTCTCCACGTCACATCTGAAGGCTCAGGGGGCTAACAAGCCCAGTGCCAGGTCACATAAACATTACCTGGCAGCACAGCACTCAAGTCAGACCTGGTAAGAGTCAGGAGGAAGGATGGTATTGTTAGAAGGAGAAAACTTAGTAAGCTGTGCATAAATCCTAGTTATTAGTATCTGGTTAATTCTGGATGACTTCAACTTCTGCTGCTATGTGCCAAACACTGTTCTAAGCACTTTACATATATTATCTCTTCTGATTTTCACAAAAACCCTATAAGGCACACCCTACAGGTACAGTACCATTTCCACCATTTTACATTTGTGGGCTCCAAGGCACAGAATGTGAGCAGGTTGCCTGAGGCACACAGCTAAGAAGTGGCAGAGGTGGCACTAAGATGTGACTCCAGAGGCCACATTTTTAACAATGCCACCCTAATGCTTCCAAGCAGCCTGGTAAATCCTCAACTGTAAAGTGAAGCTTTCATCCACTGGGTATTGAACCGATGACATCTGATATCCCTTTAATTCCTGAGGTTCTAGGGTTCCACGCTTTCATTGTCTAGTAAAGAAATAAAATGTTGTCTGAGTCTCTGTAAACAATACCTAAAGTGAACTTTGGAGAAAGCAACAAGCTACATCCTAGCTTAAAATAGACGTGAAGTAGTCATGAAATGTCTCATACGATGTTCTTACAGACAAAATAGAGAAATGTCAGTAGGCAAAAGCACAGTTCAGAAGATTTAAGAAAAAAGCCAGTCGATGCACATTGACTAATGCACTGATGGTAAGCAGAAGGGGGGGGGTCGCCAATTCTAACCATATTTTTATCAATTACTTGAATGAAAGCATCAAGCATGTCCTTATCAAGTTTGCAAATAACGCAGGGTTCAAGGTAAAGAGCTCACTCATTAAATAGCTGTGGTTCCATAGACAATGTGTCGTAGAAACCACTTGAACTTTGGAGTCGAGAGACTGCTTCAAGTTCACCGGTGATGACTTCAGGCAAGTGATTTAATCTTCTTTAGCCTCAGCTCCCCCGTATGTGAAAATGTGGATAATAACACTTGCCGTGTTGGAGTGTCAGTTTGTTCAAAAATAGAGAAGTCTAAAATTTGGTGGATACTCAATGAATGTTAGTCCTCTGTCCACACTCAAAGAGGATCTCTACAGGATGGACTGTTGGATCAAAAGTAAAGAGATAAAATGTACTTGAAATAAACACAGAGTCCTAAATCTAGATTCAAAAATTAAATTGAATGAGAACAGAGTGAGGGAAAATTAAGTCTGTCATCAATTCATATTAAAAGACTTGGGCTTTTAGCTGACTACGACTTCAAGTAATGACAGAAATAGAATGCCATTTATTTCTTTAAAATCTAAAAAAAGTATTTTAATGGAAACAAATGTCTTAGATGCTAATGTTAATAAGCACTATTTTACGTTTTAGTAATTAAAATACTAATAGACAACAGCCCCTGCCCTTGCAGGGATCCTAAACCAATACTAAGGTAATGTGATCAATATTACAACAAAGTCATACATGAAGTGCCATGGGAGAGCCCAGAGGGGGGCGCTGTTCTTAGTCTGCCAAGAGAAATCAAGGAAGGCTTCATGGAGGAAATGACTTCTGAGTACAGTCTTAAAAGCCAGAGTCTTTCCAGGAAGAAGAACAGCAAGTTCAAAGGCATGGAAGCTCGGAAGAGGTCAGTGCCTTCAAGGATTAGCAGGACACTGGACACAGCTAGATAGAGGGTGATTATGGTGGTCGAGAAAGGTTGGGGTGATGTGCAGAGTAGACCAGGGGAAGCCCTGAAACACCCAACCAGGGAAACCCTGCCCAGTTACAAAGCTAATAAATGACAGAAACTAAAGGGGGACTTAGGCTTTCTGACTCACTGTGTACCCTCTCTACCTGTGCTGTCCTGTACAGTAGCCACTAGCCACATGTGATGATTTAATTTTAAATTAATTAAAATCAAATAAAATTTAAATTTTAGTTCTCAGTCCCATTAGCCACATAGCAAGTGCTCAAGAGCCACACATGGCTAGTGGCTCCCATTCTGGATAACACAGACAAAAACATTCATCAGCACTGAAAGTTCTAGCCAACAGTACTATTCAATAACAAAATCATCAAGTAAATGAGAAGTAGATTTGGTCTGTGTTGCTTTACAAAACAGAAAACAGGAGGGGGAAAAAAACAGGTGGAAGCTATAAAGAGGAATGTTTCAACTTCCTATACCTTAACGATGCTGTGCTTTTGAAATAACAGAAGAGCACCCTTTCACTAGAAGTACTCAAGCTTGATGGCCATTTCTCAGGGTGATGCAGAAAGTGTTCTTGTACTGAACTGATGCTCTTTGGTTATAACGTTCGAGTTCTCTCACGGCAGTCTGGCCGACAGACCAGCGCAAACACATCCATACTTGTACATAAAGGTTTTGATGTTTGACTGGGAAGCACTATTCCTCATAGCCCAGCATCCCATATTGTTGGAATTTTTTAACATGGTAGGTGTTTTTAAATTGTGATTCATGGACCCCTAAAGTAGAATGCAAGATTGTATGTGCACTTTTCAGGAGAAAGAGGTCAACAGTATGAACCAGATTTCAATAGGATCTGTGAGCCTGATATAGAAAGTAAACAGATACACACCACACTAGAAAGAACTAATGGTCCCAGTACTCCAGAAAGAGTCATCTAGACTGCAGTCGCCAACCCTCATGCCATGGACAATATTGTCCCCAGCCTGTTAGGAACCAGCAGCACAGCAAGGTGTGAGCAGTGGGGAAGAGGGACCCAGCGAAGCTTCATCTGTATTTACAGCGCTCCCCCATCACTCACATCATCGCCTGAGCTCTGCCTTCTCTCCCCCACACACCCGCTCCATGGAAAAACCGTCTTCCATGAAACCAGTCCCTGGTGCCAAAAAGGTTGGGGACCACTGATTTAGAAGACATCTAGACAGCCACTCTGATGATTCCCAACTCTAAAGTTCCATAGTGTCGAGAACAGACCCTTGAGAACCTAAAGACTATCACCCTTCAATTGAACCATTTTAGAATCCAAGATCCACTGACCTTCAAGGAGAAGGGAGATGGGAATATAAAAGAATATGAAAATAAACCCAAGGAACCAAAGTTGGATAATTCAGAGTCAAACTGAGTAAGGTATCATCTGACAACCTCTTGCTGAGATGCTTATTGAAAGCTCTCTTGGAGATCTTGATGGTCCACTTTCAACGTTAGCCTGTAGGAATAAGCACACCCAGTTAGATGTGACACTGGCTTACCAGCTGGGGAACTTGCCAAGTAAATCCAAAGCCTGCTGAGCTATCAGTCCATTTTTAAAATAACAACTTTGTTCTAAGCACCACCTAATGATATGACAATTGCACCAGGATTCACTTAGAGGTCCTACAGTATTTCTAGAGCTAAAAGGACTGATTTCTAGAACAATGCAGCAATTACTCTGTTATCTGGTATAGCTGGAGAAGAACACTTTGGTTAATTTAACCAAAAAAGTGATAAAGAGCTACTTTATATAACTAATATGAATTATAATTTACAAAAACCCAGAATACAATGAAGTGCATGCACCATTCCAACTACATTGAACATAATGTAAAGAATGCTCCATTGGAGATATTCAGAAAGCACTACAGCATTCTGTGGTGCTTAGGGGCCATCATTAGAAATCATTATTGTCATTATTCTATAGGTCTCTGTATGCCAATTAATAAAGAGCTGTGTATTACAAAATGCCAGATAATACATACTCTGTATTTTTTTAACAGTGGCCAAGCCCATGTTGGGTAATACAGAAACGGGAACAATCCCGAGCACAACTGTCATCGTGCGACCTTGTACAAGAGAACAATCAAAATTGTAATCTTGTCTTTTACAGCCTCCCAATTCCTAGGTGATGATCCTGTCCTCCGCTCCCAGCCATCCAGCGCCCTCACACTACCTCCCAGCAACCTCCTGTCCCCTCCCCAGGCCCACCTCTGGTCCTACAGGTCCTGGTCAGGGTGACACCAGACACATATCATAGGCACTTTGTGGATGCTTGTTAAATCAATAGTCACTGATCAGATTATAAATCATTCAACAAAAATTTACTGACTGCTCACCATGTGCCAGCACTGAGCTGGAATTAAAAGGAGCATGTCCATGCGCAGAACAACCTGCTCTCGGTTATAAGGCCAGGAAGAACAAGATGAACTAACTCAAAGTTAACAGTATCGTTTATTTAGCTTAATATGTCCGGCACCCCAGATCTACATTTTGTTAGAGAAATCTCACTACCTGAACTCAAAGAATAAGCTTTCGTTAGGGCTTTAGCTGACATATGAGAGAGAGATTTAGGATGGGGAATCTCTTTAGCAATTGGTAAGACTGGACTTCTCTAAGGGCATTACCAGGGGATGACAAAACCGTGTGGAGTAATAATGGTTCTCAAAGTAACGGTTCCGAGAGCAGCAGCATCAGTGTTACCTGAGAACTTGTGACACAAATTGCCAAGCCCTACTCCAGACCTGCTGAATAGGGAATTCTGGAAGAAGGGTGCAGGAATCGGTATTTTAACAAGCCTTCCCGGTGATTCTGAGATGCACTGGAGTTTGACAGCCAGTCACGTAGATGAAACAGGCAGAGAATATAGGTCTGACTTCTACACAAAGGGACTAAATGAGGAATTTGCCTCGATGCTGATGGAAATCACCTGCTGGAAGGAATGGTCACTGACAAAAGAAAAGCACAAAGTCGTTCCCAGTAGCACACAGCTGGAAATTGCCAGGACGTCGGTGAGTGACTGTTGAAAATCCATTTCATGCTTTTTGACTCTGACCAGCCCCATGAGACAATGGCGTGGAAATTGAGAATGAGGCACTAAAAGTTTGAAAACCTCCTAACCTACAGCTAAGCTGACGCTGGAATAGACTTGTAAGGACAAATTTTCCTCCTCGTGCTGGTTTGCAGAGCCTCCTCTCTGGGTCCAAGGACCCACTCAGGACACCCAGCATCTCAGCAAAGAATCACACCAGCGTCCAATCACCACCAAGGCTCCGTTCATGACATTGACCTTGGCATTTCTTCTTTCCCCCTCTAGCCTGCTATCTACCATCCAGCCACACCCTTTTTGTACCTGCCCAAAGGAAGAGAAGAAATAAAGACAACCCCCCTTTAAGAACACAGCCTTGGGGAAGTTTACGAATACATCTGAAAGAGGCTTTCCAAATTCTCCAGAGATGAGGGGGAACAGATGCAGCCCAAATGCAGCAAAAAAGCAGCAGGACCAAATGCCACAAAAAGTAGAGCCTCAAAATTCTGCAGAGTTGCAAGAGCGATTCAAATCAACCACCCACAGGCAAAAGGCCACACTTGGCACAAGTGCCAGGCAGGGCCTCTCTCTGAAACCCCCACGTGGCTGGAGGGCGTAGTCTGGACACTACGCCCTCCAGCCCTGCCCACCTGCTTCTGACATGAACTGCTGCTTTACAAATGGGTCTATTTCAAGCTTCCCCCCACCACCACTTTTTTTTTAAATATGCAGAAGGACTCAGCTTGGAACTGTTTAGTCCTACATATTTGGAACTCGAAATACAGTAAACAAAGAAGCTGTTAAGAAGTACCCACTGCTCTGCCAGGAGATGTCTTGACACTGTTTAAAGTCATTTGCTGCTGTTCCCCTTAATCTGGCCCATCTTCCCCTAGCACCTTCTAGCTGCTCCTTGCTTTCCAGAGATCAGGATACAGGGGCTCACCAGGGTTTATATGGAAACATATTTGGGGTACTCCATGAACAAAGACACACCATAGACATCTCCCTGAAATAGGCTTAATGCATAAGAGACCACTAGGGGTCTGCTGTCCTTTCTGTCCTTAATTAAGATTGATGCCAGAAACATGACTGACTGGTGAACTCAACCGTGCCCTCTCTCTGTAGGTTTAGAAAGCTTGGGAAGAAAAACATTGATCCAAGTCCCTGATATTTCTTTTTCTTTCCTTTTTTTCTTTCAGGGAGAGGGTCTCACTCTGTTACCCAGGCTAGAGTGCCATCACATAATTATAGCTAACTTTAAAAAAAATTTTTTTAGAGAAGAGTCTCACTATGTTGCCCAAGCTAGTCTCAAATTCAAGTGATCCTGGCCTCAAGTGATCCTCCTGCCTCAGCCTCCTGCACAGCCAGAATTATAGGCTCAAGTCATTGCACTCAGCCAAGGCCCTGATGTTTCTATCCCTCTCTGAAAGGGACTGCTTTAGAAACCACACGGTGCTTGTGGTGGTGGCAGTGGGTGTTATACACTAATCTCCATGCCTGTTCCCACAGCCACCACCCCCTCCACAATCCCTAAGTGAGTTCACACTGGAATCTGAAAAGAAACAGTTATAGAAGCCTGCTCCTTAGCTCAGTGGTTCAGCATTTATCAGCGTGAAAACCCAAGATGACAAGAGGATTCAGAGTGACAAGTCCTTTGGGACATAAATACCTTCCAGTTAACCATGGTCTCTGAGTAGAAAAGGGGAACAGCTGCGTACTCATGGGGCACCCAAATGTAACAGGGCTGGGTCAGAGACGGTCACTATAAAAATGGCAAGAAAAAGCACATTAGAGATTTCCCCAGCTCCCTTCGTGCTGTGTCGCAGTGCCGCTGCGGAAAACGGAGGACTTAGGGGGAAAGTTGATTTCTGAAACTGGCCCTCCGTGAGAGACCTTAATCATCCAAGAGGAAGACAAATAACCTTCTTTTTCTGAAAATCCTAGGAAAAACCCACACAGATAATGAATTATTCACAAAGGCTGAACCTAAAAAGGAGAGACAGAGAAATATAGAAAGATGGAAAGATGGGCGGAAGACTGGGTAGAAAGAGAAAGTGAAGGCTTGGTCTCTTACTCCTTGAATAAAAGGGTATTAATTACGATTGCATTTAGGTTCCCTCTTTTATGTCTTTGTGGTCAGTGATAAGCAGAGCAAGATGAGCGAGTGGCCCCCGATGGATAGGACTGCACAGCTGGGCTTTGGCGTCCGGCGAGCTGCAGCTTCCTGGGCAGCTCTGCGTGTGACGTAAGGGAGGCGGCCGACCTGCCCATCAGACACCAGGAGCCAAAGGGTTTGCAAGAGTTCTGAGCACGGAGCAAAGCTTGACTCAGTTTTATTTGAACTGAGAATATAAGATTGAAAGAAACCAGATGTTCCTATAAAGAGGGAGGAAAGCAGCCGACTTTGAGGGGAAAAAAACCCTACATTTTATACAGCAATAGCTAAAAAGAGATAAGCAATTTTGGATGAAGCTAATAATTCCAGAGTCTGGATCTTTCCGAAGAAGAAAAAAAGAAGGCCTCTTCTGATTATTTTTCCTCCTCCTCCTTTAATTCATAGTGTGCATTGCGCCTATTGCAGAAAAAGCAAGTGGAGGGAAGTGGGGAAATAATGATATGCAAACCAACAGACAAAACTATCACATTTAAGATATTTTTGTCTCTATCCTCAAGTCATTTCATTTCTGTCAAACTCCTTCACTCCACTTGCTTTCCAGGCTGCATCCCACTTACAAATGTCCCCACAACAAGTCGTGGCCTGGTTTCCAGATGAAACATTACCCACACCTCATAGCAAGGACAAAGCCAACAGGCAATTCAGAGATTGTCCTGGGATCTTCAGAAAACGAAAACCTCTATCCTGCAGCCTCAGGACCAACCGCAGTTGCGATCTGTTTCGCCGTGTGCATCCATGCACAGGTACGCAGAAGATGTGAGGCGTGCCTGCATTATCTGATCATAGGATATAATTACAGACTTATTGCTTGTTAGCTGCCACCCTCTGCCCTAATTAAGGCATCCTGACTCATGATTCACTGGAGTTACATCAAATGTGAAATTCTTACCAGGACTACAGTCTACTATCCTGCAATGTGCTATGTATTTATAGTCAACCAAAGCAAAAGAAAACTATATGCCAAAATGGGAGATTCGGGAACTGAACTTTCAGTACTCCTCTCCAAAATCCTCCAAAGTAAATGGACAATTTACAATAGGAAATTCACAATACTAAAGCACATAACCTCTGGTCCATGGCCAGAGTGCTGGGGGGGGGGGGTACAATAAAACTCTCTACAGCAAGAAATCACAGATAAACACCCACAGGTTCACGGTAAGGAGCTTTATCATCCTGGTGGCTGCAAACACATTTCATCTGCCTACTTTAAGGCATGTTCATTTCCACACAAAACATGTGCTCCCCTGCTGAGATGACTGTGTGTGTGTGTGTGTGTGTGTGTGTGTGTGTGTGTGTGTGTGTGTGTAGGGGGAGAAATCTCCAACTGCCCATGTATAGCACAAAGTCTCCAAGTCAGACATACCGTTTCTTCCCTTGACTCCCTGAACTGGAAAAATGCAAACAAGTGTGGGCATCATGCAGACCATGCGAGAGATCCTGTATGTCCACAGGGTAACTAGCCCTGGGCATGCAGCACAGTGAACATGGGAGGGCATTCAGAACAGCCAACTGCCTGAGAAGAAAACCCTTTGGTTAGAGCTATTAGATGAGCAAAAAAGAAAAGAAGGAGTCATGTAGAATGTAATATCACATTTTAAATCAGATTAGCATTTTCAAAAAGGGTATGGTATCCACTGCAGAAGAAAGTGCCATAAGAAAATAAAATTATCTCCCTATGCAGATGTAGCTTCCAAGAAAAATGAAACACATTCAGAGTGGGCTGTTGACTTGCTATCATCTTTCATGCCAAATCTGGGTTATCTTAGGCATTTATTCCCATAAGAACTAGACCTCCCCTATTAATAATGACATAAGGTTACCCACCCACCCCCAAGTCAGAGGGTCCTACAAGCACAATTAAACTGTTCCTGTTACTTAACTGATCTTTTCAGACCAATATGATTAAAAACCAGTAAGACACAGCACAAAGAGATCATTAACACAGCACATAAAAGGGCATATCCTCCTCCTAGCCTACAGTGACTTTCTGCAGCCAGTAAAACTATAAGTCTCAAAAGGTATTGTAGCACTCAATCAAGCAAAATCCTCAAGCATGCTGAATGTGCATATGTCAGTAACAAAGCAGGTTTTTAGCAGGTTTTCTGAACAACCTTCTTCCTTTTTTTTCCTAATCTGGCCCTTACAGAGAGCAGAGAAGTACTTCCCAAACTTTAATGTGCATACCAATCACCTGAGGATCTTATTAAAATGCAGATTCTGATTCAGCACATCTGAACTGGGGTCCAGGATTCTGAATTTTTAACAAGCTCCAAATGATGCAAACCTAGCTGCTTGCTCTCATAGCCAATGTAAGAACCTAGAAGACTTCACCTTGAACTAAGACCCCTCCCTTCAGGTATGCTGAAATTTCTGCAAGACTCCATTAATAAAAATAGCTAGAGTTTACTGGGTAATTAGGTAATGTTCTAGGCACTTGACATATATTTACTCATTTAATCTCCCAGTAACTCATTATTATCATCCTCATTTTACAGATAAGGAAACTGAGTCACAGAGTAATGAAGTAACTTTTCAAGGTCATAGAGCTGGTGGAAGAACTAGGATTTGAACCCAAACAGACTAGCTCCAAAGTTTTATGGGTAACCACTACTCAAACTGACACCCAGTAAGAAAACGCTAGATGTTTCTGGAAGCTGTATGTTTAGAAAAGAAGGGAAGATGAGACTAGGAATTTAGATGTGTTTTGGAGAAAAGCCAATGTTTGCACGTGGTCACCACCAGAGAGAATATATTAGTCAATTATGTTGTATAGCGAGAGAAAAATGCAAACATGGTATATTTTAAATTTTCCAACTGGGCTCCACTGAACACTTTAGCAGATGTTCCCTGAAGACTGTTACAGTAGCCTACACGCTGGAGAACCACTGCGAAAAATTTCCAACTATGGGGAAAGAAGAGACCATTCGGGCAGGGCTCAGGGCCAAGGCTCTGAGCATGTTGCTGAAATCAATTACTTGGAGCATCTCTCCTTTGACTCTCTTTGGTCCATTTTGGCCAAAGACAGGGAAAAGGAGGAGTAAAACTCACAGCCACACCTTGCGCTCGCAACGCCTGGTGGAAAGGCGGTGTCTTTGCAGCGGAAGAGAAAACGTGGAAAGAGGCGACCGACCGCGTGGCGGAGGAAACGTGCCTCATTTCCCAGCCAGGGAGCCTGGGCCCAGCCGGAAGTATCCGAGGTGCTGAACCTGCGTGACTGGGGAGCCCGGGGCGGCCCGGGAGTTTCGGTGGCGCTGTCCGAGGTGCCAACGATGGCTGCAGGCACACTTTGCCACCCACGGGGCAGCGGGGTGGCTTTGTCTACCGCAGGGAAATGGGAGGGCGCCTGTCTGAATAAACATGCCCTTAAGAGAGGGGCACGGCAAAGCAGCACCTGGTGATGGGAAATTTGGGGAACTGGAGAGGGCGGGCGAGGGAGGAGGGCCCAGCTGGGAAATCTATAGAGACCTGCCCAGAGGAGTATTTGCCGCCGCAGCACGCAACACAATGAGATCTGTCCGCTTTGTGCAGCGCCCGGCAGGCTTGACTGCAGGGACCCGACCCCTCCCCCTCGCGAAACCCCGACCCTAGAATCATTCTATCCAGGCACTGTATGGCCCCGGGACCGCTCTGTGGGGGTAGGAAAGGGAGGGGAGTGCAGGGAGGAGGAGAGAGGGAGAAGCCCAGCCAGGGGTGGCTGTGGGAGGCTGCAAACTGCAGCAGGAAGATTATCTGCTTAGAGATGCTCCTCCGTTTCTAATGAGGGGAGCTGCCTAGGGGCACCGCGGGCCAGCCCATTGCGGAGCTACTGAAGCAGGGAACTAGGGAAGGAGGAGGCGAAGGCCAGAAACTGGGGTGGGGGCAATACGGACATGCCCAGGCCCTGGGGAGGAGAGCCGCATGCCTGGCTAACGCTGGAGACCCAAGGGCAGCCCAGCTGTCTCACTGCTGCACACCTGGAGGGTAGGAGTGGGGAGAAGGGAAGACAGGGGAGAAGAGAAGGGGCCACCTTTGAAGGTGCATCCTTCCCAATTCTCCCTCCACACGCATCAAAGTCCCGTTTCCAAGCCCACTCCCATATATAACACCACACCGCTGGCTTGCCTCCTGCTAATCCCCTACTGATCCCCTTCGCCACCCCACCACCCACAATTTCTAATGGCCGTGCCAGGCATCCAAATCCTTAGCGAGAATGAGGCAGGGATATGCCTAATCAGCAGCCTGCATTTGGTGCACTTGATTAAACCTGCAAAGAAGCTCCTTCCATGCTGACACCACCGCTGTCAGCCACGGCCCCCACCGGCTCTTTGTGGAGGGCAGCTCCTTTGGAGCTAGAGTGAGACCGATTGCTTGCACACCTCCGCCCTTCAGCTGATAAATTCAGGCCCAGCAGATCCACCTGGATCCTGGGTACTGCAAGCAACCAGCTGGGTCAAGCACAGAAGCAAGAGTACCCAAGCCAGGAGGACCCAGGAGAGCATGGGCCCTGATGGGCTGCTCTCCCTTGGCGAGAAGAGAACTCCAACTTGGAGCAGTTTGGGCTGTGGCATCAGAGATCACCTCCCCTGACACACACGCATTCACTCCACTTTCAGTGGAACTTAAACTTAGTCCCCAGAGTTTGCTGGGTCCCCAGCCCGAAGGCTGTTTTATTTATTCATTTGTCTGTTGGTATACAGGGTTTTGGCCCGGTGCTCTTGGAGCTTCTGAACCCATAAATCCCTCATGGAGCCTCCACTTCCTTTGACAGTGCGATTGTCTCCCCAGCTGGTGGGGATGGGGCACAGGGGCCTGGCTTAAAGGGAGGAAAAGGGGAAATTGATTATTAAAGAAAGCCTGAGGTCAGGGGCACCCTAGTTTATGTAGAATACAGCTTGTGAAGGGTCTAGGGGTGGGGAGGGGGCTGGGAATCAGACAAAGCCCAGCCCAGAAAGGGACGCACCCAGGGACACTAGAGATTTCCACATACGAAAAATCAAAAAACCCAAAGTCTTACCTTGAAAAATACTAGCACCCAAACCAGCCTCCACAGCACCAAGCTTGCCCCTTAGACGCGCCGAAGTAAAGAGTGCACTTCAGCAAAGGGGCAAATCGGCACCAGGAAAGGTGTGGGGGACACACTCCATGCTCCGTGGCCCCCTCACCCGAGGAAATGCAAAGGGGAAGAGAGGAGTTATGGTGGGCAAGAAAGGATATGGCCAATCGATGAGCTTCTTGGCGTATTTCCTGACAATGTTATCTTCTCCGAAGATGAACAGGGATCTGTTGACGGTGAAACAGTTCTGCCGGACGGGAATGGGGTTGTACAAAGCCATAGTCCGCGCCCTCTGCGCTTTCGACTGCTTGTAGGCGGCTGCCGACCCAGAGGCCGGCACTGGGGTTCCTTGCCGGTTCCTGCTCTGGTCCGAGTCTCCATCGCCCGACCCCGGCCTGGCGACCACCGCCTCCCCGAAGCGAGCCATCCTGAAGTTTAAACAGACAGAAGACACACAAAGGTGATCGCGGCCGAACACCGCACACAGCAACAAGCAGAAAGACACACGGAGACTCAGAGCCGCATCCAGGCAGGCGCGGGGACCACCGCCTCTGGGGAGCTCCGCGAGCTCTTCGGAGAGGCGGCGCGCCGCTCGGAACTGTTGAATCTAAATACAACCTCTGCGAAGCTCCATTCCTCAAGAAGCAAAAAATCGGGGTGGGGGGAGGGCTTGGGGCGCTCAGTTTCTGGAGGCAATTGCTTTTTCAAAATGCCAGCGTGTGGTGCTCAGGGGCCGGAGAGCAGAGGGGTGGAGCAGGCTGCTCTTCAAACATAGCTCCTCTTCTGGCGGACGCACCGCCTCGTTGGGGAGAGGCAGCACCGGCCCGCTAGGTAACAGTTTGGTGATTTATTGGTCGGGGGGAGGGGTGGGGAGGAAGGGGGGATGAAAACAAAAGAACTTTTTTAAAAAAAGACGAGGACGGGATTACGGTGACATGCTTTATAACGCCAGCCCCGGCAAGTCCATCTAAGAAATTCCACGGCGAAGACTCGGGTCTCTAAATCTGCCAGCACCGACGCATCCAAACGTTGGAGAGAGAGGGAGAGAGGGAGGGGGGAGAGCGGCACTGAGGTTCCTGCGTAAACCGCAACGCCCGAAATATCAAAATAAGAAGTCGATCCAACCGGAGAGGGACAAATGACTTCCAAGCTCCTGCGCCTGGGGTGGAAGCTGAGCAGCATCCAGAGAGCAGCGAAGCCCGAGTGCCAGCGTCCGCCCCGAGTGCCGCCGCCGCCTCCCGATCAGCACGCAACAGCGATCCGCGGCTGCGCCGGGAGAGGGCGGGAGCGCGAGCGGGCGGGCGGGCGAGCGCTGGGCGAGGGAGGAACAGGTTGCCGCCGAGCCTCGCGGGCCTGGCACGGGACTTGTCCGAGGACCGAACTTCCCCACTAACCACTCGGTCTTCCTCTTCCACCCCGCCAGCCCCGCTGCACCGGGCCGCGAGCGAGCACGCGCTGCAGAGGGGAGGCGGGGAGGGCGCGCAGCAGAGCGCAGGGGCGCAGCGGGGCGCGGGAGCGCCGGCAGGAGCGGGGGAGGGGCTGGCGAGGCGGGAGGGGCGGGCTGTAGCCGGAAGGCTGGAGGTTCCTGGGAGGTGAGGCTGGTCTGCCTTAGTGATTTCTTTGGCCAAAGGGTAGCGGCCACCTCCGCAAAGGACCAAGGAAGAGCAGCCTTCCCCCAAGTAGTGCGGAGCAGGGAGAGGCAGGCACAGCTGGCGGCGCGGTGGAGTCTCCGCAGGAGCGCGGGGACCTGGCGTGGGGCGCGCACGCACTCGCGCCTTCGGTCCCTGCAGAGAGGGGACCCTTCGGTCCCTGCAGAGAGGGCCGGGCACTGCCTGGCGCAGTGCCCGGCCCACCGCCGCCCTAAGGAGGAGCCCAGGCCTTTGCGCCCGGTGAGCCGCGCTAGGGCCGTGTCGCCGCTCTTCTGCGCCTCCCAAGCTCCACGCACACACACGGGCAGGGATCTCCACGAAGAAGGCAGCACCCTCTCCTCAGCTCCCCACTTAGCACCCTGGAGGCCCCGTGGGGCAGACTAGAAACTCTGGGGACTCTACACTCGGGTGTTGATGCCAGCCCCGACGGCAGCTTCTGCCCTCGTGGGGCGGCCTCCTGGGTTCTGCTCTGGCAGAGCCCTGCGCCTCCTTTCCTGGCAGGGAGTCCAGACATTAGGGCCCTAGATGGTGAGTTATGGGCTAAAACTACCTTGTTCAAAATCCTGACAAACTAAAGGGTCCTCCCACCCGCATCCTTTACTCCCAAAGAAGCTCCACTGACTTTCTCAAACGTATCCTATGAATCGAAAAAAACAGAATTGGTATCTGAGCTGCAGAGGTGGGGAAGGTGGACTGCAAGCCCCATAGAAAGAGCCCCTGCGATTAGCAACCAAGCCTTTCAACACAGGTGACTGGTGGTGCCAGCTGTCCTCTCCCATGTCCACACTGGCTCTGCCTCCCCCTGCCTTAGCCTCCGCAGGTAGTCCTGTCCAGATCCTCTGCACCTGAGCAGGGGAAGGGAAGGGAAAAGGGAGAGGCTGGGCATGGAAACAAAAAGATGACTGAAGCCCCAAGGTTGGAATCTTGGGTGAGTGTGGCTTCGTGCGTGTGAAGGGCAGTGTCTCTGCGTGTGAGACTAACTGCTGAGAAGTGAGGCGGCATCTCAATGCACCGCACGTGTGTTCCTACGTGTATGTGCCTGTGTGTGGGCAAGGCCATGTGAGTACTGACACGTGTCTATTGTGTGTGAATGTATGTGAGCGTATGTGTGTGTGCGAAGGAAAATTCTCTGGGTTCTGCAAATGTAAAGGAATGGTTTCAACTCTCCACCTCCAGCAGGTACTGCAGCCCTTGGACTTTGTGATCCAGGGGGGCCCAGTTCAGGCCGAATTACTAGTCAAGGTGAGTCAGCTCTCATTGCTTTTTTTGATTTCACATTACTGCCTTCCTCTGTCTTTCCTCCTGCCTTAATTGGAGGGTCCTCTTCTTTCTGAATACCTACTAAGAAGTGAAAGGGAGGGTAGTGCCAGGAACCACGAAGTCCCATCAGCCAGTCAGTCCCTCAGAACCAGTCGCAAGTAGCTGTGTCAGTAACCCTGTAAACTATCTGGGATTAGAAAGGGCTTCCAGAAATTATCAAGCACATTCCCCTGTTTTCAGGCAGGGCCATAATCCATAGCACAAAATTCATTCCAATCATTCATTTGACAGATATTTTTGAGTCCCTTCCATGTCCCAGGCACTGTTTTAGGCACTGAGAATATAATAATGAATGATGACATAAATAATGTATCTTCTTCTTAGATGAAATTAGATTGGATAACCTCACACACTAGACTGCTTCACAAACCCCACTTTCTCATTGGGACTGCACTCTTTTCCTTAGCAGATTGGGGAGGGGTATGCCTGTTTGTAAGTGCCCTGGGTAAGCAGGGCTCACGAGCCTTTTACCTCCTGGAAGTGCTTCTTGGAAGATCAGAGATCCCTGACTTGTCTCTTCGATGTCATCCACTCAGTAAAGATCCAGTACAAATTCCCTGTCCTCTCTCTGCCATGTCCTATGTTCTCTGTGGCTGCCGTAATTCTTTAGAGACCTAGAATACTCTCAAGACAGGATATTACACATGGAAACATGAGAACCCACTTGAGTTGGTAGCTGCCTTCTTGCCTTTCGAGGAGACAGAGATGACAAATGCACAGGTTGGGGATAATGGAAAATATATTGGGGAGTATGGGCACCTATGTTGGGGAGTTAAAGGGGACAAATTCTTGGAGGTTAGAGCCCAAAAGGATAGGGACGAACATAATGGCATAAATGACTTTGGGGAAAGACTTGGCCTAAGGTTAGCAATGCTAGTAGAAAGATATTTTCATCTTCCACTCCCCACCTGGCTGTCATCGCTTTGAGAGCTTTGAGATCTATGAATTTCTATATGGGTTTCATGCTCTCCAGTCTCCTGAGCCCCCAAGACAGCTAGTTTTAATGGTTGAATAATATGTGCTTAATAGTTTTCAGCTTGCATAAGCCCCACAGCTGATCCTCACTCCAGACCTCCAAGATCAGCCTGGCAACGCATGTATCATGACCCTGATTTGACAGGCAAAGCAGCAGACTTCCAGAAACGTGAAGCCATATGCCCACATCTGATAAGAGAGAGAGTGTGGACTCCTAACACATGTGACTTCCAGTTTATGGTTCTTTCTAAAACCCACGCTGTGAAGGGCAGCAATGGTGTAATTCCAAATTGTTCATCATCAAGAGATGAAACTGCACAATGACACTAAGCCTATGGAAATGCTATGCTTACCATCCTCAAATTGAATTTGATCAGTGGCCAAATGCTTCTGGCACCTTACCGGGAAGGTGCTTGACAGGGGACACATGGACTGCCCTCAAGATCCAGGAGGATCCTTAGAAAAAGTTCATGATCAGATTGTTGCCATAATGCTCTTCCTAAGAGAATTTGGTGGGCATTCGACTCCCAGTGCCACTGTCTTCTTAAAGACCCACAAATGGAAATGTGGAAAATCAGCAATTAGTCTCAACTGATGAGAAAGCAGTGTGAAGACCATCTGAAAATCCTTTTCCAGCCAGAGGGACAGTAGCCTGCATTTTCCTGTTGTCAGAGCACCATCTACTGGTGACTTGTGAGATACTGCTGTGAGCACAAGTGCTTGGCAGCCCAGCACTGCTCAGAGCCTAGACACTCCTACACAGGTGACATCTTCTCACCAGCCCTCTATTCCACTGTGGGACTTTGTCGAAGTCAGAGCCATCAATTTTGCCACAATGTAACCTCCTATGTCACAGTGCCTGGAAAGTGCAGTCCCACACGCCAGAGCACAAGGCCAACACCACACAGACAGAATGTTAGGATGGGGTAGCCAGATGTTCCACATGTTTTTCTGCAAGCAGTAACCTGCAAACTAGGAACTCAACAGGGGCTAAGAAAGCAAGTGAGAAACTTTCCTAGATTATTAAGCCCACGCAGACTATTATTAATAAACTTCGAAGCCTTTACCCTGCGGCTGTGTACCGCACTGTACCATCCAAGGTGCAATGAGGAGTGACGGGGATGGCAGGCGGTCCCTCCAGCCCCCTCTGGAAAAGGAAGAAAACACAGTGCCCCCGCTGCCTCCGGACCATAAGAGTTTGTGCTAAGACAGATGGACGTGAGTGGCAAGGTTGGAGAAGCAGTCAGCCTACTCCCCTCATTCAGAAAGCTCTTCCCAGATCTGTGGGATCTTAGACCATCATCCTGTGAGATTTTAGCCCATCTCTGAGCAGTCTGCAAAGCTGGGCCTCATCCAAAAGGCATGTGCCCCTTCTACCAGGCCTGCTCCCTCATCTTCCCCCGCCCTGCCAGTTAGACTCAGATAGCTTATGCTTAAGCTATCAGAGCCCCTTTTGTTCTATTTTTCCCCCGTTGAGCTTTTCCAAGAAATAGACTCTTATGCAAAGCAGTGCTCTGAGGAACATAATGCAGAGAGGATTTGGGAGTGGGTTCTTAAGAAAAAAGTTGGCAGGAGACCATGTGCAAATGCATAGCAAAGCAGAGGAGCATTATGGCAATGCAGACATCTTGGGAGTCTGGTGGCTTTCACAATACCTCACAGCCCTTACTTGGGTGCAAACTAACTTCACATCCTTATGTAATGTCCATCCCTAGAACTAGCATCTCTCAAACTGGAGCCTGAGAAGCTCCACAATTCTAATATGATGTCAGCTAACCAAAGATCTGCAAATTTTGCTTAAAAACGTTTTAAAGACCATTCATTTATGACAACCCAACATTTCCTGAGTGCCAACCATAATGTTGTCTCACCAAATTTTTGCTGCAGGACCGTGAGGCACATTCTATTTTCTGAGGCCTAGAGGTTCAGGAACTTGTCCAAGTGCAGAGAGCTAGGAAATAGCAGAGTTGGATGTCCTAACAGTAAGGCCATGATTCTTTGCAAAATGTGGCCACTAGTTATATACTGCATGTAGAAAAAATGTTTTCCTTGCTTAAGAGACAGGTCATAGGCATGGTCTTGGGCCTTGGAGAGGTAGGGCATGACCTTGAGCCAGAGAATCTCCCAGAAGGTTAAATTTCTAAGATGGCATACTACCCTGCCCCATAAGGCTGGTATGAAGATTAAATTAGTTAATGTATATAAAGCTCTTAGAACAGTACCTGGCACACAATAAGTGCTATATAAGTGCTTGTTACATACATTTCAGCTATAGCAGCTGTGACCATAGTAACACACAGCAAACACTGCATATCTGGTGACTTTCTGTTTCTAAAAGCAGACCTTAGAGGTGCAGCCCAGGATGGACACACAACTTGGTGTATGTGCAGTGTAGACAGAGGAGAAGTGACACATAAGTGCCCAAGATGTGGTCACAAAGGGGCATAGAGGAAAAAAGAGAAAAAAATTAAAGAATATATAGAGACCAGTGTCTGGGGAGCCCAAATGCCCTGGTACCTGAGAGAGCTGTGTGTTTGTTTATTTATTCATGAATTCATAAACCCATCTAACAAATACTCATTAATCCCTTTTGATGTGCCCGGCATTGTTCTCAGGGATTCTGAGGCTCACAGATAAATTAGACACAGTCACAGCCTCTGAGAGCTTACAGTTTAAGAGAGGAGAAGGGAAAAACATCCCACGAAGGGCTTTGATAGGAGGCAGGACGCGGAGCGCACCGTAGGAGAACATTCGGAAAGAACAGAGCGGGGAGCGGTCCCTCTCGCTGCAGGCAAGCCCAGCAAGGCAAGGATCCAGAGATCTCTTTGAAAGCTGGTGTCGGAGGCGTAGAGCAACAGCCCGGAGCGCGAGTGGGAAGTGGAGGGTATGCAAGATCCACGGGACCGACTGGTCCACAGCGTTTTTATTTTCTGTCGATGTATCTAGGATCACAAAGATTGTAGCTTTACCACCTCTATCTTTTCTTTTCCCTAAGTTGAGGTCACTTCTCAGTCTGGAGAAAAGCCAAATATGTTTAACCTAATAGATATTAACTCTTTTTGGGAAAGTTGCTTCGGAGGTTTGGAGTTTAGCCCCAGACAGCAAAGGACCCTTCTCCCACCACTGTCCGCCTCCCCTCCCACCCTCGGGGCTCGCTCATGCTGCCCAGGGGGACAGCCAAGCGCAGTGAGAGGACGCGCTGGGCAGGGCTCCAGCTCCCGCTGGTGGGGGTGAGCGGAGCATGAGAGCGGCTGACAGGCACACGCCCATCCATCCGCCCCCGTGGCCTCTTGACTCAGAAAACACAATGCAGCCCACACTCTGCAAAGCTCACTCCGCCTGGGTGGGCTCAGGCTGATTCATTCATTCAGCAAACATGCAATAAGCACCTTCCACATGTCAGGCAGCATGCCAAGGGCGAGACCAAAGGAAGCAGTGCCTAGGAGAAGGTGCCCAGGTTACAGTCCCATCCTGCCTTGAGCCACTCCCCACATTGCACACTGCAAGATGTTGCTGCAGTGGCAGAAAAGGCAGCTCACAGTTGAAAAGCCTAGAGGGACCAGAAGGCTCAGAGAAAAGAATGAGACTCCACTGCACCCACCAGTCTTGCCTCTCCCTGGGCCCTCTGGGCTGGACTTGTGAGCAGAGCGAGCTGCTGCCTGTCCATCACCACACCCTCTCTCTCCCACTCGCTCCCACGCTGAGCAGCTGGTGACACCCACCTGGTATAAAATAACCAGAGTGAATAAGGCATTCCCACATGATATGGACTTAAGGCCAGTTTCGAAACATACACCTGGGCAGGCCAGTTGCTGACTCTGTCCCTTCCACTCCTCAGAAATTGCACTAAGACACCCACTGACCCCCTAATGGTCCTTGTTCTACCCTCTGTTTCCCTGGCCACTCTGCAGCATTCGGCACCACTGATGTCCCCTCCTGCTCAGAGACCCCTCCCTCTTGGCATCCCAGTGGTCACATCTCGCAGTTTCTCACTGTCCCCTCCTCTTCCTCTTCTCATTGCTCTCACCTGATCGTGGGGGTGCTCCATGGGTCTGTCCTCGATGCTTTGTCTCCTCTCTCTTCTCTCCCTTTGAGGCCGAATCCTCGCCCACCATTGCCACTGTCCCCGACTCCCACATGTAGCCCCTTTTGCCTCATCCCCAGATCCAAATGTCCAGTGAAGTAATGGACATTTGCACACAGACTGCCCCTCATCACCTCCAATGCAACGTGTCCAAAAGTGAAGTCACTGTAACCCCACAAAGCGAGCTCCCCCTCCTACAGTTCCGATTTCCATCCATGTGACACTGCTCTCCCATCACTAATCACTTTACTTCAGTGGCTCCCCACTGCCTATAAAATGCCCAAACTCCTTAGCCTGACAATTCAAGGCAGTCTGAATTCAAGCTATCTTTCCAGTACCATCTCCCACCGTATTAACACAGAACAAGCATGCCATGCCCACGCCCACCTCAAACCCCTGCTCACGGCACCTGCTGCGGACTACCCCAAGAACACCCTCCCTCCTTCCTGCTGCTCACACTCCCAGGCATCCTTCAATGTGTGGTTCAGTTCAGTTCTGCCCCCGCCATGAAGCCTTCCATAATCTCTCCAATTCTGTGACCTCTACCGCCTTTGAACTCACAGAACTTCTGTGGCATTCACATAGCACCTTGTTTACTCACTGTAATCGTTGCCATGAAAATAACTTCACCATTACATTCCTATTCCATCTCCTCAGCTATGGTGCAAGCTTCTTCTCAAGAGTAGAGGACACAGCGCCCCCTTCATGTGATTACCTGCAATGCCTGCATCATGTTATCCTCATAGCAGGCTTTTACTAAATAGTCAACGAATGAATGAACCTCCGATAACTCTTCTGGATGAAAAAGAGTTTGAGCATCAATCAGGTATCTGACCCCTGACTGAGGGGCTGCCCTTCTCCTCACACGTTCTCACTCTGACTCTGAGTCTCTGGGCTGAGTGGTCATCTTCCTCTTTATATCAAGAAGGGATGCTGACCTCCCTCGCAGGAGAGACCAGGTGGCTAACTCAGGGAGAGCTTCTCCAGCACAGTAATGCCTCAGCCTCATCTTCTCCGTCATTAATTTATAGGGTTCATTCTCTTACCAGGAGCACCTCCTGCTTTTAAAAACGGTCAAAATAAGATCTGGGGAATCAGTAATTATAAGGAAACATTTAGATCCCCACACAAAGAATATTTTCAGATGCCTTGCCACAGAAAATGATGAAATATGGAAGAAAAAAGTTCTGCTGCAAAAAATAAAAACCTACATCAATTGCAGTCTTAATTGATTTTATCTCTTCTCTACCAAGAAAGGCAAATGTCATCATGTCTCTTTCTCCTATGAAGAATTACAAGTGCAAAAGACACACACACACACACACTTCCTACATGCAAAGACACACATGAGATTCTGATGTGATCTCAAGCTCTGCCAGCCAAGTGTCCACATATATGAGGGATCTTCCTATACTTGAGTGCTTTTATACAGGCTTAATACAGTACATTCAAACGTGAAATATTACAAACTATTTTGAAGATCTCTAAATATTCCCAATGTGCCATTTAAAAATGGAAAAGGTAGAAATGTAATTCTCAATCAAGAGAGAATTTCTGGCCGGGCGCGGTGGCTCACACCTGTAATCCTAGCACTCTGGGAGGCCGAGGCAGACGGATTGCTTGAGGTCAGGAGTTCGAAACCAGCCTGAGCAAGAGCGAGACCCCGTCTCTACCATAAATAGAAAGAAATTAATTGGCCAACTAATATATATGTATATAAAAAAAATTAGCCGGGCATGGTGGCACATGCCTGTAGTCCCAGCTACTCGGGAGGCTGAGGCAGAAGGATTGCTTGAGCCCAGGAGTTTGAGGTTGCTGTGAGCTAGGCTGACGCCACAGCACTCACTATAGCCTGGGCAACAAGTGAGACTCTGTCTCAAAAAAAAAAAAAAAAAGAGAGAGAATTTCTGAAACATTCCTAATACCCTTAACAAGCCAACCCCTTGGACACACACATAAACATTCTCACAATACAGCTCTTGCCCTTAAAGATTTTTTTTTACACAACCACCCATCACTCAGTCACATTCTTCAAAATAATTCTGCCAAATGTAGTCAAGTATTAACATCATAATTCAAAGCTTGCTATTATGCTATATTCCTTTTGTTTAAATAATCTCCCCCAATAAGTCATAACTTCATATTGCAAATTCTAGGGCTCTATAAAACATGGAGAAAATGGACATGCATCAAACAAGTAAAGAATAATTATAAAGAAAACTAGAGGTGATGGCATTTATAGTATTATTTGTAATAAGTATTAAATACTTATTATGTGCAAGGCACCGTGCTAAATGTTTCACTTTCCTTATTTCTCTGAATAAACCTATGTGGTAAGTACTATTAACATTATAATCCCCATTTTACAGATAAGAGAAGACTGAAAGAGACTATATCATTTCCCTGAATTTCAGGTAGATGGTAGGTGGCATAACAGAAAGCCAACCCTAAGTCTACCTGACTCCAAAATCCATTACCTTAGCCCCTTTAAGGCCTCTTACAGATACCATTAATAGAGATTTAAGCTAGTCACTTTATTTCATGATGATTCTACAATTCCAAGAGGCAAGAATATGTCCAGACTCTACAGACGGTGCTCAAAGGCCTCTGAATAAACGAGTCATCAGGGTGTGGACAATACTGGGAGACTTGCACCTCAGTCCTGGGTGGGTTTATAATCCCATGTGCAAAAATGGCAGCAGTAATACCTGCCCTCTGAACCTCAGGGGGTTACTGATAAGCCAAATTTGAGAATGGAGTCTTAGCCTGACCTGCTGCTGCAGCTGCTGCTGAAGTTCTGCATTACAACATCCCAGAGCAACTTGAGTCATGCCCGGGAGAGCTGAGTCCTAGTTCAGAAAACATTTGCATTCTCCAAAACGTCTCAAAATCCACAGGGTATGCTATTGCCCACAATGTGCTCATGATGACCTTGGTTTTACACACCATTTACTTGTTTTTCAATGAATGGCCAAATCTATGCTAAATGCCCCCTAACCCCTGAGCTCCCTGGTTGGTCAGCCTGAGGTAGCTATCTAGAAAAGCTATCAGCCAGACTCTGGAGGGGTCAACAGGGAGGGCAGGGAGGAAGGGAGAAAAGATAGCTGTTTGGTAGCAGAAAATAAGGGTCTGCTGCATTGCAGACCCAAATACTCTGTGCTCTGTGTTCAGCAAATCCAAGAGTAGTGCCATTCCTATCATTCAAGAACATCGATCCTGATCATTAGGTATGGCTTTAGTTTTGTTTTGTTTTTGCATGAATATTTCTGCTGCCAACACGTGCCACTAAAGGACTCAGCAAATTTAAATCCTCCTGCTTCTCAACTTGTTGGTTTCCTGCCTGCACTCCAGCAGGTAATACACCCACAGACTCGCGGTGCTCCGGGCTGTAGAATTCACAGGAGTCTATAATGTTCGGGTTATTTTTAAACTTTCAGGCCACTCTCCCTCCCCACGAACAGCAGGCCTGCCATTTAGAATGGTGTTTAACCCACACCCCACCTGCTTTGAAACTTTAGCTTTCTGTGTTAAAAGAAAAGTGCATACACACACACACACACACACACACACACCCCTAAAAACTAAAGACAGTCACTAGCTTACTGGAGGTGAGAGACCCAGCTCACGAATGATGCCGAGATTGCAGACATGATGTGTGTGAAATGCTTTGTAAACTCAGAGTGCCACACCACTGTGGCTGGTGTTATTGTTATTGCTATATTCACAGGGACAGGCAGCATTATAGATGATATCAAAAGACAACTCCTTTTTTAATATAAATTTTATTGTGTATACCTTACGTTTACAACATGATGTTATAGGCATGATACATATAGATAATAAAATGTTTACTATAGTGAAGGAGATTAACATCTATCATCTCACGTAGTTACTTTTTTTGTGACAAGAGCAGCTGATTATCTATTTATTTAACAAAAATCTCCCCAAAATACAATTTTATTAACTATAGTCCTTGTGTTGTACATTGGATCTCTAAACTCCTAACATATCTGCTACTTGGTATCTGTTGACCTACATCTCCCCATTCCCTTCCCCCTCAGCTGGCCCCCTGTTTCATTCTTGATCTCTGTATTTAAGCTCCTTTTTTTTTTTTCTATATTCTACACATAAGTTAGATCATGCAGTATTTGTCTTTCTGTGTCTGGTTTATTTCACGTAGCACAATGTCCTCCAGGTCCATCCATGTTGTGGCAAATGGCAGGGTCTCCTTTTTAAGGGATAAATAATATTCCACTGTATAATATATACATGCCACATTTTGTTGATTCATTTCTCTATCGACAGATCTTTAGGTTGTTTCCATATCTTGACTCTTGTGAATAATGCCACATTGAGCATGGGAGTGTGGGTATCTTTACGTGATGGTGATTTCATCTCCTTTGGACAGATGCACACAAAAGGGATTACTTTCACTGGGGTGAGAGGCCCAGCTCACAGAACAATGCTGAGCTTGCTGAGAAGACATGTAGGAAAATGCTTTGTAAACTCAGAGTGCCACCGCACACAGTGGTGGGTGATATTATTATTACATTTGCAGGGACAGACACCAAGCATCACAGAAGATGCCAAAAGACTACTCTTTGTTTTCAAAATGGAATTGTACAGCTATAATCAAAGCATTCAAGGCCCTTCATTTGCCCAGGGAACCAGATAGGAGCTGGCTAAGGGGGTTTGGGTTATAATTTTCTTCAAATTAATTACCTTTTTTCTGTAAGTGAAAGACATTGGGGGAAAAGGGGAAAGAAATTCTAAAAACAAATTAACAAAAAGAGAGTTAAGTAGGTCAATCAAATAAAAATCTTCAAAGCAGCAACAATAACCAACATTTGTGGAAGGTTGAAGCACTGTGTATATGTAACCTCATTTGATCTGCACAAGATTCCTATGAGGTAGGTGTGGTTAGTTTCAACCACTTCTCAGATGAGGCAGCTGAGATCACATAGAGCTGTATTTGGAGCCTGGACCTGCCTAATGGCAGAGGCCACATCTTTGTTATGGTTTGAATGTTTGTGGCCCCCCAAATTTATGTTAAAACATAATTCCCAAGGCAATGGTATTAACAGGCAGGATCTCTAGGATGTGATTAGGCCATCAGGGCTAATCTCATGAATGGAACTGGTGTCTTACAAAGGGCTGGAGGGAAGTAGCTAGGACCCTTTTGCCATTTAGCCTTGTGCCATGTGAAGACACAGCCTTCGTCCCTCTGGGGGAAGGAGCATTCATGGCACCATATTGGAAGCAGAGACCACATCCTCAACAGACATAAAACCTTCTAAAACAACTTTGATCTTGGACTTCCAGCCTTCAGAACTGTTGGAAATAAATATATACTGTTTTATGAATTATCCAGTGTAAGGTGTTTTGTTATAGCAGCAGGAATGAACTAAGACAACCTTGCTGCAAGAGATAAGCCAAAGGAGTAGGTATGCCCTGAACCTTAGGGCTGGGTGAGAACAGTTCCAAGGGCCCAGAGTGGAAGGGCTTGGGGTCACTCAGGAGTTCCAGAGCCAAACAGGGGGCACAGAGCCTCCTCCAAGCCATGGCCAACGTGAAGGATGAAACATCCCTTTATCTGGAAACTGTAAGCTTTGCATCAGCTACAAACCTCCACAGAGCCACTCAACCCTCCAGCCTACTGGGAATAGCATGGCACATACAAAATCAATCACAGAAAGTCCCCAGATGTCTTCCCTTTAGTGGTATACCTCTTAGGGGCAAAGGCTATAGCTTCTATACTCCTATTGTTGCCATAGTGCTCCAGGAAACTACAATAAAATAAATCAAGCATATCTCTCTCTCTCTCTCTCTCTCTCTCTCTCTCTCTCTCTCTCTCTCTCTCTCTCTCTCTCTCTCTCTCTCTCTTTCTCCCTTTTAACCAAAACTCCTAGCATGCAGGAGGGATGACTCACTGGAGGGCTGCCTCCTCTCTCTCTCTCCCTCTCTCTCATCCTCTCCCTCCTCGCTTTCTGGCTGAAGCACTGAGAAGTGATAAAATGATCAGGTGGCTCAGCGCTTTTACAGCCTAATACATTCCAGGGGACATTTTACACCAGAGTCTGTTTCCCTGAAGGCTCTTAGGGTGTGCACACATTCTCATGTATCCCAGACGCAGCATGAACTGGCTTCCCTCCCCGCTCTGCTTCCTGCCAGAGCATTTCCAAACTATTCTTCTCTTCCCACCTCCCTACCTGCCCTTTCATCTTCTTCTCCTTGTCTCCTTCTACCACCTAACTGTGAACACTCCTCAGATCAAACTTTTCCTACCTTCTTCATTACATACACACTCTCTTGGTTATCTCATCCATCCAAGGGCTTCAAATAAAGCTAATATCTGGAAGGATCCCAGATCTTTATCTTTGGCTCTGTTCTTTTTAGGTCTGACACCATATTCACAGTGGCTCAAATGGGCTCCTCCACCTGGATGGCCTTAGAGCACCACAAATAATCTGGTTTATAAACAAACTCGTCATCCTTCCCTCTAAACCAGCTCCTTCCCAAGTCTTTAATTCTGTTTGCAGCATCGTAGCTTCCCCCCCCCTTAACTCAGACACAAAACTTGGGACATATCTTTGACTCCAACTCCCACATCAACCACTCCCTAGGCCCTGTGCCCTGTCACTTTTTTCTCTCTCTGCCACTTTCATAGTCTTCCTGTCTTTTCCATGTGCACCACCCCACCCTCCAAGTCAGAAATTTATACCTTCTGCTCAGGAGATGGGAAGAGCCTCCTAACCCACCTTCCTCTCTCATGTTCTACGACAATTCATTACACAGTTCAATTCTTCCCCTACCCCCAGCTTTCAGTGCAGTAAAATTCAAGAGCTTGTTCAATGTCATATCCCCAGTGCCTAGAACAGTATCTGATAACAAAATCATTAAACACATTTATTCTTTGTTGAATGAATGAATGAGTTTTCTAGTGCCTATCAAATATAACTATGGAATCATGAGCTCTTAAAGTTGAAAGCAAACTTAAACATCATCCAATCCAAGTCCTCATTACCACCCCATTATGCTTCCAGCAATATCTCCTACTGCTGCTCCAATGAAGCAGTACTGCTCACCATTCTCCAAAAATACCTTGAAATTTTTTTCCTGCATATAATTTCTCCTTTTCCTTCTCCCTTCCTTCCCCCTTCTTCCATAGCCACCTGTCAGAAAACTATTTAGACTTAAAAGCCCAGTTCATATGATGCCTCCTCTAAGAAGCATTTTGTGATCACACGACAAAAGTGATCTCCCTCTGCTCTGAGTACCTCTGGCACTTTCTGTCACCCTGCTTCAGATATTGGAGGGCACGCATCTCTTCTCCCCCACGACACTGCAAGGGGCTTGGCTTATTCATGCTCACATCATCCATAGTAGCTAATGCACTGCCTCACACATTGTGGGTTCTGAATACATGTTTATTAAATGAATGAATAAATGAATGGTAACTACAAACAAAGCCAAGTGGACACAAACAGGACATGGACTCCTTAGGATCAGTGTCATGTTGGGAAAGTGCTGTGGGAGAAGCCGGTAGTGACAAACCTGTTCTGGAGACAATCCATTCAGCTCGGGGAAGATCATCCTAACCCTCTGCCCACAGGTACCAGTGCAACTCACAAGCACAGCATGACAAGATGAATGACCCAGTGTGTGGAGGCAGACACAGTGGTCACAGTGAACCTGCAAAGCTCATGCATCTTGAGTACAGTATTTTTTTCTTTGATAGAAAATGGGGGAATGTTTTCAACTCATTTCATTTCATTCATGTGTCTATAGACGTGATACAGGTTGAAGAGGTCAGTGTGAGATAGATGGGTCATGGGAACACAGAGCTTAGCTAATCCAGCCACACGCATTACCTCCTCTTCTGACCCCTCCATTTTTTAGATGAGATGTGTAGAGAAGGGTTTCTCAACCTCAGCACTATTGGCATTTCAGAGTCGGATAATTCTTTGTCTTGGGGACTGTCCTTGCACTGGAGGATGTTCAACAGCATTCGCCCCTGGCCTCTACCCACCAGATGCCAGATACACCCCTGCTCACTCAGTTGCGACAATCAAGAATGTTTCCAAACATTGTTGGGGGTCAAATCCCCCTGGCTGAGAGACCACTGATGTAGAGTAATTGAACAAATTGCTCAAGATCCCCGGACTCATCAGCACCAGCAGGACACGGCAACTCCTGGCGGAATGCACTGGCCACGGCACGCACACCTTTCGTTCTCTCCCGCATAGCTAGGAAGCCTCAGCCTCTGAGAGCCAGAGCGAACTCAGAGTTGCGCTCTGGTTTTCTGGTGGCCTCACAGCCCTGCACAGGGTCGACACCTCAAGATAAAAGAGATGCAGTCTCAGCAGAGACTGGAGGGACAGCCTAAGCTGAAAAGAAAAAAGTGAATGTAATCAACCTTGAGGCTTATCAGCTGCATCTCAGCCAAATAAGATTTCTCCTGACACTTCGAATACTAAGAAATGTGGTCACAAAGCCCCAAGAAGAGTAAGTTTCCTCTTCAAATCAGTTTTGTCTTCAGTAAAATCCCCCACACTCATTTTTTCCTCTCAACCCTGTGCACCCTCACCCCCTGCTTTTCCTTCCCTTTGCTTACCCTTCCTATTTTTAAAGCTAGAAGAAAGCTGGAGTCCTTCAACGTCTCAGGTCACCAACACCCTTTGTGGTTTCCACTTTGCTTCTAGAATTTGTCTTCCCTAGAACTTGAGAACCAGCTCCCTGCTTCCTGATTCTGACCTTTTGTTTTCTAAAAATGCTCAATCACTTCAGGCAAGATATTTTTGGGAGCTGCTGGTAAGGACTTAACCAATGATCACTTTTCTATGTGAATTGCCATTAGCTAAGCACTCATGTACCATCTGAGGGGGCAGAAAGTAATTGCCCATTAATGTACTGCTGTTTCTCCCCCACTTCCTTTCTCAAATCTTCCCCTACGCTCCGTCCGGCACTCTTACTAACTTCTCCATCAGGAACATCGCAGTTATAAGTGTTAGAGGACTGTGTGTATCCCCAGGGAATATTTTATCCTTTTCTATTTTAGGGTATTCTCTTTGTAAAAGTCATTCAAGGAGCCAGCACTAGAAAGATGACAGAATAAGAAAACCTCTTGCTACAAATTTCTAAAAAAACAAAAGTACAGAAATATATTTTCAAATATATTTGAAAAGATATCTTGCTGAACTTGCGAGATGTAAAAGGAAATCCCAAGGAGGAAATGAAAAACAAGGAGTAAGCATGAATCAAAACTGCAGCCATTCCATGGGCAGTGGTGAGTCCTGGTAACAAAGAAGATGCAATGGGTGGGTTTTAATGCCCACTTGAGGGCAAGCAATAAGGTCGTAAGAGCACATGTGAACAGAAGTTGGAACTAAGACTTTGCACTAAGCTGTAGGACACTTGAAGAACTGTACCTTCAGTTACATAATAAACTGCATAAAAATCAACTGTATAGCAAAAGGAGATAACGAGGTAGATTCTGATTCTGAGTGAGTGAGAAAAGCAAGATCCTAAGAAATCAAAACCCAAGACTACATGTTACATGGACTTATGGGCTAAATTTACACCCCATGTTCAATAGGGTTCCAGAACCCTTAGGCCAATAAAATAACATCCCTGGCTCAAGTAAGAGAACCAAACAAAACCACTCTATGAAGCTATTCTCACAACCCAGAGTATACTACATTTCCATAGGAAAAACAGGCATTGCTAGACATGAGCTTGCAGTCAAAACTTTAAAAATCACACAAGACAGTTAATCCTGCAGAAAGAAAAGTTAGCTGATACAATCAACAAGAGGAGTAGAGCCCAAGAACTTTAAATAATAGAAAAAGTATATAAAGAAAGAAAATAATGGAATACAATGAAATGAAAAAAATGATAGATTTGAAGAGATACATAATCACTGAAATTAAGGGCAACAGATACATTAACTATTAGATTAGATACAGCTATGGAGAGCAAACAGGAAGACACATATGAGGAAATCCCACAGTATATAGCACAGAGAGATAAAAAGATGAAAAGTATGACTGAAGTTAACAGACATGGAAGACAGACCAAAATATATCTAATGGGAGTTCCATAAAGACATAATGGAAAGAATTCAGAGAGACAGTATTTGAAGAGCTATAGCATAAATTTTCCAGTATTAATGAAAGCTTTAAATCCTCAGAGTTAAGAATTTCAATGAGTTCTTCCCAAAAGACTGATATTACAAAAAAGAAAACAAAAAAGAATTTCAATGGGTTCTAAGCAGGATAAAAAAAATAAATCCAACCTATACACATTCTAGTGAAATATCCAAAGATCCAAAATCATGAAGAGAAAATCTTCAAAACATCCTGACACAACAATTAGATTATCAATTATAATAACAGAGGCCAGAAAATACTAGAATAATATCTTTAAGTGTTGAAAATACTCAGCTAACTTATTGCTCAAAATTGAAATAAAGACTTTTACAGGAAAATAATAAAGAGGTTACCACTCAAGTTCAGGTAAAATAAGTACTATAAGATATTTCTCAAGGAGATCTATTTGTTTGTTTTTATTTATTTTTGTCTTATTTTATTTTGCTGTTGAGATGAGATCTCACTATATTACTCAGGCTGGTCTTGAACCCCTGGCCTCAAGTGGTCCTCCCACCTCAGCCTCCTAAGTAGCTGGGATTCTAGGTATGAGCCATTGTGCCCAGCAAGAAAGAAAATTAAATGGAAGAAAAGAATGGCATACAAGAAAATGTCAAGATGAGCAAAAGATATTGGCAAAAATGAGGACAATTATATATGTATATTGTTTAACTTATGAATATACACACACAAGATGGAACTAAATTACTAGATAACAATGCCACATAAGGTACGCAGGGTGGTCAGAGGTAAGGTGTAGTTCAGAAGTAACACAGACTTATGTCAAAACATATCTTTGAAGTGAGATATCAGACTAAGGCACCCACTAAAACTATTTGTATTTCCTATTGAAGTACTAGTCCATGTAATAAGTAAAGAAAAAGAAAGAAAAGCCATTTGGATTATGAAGGAAAAACCAAAGCTGTCATTGTTCACAATTGATGCTGCCTACATATAATATATGACAGCCTACCAAAAAAAAAAAAAATCCATTCACAGTAATGAAAGAGTTTTACAAGAATGCTGGAAATGAAATCAGTATGCAAAAATGCAAATTCTGATGTACCTACAACAGAGAATCAGAAAGTACAATGATAAAAAGATACCATGCAATAGTAACGAAATTATTAGGCACCTAAAAACAAATCTCATTTAAAAATGTACAATTAAAGATATCGAGAAAACTTTTTTAACTCTCTGAGGGACTTTAAGGAAAGTCTAAGCATAAGAAGAAATACGTCTTGCTCAGGGATTGAAAAACAAACTAGCTTAAAGATTACTATCCTATCCCAAATTAATCTTTAAATTTATTCAATTCCCATCAAAATCTCATTTTTTAATGAAATGTGACGAGCTGATCCTAAAAGTCATATGATATATGATGAATAAAGATCCAATAGCCAAGATGATTTGACAGAGGGAGGTACAGGGAGAATTTACCTTAATATATCAAAACTACAAAGTTATAAAAACTAAATTTGTTATTATTAGATGAAGAGGATATACAAATAGACCAGTGGAATAAAATAAGGTGGACAGAAACAGTGTAAAAGGATGGTCGACTCACTAACTGATGTTGGGTCAAAGGACTAATCCTAGGGCAGGGAATAAAGATGAAATTAGAGCCTACCTCACCCTATACACAAAAATTAATTGCAGATAGATTAAAAGAGCCAAATGTGATAAGAAAAACTGCAAAAAAAATTTTAGTTAAAAAATATAAATGACTTCTTTTTAATCTCAGTATGTAGAAGGAACTTTTAAATGAGACAAGATGAATGAAAATCATAAAGAAAAAAGATAAATTTTACCACACTAAAACTGATACCTGTATGTGACAAAAAGTACCCTAAACAAAGTGGAAAAGACAAGCTACGTGAGGGAGAAGATATTTGCAACCCACACATCATATCTGGAATATATGTAAAGACTCTCAGAGGCCGGCATGGTGGCTCACACCTGTAATCCCAACACTTTGGGGGACTGAGGTGGCAAAATTGCTTGAAGTCAGGAGTTCAAGACCAGCCTGGGCAACATAGTGAGACCTCATCTCTACAAAAAAAATAAAGAAAAACAAATTAGTTAGACATGGTGTCATGTGTCTGTAGTCCCTCTACTGGGAAGGTTGAGGCTAAAAGATGGCTTGAGCCCAAGAGTTCGAGGCTGCAGTAAACTATGACTGAGCCACTGCACTCTAGCCTGGACAACACAACAAGACCTCGTCTCTAAGAAAAGAAGAAAATAAGGGGGTGGGGGATTCTCAGAAATCATAATAAAAACACATACCACCTGACAGAAATACGGGCAAAGGGTATGAACCTACAACTGACATAATAGGAAATCTGAGTGGCCATAAAAACACGTGTTAAGTACTCAACTTCATTAGTAATCAGGGAAAATACAATCAATGCAATAATTGGATTACCTTTCACACTCATCAGATTCAGGCAAACTTTAATAATTCTGAACATTTCAAGTGATGCCAAAGATATACAGAAACCGGAATTCTGCACGTGGTGGAATATAGTGTAGCTGACACAGTCACTCTGGAAAGCAGTGTGTTGACACAGCCATCCCCCCTCGCCTGTGGTGTGACTTTCTGCACTTTCAGTTACCCGTAGTCAACCAAAGTCCAAAATATTAAGATATTTGGAGAAAGAGAGAGAACATGAGAGCTGCATTCACATAACTTTTATTACAGAAGATTGTTATAATTGTTCTATTTTATTATTAGTTATTGTTTTAATCTCTTATTGTACCTCATCTATAAATTGAACTTTATCATAAGTACATATGGATAGGAAAAAATATAGGTAGGATTTGGTACTATCCCCAGTTTCAGGTACCCACTGGCAGTCTTGGAATGTGCTCCCCTCAGATAAGGGGAGGGGACCACTGTCTCTGATAAAGTTAGAAATGTATATTTCAAAACTTGTAAGTTCCATGGCTAGGTATCAATCCTGTAGCAAATCTCACACATGTGCCCAAGGAAACATGGACAAGGATGATCATTTTAACATTACTTGTAATAGCAAAAACACTGAAGCAACCTATCCTTCCCTCAGAAAGGGAGTGAATTAAAAACTTATGGTTTATTCACACAATGGAGTTGTATGCAGAAAGTGAAATAATGACCTCTGTGTGCTTGTACTGATACTGGTAAATCTCAAAAACAAATGTGCATTTTGCTGCAAAAGGACATACGCCATATACTATTTATATAAAATTTTAAAACTCTCAAAAAATCATATATATACTTTATTAATACATATATATGTAGTAATATTTTCAAATGCACATGTTAATGAAATGTCAATGTCAGAGGAGTGGTGACTTTTGGAGCAAGGGATAAGGAACAAGGTGCAAAATGCATCTGTAACATTTTATTTTTTAAAAAATGGAAGAGAGATGAAGGCAATATGGTAAATATCATCTATTTAATCTTAGTAGTAAGTATGTGTCTCTTAATTGTTTTCTATAATAAATGCTTAAAATATATCATAATTAAGTATTTAGGAGAAGTCCAGGAGATATTGTTACTAATTAAACTACCCAAGCTGGCAAAGATATGAGCAATCTCACCCACTACTGGTGTAATTAGTACAACTTTCCTTGGGCAGATTGGGCAATACTTCTTAAGAGTCATAAATATGTGCATTTATAGCTTATGCCCCAATAATTCCAATTCTAGGAATTTCTTCTTATGAGATCATCAGATTTGCACACAAGATGCATTTATAAAATTGGCCTTGGAGTATTAATTTGAATATTAAAAACTACAATCTGTGTTGTTGTACTAAGTGAAAAATAATCAGGAACTGGTTAATATAATATAGTCATAAAATAGAATTTTTGCAATTATTAAAATTCACATGGTAAAATAATATCTCATAACACGGGACACTGCTCATGATATATTATGAAGTAGTAAAGCAACATGTGCACAACATAATCCTCATTTGGTATAACACACTGTATGTGGGTGTATGTAATGAGTGTACACACGTATGCCTGTGGGGGAAAAGCCTAGAAGAATTTTTGCCAAGTGCTAATAATGAGTTGTACCTGATGGGATTATGGATAATTGTAATTTTCTTCTGTGTGATCTTCCATATTTTCTACAACAAACATAAAGTACTTTTGTAATTTTTAAAAAATTATTCAATCTAAGCTGGGTTCTGAGGATCATGAGTTGCCACCTTCGCAGAGCCTTCCTGGACCACTCGCCCAGTCACACTCTATGACATCACCCTGCGTTCATCTTCCACTTTTTACTATCTTGCATTTTCTTGTTTGTTGGTCGTTGCTCTATCTCTGATGAGCAGAGACTTTGTCAATATTGTTCACTGCTGTATCCCCATAGTTGGAACAGTACACAATGTAGAGTAGCTAACTGATCATTATTTCTTGATTATTTGTTGGAGGGATGGATGAATAAGTAAATGACGTAAAATTTATCTTGTGAAAAATAGCCGTGCCAGAGTGAAACATGAAAATGACAATGACAATGCAATGCACCCAAAACACAGGACCCTCAAAAGTGAAGTCAAGAGCCCATATAGAAACTTCTGTACTCGTGGGCTTGGAGAGACCCAGCTAGGGGCTGCCAAGGTTACAGATGTCAGGGACCTACAGTACATTGGGTTCTTTGTGTTCCATGGCAGTGGCTTTTCACAGCTAAATCCTGGCCCCCTCCCTCCTGCCTTCTTTTCTCTTCCTAGCTGTGGATGGGACAAGTCAGCCCATTATGTTCACTTGGGGTTCTTCCCCCAAACAGGGGTCTCATCTCAGCTCTTTCATAGCTCAGCACTGGAAGAAGGCAGTCTGTGCCTTGCCAGGCAGTTTCTCAAATGGCCAGAACAAAGGAAAATGCTATTCTTACTTCCTCTGCTTTTGCCATTTGGTGGGCACACGAAGTTGTGGGAACCACAGAGGGGTTGGGACAAGGGACAAAGATGAGGCCTGCAGCACCAGGAGCCCTATAAGAACCAGCCTGGGGTCACCTGTGTGTTCTCTTGCCTCCGTGGCCTGCCAGCAGGACATCCCCAGCCAGCTGGAGACCCTGCGCCAGCTACCATGGCAACAAGAGGACAAAAAGGAACCAGAGAAAATCATGACACACAGCTGGAAAGAGCAGTTTGAAGATCAGGGAGCGTCTTTCTGGAAAGGTGCTGGAAAGGCGGGAAAAGGCACTAAAGGAGTGAGCAGAGAAGGAGTCTCTGGCCCGCAGCGAGTCAGCTCGCAGATGCAGATAGACGTGCACCCCATCCGGAACCCACGGGCTGCCGTCCCCGTCACTCTCAGCCTTGAGGCTCTCTGCATCCCTACCCCATGGCCCCTGCATGTCCCTTTCCCCAGCATCCTGGGGAGGGATGATCCTGTCCCATGGTGGGAATGGATGAAGGTCTCAGAACATTACCAGTTACTCCTTTTTTTGTCATTCACAAACCATGTTGAGCTAAGACATTTCTCCCATCTCTGGCCTCAGACATTTGTTCAACGTCAGATGTCCGTCCACCTCCTGACAGGTGAGCAGGTGAGTGCTCGGGCTGAGTCGGCAGCAGGCTTTGCAGGAACTTGCCCTTTACACCCGGTCGCCCTATACACAGGCGGGGAGAGATATGGCCCCAGCCCTGCAGGTTGCACCTAGCAACGTGACACCTGCTAGGCTTCCCCTGAATCAGTCGCTCGAGCTGGCATAAGACCAGTTGTCGCAATGCCTCAGACTCTGTCATCCATGCCCGCTGGTCCCCAACACTAGAGTCACCCCACTTGGGAGGAACAGCATGCCTTGGCTGACAGCTTCTCCCCTTCCCGGACTGCCCAGGGCTGGCCCTATCTCTGCAGCATCTCCTAAACACCCACCAATCTCGTCTTCCGTCCCTGTTTCAAAGGACTAAATGTCTATGTCCCCTCCAAAATTCCTATGTTGAAGTCCTAACCCCCAAGATGATGGTGTCCTACGGGAGGTGGGGCCTTTGGGAGGCGATCAGGTCCTGAAGGCAGATGGGATCACTGTCCTTCTAAAAGAGGCTCCGGAGAGATCCCTTGCCCCTTCCACTGTGTGAGGTTACAGTGAAGAGAAAGTCGTCTATGGGGAAGAGGGTCCTCGCCAGACACCAAAACTGCTGCTACCTTGATCTTGGACTTTCCAGCCTCCAGAACTGTGAGAAAGAAATCTCTGTGGTTTATAAACCACACATTTTATGGTATCTTAACATACTAAAAGCAGCCTGGCTAACTAAGATGCTTGTCTGTTAGTACAGAAGCTACCACAAGACCCCTCGACTCTTCCCAGCAACCTCTGAAATCTCATCCAAGCAGTCTTGAAGATTACAATTACAATTTTTCCCTTTTTAAACCTCTAGGGAAAGACAGGTGGAGGAGGAAGGGAGAAAAATGTCTTCTCCACCTCCAGCTGCCACAGCCCACGGCCCACAGCTAATGCTGCAGGTAAATATTAGCTCCCGTTGGAGTCGAAGAATACCAAAGAGAGGGTGAGAGAGAGAGAGAGAGACGGGGAGAGGGCGAATGTGAATTTCTGCAGCTTAGCACCTTCCTGGCAGCGTGGGAAGCTGGTTGAATAAGCAAAACACGGGTTCTCAACTCCAGGCACATAAATAAGTTCAAATGGATCCACTGCTCTTAGCAGCCCGTGAGGGGGCTGGAAGAAGGACAGCTCCCTGGCCCCTGTCCTCTCCATGCCTTGCAGCTTCTGGGTTCCCGGAAGCAAGGACTTCCTCACCCTGAGATGAAAGAGGAGGCAGGAAGACAAGAAGACACCCTGTGAGGGAGGCAGAGGTCTGAGCACAAGCTAGGGGATACCTCGGATCACACAGAGGCTGGCGGAACAAGCATGCCTCTCCCGTGCCCTAGGGCTGCTCGCCACAGTGAAACACGACTCCTAGACCTGGAAGCGTGGGTGCCCTCACAGACCCAAGTTCATGATCTCCACGTTAGTGGATTCTCTCATCTTGTCCCCCATGGCCTCCCCCAGCCCCCTGCATTCCCAGGCCCTCCTGCACTAATTTCCAGCCTTCGTGTGAGCCTGAACTCCTCTCAGTTTCCTGCTTTCTCACTGGGACCTGCAGCAGTGATGTGGTCTCTCTCCAGAAGTCCTTGATCATGAATCCTTGTTGACTCCAAATGGACCTGGTCCTTCTCCTCCATCCTCTCGTTACCTCCTTCCCCCCCCCTTCTTACCAGTCCGCCCTTCCTATCCCTGGGATCACACTCCTGACACCAAATTCTTCCCCTCCAACCAAGTTCTCTCTTCCCATTTCAGTCAATGGTGACCATCCCAGCCCCGGTCCTCCAGGTCTGGCCACTGGTTCCTCCCTCTCCATCCAGTCAACATACCCTTGCTGAGCTTCCTTCTATTCTCTTAAGCCCATGTGTGCTGCCTCCTGCACACCACTGCTCACTGGGTCTGCCTCACAGAGCTGGAACCACCTTCGAGGACATGGCCTCGGGTGTGGCCGCCAGCTACAAGGCCAGAATGAGAAAAGTCTGCCTAAGTCAATAACAAGTCCAAATTACGGTGAAGGATGAAAGCAAGACATCAAAACTAGAGACAAGTCACTGCACACCAGGCATGAGGGCTAAGGAAAGGCCAGAAATAGGTGCATGAGAGAGAGGCCAGAATTGGAATACGAGGTGGACTGGGTTGTAGAGGCAGTGACTGGGACAGGTGGTTCAGGACAGTGACTTGGTTATTCATGGGAACCACACGTCAGCTTTGACTGTAGCCACAGCTAGCATTTTTTATGGGCACAGCAAGGATACAGACAAGGCTTCCAAATTTTTCTCCCTACTATCCTGAACAAACCCTCCAATCTTGCTCCCAAAGTTCTTCTGACATTATTCCCTCAAGAGGAAGCCTCCCCAAACCCCCACCCCTTATCAGCTCCTTCCATGCCGCCAATTCTTTGTCAATGTCTGTCCTTGTCCTGGGAGCTTCCCCTGAGCACCCACCACTCAACAATTGCTCTTCCCCTTGACTCTGGACTCTGTGCCCACCACTGGCTCCCTTAGTTTTGGATTTCAAGGACAAGCAAAATTTCAAAAGGAGCCAATAGAATGGAGCCCACTTTTTATTTTTCTAAGTATGGGCTTTCAAAAACAACCATCATTATTTATACTCCAATGTCTCATAAAGGAAAGGGTATTTTAGCACCAAAATGTTGCAAGGACAAAAATCTCAAAAAACTCTATAAAATAAATAAATGTAGCCTTATGAAATAATCACTACTTAGCCTATTTTTCTCATTCCATAGCAAACCAATGAAACTGTTATCATCAAGAAGCACAGACCCATAAATTAGCATTTGGGAACCACAAATATAAATTTCTCATTTGACATGTAATCATATAGTGTTTTTTTGTATTTTTGTTTGGCTTTGTTTTCTCTTGTATTGTTTATCTAGCTTTTGAACTCTACATGTCTTCTTTACGTGATAATAGGAAAGTCCTTCAGGTCAAGTGCTGTCTTATTTTTCTCTGCATTCTCTGTAGTACACAATGCCTTGTACAAGCAGCATAAGCATCAAGCGAATGAACTTGGTCAAGTCAGAGCAGGAAAGTAAGAAACCAAAGGGCAGGGGGAAGCTGAGAAATAAAAACAGAAGGGTGGGGGGAAGCTAGCACATTTCCACTACCATTTTTTGCTGCCTTTATGCTGTGAATCCTTGAATGATGCTGATAAGCACAGATTTGTCTATGATGTAGGTAGTCCAGCCAAAAGCACCTCAGGTGCATCAGTTCTGAATCCTCCCAAACCCTCAAGCTGTCACCAGTTGGGGGAGGCAACTTTGTGAAGGAGTAGCATCGTGTCAGAAGCCGAGACAGTGAGGACCACATGCCCTGATTTGCCTGTGGGATGTCATTTTACCTCTTCTCTGCCTTACCTATCTCTCCTACCAAATACCCTTATTGTAGATTGTTCTAGAAGGTTCCTTCCAACTCAGAAGGTTGTGATTTCTCACTCTCATTTTATTGGTGTAAGAACAAGAATAATGTATAGAGAAGGTTAAGGGGCCAGTTCAAGGTCTCTTGGAGGCTCTGGGGAGGAGCCTGATCTCTAGCTCCATACTCCATCACCAGCTTTCCTTGATGCGGAAAATGTCAGGCAGCGGGACACAGCTGCTTGCCACCTCCCTGTAGCTCTGCATCTCCACGGGCCAATGCTGTGCGTGGCCAGTTGAAGGGCACGCTGCTGGGGTGGGGCCCCGCTGCAGAGAGCCACCGCCCGCGTGCTGCTGCCTGTTTCCGGCCACGCTGCTTGCGTGATCCTGATTGGGTAATTTTTGAATCCCATTGTTGTTGATTGGATGTTAAAGCTTGATGTTGATTGGATGTCAAAGCTTGTTGTTGATTGGATGTTAAAGCTTGTAGTTGATTGGATGCTTTTTGAGCCCTACCAAGGGTGTAAAAGCAGGAGTAGAACAAGCAGAAGGGGGCAGAAGGGTCAGAAGATGGGAAGATGTGGAAAGAGCTGTAACACTAGGTGTGCTGAGCCTGCTGTGGAAGAATAAAGGCTGTTCTCCAACTCTTCATGTGCCGCTCAGTTCTTTCCCTGGTCAGGAGCTGTAACACTAGCTGTACGCATTGCCGCAACATCCTGACCGCCCATGAGAGTAAGGCGTGACATCTGTGCTAGGCCACCATAGCCTATGGCTCTTGATCCCACTAGGAAGCCCTTAGACTCATAATAAAAGTAACAAGGTACTATTCAGTGAGCGTCTACTACATGCCAGGCACTTGCCCTGCACTCTCCCACCCTTGCAACTGCCCATCAAGGTAAGGATGACTTCCCCTTTGCACTTCGAGGAAACTGAGGCAAGAGCAGTTAAGCAGTCAACACCACAGAGCAGGAAAGAAGGGCAGGGCCTTGAACCTGGGTCTCTCTCACTGCAGAGCCTGTGCCCTCCCAGTGGTGACCCTGGCGGGTGAGCTGTCTCTCAGGGGCTCAGGGCCCAAGAGCCACTGGCGATCAAGCAGATTTTCAGAAGCACCCAGTTGACATATCTGAGTTGGTCCCAGCACCAAAACTCCCCTGGCACCCAGAACTCTCCACCACCACCTGCACCAGCAGCGAGGGTCTGACCACACAGGGTCCTTCGCCTTCTGTCTAGTCAGTTCCTGCCGTCTGCCCGCAGTGGGATTCTGCCGCCACCCCCAATTCGGGGAGCAAACATAAAAGCGTTACCTGGCACTACCCCAGTGTTCTCATCTGTAACCTTCAAGTAGATGGGTTACGTCCCATTTTCAGGCCACCCTCCGCACTTAATCTAGCCACCCCTCCCTGCCTCCTCCTTGGATTATCTAAGTACATGTTGGGACCATAAACTCCCCTGAAGGCAGAAACTGTTTCTTAATCTTTGTATCCTTTACAGAGTCCAGCACTAAACTTTGTACCTACCATATAGGTGCTCAATAAACATTTGAGAAAAACGTAAAGGCTGAGGCCTGTGTTTCACAATTGTGAGTCAGGACGTTGTCACTAAGTTCTAGGCAGTTCTCAGACAGGGAAATTACCAGAATATTAACTCTTCATTTTCCTGTATGATCAGGGAGTAAAATGACTTCCTTTGTCCCTGGACCCTTTCTCTTTAACCCCAACTCATACCTACTGGTTCATCAAGGGAAACTGCAGCCTTTTCAAAAATAATTTAATGGAAAAGGGACTGTTTTAATGAAGGGACGATTTCTGAGGACAAGGAGATTGTTAGAGCCAATGCTTGAGATGCACTGGTTTCAGGAAAACACTGCCACAAAGCATCCAAATACAAGTCTGTCAGGATTTGAAGACAGTGAAACTGCCCTGCTGACAGTCACAAGGTCAGCAACAATGCACGTCCAGGAAGGAATCCAAGCTGGTGAATTTTCATATTCACTCTTCCAGTGTCTGTAGTGCCAGGAATCCAGGGAAATCGGGTGAGAGGAAAGAAACCAAGCAGATACCCTACTGAGAAGAACCACCAAGAAGCAGCACCTGAGAGAAAGGTCCAGCGGGAAGGAGCAGGAATGGGAGCTGAAGATTTAGGGTTTGAAAAGGCGAAATGTCTTGCTAGGTCTTGTATGTGGTTAAGCAAAGGAATCCATACCAACTTTGGAGGGTGGCTGAGGATGTGGCCTGCCTGGAGACAGTCTTTAAGACAGGCTGGCGTAGGTTTCCCACACTGGGAAATGCCTCCTGGGAAAACACTTGCAAAGAAGGCTGGCACAGAAAACTGGCCAGTCCCCTGAAAGCCCTGCCGAGGGAGGTTGGGAGCGGGAGCCCTGCTTCCCGGATGCTTCCGTCCCCTCCCCAGCACCTGCGACCCCACGGCATCCCTGCAGTGCTCCGAGGAACACAGCTGGCAAGCCACTGGAGAAGAGAGAGAGAGTCAAGACTTGGATCTACAGACCCAAACTTGAAGGCTGGCTCCATAACTTATTGGTGAACTACAAAGTTCCACACAAAAGCGTTCACTCCCATTAAGAATCCTTTCTATTTATTCAAGAGTCCAGGCTTGGAAAGTGAACTCAAAAGTCATTTAGTCATCTCCTCACCCAAGAGACAGTCATCTCTTCTGCTGAGGATTGCTATGAAGACAGATTGATTGACCAAGCCCCCGTCCAGCCGGCACCACTGGGGGCTCCAAGCCATGTTGTGGGAAACAACTAGCCCCCTTACTCCACGCTACACACGTGTACTCACTCAGCACACCTGGCGAGCCCATTCCTTCCCAAGGGACAGTATTTATCTTGCCCACCCCAAGTATTACAGATTGTGAGTTCCTTGAAGTCGGCACCCGGTCAGGCTTCTTTGGCCTCCCTTTCGTCCTACAGGTTCCACCAATGGCCTCAAGCCTCGACTTAAAATACTTTATTGGCTCCTCACTTATAGGGTCAAGTCCAAATTCCTAAGCCCTAGGCCCTTTCTTCTTGCTCTGCACACACTTCCTGAAGACTCTCAGACATTCCAAGGCTTCAGCCTTTAGCCTGATGACTCTCAACAGAGTATTCCTAGCCGTGACCTCTCTTTCTCCTGAGCTCTTGTTTTTCAGAACCAACAGCCCCCGGAGACATTTAGTTGTCTTCCAAAGGGAGATGTTAAAAATACTAAAACTGGTATGGCAATACCAGTCAGAATAGGAGACCTCCTGCACACATTAACCATCTAGTTTCTAGATCTTGTGATGGTCCCAGGGACAGGGTTAGTTAGGGCAAGCAAGGCGGTGGAAGGGAACACGAGTGAGGGGCTGCTAAGGGCAGATGCTATTTACATACAGCACAGAGGTTATTTCAATATTTTAATAACCAACCTGCCTTACATGTGGAGCCCAACTAAACCCACTCTTGGCCATTCCACAGGCCCCTCAAATTCAACAAGCCCCTGCTGCACTCAGCTTCTGCACCCCACCCTCCCACCCCAGCCCTGCCTTCTCTGTCCCGGCAGCAATGAATGTGCCACTATCATCCATCCAGTCGCCTAAGCCAGAAATCTGGGTACCCACCTGCTCTCCCTCGACCTTATTCATCAGCCACCAAGTCCCACCCTTTGCAACTCCTAAATATCTCTCAAATGTACCAACTTTCTCCGCCCCAGTCCCTAAGTTAGGCAACCACCCTTATCACTTAAGTCCACTTCAATGGTCTCCCTGACTCTGGTGCAGCCTTCTCCAAGCCATTCTCTATTTCCAGCTAAAATCATCTTCTTTAAAGCCAATTCAATCACGTAACTATTCTTCTACAATTGTTTAGTAGCTCTGCATTTCCCTGAGGTTAAAGCACAAATTTCTTCACTTGGCCTATATATTATTATCTGTTTTTTTAAGCTCCTGCTAATCTAATCGCTCCCCACTACTGCACTCCAAACGCCACCCACAATCCCTGCTTCTGATTCTCTCATTCGCCAATTTCTCTTTGGCTTCTGGGTGTTTGCCCATGCCCCAAGAAGTGTCTTCTTGAACCCCCTCCACATAAACACACACACACACACACACACACTCTCTCTCTCTCTCTCTCTCTCTCGCTCTCGCTCTCGCTCTCTCTCTCTCTCCTCACCTGAAGATCTCCAGTTTCTTTTTAGGGTTAGCCTGTGTGCCAGTTCCCGAAGAAAGCCTTTCCTGCCCATCCCCTCGCAAGACTGAGGTGGGCACCCTCCTCTGTGCCCCTATAATACCTGTACCTTTCTCCCACAGCAATGATGACACTGTATTGCATTTGCCTTTTTTAATTAAGAGAGAGGTTTGTCATTTTTTTGTCTTTGAACACCCAAAGTAGACATTTAATCAATGTGCACCTTCACGCAAGGTGGTCTGTGGGTAGGAATTGGTCATGCACCAAAAAGAGGCCCCAGGTGTCCGCTCCCCCAGGCTCCTGCCTGGGCCTCCCACCCTCCTGCATGCAAACCAAAAGCAGCCAGTACCACTTCGTACAAACTTCTGACTCTCGATGCAGAAGCTAAGGGGGAAAAGAGATTAGCACAGACACTATAAATTCCTCCACAGCCAGGGCCCAAAAGCAAGTTAGCAACTTGCAATCCTGATATGTCAGAGTCAGCCTAATCAATGTGCAAAGACAGAATCCTGGTGCACTGCCAGCCTGTCAGAGCAGTATCAACACTGGAAGAAAACAGCAACTGAGGCAGGACACAAGATGATGACATCACTTAAAAGTGTGTATGCAAGTGTACACATATGTGTACATGGGACTGAAGTGCCTGCAGCCTCCCTGTGTTGGTACTGCGTAAGCACATCTCTCAGGGGTTTTCTGATTCAGACCCCAACCGAATACCTGTGGCTTGGAAATGTCCGCTTCCGAAGTGCCACAGCGTCACCAGTCTGCCCACATCCAAACCAGCTGCAGAAGTCAGCTAACACACCACTGGGGGGGTTCATGGAAGTGGAGGCCTCCAGATGTGGCCACACAAGACCTGGTGCTCCCTCCTGCCCTGTCCTGACTCCCATGTCCCCGCAGTTCCTGGAAGGTCTTTCTTTGCAGAGCTCCCCGGCTCTGACTCAGCCAGCACAGCCGCTCGGGCCTCCTGGTGCCAGTCAGCCGTGATGGCAGGGGCTGCTTGCCCAAGGACAACCTCTCTGCAGGATCCCAGGCAGCCGAGATGAGCGGCATAGAGGAGAGGTTTGACAGCATTCCAACTAGAATGTCCTCCACCTGTCACGCCCAGGGGAGGTACTGCAGAGACAAGATGCCGGGTTCCTCTTTAAGCCACTCGTGAGTGACTCAGAGCTGAGCCCAGCCAAAGGCCTTGTGACAGAGTCTTTTCAGTTTATCAGTTATGTCCCTTGTCCCAGGTGGTAGTCATGTAAAATTGGCCTGTTGCTTATCAGACACTGAAGTAGGGGGACATGAGTAATCTACATTCTGTCTCAGGCCCAGACCTCAAACAGACCACAGTAAATCTGGAGGAAGCATGCGTATTTAAACAGGCTTTTGGTTCTGAGGCTCTGGGTTGAGGTCCCAGGAGAAACGATATGGTGTGGCGGAAAGAGCAGCATTTAGACTTCCAAGTCTTACCCACCTGGGCTCAAATCCTGGCTCTGTCATTTAATAGCTCTTAGACTTTATGCAAGTTATTTAAGTTGTCTAAACCTGAGTTAATTCATCAGCAAACAAGGATAGTACTTACCCCACCTGTTTGCTGCAATGTTAGAATAAGATAATACATGTGCAGATCTAGCATGAGGCTTGGTATACAGTAGGTACTCAAAAAATGTTAGTTTCACTCTTCCCCATTGTAACTTCTAGAATTTAAATTAAATGCATTGTGCGTTTTGCATACAAATTAAATGTGGTAGGCAGAATAATATGTCCCCCAAAGATGTCTACATCCTAATCTTCAGAACCTGTAAATTAAGAGAATTAAAATTGCACATGGAATTAAGGTTACTAATCAGTTGACCTTTAAATGGAGATATTATCCTGGGCTATCATGGTCTCGTTTATCTAATTACCTGATCTCTAATCTAATCACACCAGCTCTTAAAAGCAGAGAGGAAGATAAAACAGTGAGTTAGTGAGTCAAGTTAGAGAGACGGCATGAGAAAGAGTCCACCTGCTACCGCTGGCTTTGAAGCTGGAGGAAGGAGGCCGCAAGCCAAGGAATGCAGCAGCCTCTAGCAGCAGGAAACAGCCCTGAGGTTTCAGCCAGCAAGAAAGCAGAGACCATGATCCTACCACTGCAAAGAAACAATTCTGCCAACCACGAGAATGAGTAGGAAATAGACTCTCTGCTGGAGCCACCAGAAAGGAACGCAGTCTGCCAACACCTTGATCTCAGCCTGGTGAGGCCCACACAGGCTTCTGCCGTACAGAATTATAAGATAATAAATTGTGGTTTTTTTAAGCTATGAAATTTGTGGTCATTTGTAATGGCAGTAATAGAAAAACTAATGAACTATGTTATTTACACATGGATTTAACTTTTTAATACAGTTCTACATTTACAGAAAAAAAAAAAAATCCCAAAATGGAATAGCAAGCAGATTTTCTTTTACTCAATTAATGACTCCTAAGAAAAACCTGGATATGCTGGATATTTGAACCCCGAGACTCTAATCCAGGCACCCTCTCCTGATGGTAGCAGCTTGTGAAGTGAGGTCCAATATTTGGGAAGAATGTAAAAGCCGTGGAAGTACAGCCAGACCAAATCACTCTACAATATACAACAATATCACAACTTAAAAAACAATGGCTCAGCTGGGCACAGTGGTGCACCTGTAGCCTCAGCCACTCAGGAGGCTGAAGCAGAGGATCTCTGGACCCTCTTGACCCAGGAGTTTGAGTCCAGCCTACACAACACAGCCAGACCCTGTATCTTAAAAAATAAAGCAATGGCCCAGAATCTTCTGGGATTCAGAAAGAGTCCAATAGGTACAGTTCCAAGGAACAACCCTCCTACGAATGGTGTCATCTGGAGATAAGAAACAAACCAGGTGCCACTTACACCAAACGCAGGTATCTGGACATAACAATGATCCAGCTGGTGCCACAGCCCCACCAGTCACCAGAAGAGCTTTCCCAGTGACACAAATGGCACATTTCATGATGTCTCCCATCGTGTTAGAATCTGCTCTGCAGCCAGAGGACAGGACGCGAGAGTCTCTGAGGATACTTGCAGCGAGGGAATACTGGGGGTTGAGCAGAGAGCATTTGGCCCAAGAAAAATTCTTAGCTTTCAGTCCTGAGTACTTCGAGATTTAGAGGGCCCAAGCCAAGAAGCTGTAAGCATTAGTTCAGCATGGCATCTGATCATCTTATTAAATGCCTCTGCATCTCCAAATAGTGCATTAGCCACCCCAAAGCCAGGAAAAAGAAGAAGCTGACAGCAGTAACTCTAAGCGCCGTGTGCTGGCGGAGTCCGCAGCCCCTGTAATGAAACAGCGGTCTGCTGTATTAATTAGATCATCTATAATAGCTTTATCCATTAGGCCCACTGTACTCTGACATGCTCAGAATACAGCACTTGGCACCACGCGAGCCTGGGCTCTCTGGCTGAGATTCACTTTATCCTCTATTGCAGGCCGAGGCAAAATCTAGGCTGTGCTGAAAGGGCAGGATGGCACCTCTATGGTGACCTCACAGGTACTGGGAGACTCCAGACCAGTGGCCCTGCCACATCCTATCCCAGTCCTGACAGCCCACCCCACAAACCCACCATAGTCTAGCAAGTAAAATAAGCCTTCCGCAGACACCTGAGGTCAGCCCTGCTGGTGCACAGCTAGAAACATGATCCCACCTCACCTGAAGAGCAAGCTGTCAGGTGAGCTCCAAAATGACTTAGTGACAGTCACAGTCCTATGCAGAAAGAAGAACGTGCATTCGTCCTTCCTTTCCCCTCTGCGTGAATGCGGGGGGTGCTCAGCGTGGTGGGCTGTAAGGGCAATCATCTCCTGAAAGCTGGGTGACTGAGGATTCTTTTGAACCCATGGACATTCCACAGACAGATGCAAAGATGCTTTCCCCACACGGATGCCTCCCTTTCCAGAACCGAATGACCCTCACTGCGTGAACCACTGATTTAGCAAGTGAGGTGAGGCTGGGACCAGATCTGTCAAATGCTACAATTTCTAACTCTCTAGCGTGGAGTGTTCCCCAGCTGCTCCTGTGAGTCAGGCTGAGCCCTCAGGACCCTCCAGGGCAAGGCCCCTGTGTTGCAGCACCTGCTGGACTTCACACTCCCGCTCAGAGCAGGCATGTGGAGGGGCCGGGGGAAGCTCACCCACCACGCAGCCCTCAGCACAGGGGCTCCCTGCAGGCCAGGGAATCTCCACCATCCTTCATCCTCACCTCATCCCCTCCAGCCCCAAAGCCCAGAGTCACAAGCAGGGGAAATAGCTTTAAGGATTTAGGACTTCTGATGTGCTCATCTTTTCCTTACATCGAACAAATTCAATGCCGAGCACAGAAGAGGCACCCAGGGATAGTGCTCAACTGAAAATACAGGAAAAAACAAATCTTGAGTTGGAAGATTATGTATTTTTATCTTTTTTTTTCACTTACAAAAGAAGTAACCATATAATTTCTTAAACACTAAGTTCCACGGAAAAGGAGAATCAGTGAGTGCTTAGGAACAAAGAGATGAATGAGCCACTTTTCCTGCCCTTAAGAAATTCAAAGTCACGAAAGGGAATGAGACATGGAAACAAAGCAGCGCAGGAGAGCTGACCAAGACAGCAGCCTCAGCACCCACCTCTCCTTCTCCGCCATCGTGTGGTGTTTTGTGTAAGAGGACACCTAGAACTAGTACTGAAAACCAAGAATGCCATCGGCGAACCAGAGATGGGAGACATTTTTAGAAGATCAAAAGTTGATGGGTACAAACTGACAGAGAGGGAAGGCAGAGGAACCGCAGCTGGAAAAGAGAGGGCGAGGAGCTCACAGAGGTGGTACGTGATCCAGGCACTGGAAAGCGGAGTCAGGGTGCAAGGAGCACTCACGGTGGCGGTGACTGGGAGTTGTACTCTGAGCTCTTGGGCCCACTGGCTGTTCCCATCTCCCCACTGGTGCCAGGCAGGATAGGCAGGTGACCCAAAGCTAAAGCAAAAAGGGCATCTTCTGGGAACACACAGGAGGGGCAGTGCCTCAAGTCGATAACAAGGAAGCCCTACGTTCAGAAAATAAATGATCTTCCCTAAACTTCTCTTCTTCTAACCCCTACTTCAAATCTATTTCCCATGGAGAGGGGAATTCTTCATCTCATTCTGCCCAACTGCTGTAGCCAAATGCCTAGGAGTCATCCCTTCTCTTTGCTTTCTCTGTCTCTCCAGACAATCGCCAAGTCCCGAAACTCTACCTTTTAATGTTTCCCATCCATCCCCTCCTCTCTTTCCCCACCAGCCATTCCCGTAGCGTAAGCCTCTCAGCTCTCTCTCCTTCTCCATTCTCTCCCAGGTGACACAATATAAAGAAAAATTGTTTCTTTCAACAGCATAGTCCACCTTGGCCTCAGAAGACACCCGTTCTGCTGAATTTGGTAAGCTACTTGGGGACATGCCAGCACGGCTCCAGATGCTCGCTGGGCTGCTGGCAAAGGAAGCCAGCTCGACTACCTGCGGGGTTTTGCATGGCTGCCCTATCTGTGCCGAGGGTGGGAAATGAATCGCATGGACCCATAGAGGAGGTGCCACGGGGCTAAAGGAAAAGAGTGAGAGAAAATCAATGAACCAGCCCAGGAAGTGGAGCTAAGAGAAAAGCATTAGGGAGAAGAACAGAGATGTTAAAAATGGATTCAAGGAAGCGAAGGAAGTTTTTCTAGGTGATGTACGATGTAAAACGTCTTCTTCACCTGGCCCTGCAAAATCTCCCATAAAAGCTCCATTTCTCATCGACGTGCTGTGAGGCTAGGTTATCTTGAGGATTCATCAAAGCACGAAGCCCTGCTTTGAGGTGGGCGCAGGATGAGAGCTGCCATGTCTAGATCACGTGCATAACCAAACAGACTGTGCTGCAGGGGGAAGGAATGGATTCTGGAGTTTGGCAGACCTGGGATCAAATCCCAGCCTCACCACTTCCCATGGGAGGGACTCTGTCTGCTCACAAAGCCTCAGTGTCACCTGAGCTGCCCAACAGGTTGGAGACGCCTGCCTCACACCGTCATTGCAGGACACCCCATCTCAGAACCTGTGTGTCTCTATGAATCTGCAGTGGGATGACAAGACTAGTGGCCCTGCCTGCGACAGGCTGTCTGCCTCTTCTTAAACCTGCAGGACCCTTTGTGCGGTCCGCCAGTGGCAGACCACGTTTTAGAGTACAGGGACTCCAACTACATTTAAGACATTTTCTTCATCATCTCCGGCATCTTCAAAACAAAGAGAGCACATTTTCTGATCTTTTGCATATCTATGAGGAAAATCCAGTGAAGAGACAGAGAAAGCATGAAGTGTGAGGTGGAGATTGGGAACGTCAAACATCTGTGTGGGAGGGACAATCAGAGAAATGGACCTGGAGCTTTGGTCTAGAAGCCTGAGGCTGTACAATTCTGTCTAGTCCTTCCTTTCATCTGGTATTTAATACTCTGCATAACGTTCTTGCACATTTTATACATTAATATTAGCTCTCTGAGGTGGAGAAAGTAGAGATGTTTTTCCACATTTTGTTGAGGAAGAAACTGAATTTTATAAAGTAAAGCGACGTGAGCAAACTTCCACAGTTCCCAAAGCCAGAGCTGGGACTCGAACCCAAGTCTAATGTGTCCTGTTAGCTTACGCTGCCCCCTAGCACTTGGCTGGCTCATCTCAGCCAGCCAAGGGCTGGGCTTTTCCTCTCTTTGGTTTATGAATCCTGCCCTCCTGCGTTGAGGGGGAAGAGAAAAGTCACTATGAGCCCGGCATGGCCGGGGTGGCCGGGGTGACCGGGGTGAGCAGGGTACACCTAGCGCAGAGCTCCTGCGGAGGGAGCTCGTGGGACCAGGGGACAGGGGGCCCTGCGGCACCTAGATGCTCTCTTCCTGGGGGTGGAACATCACTAGGGGAGCTGCCAGCCTACCACATTGCCACCTTCAGTTGGGGTGGACAAAAGACAGGAATAAAGGGTGAAGAAGGGCTGGGGATTGAGGGATTTGAGCTTATCTGAACAGGAAGAACCAGGACACGGCATGTCCTCAAACTCTTTCTGGGATATTACAGAGCCAGGACGCTGGATGAGGCCTTTGGGGCCCCCTGCCGTCTGGGTGACAGGCCGTGCTGGCCTGCTCCCAACAGAGGTATTGGGGAGGTGGCCCACTAGAAAGCTCCTTTCAGCAGCTGGAAAGAGAAGACTCAAGAACAAAATGGGGAGCAAAGACGTGTCCCTCACCCTTGTGCCCTTCCTCCTAAAACCAGTCTTCCTCTTCCCACCGCCCCAGTGAAACGGGTGGCCGAGCTGCTACTTCCCGCAGCCTGTTACACGGCAAGCAGGAGTCCAGGGTCCCTGCAGGCTCTTCGATCCTGTCATTGCATCGACAACGCACCCTGCAAATGAGTGGACATGGCAACTTCTGTCTCTGGGCTGTTGGGTGAGATGAATTAAGGTTTCCCTAACTCTCCTCTCCCCTGCTTTCTTCCATCACCCTCTCCCAGGCTGCTTCCCGTTCCCGAAACAGAGGCTGTCCTACTGCCAGCCACTTCCTCTGGCCCCTTTCCTGCTGTGCTGTGTAGAATCAGGCTAAGAACACACAAGAGTTGGTCTCCAGCCCAAACACACCGCCGCTGCCCGCAAACCCCAGCTCCCATGCAAACCCAGCAAGGCAAGAAAAGCAAAGCAGAGGCCGTGCTGGATAAGGCCTTTGAGGCCCCATGTCTATGAGTCCCTCCACTTCCAACATGATGCCTTTTAAGCCCTGAGCACCAGGGCACACACAGCGATTCCAGTGTCCACATTAAACAGATGCCAGGACAGAGCACACCTGGCATTTCCAATTTGCCTAAGAAAGGAAAAGATGACCAATACCATTGTGTTCACAAACCAAGCAGCCATCGGGGAGCACTTACTTGGTACCAACAAGCAAACGTTAAAGGCATTGAATCACTAAATTAGCCAGTTACTAAGGGTAGAATGAGGGCTCTCTACCCATAGTGGAACACAGATGGGACATAGCCCCTGGGGGCCAGGAAGCCTGCTTTTCCAGCCTCTGAGAGGAGCTGGGCATCTGAACAGCAGTGGCCCAGGCAGGGCATCAATCTATTAAGTTGTCTCTACTTTTATTAGTAACCAGCACCAACCCTTTCTGCCACTGCCTACCCTGCAGGTGTGAACACAGACCAATCACTCCCCCACGTCTGGGGGAGGTTCAGCTCTCTATTGTTCTTTGCTGGACTGACAGCTCCTTTGACACGCACAACTTCCAGCCCACCACCCCCGGGCCGCCCCTGCCCAAAAGCATTGTGCTATGCGGCGCATTGGTGTATTTTAGAAATTGAAGTGAATTACAATTAATTTCCTTTGAAGAATTTCAAGACACCGCTGGGGAATCAATAGGCAGGAATGGGCATCACTGACGTAAGGTTTCACTCCCAGGGATGGGAAACTTTTCAGTCTGAGCTCCGTCTCCTATGGAAGCGTGTGACAATTTCCTCTTTCCCCCGCACACTCACGCAACCTGAAAAAATAGGTAGCCCAATGCTGGAGACCATTTTCCGAAGAAAACATCTACCTGATCACAGGTACTGCCTGAGATTGTGGTCGCCAAACCACACTGAGATAATTGACATGAAAGTACTTTTGAAAGGTATAAAACATTCTATAAATGTAAGTCTTTATTATTTCCTGTTATTCTGATTATTTCATAAAGGACTGTACTTGATGTACCGCACTCTACCCCTCCATCTAGAGCATTCTGGCCATCCTGATGGAATGGCCCCCTAGACTCCTGTCCCCGAGCACTCAGTAGGCATTTCATACATACGTCTGAGAGTGCATTAACTTGAACAGGACCCAGAAAGGTATTAACATTCCTTAAATAGAAAAGTTGCTGCCCCCTTGTAGGGATGAATTTGACCATCACTCAGGAAAATCTATTTTGTGTTTTTATACCTATGGCCAGATGACATGTTATTCTCTTGGCAAATAGTACTAGGCTATCTCTTTTGGAGAGACCTACCCTTTGGGGGACAAATGTCTTAGATAGGTCTCTTGCCAGGGCAAGCACATATGCACCATTGGTAGCACATAGGCTACCAATGAAATGATGCAATTAAAGGTGAAAGGTACTGACAGCTACTCACTGTGCTCAGTGCTGAGGACACCAAGATGAATGAGGTGCAGTCCTGTCCTTAAGGGTTCATTCTCTAGACCTGCAGTCCCCAAGCCCCAGGCCATGGCTTGGTACCAGTCCCCGTTAGGAACGGAGCTGTGCAGCACCACCTGAGCTCCACCTCCACTCCCCCACCCGCCACCCACCCCACCCATGGGAATATTCTAAAATTGTCTCCCATGAAACTTAGCAACTGAGCCACACAGCCGGAGGTGAGCAGCAGGCCGGGCTTGAAGCTTCATCTGGGTCTACAGCCACTATAGCCGCTCCCCATCGCTGGCATCACCGCCTGAGCTCTGCCTTCCCCTTACCCCCTGAAAAATTGCTTCCATGAAACCGGTGGCTGGTGTCAAAAACGTTGGGGGCCACTGCTCTAGATAACAGGGTGATTGATCATGTATAGTGGTTTCTTGTCATCTACAGCTTGGAGCAGTTTGGGAGCAGAAGAGAGAGTCCAGCCCTTGCTGCCATGGACAGAGGCATGGCCCACTCAAGCTCGTCATGGACCTGGGCTTAAAGGCAGTTCTGGGAAAAAAAAAAAAAAAAAAAAAAAAAAAAAAAAACTACACTTGGGAAATATAAATCTAACCTTCTGAAACTTATGGGGAAAATATCTCAAATCTGAAATTTCTGTCTTTGATTCTATACACACTGTTATTCTCTAACTCTGGAATGATTTGATAGGCAACAGGGCTTTCTTTGCCCTTTGTCCCTAATATCCATGGGCAACCTCTCTGATACATTTCACATACAACCTTAAATATTCACATATCCATAAAAAATAGGAAATGTCTGGTGGGTATGTTTTTAGCTTAACCAAGTCATAATATGTTATAAATCTCATTCACTTCTTATTTTTTTCATGCAACACTGTTGTGAAAATCTATCCATGTTGTTATATGTCTATGTAGGCCAATGCCTCTCCGTAGCATAACCCATACTTGCATCCACCATACCTTATGTATCTATTCCCTTTGCCAATGGCACCTAGGTTGCCTCTAACTCCCTGCTGTCATAAGCAATACTACAATGTCATTTTTATACATGTCTTTTCAGAATTTTATAGAACATATATACTTGAGAGCGGACTCGGGGTCACAGGTCATACACATGTTTCATTTCACCAGATTCTTCCAGAACTGTTAGACCACTTAGGCTCCTTCCAGTGGTCCATGCAAGTTTCCATCTCCCACATCAGTGCCAGTAGTGTTATGACTCATCTTTCTGAACTTTGCCATTCTGATGGGTACAAAGAAATTTCTCATAATTGTATATGTTTATATTTCTCTGGGGATTTCTAGCTCTAAATACTATTTAACTGACAGTCTTTGATTTAGTGTCTCCTACTCCCCACCAGAATACCCATGATGATAATAAAAAAAAAAAGGACAAAAGCAAATGGCATTTTAGAAAATTAGAATGGAATTGGAACAGAACAAACCTACAGGCCTAAAAGAATTTCTATAAATGCACCATCCCTCATCCACAATTCCAGTTCCACACCATGTGGACCCAGGAGTTGTACTACCCAGAAAACCAGGAAGTCAAGTGGGTATAACTTTTGAAGTAGACAGAATACTTTGCCCACTCTGGCCTTCAGTGCCTCTGCTTCTACAGCCATTATGAGCCCACAACTCCTAAAAGGAAAAGGGTCAGGAAGCGGAGTGGTAAGTGGATCTGGCTGTGCACGTCGTGCTCTGACACACACACAACTACAGGAAGAGGCTCCAAGTGAGGACAGGACTTTTCCTGATGACAGTGGCCCTGGGGAGTGCAGAGGCCACTCCCGCCACACACCTTCCTTAACTCCTTTAGTCCAAGCTGGAATTAGAGCCACACTCTAGAGCGGTGTTGTCACAGGGAAAGGAAGACTTGGGGGAGGAACAGATTGGAGAATGGCATAAGTCAAAAGTCCTTCTTTGGACATGCTCAGTGGAAGATGCTCTTTAGACACCCAAGTTAAGATGTCAAGGAAGCAGCTGGAGGTAAAGCTGAGGGGTGCAGAGGGGAGATAAAGGCTGGATCTGCACATGCGGGGGTCATCTACATGTGGCTTTACGTGCATGCACAGAACTGGATGAGGTCCCAGGGGATGAGTCTACAGAGAAGGGAAGACGGCCCAGAAGCCAGCTTCGGGGCACACCTCCCCCATGGGTGCAGTGGAGGACGAAGAACCAGCAACAGACTGAAAAGGACAGTCGGTGAAATAAGAGGAAAACTGGAACGGCAGAACAGCATGCTACCACAGTCAAGAGAACGAGAGAGCAGTCAGCTGTAGCAATACTCTGTGAAGTCAAATAAAACAAAGACCGAGAAGGAGCCATGGGGCTTAGGCACACAGACGGCACCAGTGCCCTGAACGAAGCAGTTTCAGGAAGCCTGTCAGCGAGGGCTGAGCAGGGACAGATCAGAAAGCGGAGACAAGACTGATAGGTTTTCGGGAAGTCTTGCTGTAAAGGAGAGAGATGGGACAAAGGATAAAGAAGGTGAGGAGGTCCAGGGAGGATTATTGTTTGTTTGTTTGTTTTCCCAACATGAGTTTCTATAACTGGTGGGAATGATCTGGCCGAGGATGAGAAACTTACAGTGCAAGAAGAAGAAGGGATGAGATGGACAGCAAATGTGCTAAAATTTAAAAGAGAGTATAAAACTGTCAGAAGTCAGACTGCACACATGAGGCATGTAGAGAGAGTGGAAGCCGGTGGTGACAAGAGGCTACGGTGGCATGTGGGCATCAGGGTGACCAGTCAGAGAAGCTGATGGCGAGCACGCAGGGAAGTCGCTGAGGTCTCACTAGGAACATGCAATTAGTGATATTAAGTTGTTCATGTTTTAATGGGTAACAGATTTTTTGAGGGGAAGTTATTACTTTATTTTTAATTGACAAATAATAATTGTATATATTTATGGGGCATAAAGTGATGGTTTGATATATGTTTACATTGCAGAATGATTCAATTAAGCTAATTAATATATCCATCACCTTGTATACTTACCAGGTTTTTGTGGTGAGAGCATTTAAAATCTACTCTTTTAGCAATTTTGAAATACACGATATACTATTATTAGCCATATAGCAGTAAAGAGAATGCGTTGCACCATGCTGTGCAACAGATCTCTAAAACATATTCCTCCTGCAACGTGCTATCCTTTGAACAAGATCCCCCTTTTCCATCCCCTGCAGCCTCTGTAACCACATTCTCTTTACTGCTAACATTCAACTCTTTTAGATTCCACATATAGTGAGATCATGCAGTATTTTTCTTTCTATGCCTGACTTATTTCACTTAACAGAACATCCTCCAGGTTCACCTATGTTTTTGCAATGGCAGAATTTCCTCCTTTTTAAAGGCTGAATAGTATTCCACTGTGTATATATGCCACGTTTTCTTACTCAATTAATCTGTTGATGGACACTTTGCTTCCATATCTTAGCTATTGTGAATAATACTGCAATGTACATCGGAGTGCAGCTATCTCTTTGACATGCTGATTTCCTTTCCTTTGGACATACCCAGAAGTGGGATTGCTGGATCATATGGTAGTTCTATTTTTAGCTTTTGAGGAACCACCATACTGTTTTCCATAATGGCTGTATTAATTTACATCCCACCAACAGTATACAACAGTATATCTCTTTTCTCCACATTCTTGTCAAAGTTCTTTTCATCTTTTTTATAATAGCCATTCTAAATGGGATAAGGTGATATCTCATTATGGTTTTAATTTGCATTTCTCTGGTGATTAGTGATGTTGAGTATGTTTCCATATATTTGTATGTCTTCTTTTGAGAACTGTCTGTTTAGGTTCTTTGCTCATTTTTGATAGGGTTATTTGTTTTCTTCACATTAAGTTGTTTGAGTTCATTATATATTTTGAATAGTAGCTCCTTATCAGATGTATCGTTTGTAAATATTTTCTTCCAATCCATGGGTTGTTGTTTCACTTGAGTATCACATGTTTGAAAGTAAAAATTTTATTTCATAATATTTTGTTATAATATTATGTTAGTGTGTCATATTGTGTTATCAATCACTAAACTTTTTTGGACTTATGATACCTCAACTCCAAAAATATAAGCCAATCCTAGACAGTCCAAGTAAAAGAACTCCTTTCACTGTATTAGAGACAATTTGAGGATTCAGGAAGGGATCCAAATGCAACATTCATTCCAATAACATAAATTGGGAGCCTACTATGTGATGGAAACTGTCCTGGACATGAATAAATGACCATGATTCCTGCAAATAAATAATTACAAATGGACAGAGTGGCCAGGAAAGTCCTCTGGGAAGAGAGACTCAGACATGAGGGATAAAAAGCTGCATAGAGAACAGGATGCAAAGTTCTAGGTAGAAGGAACATTCCATGGAGGTGGCTAATGCTGGGTGTTAGCAGGAGTACAGGGAAATGGAATCTTGCTGCTAGAGGAAGCATATATTGGCGAAGATTTTCAGGAAGGGGAGCAATTAGATAATTTTATGCAGTAATTTTATTTCCAGTAATTCATCCTAAGGAAATCCTCAAAACTACAGTCAAAACTGCATATCGCCTCCACAGAGCAGCTAAGAGGTATTTTTAAAACCTAGATTAGTTTGTTCCAGTGGTGTGCCGGTAAATGTTCAACAACTGGCTCTCTAGGGGAAGAAAGTCCTGATGTGTAGCATTTGCTACAGATTTCTGTGGTGTAATTATAAATGGTCCCTGACATAATGGGGGATTTAACTTATGACTTTTCAATTTTATGATGAGTTTATCAGGGTATTAAATCCACTTTTTCACTTGCGATACTTTCAATGCATCATGGGTTTATCAGGTCCCTATAAGTGGAGGAGCATCTGTACTCTCACTATGGCAGATGTTGAGTTGCCAACATGATGTCACTGAATAAGGAGCTGGGAAGAGGTGTGCACCACAGGCTCTCAAAGCCCATATGAGCGGCTCCAGCACACCACTGAGTTGGCACCCCTCCCTGCACAGACCCTCCCGTGCATGTCACTATCCCTTGTAACAAAGTCCACGCTCCTCCCCCTGACCACCAAAGCTCTGCATGACCAGGTGGCTCCCAGCCACCTCCTGTGCCCCCTCCTGCCACACCCTCTCCCTCTCACTCACTGCTTCTGAATTTTGATTGAACCCCCGAACTTCACTCCCACTCAGGCTATTTCACCTTGCTCTTGCCTCCCTCTCCCCTGTTCAAAGGCCACTTATTCAGAAAGGTCCTCCCTGACCATCCTACCTGAGGTTGCCACTTCATACCTTGTTTATTTGATTGATAGCCCTTGTCACCACCTGAACTCACCTTCCTTATTTGTCATGCCCCCCCCACACTAAAATGTAAATGCCGTAAGATCAGATACTTGTCTAGTCCTGGTTACCCCTGTCATTCCCAGCATCAGAAAAATATTTTGCACATAGGAAGTGCTCAATAGATACTTGCTGAATATGAATAAGTTGATTAATTTATGACAGTGAAAATTTTTAAGACCACATTAATGTCCAAAATTAGGGAAATGGTGAAACTAACATTTATGGATCATTTACTATCTGCCGGGAACTGTGACAAGTACTTTATATGTTTATTTCAGGTGCTTGCTAAGCTATTAATAGGGTAGTTCCTTATTTCACACTTGGCCGCTACTCTTTGCATTGGTTGAGAGCTCTTTGGCAAGGAGGAGTAAGAGGCAGGACAGCAACTAAGTTGGAGTCCCTGGCTTAAAGTCAATATAATAGCATCAACATCTCTCCCTGACCTTCGGCCATTAACCATTACAAAGCAGGCTTTCAAACAATACTTAATGATATTGTTATAATGCTCACAATATAATAAAAATTGAAATATATTCTGTAAGTGCTCAAGAAAAAGAAATTATAAACATGTTTATACATATATGTAATGCTTAGGAAAACAACTAGAGATAAGCACATCAAAATGTTAGCGTGGTTGGGTTGGAATGAGTGGATTATAAGTGATTCTCATATTCCTCTTCATACACTTCTATATTTTCCACTTGTTTCCCAATAAGCATGTCTTTTGTAATGAGGAAAAAAATGTATAGGCCAGGTGTGGTGGCTCATGCTTATAATTCTAGCACTCTGGGAGGCCAAAGCAGGAGGATCTCTTGAGGCCAGGAGTTCCAGACCAGCCTGAGTAAGAGCAAGACCCTGCTTCTACAAAAAAAAAAAAAAGAGGAAAAAAATTAGCCAGGCTTGGTGGCATGTGCCTGTAGTCCCAGCTATTCAAGAGGCTGAGGCAGGAGGACTGCTTGAGCCCAGAAGTTTGAGGTTGCTGTGAGCTATTATGATGCCACTGTACTCTAGCCAGGGCAACAAAGCAAGACCTTGTCTCAAAAAAAAAAAAAAAAAAAAAAAAAAATCTATATTATTACATTCTTTAAATGGTTGGAGATTTTATTTTTATTTTTTTTTTTTTATTTTTATTTTCTCCGCCCACCTCGGCCTTCCAGAGTGCTAGGATTACAGGCGTGAGCCACCACGCCCGGCCCTATGGTTGGAGATTTTAAAGGCAATGGAATGCAAAATTAAGAGAACATTAAGCAGCCAAAATAAAGCAGGATTGCGAGGCTGCAAATGGGGTTTCTTCAGGGGCCAGGCTAAGGCAAGTTACGCCTGGAGAGACCTTAACCTGATTAAAAGGTGGCGAGGGAAGTGATTGCAAATGAGGGAAGCGCAGGGTGCAGAAGGAGACCAGGGTGGGGCTGTACTTCAAGGCCTTGATCTCCGCACTGCAGGCCTGCAGAGAGGTAAGCCCAGGTTAGGGTGCACTGAGTGTCTGGCAAAAGGGGCTGAGACACTCAAAGCTGAGTCAGGAAGGAAACCTGAGTACCATGTTGAGAAGCCCCAGGGTCAAGACTGGAAGAAACCTTGGGGCTCTGTGGAGCAGCACAACCCAAAACAGTGGCCAGTAGCTGTGTGTGGCTGCTGAGCTCTTGGAATGTGCTAGTCCAAATGTGGAATGTGCTGGAAGTGTCAAACACATACCAATTCCAAAGACTTAGTATGAAAAAATGAAAAATGCCTCATGAGCAATTTTTTATTGGTTTCATGTTGAAATGATAATATTTTTGATGTATCGGATTAGATTAAATATATTATTGATTTTACCTGTTTCTTTTAAATATATTTTTAATGTGGCTACTAAAAATCTTAAATTTACACAGGTGAGTCAAATAATATTTCTATTTGACAGCACTGATCAAGACCAACACTTTCATTTCATAGGTGACAAAACTGAGCTCTCGAGGTTAACTGGCTGGAGCTATTTAGTGAAAGGCACACAGCTAGTTAGTGACACAGGTTGGACTAAAACCCAGCGTCCCTGCCACCCAATCCAATCCTCTTGCCTCCTCAACATGTTTGATTTTGGAAGCGTTGAAATGACACCCTTAGTTTCTCTATTGAGAAAATCGAGGTTATTGTCATCTGATGCTCTGTAAACTTGGAACAACTAAAAATTTTTTTCCAATGTCCTTTCTGTCACTTTGAAAATTGTCTTTGTGAAAACATTTTTCAGTGTTTTCATTCATGTATTCTTTCAACCCGGGCAAGCATAGAGTGGCGTGGGACATTCTACAGACCATCAGTGGAAGGAATGCAGTCGGAGTTGTCCCCATGGGATGTGATCTGGAGATGCCCCATTGATAAAAATCAAACTAGATCCTGCCATTTTGTTTAGGGACACATTCTTTGTTTACATTAGATCTAGCCGAAGCTTCACAGTTACAATAGGGCAAAGCTTATCTGTGTTTTGGTTTTACTTTCACTGCCAAACATAAAGAAGGCTGCGCTGTTTCTTGGTTTTGTCAAGGTTCTTGTAGCTGAGAATAGGAGCTGCCTAGCCAATAGCCATTCTCTCCTCTATCTGCCTCACACAACCCTGATTCTATAAGGAACAGCTGAAGGCGCCACTAATAAAACTACACTTGTGACACCGATCAGGCCGGGAGATGGAATCAGAAGTTACTAAGTGGGCGGTGGGGAAAGTTCTTCCAATATCACACTTCCTTTTGCAATTTGCTTTTCTTCTGCTTTCTGCCTATATAGCCCCCCATGCTGGCCACAGATCTCAACCAGCCACACTGCAGAGACTGGCTGCAAAGACCCTGCTGGCATCAGAGAGCCGCCTCGCCAGCCCCAGGCTGCCTCCTCCAGTCTTGCTGTAAGAAGAAAAATCAAATTGCAATTTGTTCTTCAGGTCACTACATGCAAAAGTCAAACAAAATTTCTGATACAAGAGCCCACAGATATCTCCCTTATCCATCCATCACATAGAATGAAATGGTTTTATGAGAAGACTAATTGAAAATAATGTGGAAACTTTCCCAAATCTATGACTTGCCTCAGCATAAAAACCTTGTCCTAAAGACTCCTGCAGGTCTCCAAGCAAAACCTCATCCAGCTGCAGAGACCTGCTTGAAGCCACAGGCCCTAGAAGTGTCTGAGCTGCTTTGTGGCTTGGAGCAGAGGGAAAAATGGAAATGACCCCTCTGTTAAGTAGCATCAAGCACCCAGGGTCACTGGCATGCCTGTTAGTACCCATGAGCAGGTCATAAAGGAATTAGAAGCTATGCCATTTGTTGTTTTTTTTTTTTTTTTTTTTTTTTTTTTGAGACAGAGTCTCGCTTTGTTGTCCAGGCTAGAGTGAGTGCCGTGGCGTCAGCCTAGCTCACAGCAACCTCAAACTCCTGGGCTTGAGTGATCCTTCTGCCTCAGCCTCCCGAGTAGCTGGGACTACAGGCATGCGCCACCATGCCCGGCTAATTTTTTTTTTATATATATATCAGTTGGCCAATTAATTTCTTTCTATTTATAGTAGAGACGGGGTCTCGCTCTTGCTCAGGCTGGTTTTGAACTCCTGACCTTGAGCAATCCGCCCGCCTCGGCCTCCCAAGAGCTAGGATTACAGGCGTGAGCCACAGCGCCCGGCCTATGCCATTTGTTTTTAACTTTTAACTGTCTGCAACCCCAATCAAGCATTCAGCCAATCTCTGGTTTCTATTAGAACACACCAATGCCATCTCAAAATAACTCCTATTTGGGGAACCCCTTTTGGAAACTTCAAGAGCCATGAATGTCTTCCAAATGATGAAATTATTTGCCTCTGAGTTTCATGGTCAGTATATGTTGCCATCAAAATGAAGCCCAAAGCAATTGAATTAAAAAGAAGAAGAAGTGACTGGATCCCACATTGAAACTCACTCCACAATTTCACCTTCTTATTCAAAGAAAACAACAACAATCTTCTATAGAAATTTACTTTTAAGCAGAGCTTAAATTTACCTTATGTTTTATTTCCATGGTTTGAATTTAATTTTTTTTTTTTTGAGACAGAGCCTCACTCTGTTGCCCAGGCTAGAGTGCAGTGGCGTCAGCCTAGCTCACAGCAACCTCAAACTCCTGGGGTCAAGCAATCCTCCTACCTCAGCCTCCCGAGTAGCTGGGACTATAGGCATGTGCCACCATGCCCTGCTAATTTTTTCTATGTATATTTTTAGTTGTCCAGCTAATTTCTTTCTATTTTTAGTAGAGACAGGGTCTTGCCCTTGCTGAGGCTAGTCTCAAACTCCTGAGCTCAAACGATCCACCTACCTCAGCCTCCTCAAAGTGCTAGGATTACAGGTGTGAAGCACTGTGCCCGGCTTACGTTTTTTTACTTTCAGAAAATTTTTCCTGAAAAACTGAGAGGCATAATTCTTTGGAATATCATTTTTCTATTTCATATATATGAAATAAACCAATGAAATAAATTATAGGCAAAATTGTTCATAGTGGGGTGTGTGTGTGTGTGTGTGTGTGTGTGTGTGTGTGTTTCTAGAAATGTAATGCTATTATTGTACGGCACCTATTATCCTATAGATGAGGAAAGTGAGATTCGGGAAGGCTAATTGCTGGATTCAAATCCAGATAAGCCTCCCGCATCCCACAACCCCAAGACTCAGCCCAAGAGACATAGATGATGATGCAGTGAGCCCTGACGCCTCATTTTACATGTTCAGGGGTCCAGAACCTCTCAGAGATGCTCCATGTGCCTCTAAAATACCCAGAAAAGCAGTCTACCCTCAGGAAAGACTCTGTGGAGGACCTTAGGAGATGGTCTCAGACTGTCTGCTGGGCAGGCCCCTGAGAGCACCAGGTAGAGATCAGTGGTTCTCAAACTAATGCCACCTAAAGAACTTGTGAAAAATATGTAACTCCATGCCAAAACTCCACCTAAGATTAACTGAATCTCTTAAGGTTTGGATTTTTTGTTGTTGTTGTTGTTTTCTTTGAGACAGAATCTCACTATGTTGCCCAGGCTAGAACGCCATGGCGTCAGCCTAGCTCACAGCAACCTCAAACTCCTGGGCTCAAACGATCCTCCTGCCTCAGCCTCCTGAGTAGCTGAGGCTACAGGCATGTGCCACCATGCCCGGCTAATTTTTTTTTCTATATTTTCAGTTGGCCAATTAATTTCTTTCTATTTATAGTAGAGATGAGATCTCGCTCTTGCTCAGGCTGGTCTCAAACTCCTGACCTTGAGCAATCCACCTGCCTCAGCCTCCCAGAGTGCTAGGATTACAGGCGTGATGCATCTATTTTTTTAAAAGCAAATTGGGAATGAGGAAGGAAGGCAGGGTCCATGGGCCCCTCACAGAAATGGTCCTTCTGGCTCCCCAGCTCCAGCCTGTGAGAAACAGGACAGGGACCAAAAACAAACATTCACACATTCACAACAGTGATGTTCAGCACCTTGCACACAACCCCGGGACGCTGTGTCCTCAGGCCCTGAGAGACCAAGAGACGTGCCCAGGCTCTCAAGCAATAGGCGCAGGTGCTCTAAGCCCAGAGACGTCTCAGCCCCACACGCTGCTGCCTGGGCCACCCTGAGCAGTGCCTGCCACTGCAGAGCTATGCAGGGACGCTGGGGCAGTGATGGAAACACCCAGACCTGCCCAGACCCGCTGCTCCCAGGCTCCACCCAGCTCCAAAAGGGCGTGGAGAGAGGTCGGGCACAGAGGCAAGACCTGCAACAGAGGAGCACCCTGAGAAGTGAGTCCTAGCTACTGTTCTGGAAGGTTCTGGCGCCCAGTGTGGAGCAGCGGCGGCTGCAGAGCCTCCCTTCGAGCAGAGGCAGGGCTGGGCTGCAGGCCCTTAGTGCGGTGCAGGAGCCACTAGGATGGCAGCCGTTAAAGTCATGTAGTTGGTGCTGTGATGTGTACCCCTCTCCCCTCAGGACTGGGAAGTCACTGCTGGGAATGCTGCTGGCACCCAGCCCGGGCAGCTGTCAGTCTAACTCAGGCACTGCCTTGGCTGAAGCTGGCTGTGTAGACCAAGGTCAGGACACTTTCCTGGGGCCGTCTGCATCCAGCGACTGGCTAGTGAGGGAATATGAAAGCCTGGCCTCTTTGCCCCAACTCAGGAAAACTCTGGAAGACCATCCAAGCTTCAGAGCCCCACCCCACCCCATGAGGTCACTTGAGGTCTTTGTTGAGACAGCATCACAGCCAACTTCCCCTCTGCCCAATCCTGTTCCTTTCCCTCCTCTCCCCTCCCCTTCCCCAGAGTTAATCTCAAGAGAGCCCCTACTAAACCTCCTGGGCGATAATCCGCATCTCACTGTCTCCCAGAAGCCAGTCTGCAGCAGCAGCCTCAGCCTGCCAACATCAGCAGGGCCAGAGGCCCAGGGGCGAGGTGGGAGGAAGGTTACATGTCCGGAAGTGGCAGGGGACAGGATGGCTTGACAGAGCCCAGCCCTCAGCCCAGGCAGGCCCAACCAAGAGGCGGGGGCTCTGCGTCTGAGCCCAGAGGGCCAGGTACTCTCTTTGGTCATGTGGCCCAAAGTGGCTCCAGGGCCTTCTTGGGAAGGTGGGGGATGGGAGGGAGGAGAAGATGGAAGAAGGGGGTGTGGTTGGGAAGGAGGAAGGAGGAATTGGAAAAGAGGGGCTGGGAAGAAAGTCTGAGAGCCAGCCAGGCGCCCTAACAGACTTCATCTAGAGTCCAGCTGTGCAATAGCTTATAAACATGGAAAAAAGTGACTTCAACAGCTTGGAAGTCACCTCAGTATCAAGCTATGCAACAAAAGGATGAGGAAACAGAGGCTCAGTGAGATGAAGTGACTTACCCAAAGCCATCCAGCTCATAGGGGCTACAGTCAGGACTGCAAGCGGGCCCTACAGTTGTGCTCTTAACCACGAGACCACACTACCTCAAACAAACAAACAAAAAAACGAGGGCTACCTCTAGCCCACATTCAAACAGAACCAGAGAGGTGAAGAGGTTTGGCCAAGGTCACACAGCTTCCTGGTGGCACTTTCCTTTACAGAAATAATTCTTGAGCAGCCCTATGTAAACCTGGCACTCACCACTGCCAGAGTCAATGCCAACTCTCCCAGGAGTGTCTGTGTTATGAAACAGGGCCATGGAGCTAGAATGATGTTGATGTGCAGGGAATCTTCCATGGCCACCTCCCAGGGAGGGAACCTGGGTTTGAAAGCAGGGCACCTCCCTGAGACAACTACACCCAACACAGGTTGGCGAGTGTCACTCACCTACAGCAGAGCCAGAGTCACAGACCCACCACTTGGGCCTGAGAACAGCACACACCAACCAGCACCCCCGGGGACCCTCACACTCCCGTCCCTGGGCCCCACGCCCAGGAGGCACACAGGGTTCCCTGAAGGGACTCCAGAATCCAGCAAGCCTCTTGCAAGTCCCCACCCCCCAGAAAGGCAACGGGCTCCCCGCTCTGTGCAGGATGCCACATGCTGGGCCTCGGCCCCCCCCAAGCGTTGCTCTGGCTCTGGATGAAACTGAAGCCGTCAGCGTGCTAATTAGCCACCCTGAGAGGCTGGGCACACCGACTGACAATTAATAACTCCATCCCTCTCTTTCCTGCTGGCATATTATTAATTCATCAGGCCTCTCCAGCGGGGCCAGAGAGAGAACACAGACTTCGAAAGTTCACGTTTCAATTTGAGGCTGCGATGCAGAGGAGGGGGGTGGGGGAGGAGCACCGGCCCTTGGGGACAGCAAGGGCACAGTGTGGGACAGACCGGTCCACAGACCCGCTGCGGGCCGCCACTCACACGGGAGGTCGGTCACTGCAGCGCTGCTGGTAACTGCGGAGCGACTGCAGCCACGTGAGCAGGGGCTGCGCTGAGGAATGGAGGACACAATAGACATCTTTCCAGAAACCTCCAAGGAAAGATGCCCACCACATATTGTAAACTTTTTACAGGTAAAAGAATAAGAGCAAAATGAAGACTTATATGTGTAGTATGATTTCCTTTTTATAACAGAAAGCAAAGGGCTGGAGGGAGGAAGGGCGGGCACATTTGTCCCAGTTTCAGCATAGACAGAGGGGAAAGAAGCAACCACAGTGGATGGCGAATGGGGTGTGGGGCACGCTGGAGGTAGAGATGGGAGAGGAGCCAGGAGAGAAGAGCAGGATGAAGTTGGACTTGACCGAGCACACCCAAGCCAGGTACGTCAGGCCAGCACTGTGCCCAGAACTGACCACAGTCCTGGTTACTTTAAGAACAGAAAGGGAACTGACTCAACTCCTCCCAGTTTTCTTTCTACATGTGGGAGGGGGAGTAGGTTCCTCACCACTAAGATCCACTAAGATCGGCAGGTGATCAAGTTGCTCCAACAAGCCCAGTGAGGCTGGGGCATGGCTGTGAGTGGCTACAGAGGGTGACACTGGGCTGGCAAGAGGCTGGGAAGGGACAGAAGAGGAGCGCCCTGCGCACTCACAGCCACAGCCTGACCCTGCTGCCTTCGCTCCTGCCTGGATTTGGCTCTGAGATAAACAGAGGGAGAGAAGGATGGTGAATGGGCCCCAGGCACCAGGGCAAAGGATGGGCAGGGCCGGGCGCCGCGGGGCAGGCGCTGGGAAGGCATCTGTGAGTCTAAGGTGGCAGGGGACTGCTGCAGGCACTGCTTTCTCTGTGCCTCGGCTTTCTCACCTGCACATCCACTGAGAAGTTATGTGGCATGATATTTTCAATAGTCTTATTTATCACAGTGCCTTGAATACTGTAGGCGCCCAAATCTTGCATGTGTGTGCAACTGTGTGTTTTAACAATTGCATATATATTTTTCAACCAAAAAGGCCAAAGCAAATTCCCTCAGTTATGTTCACCTCCTGAGCACTGAGTACTTCATTTTCGACTTGTGTCTGCAAACATCCGGTGACCGCCAAGAGAGATGCTGGCGACTCTTGTGCAGCCATGCAACCAGGGCAGCTGGGGCAGGGAGGCCAGGCGGCGCAAGGCCCTTGACTGAGAGAGACAGCAGTCCCGGCGCTGCCCTGCTCCGCAAGTCCTTCTTGCCCTGCTTCCCTTCCCCACCTGTGGCACAGCAGCTGACCCCGCCCCGCCCCCCCCCTACCGCCAGGCCACCAAGCTCCGCAAAGCGTCCAAGTGAGACTGCGGCTGCAATGCACAGAAACAGCCACGTGGGGGCACCATAAAAGAAGGGAAAAAAATCTCTTGAGCAAAAGACGGAAAATGTGACGAATTGTGCAGCTGGCACTAGAGGGCGCCGCTTTTCTCGTTTTCTTCAAAAAGGTGGCTAGAAGTAGAATCTCTCCCTATTTTAACACGTTCAGAAGGCTGAAGGTATGGCCCACGAGGGCACAGTGGACACAGCCCGGGCGACTCGAGGGTGGTGGGGAGACTGGCTCTCCTGCGCCTCCAAACGCGACAAGACTCCGATGGCTCCAGGAAAGGAAGCACAGACATGGGTGGAGGGCCAGGCTGCAGAGTCACAGACCCTTAGCTCCTTACCTCCTCCTCCAGGCTGGCCTTAAAGGCAAGAGCTGGGACAACAGATCCCGCTGAGCCCTCGCGCCCAGCATTGCGCTCTAGGAAAGCTGGGAACACTTCTGCTTTCTCTCGGGGCACCCGGTGGCTCCGGGGAAGGAGCAGAGAGGTTATGCATCCACACTCAGAGCGGTGACAGTCGCGGGGCGCTGAGTGGGGCGCTGTCACCCTGCAGAGGACCCCTCCTTGCACAGCACCGCTGAGTCCAGGGAGGGCCCCAGCTGCGGGTACAGGAGCCCGCACGGCTCAGACAGCACCATGTTTATTCTCAAACCCTGTCCTCTAGGCAAGCGATTCTAAAACTGTCCAAGGCTTGAAGGGGAAACAAATATAGGGAAAGGAAAGTCACTAGAGACCAGACCTAGAAACAGGCCCTGTTGTTGAATCTCTCCAGGACAGGTAAAGAAAATGCAAGGGTGTTGAAGTGCTCCCAGAAGGCCCAGCTTAAAGCAAATCTCTAGAAGTCACCAGAATTGTATCAATTCCCAGGGAACTGGGAGAGCCCGATTCTCTGGATTCTCTGTGTCTTCCTGTTCTGCTTGTAATTCCAAAAAAGCGGGGCATATGCTACAGGTCCCTTCTTGGCTGGTGGTTTTCCAATGTGTTGTTGGCTGCAGCGTGTTGAAGGCTCATAGGTTCTGTGTTCTGTTGGCGTATGTTCTGGTTTCTGCACGCCTGTTATACCTCAACCCTAATATCCCAACATGCCTCATATTTGAGTGAGGGGGTTGGACTTTGCAGGGCTGAAAACCCAGGTGGTCTTGGGCCAAGCCAGTAATCTAAATGAGTGAATGAGCCCAGCCTAAGGCAGTAGGGAATGGCAGGAACTATGGTAACAGAGAGACTTCCTGCCCCCTCTAAAAGCATGCAGATTTAAATGGAACTAAAATATTAGATCTTTCAACAAAGCATTTCTGCCAAACTGAACAAATGCTGCCATGCACCCTTCTGACAACAGCTTTTCCAGATTCTAGAATTCTAAGAACTAAACCAAGTGATGCCAGACTTTGCCAGCAGGTGGCAGCATGTGGACTGTGGTCTCCACCTGTTCTTACCAACTCTGCACTAGCTGCCTTGGGAGAGGCCAGGGGGAAATAGGCCCAGCGGCCTTTAACATTCGGTTAGGAAGCTTCGAGGTTGAGACATTTGTCTCCTCACATAATTTGTTTCTGGTGTTGAATGTGGCACGAATGCCGGTGATAATGTTGGCTGGACGCCTGAGTTGCTTCTCTCCCAGGTCAGCAGAGCTGTTGGCATGTGAGACAGGAGTGGGACTCACAGGACTGGCTCCTCCGGGCTGTCACTCGCCATGGTCCACCAGCCTTGTGAACAGAAGAGAGTCCACGGAAGGCGCCCACAGTCACCCAGGCTCTCAGGACTCCAGCGTCCTCATCTGTGAACGAGGCGGCTGAACTAGGTGATGATAATAAAAATAATAATCATGGCTGATATGCATCAACTTTTCCTCGCTTAATCTCCTGCAAGCTGCTGTGGTCCACTGATGTAAACTGCTGACCCAAACTCGAACTGCAGCTTCTGTAGCATGGGCTTCAGAGAAACTCTGGTACCTGCTACACACAGCAATGACAAGGGACAGGTTCTGGAAGGTGAGGAACCAGACATCAGGGGGGAAAGGATCAAACAGTGGACTAAGTATTCTACGTGCTGTTTATACTTCACAGCAATTTTTAAAAGTTGCTGTATTCATCCACAGTCTAGCAAAGGAGGAAAATGAGGCCCAGAAAGGTTGAATATTTTGCCCAAAGTTAAATAAGGCATGGTTCAGTAGTGATCAAACAAAGGAAAGAGGTGCACAAACCACCTGCAACTTCATCAGCCTGTGTTTTATAGCCCAGGAGCCTCCATGCCCCAGGGGCTGACCTGGTCTAGACCTAGAGCCCCTGGTGACCTGAGCTTTCTGGACTAGACTGACTGTATGGCTGGGTACTGTCAGAGGCCTGGGGAAGATCTAGCTCATAATTATAACATACCAACTGTTTACAGAGCATTCATTCATTCATTCACAGATACTTACTGAGAGCCTAGGTGTGAGGCATTGCTCTCAGCACTGCGGTACAGAGTGCACGAGTCAAAGCCCCTGCTCTCATGCCACTGACGCTTTTGTGAGGGAGGCAGTCACCTGCACAGGGTGATGTGACACAGTGACCAGGGTCTATTTTAGTTTGTATGGTGAAGGACAGCCTGTCTGGGGAGGTATCACTTAAGCTAGGGTCTAAATGTCAAGAATGAACCAATCCTTTTAAGGGCTGGAGAGAGAACGTTCCAGGCAGAGGGAGGAGCCAGAGCAGAGACACAGGTAGATACAAGCCTGGCCTGAAGATAAGGCCAGTGGGCAGGAGCACAGGGAACAAGGGAGAGAGTGAATAAGGCCAGGAGTTGGGCAAAGACCACGTGGGGTGGGGCTTTGTAAGCCAGGGACAGATTGCCTGTCTTGTTGTATGAATAGACACATTCCCTGACTCCAGGGAAACTAAGATGTAAGGTTGGAGGCCAGTTAAGAGGCCACTGCAATGGTCCAAGTGACAGTGGCTTGGAAGAAACTGGTAGTAGTGGGGATGGAGAAGTGTTTGGATTTGGGATAGGTTTGGGAGATGGCAGTGACAGGACTGGGCGTTAATCAGAAGTGAGGAAAAAGAGAAATAAAAAAGGGGGTCATGAAAATACTTGGCTTAGGCAACTGGAGAGATGAGTTGGGAAAATGAGGAGCCAGATGGGATCAGGAGAGGATCAGGAGTTTTGTTCTAGTGCAGAGATGCCAGGCAAGCATTTGGCTACAAGAGTTAAAGACTCCCTAGGAAATCTCTATTTGGGAGCCATTTACAGATATGTGGACCTGACTGAGATCAGCCAGGGAGACTGGAGCAGAGAAGAGGCCCAGAATAACCCTGGAGCTCAACAACATCTTGGGGCCCCCACCAGCCTAAGCGCTATAATAAATGTGGTCAGAATTTACAACAGGTCTGCAAGGTAGGTACATTACCCACCTCCACGCTAAAAATGCAGAGTTTACAACCTGCCCAAGGGCCCACAGTTTACATAGAGTAGTAGCATCGTAGGAATTTGAGCATGGATTCGGTTCCTGTCATTTTGCTTGTGCTGCGCTGATCACCTCAGGGAACACTAACGGGAGGACAGCACCTGCCCGGCCGTGGAATCAGAGGACCCGGCAGGAATTTTCACTGGCTCTGTGACACCAGGCAAGTGACTGAATTTCTCCATGCCTCAGTTTCCCAGTGTGTAAAATAATGTCGTTTTTGTTTTCTTTTTCATTTTGCAAACATCTATGAAGTGCTTATTACGTGCCTGGCACTGTGCTAAGTGATGGTGACACAATGAGGAGCAGACGGACTTCTGTGCTTACAGTCTAGGGGGGGCACAGACACGTAAACAGGCAATTACGATACAGTGTGATAAGTACTATGATTAGGAAAATTCCACTTCCCTCTTCATAGAGTAAGTCATACCAACCTACGCAAACCTCAAAGTTACACATAATTCCCTTTCTTCCAAACCTATATGCAATAATAGCCCATACAAAATGTTTCTGTTCTTTATAACAGCACCTATTATTTCCATTAGAATAAACAATACGTGCAAACACCTAGCATAAGGCAGTGCCCAATGAATGGCCGCAGTCATTATTAAGACATAGGCTTTGGACCTGGCACCACCTCTAAATTTAGGGCTCAGTTTTCTCTTCTGTAAATTAGGAATAATAATAGCTGATCCATGGGGTCATGGTGAGGGTCAGATGAGATGGTATGCATGAAAACATCTTGGAAGCTGGAGAGAATTATACTAAAGTATTAGTAAAACATGATTTTACGTCCACTCAATAAAGTTACAAAATTTAGTACACAAGAACCATTTGGTGTTAACCAAGAGGTCCTTATAACCGGAACACTGGGCCTGAGGAAACATTTAAAGAGGTTCTTTGGGACGTTTAAAGAGGTTACGTTTAAGAGGAAACGTTTAAAGAGGTTCATTTTACACAAGAAAAATCTGCTTCGTCTGAATCACCTAAAATATAATATAGAAAAACAGAGACCCTCCACTCTGACATTCTCATCTTCTTCTCCTACCAACACTTGGCTGACCTAGACAAAAGTGAAAAAAAACCAAGAGGGAATCCTCCCAGGTCAGTTTCTAGGCTTCGTGAATCTCCAGAGTCCTGACCTGGTGCCAGGGAGGCTGGGTTTGTAAAGCTGGCCGCGTGTGGGGCAGGCTGTCAGTTGTGCGGGCAGTGGGCAGGGCCTCGGGGGCTGGGACTGAGGGAGGAGGAACTGAAGAGGAAGCTGGGAGGCCCACCATAAGAGAACCCCTTCTGATTTCCTGCCACAGCAAATCCATGCCCTGAGAAAGGACTAGACTGTCCCCAGACGAGAGCCAGGGGATCCTGCTTATAGAATATATATCAGAAGAAGCCAGAAAGCAGGAGACAGAAGGGAGGAGAAGGCTCCATCTCTCCAAGGTGCACAGCAAATACAGGATCTTGAGCAGCCCTGAAGGAGGGCAGAGAATGGACTCCTCACTTTCTCCGCTGATTGTTCAACTGGAAGGCCTTGTGCATCAACAACCTGCACAACCACACCGGCTGTCCCAGGGAACTCAGACGCCTGCTTCCGTGGAAGCAAGCTAATTAGAATGGGTAGCAATTCCCCTCAGTGCATTTATTTCATCATTCATTCAACATATACTTATTGTGTGCTAATTATACCCTAGGCACTGTTGCTGGAGATAAGACTAAGTCCTGCTTTCAAGAAGCATGCACTCCAGTGTGTGTGTGTGTGTGTGTGTGTGTGTGTGTATCGGGGGAAACAATAATAAGGGCTAGGATGAAAAATAAAGCAAAAAAAAGAGGGAAAGAGAGTGACATGGAAATGCTATTTTATATAGGGTGCTCAGGAAGTTCTCTCTGAGCAGAGGCATAACCAAAGTGAGGGAGGGGAGGAGCCACACAGGTCGTGGGGAATGGCATTCCAGGCAGAGGGAACAGCAAAGCAGAGACCCTGCAGTGGGAGGTCTGAGCACATTCAAGGAGGAGCAGGGTGCCAGAGTGGCTGGGGTAGAAGGAGTGAGGGGAGATAGGAAGAGTCGCAGCCAAGATGCCTGTGCATCTCTAGGGGGCTGGGGGAGCGGCCCAAGAGGTAGAGGAGGATGTCACCTAGGGCCTTGTAGGACATGCTGGGGACCTGAGTTTTCTTCTGCGGGAGATGGGAAGCCACTAAGGACTCTGAGCTGAGGACTAACGTGATACATTCCCAAAGACCTCTTGATTGACAGAAACTCCTCATACTATCTTTCCAAATCCTTTGTAATCGAAAAGAAAAAAATCTTTAGCTGCAATGGGGGAAAAGACTCCAGCAGGAAGGGCAGAAGTAGGGAGGCTGGTTAAGATGCAGCTGACATTATCCTCTTAGGAAGTTACTCAAACTGCCTGTGCCCCAACTGTACAGATGGAGATAATGATGGTACCAGCCCCATTCAATTTTCATAAGAGTAGATGAATTGATATCTGTAAAATTACAAATATCTAAAACAGTGCTTGGCATCAAGTAAGGCCCAGATAAGTGTGTATGGAATAAAAATAAAAGGTGCTTGGGCCAGGGGGATCATGGCAGACATGGTGAACAGTGGTCTGATATGTTTGGAAGGGACAGCCGATGGGGATTGGCAAGAACTGGATGTCAATGTGAGAATCAAGGTGGCTCCAGTGTTGGAGGCCCCAGAAGCCTAAAGAACACAGGTGCTATTTACTGAGACAGAGAAGACAACAGGAGAAGCAGGTTTGGGGGGCACCAGTATTCTGATGTTGGATGTGTGAAGTTTGAAATGTCTGTGGACATACAAGTGAAGGTGCTGAATAAGTAGGTGGTAGCTCAGATTCAGGGTGGAGGTCTTTGCCGGAAATACAGATCTGGGCATCGCCAGTACACGATGGAAGCTAAAGGTCCAGGACCAGATGAGATGACTAGGAAGGAAGTGTTGGCGAGAAATGAACAGGCCCTCGAACTGAGCCTTGGGCCCTCCCATGTTTAGGGACTGAGAAAAGGAAGAGGAAATCAGCAAAAGAAATTGATGGGCAACCAGCAAGGTGAGAAGAGAACCAAGAGTGGTATCATAGAAACCATGTGAAAAAAGAGTTTCAAGAAAGAGGGAGTGATCACATGCTGCTATTGCTGCTGGGTCAAAGAAGAGGGACAGGAGAATCACCCACTGGACTTGGCCATGGGGAAGTCAATGTCACCATGTCAAGAGCCAGTTTTGACTGGGTCAAAGGCCTGATCGGAATGGGTTCCAGAGGGAATTAGGAGGAAAAAATGGAGACAGAGAGAGTAGATAAAAAGGCTCATGTTGCTCTATGTGGGCACCAGTCTCCATGTAGAACTCGATGAGTGCTTGGTCCCCAGTCACAGAAGGAAAGACCTGGTGCAGTGGCCCAGGTGCAGCAGGTGACCGATGCAGTGGGTGGAGCTTGTGCACGCCTCTTCTGTTTGCTACTATTTTCCCAGTGAGATAGGAAGGCAGTTGTTGTCATAAGCTAGAAGTGGGCAGACAGGAGACATCAGGGTTTGAGAATCAAAGGAAAGGTGTAGGAAATAGCCTCTAGAAGAGTGTGAGAATGAATGGAAGAGGAAAAGCAGTAGAATTTCTGGGCAGGATGAGGGCTGAGTTGAGATGGCAGTCGTCAGTCTACAGTGAGGCCATGTCTACACTCAGCAATATTCTGCTGCCCAAGTTGACATGAGGAATAGTAGCAATTGGGATTTAAGCATGATTTTTTAATTTTTAATTTTTTTGGCAGTCACTAGATAAGCAAAAGAGATAGAGTTCTACCAGACCAGTAGAATGAAGCAACAGAGGGGCAAGAAAGCTAGGGTGAAAGCAGGGAGCAATGATAATGAAGGTGAAGCATGAAATAGACTAGAAACTAACTTGGGAGGCTCCCGGCTTTCTTGCCCTTGGCTGATGGTTGGTTCTATCTGAGAAGCTGGTAGGAGAAAGAGTTGAGAGGGTAGGAGGAAACCTCAAGTAAAAGGTCACTATTGTGCTCTGGAAAGTATTCTTGGTGCTTACAATGGAATTTAGTTTAATAAGATGGGAAGTGAGGCCATCGTTGGGAGGGAGGGAGTGAAAAAGTAACAGGATAGATGTCTTGTGGATGGCAGGCGATTAAAGAATCTTGGGAATCAAGCACCAGAGGGGGCAAATGGATAGAAAAGAGGTGGTGCCCAGACAGCAGGACACTTACAGCTGGGATTCTGGAGCAGCGCAGTTACCACACGGTCTGGGCAGAACAGGAAGTAAGGTCTCAGCAGGAAGCGAGGAGGCGGACTCACTGGGGAGAAGAGGTTAGGGAAGCAAGAGGCCAGGTCCAGGAAGGCTCATCCACACGGACACTGAAGTCACCAAGAACTGCTGGCAGGGGGGAAAACAGGCAGCAAACACAGGGCTGAAATCTCCCCGGGAGTCTGTGGATGGCAGCAGCAAGGAGCGGCAGGTGGCACTGTCTGTGAGATGAGCTCCGACACTGGCATCTTTAGGACAGGAGTGAGGAATGATGGTCTGGAAACAACGAGGAGGAGGCAGGCACACACCCCGGCTCCAGACTCCAGAATACAAGGCAGTGTGGAAGGGAACGCGGCCACGCAGGAGGCAACCACAGATCAAGCAGCGTTCTCGGGGGCGGGTTCCAGGAAGAATGAGAAAGCGAAGGGAATGTCCAGAGGAGGCGGGGAGGATGTAGAGGACTCTGCTGATGACGGGACATGAGTCCAGGCAGTGCAATATTAAGGTTTGGAGAGCTGGGGAGGCAGGGAAGCAGACCAGATTAAGGCACGTACGGAGCCAGAAGGGGAAGGGGTCTGGGTGGCAGGGGGAAAGCACGATGGTGTTCAGCATGGTGGTCCCCAAGCCGCCTGCAGTGATGAGGTGTGAGTGTTGGGGAGCAGGGAGGAACAGGGCAATGCCACTGTCTCTAACACTTCCCGTTTTCTCTCCAACCCACTCCAGCTGGGCTTCTGACCCAGCCTTCACCCTACTGCCACTGCTTCTATCACGGTCACCTTCGTGTTGCCAAAACCAATGATTCCTTCTCTATCTTCATTTTATTTGACCTCAGCGACATCCTACACAGATGAACACACTCCTTCCTTCTGAACACACTCTTCTTGCTTCTTTGTCCCTATACTCTCTGGTTTTCCTCCTGTCTCCCTGGCCACTCCTCTCACCTCCTTTGTGAGCTCCTCCCCCACTGCTATACTCCCAAAGGCTGCCATTCCCCAAGGCCATTGATGTGTCTTCACTATGTCACTTCCTCATGGCCCTGCCCAGATGAAAGCAGTTTCCCAATCATCCCCACTGCACCCCACAGGTGGCTGATACCAGACCTTGACATCCTCCAATTAGCAAATGTTTAACTTAGTGAAAGGCAGCAAAGTTATCTGCACTCTGCTAGTCATGGGGAAGCTAGACTTTCACTGAGTATTGCAGGAATTCTAAGGTTTGGCCACATGACAGGCATTGAGTGACACGAACAATTTGTAAATAGTCTCTGCCCTCAAATTATTCGGGATCCCCTTAGGAAGATAAGATAGAGGTGCATAAAAAGATAATACTTCTAAATATGAAGAAATACCAACTATCAGATCTGCATGGTACTCAAATGGCCATGTACTTCCTCCCACTCATTTCTCAAAGTCATGATGAGGTAACTTACTCAAGGTCACACCACTAATTAGGTCACCCTGGGAACTAGACCCAAGTCTTTCAACCCCACGAGAACGCTCTTGCCATGGCATCTCAATGGCATGTACTATGGGAATTGGAGTGAAAGGCTTGATGCCATAAGAAGTACTGTGTGAGGCTAGTACGGTGGCTCATGCCTGTAATCCTAGCACTCTGGGAGGCCGAGGTGGGTGGATCACTCAAGGTCATAAGTTCGAGGAGACCCCGTCTCTACTAAAAAAAATATAAAGAAATTAATTGGCCAACTAGAAATATATATTAAAAAAGTAGCCAGGCATGGTGAAGCATGCCTGTAGTCCCAGCTACTCAGGAGGCTGAGGCACAAGGATTGCTTGAGCCCAAGAGTTTGAAGTTGCTGTGAGCTAAGCTGACGCCATGGCACTCTAGCCTAGGCAACAGAGTGAGACTCTGTCTCAAAAATAAATAAAAAATTAAAAATTAAAAAAAATAATAAAAGAAGTACTGTGGGAATTGGAGTGAAAGGCACAGTGCCATCCTGGTTAAAAGTATGGATTCTAGAACCAGACTGCCAGGGTTCAAATCACTAATCAATATCAAATAAAAATGACCATGCCATTATTAAAGTGACCTTTGGAAAGTCATTTAACTTCTCTGTGCCTCATTGGTTAAATGTAGATTACAATTGTACCTACTGCATAGTTATGGTGAGGATTAACACGAGTTAACATATGTAAGGTGCTCAGAATGTTGCCTGGCACTTAAAGAGAGCTCCGTAAGATTTTAACGACTAACAGCACTGAGAGATGAAGAGCGGAGAGGTTTGTTGAATGCTGGCTGTGCACAAATCCTCTCTGAATCCCAGGAGCTCGGTACATTATACTCACTGACTGAGCACACAAACTAACAGACATTAACGCTGGTATGAAACAGACATCAGGTAACCTACCCTTACTTCCGCCATCTGGAACATCTACTGAAACCAAACTGGCAAATCCCGCTGTGACCGCCACCATCAAAAAACACCTGTTACTAATTTCTTTGCAGCTGATGACATCTAACAAGTCAACAAACTAAGGCAAGAGGAGTTAAAAACATCCAGACCACAGAATATGCAACCATGACAAAACAAAGTCCTTATGTGGAGTAAAAACCTGGGTGACTGATAATCAAATGAAATGCCATCTTTCTTTAATTTAGAACTCATAGGAATAAAAAGCTCAAGTTCTCAACACACATGAATTGGATTAAAGCAGATCTAAGACAGAACATCAACTCTTTCTGGCCCTACACGGTAAGCGCAGAGACAACGCCATGGGTGGCCGCAGATCGTGGTCAGGCTGTTCCTTCCACTGGAGACTTGGCCTGACAGGTAACCCTTCCTCCACACGTGATGTCGGAGAGTGGGCTTAGCCACAGGTCCTGAAGGAAAGGAGGGATAGATGATTCACGTTGGGATCGATTTTCCATGGTTTTCAGGAAAGCTCAGTATATGAATCAGATCCCAGTTCTTCTTCCACAAAATCTAGGTGAAACAGGTGAGCTTGAGAGGCAAGCTTGATTCGCCCCGTCTGACAGCTGCGAACCGCAGCGAGCTTCAGCGAGGCCTGCGGCGGGGTGGCGAGCCCAGGGGACAGCCACAGGTACCTCACGACCCGGCCCCCGCCTCCCCCGTTGGTGGCGCAGAGCCCGGGGACCTCGCTCCCGCGGACCCCGCCCCGCTCGGCCCGTACTCACTCCCACTCCTTGCGCCGCGCCTGCGGGGTGCTCTGCATCTTGTGTGCCTCGTGCGCCTTGATGATGTCGCGCTGCTCGATGAGGCCCCCGCGCCGCCGCTTCATGACCTCGGGGCTCACGGGGAGGAAGGGGCTGGAGCCCGCGTCCAGCGTCGCACCGCCCTCCCAGCCCGGGCCCTCGGCCTCCTGCACCGGGAAGAAGTTGTCGAAGCCGGCGGCCGCGGCGCGCGGGGAAGCCGGCAGCATGCCCACCTCGTCCGAGGCGTCGGCCTCGAGCAGGGCGCTCTGCTGGGGCCGCCATGCCTCGTCCTCGGGCAGCGCCAGCACGTGGCGGCGGCGGTGGCGGCCCGCGGCGCCCGGCTCAGGGCTCCCGGTAGCCGGGCAGGGGGCGGGCTCGGGCAGCCTGCGGCCGGGGCTCAGTCCACGCATCTCGGGCACCATCACAGAACATTGCTCTGCGGGGGGAGGGGTGGGCACAGACAAGGGGCGGGGGTGGGGGAAGGGTTGAGGGCACAGGGAAGGAGAGAAGAGAGAGAGGTTAATGACATTGTGCTCCAGGCCGAGGCTCCTGGCTCGCTCAGTGTGTCATCCCAGGCCAGGCCCAGGCACTGGCGCACAGTAGGAGCTCAGTAAATGAGGAGCACCCCTGTGGACCGAGCTGGGTGCCAGGTGCTGGGTACCCAAAGTTTAACAAAGCACACTTGCCTCTTGCCCTCACGGTCTAGTGCAGAAGAGAGAGGTTCAAGAAATAATTACATGGAGAGAACTCCAAAGGCTACCCATCTCAGGCACACTCCGGACAGCCAGCCGCTCTTCCCTCCAATTTCTGGTGAAAGAAGCCCTTGAACCCCCTTCCCAGTGCCCCAGCTCCTCTGGGTGTGTCGAACACCACCTGCTGCCCTGACTCCTGCATTCTCACCCCCACTTCCAGCCACAGGTGGGCTCTTCTTGAGACCTGGGCCCTGTGTACAGATGGGTTCCTTCCTCCTTTTCTAATGCAGTATCCTCTGTAGGACCCGGGAGCACGTGTGAATCCAGCCCCCCGTCCCCTGTGCCCCGTTTCCTTTTCCGTGCCAAGGAGGATATGGCCAGATTTGCCTCTAGAAGACGTACTGATTCCATCAGCATTGACATTGACACCAAGCACACCAAGATGAACCGGACTTAGTCCGTGTCATCCTTGTAGGAGAGACAGAAAGGACAGCGACTTTGATCACACAGCGTGAAGTGCTGTGACAGAGGCAGACCTGATCGTTACTGAAGCTCGCAGGAGGGGCACCAGCCCGGCTAGGGGAGGTCAGGAGGGCTTTGTGGAAGAAACGACCTTTGAACTAGGTTTAAACAGAGTTGGCTGGGTGAAGAACCGGGGAGAAATATAGGCAAAAGGAAGAACATGAACATGAAGGAGGATTTAGGAAATCCAAGGATTCAGAAAGAGCTCCCATAGCTAGCCTGAGGTCTGGGCCACAGCCCTTCTGACTCAAAAAGACCTGAACTTGCCACCTTTTCAAGATGGCTGCTTACTGCCTCACTCCTCGCCAGGAGCCCAACCTCCCCCTGACCCACATTCCCAGCCACACCCCTGCTGACCACAAGCAGCACACACCTGCCCCCCGGCTCTAAGGGGTGTGTGTTTGCCATGCTTGGAGGAGCCCGGGCATCCAAATCACTCCACAGTGTTTGGTTAGCACCCACCACATATGGGGGACCCCTGGGTCCCCTGTGGAGGCATCCTCCCAGAATGCTGCCCTCCAGACACTGCCCCTCCCCCTGCTTCCCTAGGTTGGACCACAAGTCAAACTGCAGATCACAAAGAGTATTAAAATGGTCGTGAAACTTAATGCTCTAACCATATTGTATTTTAGGCGAGGAAGCTGAGGTCCAGAGAGGGTAGAGAGCCTTGCCTGGCGTCACACTGCCAATAAAGATCAGCACTGAGAGAGGACTCAGATTTCAAATGCTGTCTCATGGTTTTTCCCACTATATTGATCACACCACCCCTACCACATGAAGCCGAATCCATAGATGCCTCGCCCAGCCCCCTCCTCATTATGCTAAGGTAGCAAATATAAAAGAAAGGGCCAAATGATAGGATGATCTTAGTGCGTATGTGATAAAGCTTGATGGGATAAAGCTTCAATAGACCCCAATGTCCCTGGACAGCAGGCCCATAAGGTATCTTCTTCATCTGTCCCCTCCATTTGTAGCATCTAAACCAGCCTCCCAACCTGCCAGCACCACACCCCAAGGCCTTGGTGCTAAGCCAGGGGCTCCCAGGACAGGCTGGCCAGGGCTAGACACGTGGCCACCAAGGCTGGCTCAAAGGAGCAGGGGCAGAAAAGGTAAGGGTCCAGAATGATCTCGGTAGGGAGGAGAAATGAAGGAAAAAAATACATTTCGAATCCTGCCAACAGTTGGGTGGGTCCCTAGAAAGAGTGATTCATGTTCCTCACGTTGTCATTCTGTCTCAGCTCCCCTTGATGGATTTTAAATTTATCCTTCATTCCTACGATGTTTAAATGTCTCTCCCTCACCACACACATGCACACACCCCTCCCCTGCCCGCTCCCACGCCCTGCCCAGGCCTCAGCACCTCCAGCAACTCCTAGAGTTCTCAGGATCTGTCGTCTGCAGCCTCCTCTCCTGTGTCCCTCTGTGGCAAAGCCACCCTCCCAGCTCTCACCAGGCCACCAGAACCTGGTTCCTGATCCCTGTTTCCTGGCCCACCCTACCCTCTATCTCCTTACTGGGTTTCCTCTTCCCAGACATTCTGCCAGTTTGAATCACGTCTTTGCCAAAATTACAGCAGCAATAATATGCACTGCAGAGCTTGGCTTCAACAGAATCAATTTTGCAAATATCAAAACATGAAATTATCTCATCTTTCCTTTAAGAATCCCTGTTATACAACCCTTCTATTATTGATACAAATGTTCATCAGCGGACTCTGTCGCCCCCGCTGCTTGCCAAGCCGGCCAGTCCCCAGGTCTGGCTAGCGCCAGCTGAGAGAACATCCTCGTCCCAGGCAACTCAGACAAGCCAGTCTACACCTTCTAGGAAAGGACGCTTGAATCCACTTTATACTGAGCTTTCCCTCTCCCAGCCCCCAAATCTGGCATTCCTTAAGTTCCTTGAGATCAAGGATTTCGTCTCATCTCTCTGTATCCAGCATGTAGTACTGAGTTTGACACACAGTAGGTACGAATGGGGGTCATAAGTGCTGTTTGCCAAATATTCTGTTTATCCCCCTAGTAGGATGCACATAGTAGGATGCATATCCTGGCCCCTATGTTTGGGTGGGTCCATGTGACCGTTCTGACCAGTGGATTGTGAATGGAAGTGACATGTGTCACTTCAAGGCTAAGCATTTAAATGCCAGTGCAAAACCCTCTAGAGCAGGGATTGGCAAACTCTTTGTGTAAAGGGCCAGATAGTGAATATTTTAGGCTGTGCAGGCCACACAGTCTTGGTTGCAGCTACTCAAACTACGCCGTTATAGCATGAAAGCAGCCAGGCAATATACAAATGAATGGGCGTGACTCTGTTCTGATAAAACCTTGGCCTTCATCTGCATCTCTTGGACTCCATCATTGCCATTCAGTGTAAGCCCATGGACGGAGCACCAGGCAAAACTAGGGAATGGAAATCTACAAAACAGAAGGAGGGATGGACAGAGCACGTTAGAAGCTTCCTGAGAGTAGAGTTGCTGTCCTATGGCCCAACCCCAGTCTAGAATGGAACAAGAACAGGTCCTGCTGCTCTCAGGTACTGGTTCAAGAAGGAGATAATGACAGCCCCGGGGTACCTGTCTTACTCCTCTAACCCTTGCTTTCAACCTACATACCTCTCTCTTTTTTTTTTTTTTTTCTTTTCTTTTGAGACAGAGTCTCCTCACTCTGTTGCCCAGGCTAGAGTGCAGTGGCATCAGCCTAGCTCACAGCAACTTCAAACTCCTGGACTCAAGAGATCCTCTTGCCTTAGCCTCCCAAGTAGCTGAGACTACAGGCATGTGCCACCATCCTGGGTTAATTTTTTCTATTTTTAGTCACCCAGCTAATTTCCCCACACACACACCTTTCTTTTTTTTAGTAGAGAGACAGAGTCTCACTCTTGTTCAAGCTGGTCTTGAACTCTGACCTCAAGCAATCCTCCTGCCTCAGCCTCCCAGAGTGCTAGGATTGCAGGCAGAGCCACTGTGCCTGGCCCCCACCTTTCTTCTTATCCTTCATTGCTATGTTTGGTTACTGGGCAAGGGTGTGATTTCAATCATGGGGCTCCTGAGGAGGAAGAGGGCTTAGTGCAACACAGCAGCCCCAGGAAATCTCTTCCTTTGCTTGTTAGGGCACAGTGGGGTGGCAGGGTAAGGGCTCACCTCCTCCCCCCAGGCCAAGTGCCTGCACCACCAGAGACATGAGAACCAGGAATCACATTCCTTGTCTGCCTCTGACATCGTCTCCCCTCTCACCTTCCAGAGTCAAAGTCAAGATCTTCATCCACAAAGAAATATTGCATTCTTTGTACCATTTTTTCCTTTATTTCCTATCAAGAGTTTTCACTGTATTCATCTATTTTTTATTGCTTTAGGAATAATGGCCCATGCATCTGCTCGGCTTCTCTGTGCCTCTCAGGCCCCGCAAGGTGAGTCTCACATTGAGGACATTCATCTTTTCCTCTCCCTGGGTCCATGCCCATCCACTCTCACCACTCACTCTCTGATTCCTCCAGAACATGTGCATCCCCCAACCACCTTAAGAGAAACCGAGACACCGGGAAGTCAATGAAGCTTATGCTCTTGTGAGCTTAATACTGTCTTTGTACCCTGCACGTTTTGAGTTCAGCAAGAAAGAAGAAGTCTCCATTGCAAACACCACCAAGTTCCACAAGCTGGGAGACAATGGACAGAAATGGGACTGTCGGGCACTACCTGGTGAGTGGTAGGCACACAAGTGTCCCCAAGCTGGCCCTGAGCTATCCTGCCTCTGTTCCTTCCATCTGCCTTACAGGAAGAAGGCAGAGGGATCCTAATTCCCAACTGTTAGAAATTTAAAATTACAAGAGGGAAACAATTTTTAAGGTATAAGACTATACAACTCAGATACCATGCTGAGTTCCTTTCTAAAAATTATTCTCTTGAGAAGAGAACTGATACAGTTAATGGGTTTCTTGCCCAGAAAAGCGAATGGCAAGGAATGACTCTACTCATCATCCTCACCCACCTGCTTGGAAAGGAAACATTTCTCGTGCAGAAATAAATGTTCATCTAGGGATTTTTCTTATCTGAGCCAGCTTGCTACCTGACCACAGAGGAAGAGTAAAAACTGGACATTATTTTCCTTTGCCATGATTTCCTAAGGCTGTTCTCAATCTGTAGTGTACATCAAAACCATCTACATTTTGGGTTAAAACATGCAGATTCCTGAGACCTCTCGCCAGAGATTCTCATGCAGTAGATCTTGGGTGGGCTCAGGAATCTGCATCTTTAATTGGTAGCCTTTTCTGCTAGGAGTCATGTCTTGAAACTCTTGAAACCCTGTCGTCATGAGAGGTTGTGCTAAGTTGGCAAGGGGTGCTGTTCTAGATGAATTAGGTTGTTAAAAAGCCCCTAGGATGGTGTCCCTCTCAACCATTTCCAATCCATATCACAAAATGAACTTACAAAACCACACCCAGGAGGAGTTCCTTGACCCACCCCACTCCCTGCATGGCTCTCTCCTCCCCTGAACTGGCATCAGTTTTTGCCCACCCCACCTTCCTCTCCATGTGTCTGTGTTGTTATGGTGACTGCTCAAGGACGGGCTAATGTCCAACAGCAATTTGACAGGCTGGTGCATTCTGAATGTAAACCAAGACTCAAGGAAACCACTCTGCCTCAATGTGGAGTGTTCACGAAGTCAGCCTGAGTCCCTGCAGAGGAGTCAAAAGAGTCTGCAATCTGGTGTCAGAGCTCTAGGTTCAGGTTACAGTTCGGTCACTTGCTAGTCAAGCAACTGTTAGCAATTGGTGTCTCTTCTCTAGGTTAGTTTTCTCACCTAACAATGAGGGTTATAATACAATCTGCACTACAGAAAAACGTGGGGAAAATCAAATAAGATAGTATCTGAGGAAGAACTTAGGACCAGAAGTGAAGTAAATATGGGGAAAAGAGTAGAGGTTAGGAGCCTGCACTCTGAAGTCAATCTACCTAGGCATGAATCCCAGCTCCCTCCCCACCAACCCAATCCCTGGGCAAATTACATAGCCTTTCATTTCTTCATCTGTGAAATGGTCATTAAGAGTAAATACTTCTGAGGTTGTTATGAGAATTGAATATAGAAGCATGTAGAACAGTTCCTGGATACATAGAATATGCCCAATAAATATTAGCTATTATATAAAATGACTTAAGTTTTTATTAGAGTAAACAACCTCAAAATACCTATGGCTTAATACAATAAGAGAAAGAGAAACTTTGTTCCACGCAGTCATTCAGGGACCCAGATTCCTGGTACTCAGTGGCTCTGCCAGCCGCTAGAGCAGGCTTCAGTAAATTTTTTTCTTAAAAGAATAGATAGTAAATATTTTAGGCTTTACTGGTCATAAGACCTTAATTGCACCTACTCAACTCTGCCTTTGTAATATGAAGGCAGCATAGACAATACATAAACAAATGCAGTGGCTGTATTTCAATAAAACTTTATTTACAAAACCAGGAAATAAAAAGAAAAAAAAAAACACTTTCTTGCAAGATCTTGCAAGAGGTTTAGAGGCAAGGCCTGGAAGTGGTATATATTACTTCTCCCACATTCTGTTAACCAGAACTCAGTCACCTGGCCCTGCTTAACGGCGAGAGAGCAGAAATGTGGTCTGCCTGTCTGTATGCCAAGGAGGAAGATGAGAAAATCAATATCAATAAGCTCTCACAATCTCAATTACACTACTATTGTTTGTATTGTAGTATGATCACAAAAGCAAATACAAATGCAAACACAAATGTGTCAGATACACTGGATATTGGCCAATCTACTGAGGGGAGAAATTAAATGATTACTAAAAACTGTAGCATCATAAAGGCTTAGAGAGAGATACTAGATTTTTTTTTTTTTTTTAGTGGCTCAGCATGGAGCGCCAGGAGCGCTGCCAGCACCGACCCACAAAATTTTTTTTTCTACATAGAAGAAAAAGGACAAACTCTAAATGTTGTGACAGTCAATCAATACACCAAAGGCTCTAGATGATTTGGAAAAGAAGACCTCAAAAATGTTAAATGTTGGTGGGTCCCAGTCCATTACTCTGCAGGCTCCCGTCCCAGACATACCTATCTCTGCATCCTTGGATCAGCGACTGCCCCTGCCCCACTAGCCTTGGAGCCACATGAAGGCAGAGACCACGTCTACTGCATTCACCACTACATCCCTGGCACTCAGCGTTCGTGGGTAGTCAGTAAATATGAAAGGAAGGAATGAGGGGAGGAGAGAGGAAGTAGGTAAAAAGGTAGGGAGGAAGGAAGATGTTCTGCAGTTTCCCATACTTTTCTGAGGCACTTAAGGGAAGTGAAAAACTAAGAACAGAAAACTACTCCTCAGAAACTACTCCTCGTCTCTGGAAGGAAGAGTCACTAGGAGCCCATCATATAACAGATATAGCTGCAAAGGACACAAAAGCTACAAGCCCATGGACTCACAGACTCAAGTGGAGGTCCCACAGCTGGCAGGACCGGGACAGGGAGAGAGTGGGGCTGACTCCCGGGAGCCCAGACACAGTCCCTGAAAGGTGACTATCCCAACCACTGCAGCGTCAGAGTCACACAATTGAATCCGCAGGGCTACAAAATCAAATCTTCTCCAACGCCTCTTTTCTATCAAAACATTTCTCATGTACCAATTCCAGAAGCACTGGGGATCTCCAACTTGTGCCTGATATTATCCCTCCCACCCACTTAGACCAAGATTATTTGAAGTGATTTGTTTTGAGCTGATTATCTCTTAAAGAGGAGTAAGTTGCTCCTGCAGTAAAGTTACAGACAACTATGCTGGCAGATGGAATTTCCTCTCTGAACAGCATCATAATAGCAGTGCAGGCTTGCAAAGGTACTAGCCCAAGGGCAGCCCTCCACACTGTAGCTCGAAGTAGGGAACACAGGTTGGCCTGGGAAAGCCAGCCTGAGTCGAGAAACTGAGAAACAAGTGCAAAGCCCTGAGCTGGGCATTTGAGGCCTCCACAGCGTGGCCCTCGAGTGCCTCCCAAGCGAGCCGGTTGCGAGCCCCCGTGGCAGGGGCCATCCTGCCAGACGCTGAGCTCTGCCCCATCTGTCTGCCAGGGCTGGCCCCTCCCAGTCAGGTCCTGATGTCTGGCCTGCCTCCGATCCCAGCCTTTGTCCAGCCACCTTCTCAGCTGTGATCAAACACCATGTGGGGAGTTACAAAGAAGCCTGCCAACCGGTGGATGGATCTCAGTTATGACACAGCCACTTGGCACTGCTGGAAATGGAAGAAGGATGTACATACCTGCGCCTCCAAAGCCAGCCTGATCTCTGGAAGCTGTTAGCATTTTCCCTTCACCCCACCCTCCTCCCTCTGCCCTCTGGCTGTTCTTTTTTGTGCTTTTATTTTTTTCTGGTCATTCATTGTATATTTTACCACATGGTTACTAATAATGTTATTGTGATTAACCTGCTTTTCAAGCCAAAGAATTCATTGAGAACAAAATTTACGTTTCCAGAGATAATATGACCTGAAGGATATTTTTTCCTCCATAAATACACACAGTACATGATGTTGTTAATTCCAAATGTGCAGCTCAGACTGGTGTCCCCTGAAGTCGTGCAGTAGAACACAGGGCACTTGTAGGATTAGACCAACAGTGACGATCAATTGAAGGTAGGCACCTACACAGCTCCAACAAACTCAAAAGAAAACATGTCATAGACATGATGCTTACTTCTTCAAGATCACTCCACTCCCTAACCTTGTGCACTGTCTGTACGGTTTGGGGGATGGGCTCTGGCTCCATGGTGAGTTCCAATCAGACTAAGTCAAGGTGACCCCATCCCTTTGCCAGTGATTAGTTAAGGGAAGGGTGCATGATCCATTTAAAGCCAATAAAGTATGAGGCAACATTTACTGGGGCTTTGGGGAAAATTCTTCTAGCTTTTAAGGGAAGGCTAGAAAAAGCAGTGGCCCTGTCTTTGCCTCTGGACAATGTCCTGCATGGATGCAAACCATGGAACTACTGCCACCACCTTGCTGCCAACCTGAGCATGAAGCTGCCACATAGGGACGGGGAGGGCCACAAGGATCATAAGAGCTAGAGGGGAGCCACCACTCATCAGCCTGGAAGCCACCCCACCCTAGACTGCCAGCAGTATGAGCCAGTGCAGCTCCTGATGGCTGGAGCCCATTTGAGTTAGGTTTGCTGTTACTCACACCCCTTTAATTGAAGGAGCTCCCTCATCCACCTGCACAATTATAAGATTTTTAGATACTCCATAAGCCTACAAAGCTATTTAATTGTTTTGATCACAGCAGAGAGCCAGTCTCCTCATTCTCCTCTATATTTTTTAGTTGTAGCTCATCCTCAATATATAGACACTGGGACTTCACTCTTGCCTAAAAGTCTTGAAGCCAAGATTCTAATTCTAACGATTCTTGAAATAATGGGAAAATGACTCAACTTAAGTGAATAAAGTTAAGTTCAATTGGGCAAGTAGTCAGTTTGAGGTGGGGAAGGAAACACTGCAATTGAGTGGAGTAGAAAGAGGTTTAGGACTCAGTAGACACCACTACCACCACTGTCATCATCAATAAAAATAATGATTAATATTTACTGAGTTTTTATTTTATGCTAGATACCATATTAAGGGACTTTCATGCAGAAATCCTTTAAATTTTTATTTCATTCTTGAAATAAATCTTATGAAACAATTATTATTATTGACTCAATTTTACAAATGAGGAAACTGAGACTTAAAAGAGTTAAGTAATTTCCCCAGATTAGGATCACACAGTCATTAACTGGTAGAGCCTCTACTCCAAATGCCATGCTGTCACGCCCTGCACCATGTGGGGCTCTGGTAATAACGACAATGGTAATAACAACTTCCACTTATCGAACTCAAGACCAGAAAGTCCTGTTTATTAACCAACATACAAGGTAAGTACCATTCCTATCTAATAAATAAGAAAATGGAGCATGGAGACGTACCCGAGGTGACACAGCTAATGACACTATCTGGAATTCAATATCCAATTCTCTACCTAATGTTTCTCTGGGAAGTTGAGGTAAGGATAGTATAAGTTGTATGTTGAAAGTGGATAGAACCTCAAATAGTCTTATCCCCTGGGTACAAGACTGTATATGTGTTTCAGTGACTGTAGGTACACGTATGTGTAGAGGGTAATAGGTTCATGCATGCTTCTCCTAGATTCCACCTGCGCCCTCCCCCAGGCATGGCTCTGTGTGTTTGTGCAGGTCTGTGTAGAGGAAGCAAAGCTGCGGTCAGTGGCCCTTTCTAGCTAAGCCCAGCACTGAGTGGGGACAGGGCACACTTTGGCTTGGCACAATAGTCCTGGGCCTTCCTGGGCAGCATCATGCAGTATCACCACACAGCAAGCTCTGGGACTGCCCCAAGAGGTGTGGAAAAGAGGGGTTGGGTCATCCTTGTCATCTTGTCATCATCTGATGAGAATCAAGTGATGGCTTTGCTCTGGGGTAAAACAAGGAGGGATGGACCAAATGAGTTTCATGATCCTTCCCACTTCCTTTCCTGGACCCTGGGCTCTCTTACCTCCTTATACCCCTGTCCTCCAGCTGCCAGGGCCTTTATGCCAAATTCATAACTGTCTTCACCATAATCTTCTGTAAAAGTCTCTCATGATTATGGCAACCCTACTTTTCAATCCAAAAATGAAGACAACTGGTCTAAGAGAAAATTTTTTTCTGATTTGCAAATTTATATATACAAGAAATGTTTCATCTAGTTACAAAAATTAGTATATACTTAATTATGTTAACAGATCATCTTCATGGAAAATATTAATATATAATGATATGAAACTGGGCCATCAATCGTCACATATAAAAAGCAGTGCAAATTTCACTGGGACTAGTTGAATTATAGACAATATGGAAGCTCTGTGGCAAGAAGCCCTCCCTTATCATATATAAATATAAACTATCTCCTTTTGAGCTAAGCACAATATTGGAGGCTTTACAAGCTTTATTAGCTGATCTTCTCAACCATCTTTAAGCTTTTTCTTTAAGTGATCTGAATCATTCACTCATGCACCCAATCGTCTACTTATTCAACAAGTTGATATGAGTCCCTACCACAAGCCAAGCACATGCTAGGCCCCAGAGTTAAAACAAGACAAGTAAACAGACTCTGACATGACACCATGATTTATGCTCAAATGAGAAAAAGAATAAGGGGCTCTGGGAGGCCCGAGAGGGTCTTTGGGAGCTGGGGAGGCTGCCTAAAAGGCAGGATATTTAAGCCGAGGACTGAGTATCGTGTCAGAGTCAGCCAGGCAGAATGGGTGGGAGTCGGGGTGGGCTGCAACTTACACGGTATGGGCAGGGCAGGCCTCATTGGGAAGGTGACATCTGGGCAAGCTTGAGGGAAGAGTGAGCAATTCAGATACAGGGAAAACAGAAAAGGCTATGCACAGGCCTAATGAGGAAGCATGCCTGGAACATTCTAGGAGCAGCAAGGAGGCCAGTGTGGCTAGAACAGGAGTAGCAGGAGATGAAGTCAGAGACGTAATGTGGACAGCAGATCTCGGAGGGCCTTTGTCTTCTGCTCTGAATGGACTGGTAAGCTACCGGAAGGTCTTAGCAGGGACTGCGCCATCCCACTTGGCAGGGTGAGGCAGACTGCAGGGGAGCAGAGGAAGAGGCAGGGAAACCAGTCGGAAGCCACTACAGCCATGATACAGCAGAGTGCCCACTTCCCCTCTCGAACCCTAGGTGGAGACAGCCTTGTAAAGTGTCTTGCCTAGGAGCTCAGCATTCCCCAAGGTAAAATGCAGACTGCCCCACACTTTGGGAATCGCCACCCTGGCTGGCATGCAGGATCTACTCAGCGGTGCTCAACCTGTTTGGTACCAGGGACCGGTTTCACAGAAGACAGTTTTTCCACTGACCGGGGGTTGAGGGTGGTGAGGAGCTCAGGTGGAGATTGCAGCCTGTCTCCTAACAGGCCACCAACCAGCACTGGGCTGCAGCCCCAAGGTTGGGGACCACAGATCTGCATTAGGTTAATCAGTCCTCTCAGGTGTTGATATGACTGTGAGGCAGAGGACAGGAGAGGTCCCTAAGCCACCCTCCCGTCACTGCTTGAGTCAGCCCTAGCACACTCCTGCACTGTCATTCTGTTTGAACACCTTACAGACACAGATCTCACTGCCCCCAGGCAACTGTTCCAACTGCAGATAGCTCTGTTGGGGCGATTGCTCTTCCTCTGAGCTGAAATCAATGCGTGTCAACACAGAAATCAATGGACTATAAGGACAAGCAATTCATTCACCTCTGGCCACCGCAGACGAGCTAGAAAAAGAGCATGTAATCCGCAACAAAAACAATGAAGAGAAGCCAAAAATCAATGTGTCTCCCTTTGGAATTACTCTCTACTGAAATAACTCGGTGTCTTCTCAATTGACCCAGCAGACCACAAGAGTTTTTGGGTGCCTCTTTTTCTTTTTCCACCTCCTTTCCTCAAAAAAAAAAAAAAAAAAATCTCTTGGAACTTTCTTTCCAGTAAAAAGCTAATTGTAGCTTTCCTGCAAGCCATTACTTTCTGACTCAGGTTATTTCGGGAAGAGTCGACTCCCACGACTTCAGAGGAAGGGCAGAAAGGTCACACTAGGAAAGAGTCCCCAGAGGATTGGGAGCTCTGGAAGGGGGGCTCCCTCAAGGCCCCAGGTGCAGGAGACCTGGGAGAGGAGATTCTCCCTCTTGTGCACATCCTCGCGGTGCAGACAGACCTTGAGTCACCCTCCCCTCAGCAGGACTGCCAGGAAGTGAGGAAGGGAGCCCTGCTTCCAGCTGCCTTTCCACTGCCCTTTGCCCTTTGATCAGAAGAGAATCCACCACCTCCCATGACCACACCTGCCCACCTCCCCCGGTTTGTCTGTCCAGCTATTTCCACAGATGAGCTGGGCCTGCCTCCATCTAAAGCCAACACCTCCTTCTTGCCACTAGGTCCTATTCCTCTCTCCTGCCCCAGGACAATGCTCCGGCAATGTTCTTTCTCTTCCACATCATCTATTTTTCGCTCTCTGTTGGGTTATTGCCACCAACATACAAATATACTGTTATTTCTCTCATCTTAGAAAAGCCACTTTCTTCACCAGCTATTACCCAGTTTCTTTGCTCCCTTTGTATTAATAGAAAACACCTCAAGAGAGTCACCCCTCCATTCATGTCCCAGTTCTCCTCCTCCCAGTCCCTCTGACACCAACTTTGATCAAACTGTTCTCCTCACTCTTGTTAAGGTGCTCTTGTTAAGGTCCCCAGTGCCCTTCACATTGACAACCCCAGTGATCAGTTCTTCTTGTCTTGCTTGATGTGGTAGCCAGCTTCTAAGACAACCCCCACCCTCCTGGTATGCACACCTTGGTGTAGTCCCCTCCCCCACTGTCCCAGGGTTGGTCTGTGTAACCAAGAGTATTCAGAGGTGATGGCATGACACTTCCAAAATTAGGCTACAAAACACTGTGACTTCCATCTTGTGTGCTCCCTTGCCCTGTCTCTTTCTCTGGGATTACGTGCTCTGGAGGAAGCCAGCTGCCATGTCATGAGGTCACTCAGACAGCTTATATGGCAATAAATGGACGTTATGTGGCCAACAGCCAGTGAGGAAGTGGGAGCTGCCAAGAACTGCAAGAGTGAGCTTGGAACAGGATTCTCCAGTCCCCTTTGAGCCCAGAGGTGACTGCAACCCCAGCTAATAGCTTCACTATCACCTTGCAAGAGATCCTGAGTCAGAACTACCCACCTTAGATACTCCCAGATCCCTGACCCTCAGAAACTTTGTGAGATAATAAATTTCTGTTGTTTTAAGCTACTAAGTTTTAGAGTGATTTGTTACACAATGACAGATAACTAATACACTGGACTCGTCACATTATTTGACAGTTAATCTTCCCTCCTTGAAACACTTTCATCATTTGGCTGCCATGATACTACACTCTTGGTTCTCCTTCTAGCTGATGGATCCCTTCTTAGCTTCCTTTGTTGGCTCTTCTACTTCTGCCTGACTTATTGGAGTGGGAGTCCTAAGACTTGGCTGCTGGTCCTCTTTTCTGCCTGCACTCACTCTCTTGGTGACCTCATCTAGTCTTGTGACTTGAATTACCATCTATATGTTGTCAACTCCAAAATTTATATCTCAGCTCAGATCTTGCTCCCAAACTTCTGACTCATATAACCAACTGTCTACGTGACTTCTCCACTTGATATTTAACATACAGCTCAAATTCAGCATGTTTAAATGTGAACTCCTAACTTTTCTAGGCCAAACCTGCTTCCCATTCTCCTCCTGAATGGATGACAGCTGCAGTCTTCCAATTGCTCCAGCTAGCCTCAACTCCTATCCTTCTCTTCCACCCTACATCCAGTCCTCAGTGTCATGGAATCCACCTGCAAGATATCTAAAAAGATCCAGGTACTTCTCACCACTCACTGCTACCATCCTGATCCAGCTGCCCTCATCTCTCACCTGGACACAACAACGACCTTCTAAGTAGTCCCCCTATGTCCACCCTTTCCCCTCTACAGTCCATTCTGAACACAGCAGCCAGCGTGCAGACTGTCTCTTAAACAGGTAGATGACGTCATTCTTCACTGTTCAACATCCTATGATATATCCTCGCTTCCCTTAGAGTAATAGCCACAGCTGTCCTGGTGGCCAGCAAGGCCCCACGCCATCTGGCTCCCTGTTACTTTCCTGACTCCATCTCCTTCTCCTCTCTCTTTCCTCTGTGCCAGCCACACTGGCCTCCGAGTTGTTCTTGGAACGTGCCAGACACAGGCCCACAGCATTTGCACTCACCGCTTCCTCTGCCTGGAATGCTCTTCCCCGAAATATCATCATGGCTAAGACCCTCGTCTTCTTCCAGTCTTTGCTCAAATATCACTTTGCCAGTGAGGCCTGTCTTGGCCTACCTATAGTATCCTGCACGCTGCCCCACTCCGTGGACTCCCAAGCCCCTTATCCTACTTTCCTTTTGTCCCCTCATAGCACTTACCATCTTTGAACACACTAGAAACTAGTTGTTTATGTTAGTTCATTGCCCATCTTTCCCTGCTCCAAAATAAGCTACAAAAGGGCAGGTATCTGTGTCTGCTTTATTTGCTGAGATGCCCCAAGCCCTCAAGACAGCATTTGGAATATAGTCAACATTAAAAAATACCTGTTGAATGAATGAATATTATCTATAATTATTACAAATGCCTCAGAAAACATTTTTTATTATGCTATGAACTTGTTCAGGGGAAAAAAAATATAAGAAAAATAAAACAAAACATTTTTTTTATTATCCTCATTTTATAGATGAAGAAACTGAGGAAATGGAATTAACATTTCTCAGTCTTACTATGTGCCAGGCACTTTAAATACATTATTTTATTTAACCCTTCCATCCTATAAGGCTCAGAGAAGTTAAGTAGCCTCCAAAAGTCAAATAAGTGGTAAGAAGCCAAGCTCTGATGTGAACCCAAATCTGGTAGAAGAGTATACTCCCCACCACTCCTCCTCCTCTCCCACCAAACACTGGCCACATACTTATACTGAGTCAGGGCCCAACTGTCCCCAAGACAGCTGGCTTTGGCCAAGAGAAGCCACCACATCTCTCTCCTGTGGCATCTCTTAAGGACCCTGTCCAGAGACCAATAGCCAGCCAATCACTACTATTCTTCCTGTCTCCAGGTACAAGCATTGTGTCCCACCTGTGCCACATGGTGAGTGACAGTCACCCAACACAACCCCAGGTCTTCAAACCCACAAACCAAGGAAGAGGTTCTTGGTACTCTCTTTTTGAAAGTTGCAAATATTTTTCCAAATATTTGAAATGTCAGGGTTTTTGAGGTCTGAGTCCAGATGAGCACACACCGGCCCATGCCTTCTCACTGCCTCCGTCAGTAACGATCACTAGCCTTTCCATCAGTCCCATCCTCACAGCTTTGAAGACAGCATAAAGAAGAGCTAATAGTAGTAATAACTAAATAAATAATAGAAGGTCTCGCTCTGTTGCCCAGGCTGGAGTGCAGTGGTGTGATCACAGCTCACTGCAGCCTCGAACTCCTGGGGTCAAGCAATCCTCCTGCCTTGGCCTCCTGAATAGCTGGAAATACAAGTGTACACCACCATGCCTGGCTAATTTTTAAAATTTTTGATAGAGATGGGGATCTTGCTATGTCACCCAGGCTGGTCTAGCACTCCTAGGCTCAAGTGATCCTCCCACCTGAGCCTCCCAAAGTGCTGGGATTACAGGCTACCACACCTGGCCTAAAAACTAATATTACCAATGTATTAGCTCTTACAATATGCCAGAATCCTTTACATACATATATTACATCTTGTGTAATCTTCACGACAACACTGTAAGGGAGGTACTATTATTAACCCCATTTTGCAGATGAGAAAAACTGGGGCACAGAGAGGTTTAGTAACTTTCCTAAGGTCCCATACCCAGTAAGTAGTAGAGCCAGGACTTGAACCAGGCAGCCTGCGCCCACGGCCTGCATTTAGCTGATGAGTACACTTCCTCATGCAAGTGTGTGGAACACGTAAGCAACACCTGCAGCTGTTTCTGCCTCCAGCACTCCACAAAGAAAATCCATTCATACTCAAGGCAATAGCTAGATCAGTAAACAAGTTGACGGTATAACCTCCAATACCAATACCCACATTTAACTCCTCATCATTTCCCAAAACCCATTCTTGCCTCCCTGAAGAACCAGGCCTACATTTTCCACTAGATCACTTATCTATTATTCATTGCTAAACATAACTTCTCAAAATTGCCAACAGTACACAGGATCTTCGCCCCAAGCTTCCTCTGCTTGCTCCCACCTCAGCCTCTCTCCCCACCTCCCTTTTTGTCCCGCTTCCTGTTAACTCAGGGCAGCCTCCTTTCCCCCAAGAGCCACACTCTCCCATTTGGTTCCAATGACTGTATTGCTCTGTCTTATTTCTAAAGCATTCTTTTTTGAAGGAGGGGGGGTGGGGTCATTCACATTTCTACCTGCCCAGCCCAGCCTTTTCTTCTTTCTTTGTTTTTTTTTTTAACACTGGCTGCTTGATCTTTAGAAATGCATAAATTTCCATTCCACAGCTGTTGGTCAGGCATCCGTGTTTCTGCACATAGTGACGGCATCTCTGAGCAATGCAAGACTTACTGACTCGTTGCCCTGGAGGAGCCTGAAATAGTTTTGGAGACATAAACTATTCCTCTTTGGCAATGCTGTGATTTAACCAAGTAGTCAAAGCAATCTTAAAACTTTTAGGAATTCTGAGAAGGAAAGAAAGATCCTTGTAGGCTGGAGGAAACCAGGAAGGCTTTATGGAGAAGGTGAGGTCTGAACCATTCTTGAAAAATGGATAGGAATTGGATGAAGGAAATCTTCCAGGCAAAGGCATGGAGGTTGAAACTAGCAAGTCTTAGTCAAGTGTCAGGAAAAATATTGCAGTTAGAGAAACATGGGAGATAAGATTGGATGAGATCCTAAAACGCTTTGGTGCCAGACTAACAGACACTGGGATTATATCCTGGAGGCACCAAACTGCCTGTTCTTTACACTTTCTGTGCTGATCAGCATGGAAGTTTCCTGGAGAAGAATATTCTGTGCTTGTCCTCTCAGGGTCAACAGGAAGCCAAGAGCGGCTCTTTCTCATCCACCCAATCCCTGGCCCAGGAGAGGTCTGTCCCTCCACTAAGTCTGTCCACCAAATATACAGAGAGATAGAGACAGAGAAACATCTAGAATTGCTGACCAGACTCCTGGACTGTGGCGCTTCCTAACAGACAATCCAACCGCCTTCTATTCCGCTCAGGAGCCAAACGCAGTCTGCGTCAACAGTTCCACCAGGACCAGACGTTTACTGCACCCCTCCTCCCTGGCAGGTTAGCTGCACCCTTCGGCGCATCCGGACTCCTGGGACAACTGGCTTCTGACTAGGTTGGCCATTGGGAGGCCCCAGAAGGAGACTGGATGATGGAAAGAAGGGAGAAGCCAGAGTCTACCTCCCTCCCGCTCGTGGCTGTACCTGGCACGTTATGGCAACGGCGGTATCTCCTCCGTCACTGCAGCTCCCTCCAGGGACGGTCCCAGCTGCCCCCAGGCAGGACTCACCGGGGCTGAGCAGCCTCTGGGGGTGGGGCTGGGGTCCCTGCAGTGTGCATGTGGTAGTGGCTCCCTGCTCTGGGTCGCCTTCCATCCTCTGTCTGCACCTATGCAACCAAATCCTTGTGTTAACAGTCTCTGTTTGAAATACCTGCATTTGTTCACTGCCTGGACCTGACTAATACAGGAAGCCACAGAGGTTTTCGAGCAGGGTGGTGGCAGGATCTTGAAGTATTATTATTATTTTTTAAGATTATTCTGGCTGCTACAAAAACTACTGATAAGAGAGGATGATAAGTAGAATTTTAAACCAGGTAGGAGGCTCTTTCAACAGTCCCAGCAACAGGTGGCTGTACCCAGGGCGTTAGTGGTGGCCATGAGTAAGGAGTGAAATGGGGAGAACTGAGCTCTATTTTGGAGACAGAAGCTAAGCAACTTGGTGATAGATTGGACGTGGGGGGTGGATAAAGAAAAGGGAAGAATCGGTGATGACTCGTCTAGATTTCTGGCTTGAACAACTGGGTGAAAAGTACGGAGAAGGGAATAAAGCTGTCTATATTAAAATACTGTAGACCCATAAGGTATAAAAAGTAATCAGAGTCTGATTGTTACAAAAGTACAGATATAGCCAGAAGTTACCCAGCCATTGTTCCCCAACTTCCTTCGTGCTGGTTTCTGCTGAATGCCACTACCCTCCCTGATAGGTACGAGACCTGTGACTTCCCCCACTACCTCTATGGAGAACATTGCCATTGTAAAGCCCAAGACTTGGGCTCCTAGAGATAACGTTGCTATTTAATGCCTAAGACTGGTCTTCTAAGTCTTTTTCAGACTCTGCATTCCTGGGGGGATCCAATGATGCCAACAGGACCTGTGGATAGGTGTGGGAATGGACCCAACAGCCTTGAGACACCCCCCACCCAGGACATCTCCCCACTGAGAAGATAATCTCTGCTTTCCAACCCCCACCAATCAGCAGACCCAATTCCCTAGCCCTCTGCCCTCCAAACTATCTTTAAAAACCCTTTCTCCCAACTTCTCACAAAGATGGGTTTAAGAAATTCCTCCCATCTCACATGGCCCCTGCAACATTAAACCGTTTCTCTGGTATAAGCCCTGCTGTCTCAGTGTATTGGCTTCCTCTAAGCAACAGACAATGAACTTGGCTAGGTGGTAAGAGGAAGACCAGGGAAGGGGCACTGTAGGGGTCAAATAGTATATAAATCACCTGCTTCCTCATAAAGCCTCTGCCACCCTTCAAGTAGGTTCTCCGTCCTCTGTAATCTCGGGACAGTGGAGACATACCAAGTTCTAGCCTATTACGACATCAAAGCATGTAACTTTCAGCAAACACTTTGCTAACAGTCCTGGATGTCCTTTCCCAATGCATGGATTAAACTCATTCTCCTACTATGGGCAGCTGTCCTGGACCCACATGCCCAGAGTTCTCTCTGCCCAGCCTATGACTCCATCCTTCGTGGCAGGAAGGACACACAGAGGCTCAACAAATGTGTATTGAACTGAATCAGACCGACATAACCAAACAGCACAAACAACATGTCTTCTTTTAGGTGCCCGTTCAACTTCTTCCACCTTCTTAACTTCTCCTTTAAAAAAAGGAAAAAAGTGTCTCCTCCCCTCCACGGTCACTGAATTCAACAGAAGCCACTCCTAAGTGGGGCAAGTCAACAGGGCGGGAGCCCTGGTACCATCACTGACCCCGTTCCCTTGGGGGGCTGCTTAGCCCCTACCCCCTTTGCTCATCTCAACGGTGGGCATGGCAGCCCTGCCCAGTCTCAGGGCGCTGTCAGGAAGAGCTGCGATCATGCACGTGGAGGGGAAGCCTGGTGTCCTCAGAGGAACAGAATGGAAAACAAACGCTTCTCACCAGTCCCATCCAATGCACGGTCGGTCTCCCCCAAAACCATCTTTCTGTGGCCGCAGCCACTTCAGTCTCCTCCTTTGCTTCCCTCCACTGTCCCTCCCTCCCTCGTTTTTTGAATCAATCTAAATAAAGCACTGCGTCCTCACTCAAAGTGCCCCCAGGCCCCAGGCACACACGGTGTCCTCTTGCATGCCCTCCCTCTGCTCTAAGCCAGCACTGGTGTCACCCCCAGCAGTCCCCATGACAATGACGTAGCAAGCTCTCACTCTGGGGTGAAAGGCTGTGCCAGACACAGTCAGTGAAAACGAGAGGCTTGTCCTCTGAGGACATGAGACTAAAAGTAAGACACCTTTACCAAACAGACGTGGAGCATGACATGGGACCTCCCTCTGTTGCATGTATGAAATTAAACGCATGCATGGAATTTCATACAGTTTTTGCAGTGATACTACTCCCTCCATCTCTGCTGGAGCCAGCCTCCTTTTCCTCTTTCCTGTGCTCTTGGAACAGCCCACCCTCATTACCTGAAGCTTCCATGTTGGTGAATTAGCCTATGCACTATTTATTTATAACCACAAAATCAATACTCTAGGGTCATCTGCAGAAATGCACAGGGTGGCAAAAACTTGGGGTTACCCAACACACTCATTCCCAGGTGAGGTCAGACAAGGTAACACTGCACCTCCTTGTTTCAGCTCTCATACTGTAAACACGTGTCCCTTGTGTGTGGCCTCTATGGTCTGTTTTTTTTTTTTTTTCATTTTTGTGCCTTTTCTTGGTGACTGTGCTCCTACAGTGGCCCCCCAACACATGGTGATGTGCTGTCGGGTGTTCCAAAGCACAAGGAGGCTGTGTGCCTTACAGGGAAAATATATGCGTTAGGTAAATTTGATTCAGGCGTGAGTTATAGTGCCGTTGGCTGTGAGTTCAGTGCTAATGAATCAATAATATACATTAAATAAGAAACACACATAAAACAAGGTTATATATTGATCCCTTGATGAAAATGTTGTGGCTAGAGGCTCACAGGAACCTAACCCTGTGCAGTCATGTACCACATAACGATGTTGGGGTCAATATGGGACAGCATATATGACTGTGGTCCCATAAGATTATAAAACTATTTTACTATTTCTATGTTTACATATGTTTAGATACACAAATACTTACTTTGTGTCACAGTTGCCTACAGTATTCAGCTGCAGTAACATGCTGTGCAGGTTTGTAGCCTAGGAGCAATAAGCTATACCATATAGCCTAGGCGTGCAGTAGCCTATACCGTGTGGGTTTGTGTGAGTACTCTCTATAATGTTTGCACAAATACAAACTATATATTTCTCAGAATCTACCCCACTATTAAGCGACACGTATTTCCTATTTCTCCAGGAGCAACAAGTCGGCATTGGCTAATTCAGTGTTCACAGTGACCTTATACAACATCACTGCAGATAAGGGACATTGACCGTAGCTGGAGCTCTGTGGTTTCCAGGATTCTCCTAGGCTGCACTAGAGAAGTGGAGAGTCCAGAGCGAGGAGGCGATGGCTCTGCTCTAGCTGCTCTGCTGAGACGTCGTGGCAGTGTGGAGCTCAGCTCTGGGGCCTCCAAGAACCGACTGTCAGCCAAGGTAACCACGGGGCTTGAGACCTTGTACTCCAAGAAACTGTTGAAAGAACTCTGGGAACCCACCTTGAGAAGGAAGGACTCAGCTATCATCAAATACCTGGGGGCACTGATGTGGAGGAGGGACAATCAGGCTCAGTTTCTAGGGGCCCGAGGGGAAGGTGGAGACCCAGGAGCGAAACACTGCAAAGGCAGATTTTAGCTCAGCCCAGGGAAGTGAGCTCCAGTACTCAGGAGGGGAGCCTCACATGGTAATGAAGTCCTCATCACTGCAGGTGACAACCACCAGAAAGGGACACTGAGAAAAGGCAAGCCCTGACTGAATGATACTTGAGAGTCTGTTATTCTATAAAAATAAGTTCTCCAAGTGGGAGAACCAAGACTAGGCCAGGGCGAGATCACTGTTCCAGCACTAAAATCCAGTCTCTGTGCACCCTGGAAATGTGGTGACACCAACTGCACTTCCAGCTAGAGGGCTCAGCCGCGGGCTCTGCGTCCTGGGGCCCTGCGCTGCCACATGCAAGAGCCATGTCCAGGAGCAGCCCCCTGGGGCAGGAGCCTCCCGCATCTGGGCTCCCGCGGTTGAGGGAAGCTGGATAAGCGGCAGCTCATGGATCACCCCCAAGTCTATTCAGAGCCATGACCGTGAGAACATTTCCTTTTACGCCTCAAGCTGAGCTGCAAACTTAAGCGTAAAAATAAGGCCCTCTTCTAGCCATTTTAAAACTGCAGACCTCTGTGGGAAAGTGATTTGATGGCCCAGAGAAAAGACAGGAATGGAAAGCAAGCTTCTTGTCACCATCAGGCACTCAGAAAAGCAGCCCAAGTGCTCCCCAGGGTGGTGACAAGGTGCCATGAGGTGACACCTTGCCGTTCTGGGAAAGCAGAGAACCCTGCCACCTCACCCCATTTACAGCATGGAAACGTCCAGGACGGGGCAAGCAAGATGCTGCAGAAGGGCTCCCTGAGGCCGTGTGGCGCAGCTTCTCATGGGCAGACGGCCCGTCTGCATCGCTGAACTTTGTACCCATCGGCCCAGGAAGGAAAACAGGAGTCCACCAATTGAACAAAATGACTCAATGAACACAGGCCATGTGGCCTGCCCCGGGACAAAAACAAAAGCCCATAAGAGCATGTGAAGACTTGTTGAGGAGAAAGGGTAACACACATAAAACCTGTTAGAAACAGCTACTCGATTAGCTGAGAGATTCAACTGGCACAACAGGCCTCAGTGGTCAGGGAAGGCTTGAGGATTACAGAAGGGTTCCCATAGGGGTGCCGTGCAGGAGGAGTTTGATTATATTCTACACATGATGAGCAGACCGTACTGATTTGCACTGTCCAGTGCGGTACCTACTAGCCACATGGGGCTATTTAAATTGAAATAAAATAAAATCTAAAACTCAGTTCATCTATCTAGTCACAATTCAAGCGTGTAATAAATAGCTCCCGTGGCTAGCTGCTGCCTTTTCAGCCATAGAAGAATTTCCATCCCAGAAAGTATTGTTGGACAGCTCTGACTCTGACTGTCCTTTCCCCTTTCGGTGTCCTTCAGATGCCCTAGAATGAGCTTCAGACCCACCACCGTGGCTCAGGAGGCCCTTGGAGATCAGCCCTGCCTGGCTCTCTCAGGACGCAGGTTGCCTACATGATGAGCACCAGCCACACTGAGCAAGCTTCTTCCTGTCCTTCTCATAAGCAGCTCCCTTCAGCAGCTAGCTGAACCATTTCCCTGGCCCCTCTTGCCCACCCAACTCCTTCTCACCCCACAGCCTCAGTCAAAGCATCCCTTCCCTGGGGTCCCTCCTGATCCCCCCACAAAACGAGGTCTCCTCCTTTGCCTTCTCAGAGAATGTCCACCAGAGCCCCACCATCCACTGTTCGCTGATGTGTGCCGAGTGCCTAGAACACCGCCTGGCCCATGGTAAGCTCTGATGTGCTGAATGAAGGAATGGATGAACAAACAAATGACACTGTTAGAATTCTTTGTATTATTGGTTGTCAACCATCACTATTTGCAAATTACATGAGGGCAGGAACCTTATTTACCTAATTTACTACCTTATCTCTACTCTCTTCAGTATATGTAGTAGATACCAAAATTATTGAGGAATGGTGGTAAAATAAATGAAGGAAGAGAGAGAGGGAGGGTAAGAGAGAAGAGAGGAAAGGAAGAAAGGATAAGAAGGAAGGAAGGAAGGAAGGAAGGAAGGAAGGAAGGAAGGAAGGAAGGAAGGAAGGAAGGAAGGAAGGAAGGAAGGAAGGGAGGAAGGGAGGGAGGGAGGGAGGGAGGGAGGGAGGGAGGGAGGGAGGGAGGGAGATAAAAGTAAGGAAAACAAAAGAAAGCAAGTGTTAGGCATGGAAATGATGCAAAATCTCTGCCTCAGGAAACAGGAAAAGCAACGGTGTTACTGAGTAACAGAATAGCTTGAGAATTAATGGCACCAAGCAGCCAAGCTTTCACTGTACACAATGCTAGAACAATCATCTCCCATCACCAGCTCAAGGACAGGCTTCTAAAGCTTCCCTGAATAGCCCCATCCCTGTCACTCCTGCTCCCCAACCCAGTGAAATGATAAATAGAGCGAAGTGCAAATTAAGCTCTTTACTACAATTAGCAGCCTAGCACAGGCGCTGCCTGTCTTGCTGCAATGTGATATTTCATCAGAGATGCTCATAATCATAACCCAATGGGGGAGACTGTGAATCAATTTACTGCCTGTGTTTCAACAGCTTTATATGAAATATTTTTATTCTTTACACTTGCTAGTTATCCCCAAGGAACTCAAGGCAATTTACAAACTTTTAATTGTCATGACACCCTGGGAGTAAAGGAGGTAAGAGTCTAAAATTTATAGATGGAGGGAGAGCCATGTGACAGGATTAAGTGTCTTTCTCTGCTCAGAGAGGAGAGACTCGCCCTGTCCCCAGAGCCCAACCTTTCAAAGCTGAAGGGCAGTCACTACAGTGATGTTCCTAAAAGCCATCTCAGCAGAGAGGTCGGGCCAAAGCCAGGCTGGAAAGGGTGATGGGGAGTGAGGCAGGAGGCAGTGGTGAGAGCGAGAATGGGCATAACTATTGGGGAAAAGGAGAGAGGCAGGGAAGCAGAAAGGATGGCGAAGGCAGAAGACAGGGGCACATAATGGACACATGAGGGTCTGGGAGGGGCTTAAGCCAGGAGCACCAGGAGTGAGGTCTTCCCGTCCAAAGGAGGGCAAGAAGCATAAGGGTGCAGGAAGAGAGCAGCTATTTGAACAGAGCCATTTAGAAAAAGAAGCAAAGCCAGAAATCCCCATTTTAGAGGTGAGGATGCCAATAACCACAGAAGCATTGTGACTTGTCCAAGCCACACAGTCAGCTGTGATGGAGGGGGACTCAGAACCCTGAGCCCCTTCTGCTGCCCTATACTGGGAAACAACATGGTACTTGCCTGGTGGCCTCCAGTTTTTTTCCAATACAACAAGGTGGAGCAAGATTGGGAGCTTAAGAGAGGTGAAAGAAGATTAGATTTTCCATTTAAGAATGACACCAGATATCAGATTTGATATAAGATATTGGGTTTGTCCAGCCACATTGGTACCCAGCTAATGATGGATACCATATACATTTTTAGTATGGGTGAATCAGCAGGTATTCCTCATTTTATGGAACAGATCCTATCTCTTGGTGTCTTAACACAGTATTTATTTCTCATCACTTCACCAAGCAGTGCATGCAGGCAGGAGACTCTCTGCTCCAGCCAGTGACTCAGGGACCATACGCCTCCATCTAAAGCTGTGCTGCCCAGTGTGGTAGCCACTAGCAACATGGGGCAGTTTAAATTAATTAAAATGAAATACAATTACAAATTCAGTTCCTCAGCCACATGAGCTACATTTCCAGTGCTCAGAGAGCACATGGCTACCATATTGGACAGCAAAGACGTAGAACATCTCGTCATCGATCACGGAAAACTCTACTGGATGGCGACGCAGGAGGTTTATCGGTGAGGCCCGCAGGTGCCATAAGTCACTTTTGCCACATTCCACAGGCAGAGCTTGGCCACACGGCCACACCCCGCTGCCAGGGAGACAGGAAAATGTAGTCGAGCTCTGTGCCCAGGAAGAAAAGGAACGGGTTTAGTGAGCATTTGCCAGTTTCTGCCACAGATATAGTCTAGCAAATTCCTAAAATAAAAACCTAATTTCCCAACTGAGTTCTTTAACAAAATCAAATTGATGATCCTAAAAGGAGAATATCTCCCCAAAGATTGTTTTAAATTTTAAACAAGGAAGAGTTAAGATGGTGATCAGGCTCATGCTCAAAGTCACAGTTCTCTACAGGTATCTTGCCACACAGACAATTTCCTAACCCCAAGCACTCCCACCTGCTCCATTTACTGCCTCTACTTCCTTACTGCCCCCTTGACTCATCATTTATACCTGTGCAGAGATACACAAATCAGCATTCACAGGCAAATCTTAGCTCCCTTCTAATTTTTCTGTGTACCTACCAAGTCTGAAGCATGTATTTGAACTTGAATGGGTTCAATTCAATCCAACAACCTTCACTTGACCGTGCTATATGCATGAACTACATGCATGAGGAGCTCTGGGGAATAAGGAGGTGAAAGACACAATAGCCCAAGGAAAGTTGGAAATGCTTTTAATACATTGGGCTGAGATAAATGCCCAAACAGAGATACAGAAGCGGGCATTCAATAGCATGAGAGATGATGTCAGGGAGGGAAGCAGGGAAGGACTCCATCAAAGAGAAAATAACATAACACAGACTGTTAACACTGAGTCTGATTTCAACAGAATGTTGCGGAGAGGTTCCAAGAAGAGCAGGTGGCTTTTCTAGCCTTGCCCATAAGACAGGATGGATGGCTGTGCACCCAGGGTTAGTATCTGAAGGACAGTCACTTCCCTAGTTTCTTTCCCACCATCTGAGCCTCCTCCCCTTCCACATAAGTCTCACCACCATCCCCTGCACCTGACTACCAAGATATGCCCAAATTAGCTGGAGCAGAGAACCTGAGCAATAGGCTGAGCTAAAGAGAGGGTGAGGCCACGTCCTTCAAGGAAACATTGATTATGAAAACACATTGGAAGCTTTGAAGGACCACACAAATATGAGATAAGATTGCTATTGCTATCTGCTAAGGTGTCTGCATGGAGCAGAATGGGAAATAAAGTCAAGGAGTTCTACTAGGACATCCCCAACATCACTTCCAAACTAAAATTTCAATGCTCAGTGGTTTTTGTCATCAACAAGATTCCTGAACACACTGGGTTTAGCAATTCCTTCTCTTTCTATGTTAAATTCTTCCACTCTACTGCCATTATCCTAGCTCAAGTCACCATCATGCCCTGCCTGAACAACTCAGAGAAACTTCCAGCTGATCTCTGCTTTCACTCTTGCCTCTTCCACAATAACTTCTCCACCTGCAGCCAGAAAGACCTTTCTAAAACCCATCAATGACTTCCTGTTGCCCTGAAAAAATAAAACCTCATCACAGCCTACCAGCCCAACCAAGTCTTGTACTACCCTCCTCTTCCTCACCAACTCTAGCCACAGTGCCCTCTTAGACAGTTCCAGAACACATGAAGGTCTTTCCCATCTCATGGCCTCTGCAATTGCTATTTCTCAGCCTGGAACACTGGTCCCCAGATCTTCACATGGCTGGCTCAGTTCAAAGGCTACCATTTTGGATGACCCCTAAGTACCCTATCACAAATAGCTCCCATCCCCAGTTGCTATTCCAGAATTTTCTGGGGCTATCCCTAGGATTCTTCTCTTCCCTTGTTGCATGTTGTCCTGCCAGAGATCTCATCCAGTCTCCTGCCTTCTGCTCTCACTTCCATGCTCATGTGCACATTGCTGTGCTAGCACTCACCTCTCTGCAGCTGTAGTTCCACATTCTCAGCTAGCTCCTGGGTGTTCCCACCTATATGTTCCCTGTATAGAGCTGGGAAACTAGAACTCACCATCTTTTGGAAACCACTTCCTATTCATTTCTCCCTTATTTCTGCTAATCCTACCATCGTCCTTCCAGTTTCATAAGCTTATTACTTCACAGTCATCTTTAATAAACTCTTTATATATAATTAATAACTAGCTTTTCTAGAGTATTATACAGCATATAAAGGGCTTTCACATGTCATCATATTAATCATTCAAGTTGTCATTATTATAACAGCTTTACTAAAGTAGAACTGAATATAATATGAAACCATTACTAAAGTCAAGGTAATGAACAAATCCATTTTCCCAAAAAGTTTCTCCATGTCCCTTTGCAATCTTTCCCTCACCCCTCTCCACTTTCCCATCCTCTCCACACAATCACTGATATGCTTTCTGTCACTATATAGGTGTGAATTTCTTGGAGTTTTACATAAGTTAAGTCATACGTAACATACTCATTGTTGCCTGGCTTCTTTCATTCAGCATCTTATTCTGAGATCCATCCCATGCTGTAGCTTTTATCAATAGTTCATTCCTTTTTATTGCTGATTAGTATTCCATTGTATTGATATGCCAGTTTGTTTATCTATCTGTTAATGGATATATGGGTTGTTTCCAGTTTGGGGCTATTAGAAATACAGCTTCTATGAACATTTTTATACAAATCTTTGTATCGATATATGTTTTCATTTCTCTCAGCTAAATAATTTGTAGTGGAATGGTTGTATCATCTTGTAAGTATATGTTTAACCTTTTTAAAAACTGGCAAACTGTTTTCCAATGTGATGGTACCATTTATATATCCCATTCCCATAGAACCAGAGTTCTAGTTCTTTCACACCTTCACCAATATCATCAGTCCTTTTAGTTTCAGCCATTCTAACAGGCATGCAGTGGTGCCGTGTTGAGGTTTTATTTGCATTTCTCTAATGACTATGATATTGATAAATTTCCATGTGCTTATTTACCACTCATTAGAATTTAGTTTGCTGAGATTTTGTTCAGAATTTGTGTAACTATGTCCATGAGGGATATTGGTCTCTAGTTTTCTTATGATATCTTTGGTTTTGTTTTGGGATCAGTATAATGCTGACCTCATAAAATGAGTTGAGAAATATTCCTTCCTTTTCCATTTTCTAGATGAGTTTGGGTAGAATTGGTACTATTTCTTCTTTAAATGCTTAGTAGAATTCACCATGAAGTTATCTGGGTCTAGAATTGTCATTGTGAAAAGATTTTTCATCACAAATTTTATTTCTTTAATAGATATGCAGCTATTCAGGTGATCTATTTTGACTGAGCTTTGGTAGCTTGTGTCTTTGAAGGAATTTTTCCATTTGATCTAAGTTGTTAAACTTATTGACATAAAGTTGTTTATAATGTTATTCTTTTTTCATAATATTATTCTTACTGTCTTTTTAATATCTGTAGGCTAGTAATGTCACCTCTCTCATTCTTAATGCAGGCTGAGTATCCCTTATCTGAAATGCTTGTGACCAGAAGTATTTTGGATTTGGGAATATTTGCACTATATTTTCAGGTTGAGCATCTCTAATCCAAAAATCTCTATATCCAAAATACTCCTATGAGCATTTACTTTGAGCATGACCTTTGAGTGTCATCTTGATGCTAAAAAGGTTTTGAATTTTGGAGTGTTTCGGAGTTTGAATTTTCGGACTGAAGATGTTCAACCTGTGTTGGTAGTTTGTGTCTTCTTTCATTTTTACATGGTAAGTGTAGCTATAGACTTACCAATGTTATTGACTTTCTCGAAGAACCAGCACTTGGTTTCGTTGATTTTTCTCTGCTTTTCTGTTTTCTATGTAATTGATTATGGCTCTGATATTTATTATTCTCTTATACTTACTTTGGATTTACCTTGCTCTTCTTTTTCTTATTTCTTAATATGGAAGCTGAAGTCACCACTGAAACCTTTCTTCCTTTCTAATATAGGCATTTAGTGCGATAAAGTTTGTATATTTATGTTTGCAGTATGTTTCTTGTAAGCAGGATATAGTTGGGTCTTGCTATTTTATCTAATCTGACAATGTCTGTGTCTTTCAATTGGGGTATTTATTGACATGGTTGGGTTTAAACTTATTACTGCTTTTTTTCTATTTATCCCATATGTTGTTTATTCCCTTTTTCTACTTTTTCTGCCTTCCTTTGGATAAACTGAGTAGCTTGTATGGTTCTATTTTATTTCCATTGTTGACTTATTAGCTATAACTCTAATATTTTAGTGGTTGCTTTAGGATTTATAGTATATGTATTTATCTCATGACTGTCTACCTTTAAGTGACAGCATACCACTTCACATATAGTATAAGAAGCTTACAAGAGTACATTTCCATTTCTCCCCTCTCAACCTTTGTTCTATTTTTGTCACACTACATTGTTACTACTTTCATTAAACAGTACATTTATTTTAAAGATATTTAAATAATAAGAAAAAATTCCATATATTTATCCAAGTAGTTACCATTTCTGGTGTTCTTCATTCCTTTTTTGTAGACCCAGAATTCCATCTGGTAGCTTATTCCTTCCGCCTGAAGGATTTCCTTTAACATTTTTTGTAGTGTGGTTCTGCTGGTTATGAATTCTTTCAAATTTTTTATGTCTGAAAAAGTCTTTATTTTTCCTTCATTTTTGAAAGATATTTTCTCTGGACTTAAAAATCTAGGTTTGCAGAAAGTTTTATCCTTTCAGTACTTTAAAGATGTTGCCAATGCCTTCTTATTTACATTGTCTCCAAAAGAAATCTGCTGTTATCTTTGTTCCTCTATACATTATGTGTCTTTTTTTTCTTCTGGTTGCTTTTAAGATTTTCTCTTTATCAGTGTGTTATGGTCTAAATGTTTTGTCCCCACCCAAAAAAATGATTTGTATGTTGAAACCTAATTACCAGTCTTATAGTATTAGGAGGTGGAGCCTTTGGGAGGTAATTAGATCAGGAGGGTAGAGCTCTCACGCATAACTGGAATTAGTTCCCTTATAAAAGAGACCCCAAAGAGCTAGCTACCCCTTTCCACTATGTGATTCACTATCTATAAGCCAGAATCTGGGCCCTCACCAGACACCAAATCTGCCTTGATCTAAGATTTCCCAGCCTAAAGAACTATGAAAAATAAATTTCTTCTTCTTTTTTTTTTGAAATATAGTCTTGTTCTGTCACTGAGGCTAGAGTGCTGTGGTGTCAGCCTAGCTCACAGCAACCTCAAACTCCTGGGCTCGAGCAATCCTCCTGTCTCAGCCTCCCAAATAGCTTGAACTACAGGTGCATGGCACCACTTCTGGCTAATTTTTTCTATTTTTAGTGCAGATGGGGTCTTGCTCTTGCTCAGATTGGTCTCAAATTCCTGACCTGAAGCAATCCGCCCACCTTGATCTCCCAGAGTGCTAGGATCTCAGGTGTGAGCCACTGTACCTGGCCTAATTTCTATTGTTTATAAGCTACCAAATTTATGGTATCTTATTATAGCAGTTCAAACGGACTAAGATGGAGTGGTTTTGACCAATGTGATTATGATGCACTTTGGCAAAGTTTTATTCAAGTTTCTTGTGCTTGTGGTTTTTGAGCTTCTTGGATTTGTGGATTTATGATTTTTGTCAAATTTGGAAATTTGCAGCCATTATTTCTTTAAATAATTTTTTCTGTGCCTTCTCTCTCTTCTCTCCTTTTTGGACTCCAATTACATGTATATTAGGCCATTTGAAGTTGCTCCACAGCTTACTAGTGCTCTGTTCTTTATTTTTCAATTATCTATTTTTCTTGTGTTTTATTTTGGATATTTTCTACTGCTATGACATTAAGTTCATTAAAATTTCCTTCTGCAAAGTCTAACCTACTATTTATCTCATCTAGTGTATTTTTTATCTTATACATTGTAGTTTTCATTTTTAGACTTGGATTTGGCCTTTTAGTATCTTCCATGTCTCTACTTAACTTTTTGAACTTATGTAATATAGTTATGATAATTATTTTAATGCCTTTGTCTGCTAATTCTAACATATGCATCAGTTCTAATTGATTTATCTCATCATAGGTATATTTTCCTGCTTCTTTGCATGCCTGGTAATTTTTGACTAGATGATAGACATTGTGAATTTTACCTTATTGGATACTGAAAATTTTTGCCCCATAAGTATTTGTGAGCCTTGTTTTGAAATGCAATTACTTGCAAACACTTCAATCATTTTGTGTCTTCATTTTAAAATTTGTTATGCAGAACCAGAGCCATGTTCAGTTTAGAAATAATTTTTTGCCTTCTATTGAAGAAGACCTGTCTGTGTACTCTACCAAATGCTCTTGAATCTTGAGGTTTCCACTCTGTCTACTGAGAATAGGCACTATTTATAGCCCTGTGTAAATTCTGGGCACTATTACCTCTAATCCTTTCAGGTGGTTACTTCTACAGCCTTGGGTAGTTTCTTCACACACACATGCATTCAAAAGTACTCAGCTAAATATCAAAAGGGATCCTCTACAAATCCCTGAAGTTCTCTCTCCGTACAACTCACTCCTCTCTGTTATTCTGTCCTGCAAACTCTAGCCACTTTGCTCTCCCCTAGGCTCTCAGCTTTGTCTCCTCAGTTCAGGGAGACCTCTGGAACCTACCTGAGTTTTCATTCCCTGTAATGTGGTTTGGAAACTCTCTCAAGATAGTAATCTGGGCAATCATAGGATTCAAGTGCTTCTCATATCTCAGAGATTATTGTTCCTTTTTGCCTACTGTCCAATATCTTGCAAACTGTTGTTTTATATACTATGTATGATTTGTTGTTGTTGTTTCAAGTGGGAAGTTCAATATGGTCCTTTTTACTCCACCTTGACCAGAAGCCAAATCTCTTTCATTATTATTGTACTCACATTACGAATGTGAGTAAATTGAAGAGAGGGTCAGTCCAAGCTTCCAAATTGTAAGTGGTCTCAAATCCCACAATGAATCTAGCTCCAAGTTCTGTCAATTACTCCCTTTTCCTCCATTTCTATTACCATCACCATGGTTCAAATGTTGTCATCTGAACTAGCAAAACAGTTGCCTCCTCAGGTAAAGAACAAAAACCATGTGCATTATATTTATATTTACATGTTGCTAGCAGCTCCTGCATGTTGGGGTGTGATAAATATAGGGAGAATGTATAGTGTAGTATTAAGAGTATGGAATGCTAGAGCCAGACTACCTAAGTACATGTCCTGGCTCCATAATTCACTAGTTATATGACCTTACGCAAGTCACTTAACCTCATTATGCATTCATTTTTTGCTTATAGCACTGAAATAATAGTTGTATCAATCTCAGAGAATTCTTGTGAAGATGAAATGATTTAACATATGTAATGCACAGAACAGTGCCTGGCACACAGTAAGCATTGTTTAAGTGTTAGCCAGTATTATGAACTTGAATTCAACTGGCCTTCTTGCTTTTAATTTCTCTTCCTTTAATTTATTCTCCTGAAGGCAATTCTTTTAGAAGACACTTCCTAAAATCCAAGTTTTATCCCAGTACATCCTGCTGTTAAACCTCTGATGGCTCCCCTTGTAACCTCCAGCCCAGCCCTCATCTCTAAACTCATCTCCCTACCGCCACTACCACCACATGAACTCTCCGCGCCAGGAACACTGATTCACTTGCCAGACTCCACTCATTTCTTCTGGCCTTTGTTCACACAATCACCTCCACTTGGAGTTCCATTCTACAGCACTCCTCCACCCAAGTCTACCCCCAATCAAAATCCCATCCATCTTTAAAAGTCCAACTAAAACTCCACCTCTCTTATGAAGCCTATCCTCATCACTCTAAAAATATTTCATCTCTGTGTCCTCTCAATGGCCTTGGCAACAACTGTCCATGATTTTCATATGACTCTTATTTACTTCCTGTTTTAGTACTTGTCATCATAGGCCTATGTACCTAGGAGGTACTCAGTAAACATTTACTCAATGAACAAATAAATGAATTTGACTCAACTAATTAAGGCAAGGGACCATACAGTAAATTCTGTCCTTAAAAAGTTCTTCTTCCTGGGAGAAGTTAAGCTCCTCATCATGCAAATGGTAGGGAGAGCTGAGCCCAAAACAGTCACATTATCCCTGGCAGCCTCAGGGATACAACAGTAGCAAAGGCCACAAAACTCCTGTTGCCAGTTTCTGGGCTCTTAAATGTGTCTAATTAACTCAGCCTTACTGAGTCAAATGTGCCAAAGAGAAGAGAACATCCCACCAAATATAGACTCAGCCGCCATCCTCCCCTGGAAATAGAAACTGGGAGACAGCAGAAGCTTAGGGTGCAAAGGAAGAGTGACATGATGGCAAAGGACGGGAACCGGTTCCCATCCCCGCCAACCCTGCAACAAGCAGGAGAGAAACCACACAATGGGAACCACTCCCCATCTTCTCCCACCTCAAGCTACAAGGGACCTTCCCTAAAAGTTGGGAAACAGGGAACAAAGGAAGATGTGACACAAGCTGCCTCCCAGCTTGAGATCCTCTATGCCTCTGTCTCCTAGAGACTAAGGGAGGAAAAGAGAATTAAGACATAAAAACTTGTCCTTGCAGGCTCTGCACTGCTATACTGGCTCGGGAAACATCTGGCAGGCTAATGCTGTCATAGAAGGCAAAGTGGCATGCCCAACCCTCCTTCCCTTTTTCTTGTCTCTGCCCCAGAAAGATAAATAGCTTACCTTCCTAGGTGGGTAATCATGGTCAGGGTTTATTTTAAAGCAGACAACAACAATTAAAAAAAAAAAGGCATGTGTATAAATGGTGTGATTTGTAGAAATTTTGTCCCAAAATATCTCCAAACCCCATGCCCACTCTCTCTCCCAGCCACCTTAGGCTACTGCAATCTTCACACAGCTCAGGCCCTTTCCAGGCTCCACTCACTTAACAAATATTTATTGAGTGCCTTCTGTGTGCCAGACTCTTGCACCAGAGATCAAATAGTGAAAAAATGTACACACAGTTTCTGCCCCAATGGAGATTACAGTCTACAGAGAAAGTCAAACATTAAATAATTTATATTTATATATAATATAGATAATATGATATGTAATAATTAATTATATATTAAAGTATAAGTAATTTAGTAAATTAAATGAATAATGTACAAAAATAAATATGTGATTATACAACATGGAGGGTTCTAAACAGGGCTAGTGCAGGGCACTGTTAGAAACTTGCAACCAGGAAACTCAGCCTCATCTGGGGAATCAGGAAAGATCTCCCAGAGGAGACTGAGGGATGAGTAGGAGCCAGCCAGTCATGGAGAGGGGTGGAGGAGGGGCTTCACTGCTTGACATCACTTACCAACAAGGTGCCCTAGGGCATGGTACTTCACTTCCCCAGTCCTCAGTTTCCTTCCCCAGTCCTCAGTTTCCTCATCTGTAAAATGGGAATCATCACAGTACTACCTACTTCCCAGAGCTGGTGTGAGGGTTAAAATGAGTTAACTTGACACATATTGTTTGCATAAGGTGTTTAGAAGAGTTCCCAACCGAGTAAGAGCCAAGTGTTTGCTACTGTTACTGTGGCTGTTCCTGATCCTCCAGGAACCAGCTAACGTTCCTCCTCTTGCGAGACCCCATCAGATGCCCCCAGAAGTCTCGGTTCAAACCTTGCACTTGGGGATTTGGCTTCAACATATGGATATAGTGAAGGACGTAAACATTCAGTCCCTTGCACGCTGTCGGTATCTAGCATGGGAAGCATAATGGGCACATTCCATACACATGTTGAATAAATTAACAAATTCCCATCACGTTGTTTCCCATGGATGCTATCTGTCCACGGAATAGCTCAGCACCCTGTGGTCTCCCCACCTTCGGTGTCTGGAAACCTTCTCCAGAGCAACTGTTTTTCTTTTACCTTACGAAAATGTGACACCTGTGACTAATTGTGCTTCTTTTTTTATTCTGGCTCTAAAGCAGCTCAGAGCCAAATGTGAAGTCCACTTCATAATTGTGAAGACATTTACAGCACACAGTGTACCAGCTCTGTTTAGCCTTAACTATGCTGTATTCTTTTCCCTCCACTCTGGCAATTCCTTTGTATCTTTTATATGTATTATTTGATAGATGTAGAAGTGCAAAAATTATACACACTGCTCAGATGCATGCAAACATTTAAATATACCTCTTTTTTTAAAGCCACAATCGGTTTTATTATTGAACCCTAAATCCTTCTGGGTAGTGGGGGAAGGGGAATTTAAACTTGTTACTGAAAGTTATTTAAGGACTCTACTGACTTTTATGTTATCTCAACCTTTTAGGGGCAAAAACTTAAAGTTGAATTTCCTACCAAGACTGTTTCTCCCCTTTTCTCCTAATAATCGAATGATGTCTGACTTTCAGGAAGCACTTGGGCATCCTGACGGCATTGGAGAAAGGACTTGTAGGTCTTCGTGGGTCTCTAGTCAGAGTGGCGGGTCTGGCCTGGCCCTGGGCAGCTGGAATTCACTGCTCCTCTTTCGGGTGTCACACTTCAGGCTGGCACCAGCTGCTAAGAAGACACCTCCAGGTGTGAGGTCCCTACCTTTGAGGCCTATGTTTTAGAACTATAGGATGGCTATAATTTAAGATGTGGCTTTTTAAGCTTCCCAAATCCCAGAATGCCTTAGTAAATGTGTGGAGAATTACCTTCCCTCCCAGGGGACTCTGAGTGACAGCCAGAACAAGGCTCATGACACCACAGCCATGCATTTTTCTCCTGCGGCCCCGTCAGACTGGGAAACAGAGCCTAAAGAATGCAGCCATTAAAATGCCTTGGTAGCAAGCCAGGTAATTTCTCCAGTTTCCAGCCCCCACACTGCATTTTGTGTGAGGCTTGAATTAGTGGAAATTTCCAACCTAGAAATATCCTGGAGCCTACTAGCTTTGAAATGTTGACATGCAACTATTCACTGGTGTACTTTGAGTCCTCCATAATCAAGTGAGGACTGTCCCAACCTGAACTAGTGCAGTGACTTAGACCAAAGACTCCACCACTCTCTTCCACAGCATGTGCTTGGACCCTTCTGGGTCATGCTTCTGTTAGCATAGAGTCATCATCCTGATGCAACATCATTCATACAAATCCCAGCTATGATTTGAAAAGAACCTACTGTGGTCCAAGTGCTTTGTATACATCATCTTTACTCCTTGAAAAAGATACGGGGATGGGGCTGGGCGTGGTGGCTCACACCTGTAATCCTAGCATTCTGGGAGGCTGACGACAGCGGATCATTTGAGCTCAAGAGTTCTAGACCATCCTGGGCAAGAGCGAGACCCATCTCTACTAAAAAATAGAAAGAAATTAGCTGGACAATATATATATAAATATATTGGCCGGGCATGGTGGCGCATGCCTGTAGTCCCAGCTACGCGGGAGGCTGAGGCAGGAGGATCGCTTGAGCCCAGGAGTTTGAGGTTGCTGTGAGCTAGGCTGACACCACAGCACTCTAGCCAGGCAATAGAGTGAGACTCGTCTCAAAAAAAAAAAAAAAAAAAAATTGAAAAAAAAAAAGATTAGAAAAAAATACAGGGAGGGTATTCTGAGACCCACTCTAGGAATGTAGAACTAAGAAATCTGACTCCAAACCATGCTCATTTACCCAGCTGCCTTCAAGATATTTCATTTCTCTGCTTTCTTGGAAAGTTGGAAACAAATTCAGTGTAAATAAAGACCAAAAAAAAATCTTTTGGGGGCTAAGGGGCTTTCTTTACATAATTTTTTTTCAAAGTCTGTTCTGTAGCCACTCCCACTGATGCTGACTATGGCCAAAACACTGCCCCCTTCTCACTGGTCCTGGCCCTGCCCCCACCCACGTTTTTCCATCTTCACCAGACAGAAGAAGGAAAATGTCAGATGTAAATTTTGAAAAGCAGCTCCTACGGAAGCTCCATAAGGATGTCTGAATTGTTCCTGTTATACAACTGAACGACCTTCTCTTGCTTAAATTGATATTCTTATTTCAAGCTCATTTTGATTTTTAGCTGCTTTTATCATTTCTAATTCAGATGACTTTAATGACTTTAGAAATCTTTTCAACAATAAGATCTGCACCACAGGTTGTCTGTGGAAACAGTTTTCATTTGTCACCTAGTTATAAATACCTTCTTTCCGGTTATTCTGGTAGATCTGTGATGCATTTTCTTTTGCCAAGTACTTTGCAAGACAATCTATCAAAAGCATTGGTAAGGTTATTCTGAAAGCTATATGAAAAATACAACATTATTCTCAAGGAAAGCAGAGTAAGTAACAAATAAGTAGTATATTTCTCCTAGTTCTGGAACAGAATTATATCTGTTGCATTTGAAAATGATGAAAATATGAAAGCTAATTTACCATATCTTACCCATCTCTTATGAAACAATCTTTTAAGTAGTCAAGTTACTCTGTTATTTTTACCTTCTAATTAAAGTATAAACATAATTATTAACTCAAATCAAGTTCATTTGGAAACCTGCAAGCTTTGATTTTTTTTTTTATTAATTTCTTCTGCAACTCTGGGACCCTGAGGCAACAAGTGACAGCTCCCTAAATGTTTTGCCAGGTTGCAGCCCACAGCAAAAATAAATGTCCAGGTGGTCCTGTGAAAAACTGAGAAAAAAAATTCCTGGGGCCCAAAATGGGAAAAAGAAAATTTAAAAGGCGAAATGAGACAGTGCCAATTCAATTAAAAAACGAGTTTCTTAAGCAGCACTTTGGATGAGGCACCAGATCAAAGGTCTTCCCACGTAACCGTAACATTTGTACCCCCATAATATGCTGAAATTTAAAAAAAAAAAGATTAAAAAAATAAAGATCTGAACATCTAAAAAATAAAAAAATAAGACACAAATTCTAAATTTTACTAAGAAGCTGCCTTGATCCTGATGAGCCAAAGGGTCCCTGAGTCCGGGAGGTGTGACCACAGTACTCTTTTGCATGGCCACCGTCCAGGGATGGGAGGGTAGGAAATGCAGATCTGTCCCTGGAAGCCAGGTGTCCAGGGCCTGGCCTGAGCCCACCCCTGTGCTCCCCCCAGAAGTAGCTAATAGGATACGTGAAGAATGCAGCTGAGGCACTAGACACGCAGTCATATAACAGAAAGAGGGGCGAGTTTGAAGGGATGCAAACCTCCATGCCATTGCCCCTTCACCTATAAAACTGAAACAACCTCAGATGGCTGTTGTGAGGCTTATAGATCACTCAGGTAAGTGCCAGGCACAAAATGAGGCCTCAAGCCATGGCAGCTACTACTATTATCAGCGTTAGTGTCATCTCTGCAGTGATCAGTCATTTCTGAAAGAAATCTCAGGTTCCAAGAAGTGAAGCAGATAGCCGGGGGTCACTCAGCAAAGAGACAGCAGGGTCAGGGCTCCCACCCTTGACCCCTGCAACTGCAGGCTGCCACTGAGCCCCCCCAGCGTGCCAGGATGCACTCCCCTCCTCCAGCAGCTCCTGGGAAACCCCATGCAAATGCCATCCTCAAAGTGCCCCAGGTGAAAAAAGTGTCATCAGATGTATTTATTGAGTCCTACCATGAGATATCCCGCCCTCATGCAACCTGCAAACCAAGCAGATCCGGAGCAGGGGAGAGGTGGAAGGGAGGATGCAACCCAAATGGGGTGATGTGTGAGAAAGGCTTCAGTTCTCTCCTCCAACTTTAAAACAGAAGGTGTAAGATACAAACGACCATTCAGAAAGGCAGCCAAATGAGAACCAGGTCCCCAAGGGGGGGGGGGTCCATCTTCTGGGGGCCCCAATCCCAGGTTCCATTTGACAGCCTTTCTCCACCTCTCACCAGCCTGGGGGTGTGGAGTCAGAGTAACAAGGATACACCAAGTTCACAGGCTCTGGCAGGCCTTGGCTCCCCTGCAAGGTCTCCTTGTTACAGCAGAAAGTCCCCAAGAGCCACCTCCTGTGTGCTCCCCAGCCAGTTTCCACAGGACATCCGCCCTAATCTTCCTCTCCCACTGTGGCCCCCACATCTGCTTCCTCTCGTGAGGATGCCTATGGCTGCCAGCAGCCCATCACCGGCCTCCACAGACTGTCAGCTGTGCCCAGGTGCCATTTCCTGCTCCGTGTCAGGATGTCAGAGAAGGCCCACGGCCCCCGCAGCAGGGAGGAAACCCCATCTCCTATCTGCCAAGTCCAATGCAACCCCTGGAGCTTCCAACCGGGGTGCCCGGCTACTGTCCAGACTCTGGTGTCAGGGTAGGAAAGGATACAGCATGCGAGGTGGCCACTGGACTGTCCACCCCAGCCCAGGTCGCCTCTTGCTCATTTTTCAGTAGAGCAACAGCAAATCGTGCCAATAGACTACAGCTTCCCTTACCACCGTTCGCCGCCTCTGAACTCCAGGGGCTCTCAAAGGCTAGCGAGGCCACATGGGAGGCGCTGCCCTCGCACACTCACTGTTCACCAGCTCTCCCTCCCAGCCCGCGAGCTCGGTGCAGCGACCTGCCTTGGCCAGAGCGGATGAGCCCTCCCAGGCCCTGGTGGACTGCGGGGGGAGAGAGGGGCTAGGCTAATGAACACTTGCAAAGGCTTGTGCAGAGCAAAGCCTGGGGAACCACTCAGGATCCCGGCAGCCCTGCCAGCAGGAAGGAGGTCACGGGCAAGGGAGCAGGAAAAGCCTCCGCCCGCTCTTGCAGTGACACCTGGCTTGCCCCAGAGAGGCAGGAGAGACTCAGGCCCGAGCGGATCCAACAGCAGCTACTTCCTCCTCCCACACCCCACGGCCTCCTCGAGGGAAAATCTGCTCCCCGGAACCTCACTGCACTGTGTGTGCCACCCAGAATCCTGTCCCCTCTTGTCACTACACACACTCCCCAAGGCACAGCTACTCACCAAGGCCACAGCCTCATTCCACTTTCCCTTGTCCACATCTTCATCAACTTTCTTGTGCCCTCCTCAACTCAACCCCTATGTCGACCCATCCGGCCTTGTTACTTCCCCAAAACGTCTCTGAGGTCTGGCCTTCCTACCTAGCGCCTTCTCGGACAGGGACGGCCTCCGCCCCGCCTCTGCCCGCAGCGGTGCATCTCACAGTGTCGGCTGCTCAGGGTGGAGCGTGGCGCAGCGAGCTCCCTGCCGCACAGCCTCACGCTCTAAGGACAGAACGCTAACCACAGGCGTGGGAATTCGGGGAGGCAGCTGGTCAGTGCTATGGAAAAAGAAACCAGGGAGCATAAAGGGGATACAGGAAAAGCGAATCTCAGAGTCCAGTGGAGGCGACAGGGAGGCTTTGATGAGAAGGTAAAATCTGAACAAAAACCTGAAGGCAGTAAGGGAAGCAGCGCAGCCAATCAGGTTCACGCAGGGAAAAGCATTTCAGTCCATGGAACAGGCAGTGCAGAGGCCCTAAAGGGAAGAGCATGCCTGGCCTGGCCTGCCGCCAGACTCTGCCACCTCCCACTTCCTGAATGTCACTGCCTGCTTTCCCCGTGCCGGCCACCTACTCAGGAATTTACAAGGGCTTACGGGTGAACAGAGGACCAAGCCCAGACTCCCAACTCTGGTGATGGAGACGTCCCACTCCCTGTAGTGGTGGGTGCCTTGTTCCCAACTACTGGCCCTGCCGCCTCACTGAGAGCCCTGCCCTCGGGCCACTTCCCACATCCTCATGCAGAGAGCAGGGAGCACAGGGGAGTCCGGGCCCCCCACCCCGCAGCAGCCTGTGGCCAGTGATTAACTGAGGGGACTGTGTCGTCTGCCCTTGCCTAGTGATTGACAAACTCTTCCATGTCATTTATGCTCCCAAGCTCCCTGAGGGATCGGGCTGAGGCTGGGATGTCATCTGAAACTGCACCCCACTTGGTGTCTTCCTCACCCCATCTTGCTCCTTAGTCCCTCGACCGTTTCTCCTGGAAGCACTTCCTTAATAAATCACTAGCATATCAGTCTTTATGTCAGGATCTGCTTCTAGGGAAGTGACCTGAGACACTGTCCAAATCCAGCCACTATTTTCAAATGCGGATTCTCTACTTCCTTCTGTCACCATTCCAGGTGGGGCCGTTTCCCGCCTCTGAGCTGTTACAGCAATGGACATTCTCACAGACACACTTTGGCAAGTCTTCACGAGTGGGGTTGGTTTGGTTTTTGTTTGTGCACGAGTTTTCATATAGCTACTTTTTAATTTTCCCAGTGAAATCGTGAGTACCTGGAGGGCAGCGATGCTATTGTAGACTTTCTGACTTTCTGTGTACCCGACTAGGTACAAATTCTGCCCTCAAGACTTACTGAATGGAACTGAAGTGATGCAGGTCTCATTGTTCCCTGTCTGTGGTGCAGCAACGTGGAACCAGGGGCTCCAGGGAAGAGGATGAGAGTCGACCGTCTGAGCCACACAACCTGAGTCAGGAACACGGCTGTGACATGTTCCCCCAGGCAAGACTGTGCCCACAGGCTGTTCGGGGGCCTATGCAGTGTACGGTGTCAGGCCTGTGAGGGGACACCTACGCCCTTCCAGTGTCCCCCAGCCTCTCCAATGACTCATCTCGGGGCTCCCGAGGAGCGCCCCAGGGTGGGGGTTATAGCTGGGGGTCGGGTCAGCCCAAGGCGAGACTGTCAGCGCCTATAAAATGGCCAAAGAGCCTAACTTTGCTCTCTCCACCTCCTCGCTCACATTCCCCCCAACTTGCCCGCTTCCCTTGATGTTCCTTTCTGAATCCTGTCCCCATCACACCTCGCTCTAATCCCCACTGCTCTAAGCAGAATTGCCTCCAAGAGACATTTTTGTTTCAAGAGAGTTGGCAAAACTTTAGGTAGTCACCAGAATAACAATCCCTGACAACTACAGTGTTTGACAAAGTACGTAGTTATTTTCATGCTCATGGTTCCACTAGATCCCAGCAGCGACCCTGTAAGATGGGTGAGCGAACACTGTCATCATCTCTGTCCCTCCAACAAGGAAACTGAGGTCTGGAGGGGTTAAGTACCTCACCCGAGGCCACGCACCTACTGCCCGACAAAGCCACCACTGGATGAGAAGCGCACCCACGTCAGAAACAGCAGCAGTGGCAGAGACCTTTCCCACAATGCCCAGGTCCTGCTGTCACCCACAGCTGCGAGGACACACCTGAGTCCACTCTTCCATCTTGGCTCCTACTGGGAAGACGCATGAGACCTTGGGCCTCTAGGGAAAAAGAAAGTCAGCAGTGAAAGAGAGGTGTGTGCACGCTCACAACGGGGACAAAGCATGTCTCCTTTTGGCTTCTAATAAGGAAAAATCAGCAGTTACTTGGAGAAAACCTAAAAAAGGTGGATTAAGGATCATCTAATGGATACTGAATGCCACATGCTTCAAAACAGTCCTATAAAGGAAGTGACATTAGACCCATTTTACAGACGAGGAAACAAGCTCAGAGAAGGCAGATGACTAGCTCCAGACCCCAATCTAGCAATAGTGATGTATCGGCCGTTCATCGAGCTCCTGCCACGCGCCGGGCACCATGCTGAGTAGTATATACACTTAATAATGCTAATGATCACTGATTTATAGACTAGAGAGGCTGCATGAGTTGAGTAATCATATCACCGTTTACAGATGTGGAAACTGAGTCTTGTTAAGTGATGTGCTCAAAGCCACTCACTTTGTAGGCAGCAGAGTCATCCAGGGGCCTTAAAGATCAAGTCGACCCCCTTCCCCATTACAACTTCAGATAGAAACAGAGAAGTCCTCAGTCTCCGTCTGTAGGAGGGGCACCCGGTCATTGAGGAAGATAAACTTGCAGGTGAGAGGGAAGACAGGAAATAGCTCTCTCCCAGGGATGATTTCAGGGGCATTAAAAGGTCCCTTTTCATGTGGCCTCCGCCCAGGGCCAGCCCTCCCTTAACCTTCACTTCGAATGAATGATGATACCAGAGTGTTCCCAGCGGCCGTGGAAATGGCATCCAACAACCACACCTCCTGGCCTGAGAAACCTTCCCTGCTACCTCCAGGACAGCGGCCCCTGCACAAAGTGGAAGACTGAGCAGCATGTGGCAAAATAATATTTTTAAATATTAGCCAAGGTTTCCAAACCCCCTCTGGGTTTCCCTATTTAACTTATTTTCTTTCCTTTGTCCTTTCCTCCCTGGGTCTGCTCAGCCAGTACACTGCCACAGAGAAGGAAGAGAGTTAGCTCTTGGCTTTTGCGTTTGCAAAGTCCAGCCCTGAGGAAGGAGCAGCAAGGACCCAGTATCTAGACCACAGCTGAGGGGCCACAAGAAGCAGAGGTTCACTGTGGGACTTTTAGATAAAGGCCATTCTTCCTGGAGTTAGGTGATAGCTCATGTAGTTTTGATTTGCATTTGTAGATTTGCATTTGTAGTTTTGATTTGCATTTCTCTAATGATTAGAGATGTTGAGCACCTTTTTATATGTTTGTTGGCCATTAGTCTGTCTTCTTTTGAAAAGTTTCTGTTCATGTCCTTTGTCCATTTATTGATGGGGTTGTTTGATATTTTTCTTCTTCTTGATTTTCTTAAGTTCTGTATAGATTCTTGTTATCAGCGCTTTATCGGATGTGTAGAAAGTAAACTAAAGTGTTCACCTGGCAATAATACTCTTGGGGTGCCAGGCAGGGGTTGGGGGGCAGGGGCAAACCCACAGCTAATGGAAGTGGAGCACACTGTATGGGGGAAGGACACGCTTGTAGCCCTGGCTTAGGCAAGACAAGAGCATTACATGTAACCAAAATGTTTGTACCCCCATAATATTCTGAATTAAAAACAAATAAATAAATAGATAGATAGATAAACAAATGAGGCAGAGGTTCAGAGCTCCTGCAGTGGGAGATCAGGAGTAAAGCAGGAGGGGAAAGATGCAGGGGATCCCTGAGAAAGGGGAGCCCTGTGCCTGCCCACCTTGTACACTAAAATAATCCTACGTCAAGGCCAAATACAAATGTCACTTCCTTCAGTGAGTCGTCTCCTGACCCTCTCAGGCAGAATTGGCCCATCCCTCATCTCTGTCCCCTTCGCATGTTGTACACTTTGTGTTGTACATACTCGTTTCCATGCCTCTGTCTTCTGTCCCAGCTCTGTGCCCATCTACCTGAAGGGCAGTGTCTTATCCCACCGTGCACCCCATGCATTTAGCACATACATCCCTGGTGTCCCATAAATACCTGTTCAGGGAATGAATGAGGCCAAGCCTCTATTGTATGAACCAGACTGAGGCCAAGAAAGGTAAAGCACCAGGCAAGGATTGCAACAGCCAGTGTGGGCTGGGCCATGGCTCGGCCCCGGCACATCCAGGGCACTTTCCAAGGAATGGCCAGAAGCTGCATCCAAATAAACACTCCACTGCCATCCAAAATTCCTGTCAGTCCCACCACTGTTTTCTGAGTTGCTGATAAAATGATAAAAGTAAGGAAATGTCACAAGGGAGGAACATCACTGGCATATGCATTAGGCTGGTATTTGAGGAAAAGACATATGGGGGAAATGTTACAAGGACATTATGTAGTGTGCTGGGTGTACTTCTGAGGGAGGACAGTTTATAGAAGGCTGCTTTACATTGATGTGAAATGACAGTTCATTATGAATAAATCGGATCTAACACAGCTCTGCAGTGACCAGATTCCCCACTCGCCAACACTCCTCCTGCAAAATGGAATCTTCACATTCAACCTATTCCAAAAAGCAGGTGACTAGGCTTTTCTAAGAAATCTCCATGGATGGACAAGTCTTAATGTTCCTTGGTTCCTTGGATCACCAGCCCATGATAAGGAAGCTCTTTCTGATAGCTAAAATAAATGCCTCCTGTGGCCTTGCAAACTTTCATAAGATTACACATGGAATAAGATTTCACCAAATACTCTTCTAAACGTCCCTTTATATAGTGGAATGGAAATCATGATAAACCTCATTGTTGCATCTTCCTGCAAAACAAAACCCGGTGTATGACCCTTAGCATGATTTTGCATGCTTCCAAGGTCCTGGCTGAGTCTCCAGAAATAGTTCCTGACCCAGGAATAGTAGTAACAGGTAGAGCTCACCTGCTCCAAACAAGAGAAAGGCCACTGCCAGCTGGGTCCCCTAAAAATCTGAGGCATGTAAGATTGCTCAGGCCACTACAATGAGAAAGGCCAGGCACCCCACACACGGAGAGCAACTGCGGACGTGGTCTGCTCTGTGTTGACAGGAGCGCTCCCCGTTCTGCTGAAGGCTGGTGTCATGCCTCTCTGCTTTCTTCAGTCTCCATCCTATCACCTCCCGGACCTAACAGAGGACCAGTCCTTCCACTTTCTAGTAGGGAGAAGCCTCCACCAGCAGATCTCCTGCCTCCCTTCCTTGGCAAATGTCATGAAAGGCTCCACCCACCCAGTCCTCTGCTCGCCATGCTCCCTCCACCCTCATGCATGATGCCAAGAGCCAGAGATTCGGGGCCGCCATCTAACCAGAGTGGGTACCCGAGGCTACGCCAGGGGCCAGGCATCCACAGCACCTAGATATCAGACGTCATCAGCTATTTGGGGTTAATCTCTATAGCTTAGAAATCCAGGAAAAACCAAATTCCCTTTTGTAGTCCTTACATTGAACAGTGATGGGTAAGGCGGGGCTGGATTTCCCCATGGAGCAAGGAGGAGGCTTTCTTTTGGCAATATACAGGCAATCAATCCTACCTATGAGTTATCATCATCAACTAACGCCAACTGAGCTCACACGGGGTGCCTGGCAGCATCCTTTATCTCAGAACAAGAAACAAAAATAGGGAGCCAAGAGCAGGAGTCTGTCCTTGCTACAGAGGGTAGGTAGTAGCTCAGAACAGGGGACAGAGGGACAAGCTCTGCTCACCAGGTGGCCTGAGATGAGTCGGTCTTATGCACCGACCTCAGTTTCTCATATGGAGATGGGAATAAACAGCAGTTTGGACACTCAAACATCACCAGAGTGCTGCAGTGAGGACTTCTGAGCATGGCCATGGTGAGGTCACACCCGTTGGTGGGGGCAGGGGTTCTTCACTGAGAAAACGAAGAGTGGGCGTCAGCTCAGCCAGAGGGGGAAGCTGAAAGCCAGGCCTTCCAGAGACCTGCCCAGACCACCGTGTGCTCGGCTGTGCTCAGGGAGCCGCTGGGGCTAATCCAAGAGCGAGAACAAGAAACACTAGCAAAGACTCCTTTCCAGCCGTGGGCGCGGGAGGCAGTGGGTGGGGAGGAGGGGGGAGCAGCTCCAATAGAAGCAGCCACACTTGCTGCCAAAAAGAAGAAGAGGACGCCTGAGAGAGGCCAGCTCCAATTAGCGGTAAAATAACCAGAAAGAAACCATTGTTACCCAAGTACAACTTCTCCATACCCTTGAGCTGAGCCTTTTTGCTGCCCTGGTTATATTTAGAAGTGATTGGAGCAACCAGGTTATTTTGTCCACTGGAGCCAAAGAATACTCTAAGAGCTCCTACCAGGGCTTAGGAGGGGCAGGACGAAGGGACGAGAGTGTAGAGATGCTAGGATCCCAGGACTAGGAGAGTCTCAGACGAAGCAGGAGCCCACCCTGCTGGGAACAGACGCACAGCAGGAGAGCTGGGACCAGCCTCCACTGCCACCACTTCCAAGGTGGCTCTTCTCCGAAGCTGGCAGCAGAGGAGTTGCAACAAGGCTGAGGCCTACAGACCCCCAGTGCCCTTCCGAGCAGACCTGGATCTCTTTTCCCAGCAAGGCCTGTTGCAGGCTGTGTGAAGTCAGAGCATGCATGTCTTCTAGGGACCACAGGGCCCTGGGGCGGGTCCAGGCATGAAAGGACCAAGTCAAACCAATTAGTCAGTCTATCATGTATCTTTGTGTCCCAGATATCATGTACAAAATTATATATTAAACTAGGGACAGTGGAAATGGGTTAGGTACAGAGCAAATAGAGGATATACTGGAGCCACCTTCTAGGACCTCACAATCAACTTGGACACACACACACACATAAAAGGTGCTGGTGAACGTTCCAGATAGTGGGAAAAACACATGGGCAAGCTCTTGAGAGTAAGAGAAAAAGAGAGAGAGAGAGACAGCATGATGTGTTTGGGTAACCAGTAGCAGTCTGGCATAAATGTAGTGAAGGCACTTTGGGTGGAGCATTGGAGCAATGGGTCACGAAAGGGTTTAGCAGTGTGAATAAACTGTCATTTCCAATGCGTCCCATTGGCCACAGCAGTCCCAGAACCACCCACCTGGATTCAAGGGGTGGGTGGCATAGTAGACTCCACCTCTCGATGGGGGAAGTGTCAATAAATTTGTGGCTACTGCACTGAGGAAGGAAGGTGATGGAAGGTGGTAGAAGAACACACACACACACACACACACACACACACACACACACACACACACCTGAAAGGCAACAGCCAGGGAAAAAGGTGGCTGGGGAGAGTCCTGCTACTTTTCTCCTCCCCTGAATCTTCATGCTCCATTTCCCAAAAGTTCAGAGAAAAATAACCCAGCTGCAAGTACCTCCCCATCATCCAGGACATTCTTGCTAAATCTGCAGAAGCGCATGCTGGCCAGCAGGCCTAGCCTGCAAGCATGTCCCAACATGCTGCTTCCACGAGGCGCCAGACACTGCGATGGCCCTGGGTCAGGCTGGGAACTCGGGGAGGGTGTGACCCCACTATGGTGCTGATAAAAATGTAAAAAATGAACAAAAAAGGAAAGCGGGAAATGAAACACTGAAAACAACTTGGCATATAGCATATGAAATTTTGGATCAAGAAGTATATGCAAACTACTCGCTTTGGGTCCTAATTCCCCGTGGTTTGCCTCGCGTCTCCTTTATTTCTGATGCCTCCACCCTCTGCGTGGCATCCTGTCGACTTTGCTATCCCGTCCTCCAGCGACCGGCAGGCAGTTGCTGGTTTGTAGACAAGAATGGGGCGCAGAGCTCTCTCGTAGAGGGGGCCTTACAGATTTTTTAAAATTACTAATGAAATGAGCACTGAACGCATGGGAAGCCCTGGGCTCAGTGCATTGCTCGCGTTGCTCATGGAACCCTCACCACCTCCCTATGGGGGAGGTCTCGTTATTTTTCCACATTTTTCAGATCCTCATCTGTGTGAAAAGCTGAAAGGCTTGTTCAAAGTCATCCAGCTAGTGCATGGTGGGGCCAAAATTCAAACCCAGGCAAGCACCTGGGGCCTCGCCCCCGATCCTTCCCTTAGGGACTGTCTCACCTTTGCTATGATGCTGTGAGCTTGCCCCTTCCTCTGGGGCTTCTCGCAGTGGGGCTCGATACTCCTCGAAGGCAGGCTCCAGGAGGTTCCACCCTGCTCAGGCTCTCCCCAGTCTCAATGCACGACTGGACACAGCCAGCGTTCCTACCAGTGTGGCTCAGATCCTGAACCCCCTCGTCCATGCCACCCACGGGGCTGGGGGCGGGCCATTTTCATCTTCTGTTTTGGTTTCTGCATAGGCAAAATCCTCCTTTTTCACCCACCTCCCTTTCCCTCTTTCTACCCCCCTGCCTGCCCACATCACAGCCCCACACACGACCCCAGAACCTTCCGGGCACCAGGGCTCTCCTGCTCTTCTCCCCTCTCCCTCCATGAAAACCACGCTGGGGGTGGGGGAGCTGTGGCAATACCTGCCGCTTAGTGTCCCTCAGAAAGGACAGACCTGTTGCATAGTGGTAAGGGACAGACAATCCAAACTGCAGGAAGGAAGCTCTGATTGGGACCTTTCTGTCCCCAGGAAGGGGAACAGAAGGTATTGATTTTGATGCGGGGGACTCCCCAGTGCTCCCCAAACACCATGTAAGCTTGTTCACTCATTTCTTCAGGTCTACACGCATGCCACCTTCTCAGCGAGGTCTTCCCCAAGCCCCCTACTTAAAGGAGCAGCTGCTCCCTGCCACTCCCTGTCCTCCTGCCCCAGATTTTTTCCATGGCACTCATCAACAACTAACATGCTGTAGGTTTTACTTATTTATTCTGTTTATGGTCTCTCTCACTCTATGCCCAGAATGTGCCTGGCTCACAGTAGATACTCAACACATATTTGTTTCATTCATTTATTCATTGAACAAATATTGATTGAGTACCTGCTAGGTGACAAGCACTGTTACAACAGACTCAGGGTTTTGGTTTTTTTTTAAATGTCCTCTGCCCTTATTCAGTTTCCAGTCTAATATAGAGATAAATATTAAATTGAAATAATATACAAAGTAAGACTCCAATTTGTGTGTCCCCAGGGAGGGACCCAACCAGCCAGGGCAGTTAGATGTCATGCAGGGGCTCAGGGAAGTGGCTATACCAAATATGTATGGAAATCCTTGCATTTTCCCCAACCTAGCATAGCAATACAGGCACATACCAATTAATTATTAATTGTAATAGTCAGGGAATCTCTTCAAATTCCTTGACTATGAATAAGAATATTCTTACCTTCTACGACCTTCCATCACCTTCCTTCCTCAGGGCAGTAGCCACAAATTTATTGACACTTCCCCCATCGAGAGGTGGAGTCTACTATGCCACCCACCCCTTGAATCCAGGTGGGTGGTTCCAGGACTGCTTTGGCCAATGGGACGCATTGGAAATGACAGTTTATTCACACTGCTAAACCCTTTCGTGACCCATTGCTCCAATGCTCCACCCAAAGTGCCTTCACTACATTTATGCCAGACTGCTACTGGTTACCCAAACACATCATGCTGTCTCTCTCTCTCTCTCTTTTTCTCTTACTCTCAAGAGCTTGCCCATGTGTTTTTCCCACTATCTGGAACGTTCACCAGCACCTTTTACTTGACTAATCCAAAAATCATCTTTCAGACTTCAGAGTAGACATGACTTCGAGAAAGCCACCCTTGACTCTCAAGCTTGGGTTGTGCTCTCAGATCACACTACACACTGCACTCAGGCCTGTGGTATTCTATTGTGACCGCCTGTTACTTGTCTGTTTCTCCCATTAAACAAAAACTACTTGGGCGCCAAGCCTATCTCATGCCTTGTGGTAGCCCCAGAGCCTGACTCATACTAGGCTCCCACTCAGTGTTTGTGGGATATACAAACCAAGGGCCCTCACAGGCCCCTAGAGAAATGATGCTCTGCAAGCCCTTCAGGGTTAGTGGAGGAAGCCACTGGTTCATCAGAAGCCAAACAGCTGGCCACCCCATTAATGCCCAATACGTGTGGCTGGCAACAATCTGCATTAGACAGAGCAATCACTAGTTCTGCCTAGGGCCAAGCCCCCTGCTCCTCTCCCACACTTAACCCCACTCCCCATCCCTATCAGAACAGATGTCTTATCTGAAAGGGCTCCCCAACCTATGTCCTGCACTGAGACAGGCCAAAAGGATATTGGCACAGTCCCCAGGAGCTTACAGTCAAGCGCCCCACACCCACCGATCAGAACCACCATCTCCACCCACAAGCCAAGCGAGCAATGCGGCTGATATCTATTATACAAACTGCCCTGCCACTTCTCTGATCTATTGCTTTCCTCTCGGTACCTTAAGATGATATAGATGCTAACAAGTGGCAGAGGAGGCGGTGAAGAGAGAGACCCAATGCATTAATTATTCAAATTTATTCTTGTTTAACTTTAGAAATAATAAAGAGAAATTCAATATTTCTGGAAAGGCTGTCTAAGTAGGAGAACTTAAAGTTCCTTTGACAGAGCTAAGAAATACAGTATTCTTCTCTTATTTATTTGATCTTATCTCATAATTATTTAAGTCCATGAATTCCTAAAATCTAGCTATAAATAACTGAGAACTGAAGTCAGCCAAGGACCTTGCTACACTGATGGAAGTCCTCAGTGCACCCCCATTCGCACCCGCCTCTTCCCCCCCCACCCCTCCCCCCCGGCTTGGACACCTCCCTTTCCTACTGCTCTGTGCCCTTCCACTCACTCCTTACCAGGGTCCTTTTATTAAAAACACAAAGAGTTGATACAACTGAAAGGCCCAGCACTTCTGCTATCCCAAACTTCTAATCCCTCTTTTCTGCTACTCAAATCCTCTCCTGGGACTGACGGGATGAAGAAGTTATTAAAAATTAAAATATCATAGCTGCTGACATAATCGAGCATAGGCCTGTCACCTCCACTGGATGGAGGAGTCTCTGATGCCATTTCCCAGCGCTTGTCGGGGCTCCAGCCAGGTGTCCAGCACTAGCTACTCCTGATGTCGCAGCTGCGAGGTCCTGCCCCCACGGGCCCCACTCACCTCCTCCTTCTCCGTTTACAACCCCAATCCCACCCTTGGTAGGCTGAATGACAGCCCCCCAGATATGCTCACATTCTAATCTTCAGATTAGAATGAAGATTAGATATGCTCCTTATATGGCAAAAGAGATTTTGCAGATGGGATTAAGTTAAGGATCTCAAGACAGGTAGAGTATCCTGGATTTCCTGGCTGGGCCCAAATGCAGATGTCCTTATAAGAGAGAGGAAGAGGGAGACCTGACAACAGAAGAGACAGCAAAGTGGCCATGGAGGCAGAGGTGGAAGTGATGCGGCCACAAGCCAAGGAGTGCTGGCAGCCCCTAGAAGCTGGAGGAGACAAGGAACAGACTCCCCCCTGGGGCCGCCAGAGGGAGCTGAGCCCTGCTCACAGCCCAGGGATACTGATTTCCGACATCTGGTCCCCAGAACTGTGAGGGAATAAATTTCTGTTATTTTAAGCCACCAAGTTTGCAGTCATTTGTTACAGCAGCCATAGGAAAATAATACAACATCCAAATCACTTTCTCTCCATACTAGAAACCCACAGTTCTGCCACTCCCCAGAACTTGTGGCCATTTTCTTCAGCCTTGGAGAGGCCTGGGGAGGCCTATTCTCTCCTCCAGCACATTCTGTGACACACTCGTGGACCCTGAGCATTTCCCGTGGGCCCCGGGGCTGCAGCCCCAGAAGCTGTGCAGGCTGGAACTCGGCACATGCACTTCCCGCCGTTTGAGCCCAGCCCTGCCTGGGTCCTGCTACTGCTCAGAAGGAGGAACCCGGGCCAAGGTACTCAACACCCCGCCACTCCCCTTATCTGCAAATCTGCTCCTCCAGCTCTTCAAAGGGCTGGCGCCTTCTTCACTCTAAACTGAAATGCCACCTTTTAAAGGGTCCTTGCCTGCCCCCCTGTCAAAAAGAGTCCCCTCCTGTTTCTATCTGCCCGTCCCTGTTTGTTTTCTTCACAGAGCTTACCACCATTTATCACTATTTTACGCATTGGCTTGCTTGCTTGTAGTTTCACTTTTCGGCGGTCTCCTTCCCCGAGTGCAGGGACTGCACTTGTCTCGTCCCTCCCTGCACGCTCAGCGGCAGCACAGTGCCTAGTAAACGGCAGGTGCCTACCAAATACTTGCTCGATTAACGAATCAATCCCTAACCTGTATAGGTTACAGGTGAAAAAAAAAATGGGTAGAATATAGGGCAAAGCGGGGTGGGCATTTCTAGTCATTTCCAAGCTGGGGCCGTGGGTGTGTGACTCTGTAGAGACAGAAGCCCAGTGTGGTGGGGTGCCTCTCGTGAAGGTGCTGTCCTGGAGTGACCCGGGCCCCCAGGGGTCGGGTTAGTGCAAGCACATGGCCGACATGCGGTGAACCAGCCTGCCCAGGGACGCAGTTCTTCTGACACTGTCTCAGCCCTGGGTGACCTGGGGTCCATCAGACACAGGGGGCCAGCGACACACCCCGTCACCCCCACCTTGGTCATGAAGGGAGGGGAGGAGGATGCAGAGCAGGAGAGGGAGGAGACAGGAGGCAGGGCTCCCCTCTGTCCCCTCTTTTTGTGTCAGGACTCCCTGTTCCTGGGGCCAGGCACCGGGAACTGCCCTGTCTCATGATGGAGGGCTCCTGGCGCCGGGAGCCAGCACTGACATCCTCCGAGGGGCTCCAGAGGAGTGATTTCAGCCTGACTGATGGCAGATCAAGAGGAGAAGAATATCACAGGCATGAGTTTCCCAAAATTAAAATGGAGAATGGGGCCTCAGGGAAGGCTGCTTGCATAATTAAAGCATCAATTCAGGTTCTGGTTTTCCTGAGAGCAACAGGCTCCTGAGAGCACACTAAATCTCCAGCAATAACTACTAGCAGCGCCAAGGCAGCCCTGGCCAGTGAGGGCTCATACAGGACCCCTCCCTGTCCACACTGGGCAGCAGAGCCGGGGAGCCGAGGTTCTGCACGCAAAATGTCTCGCTCAGAAGTTGGGGCTGGATTCAGTCTGAAAGGCCAACTACACCCCCAGTTACTGAGGCTCAGAGAAGACAGTGACTTGCCTGAGGTCACACAGCTGTTGGTGAGTAAGAGTAGAGAGCAGAGTTCAAGGTCCCCAGCGTCCCTGATCAAGCGTCTCCTGGAGGCTCATCCACAACACCCCTGCACACAAGTATGCAGGCCTGGGCCCTTCCTCTCCTCGTTGTCCTCAGAACCTTGGGTTCAGGCCACCTCTGTGCTCTGCTCAGGGCCCCCCACGCTGCAGCACCTGCACCTGCACCGTCTCCTCACATTCTCCTTCCTGGCAGCCTCAGTTCAAGACCTCTTTTCTCCACTGTCTTCCCTTTCCATGCCACTGCTTCTTGCTCCTCTTGGAACTCCTCTGCCACTTGGAGTTTTTGTAAAACACAATTGATCCCTGAGTTCTAGCCTAAATCCATGGGGCAGGGCTGTCTTATCTCATCTTCGCAGCAAGACTGGGATTCCACGGAGATCCCTCTCTGGAGGCTCCCCGAGCCCAGCACACAGTGAGGGGCCATCACCACCTGCTCCTTGGCAGTCAAGGATTTGAGTCTAGCTTCAGTTGACTTTTGTGGCCTTGGTCAAGCCCCAGCCTTGGACCTGTGTTTCCGTCCCCACCCAAACTATGGGCACAAACTCCACCCAGGGCCAATTTTACTCCGCACTGTGATGCTTCTCTGCACCTTTCCTCGGTCCCTAACAGCAGCCTGCCCCAGCCTGCCCCACCCTGCTCTCTCCACGGGTCCTCCATAAAACACCCCAGGGATGCTGCAATCAGAGATACCCTGTGACCATGTGTTAAACCACTGCCCTGCTGTCCCTGCTGAGGAGGAGCAGCGTGGCTGGCGGGAGCCTGTGGGAGGTCTGTGCTGGGTCCTGGGTTCCAGTCCTGCCCCCACTGCTGCCTGGCTCCAGGACTCGACCACATCCCACAGGTTATCCATCTGTTAGATGAGGATATTAGATTTCACTGCTGCTCCCTAAAGGCTCTACTGCCCTGTACTTTTTAAAGTCTTAAGTAGACATCTATGTCTCCACCCACAGATGCCAAGCAGAGCAGCTAGAAGCAGAAGGTGGCCTCAAAGTCAGGGAAATGTAAGAAGAGAAAGAGAAGAATTAGCCCTTTTCCTGGAAATCTGGCTTGGATCTCCCAGAAGAGAGTGTGCAGTAAACACTAGAAGGCAGGAGAACGGCTGAGCAACAATACGCCCACCCAACAGAGGCACGCAGTGGATCCCCACCGAGCGCGGCTTCCTGGGAGCACAGCAATGGTTAATTAGATCCAGGGCTCTGGAGGCTTGTATCAAGGCTCATCATTAAGATAATAATGAGCATAGCTGCCATGAAGCCAACCAGATTGACCCTGGAAGTCCGCTCCGGGATCGCACACGCTTCTCAGACTGGATGCGGGGAGGGACAAGCGAGATCCAGCCTCTCAGAGACCCCAGGCTTGGAAGCTCCAAGTTAAATTCGACCTGGCTTGGAGCCCTCCACCCCCACCCCACGACCAAGCATGCCCACGTCCAGAACCGAATGACCCTTTGTGTTCCGTGGAAGGCCACCCTGGTCACCAGGCTCCATCTGAGCTCCAAGGATAGCTCAGTGCTGGGGACGCCGCCAGCGTGGGCACCCACTGCCCTGGAGACCAGTGACTTAGAGGATTCGAGTCTGACGGTCAGCTGCTCATGGTAGGGGCCGGTGTGGCCCTGGGCGGGCACCGCTGAGGGTGTGCTTTGTGTTCCTGCAGAAGGTGGGCGCTGCCTCTGGACAGGCACCCAGAGGCGAGCCGTTGAGCAGCTGCAATAATTGCCACCCGTGCAAGGTGCTTTTTATGCCTTCAACTGGGATACTGCTATTTCTTGATAAGAAGGGGAAATACTTACCATCTTAGAGCACATCCAACCAGAAACCTGACAGGGCGCAATACCCAGAAAAGTCTTTGTGGTAAAGGGGCTGCCCCCGCCTCCACCTGTCTCCCGGCAGGCTGGGGCCCGTGTGCTGTGATCGGCTCCGGCACCCGGGATAGCGACACAGTCACTGAGGTGAGACTGCCGCAAGCCCCACAAGTGACTAGGACAGGCGATGTGAGCACGGGCCTGAGTCATGACAGACCCAGCGTCCTGTGGGGGAAGGGAGGGTGCAGAGGCACTGTGCGTCCTCTTGGGGACAGTTCCTAAACCGCGGGCACTTTAGCCTGGCGTGGGAGATGGACGGAGGGGCTCCGAAGCTCTTCGGGCAGGAGCCTTCTCGAGTGGGAATTCTGTCCGCCTCGCTGTGCAGAGAGGAGCTGTGCGCTGATGCGCAGACGAAAACCCCACGCAGCCATCTGGGGATGGGAGGCAGGAAGAAAAGGCAGGGAAGGGAAGAAGACATAGACCTGCTTCTAGCCTTTCATTTCTTATCTTTTATCTCTTCAGCTTGGGAAGATTCCTGGGATTTTCTGGCTCCGTGGACAGTCAGGCTTTCCAGAAAATGTGACCAGTCCTAAGTGAAATCAGGTTAGAGATAAAACAAACAATGTGTGGGACTGGCCTGTGGGGCACTCCATTGCTGTGATCCCCGTGAGTGGACAGGAAGGTGGTAGCCTTTCTTCAACACAGAAGAGCAGGTATCTGGATGCAGGAATTCGGGAGAATGAAGATTTCCTTGGCACAAATGGTTAGGCCATCCTGAGATGTCTCCACTAACAGCTGTGCTCCTTGATGAGCCCAGGACCTTCAGTCAGCAAGCATCTATCTATTGGTACCTGCCAGGTGCCTGGCCCTGTCCTCACCGAGTTTGGAGAGGACTCCGTCCATCAGGGGCAGGGCAAGCCCCCTTGGAACACACCTGCCAGGTCCTGCTTCCATAGAGTGACTTCCGTGACTGTCTATGAAATGGTCCCATGGCAGAAGGGGTCAGCAGCCACTTCCTCCTGCACCTGAGAGGCCACCAAGGGAGGCTGCCTTAGAGATTCAGCCCTCTGCATGAAGGTCATGTGATCCCAAGAGCCTTTGAGTGAAAGGTAATACTAATGAAAAATAAAGACAAGAACCCGCATCTCAGACTGGCTGACTCCACCCAGGGAAGGGTGGTGAGGGAATGGCAGCCTGCCCGGAGAGTAGCAGGGAGGAATTTAGGAAAGGTTGAAGTGCCCTGCACTGATTAGGGAGAATAGGGACCTACCACTTCATCTACAGGTGACGACAGGGAAGTGACAGGGTCTCAAAATAAGTCCAGGCTGACTCCTTGGTGGCCCCCTCCCTTCTCCTGGGGGCTGCCCGGCCATACTGTGTCACAGCAAGCGACAATGCAGACAAAAAGCCTTGTCTTTCTATAGCCTACATGTTAATAGGGGATACCGAGAATATAGGAAATGTTTCTTAAAGTCCAATAAATGGCATTTTACATGGTGATAAGGGCTAAGGAGAAAAACTAAAGCAGAGAAATGTGTTGACCTGAAATTTTACAAAGGATGACTAAGGAATATCTTTCAGAGAAAATGGCTTTTGAGTAAACATCTGAAAGGAGCAGCGGCTGAGCTATGGAGCTATCTAGGGAGTGCACAGACAGGAGAGCTGGTGCAGGCACCCCAAGGAGGTGACCCTGTGGCCCTCCCTGACCTGCAGTGCCCCCTCCCGCCCCTGCCATCCCCTGCAGGGACCTCCACAGCACACCCTACCAGAGCTTGGGCGAAGCCTCAGGCTCAGCTCTTGCATGTTCAATTGCCCATGTGACATGTCAAGTGGCCTGTCCCTCAGGAACACCTGGTCCTGCCTGAGCAAGGTGTGAAGCGACAAGCCTTGGACACGGCCGTGGGGCAGGTGACGCTTGCCCTCTGTGCCTGCAGCTCCTCCTTCCTGTGGCCCTCCCTCCCCTCCAAGAGCATTCTATGGTCCTGGGAGCCCACTCCCCACAACCTCTCCATCAGAGGCTCTGGTTGGGAGGTAGATCGAGGCTCAGTCCTGGCTCAGCCACTCAAGGAGCAGGGAAACTAGAGCAAGTCACCCGACCTTCCTGGGCCTCAGTGTGTCCATCTGTAAAATGAGGATGTTGAATAGCGCCTCTCTCACATCCTTCCACCAACAAACTAACGTTCTACCAGTGGCCCTCTAGTCACACGGCCACATCTCCAAGGGAGGCTCCAAAGCCAGCGGCCCCTGGGAGTGATCTCAGGCCTGCAGCCTTCCCAGCAGCCAGCACACCGCAGACACAGCCCCCAGCTGCCGAGACCCAGCGCGTGGCCACATGGAACAATGAGGAAAATGAAGCGATTCCATGTGTGGCCAGCCCTTTGTTGCCAGGGTTTCTGACTATGGAGGTTCACACCGACTGCAAGAGAGTCCAACCCCCAGCTCTGTGCTGCATTTACAAAAAGACTTTGCAAGGAAATAGGCCACCAGCACTCCAAGGCAATCACCATCAATCAGCGTAGCAGGTGAGAGCCCACCTGCGAGGCAGCCTCTCTGCAGCGTTGCTCTCCAAGGAGCAGAGCATGGCTGAGTGTGCGGACCCTGAGGAAGGAGGGGCCGCGGCAGAGAAGAGGGGACTCCCTCCACTGGCTCCGCTGCTGAGGGAAGGGACAGGGAGCTGGCTGAGATGATGCTGGTAAGTGGGGTCCTGCCAGGCCCACACACTGTCGTTAACTCAGTGGGTCTGGCTGGGATCACTTTTCCCCGACAGGCATGCAATTCACCTTGTCATACCTTGGCCACCTAGAGATGGTGCACAGCAGGGGAAGGGACATGGCTTAATGACAAGGATCCCCTCTGATCCAGGTAATGCCCTAGGCTGACCTGGCCAGTGAAAACCACAGGGGCAATTGTGGCTCTGATAGCAGGTCCTTAAAACCAAAGACATAAGGTTCCCAGGCAAACAGCCAGCCTGGGTCCTCCCCACTGCCAGCCACCAAAAGCCCCCGTATGGCCTGCTCCAGTGGTCCTGTCCCACTGCTGGTCCTCTGGAATTCGTGTAAAGTAGAGGTGGGGTGTGCAGCAGGGAAGATACACATAGTGTAATTCCTCTGGTCCCGTCCACTGTGTTCCCAGGACAAAGAGGGTTTTCAACCACTCAGACCCCTGGTTTTTCCCCCAAGACCACTGTTTGGGGCATTTTTGTCTCTAAGCTGGAAGGCTAAGCTTTGTTCCTCCCTGCTTTTCCTGTAGCTGATGACATCTCTGCCTCTTCTTAGTGACCTTTCAAGACCCTGAGGCAGAAAAGCACCTGCCCTCTCAGCAGACTCCAGGGGACAGCACCGGACTCCCCATGTCTTCTCCTTGCTAAAGGTCTCCCTACGACAGGATCCTTGCGAAGGCAGCAAGACCAAGTGCGCCCTGGGGTGGAGAGAAAGTCCAAGAGGTTTGCTGGTGAAAGAGAAAGCACGAGGCTGGAATGTTGGTGTCTTAAGCTCTACTTTAGCAAGAGATGTTAGTAGAGAGTTTGCCATAACAGGTGTGGCGTGGCTGCTTGGGATCCAGCTGTGACCAGGACCCAGCTACTGCCCTGGGGCCCCTTAGAGACACAGGGAAAGGGGGGAATGCAGTGACACCTCCAGAGCAGGGGACAGAAAGGAGAGTTTGAGAGAACACAGGAGCGTGCCTGACTCTGCTTCGGGGACTAAGACACAGGGTGACAGGAACAGCTTCCTGTGGAAAAAGGTATCCAAGGTGACTTGTGTGTGGGCTGGCATGGCCAGGTGAAGGGGAAGGGGCAGGAGGGAGAGTGGGGGGAGGAGCTGGAGACAAAGAACAGCGTGGGCAAGAGCCTGGGACCCTCTCTATGGCCAGGGTTGGGGAGGGAGGAGTGAGCAGGGGAGGCAGAGCCCAGTCAGGCTCGCTGGGGCTGCAGGGGGTCACCTGGCCTCTACTGGCTGGTGACAGCGTCATTGCAGGGGGATTCGGAGGAGAGAAGCAAAATCACCAGGTTTCTTTTAGACAGATCCCATGAGCTCGGGGTCAAGCATGCAGAGGTCAGCTAGCTAGCCAGGACATTGTCACCTACTTGATTTCTCTACTTAACACTCTGACTGCCACACTAGAAAAAAAATTTTTTTCCCCTTGGGGCCACAGTGTTACAAAAATTACAAAAATACAATAAAATTTGCAAAAATAGAATAAAAACTTTAAAACCAACGATCCTCTGTAATATAATGAAAAATTTGTTATTTTTTTATTGTTTTCTGTGCATGAGTTATATGCAATTTGAAAAATAGTGAAGAGATGTGAGTTACCCATGCTCATGAGGCCCTGGGCTCAAGCGAGCATGAGTTAAATACAACTCACATGGCAGTGAATGTGTTAAGTACATAATAAGCATCCCAAACATGACAGAACTAGAGCAGATCTCTTTACCTCTCCCTCCCGGCCTCCTCACCCCAGCCCCAGCCTTCTGTTTCTCAGTAAATGGACCCTCTTCTCTCCAGTCACTCAAGCCAAGCAGCAGGAGGCCGCCTAATCACTGTGTCCCACGTCACCACCGCTAACCACAGCTGATCTCTCAGCAGGTCTTGGATGTCACCTCCAAAATACCTCCCACCACGCCACCCCAGTCCCAGCGATGCTCCTTCTTCCATCCACTCTTGGTGTCCTTCAACCCATTTGTCACATGGCAGCCTAAGTGAGGTTTTTACACCTTTTTTTGTATGAAATATAGCACATATGCAGGAAAGTACACAAAATAAAAATGCACAACCCAGTATTTATCCCACAAGGTGAGCACCCATGGAGGTTCCTACAAGGTCAGGTAGAACATGCCCAGTTCTACCCAAGCCCTCCTGTGTCCCCTCCCTCTCACTGGCCCTCCTTCTCTGCCAAAGGTAACCACTATCGTGGCCTTTAAGGGAATTACTTCCTTGACTTATATTTTATCACCTAAACATGCATCCCTGAAAGCACCCAAACATACATCCCTCAAACTTCTAGTTTGGGTTTTGGCTGGAATTTGAAACCTCTATAAGTGGAATCAGACCGCATGTATTCTTTTGTGTCGGGCTTCTTTCCCTCCGCGCTATATTTGTGAAATTCATCCATGTGGTGTGTGCAGCTGTAGTTTGTTAATCCTTATTGTCCCATGACAGTCCATTATTTACCCATTCTCTTGCAGATGGGCATCTGAATGGTTTCCAGTTTTCTGACTGCTATGCATAATGTTGCTACAAGCAGTCTGACATATGTCCGTTGGTGTCAGAAGAGTCTTAAACACAGATCAGACTGTGTTCACTCCTCTGCTTAAAACTCTCTAAAATCTTCCTGGCATATTTAAAATCCAAATTCTCTATAAGGCCTGTGCTTCCTTCTCTGACCTCCTCTTCTTCCTCTCTCCCGCCTTGCTCACAACATTCCTGCCTGACCAGTTTCTCTGGCCCTGGAACAGGCCAGGCATGCATCTACCCAGGGCCTTTGCACTTGCCCCTCCTTCTGTCTAGAATGCTCTTCTGCCAGATCTTGGCATAGGCGGCTCCTTCTTCTCATTCAAGTCCCAGGTCAAATATCACCTCTTCAGACAACTCCCTTGACCCTCTAATCTGGAAGAGACCCCCACATTTCCCTCTTACACTCGCTCTTGTTTTGCTTCCTTCAAGGTGCTCTTCACTGTGTGAAGCCACTTCCTTTACATGTCCAGTTAGTCGCTTACTATCTCCTCCCACCCCTGTCTCACACGCTGCTGTTCCTCAGCTCCCGGAACGATGTCTGGCATGGAGTGAGCATTCAGTAACAGCTTGTGGAATGAATGAAGGGATGAATCTCTAAGAAAGAGGCCAGGTAACTAGGCAGCTGGAGGGGAGGGATGGAGAGAGCAACATTTACTTTTGAGAACCACAGAGGAAGAAGAAAGGCAGGAAGGGAGGCAGGAGAGTGACACTGATGGAAACTCTGTGTCCTGGGCCCCGAGCAGGGCTGTCTGCCCCTTGCAGGCCACCTGAGCCTGGTGCCTGGAGCAGGCTCCCTGTGAGGCAGGGGTCACTGGACTTCCTTGGCACACAAGGCAACCCCTGCTGAAGCAGGAGAATAAGGGAAGCTGCCTTTAATCCCTGTCTAGACAAGAGGAGAGGAAGGTGGGAGTGTTTCATTATCCTCAGGAGAAGCCAAGCCATCAGTAGGAGACAATTCAGGTGTCAACCTGCCAACGCAAGCCCTGGGAATGACAACTGCCACCCCAGTAAACATGCAGAGAGTCACAGAAGCCAGCGCCAGACCTTGGTATCTCCCAGCCAAGCTGTGCGGAGTGCTCCAAGCAGCTGGAGTCCATCCCTGCACAGACCCAGAACTCGGGGGAGAGAAGACTGGAATGCGAGCAATCCTAAAAAGCAAGACAGAAAGGCTCTGCTTGGAGGTGGGACAGGAGTGCAGGGCCACCACGAGGAAATAGAGTGACTTCAAGAACCTGGACTGCAAGGTGAGAAGCCTGAGTTCTGCCCCATCCATCCTGACCAGTGAGATCTCAAGCAGGCTTCTTAATCTGCCCTGTGTCCATCACTTCCTTTCCAAAAGGAACACAAATGAATTCCATTTGTCAGCATCTCAAGGTTCTTGTAAGGACCAAATGAAATCACATATAAAAATGAGTTTTGTAGACAAATACAAAAAGATAATAATGGGCCTAAAACAGACTCATCACTCAGAAACTAAAAGCAGACAGTAAATGACTGGCCACATCTGGAATAAGTGGCACAGTCTGGGAGGATTTCTCCTCTAGAAACACATGTGGCACCGCAGGCCAGGAGAGTGGGACACTTGTAGTGACAGTTCCCGCAAGCACAGTAAGACCTCTAGTAGCTAAGAGCGTGTGTCCTTACAATAACAAATGAAAACAAAACAAAAACCCTAGAAATGAATTTAATAAGAAATGCACAAGATGTATGAAGAAATTTTTAATTTAAAACACTATTTAAAGATAGAAAAGAAGAACTTGAACAAACAAAAAATCATATCATGTTCATGAATAAAGAAATTTAATATCATAAAGATGTAAATTCTCTCTAAACCTGATTCATAAACTAAATATATTCCCAACAAAATTACCAATAAATTGTGGGGGGAGCTAGATAAATTTAATCTAAAGTTCATATGGAACAATAAATAAGCAATAATATTCAGGAAAATTCTGAAAAAGAAATATACAAAAGATGACTAGCCCTACCACATATTAAGGCACATTATAAGACTATATTAATCAAAACATGCATTCTGGCATATGAATAGATAAATAGATCAACAGAATGGAATAGAAAATGCTAAAACAGACCCATATACCTATGAGAAATTGAATTTCAGATCACTGAGGAAGAGATGAATAATTCAATAAATGGTATTGTGACAACCAAACAAACATGTGAAAAAAAATTAAGTAGGATCTTTCTCTCAAGTCTTATACCAAAATAAATTATCAATGAGTCAAAGATCTAAATGTAACAAATGAAACCATGAAAGTGCTAGAAGTAAAAAAACATGTAATTTTTGTATTTGTGAAGACCTTTGTTAGAACAGTATAAAACCAAGACACAGTAATAAAAAGACTGACTGATACATTCAACTGCATAAAAATGTAAAAACTATCATAAAAACATAACTTCAAAAGACAAACTACAAATTGGGAAAATACTTTCTGCATTTATACTACAAAAGACTGATTTTTTTAATATACAAAGAATTTTTACAAATTAATAAGAAAATGTACAAAGGATATATAAACAGTCAATTCACAGAAAAAGAAACATAAATAGCTCTTAATAGTCACAAAGATGTCAAGTCTCACAATAAAAGAAATGCTCATTAAAACTAGGAGATATACCGTTTTTCATCTCTGGGATAGTCAAGGGCCAAAATAGTTTGCTAACACAGTACGTTGGCAAGGAGACAAGGAAACGGGTACTACACTGGTAGATGAATTAAACCGTACCATTTCCATGGAAGGTTATTTGGGACTATTTATGAAATTTTTACCCTTTGGCTCCACACTTCTATTTCTTTCACATATATTTTTTTCTTCGTATGTATTTGCATTTTCTTCACATATATTTACATGTGTGCAAATGACATTTATATGTTTATTCATTGAAGCACTAAATATAATAGCAAAATATTTTTTAAACTGTATGTCCATCAATAGGGGATCAACTATATAAATTATAGAATGCATGCAGCCTTTTATTAATAAAAAATGGAGGCAAATCTCAGTGTCCTGAGAAGGATTTGGAAGGGTCTCCAAGTTCAACTGTTAAATGGAAAAAAATCTCTATTTGCTTTTAAAAAATCTATACATATAATTTTATTTATATGTCTGGAAATGGAAGGATACACAAGAAAATGGTAGCAATGGTACAATTTCAGTGATAACAGGTGGTTGGGGAAATTTTAAAAATAAAGAGACACTGAAAACTACAAAATGTTGCTGAAAGAAATTAAAGACTACACACTTAAACAGAGAGTCATCTCATGTTCATGGACTGAAAGAATTACTATTCTTAAGATGTCAATATTACTCAAAGTGATCTACAGATTCAATGTAATCCCTTTAAAAATGCCAATGGCATTTTTCACACAAATAGAAAAATCAATCCTAAAATTCATATGGAAATTTAAGGAACTCAGAATAACCAAAACAATCTTGAAAAAGAACAAAATTGAAGGACTCATACTTCCTGATTTCAAAAGTTGTTGAAAAGCTACAGTAGTTAAAACAGTGTGGTAAGACATAAAGACAGATGTGTAGACCAAAGGAATAGAATAGAGAGCCCAGAAATAAACCCTCACAATTATAGTCAAATGATTTTCTACAAGGGTGCCAAGATCATTTAATGGAGAAATGTGGATAGTCATCCACAATTGATGTTGGGAAAACTGTATATCCCCACACAAAAAGATGAAATAATATCCTCACCTTACACCATATGCAGAAATTAATTCAAAATGGATCAAAAACCTAAATGTAAGAGCTAAACTATAAAACACTTAGAAGAAAACAGAGGGGGAAGCTTCAAGATATTGAATTTGTTGATGATTTCTTCGATATGACACCAAAAACACAGGCAACAACAAAAAAAATAGATGAACTGGACTTCATCAAAATTAAAAAACTTTTGTGTATCAAGGGACACTTTTAAAGAGTAAAAAGACAATCTACAGAATGGGATAAAATATTTGCAATCAAATAAGAGAGTAATATCCAGAACAGATAAAGAACCTCTATATCTCAACAACAACAAAACAAACAATAATTTAAAAATAGGCAAAGGTCTTGAATAGACATTTCTCCAAAGAAGATATACAAATGGCCAATAAGCATGTGAAAAGATACTCAACATCACTAATCATTAAGAAAATGCAAATCAAAACCACAAGACAATATTACTTCATACCCATTAGAATAGCTATTATTTAAAAAAATAAACAAAAACAAGTAATGAGAAATGTTGCAGCCACTGTGGAAAACAGTGTTGCATTTTCTCAAAAGAATTAAACACAAAATTATCATATTATCTAGAAATTTCACTTGTGGATATACGTACACATCTATTGAAATCAGGGACTCAAACAGATATCTGTACACTTATATTCATAGCAGTATTACTCAAAATAGCCCAAAGGTAGAAGAAACCCAAGTATCCATCGATACATAAATAGATAAACAAAATGTGGTATATATATATATATATATATATATATATATATATATATAAAATAGAATTTTATTCAGCCTTAAAAAGTAAGGAAACACTGACATATGTACATATGTATCATATACATATATCATATGGTATAAACCATATATATATAAACCATGTATATGATATCTACATGATATATATGATATATATAAACCATGTATATGATAAAGGGTTAATATCCAAAATACGAAAGGAACTCATGCAACTCAATAGCAAAAAACCAACATCATGGAAGAAGCTTGACGACATTATGTAAAGTGAATGACAACATCAAAAAGAATAAAATATGTAGGAATAAATTTAACCAAGGAAGTGAAAAATCTGTACACTGAAAGCTTGAAAACAATAATGAAATAAATTGAAAAATACACAAATTAATGGAAAGATATCCTATGTTTGTGGATTGGAAGAATTTGTATTATTAAAACATGTAATCCCTATCAAAATTCCCATGGCATTTTTCACACAAATAGAAAAACAATTCTAAAATTTGTATGGAACCACATATGACCCCAAATAGCCAAAGCAATCTTTAGAAAGAAAAACAAATTTGGAGGCTTCACACTTCCTGATTTCAGATTATATTACAATGTTATAGTAATAAAGAGCACAGTACTGACATAAAAACAGACGCTTAGACTGATGGAACAGAATAAAGAGTCCAGAACTAAAACTAAGCATATACAGTCAACTAATTTTTAACAAGGCCACCACAAAGACATGATGGGCAAAGGGACTGTCTTTTCAGCGCCTTACACTGAGAAAACTAAATATTCATATACAAAAGAATGAAACCGGACCTTATCTTACACCATACACAAAAATCAACTTAAAATCGATTGAAGATATAAAGGTAAGACCTGAAACTATAAAACTCCCAGAAGAAAACATAGGGAAAAGCTCCTTGATATTGGCCTTGGCGATGATTATTTGGATATCACACCAAAACTTGGGTAACAGAAGCAAAAATAAACAAGTAGGACTACATCAAACCAAAAAGCTTCTGCACAGCAAAGGAAAAATCAATCAAACCAAAAGACAGCCTAGAGATCTGGAGAAAATATTTGTAAACCATGTATATTATAAATGGTTAATATCAAAAATATTAAAGGAACTCATACAACTCATTAGCAAAAAACCAAACAACCTAATTTAAAAACGGGCCAAAGGATCTGAACAGACATTTCCAAAGAAGACATACAAATGGCCAACAGATATATGAAAAGGTGCTTAACATCACTAATGATCAGGGAAATGCAAATTAAAACCACAATATAGTATCTCCACATACCTGTCAAGATAGCTATTTAAAAAAAAAACACAAAAAACAAGTGTTCATGAGGGTGGGGAGAAAAGGGAACCCTTGTATACTGTTGGTGGGAATGTAAATTGGTACAGACATTATGGAAAACAGTATGGGAAGGTTCCTCAAAAAATTTAAAATAAAACTACTATATAATCCAACAATTCCTCTGCTGATTAGATATATATATAAAGGAAATTAAATCAGTGCCTTGTAGAGATAGCTACACTCCCATGTTCATTGCAGCATTATTCACAACAGCCAAGATATGGAAACAACCTAAGTGTCTATTGATGGATGAATGGATAAAGAAATTGTGTGTATAGATATACAATGGAATATTATTCAGCCTTTAAAAAAGGATATATTGTCATTTGAAACAACACAGACAAACCTGAAGGACATTACGCTACGTGAAATAAACCAGCCATGGAAAGACAAACACTACATGATCTCACTAATACATAGAATATTTAAAAAGCCAAATACATAGAAACAGTGGGTATAACAGTGGTTATCAGGGGCAGGAAAGAGGAACAAATTCAAAGAAGTAGGTCACAGTATAAACTTGCAGCTATGTAGGATAAATAAATCTAGAGATCTTACATACAGCATTAGGACTATAGTTAATAATATTGTACATTAAAATTTTGCTAAGAGACTAGATTTGAAGTGCTCTTACCACAAAAAAGTAACTATGTATGGTGAAGAATATGTTTGCTTGGCTGTATGAATCACTTCACTATCTATATGTATATTGAAACATTGTGTTTTACACCTTAAATGTATACAATACAAATATTTAAAGAAAAGAAAATAAATTTAAAGACTTTGTACTTTTTTAAAAGACATTATGCTAAGTAAAATAAGCCAGTCACAAAAGGATAAATATTGTACGATTCTACTTATATGAGGTACCTAGAGTCATAGAATTCTTAGGGACAGAAAGTAGAATGGTGGCTGCCAGGGGCTCGGGGAGGGACAGAGATGGAGCTGTTCTTTGATGGATATGAAGGTCCAGTTTGGGGAAATGAAAAAGTCCTAGAGATGGACAGTGATCACGGTTGCACAACAATGTGAATTACTTAATGCCACTAAAGAACACTTAAAAATGGCTAACAAGGTAAATTTTATGTTATATATACTTTACCACAATAAAAATAAATGAAAAGAAAGAAATTAACCGTAAGTAACATGCAAAGTAGAGTATGAATTCTGGAGGCAACCCACCCGGGCTGTAACCCTTGATCCTTTCTTTAATAGCTATGTCACCTTAGACAACTGCTTAGCATTTCTACACCTCAGTTTCCTCATCCATAACATGGTAATAACAGTACTGTACTGGGTTGTTTTGAGGCACACACAGGGCTTAGAGTAGTGCCTACTACATTGTAAGTGCTTGATAAGAAGCGGTTTCTAATTTATCATTGTCTTTAACAAACAGCTACCGAGGACCTACTAAACCTGGGCACTATGCCAGCTGCTAGAAATACAGAGATGAATAGGATGGGTTCTGCAATTTAGAAACCTCATGTCTTAGTAAATGCGACCTTAACTGATTCTGTCTTCACTCAAGCCCTCCCTTTAGGAGGAAGTGTTGGAAAAGGCGCAATGGAAGTACCCCTCAAGAAGAAAGAGGAGGCTCAATTAGACTGAAGGTCTATAGTGTTTGCTAACAATTAGACCCATCTGGAATAGAATAGGCTGTCTGGAAAAGTAGTGAGGTGGCCCGGACATGGTGACAGGCATGTTGCAGAAGAGATTCAGAAGGATGGACTATGAGATCACTAGGGCCCCATATGGCTCAGAGAGTCTGAGATGCTGTAGGTGGGGGCCAAAGACTGCACTGTCAGCAGCTTGGCTGGGGAAAGACTCCAGGGTGTCAGCCTTCCAGACATCTCTGCTTCATGACATCATTCAAATTCCCCCCAGCAGGGACCCGAAGTGTCCATATGTCAGGTGCAGATTCAAATTCAAAATGACAGACACGATTTCCACATAGATGAATGGAGAGGGACCAAGGCACAATCTTGGATGGATAGAAAGGCCAGAAGAGGAGGCCACCACTGCCTTTTTCTGGGCCAGTGCCTGCTCCGGGCTCCAAGCCTTATAAAACTGAAGCATCACACACAGCGAATAGCTGGAAGAAAACACCCTGAGGCTAGCCGTGAATCCAATCAGGGTCCCCTCACCCCGCCCCAGCATCAGGACACCATGGGTAGTCCAGCAACCAGAGGACTCTGACAGCTTTTATTTAAGCAAAAGGAAAACAGGTCACTTCCTTGGAGGTTTGAAGGCATCCTGCACAGGGACAGAAGGAAAGACAGAAAGCAAAAATAAACACATAGGACTACATCAAACCAAAAAAGGCTTCTGTGCAGCAAAGGAAAAATCAACAAAATGAAAAGACAGCCTAGAGATTGGGAGAAAATATTTGTAAACCATGTATATGATAAAGGGTTAATATCCAAAATATGAAAGGAATTCATACAACTCAATAGCAAAAAACAAGTAACCCTTTTGGTCTTGGAACATCATCAGCTTTCAAGACTTCAACTCCAGCGTCCAGCCAGGGCAAGGAAGGACAAGGAAGGGTGGGGACATGGTCTCCACATGATCTGCAACCAGATGGCTTCCCTGAGGGAAAGACAGTGCTGCCCCCGTCTGCTAGACATCCCCTGACCCTCTCTCTGGGAGTGCAGAGGGCTGGGAACAGCAGTGTAGTCAGGGAAGCCCTCGCGAATGAAGTGACTTTTGAGCAAAGTCCTGAAGGTGGTAAGGGACAAGCCACGCGGGTCTCTTCTAGAGAAGGACACATGGGACAGAGGGGAGAACCAGTCCAGAGAGCCAGGAATGAGTGTGCCCAGCATGTGTGGGGTGTAGCCAGGCACCTGCGCTACTGGGGCAGGGGGGGGGCGTGAGGGGGAGATGGGGAGAGGTATTGATGAGGTGGAGAGGTAGGGGTGAGGGCAGGGCTCAGACCCTATACAGCTCCATTGGCAATTCAAGGATCCGACTTCTACCTCTGATGAGATGGGACACCACTGGAGGGCTTCGAGCAGAAGACAGAGACAACTGGACTCACAGTTTCTAAAGGGCCCCCTGGGCTGCTGGGCTGAGGACGTCCTCCAGGTGGGGCAGCACGACCACCTGCTCCAGTGAGTGGCAGAAGAGGGGCGACTCTCACTTCAACCAAGTTGGTAGCAGCGGATGTGGGCAGAAGTGGATATATTTTGAAGATAGGGCCAACAGGCAGATCCGTTGGCAGATTGGATGTCGGGTGTGGAAGAAAGAAAGGTGTCGAGGATGACGCTGAGATATTTTGGCCTGGGCTATTAGAAGGATGGTGCTGCTGTCATGAACTGACAGAGAAAACTAAAGAAGGGACAGGTTTAGGGGAAGATCAAGAATTCATATTTGAACATGGAAAGTGTGATGTGCCTCTCTGACATCCACAGGGAAGTCTCTCCTGGGCGACTGGATGGACGTGTGTGGTGTTCGGGGAGAAGACCGGCTATGTATTTAGCAGTCAGCTGTGCACAGGTGGTATTTAAACTCAGGGCCCTGGATGAACGATTGTAGATAAGAGGCTTTAGGACTGAGCCCTGGGGTATCCAAGGCTCATGGGCTGGTTGATGAGTAAAATTAACAAAATCTTCTGAAAAGGAGTTACCAGTGAGGTAGGAAGCACACCAGGAAAGGGGGGTGTGTCCCAAAAGCCAGCTAAAGAAGTGGTTAGCTGTGTCGATGGCTGACAGGTGAAGTATCTCAAGATGAGAACTGAAAGTGGACCACTGGATTCAGCTACAGGAAGGCCACTGATAATCTTAGAAAGAACAGTTTGATGAGGGGAGAGGAAAGGACAGCCTCATGAAAGAAGGTTCAAAAGAAATGGGTGTAGCCAAACATTGCAAGGAAAGTTTCTCTTGACAAATGTGTTCCGGCTAATAAATGAAGAGGGAATGACAAGATTAGAATATCAGCATACTGCAAGCCCCTCGTGAAACAAATGATCTAGGCAGGGGTCAGCAAACGATGGCCCCTGGGCTACATCTGGCCTGCTTGGTTTTGTAAGTAAAGTTTACTGGAACTCACCCAGGCCCGTTCATTTATGCACTGGCTATGGCTGCTTCCGAGCAACGCTGGCAGGATTGAGTAGTTGAGACAGAGATCACATGGCCCATGGAACAAAATATTTACTGCCTGGCCCTTTATAGAAAAAATCTGCCAGCCTTGATGTAGGTAATGGGTGTGGGCTTGGAGGAAGATGGGCAGAGAGGAGAGAGTGTGGCCCTTCAGGAAAGGAATGAGTAAGGGCTGAGGCCTGTGAGGGGAAGCCCCTTTCACAGACTTCTAGAGTGTTCATGCTGAAAAGGGCTGGGCCCCCCTCCCTCCTGACTCACTGTGGATTCCTTACCGGGGGCCCACAGCTGGGGAGGGAGCCCCTCTCCTTCAGGTGCAGGTGACATCCTTAAGAGACAGCCAGTTTGCATGCTGGGAACAGAAACGTCCCTGCCTGTGACATGACTCCTGTACCCCCAGCTGCCTCTCCACCCGGCATCTCTGTCCTCTGAGCTCCAGATAGACCTCTCGGGGCTGGCTCAGGATGGATACTCTTGATCAAGGGTGATCCACCCAGGCTCCAGGTAAAATGTCTTTTGGGGGACTTTGGAGTCCCCTGATGTCACATGAGTACTTGGGATGTGCATTTCACCAGGTGGAGTCCACAGCTTTCATCAGATGTGTGGAGGCTTCTATAACTACAAAGGCTAAGAATCATTGCACTTGTGATCTAGTCATTTTTTGGCGTACTGGATTTAGGGGGAGGTCTGGGGTATACTTCCATCTGTTAAGCCTCCTTCAAATGTCAGTCTGTGCTCCCTGCTCCCCACATAGAAGATTGTTTCTGGACCCATGAAAACAAGAATTAAAATTCTCCGACATCAGGCTGATAGCAGTGCAAACTTCAAGCATCCTCTGCCTTTACGGGCTGAGCAAAACAGCAAACCTTTCAGTAGCCAGTTCCCACATAACCACTGACGTTATACAGATTTTATAAGCCCTACAGTTTACAAATTATTTCATTGGCACTTCGTATTTTGGCTTTGAGAATTTCACCATGAATACAGAGAAAAACAATAAAACTTACGCAATTTGTACTTTTTAACTCAACTGTGTTTAACTGTCTCGATGGTTTGAATGACCTCTACAAATCAGTGTCCCCCAGACCCTCACGACTTTCCATCCTATGCTGGTTAATTTCCGGTGTTAACTTGACTGGATTAAGAAAGCCTAGAGAACTGAGAGAGCATTATTTTGGGGTATGTCTGAGAGGGTGATTCCGAAGGAGACTGGCATGTAAGTCTGAGTAGGCTGAATGGGGAAGAGTCGCCCTTAATGAGGGCAGATGCCATCCAATCAGCCAGAGGCTTGGATAGAACAAAAACAGAGGAAAAGAGGCTGGGTGCATTGGCTCATGCCTGTAATCCTAGCACTTTGGGATGCTGAGGCGAGAGGATCACCCAATGTCAGGAGGGCGAGACCAGCCTGACCAAGAGCGAGACCCTGTCTCTACTAAAACTAGAAAAATTAGCCGGGCGTGGTGGTGTTCACCTATAGTTCCAGCTACTCAGGAGGCTGAGATAGGAGGATTGTTTGAGTCCAAGAGTTTGAGGTTGCTGTGAGCTAGACTGACACCACAGCACTCTAGCCTGGGTAACAGAGCGAGATTCTGTCTCAAAAAAAAAAAAAAAAAAAAAAGCAAAAACAAAACAAAGGAAAGGCTCTCTCTCCTAGAGCTGGGACACTCTTCTTCTCCTGCCCTTGGACATCAGAAGTCCAGGCTTTCCAGCCTTCGGACTCCAGGACCTACGCCAGCTCCCCACACAGTGCTGTGTCTTGACACAATTGTCCCTTACAGGGGCTCACATGCTAGAACTAGAACAGTGCCAACTCCTCCTGAGCCAGGGACTGGGAGGGCCAAACCCACACATCCCAAGTCTCCCCTTCTCCTCTCCACTCCCTTGGACCTGTGTCCATTCAACCAACAGTGACTGAGCTACTGCTGTGGCCAGGCACTGCGCTGAGCTCTGGGGCACCGCAGTGAAAAATACAACCATAGTCCCAATCCTCAGGGGACTTTCTGCTTGGGAGACACAGACGCTAAACTAATCAGTAAATAAATAGACGCACATAAACTGGGGCGGGCACTATAAAAGTTCAGGATGCTATAAAAGTGCAGGATGCTATACAGGAGAGTACTAGAGAGACCTAAATTAGATGGCCTGGCATGGAGGGTGGTAGTTGTCTGCAAGACAGAAGATCTTACTGAAGAAATGACATTTAAATTGAGATCTGAACAACGAATCGGCACTAACCAGGTGAACGGACAATTAGAGGATGGGAGAACCTCAGAGAGGGGAAACAGCATGCACAAAGGCCCTGCAGTGAGAAAGAGCTTGGCATGTTCTACAGGAGGCCAGAGTGGCCAGAAGGTGGTGGGTGATGGAGAGAGATGCAGGAGTTGAAGCTGGGGAGGGCAGGGGGCTGGAAAATGCAGGGACAGAGGCTATGACTAAGAGCTTGGGTTTCAAGCTAAGAAGCGGTATGATCGTGTTTACACTGCAAACTCACAAAGGCAACCACGTGGAGCACGGAGCTGTGAAGGGGATCAAAGAGATGAAGTTAGGAGGCTGTTGTGGTTGTCCAAGTGAAGGTAAAGGTGGCTTGGCCTAAGTGGTGGCAGCAGAAGTGGAGAGAAGAGGACAGGGTTGAGAAATACTGAGGCTTCATAATGGATCACACTGGAGGTGCAAGTATCAACAATGACTCCTGGGCTTTCGGGTGGAGGAAGGTGCTGTTGACCAAGGCAAAGAAAGCTGGAGGAGACACAGATTTGGAGGTAGTGATCAAGAGTCCTGTTTTGGAATATTAAGTCTGAGATATCTCTGAGACCACCAAGTGCAAAGATTAAGAAAGCCACTGGATATAGAGGTCTGGAGCTTCAAAGAGAGATCTAGCTGAAGTATAAATTTGAAAGTTGTGATAAATTGTTTAAATAATGACCCCACAGTGGGCATAAGAATGTTCCTAGCAGATTCTAGCTATGGGGTGATTAACTGACTGAGAGCCGCAGCTGCTGGGCACTGAAATTCAAATTCATACCTGCATTTGCAGAGAGAGAGCAGGGCAGGGATGCTAAGACAGACCCACTACTGGGAGGCCCAGGATTTGTCTGACAGCCAGCTTTGGCTTGAGGGCTTCCGGGCAGCCATGCTGAGCCCTTAGACTGCATGGTAGGCTGGGGGCCTTGCACTCACCCTGCCTTCCCCCCATCTGTCACTCAGGGTTGGACATGCATGGTGGTCTGATGGCTCTTCCAGCCTTTCCCAACTCCCTCCCCATTACCTCTTGTAGGTGCTTTTCATAATAAAATCTGTGCACATTTCATCCCATCTTGGTGTCTACTTCTCAGAAGACCCATCTAACGCAAGCCCTGATTGGTTCACATCTCCATATATCCACACTTTGGGTAGTCCCTTCCCATACAGAGTCACTGCTGTAGGCAGTGGAACAATAGCAAATGAGACATAAGCAGAGAGGATGGAGAAAGGCTTATGCTGGGGCTTGCCTTCTCTCTTTGCTGTGGTCTGAATGTTTGTGTCCTCCCAAAACATATGTTGAAACTTAATGACCAATGTGATGGGGCCTTTGGGAGATGATTAGGCCATGAGGGTGGGGCCCTCATGAATGGTATTAGTGCTTTTATAAAAAGGACCCCTGAGAGCTGCCTTGCCCCTTCCACCATATGAGGACACAGCAAAAAGACACCAACTATGAACCAGGAAGCAGGCCCTCACCACCAACAAATCTCCCAGCACCTTACTATTGGACTTCCCAGCCCCCAGAACTGTGAAAATTAGATTTCTGTTGTTTATAAGCCACCCAGTCTGTGGTATTGTGTTATAGCAGCTCAAACAGACTAAGACACTGTTGCTTCTGGGAACCTTATGTACCCATGTGAAAAGGCCTGGGCCAGCCTTTCTGAGGATGAGAAACCATGACAAGAAAGGCTCTCACCATCCCAGCCGTCCCACTGCCAGCCGATGACCCATAGATGTGAGTGAGGCCAAATGACATCCTCCCAACTCCAGCCAAGTCAGCCCAGAACAAAAGGATCACCCAATCAACCCACGGAGTTGTGAGAAATACTAAATGTTGTTATAGGCTTCTGAGTTTGGGGATGATTTATTATGCAGTAAAAGCTAACTGATACAGGAGTGTGGGACATAAAGCTGGTATTGAAAGCCACGAGAATGAGTGGATCTCAGCATGGATTTTCAGGTCTCACCCTCACTCTCTTAACAGAAAACCTTTCTGGGGGCTCTTGCCATTAGCCAGAGCCCTCTCTGAAAATTTACTTAGCACTTAACTGTGTTCCAGACAATATACCAATGAGCTATGGGCAGACAGTGATAACTAAAACACAATCTTTACTGAAACACAATCTTTAAAGAAAAAAATGGGGGTGATCAGAGAAAAATGCTTCTTCAATTTTCTAGAAATTAAACATTGTTGGATATAAAGTTGGCATGAATATGAAATCTGCCTGGATTCTTCCACTTTGGCTTCATGGCAATACTTTCTACACACACACACATTCTCTCTCGCTCTCTCTTTCTCTCTCTTCAAAGTATTTCAGCCTCAGTCAACTCCCCACTTTCTCTGAGAGGAGCTGATGGGTCCTTGCTGTCATTTCAAAGTCACAGGTGGTGAGTGCGATGCTCCAGTCACAGGGGAGATGGTTCCGTGAGAGAGGGAAAGAGAACTGGCACTTGCTGAAGGTTCCAGAGTGCCCTCTTTACCTGCTTACACATTCAGTAAGCTTCTCAGCCACTCAGAAAGGGCAAAACATTGAAGAGACATAGATAACAGACACAGTCCTCACTATCACGGATCTCACGGTCGGCTGTGGTGGGAGAAGGAAGCACACACGCTAAGGGAGTACAAAGGAAAAGGACCTCGCACTGCCTGGAGGAAATTGAGGAGTCTTCCCGGAAGAGGGACCCAAGATGAGAGCTTAGCAGGATGAGCAGCTGTGAGGCAGGCACCCTGGGGAGGGCTGAGGGCCATCAGACTGAACCGAAGGAGATGAACAGCAGGGCAAATGGGAGGAAGACGAGGCACACATGACTCACAGATTTCTAGCCTGGGATAGAGGGTGGTACCATTTGCTGAGAGGAGGGCAAGATTTGGTAAATAATAATAAGGTTCAGTTCCAGGCAAGGTGAGCATGAGATACTATGAGGTATTGAAGTATAAACATCCAGCATTCAAGTGTAGAGAAATTCTGAAACTCAAAAGGGAATCTTAGGTAGGAAAGCAAATTTGGAAGTCATCCGCATATGGGTGACGGCTGGAGCAGAGAGAGATGTGGAGATCATAAGAAGTCAGAAAGCCAGGGTGGGGCTGGGGTGCACTTGCACGCAAGATCATCACACAGCTCCCATCTGGAGGAGGATCCCCGCCACAGCCAAGCAGAGGAGAAACTGCCAAGCACACAAAAAGCACCCACAAGATGCCACCGAGGTATCCAGGTGCTGCTGCAGCTCTCCTCTCAGCCATCTATTGTCAATGGCCAAGAAAGGAATTAGCACAATGATGTTATTGATAATAGATGCCTCCACAAATATTTACATTTTAATTAGGGGTCCAAACCCCATAATAATGCTGACTTTGAAGCCAATAATTGAGTCAAACTCGGGCTCTGCTGCCTACTATGATCTTGAATTCTGGAGGCCTTTTTGCTCATCTGCAAAACAAGAATAAAAATTCCTATCCCCAAAAAGGTGTCCGATATTCCAAGTTTCTGGCGCACGGGGGGTGCTCCCTTCAGCTGGCCTTCTAACAGTGGTTAGTGTCTTAGCAACAGTGTCTTAGTCTGTTTGAGCTGCTATAACACAATACCACAGACTGGGTGGCTTATAAACAACAGAAATCTAATTTTCACAGTTCTGGGGGCTGGGAAGTCCAATAGTAAGGTGCTGAGAGATTTGTTGGTGGTGAGGGCCTGCTTCCTGGATCATAGTTGGTGTCTTTTTGCTGTGTCCTCATATGGTGGAAGGGGCAAGGCAGCTCTCAGGGGTCCTTTTTATAAAAGCACTAATACCATTCATGAGGGCCCCGCCCTCATGGCCTAATCATCTCCCAAAGGCCCCATCACATTGGTCATTAGGTTTCAACATATGTTTGGGAGGACACAAACATTCCAAGTTTCTGGTGTACGGGGGGTGCTCCCTTCAGCTGGCCTTCTAACAGTGGTTCTCAGCGTGCATCAGACCCACCTGGAGGCTGTGGCCCCACACCCAGAGTGTTTGATTCAGGACGTCTGGGATGGGGCAGGGAACGTGATACCTAAGAAGTTCTTGGAGGTCTTGGTGCTGCTGGCCCAGGAAGCATACCACCACACCTGGGGACAGGGTGTTCTTCTCAAGGACTCCTCTAGTGTGAGTGATCACTCACCCCTTATACCCCAAAACTTGTCTGCGGCCCTGGGGAAGGGCCATGGGATCCGAGCGCTAGGCAGCAAGTACAGGAAGCATGATCCAGCAATGACAGAGGCAGGGGCAGGGGCACAGCCTTCTCCCTCAGCTGTCACCCAAGACACCTCCAGGGCTAGAAGTTGAGTGATTCACACATCTGTGTTTGAAAAGCTGTGACTCAGGGCCCTGGCTGCAGTAGGGGGGCTGCACTGACTCACCCTCAGGGAGGGTGGCACGGGGAAGGGAGCAGGTCTGCAGAGTCACAGCCAACAGTCAAGGCAATGGACTGAGGTCCCCTCCTTACCATGAGCCTGGCCCTGGGCAGGAGAGAGGAAAGGTGCAGCGGCACTCCTCCCAATTCCAGGTAAGCTAACCTCTGCTCTCCTTTAAGAAGACTCTGAAAAGCAAGAACTCACTCTTTCAGCATCACCCGTCCCTCTCCATCCACCTGTGCCCTGGCGATGCCCAGGGACCTCACAGCACTTCCAGGGCATCAGGGATGGAAATATCCAGGAAAACCCAGCGGTGGCCAGAATAGAAGGAATAGTATCTTCTTTTGACAAAGACTTGTCACAGGTATCATCTTATTTTATTTCTTAAAACTCTCCTCTGAACTCCCAATTCGCATTTATAATTTAATTCAACTCATGTTCACTACTATGCTAGGTACTGAGACTGCAAACATTAATCACAACGCTTACCCTCAAGGAATTTTGCCTAATGCGATATGAAATGTGTTGCATTTATTTAATAGTCTACAAAACACTTTTATGCACAACTTACTCCTCATACTAACCATAGAGAATTAGTGATATGGATCCTGTTTCATGTCTCACCACTCTGATCTTCAGCTTAAGTCTCACCTCCCCAGAAGCCCTCTCTGATGCACCAGTCTAATGAGCTACCCAGTCATGGCCGTGTCACCTCCTATCAATTCTCTGAATGAGGCCAGGCGCGGTGGCTCATGCCTGTAATCTTAGCACTCTGGGAGAGCAAACAGAGAGGACTGTTTGAGGTCAGTAGTTCGAGATCAGCCTGAGCAAGAGTGAGACCCCTGTCTCTACTAAAAATAGAAAAATTAGCCAAGCGTCACGGCACACACCTGTAGACCCAGCTACTCGGGAGGCTGAGGCAGGAGGGTCGCTTGAGCCCAGGAGTTTGAGGTTGCTGTGAGCTAGGCTGACACCACGGCACTCTGGCCCAGGCAACAGAGGGAGACTCTGTCTCAAATAAATAAATAAAATAATTCTCTGAATGACATTTATCATGGTTTGATTTTTTTTTTACAAACTTACTTATCAATTTACTTTTTTCTCTATCCCTGCAATGCAATGTCAGTTTCATAAAAGCAGGATATTTGGCTGTCTTGTTCACTGCTGTATTCCCAGTGCCCAGATCACTGCCCGGCCCAGAGCAGGCAGTCAGGATACTTCTGCCGAAAGAAGGAAGGTGGGAAGCGGGTGGGTGGATCGGAGGGAGGGGGAAGCAGGGAGAGGCTAAGTGACTTTTCCACTAAGTGACACATCTGAGGCTTACATCTGGGGCTTTGTCCCCCAAGCCCAGGCTCCTTCCTTTCCAGCCACCTTGGGGGCCACTCAGAGTGAGCACTCTGAGGTTCTGAGGTGGGAAGGCTGCCTGTCCTTGACCAGCTATGTTGATGCCTCCGGGACTCTCAGAATCCAGAGCTGAACAGCTCATTAACCCAGAGCCTGAGATCCAACAGGTGGAAGTCGGATATGTGTTCACCTGTCATAATGAATCCCTGCACTGAGGAAATGGTGGAACTTTTTCTGTATTTAGGATCATTACCTTCAAGAAAACATCAATCAAGGACCAAATAAGTCAAGAAGAACTCCACTTACTTTCTTTTAAGTTGCAGAAATGAAAAATGTTCCTCATCATTTTTTAAATAAGAACAAAGAATAAAATTCCTATTCGGTAAATATAGCAAACAAAAAAAAATTCTATTGTATGACTAGTCAAGGGTGGAGACAAAGAACAGAGGAAGAGAGAGAAGGGAAGGGAAACAGAACCACAGAACCATCATTGATCTTACAATGGGAAGGGGCCTCAAGCGACCCTCAGCTCCAGGCCCTATCTCTGCAAAACAGGGCTCCGTGCCTGTGTCTTGACAACGCAGCTGAGGCCCAGAAGGGCAAAGTGATTTTCTCGTGGTCATATAGCCAGTAGGGACTGGTGCAAGACCACACCCACGATGCCATCATCAGAGAATACATAATTTGGTAAAAGAAATACTTTCGTAAAGTACAATCACTGGAGAGCAAGTTCCATCTCATTTTCAGCTTTATTTTCCCACTCCTCCTGGCGAAAGCTCATGCACATATTTGGTTCATGAAAAAGGAGAGGAAACCCAAAGAGACACAGCAGAGAGGCATACACACAGACACCCTCTGCAAGACAGTGAAGCACAGAGAGCTACTTTGATATCAAGTTGCATTTTTGCAACTACCATATGTCTACCATCAAGTGTGTCTATCCGTGTAGCCCTAGACTTTGTTACCCACGTTAAAAATGACATAAAAACCCACAAGGATGGATGCAGTCCCCTGCGGTAGTCAGGACAGCATCACATTTCGAAACTCCTTGTGCCCCCCAGCTGCTGTGCCCTACCTCAACCCCCTTCAGCCGCCACTGCCACCACTCACTCTATGGAGAATCTGGAGCACTCACTCTTCACCCCAATCCCAGACTAGTGTTTATGGAGGAAATCTTTTTTCAAGTATGGTCGATGTAGTTACAAAGCCCTTATGATTCCAGAGACCGAATCTTCCAAGGTAATACTATATAAACATAAATGGGAAGGTGTTTCCTTGGTAAAGCCCCATTCTATTCTAGAACATCATTCACAGCAATTCCCCCAAATCCAGGCATGTCCTGCATACAACAGAATCCTCTAGAAGCCCCATGTCAGGGATGAGGATTACAGCCACAGCTTCAGTTTTGCAGGTTACAGTGAGAAAGGTACCACCCATCTTTGCTCCTGCCAGGAAGGTACTTGATTTGCACATAACCAACTCTGTACAAACGGTTTTGTAATGGGCTTTTTGGTTCCAAATGGCTTTATGGCTTGTAAGATGTATATTTGGTCCATGGCCTAGACCCAGGCTCCCCACCACACTGTCATCACCATGAGGACAAAGGCCATGTCTCTCCTTTTATTTGTTTGTCGACCACCTTCTCCCACTGTCCTATCTCCCACTCCCAACCCCTGCTCCAGGGCTCCACTCATCATTCAGGGTGTACTACAGATAATTGCTTGCATAGTTTTGTATTACCTTCTTTTCCCAATTCTTCCTCACGTATTGGGATGCAAGGTAACACAGCAGGAAGGAAGGCTCTCCCTTGGCCAAATAAACCACCCTCCATTTTTCCAGAGGAGAATTGGGCTCAGGCCTGCCCGCAGGAGACCCAGGGCAGTCGCCACTCCTGCCAGGACGCCGCTTCTACCACCCCTCTGTCTAACTCCTGTCCCCATCTGGCCCGCCTACTCCCCACCTAGAGGGGAGAAGAGAAATGGAGTGGCTATGCCTCGGATCAGCAGAGCACAGAGCACAAAGCCACCCTGAGTGGTGGGATCTTACATTCCTGAAGCTGGGAGATCCCTGGAGAACATCTGCCCAACCTTCATTTTCAGACAGGTTTAAGGAGGCCCAAGTAGGTTAGTAACTTGCCCAAGGTCACATGGCTACTTAGTGCGGCCGAGTCAGCGCAGACATGAAGTCTCCCAAGCCAATGCTCTTTGACCACCCACCTAGACCCAATCACCCAGCCATGCTGCTCTTGGTCTGGTAAATCATTGTGCTACAGAGTAAATAGGAAGGATGAGTAGTTGGAAACATTGTCTAGAATTACATGCCTAAGCCTTTATTTTTGCCCTCATGATGGAAAAAGGATCTGAGGGACCCAACCAAGACACTGACAGCTGGGGCTGGTCAGGTTTCCCTGCTAGTCTACTGAATTATGTCAGGGGAAGCCAAGGGGTGGAGAAGCCCTTTCCCAGTCTAGACCACGGTCAGTCTCTGAGATAACTGGACTCATCTAACTCTGATACTGAAAGCAGCAGATGTCAATTACTAAGGTGTAGATGAAGCCTGAAAATCGATAGTGGCACAGGCTCTGCCTTTCCATTAGGCAATCCTCCCACCCCAGGTAGGATCCACGAGCACACTGGGCTGGGAGCCAGGAGAGAGAGCCCTCTGGTGACGTCCAGGTGGCCAGGGCATGGGGGCACAAGCTTCATGGACACCAAGCAAGGACACCGCTGACAGAAAAGGCAGGGGCAATGAGAGTCAAGAAGCAGGCAGGATGGACAAGCAGACTGCCCAGTCTACCCCACTCTGGACCCAGCCTTCGCCCTTCAGGGCCCTGAGCAGCTGGGACTAAATCTGTGAGCCAAATGCTGTCCCCATCAGCTCAGGGACAAAGGGGCAACCTCGTGGGGAGGTTGTCAGCTAGCCTGAGCTGCAGTCCCAGCTCTGCCCCTACTAGCTTGGTGAACCTGAGCATATTAGTTAATTTTTCTGAGTTTCCTCATCTACAAAATGGGGATATTTAATCTACCTAATAGGATTAGGTAGGGATTAATTATGATAATGTCTGGAAACTGCTTGGTATAGTATCCGGAAAATATAGCAATAAACACTCAATAAGTGGTAGCTAAACTTTTGGAAGCCCTTCAGGGACTTAGCTGTCTGGCAGGCTTAAGGGAGGGAGGTGTGACTGACACATTCCTAAGAATCCTCATCGCTCCCTCACACAAGCAAGGAAGTAAAAACCAGACATTTCCCTGCAAGAGAATGCTTCTTGAACACGAGTTTCTCAGTTTAAAATCCAGACAGCACGTAGGATTTTTTTCCGCTTCCTTCTCCTCGTTCACGCCCAACACACACATCCCAGCCCTGGAGGAGTGGAGGAGTTATGACAGCAGTGATCCGATCGCTCACTCGTGTGACTGTGAGGGTCACTGTGTATCATGCTGCCATCAACACAACACTCACAATTCCTGGCAGAAGGACAGCCTCTGGGAGCCCCAGGCTCATAAATACAGGCAAGCAGACAGAGTGATAGCAACAGCTCCTTAAATCACCCTCAGTTTGTAATCCCTGCACTCAGAGCATGAATTCCGCTCTGGGAATGGGCATTTCAGAGGAACTGGTGTAGACGGAGAAAGAGGAGTTCATCAAAAGAGAGAGATTTGTATTTCAGAGCTAGAACTGAAATAAAGTCCATTTGAAATCTGAGTCAAGAAGGAACATTCCAGGAAGAAAGATGCAAGATTCAAAATGACATGAAATCAACACAGGTTGCCTTGTAAATTGTCCCTGCCTCTAATCATAGTTTCTCCTGGGGCAATCATTCATCTCTAACTGTATGGACAGGCTCCACTGGCCATGTGGAATTATTACTGATATCTCTGTCTACTCTCAAAGTGTCCCAGCTTGGACAATAAATGATATGATTACATTAAACTACAAAGTGCTAAAAGCATCTTAGCTGGCCAGAGACTTAGCATGTGAGAAAACAGTAGAATACAATCAACAAGAAAAGATCACCTTCTTCTAGACTGTAGTGATAACTACTCGCATCTATAAGACCCACACATTTATAGGAGAGGATATTCTATATTTTCCGTCAGTAATTCCTCTTGGAATGGAAAATGGGAAGTTTTTCCCTGGTGTCTACCCCAAACCCCAAAAGAGGAGGCCCCTTTTCCTCTGGTTCTAACCTCCATGGATATAAAACAATGGTCTTATTTTAACATCAGAAATATTCTTTCATATCATGAAAGCACTTCTCTCTGGGTTCCGGGCTCAGCCTCCTCTTTGAACTAATGATGATGTCTCTATGACAGGACGAATCTCAGCCTCCAAGAGTAACAATCAACGTTCCAACCTTCTGGCCTCCAACGGGAAGAGCGTGAATCATTACAAGCCCGCAGATCTTGGTCACCCACCCACCCACTCAGCCTGAACCAGCTGCTCTGAGCACCCAGAGTCACCCGACTGGAGAGAGGACCCACACACCCCTTGGGCAAGTGGCCAAACTGGCACCTCAGTCCCCAGAGTGAGGAGGAAGCCTGGATCTCAGGGAGACGTTCAGGGATTGGGGGCCAATTGGGTAGTGTCTCCCACATTCTCTCGGGGAAACCAGCACGAAGCAAAAGGCACAGAGAGCTGGATGTTCCATCCCTGGAAAAGGATGAACCTTGGAGCAAAGAGACTCCAACCCGGTCAAAAGCCAATCACTCTAAGTAGCCTGGTTTCCTCTCCGCACTCCCCTCCCGGCTCTAAGCCCCAATTCTTGGCCTCCTCCCAGGAAGGGACCACCCGCTTCAACCCACCCGGAGCTCCAGAGACACTCAGCCCACCCTACACCAGTCCCGAGTCGCCTCCAAAGGCGCAGGTAGCTTCCTTCACCGAAACTTCCCTGGAAGCTCAGCCCCTGCTCAGCGCACGCTTCCCTCGAGCGGTCCCCCTACAAAACTTCCCGGTGCGGTGCGGGGACCCTCCCAGCCTCAGCCGCGGCCCAGGAGGCAAGGAAGGGCGGCGGGAGGCCCCGAGGCTTGCGGAAACCCGGTGGCCCGCACCTGCTCGGAGCTGAGCTCAGCTCTCCCCGGCGCGCGAGCCTGGCTGGCTGCCGGGTGAGAACGTGCGACCGGGAGGAGGATGCCGCCCCTGGGCGCCCCTGCAAGGGCCACGCCACTCACTGCCGGCGGCGCGGGGGCTTGCCCGAGCCCAGACCCCAGACGATTGCCAGGGAAGTTACAAGGGAAAGGGCAGCGCGTGCAGAGGAAGAAAGGGGTTGAGGAGGGGACTCGGGGAAGGCTGGGGCCAACTAGAAAGCCCCAAGGTCCAGGCAACCCCCCAACAGGTAGCAGCACTGCAGCCGCAGCACCGGGACTGCGCCCCGGTGCAGACAGCCGCGTCCCAGGCAGCGAGAAGCCGGGGCTTACCTTGAATTAATGCAGAGTCCCGCGCTCGGCTGAATGAGGAGGGTGTGCTAGTATTCCTGACACATCATTGAATTATTTTAAAAGAGCAAAAGGGTGGGGGAGAGGAAACGGAGACGCGGAGGGGAGGAGAGAGATGATGAAACTGAAGGAGGAAGAAGGAGGAATCGGCAGAAAGGGGGGGAGGAAGCAGGCGGAGGTGAGGAAGAGACACGGAAAACAAAATAAATAAAAGAGAAGGGAGACCGTTAAAAAAGAAAAAAATCTGTCTCCTGCCCACACAGTGGAAAAGAAATTTCTGGCAATCAGAAAGAGAACTCGCACACGTGCCCCTAGAGGGGCAGACTGGGGACTGACGAAGGGGAAGGGGGAGACCCCAGCTGCGTGCGGACGGAGCGAGGAAGCGCTGTCCGCATGGGCTGCACGGGCGGCGCAGGGTGGGCGGACGAGACGCAACGCCCGCGGGAGCGCGCACACCCGGGCAGGGGCGGGGGCAGCCGCGAGGCTTGATTTACGGACAGGGATCTGTGTAGTCAACAGCCCGGGTCGAGAAATTTAGGCCACAGGGTTGCCATGGAAAAAGTTCAATGGCCTCGAACTTCTGTGGGCGATTTCCACTGGAGTACATGACCCCCTCCCGAGGTCCTGCTCAGGGACCTCCCCAAGGTCAAGGCTGCTTGCCTCGCTGGGCAGGGGGGACCGTGATCAGAAGAACAAGATTACATCTCAAGAGAAGCAGAAGTGAATTGAGGATCAAGTGTAGGGGGAAGGAGGAGAGTGGGGAACCAGCCCCTGAACCAGACGCTGCCCAAGAAAAGGGGGCCCCAGCCCGCGTGGGGAGCCTTTCTGCTGCCTCTGGACTGACCCTGAGGCTCTCTGAGTGTTTCCAGCTGAGGGCTACCCTGTTTCCTCAGGGCGGTTAAGGAGCACAAAAAATCAACAGCCCTAAAAACAGAGCCAAACTGACATCTCCAAGGCTTCATAGACCTGACTCCCACTAGAGCTTCCCTCCCCCAGAGCAATGACAGAAGTGCCTCCCAGAGCCCTGCAGGGGAAGACTTTCCATCCCACGAACCCTTCCTGAGAGGTCCCAGCAGGGTCTTTGGCAGGTGGCTTTATCAGCAACAGCCCACCCTCTCCCAGGAGTTCAGTTTAGAAGCAGAGAAAGCCCCCAGTAAAAGAGAGAAGGCAGCAGTGGGATGGGGAGGGACAGGAGAAAGGGGAAAGGAAGAAGCAGGAGGAAGGGAAGGGGCATGTCCTCTCCCTCTCCACTTTTGTTCCTAAACTTCACCTTGGCACAGATGGGGCAGGTCCTCTGAAGGCTTTGAGGGCCGCCAGCATTGAATGAGGACAGTTGGCCTTCCCCTGGGAGCTTCCCATGGTGGAAGACTTTAGTAGACTTTGCATCTGCCAGGGCCTGGCACATTGTGGAGGTCAGGAACAGGCACTGAAGGGAACTAAAGAGCCACCATGCTAACAACAGCTCCCCTTACCTTTCCTCCTGGGGGAGGAGGCTGGAAGTGAAGGTCAAGGGCAGCCTCCTCAGCTAGTTCCTACTCCGCTGCCAGCAGTGGGCAGGTTGAAAGGTTCGCCCTCTGAGGAGCCAGCACCTTGTCCTGGGGGCCAGGGAAATTCTGAAAATTCTCACCAAGCCTGTAAAGAAGTTAGCCTAGTCTCTGTGAGTCAGGCTCTCAGAAAGCTGGGCCTTTTGCCTGACATTAAAATTAAAAAAAAAAAAAAATGCTCCAGCTGGGTGTTAGGAAAAAGATCAGGGCTACACATCAGTTTTTCTGAGGCTGACACATTTCTAGAAACCATCTTCTAAGTCTGGTTTCCCCTGTGAAAAGGTTGGGTTTTTTTGTTTTCTGTTCAAGCATAAGAATGCAATGGGAGCCTGTCTTGTGAAGGAGATGTGGGCCTCTGCATGAAGGGAGGCAGGAATCCTAGGGCCCAGGGAAGCAGCAGCCCTCCCCTGGGAGGGGGCAGACTTGGGGGGAGAGGGAGAGATTTCCCCCACTTTAGGAAATTAACCTCAGGATCTCTTGGAGCCCAGGGAAAAGGAGAATGACTCCATTTACCCCAAAATATATTCTTCATGCCCCCCTCCATGACCCCAGCGCGCGCACACACACACACACACACACACACACACACACACACACACACACACAATGCAGTTAGCAGCTACCAGGCCATTCTCCCCTCAGCCCATAGCAGGAGACTTTATACTACAGTGTTTGGGTTTCCTTTTTTAATGAAAAAGTTTAAAGAGCTAGGATACCAGAAGGCTGAAGGTTTTCCTGGCTTGGGATCTCCTTAAAAGAAGAGCATCCATACTCACCCCCTCCACCATCAAAACAAACAATTGTGCCCACAAACAAGACTCTCCTTGATGACTTATTCATATCACTGGGAGTGTGCGATGCCCACCACTTAGACAGTTCCATGACAGAGTCCCTTTACCTATCCACGGAGGTAGCACAATGCCAGATGCCTGAGTACGACCCCTCGAGCACACCTGCCAATTTATTTCTTGCTTCTCTGGCTACAAGTAACAACTAATTAGAACAATATGGTGTCCTTTCAGACATAATGAAAACATTGGTTTTGGTTCTTGTCCCATCTGAGTGAGTTGTGGCTGCTGCTCTAGGCAGAGGAGGTGGGAAGTAGACTAGAATGCAGGGGTTCTTCTCAGCACATGGGCGGTCTCCCTCCATCTCTCCAGCCTGGCAGATGCACCTCCTCCCACCCCGAAGTCTTCACACCCAGCGGGGGGAAAGGGCTAGACACACACTCCCTCTCCTCCCAGTCTTGGGCCACACCAGCCAAGGGGCACCTGGACAGCCCCAGCCCAGACCTGCGTCCCACACTGCGCCCCCTAATGGGACTTAGTACTGGGGCCATGACTTCAAAGAAAAGACCCTGGTTTAATAATTCAGCCTGCTTGAATGCCATTTAGTAGCCATGGCAACCAGTTCCCTGACATCTAGTTGTAGGCAGGATGTGGTTGGAAAGGGAAAGAGAGGGAGAGAAAGAGAAAAAGGTAGAGAGGGAAAGGAAAAGAAACCCAGCTCAGTTGTCACCTAAACTTTACCCACTTTCACTCCACACCGTAATCCTGACAGTGAGAACCCAGTGAATCTCAACCAACCTTTCCTTCCCTCTCCTCCCTCCATCTCTCATTCTGCTCGCTCCCACCTTCTCTCTGGCCCTGCTCCTCTCAAACCCCCTGGAAGCCCTGAGACCCAGGTTCCTGATGCGGCATTCCCACTAAACACCTTTGGGACTCTGGCAAATTCCTTAGCCTTTCTTTGCCTCAGTTTCCTTATCTGTAAAATAAGCACCTTGAGGATGTTCACTCTCATTCCTTCCAGCCCTAAAAATGCATGATTCTGTGGTCCTCGCTCTGTCTCTGCCATCTCTCCATGGTCCAGCTGTCTCTGTCTCTCCCCTCTGCCTCTTGATTCGCTTCCTACGTTTCTTCATCTGCCCCCACCCCGCTGTCTCACCATTTGCCATCAGGGTTCACCTGCGAAGCAGTTATGTTTCTAATAAATATCCCTTTCCCCCTTGCTGGAAAGTGTCCTGTCACCTCCCTTGACCCAGCTAATTTCTCCTCACCCTTCAGGTTCTGATCAGACATCAGCTCCTCTAAGAAGCCTCCTGCCCCCCCAAGACAGGGTAGGTGCCCCCCCATAGGCTCCCACAGTGCCCTGTGTTCACCCCTATTATACCTTTATCTCACTGAATTGCCTATTCATTTGTTGGTACCTCGTCTGGCATGTGAGCTCACTAAGGGCAAAAATAGTGCCTTGCTCATGGCTGTATCCCCAGTACCTGCCATTTGGCAGGCACGTTAAGAAGCAGTCGTTGAATGGAAGGGTAAATAACTGGAAAATACAGGTTTCTGAATCACTGGTAAAGACTCAAGACACACCCTGGAAAGGGCTCAGGGGAGGTGGGCAGCCAGGGTGGGAGCCTCCCTTGTGCTGTAATGGGTGGGATGGAGGAGAAGGCCTCCTCCCCAAACTCTTGAAGAGGGGGTGAGCCAAGAGTAAGGGGCTGTTTCAGACACGTGGGGTGAACAGCCCAGCTCCTGAAAGCAGCAGCCGGGAGGGGAGAAGTGGACCTGCAGGGCGGGCAGCTCCCTTCAGCCCACTCTGGGCTTGCTCAGGCACCACGTGGGCAAACGCAAAAGGCAGCTCCACACATCCAGTACCGGGAGCCCCTCCAAAGGTATCAAAGTTTCAAGCAACTGACACCAAATGTCTCCCAGCCTTTTCGCCTGGCCCCTTTCTTCCCGGGAGCAGGGCCGAGAGGGGCGCAGGCGGAGCCAAGATGGCGCTCCCAGAGGCACACGGACCACGTGGTCAGTGTTTCAGGTCCCTGCTGTGGATTTCTGTCATCCAGGAAGCAGCTGCTTTAAAAAGAGAGGAGCAAATATGCTTGTGGTATTGATCTCTTGATAGACAAACAAGACCTATCTGTTTAAAAACCCTTATCTATAAATGTGAATGAAAGACAAGAACTCATAAGACAGTTTCTTCCCAATGCTACCTAATAAATTATCTTCCATTCATAACTTACATAAATGGGGAGGGACAGGGCTAGCAAACACAAATGTACACTCGCCCCCATACTGTGTGCACAGAGCTCCCATTAAGGCGAGATGACCTCAAGCACAAGGCCAGGTTTTGCCTAGCACACAGCCCCCGTTCATAACTCGGAAACCTGGCCACGGCTGTCTGAAACCTCGGCCTCTATACAGCCCCAGTAACCCTTAATCCAGACAGAGCTGCCTTACACTCAAAGATCTGCCTAATGACACATTGTCTTCTTTATATCATGCACATACTGAGTGACACACTTCATTAGCAGACTTCCCTGCCTTGTCCCCACCCAGCCTCCCCCAGTGTGGCATTCACACATCCCTCACGTGGAGAAAGGCTGGCCCCAAGCATGAGATAAAAAGATGAGGTTTAAAACAGAAAGCTAGGGGAAAAAAAGAACAACACATACCCTGAAAAAAAGACACCACTTTGTAAAAATGATACTCCTAAACCTGAATTTACATCCACGCTAGAGTGTTTGAGAAGTTCAATTCAATTTGGATTCATGCTGAGTTTCCCCAGCCCAGGGGAATAATACCTCCCAGCTGGTGAAAAATCCAACTCCTGTACACTTTTGTGCAATAGAAATCTGATATGGGAAAAAAATAAGTTAAAAACCTTCCTATATGCCCAAATCATGCCAACACATTACCCTCCACAAAATTGAAATTGCACCTCCTCTCCCACATACTACCATACTCTAACCATCTCTGAGTGCAACACCCAAACATTAGGACAAACCTACGCTCTTTCCCCACCCCTGAGAACAGAACCGGAAAGCATGTGGCAGCGAACGCCCATACTAATTCCATTTGATATACACACACACAAACTGTCAAGCCATTGCACAAACACACCCCGCACACACAATAACCGAAACATAGGCACGTGAACACATAGCCCTCCGTACATACATATGCCCTGAGCGGGCATACGTGTGTGTGTGTTTGTGTGTGTGTGTGTGTGTGTGTGTGTTTTGCTTGGATGCCGGTGATGCTTTGGAAGATGAGGTTTCCATGGTTACCTTCTGTGGAGGGAATTGGGGTAATTGAACTCTTGGGGTTCACCATTCAGCAGATGCGGTTTGCTCACTCCTGCACGCACACTGGCTCACTCGCTTGCTCTGTCTGCATTTCATCGCCTTCAGTTTTTAGTTACAGTTTCAAGTCAAGTTCATTATAATGGAGTCAAACCCTTTCTAGGGCTCTGACTGTACTCTGGAAAGAGGTAAAACTGAGAATTGAAAACTGACTGCAGGTTACCCTGGAACAGTCTCAGGCTAATTGGGGTCTAGGATCAGTTAAGATCATATATGCTCACCCCCTCACCCCTGTGCAAGAAAGACAACCACTCCAGGATGGGAAAGAAAAATAGTATTTACTAATTTGTAAAAATCTCTAAGAGAATAAAATCTAAGGACCTAGGCCAACATAAACACATAGGAGTGGGGACAGGGCTCCAATACCCGTGTTTCCTCTCCTCTCTATAGCCTTTTCCAGGGGCCTCTAAATGGTTATTGTCTTAGCTAAACTGCTATAAAAAAAAAGTACCATATACTGGGTGGCATATAAACAACAGAAATTTATTTCTCACAGCTCTGGAGGCTGGAAATATAAGATCAGCATGCCAGCATGGTTAGGCTCTAGTGAGGGCCGTCTTCTGGGTTGCAGACTGTTGACCTCTTATATCCTCACAAGGTAGAGGGCAGAGATAGGGCAAACTCTTCCTCTTCCTTTAAGGGCACTAATCCCATCTTAGGGGCTCCAACTTCATGACCTAATTACCTCCCAAAGGCCCCACCTCCTATTACCATCCTATTGAGGTTAGGGTTTGAACATGAATTCGGTGGGAGACAGGGGGCACACAAACATGTTATCTTATATCCACTTAGAGGGGTAGTGATTTCTCAGGATAGTGTTAACCTCAGACATAGTCCCTTCTATACAGATGGGAAACTGATCAAATTGGCTTATCAAACAAAATTCTTCAACACACTTCACATGCTAACGTCTCATTTCTTATAATGAGTCTAAGAAGACAAACAATCCCGAAACTATCAGGAAATAATTTCAGACCCTTCTTAGACGATGATGACTTAGGAGAGCAAAAATAAAAAAAAATAAATCATTTCATTTAAGGCAATGGAGCAGCAGGACAGGGCTCAGGCTGTGAAGAGGAGCAGGGAAACTCACTGCACCAGGTGGCAATGAAGCACCCATGCCGGTCTCAGTGCAGCCTTAAGTCAGCCTTGGGGCCTCAGCCAAGGCACCGACCTTGCCTAACTCCCAGCATCTTGTATTTCCATGACTCTTGGCTTCTAGAAGTCCCAGATGGTTTTTCACATATAGGAGAAGCCCTTTGGCCTGATAATTCAACATGTGGCATAAGGCAAAAAGGACCTAGCTCAAGTGCTAAGGGGCCACCTGAATTACAAGTTAAGATACAAATCAGAATTATTCTCCAAATGTCCACCTCTTTTATAGTCTTTTACCTCTTGCTTCTCTGCTCAAAAATTTTCCCCCAACCCAGAATGGGCATTAACAATGCATCAAGAGGAAGAAAGAGAAAAATTAGATATAAATGAACATAATGTGTTTTCAATTTGGATCCAATTACAAAGCAGGACATGAAATTGGGCACACGTAGATAATCTATAGGGGAAAAAACAATGAGATAATTAACCAACTAGAAAAGAAGACATGGAAGGCAAACAGCAGACATGAAACTATTCCCCATACAGAAGAGAAGAACAAGGGTAATTCAATCATTATGGGCCCCAATGGGTCCCACGGTCTCTATCCCCGTGTTATGGGCTGTTCCACAATGAGCAGGTCTGTGCACACCTACTCCCAGAGCCCAAGGCAGCTGAGAGACTGAAGAAAGAGGCTGACATATGACATACCCAGTTTCTCAGAAAGAAACATTTAATAGGGACTTATGAGAGAAGCCATGTCTCAGGTGGCAGCAAGACGAGACGGGATGGTAGATCCTGCGCCATCACCCCCAGACCAAGGACATATATACCACAGGGAAGGAATGGACAGGATGATTGAAGTAGCCCCTCAGAGAAAGGCAGGAATGCTATGTGAATCTGCCTAAGGGCAGGACTTATGGTCAAGCTTGTTTTAAGGGCAGGGAAAAATAAATAAAGTAGAAATCTAGAGGCATTCCTGGAACCCAGCTTAATCGGAAGTCATCATGGCTAATTAGCATTCAAGATGGAGTTGCTTTAGCCTCCACATGGGCTAAATTGTGTCCTGCCCAAATTCACATATGGAAGTCTTAAGAATGTGACCATATTTGAAAACAGAGTCTTTAAGGGGGTAATTAGGGTTAAATGAGTCATTGAAATGAGTCCTAATCCAGTATGACTGGTTTCGTTATAAGAAGAGGAATTGTGGCACAGAGACTCAGGGAAGACAACATGAGGACTCAGGGAGAAGACGACCATCTACACCAAAGAGAGAGGCTCAGAAGCAACCAACCCTGCTGACACCTTGATCTTAGTCTTCCAGCCTTCAGAACTGTAAGAAAATAAGTTTCTGCTGCCAAGCCACCCAACTGGTGGCAGCCTGAGACAAAACTATGGAAGGTGCACTGAAGTGAGGCAGTGAGGAATGGCTCGCTAGCGGTGGTCCAGGGCCGGGCCCTGGCGACAGACCACCCAGGCTCACGGCCAGCTCAGCCACTGACTACACAGCTCTGAAATGACAGAGACGCCTGAGTACCACCTGGCTACCTTTCAGGGAAGCTACAAGTTCCAATCCTTAAAACCCACACACACTGATTATTTTAGAAGAGTGTTCATAGTTTTTCAAAACCATCGCAGCCTGTGAACTGTTCCCCACAAGTGCCCTCATGCCTCCCCCGTAGCCCACTTGAGATTTTTCAGGTTTTCATTTTCCCTTCCCTGTTAAAGCATCCCTGACAGATCTTTGAGGAAGCCTCCCCCAAGATCTCTTCACTCCAAGGACAACTGACCTGAATCATTCTTCATTCTGTCCCTGTGGGATGTTTAGAATAAGAGGGGGGAAAGGGAGAGTTCATCTTTGACAACAGAAGAGATTGAGCAGGAATTCATCTCCATAGCAAGCAGCGCTCTCCAACCTGGTGGAAGCGCTGATGACAACTCGCCAAGTGTCCCTTCACTTCCATTACTGGGACCACAGGCAGCCCCTTGGATTTGGTTGCTGCTGTTTCTGCTCTGCAATACTGCGGCTCTACAAACCTCTTCAGCCTCTGCTGCCATGGCAGGATGCCCAGGCCTACAGTTTCTGGGACTCTGGTCATACCCAGACTTTCATGAGGCTGTATTTGCCTAAGGAAAAGCCCAAGACCCAGGAAGCAACATCTAGTTCCGTACAACCAGGGAATGCAGAAAATGGTGATCAGTCTATTCAGAGAACCTAGCTTTACCCACTTGCCAAGGCCCAGAGCAAATGACTCACCACAGGAGGAATGAAAGATAGTCCCATCCCAAGCCCAGAGTATGCTCTGTCCTAAAGCCGGGTCCCTAAAGCAGGGACAACTAATCGGGCAATGTGCTGCTTCCTCAGCGTGTGCCAACCTGTCCTCCCAGGCAGACACCCTTAAAAGGTACTCACATGGAAAGATGGCCATTCAGAATCTCTATCTTTCCAAGTCCATGGAGATAGGGACAGGAGAGAGAGGGAGAAAACAATAAAGGCCTGGAACTGTTGTGCAAGGAAGCTGTCCTCAGTTGTCAAGGTTAAAGACAAATGCCCCCTTGCTTCTCTCACCACACTGAGATATCAGTGTCATTGGCATATTTTCAAAGAAATTGAAATTGAATCAGCAAAGAAAAAAAGGACAAGCACAAATATTTCGACAAGTAAACCTACTTCCTTATTGACTAGAAGCTGATAATTCCTGAGGCACACATTAGCTTTTTCTTCCCAGAAAAAAAATATTAATAGCCCAATCACCATAAGAGGAAGATTTGGGCATCTCTCCCACCAAAACCTCGCATTTCCCCAGACAGTCTCTACTGAATAGCTCTGAAATTACAGAAAAGTCTGAATACCACCTGGCTACCTCTCAGGGAAGCTGCAAGTTCCAATCCTTAAAACCCACACATATTGATTATTTTAGAAAGAGTATTCATAGCTTTTCAAAACCATCACAGCCTGTGAACTGTTCCCCACAGGTGCCCTCATGCCTCCCCCATGGCCCACTTGAGGTTTTTCAGGTTTAGAGTCTCGCAAAGCACTGGCTTCAGCTTCAGTGCCACTCCCTGGCTTGGTTGGTTCCACCATCCTCCCTGTGTGTCTGTTATGCTGTTCGTTTAATAAAAGGTGAGGAAAGAGACCACAGTCTCATCAGCCCCCAAAATTACCCTAATTTTACCTCCTGGGTCCTGAAGCTTCCCATTTCCCATGACATTTTGTATGTAAGCTTGAGCCAATTTCTACAAAGTGAGCAAGTTTCTAGCCTGGCCAAATGAATTCAATTCTGCAAATATAATTTTATAAGGATATTTAACCCAAATAATCCAGACTTGAGCTTCCTTCTCTCCCTATTTCTGAGACACAGAGGCCTTCATACCAGAGCCAGGGGCAGAAATTGTATATCGTCACTTCACCTCTGATGCCCAAGGTCTCTCTGAAGATCTGATGACCACCAAGCTAAGCAACCACATTCACTCTCTCTCTCTCACTGTGGTAAAATATGCATAACATAAACCTTACCCTTTTAGTATGCATGGTCATACAGAGTGACACAATGGACACTGGAGACCCAAAAAGGGGGAGGGAGAGAGTGATGTATGATAAACTAAAAACTACCTATTGGGTACAACATACACTATTCGGGTGATAAGTACATCTAAAGCCTAGACTTCACCACTCTACAACATGTCCATGTAACAATCCTCCACTTGTACTCCCTAAATCTATTGAGGGGAAAAATAATTTACCCTTTTAATCATTTTATCTAATAAATGTGGCATTAAGCACATTCACATTGTTGTGCAACCATCACCATTATCCATCTCCAGAAATTTTCATCTTCCCCAACAGAAACTCTGTACCTATTAAGCAATAACTCCTCATTCCTCATTCCCCCAGCCCCTGGCAGCCACCATTCTACTTTCTATCTCTATGGATTTGACTACTCTAGGTACCTCATATTAAGTGGATCAATGCACTGTTTGTGATCCTAAGATATTCGACTTATTTCACTTAGCATGGTGTTTTCAAGGTTCATCCATATTGTAGCATGCGTCAGAATTTCCTTCCTTTTTAAGACTGAATAATATTCCAGTGTATGTACAGACCACATTTTATACATCCGTTCATCACTCAGTGGACATCTGCGTTGTTTCCATCTTTTTTGGCTATTGTGAATAATGCTGTTTTGAACATTAGTGTGCACATATCTATGTGAATATGTGCTTTCAATTTTTTTGGTTATATCCCAGAAGTGGAAATGTAGATGTGGTAGTTCCTAAGACAGGTAGTTCCTAAGACAGTTCCTAAGGCAGTCTTAGTAGGCAGAGCTGTCACCACTGAGGATCTGACCTCAGCTGGGAAATTTCAGAAACACAGTTCTGTCGGTTCCCTCCTAATTAACAGTCCCAGAGGACATAATTCACATAAACCAGAGTTTCCAGAGACTGAGAAACTAGAATGCTAGTTTATTAATTTACTCTGGGGACCATCTTTTCCAGGGCCTGAAGCAATGTACTCAAATTCTCTAACCAGCTTGCCTCCATGCTGCCAGTGTATCTGTAAGACTAAATGAGTCCTCAGAAGGCTGAGTGGAGAGCACAGAATGCTAACAAAGGAAGGAGGAGTGTTGACAGTTCTCCAGCCATGGAAAATCCTAGTAAAATTCCTACCCCAAACAGAGCTTGCAATTTGGCCATTCCACAATGTAGACATATTCCAAAACATCATACTGTATACCACAAATATAGATAATTTTTATTTGTCAACTTAAAAAATAAATAATTTTTTTTAAAAAATAGAGCTCAATTTTAGTGACCAAATATTGGCAGGGTGTCTACCCATCTTAGAGGCTTGTTCCCTAACCAAAGCAGCACTATCCTGATAAAAGCAAAAAAGTAATGATTTAAGAAATAAAGTATAAGGCATTATATAGATGTACCACATTAATATTATAATTATTGTTTCTGGCAGTGCCATGGAGGTAGAAGCATACCAAACTGTCAGTGAAGACTGAGATTCTAATCACAATTTTGCTATCAAATTACTGTATAACCTTAAGAAATTGACGGTGGCACTCTGGGCCTTGGTTTTCAGATGTATATTGCGGTGAGTTGAGCTAGGTGGGCATGAAGGATGACATTATGACTGATGAGTCTGTAGGCAGTTTGGACAAGAAGTACTGGAATTTCAGAGGAGGGAGAAATCAGTGAGGATTATTCACATGATGGATCAGGAGAAAAAGCACATGGAATATAACAAATCCTATAGCATTGCTGGCAAAACAATTGAAACAGCATATCCTATTGGGTCAGGAAACAAATTGATGGACACAGAATGTTCAAAAACCATTTGTGACTAGAATAACAATAAGGTAACTATAGTTGCTGAGTGCAGGCACCCTGCTCAGAAAATTCCTTGGGCTCACAGAGCCTTCTGGGAGAAAAAGTCAGGTTGACATTTTGTGTACAGGATGAGAATAAAGCGCTTCTCTTATTCAGAACTGCATCCTTACTTCACTGAGTTTAAATTTTAATTTCAATTAAAGTGCCAAGATCATTTCCCAGGATTTAACTAGGTTAAATCCCTAAGCTGTTAAAATAGCCATGTTTACTTTCTTGATAATTCTCATCTTGGCTTTAAGCTCCTCTACTTAAGTTGAAATCTTCAGATACACAGGCCCATTATTTAATTATTTCTCTTAAAGCTTTAATCCTAACATCCTACAATGCAAACTCAGAGTCCTCAACTGGTAAAATTGCCCTATGATCACCTGCTGTGAAATTTACAGACATAAATTCATAGACATTATTTTCTGCTGCAAATCCAGAGCTCTGAGCTGTCAACATGGGCTCCTGGTTTCAAGCTCAAACCAACTCCTTTAACATGGTCTGGGCTAGTCAATACTAGGAAGGTAAATTGTTCAAGAAACAGGATGCAACCCTCAAAGTTATTATTGGCTGAGTATGGAGGCTCACACCTGTAATCCTAGCATTTTGGAAGGCTGAGGCAGGAAGACTGCTTGAGGCCAAGAGTTCGAGACCAACCTGGGCAACATAGCAAGATTCCTTCTCTACAAAAAAATTAAAAATTAGCTGGGCATGATGCCACATGCCTGTAGTCCTAGATACTCAGGAAGCTGAGGTAGAAGGATCATTACTTGAGCCCAGGGGTTTGAGGCTGTGGTGAGCTGTGATCACACCACTCCACTCCAGCCTGGGTAGCAGAGTGAGACAGTATCTTTTAAAAAAAAAATTATTACAACAAACTGGTAGAGAAGACAGGATATGTACACATGACATTATTAGAGAACACAATAGAGATAACATAATCCACAGACAATTCTTGGAAAGATTTAAAAATAATAATGAGATTAGCAACAATTAAAAAAGGCTTTATGAAATAAGTGGGATTTGAAAGAAACCATACTTTAGTGTGAAAGTTACACAAAAGGCAGAAAATGTGTGCTGGATCCAGTGATTGCATTTCTCAGGATTCAGTAAAAGGAGTTCCATCTTTGCTCCTTTTGCCCTGTGCTTTTGTAGGCACAGTATCCCCTGATGGAGATAAGGGAGTCATCTCACTGTCACACTGAAGGGCATTCTCAGACACAGGAGATTTAAAGAGATGTTGCTTATCTCTAACACTGGCCCTGCAGACTGAGCACAGGCCTGCAGCTCACAAGCCAGAGAGGCGACACCCAACACTGCCCAATTCCATCTAACTCCATGTGGCTAGCAGTGGCCTGTGAGGCTCAGAACTTCAGGTGCAGGAAATTCTCCTTCAGAGATGCACTCAATAGACAGTGAGTCCACCGCCAGCCTCAACCCAGAAAAGGCAGGCTTTGCTGTAAAGGAGTTGAGAAATCACTGTTGAAACATTCTTAGGACCCAAAATAATCCCATCTGGGCCTGTCTCAGTGGCTGTATTTCCTCTTGAACTTGACATTTTCAACACCTTTTAAAGTACAGATTGAGCATCCCTAACCCAAAAATCCAAAATCTGAAAAGCTCCAAAACTGAAACTTTTTGAGCACTGACATGAAGCCACAAGTGGAAAATTCCACACCTAACACTTTTGCTTTCTGATAGTTACATGAACACAAACTTTGTTTCATGCACAAAATTATTGAAAATATTGTATAAAATTACCTTCAGCCTAGGTATATAAGTTATATATGAAACATAAATGAACTTTGTGTTTCAAATTGGGTTGCATCCCCAAGATATCTCATTAGGTATATACAAATATTCCAACATCCAAAATAATCTAAAATCCAAAAACATGTCTGGTCTCAAGTGTTTCAGATAAGAAATACTCACCTGTACTAACAGAAATTCTGCTTCTAGTATGAAAGAGTAAACTCTTACCAAACCAAATAACAACTATAAACTCTTGGGAAATAAATATAGCAAAAATAATTACCTGAAGACTAAACAAAATCAGGTATATTTTGGAGGGAGCAAGCAAAACTTGGAGCAAGTGGCCAGTCTGTAGTGACATACCTGTTTATTGTGGCTTTGCTCTAAGGGAGACCACATTTGCAGCAACACTGTTGTGGAATGGATAATATTCTGGTAGAAAGGCCACTATCGTTCTAACCAAAGGTACCATGGAAAGCAGACAGGACAACCAGTTCTGCCAGAAAATCAAGGGAAAACCCAGAAGAAGAGAGCAAGAAAATGAAAATCACAAATTGTACATATATGCCCAGCCCAAATCTCTGGCTAACCTGTGAGCTATGCATATGGCTGGAACAAACTGAAAGCAGCTTACAGCTATGGCTAAAAGAACTGACCAAAGATCTGAGCCACCACCCAACATAGGCATGATAGTGTGCATTGTGAGTCTAAATCAAGTTAATCGTCTGCTAAAACAAAATGTCAACACTCGTTGGAGAAATATAACAGAATGCAGAGTCTTTACAACATGACATTCACAATGTCCAGGGTACAATCCAAAGTTATTCAACAAAAGAAGGCTTAGGAAGATGGGAGCCATTCCCAAGAGAAAAGATAATCAACATATGCCAACCCTGAGATGACCCAGATGTTAGAATTCTCAGACAAGGACTTGAAAGCAACTTTGTAAAGTACAACTATGCTCAGTCAGTAAAGGAATATATGCTTGTAATGAATTTAAAAAGATAAAATATCTGCAATAAAATAAACATGATTGTTTATGTAGAAAGTCCCCAAGAAGCTATAAAACACCTTTTAGAACTAATAAATGAATTTAGCAAGGTTGTAGGATAGAAGATCGATAAACTAAAATCAATTCTACTTTTATATACTACTAGCAACAATTAGAAAATGAATTTTTAAAATATTAAATGTATATTAATAAATCTCTGAGTACATTAGTTACAAAGGAGAATATATAAGAATATGCAAGGTAGTGTGTTAAAACTCTATGTTCTGACAACTTCTATACAGTACAAAAATTAAAAAACAGAGAGAGGTTGGAAAGAATATGTGAAGAGTAAAATAAGCTGAATGATTGCTTTATGGGAATTAATTGGGAGTTAAAGAATCTTACTTCAAAATAGATTCGGTGAAAGAAGAGAGAGAGGGAAGATTCATTTATTAGTTAATTTCTGTTGTGAACCCATAGACCAAAAAAGGAATCAACAGATAAAAATCCCAAATCTAGCATCTTACCAAATGGAGAAATACCAAAGGCATTTCTGCAAAATTCAGAAAAAAAGATGAAGAAAGCACTATCTCTTCCTCTGTTTGACACTGTACTGAAACTAATGCAATTAGACAAGAGAAAGCATCTAGAGAAATAAAAATTGGTAACAAGGTAAAACTCTGTTTGCGTATAATCTAATCTCAAAAATTGAAATTAATGGGAAAACTGCTACAAATAATAAGAAAACTTAGTAAAGTAGTAAGTATTTATATCGTTATACACAAAGAAACTCAATTAGAAGTCTAGTTAAAGAGAAAACTCCATTTTACTGTGGCAAAAATAAAATACCTAGGCCAAAACTTATATGGACAAAACTATAAAACAATCTGGAAGAGACAAAAGTCAACTTGAATAAATGAAATGAGATACCATGCATGGTTTTAAATTGGAAGACTCTGCCTCCTAAAGATTCAGTATTTTATAAAATATAAATGTAATACAGTATCAATAAAAATATCAAGTAATTTTTTATTTAAGTTAGACAGGTTGATTAATTTGGCAAAATAAACATGCAAGCCTCAACAGGAAAAATCTAAAAATGGAACACAATGAGGGAGGAGCAGGAGAGGAATAGTTCTGTCAGAATTCAACCCTACCGTAAGTCTTGATAACGAAAGCTTATTGGTATTGTCACATGAACAGAAAATAAGATCTGGAAAATGACTCCACTGTATATGAACATGTAATATGAAGAGAATTAGTGGGGAAAACATGGACTTTCTAGTAAGTGGTATAACCGTATAACCATATGGAAAAAGTTAAGATCAGATCCCTTGCTTGAACTGTAGTCCAGAATAAATTCTAAACAGACCAGACATTTAAAAAAAAAAAAATGAAACCATACAAGTATTTGAAGAAAACATGGGTAAATTCCTCTATAATTTTGGAGTAAGGAAAATGTTCATAACTATAATTCAAACCCAGAAGCAGTTTTTTATTTTTTTTTGATTTTTTTTTTATTTTTTTTTAATTTTTTTTTTTATTTTGGCATATTATGGGGGTACAGATTTTAAGGTTTCAATAAATGCCCATTTCCCCCCCTCCCCCCAAAAGTCTGAGTCTCCATCATGACCATCCCCCAGATGGTGCACATCTCACTCATTATGTATGTATATACCCACCCCCCCTCCCCCCTCCCCCCTCCCCCCTCCCCCCTCCCACCTGCCCAATACCCTATTACTGTAGTACCTATGTGTCCACTTAGGTGCTACTCAGTTAATACCAGTTTGCTGCAGAATATATATGGTGCTTGTTTTTCCATTCTTGGGATACTTCACTTAGTAGTATGGGGTTCCAGCTCTAACCAGGAAAATATAAGATGTGCTATATCACCATTGTTTCTTAGAGCTGAATAGTACTCCATGGTATACATATACCACATTTTATTAATCCATTCTTGGATTAATGGGCACTTGGGCTGTTTCCACAGCCTTGCAATTATGAATTGTGCTGCTATAAACATTCGAGTGCAGGTGTCTTTTTTGTAGAGTGTCACTGGATCATTTGGGTAGATGCCCAGCAATGGGATTGCTGGATCAAATGGTAGATTCACTTGTATCGCTTTAAGGTATCTCCATATTGCTTTCCACAGAGGTTGAACTAGTTTGCAGTCCCACCAGCAGTGTAGGAGTGTTCCTTTCTCTCCGCAACCACGCCAGCATTTATTGTTTGGAGATTTTTTGATAAAGGCCATTCTCACTGGGGTTAAGTGATATCTCATTGTGGTTTTGATTTGCATTTCCCTGATGATTAGAGATGTTGAGCATTTCTTCATATGTTTGTTGGCCATTCTTCTGTCTTCTTTAGAAAAATTTCTGTTCAAGTCCTTTGCCCACTTTTTAATGGGGTTATTTGATTTTTTCTTCCTAATTTTCGTGAGTTCTAAGTATATTCTAGTTATCAGTCCCTTATCGGATGCATAGGATGCAAATATTTTCTCCCATTCTGTAGGTTGTCTGTTTACTTTCATGACTATTTCTTTGGCTGTGCAGAAGCTTTGTAGTTTGATCATCTCCCATTTATTTATTTTTGTTGCTGCTGTGATTGCCTTTGGGGACTTCTTCATAAACTCTTTGCCCAGGCCGATGTCTAGGAGAGTGTTTCCAACTTTTTCCTCTAGAGTTCTAATAGTTTCATATCTTAGGTTTAAGTCTGTTATCCAGCGTGAGTTGGTTTTTGTGAGAGGTGAAAGGTGTGGGTCCTGTTTTAGCCTTCTACAGGTGGCTATCCAGTTTTCCCAGCACCATTTATTGAAGAGAGATTCTTTTCCCCAGCGTATGTTTTTGTCTGCTTTGTCAAAGATGAGATGGCTATATGAGGATGGTTTTATATCAGGATTCTCACATCTGTTCCATTGGTCAATATTCCTGTTTTTGTGCCAATACCATATTGTTCTAATTACTACAGCTTTGTAGTATAGTTTGATATCTGGCATATTAATGCCTCCCATTTTGTTTTTGTTGCCTAGAATTGCTCTTGATATTCGGGGTCTTCTTTGGTACCATACGAAGCGTAAAATTATTTTTTCTATATCTGTGAAGAATGCTGATGGGATTTTAATAGGTATTGCATTGAATCTGTAGATCAGTTTGGGTAGTATAGACATTTTGATGATATTGAGTCTGCCGATCCACGAGCATGGTATGGATTTCCATCTGTTTACATCCTCTGCTATTTCCTTCCTCAGTGTTTCACAGTTCTCCCTGTAGAGGTCTTTTACCTCTTTGGTTAAATATATTCCTAGGTACTTTAATTTCTTTGTTGCTATTGTGAAGGGAATTGAGTCTTTGATTTGGTTCTCAATTAGATTGTTGTTGGCGTATATGAATGCCTCTGATTTCTGTGTATTGATTTTGCATCCTGAGACTTTACTAAATTCATTGATCAGTTCCAGGAGTTTCTTGGATGAATCCTTGGGGTTTTCTAGATACAATATCATATCATCAGCAAACAGTGAAAGTTTGATCTCTTCTGCCCCTATTTGGATACCTTTGATTGCATTTTCCTGTCTGATTGCTGTAGCCAAGACTTCCAGCACTATGTTGAACAGAAGTGGAGATAGTGGGCAGCCTTGTCTGGTTCCAGTTCTAAGTGGGAATGATTTCAATCTTTCCCCGTTCAGTATGATGTTGGCTATGGGTCTGTCATATATGGCTTGTATCATTTTTAGGTATGTCCCTTCTATGCCTATTTTCTTAAGTGTTCGTATCATGAAAGGGTGTTGAATTTTGTCAAAAGCTTTTTCTGCATCTATTGAAAGAATCATGTGGTCTTTGTTTTTACTTCTGTTTATGTGGTGAATTGCATTTATAGATTTACGTATGTTGAACCATCCCTGCATCCCTGGGATGAAGCCCACTTGGTCGTGGTGGATTATTTTTTTGATAAGTGTCTGGATTCGGTTAGCTAAGATTTTGTTGAAAATTTTTGCATCTATATTCATTAGGGATATTGGTCTGTAGTTTTCTTTTTTTGTTGCATCCTTTCCTGGTTTTGGTATCAGAGTAATATTCGCTTCATAAAAGGTGTCGGGGAGGTTTCCGTTCTTCTCGATGTTGTGGAATAGTTTCTGCAAGATAGGTACTAGTTCTTCTTTGTAAGTATGGTAAAATTCAGGTGTGAAGCCATCTGGACCGGGACTTTTCTTTTTAGGGAGATTTTTAATTACTGTTTCTATTTCAGCTGTTGAGATTGGTCTGTTCAGGGAATCTATTTCTTCCTGGTTGAGCCTAGGGAGGCTGTGTGTTTCTAGAAATTTGTCCATTTCCTCCACATTTTCCAGTTTGTGTGCATAAAGATTTTTGTAGTATTCATAAATTGTATCTTGTATCTCTTTGGGATCAGTTGTGATATCTCCTTTTTTATTCCTGATGGAGCTTATTAGAGATTTCTCTTTTCTGCTTTTCGTTAGCTTAGCCAATGGTGTGTCAATTTTGTTTATTTTTTCAAAGAACCAACTTTTTGTTTTATTAATCTCCTGAATAGCTTTCCTGTTTTCAATTTCGTTTAGTTCTGATTTGATCTTGTTGATTTCACTTCTTCTGCTGGGTTTGGGGTTGGTCTGTTCTTCTTTTTCCAGCTCTTTGAGTCGTTTCATTAGATTGTCTATTTGTGATCTTCTTGTCTTTTGGTTATAGGCATTTATGGAGATAAACTTTCCTCTCAGAACTGCTTTAGCTGTGTCCCAGAGGAGTTGATAACTTGTCTCTCCATTGTCGTTTTCTTCATAGAAGTTTTTTATTTCTGTCTTGATTTCTTCATTTACGAAGTAATCATTTAGTAGGAGGTTGTTTAATTTCCACGTTTTTGTGTAGAAATGTGAGTTTCTGTTAGGGTTGATTTCTAGTTTTATTCCACTGTGATCTGAGAAGGTACATGGTATGATTTCTATTTTTTTAAATTTCTTGAGATTTTCTTTCTGTCCTAGGATATGGTCAATCTTAGAGAATGTCCCGTGAGCTGATGAGAAGAACGTATATTCAGTGGATTTTGGGTAGAATGTTCTGTAGATGTCTGTCAGACCCAATTGTTCTAGAGTTTTGTTTAAGTCCATTATTTCTTTATTAATTTTCTGTTTGGAGGATCTGTCTCGTGCCGTCAGTGGGGTGTTGAAATCTCCGGCGATTATGGAGTTGCTATTAATCCATTTGCTTAGCTCCAGTAAGGTTTGCTTTATGAATCTGGGTGCACCTAAGTTGGGTGCATATATATTTAAAATTGTTATCTCTTCTTGTTGGACTGTGCCCTTCACCATTATATAATGACCCTCTTTGTCTTTTACTACTTTTGTTGGTTTAAAAACTAAATCGTCTGAAATTAGAACTGCCACACCAGCCTTCTTTTGGCTTCTATTTGCTTGGAATATTGATCTCCACCCTTTTATTTTTAGTCTATATGCATCCTTGCAAGTTAGATGTGTTTCCTGAAGACAGCATATACTTGGCCTGTATTTTCTTATCCATTCAGCCAGCCTATGTCTCTTGAGTGGAGAGTTTAAGCCATTCACATTTATTGAGAGAACTGATAGGTAAGGTAGATTACTGATCATTCTGTTGGGTTGGATGTTGTTGCTATGATTTCTGTCTTGAGCCATTGTAATATCTGGCCTTTAATATCATTGGGTTTTGGTTGTTTTTATATTCCTGGGTTATTATTATGATGTTCCGTGCATAACGCTGTTTTAAGTACTTCTTGTAGGGCTGGTCTTGTCTTGGTGAATTCTCTGAGCCTTTGCTTGTCTGAGAATGTTTTTATTTCTCCTTCATATACGAAGCTTAGTTTTGCAGGGAATAATATTCTAGGCTGGGCATTGTTTTGTTTCAAAAGAGTGAGAATGGGGCCCCAGTCTCTCCTTGCTTGTAAAGTCTCATTAGAGAAGTCTGATGTTATTCGAATTGGCTTTCCCTTGTATGTTACTTGCTTCTTTTGTCTTACAGCTCTTAGAAGGGCCTCTTTAGTTGATACTTTGGTTAGTCTGATGACTGCATGTCGTGACGTCTTCCTGTTTGCGTTGAATCTCCCAGGGGTCCTCTGAGCTTCTTGAACTTGTATATCAAGATTTTGAGCAAGGCCTGGGAAATTTTCCTCTATTATATCTTCAAACAGCTTGTCCAACCCTTGAGTGTTGTCTTCTTCCCCTTCCTGTAACCCTATGACCCTCACATTAGGTTTCTTCACATAATCCCACAGCTCTTGTAGGCTTTGGTCTTTTCTCTTGTTTCTCTGCTGTATTTCTGTGACTGATTTATTTAATTGGAGGGTGTTATCTTCAAGCTCTGAGATTCTTTCTTCTGCTTCATCTACCCTGTTCTTGAGACTTTCCACAGTATTTTGTAGTTCCTTAAATTGATTCTTCATTTCCAGGAGTTCGGTTACACTTTTCTTCAATGTGTCTTTTTCTTTTCTCATATCCTGGAGACTTTTTGTGGTTTCTTGGTGTTGGTTGTTGAGTTGTTGTTGCAGCTGGGTGAGTGTTCTTATGTTCCACATACGAAATTCCTCTTCTGTCATATTGGTTGCCTGATTTTGGTCGGTGTCCATTTCTAGGGGGCTGGTGCTCCTCTTTGGGGGTGTGTTTTCCGTTTGGTTCTTCATATTTCCTGAGTTCTTTCGCTGATTTCTTCCCATGTCGATCAGTTGTTTCTTTCCTTAGGTTATTGTTTGGGTATTCACACACCTTGTTTAGTTTCTGAGGCGTTAGGTGGTGCCTGTGGGTGAAATTGGACCACTCCCTGTATATTGAGTCAGTGGGTGCCGTGGAAAGGCTGTGCAAGATGCCGTCCCTGTCAGTAGGTGGCGTTTGCTTGGAGGAACAGGCTATGGTGTTGATTTTGAGTCCTGTTATCAGCTCTCGTTCTGGGCGGAGCTGGGTTGGGTAAGCCTGCCCTCAGGCCGTTAGCAGGGGTCAAAGTTCTGTTCTCTGCTTCCAGGGAGAGCTGTCAGGGCGGGGCTGGAATGGTCCCGCTCAGCCAGAAAGTCTGGGTGTGGGGGTGGGGCTGTCTGAAACCCGCAGTCTGCAGCAGGCCTCGCTTCTTTCCACCCTCCCCAACTCTGCAGCTACTCCTGGGCCTCTGCCAGCAGGCCAGACCACAAGCCATCAGGCCTCCCCGGACTGTGATGCCGGCGGGGAGGTTCCCTGCACAGGAACGCCACCTGGGTTGGGCGCACGGCCTCCTCCTGGGAGGAGGGTTGCCCTCTAGGACGCCGATCCGCCCCTGGAGGCACACAGACCTCAGTAGGCTGTTCACATATAACCCTTCTGTGCCCCGGGCAATGCTAGCCCTTGGTGCAGGGGATCTGGTCTGCAGGTCCGACCTCTGGGTCCCAGAGTTCAAACTGTATTCCCACCAGGGAGAGGATTTCCGGTCCTAATTCACCCACAGGGAGCCCAAGCTGGGTCTATGTCTCTCAGCCTCTGAGTCGGCACCATTTTCCTGGGAACACGGTGCCAGCAGCACCTGGGAGGGCGGGCGGGGTCCCAAACGGGAAGGTCCCGTTCCCTGGAGGTGCCTCCGGCTGGTGGCTGTATTGTCTCTCTGGGCAGCCGCGGGTAGGGTCGGCGGAGGGGAGGAGGAGGCAATATGGCGCCTGCCGCGTGGCTCGGGTCCATGCACACGGAGGTGCCCGGAGGAAGTTGGGAACCTGGTGCCACGTCTGCTACAGGCTCACCATTGGCAGGCGGCAGCGATCTCTGGGCTGGTGTCCGCAGGTCTCTCCACCCGCTGGGGAGCCCACCAGCAGTCCCGAATGCAGGGGAGGGGAAACAGCGAATCCACCTACCCTTGCTGCTGGTCTCCGGGCTGCTCCGGTGGTCTCAGCCTCCAGTTCTCCTCCGCAGCCTCCTCCCGTGGAGTCTCCCGGGGTCTCAGGTATCCCTCCTTCCGGCCCTTGTCCGCTGTATGCTCGTCTTCCTGCTTCTTTCCTCTAGTTTCTGCTAGAATCTGTCTTTTCTGCAGAGACCATCTGTCTGGCGGTGTTATTCGTCCGCCATCTTGCTCCGCCCACCAGAAGCAGTTTTTTAAATGATACATTTTATTACACGAAAAAAAACTTTCTTTAAACTTCCGCATGGCAAAAAAAAAAAATACCATAAGAAAGGAAGAAAGGCAAATAGCAAAGTAGGAAAACTGTTTTCAATTTATTCATAAACAAAAGGTTAATATCCTTAATATAGAGAGATCTTATAAAAACAGAGAAGAAAAAGGCCAACAACACTTTTTAACAATTTAATATGTAATGAAGACATGACATGAGAGTGCATAGGAAAAAGTGTGAATGGCTCCTAACTACATGAAAAGATGTTCACCCTCACTCATAATAAGAGAAAAGCAAATGAAAACCACCCTGGCATACCATCTCTCATCAATTAAATTGGTACAAAATCTAGTTTGACATTATGTTCTGCTGGCAAAGCCTTCCCGTGGGAAGGCAAAAGGATATAACCCCCATGAATAAGAATCTGACAATATCTAGCAAACTTCCCAAAAAGCAAGACTTCTATAGTGATGTCAAATGGACTCAGATGCCAACTTCAATAGTTTCCTGCTACCCAAGGATGGGACAATTTGAGCACCAATAACAAAAATAACTACTGTCAATTTAAACATATTAAATTTGTTTAAATTTATGAATTCATTATTATAATTTTTTTTAAAAAAACCTTCATTGATCAACCTTGGAATTCAACTCCTCTTTTTTTTTGAGACAGAGTCTCGCTTTGTTCCCCAGGCTAGAGTGAGTGCTGTGGCGTTAGCCTAGCTCACAGCAACCTCAAACTCCTGGGCTCAAGTGAGGCTCCCACCTCAGCCTCCCCAGTAGCTGGGACTACAGGCATGTGCCACCATGCCCGGCTAATTTTTTCTATATATATATTAGTTGACCAATTAATTTCTTTCTATTTTTATAGTAGAGACAGGGTCTCACTCTTGCTCAGGCTGGTTTCGAACTCCTGAACTCGAGCAATCCGCCCACCTCGGCTTCCCAGAGTGCTAGGATTACAGGCGTGAGCCACCGCGCCCGGCTCAACTCCTCTTTTTGAAAACTGATATTATAGGGAAAGATTTAAGCATTTATTCTGCTTTTCCTATAGAAACTGATGACAGATAGTTAATGAGGGAAAGTCTCTCTTTCAGTAGTATTTCAGCTAATAACCAAAGACAGACACGATAGAATGAGAATATTCCCATTTTGCATCTTCTAATGAAGATGGAATGATTATTAAAAGTGCCTAACATCCACAGAACACAACTAAATACTGCATCCCTTCTATTGTAAGGGCACAGTTCCACCTAGGAAGTATAGTCTGGCCTCCCCAAACCTGAATATGATCAAACTTCTAGATCTAACTTCTGATTTACAGAGGAGACAGAGGAACATGTTAAACACTGTCATGAGGATGCAATCAACAAACAATCATTGGAAACTATTAGACAAATCGCTGGGTTTCTTCTAAAACAAGAAACTGTCAAGGACTAAAAGAAATAGAAAGGAACTCTATAGACTAGACTAAAAGAGATTTAATTGCAATGTATGGACCTGTTTGAATCATGATTCAAAGTGTAAACAAATTTTAAAAAATGAAAGAAAAGACCATTTATAGTACAGTCAGGAAAATGTAGATACTACATGATATTTGACGATATTAAGGATTACTGTTGATATTTTATGTTCCATAATAGCATGTGGTTATATTTAAGAAAGGAAATCTTTGTCTTTTAGAAACACATACTGAAATATTTATAGATTAAATGATATGATGTCTGGGATTTGATTTAAAAAATATCTGGCAAAAGGGAAGGGAATGATATCAAAGAAAAAGAAATTAGTCATGAGTTGGTAATCGTAGCAGCTGAGTAATAGGTACACAGGGATTCTTTAGACCTTCTTTTGTAAACGTACTAAATTCTCCTTAATTTTATCAAATTACACATACAAAAAACAGCACTATTCCTCATAGATACATGTAGACTCAAGGTCATAGATTGAGCACTTCAGCATAACTGTCAATGATGGTGAGGGGAGTAAGAATAGGGACCTGGATAATGAAGAAAATAAAAATAATAATACAAGAAAATGACTTCGCAAAGAGTGATGATAATTATATTCTACAAACAGAGGAAGATAATTAATGCTACTCTCTAAACCTAAAGGCCCACCAACCAAATTAAAGAAATAAAATACATGAATAAAACGAAAGATCATGACTATTCGTTCAAAAAGTAATTTAGGGAATTATATGTAACTTACTCATTAGTATCTTAAATGTAATTAGTCTATCTGAGAGCCTAGTCAGTACTATTATCACTGATCAGAGAATAGAATAGGTGACGGTTCCTCTGCCCCATCAAAACTTCTCCATCCCTGCACGGTTCCCTCAGAGCCCTGGGTCATTGCACCTAGATGTGGATTGATACATCCCTGCTTCAGTAATGTGCTAAATCTTTCTGAATCCATTTCTTCTCTAGCAGCAGCTCATCCTCTTCTAACAAACTTGTTCTACAAGCAAAATTTCCAGGTACAGGTGAAATCCACAATTCAAAAACAGTCTAGGATCCGAGACTGTTCTCTGAACTTTACAAAGATCCAGGAAATTAGAAAAGAAAACCTAGTTCCTCCTGAGAGAGAGGGATTTCATTTCTTTTCCTGGAATGCAAAATCAAAGCTCGGGGCCCAGTGCAGGGGTTTATACCTATAATCCTATCACTTTGGGAGGCTGAGACAAGAGAGGATCCCTTGAGGCCAGGAATTCACCAGCCTGAGCAAAAGTGAGTCCCCATCTCTACAAAAAAGAGAAAAATTAGCTGGTTATGGTGGTGGGCATCTTTAGTCCCAGCTACTTGGGAGGTTGAGGCAGAAGGATCACTTGAACCCAGGAGCTATGATGATGTCACTGCACTCTAGCCCGGGAGACAGAACAAAACCCTGTCTCAAAAAAAAAAAAAAAAAAAAAAATTGAAGCTCAGGGATGCGGGGCACAGTGGCTCATGTTTGTAATCCCAGCACTGTGGAAAGCCAAGGCAGAAGGATCACTTGAGGGCCAATAGTTCAAGACCAGCCTGGGCAACCGAGTGAGACTCTGTCTCTACAAAAACTTTAAAAAATTAGCTGGGCTCAGTGGTGTGTGTCTATAGTCTCAGCTACTCAGAAGGCTGAAGCAGGAGGATCACTTGAGCCCAGGAGTTGAAGGTTGCAGTGAGCTATGATGATGCCACTGTTCTGTAGCTGGGGCAACAGAGTGAGATGCTGTCTCAAAGAAGGAGAGGGAGAGGGTGGAAGATGAGGAGGAGCAGAAGAATGAGTAGGGCGAGGATGAGGATGAGGAGTAGGAGAAGAGAAGGAGAAGAAGAAGCATCAACCAAGCTCAGAAAAGCACCATTGAAGGCCAAGTATTAGGGAGAGAAAGGCAAGAAAAGGAAAGGGGTAAAAGCTAAAACACAGCACAGATAGGGAAAGAGAGGGAACTTCAAAATAAAGGAAGAGGCGCCTCACCATAGAACTCAGGCAATGGTGCCATAAATCCCTTTCTTCTCATGAAAATCTTTCTGGAGCTGGAGAACCAGCTTCCAGATAGTTTTCCTATTAAATTCCACAGGTGACTTGCTGAGTGATCAGAGAAGTAGGAGTGGGTTTGGTGGTTTAGTTTTGGATGTTCATATCTGGCTCTTTCTGGCTCTCATTTTACTCTAATTAAGAACAAGTAAGTTCATCTCGCCTTCTGCTGGCCCATCCTCATCAGCAGACCTTCAGGAGCAGGGGATGAAACCTAGGTGACTCTAGGCCTTGCCCCATCTGGTCACATGCAGTATTTGGAGAAGCACAACCAGCACGGCTCATGCACCTTAAGTATGGGAGTCCTTCTTACAGTGCCAGTAGACAGCTTTGCAAGCTCAGAGCTGGGAGGGTTGGAGAGACTGAAGCAGTCCTTGGGTTATAAAGCAGTCCTTGGGTTATAATGACTCCCTGTAAAATGCTATTTGAGAACGTGACAAGAGCCGCCAATTAAACAGATCAATGTGTTGGAAAATGAGAGTTGACTGGGGTCTAATTGCAGCCCTCTCTGTGCAACACACACATCAACATGCTTTCTCCCATTCCCAGGCCCCTGTTGGAAACCAGTCAAGTTCTCATCATAATTAGCTCCTATGTGCCTTGAGCTTCCCCCTCTAGAGGTCTCTACATGCATCTCCTCCTCTACTTCATGTTAATGTCTTCTCTTCATTTGACAAACCTGTATGACAAATAAATTGTGCAATCATGGGCTGTGAAAAAAAAATGCAATATTTTTGTTGTCCATAACAGAACTTAGCTCATGAGCCTGCATTTTTTCTCTGTAGCAGAAATCATAGTCTTTCCAAATCAGGGTTCCTCTCTCTCTTTTGGCTTAAATATGGTTAATGTGAGATGTATACTTTCCCCCACCTCTCCTCCTTCCATTCTTGCTGAGGATGTTCGAAATGGCTGTGGTATGAAAACGCAGGTAGTGTCCTGGCTTCTGGGAAGGACATCTGATCATTGAATTGTCCTCTGTCCTGGGTAAGCCCACAAAGGGACCTCCTCTTCTCTGGTCCTCACCATTCATCATCCTGCTACTGCTTCTCATCAGGAGGCACGTGCATTCTGCAGCCTCCCTGTAGAATCCAACCCCAGATTCCTTAGTGCCTACCATCTTGTTCCCAGCCACTTCTGCAGCCATTGTGGGTGCCATGGGAATTCTTGGAATGCCCTTTGCCTCCACACGGGAGAGCACAAAACTCTGTGGGACTCCACAAGGCTGTGTGATGACCTGCCAACCCAGACTTTCCCAGCCATTGCTACTCTACAGCCCAGGCACCATGTTGGGGGAAGGTCCACTTGGTCTTTGGCCAGAGTCCAGGAAGAGAGGCATAAGTGTCTGCTGTTCTTGGAGCTCCTTTCAATCCATTGACACTTTCAATTGCCCAGTCTCACTCCCTCTCCCCTAAATCAGCCCAAGAGCAATGGGATGTTGAGTCAATTCACAGGAACTCAGGCAACACCTAAGTTCTAGCAATACCCGCTTCTCCTCCTTCCCCTGGCTAGTCACATTTATATCTCCTTTTGAGTGGGAAATAAATTGTGTCATCCTGCCTTCTAAATTCTCAGCTCTCTAGACTTTGGCTCTTGATATTTAAAACCAAGCTTTTTAGAATTAAAAGAAAAAAAAAACATTCAAAATCCTTAGCTTTTAAGATTAGTGTTTATGCTAGGTGGGAAAGAAGATTCCATCAGAAATCCAATGGATTTCTTTATTCCGGCTTCATCCACTTGCCCCCGAGTGCTGTGTAATAAAAAGCTATGGTGCATTCTGAACGGGAGGAGAAGGAAGGAGAAAAGCAAGTGTGGTGACAGGAGCAGGGACTCAAGTTCTAAGTATCTGAACAACCATAACCATCCCCAGAACACCTGTTTGCTCCCTCCCTTCACATGCTCATGCCCTTTACTTAATCCTGCTCCCTCCAAGATTCTGTCTCTACCACCCGTCCCCTGCCGAGACACTCACCACTGGCAGAATGTTGCTGGTAGCCCATGTCCCCCAGCATGTCTTCCCTGACAACACCGTGGTCCTGGTCACTCTCTTGTACAATTAGCAAACCTCCCACAGGCAACCTTCCTGCAGCTGTTGGCATCTGCATGGAGCATCTGGACAGGACTTCTCCACAAACCAACTCAGGCCTCTGAACGGTTCAGGCAGGCTGCAAGGTGGCCTGTTTGCATGAGGGCCCCTGGCCAGCTGGGAGAAACAGAAAAGAAGGCTGTGGGACTGACAGGCTCTCTGGACAGAACAACTTTAAGAAGACCTAAGAAACAAGGAAGGAGAGAGCCACGCTGATGCTCCAACCTGAGAGGGGCTGGTAAGGAGCTGGAAAGAAAGAAAAGCTCCAGGGCATGGAAGGCCAGCCCTGGCCTGCGGCTCAAACTCTGCTACTCCTGTCCAACCTCTCGTGTTCTCATAATATTTTTGTTTTTATTTTCTATCTTGATATAAAAATATGATTTTTAAAAGATGGCTGCTGCATAGCAAGTAGAACAATGTTGATGTGGCCCAGTTTTTATAACTCTTTTCAGGTACTTTCAACACTTCCATTGTAACTCCAGCAATTCCAATTCCTTGTTCTTTTGGGAAACTGAGTCCTCCCCAAAGTCAGGGAGCACGTGAGTGTGTTCCTGTGTGTCTCCTCACGCACTCTCCACAGAGGGAGCGCTCGGCAGTGTTATCAACTTGCTAAATGTCAGAAGAGATATCTGGGTTTGGCAAAATGAAAAACTTTACAAGCTGGCTAGGAACTACAGCAAAATATAGAATTATTCCTTAGAGATCTTTAAAGAGGAGGGTGTATTCTCCTCACAAAAGGAGGATCATCCTCCTCCGCCGTCCACTCTTTTCCTCAAGCCTCAATTGCCAGGAGCAGGGCTGGCTGCTGCCGAGCTTCCCTCAGGGCCTGAGGAGAGGCCCGGTTGCCTGATGCTTGGTTTGCCATTTCCAATAATCCCATAATAGCAACACTCTGAGAAGCCAGCTGTGCACTGAGGGAAGCATTCAGCTGCTCCACGGGGCTCCACAAATTAGACCCTGAATTAGCCACACAGAGCTGGATCCCCAGTCGCCCTCCCAACCGCTGGCCCTCCCCAGGTGACCCCCACCGTGCTTGGAGAAAGACCACTCTCAGCTCAGCAGAATGAGGAGAGGGGCCCTGGAGTCAACTGTCAGCAGTTAATATTCCAGGCAAGGAGTTCTAGGAAGGGTTTAAAGAGAAGGGTGTGCTCAGACTGATCATTATAAAAAATTTGGCAGCAGGAATCTTGTTTTCTTATATATTTTTATAGTTTGGGAAAATCTGTGTGTATGTGTGTGTTTGTACGCATGTCTTTGGAACTTTATCTGTGAAAATGCTGTGAGGTCTGGGTTTCCTCAGAGAGGATTTGCATCTCCTTCTGACAGGCTCTTGGAGACACAGCCCACCCAGGACCATCCTAAACTATACTTTTGGATTCAGATGTTGGAGGTTAGAAAAAGGATGTGAATTCCAGCCCTGAATCTGCAGGAAGGTAGGCATGTGGTTAGAAATTCTTTTTTCTACTCTACTTAGAACCAAGACTGAGAGAGGCACTTCCCCACCTCACTCTACAGGGCGGGTTTTACTTTTTCACTAAGAACCTAGCCTTTACGGGCACTAGCAGCTTTATGTGGGGGTCTCCAATCCCACCCATCCTACTTTTATCTGAGATGGTTTCAACTGAGATGATTTCATGTAGATTTCACATGAAACCCAAGGTCTCCTCAGAGGCCCCCAAGCGCACACCAGATTTAGCACAAAGTTAGCTTTCCCGAGTCATGTGTCTTGTCATTTCTGGCCCCCAAGGATTTCAGCTACCTGCCTGCCAGTTTACTCATTCATTTAAAAGATGAATCTTTTTTATTTCATCAGCATTTTTAAGTATTCTATACCAAGAGGTATATAGTCTGTCATCTTACTAGAAACAAATAGAAACTTTAGCCTTTTCGGTTGAGCTAATTAATGCAAGTATAAATAAATAAAACATACCTTTAAAACATATTCAACATTCATAAACTCACAAATCATAAAGGAGGATGCTCTTATTATATCTGATATTTAATTCAGAAGAATACACACACACAGTGGCAGATTGTATTTCCAAGGATGGCCACAACAATGTGTCCCATTCCACGTGTGTCTTACAATGTGGCTTTGGCCCTCCACCCAGCAAAAGGTAGGCTCCATGTCCTCTCACCGTGAAACTGGGCATGCCCTTGGGATTGCCTCAACTCACAGAATAAGTGGAGGTGATGCTATGTGACGTCCAAGGCGAGATCAGAAAAACGCCATACACTCCTGCTTTGCAGGCTTGGGACACTGGCTCTTGATACTGAGCTGCCGTATTCTGAGGAAGCACAAACTAGCTTGTGTGGAGAGCTGAGTTCTCAGTTGACAGCCAGCATCAGCCACCAGACAAATGGGTGAAGATTCCTCTAGATGATTCCAACTTTCCATCATCAGGTTATCTTCCATCTTTGAGTATTCCCAGCTGAGGCCCCACACATCATGGAGCACAGATAAGGCGTCTCTACTGTGCTCTATATGAATTCACGATCCACAATGTCTGAGAGCAGAATAAAGTGGTCCCTTTATGCCAGTAGGTTTTCAGTGGTTTGTTACATGGCAGAAATAACTTAGGGGGGAAATTGCGTGTGTGCATGTGTGTGTGTCTGTGTGTGTGTATGTGTAGATTTAATGAAAGGCATAGAATATGGAATTAGACTTACCCACCTAATGGTTTCATGACTCCAAATAAATCATTTATCTCATACCACTGTTTTTACATCTGATTGAAAACAGTAGTGTTGGTGGTAATAATAATATTCACAATAATACTGGCTCTACCTACCTCACAGTACTGTTAAATTAGCTATGAAAAGCACTTTCATAACTATAAAACACTATGAAGATATAAAATATTATTATTCTAATTTCTGAAATGCTATATTTTTATTGAAACTGAACTAGAATATGTCTGCAACTTCCACAAATAACAGTCTCTGAAAGCATAGAAACAAATCTAATTCTTCTTCCATATGACAGTCCTTCAAGTATGGACTAGTATGGACTTTTAAGTATGGAATAGTCCCCATACCATTCCTAAGGCTTCTTAGGAATGTCCAGGTTAAAGGTCCTTAGTATTCTTTGTTTCCCCAAGGGTATGTCACATGTCATATAGCATCATGTGTTTAGTTGTGGCCTCACTGGGATTCTGCAAAGGTTTGGCTTCTCCAGGTCTCTGGACGGAGGCTAATGAGTGCTGCCCACTCTCAGACAACTCTGCGTGTCATGAAGGAAGCAGACTATCTGCAGCCTGCACACAGTGCCAGGCCACTGCCCCACCCTCAGCCCCACATCCCCATCCCTAAACCAGCTTTGACTCCCTGCTGCTCCTTCTTGCTGTAAACCCGTTAAAAAGGGCCTTGAACAACACACAAACAACAAGAGGGTGGGGGAAATTTACACCTCAAACTTGAACATCAGTGAGATCTCATGTTAGCCTATGGAAAGCATATGAATTAGAATGAAAGGATCATTTAGGTATTCGGTTTAGATAACTTCTTTCTTCTAAAATGCTTAGGGCACTGTACTGGGAACTTTTAATCAATTAACATAGTATAGAGCACAGCTTCTCGAGGGCTTTGCACATGCCATTTCACTCACTTGGGTTCAGCTCTCCCTCCCTTGCAATACAACCATCTCTTGTCTGCTGTACATCCCTGGGGCCCTCTGGTGTGAAGCATAAGTGGAGAGTGCTAAGGAGAAGCAAACTCACAGACGGTAGAGTCAAAGGAAACCGCAGAGACAATCTACTCCATCCCCTTCATTTTAAAGACGAAAAATCTGTTACCCTGAGCAACAACTTCCTCAAGGTCACAGCTAGTTAGGAACAGCACTAGACAACTTTTTTTATTCCTTTCATGTGGAAAGCAGAAGAAAAATGGTACAAGGCTACTCAGCACTCCCAAGAGAGATAGAACTTGAAGGAACAGGACATTTCTGCACAGCTATCTTAGCTTTTGCCATAAAAACCTACAAGTTTCCCAGCGATGAGCAACCATAATGATTAGGGAATGCAAGGACCAACTGCAGACAGGATCAAGTAGCTCAGTCAACTGGGTTAGCTCCATCAGTAATGATTTTAAAAGGGTGGGACAAGACAAGGGTTTAGTGTTTTACAGTTAAGTATTGAGGAGGAAAAATTACTTGTTAAGTATTGAGGAGGAAAAATAATTTGAGTGGCACAAGGGAAGATAATTGGGCAGTAGGGATGAACAAGCTGAAATCAAGAAAGAAAAATTAAGGTGCAGCATTATGAGAACACTGCCCAGCACAGACTCCCACAGGGCACCCTGGATACTTCACTGCAGATAATAATCTTTATTTGGCCAATAAAAAGAGCCTGCATGTTTCTTTTCCTTCCTCAGCTTTTGTGATTATTTATAAGATATACATATATATACACAAAGAAAGAGAGACAAAGATAATATTCAAACACTCCTACAGTTATAAAAATCCCTCCCTAAAAGCCTGCTCTATCCTTTTTAATTAATACCAAAAGCAATTAAATCATGGTACGCTTCCATTACCTGCCAAGTTTTGTTATTTTTAAAATACAAAAACATGGTTTCAGATTCTATTATTTTGTCCATACACAGCCTTTCAAAGATGGTTTTCTTGGTTTCCCCATATATGAACTTTCAGCCAGGAAGTAAAAAATGACAACAAAAAAACGAACCTGCTTTGATATGACTTGCTTTTGATTGATAAGGCTCTCCTTTAAGGGATGCCCACCTGCATGCCCTTTACCTGAGGCCTTCTCCAGAGGGAGCAAGAAAACAGCCAAACAGCAATGGTGGGCAAGGTCACCATCACACCGCAAGGCACACACAAGCCGGCCTTGATAACGGCTCCAGCTGCCCTCCACTAGGCTTTCCTTCCTTTTGGACATTTAGGAACTTAATAGGCACATGTGGCTTCTTGAAAAATATTCTATTTATTCTGCTAAGAGAGGTAGCAGCCCCAATCGTGGGATGAGGGGAGTATTGTTGACTTAGGGCAGACTCAAGTCATCAGCAGCAGAGTCCCCAACACTGTTTGTGACAAACGGAGTTAAGCAGACCTTGAAGGTGATCCTCAAATACAGTTCAAGGTGCCAAACAACTTACCCCAAGGACAAGAATTTTTCGAATGATATAAGCCAGTACATCTAAAGGGTTTTTCAAAAAAAGAAAATATCTGGTGTTCAATGATTAATATTCATAATGAAGAGTCCACAACTTTCCTAGATAAAAACTAGCCAACATCACCTCCTTTAAGCAAAAAGATCTACTTTGACAAGTTGACATTTATCATTAATCCTTGAATAAGCACCTTCATTATATGACAGCACTAAGCCAGCTGCTATGGGAGACACGCAAACGTATAAGCAAATCCTCACCTTGAGAATTTTACAATTTACTGGAGACACAAGACAAATATATGTGAAAAGAGAAACACCAAAGGCAGTGAATGAGGAATGCATTAATGTCAAGTGAGGGAAGGCATCAGCAGCAAACTCTAGAATACTCACATGTACTAGTGATGAGGCCCATACATTCCAGAAACCAAGAAAACACCCACAAGCCAAAGGGAGAAAGAGCAACTGAGAGTTTATCCTGGTGTCAGGAAATACCAAATGCAACTTCTGAGTTGAAATACACTCTGAATCTTTTACTGACAGCACACCTACCCTCACTTCACCCACATCCCAGAACATAATTACCTCCCAGAGGTAGAGCAGAGGTTGCTCAAGATCAGACCACTGCCTTGGGAAGTATGGGCAGATAGAGAGGCCAATGCACCAGGGGCCAACCTTCCCCCAGGCTACGTTAGGCTATTAGTGCTGAGTTTCAAATATTTGCCAAGAGCAACAAAAGGTGTTTTCTCTTCCTCCCTCCACCCTCTCTCTACGATGGCTAATGATTTTCTCCATGGGAGCCCTGGAAATAACCTTCTTTACCTAGACCCCCAAGGTGCCCTGGTTCCTATTAGGCTCTGGTCTGCACCTCTCAGAGGGCACTGAGGTGAGATGGAATTCATTATAGAGCACAGAATCATAGAATCAAACAGTCCCAGTGTCTTGCAGATGTTGAAATCCATCCACAACATTTCCCCAAAATGTTCATCAAATCAATCCAGTGTTGGGGAACTAAATACCCCAACAGACAAATTATTTCATCTTGGAGTGGTCCTGATTGTTGAGAAGTTCTTCCTTACCTGGATTTCCCTAATACTTCCTTAAGTTGCTCCTAATTATAATTCTTGGGTCCACCCAGATCCAATCTAATATGTAAAGAAAGTTCTCAAGTCCTTTTGAGTCATCACTTTTGTAAGAGCAACAAACTTGCTTTCATTTTCCCATTTTCTCTCTTAATGATTTAAGATATCAGTTTGTTTGTATCCCTCTTAAAACCTGATCTCTAAAGATGAAAAAAAAAAAAAAAACACTTGAGACATAAACTGTCCAATGCAAAGTAAAATAGAAACTCTTCACTCTAGATACTTAGGTACTATAATTAATACACTCTAAGTCTGCATTCAACTCTATGTTTTGGCCGCATGGCACATATGTGCCTACTGTAGAATAAAAATTTTTAGCTGCAAGTGCTTTCTACCTGCTGATGAAATAATTGATATTTATTTATTATACCTCCCTTACATAGTTGGGCATTATCCCAGAAACTAGATAAGAGGGTGACATCTTTCATGTTCTTTCCATCCTTTCTACTTGAGCTCCAATTATAGATTCAAATGACTGTTTCAACAATCTAGGAAAAGAAACACTGTTCCTGACCAAGCAATCTCCATGGCAAGATGTCTAGGATGTCAAAATGGCATTCTGTGATATGAGAATAAAGGCTGCAGCAGTCCCAAAGGACCTCAGCACTTCCTGATCTCCACTCTGTACCCTCCCTTCTCATATCCCTAAGCCAATCAAAAGCCCCAGGAGAGGCCCTGAGGGGCAAGTGACCCTCTCTGGCAGCTGAAAGAGAAGAGGGGAGATCTGCATTGAACCAGCCATTCATTTCAGGCCTCTGTGATCACCAGACTGTACAACACTGAAGACATGGACCATGTCCTGTTAAGCATCGTAAGATACTGACTGAATGAGTGAATGAATGAAAGCTGGAACTTTGTATCTCCCTCAGAGTCTAGAATTGTCTGGGAGAGAAAAGGTGTTCAGATACTACTTTAGCATATTAACTCAGTGGTTGCAATCCTAAAATTTTATTACATGTTTTTATAGTGAAGATCAACTTTACAGCTTGTTAGAAAAATAAAATGTGAACATAAAGCTGATTTAGAAATCTTATTACTGTCAAAAATAAATGTAAAAATAAGCTCACATGGAAGTGGAGGAAGGAATAGAAAACATAGGGCAAAAACTTCTGTCACTTTGCTGCAGAAGAACCTCCTACAGCTCTCTCTTCAATTGCTGCATCAAATCCACATGCCTCAGCCTGATGGTAAAGACATTGGTAATTGGGGACCCTCCTTTTATCCCGCTATATCTCCCTCAGCTCACTTCCACCCTGGTGGGGTCAGCCTGAACATCTATGATATTGCCGGAGAGATTGTGGTAGCCCAAAAGATCTTGCACCTCTTCTTCAGCAGGCTCCACTCAGCTTATTTTTTAAGGTAACATTCAAAAAACCTCCTCTGAAAAGTCTTCTCTGGCTAACGCCATGCCATACTAACTATCCTTTTTCTAAAGCATATGAATTATTTCTTTTTTTTTGAGATAGAGTCTCACTCTGTCACTTGGGCTAGAGTGCAGTGGCATCATCATGGCTCACTGCAAGCTTAAACTTCTGGGCTCAAGCTATTCTCTTGCCTCAGCCTTCCTAATAGCTGGGACTACAGGTGTGCACTATGAGGCCCAGCTAATTTTTCTATTTTTAGCAGAAATGGAGTCTTACTCTTACTTATGCTGATCTGGAACTCCTGGCTTCAATGGATCCTCCCATCTTGGCCTCCCAGAGTGCTAGAATTACAGTCATGAGTCACCCCACCCAGCCATGGACAATCTTTAAGAGAGTATGTTGGCTGTCTTTTTTTTTTATCAAAGAAGGGCACTTTTAAGCAGTAAGATATGACCAAAATAATGAATTATTGTGATTATTTTTAAACTTATGTTTGTCTTGAGTTCCCAAGGGCTAGAGAAGTAGTCTTTATATATTTTGTATTTCTTAAAAGTGACAGGTAAAATAGTTAAATAAAATAGTTGCTGGATGAATAAATGAATGAATAATACATTTCAGTGTGTGAGTCGATGCTGTTGGAGCTGTCCAAGGTTCTAGTGCTACGGATAATAAACTTGGGCCCCATCAGCTAAGCAAATGACTTTCAACAAATTCTGCTGCCCCTCAACCCTGAAGAAAGCTCATCACCTGGTTACCATAATGAAATAGACTGATGTCCTTGTCACCCTCCCATACATAGTCCTTTCTAACTCAAACACCTAAATTACATTTTCATCACATCAACTCCCTACTCAAAAACCCATAAGTAAAGGCTCCCTATTTCCTGCAGCAAGTCTCAAATGAGTAGTAGTAAAAGAGTAGAAAGTGGGAGTTTTATCATTTAGATCCTAAAGCACATCTTAGAAGAGTAGCTCACACACCAGTTCCTTTCATTGATACATCACATTTCCCACCTCTAGCCCCCCATCCCCATGTCTGCTCTCTTTTCAAACCTACTCCATTGACTCTCCATACAAGTTTTGAAAAGCCCTCTTCAATCTGTAAGAGTTGGTCTCCCCTCCCCTAATTTGAATTATCCATTCTAGAATAAGGTCCTGGTTTTTAAGGGAGGGAGGAAAAAGGGAGACCTCAGCAGAATAGTCAATAATGGCTTTGATGATACAATCTGGAGGGATGGGCAAAGGTGGAGAGTTTGCAATCTAAGACCCCCCAGAGCAGAACAGGGTTAAGTACAGACACCCCATGTCTGGCCTGTCTCTTTTGTGATTAATTCCTCCTTCAGTAAGAGCTGGCAAATGTGCCTCTTTGTTCTCCCAATTTTCTAGCAAGAAACTGTTGAACTAAGTGTATAACCTCCCAAAAATAAACAGCCATTCTTTAAATGGCTTAGCCATAGTCTAAGTCAACGGTTCTCAACCTGACTGCACGTTCGAATTCCAGTGTTCAGGCCCCGCCTTCACAGATTCTGATTTAATCAGTTTTGTACAAATATTCAATTAAAATTATGCTATAATTATTGAAAATATTACCAAATAATACCTTGGGATTTGTTCTCCTGAAAAAGCTTGCTCTGGAATCTAGATGTCTAGATAGGCTTTCTTAAAGAGAACTCAAGGAACATTGGTTTAGCAAGATTTTTGGCAGTTATTATAACCCAAAAAGAAAAAGTTAAAGGTTCTGTTCTCAAATAGGTTTTAGAAATCTAAACTCCAAAATAAAATAAATATTTATTTGCCACAGGATTTCTCAGAGGCTTTGATCCTCTGAGATCCACGACTCTCCAAAAGGGGGCTACATAGAGTACATGGATAGCAGCATTCTTGGAACTTATGTGACCACAGAATCTTTGCTTGTTTTCCGTTTGTTTGCTTTGTAAGATGGCTCTAAGAATATTCATCTAAGAAATATAGCTTGAGAAGTATTATCAGTATTATTTATGTCAGATGTTTTTATATTAATTTTTATCAAGCAATTTTTTTGAGGCAAGATTTCATGATATCACCCAGGCTGGAGTGCAGTGGCACAATCATAGCTCACTGCAACCTTGAATTCCTGGGCTCAAGGGATCCTCCTGCCTCAGCCTCCCAAGTAGCTAGGACTATAGCCATGTGCCACCATGCCAGTCTAATATTTTTTCATTTTTTATAGAGATGGGGGTCTCACTATGTTGCCCAGGCTGGTGTTAAACTCCTGGCCTGAAGCAATTCTGCCTTGGCCTCCCCAAGTGCTAGGATTACAGACATGAGCCACCACATCTGGCCTAAAAATTACTTTTAAAGGATATTTTGACCAAAAAAAAATTGTCCACATTATGTCAACCATGTTTTTGGCTTAAAGTTTGTTTGTTTTGTTTTGTTTTGTTTTTCTGAGACAGCGTCTCAATCTGTCACCAGATTGAGTGCAGTGGTGCCATCATAGCTTACTATAGCTTCAAACTCCTGGGTTCCAGTGATCCTCCTGCCTCAGTCTCCCGAGTAGCTGAGACTATAGGTGTGTGCCATGTCTCCCAGCTAATTTTTCTATTATTTATATATTTATTTATAGAGATGTATCTCGCTCATGGTCAAGCTGATCTCAAACTCCAGGCCCCAAACAATCCTCCTGTCTCTGCCTCTCCAAGTGCTAGGATTACAGATGGGAGCCACTGTGCCTGGCCTTTTGGCTTAATTTTTGAGATTCACATCTTTATAAGTGAACAAGCCTCTTGATTGTTGGATAATCAGACAAATTCTTTGATACTCTTCTCATTGAAAAGTTGAGTCTATATCTCTTCCCCTTGAATATGAGTAGACTTGTGACTCCTCCCACCCGGAGTATGAAGGCTAGATCAGAAGGGCCATGCAGCTTTTGCCTTGGTTGCTAGAACACTTGCACTTGGAACTCTCAGCTACCACGTGCAGAAGAAATATGATGACCCTGGGGACCCAGGCCCAGGGGAGAGGCTACATGTATGCAGGCACTCAGGTCTACAATCCTGGCTGAGCTGTCTTCCAGCTATCGGATGTGCGTGTGTGAAGACACCCCCAGATGATGCTAGACCTCCGTCTTTCAAGCCACTCCCAGTTGTTCAAATCTCCCCAGCAAAGGCCCCAGACATCCTGCCACAGAAATAAGCCATGCCCACTGTGCCCTGCTGAGTTGCTGATTCACAGAGTCTATAAGAATAACAAGTTTGGGCTGGTTGATTATGCAGCAGTAGATAATCAGAACAGCCGGCATAGATTTTAAAAACATATCAAACATCAATCACAATGTTGATGAAGCACACTGAGTGAAGGAAGGCGTGAAGGGATCAGGAGACTGAGTTAGCTCCACAGGTGAATGGGAAGGCTTAAATAGAGGCTTTTATTATTCCTGATTTTAGGAGGATATTCCCATGATACCCACAAGGAGGATCAAGCTAGTGCTTGGAGACAAGATGGGCTGGGGCACTGAAGGCCCTTGCTCTGTGCCTTATTGACATAGTAACCAGTCCCCCCAGTTAGAACCTTGCCACCCGCCACAGTGTCCAGCCAGCCGGGACCACAGTCTTGTGCCCTCCAGCCTGCCTTCATCTCAGCATTGTCTCCTCACTCTGGCAACACCAGCGTCTTGGATGCCTCCTTCTGTCCCCGAAGGGCTCACAAGCCAGCCCAAGAAAAGGATGGATGGCTTGATTATTAAAGAAAAAAGGAATAACTAGGTCAAGAGTAGAGAACCTCTTCATATTGGAAGGCCATATTAATTGAGCTGTAATCAAATGAAGCTGCATTCAAGAAACTTCAATTAGATATACTTAAAAACATACATCATTTTGTAAAATTCTAACTACTATGTACTTAATAATTTCAAAAAATGAAAACTATTTGCTAATTTTAAAGTTAACTAACCTTTTAATGACTTTGTTATGTCTGCTTTTTGTTGGAAACCATGTGAACATTTGGTTGTAACATGGAGGTCCACAGTTTCAGTTGACCCTCTAGATGGATATTAGTCATTTTTGACCTTAAGGGCATCTTGATTTGGTTAGGTAGGAGAATGTAGATTAGAAGCAATAAGTGGTTGAAAAGCAAGAAAGCATTTTTCGGGCATGTTGCCAAAGGCGTGGGTATTCTATTGCACCTTTCCATATTTCAATAGGATCTTTCTTACTATCAAACAATGACTAAATCAATTCCATCTGTAGTGTCTTAGGTGACTTGGTGATATCAACCAGGTGAGGCTGAAATGCTAATTTGAGTGTGATGCCATGATTCTCAAAGTCAGAGAAACTTTCATTGTATTCTCCAATTAACGGGTCTATAACAGCTCTGTATTCTTCAAATGATCCACACATATCATCTGCTAATCAATGACATTTGCTAACTAGAGAAAATGTTCATCCAAAATTTCCTTTTGAATAAGAAATGTTTTGAAAAAAAGATAGCTTTCCTCGAAATGCTTGGATTTTTTTGCCACATATCATATATAGACTTAATTTCACCTTGCAAAGAAATATTCTGTTCTCACAGAGATAAAATTTTGGCTAAGACCTGCCCATGATTGCATACACTTTAGAATAATACAGCAAATCCACACTGAATACCTCATGTTATGAAACTGACAATGCTGTGTTGCATTTGCATGAATATAGTTAACAATACTGATAACTTGTTGTAAAGTGTCACTTAAAATAGTAGCTTTAGTACAGAGATTTTGCTGATGCAAGATACAATGAAAAGAAATGAAAGATTCTGGATCTGTTAATGCCTTTTTTATCAGTGCAATAAACCCTTCATGTTTTTCTGTCATGGAAGGTGCACTGTCTGTACATATACTCACAAAATTTACTAAATTCAGTCCAAATTCATGACATTTATCTTGAAAGTTGTTGGAGATATTTATTCCCTGTGTTCTGTTTGTAAGAGTGCCCAAAGTGAGCAACTCTTCATAGAAAATAAAATCTGTTATGACCCAAATGAAGTATAAAACCTGCACTGAGTCAGTAGTATCAGTTGATTCATTCAAAGTGATTGAATAATATATATTTTCCTTTTGAAGTACTGCATGAAGTTGTTCTGTTAAGTTGAGGGCTAATTCATGCTATGGATCAGTTATGGTTCTCCTTGAAAGAGGCAGTTGTTTGTACTTCGAAATGTTATCCGGGTCCTTAGAACTTACAACTTCAACAATGCATTCTTTCACAATTTCTACATCCCTGAATGGCTTCCCTTGTTTCCCAGTGCATAAGCTACTTTAGAAGTTGCTTCAGTGCCATTATTGCTGCTTAAAAGAATTGTCTTTGCTTTTGCTTTTCATCTTTTAATTTCTTCAATACAACCTTTCATGCCTCTCCCTCTAATTTAAAATATTTGTGGTCCTTATGAATGTTGTAATGCTGGTGAGCATTGAATTTCTTTAATGTTGACATTGCAGTATCACAAAGCAAGCAAATCATTTATCTTTAGCAGAAACAAGATAATATTGCAATTTCCAATCCTCATTAAAAAATCTGTTCTCTTCCGCATTCCCCTTGGTCTTCTTGACATCATGGGCTGTTAAGCAGACAGTATTAAAAACTATTGTCAAGCTGTGCAACTATTCACAAATTCTACTTCAAACAGAAACACAGTGCACCGTTCTCAAAAGCTGATAACAGACTGGTGTACTTGACCTTCATAAACTCTCACCAACCATCCTTGTGCAGTAGTGATGCCAGTCGGGCGGGGGAAGTGAGAACTAAGTGCTGAACAATGTAGCAGCTGTCAATTTATCCCTTATGGCTTACTAATAATGTTCTAATTGTGCCAATCAATCTGGGAGGATTATTTTGTTGAAACTTATTTTATTCTTTGGTACTTTAAATATATTCATTTTAAAAATAAAATAAAAATATAAAAGATGAACAAAAATGTATTAATAAGAATAAAAGGATTTGTTCTATAAAATTGGGATTCAGTCAAAAGGTCACACTTAAGGACCTAGAAGGCCACATGTGGTCATAAGGCAGCAGGTTCCCCACCCCTGAGGAGGGGAGGCCATGGAGATTATTGCCGAATGAGTTGGTTTGAGGAAACAAGCTGTTTCCTTTTTCAAGAGTTTGTGGTCTTATTGGTATATCCAGTTATTAGCATAATTGGGTTTTCATCCAGACTTAAGGTTATTATCATGTTCTGAATTACCAGCACATTTATATTCTGATCTGTATTTCCACTGCTACATTTGCACTCCCTGCAAGATGAAGCAGTCTAGTCTCATGAGGGAGGAAGGACAGAAAGGGACTAACTAGGGTGACCAACCATCACAGTTCCCCCAGGACTAAGGGGGTTCCCAATATGTTGATTTTCAGTACTAAACCCTGGCAAGTCCTGGGCAAATGAGGACAGTTGGTCATCCTAGTACCAATATCTCCAGTAGGCCCCAGCCCCATACCACTCCACCATTAAGTCAGTCTTACCCTCCACAGTGGGATGAAGGAGACAAAAGAGCCATAGCCCACAGCCACTGCCCCTGTGCCCACATGGCCCTGCAGGAGTGCCCAGCTCCAGCAGAGACTGTGATGATGGCGGCCTGGGTATGGGGTCCTCTGTCTCCCAGACCAGGGCTCTCTGCTCAGAAAGCTCTGTGATCAAATAAGTTTTGGCAAATCTAGGTTCAACATAACCCAACAGATGCTTTTGCTGCAGGACTTGTTAGAGCCTGCACACGCAGCTCACTGCTTTTCACCTCTCTCTCCAGGAACCTAATGGGAGCAAAGGGAGCAAGAGCATGGCAGCAGGAAGACACCAAGTCATCATCTTCATCATCACCATACCCACCATCAGTGTCCATTGCTGTCCTCATTGTCAGAGCGGCCACCTTTACCAAGCACTTCCTATGCAGCAGGCATCATGCTAAGGACTTTCCGTGCTTCATGTCATCTAGTCATTACAACAGCACTACAAGGTTCAGAAGGTTTAAGTGACTTGCTGGAGGATACATGGCCAGTAATGCCTGGGGCAGGACCCAAACCCAGGCCTGTCTGACTTTAATCAGTGTCTCATGGGCAATGGCTCAGGCTGCAGAGCCCCTAGTCTTGCTGCCTGGCTCCTTTCTGGTCCCTACTTCCTTCCCTCATAATAGGATTTTTGTTCTAGAGACTTCTAGTAACAAAGGGGAGAAATAGGTTCTCTCAAGCCAAGAATTCTCTCCATTGCAATGTCATTCCCCTCGTCTGCACCTCTCCTACTTTATTCCTCTCTGTTCAACTTCCCACGTGACAATCTGGCCCCTTACTTCTAGGAATTCACCCTTCCTGCATGGGTTGTAAGGAACGGCCACCTCTGCTGACTGTGAACCTGTGAACATCCACCCATCCCACAGTGTCTGTGTTCTCGGATCCTCTGAAAGCCCCTTTCCATATACACACACTCACACACACACACACTCACTCATATATACACATACACACACGATATTTCACTTTGTTGGAGTTTTTCTTCTGATTGTCACAATTTTTTTAAAAAATTCTACCAAGTGGACTGGGGGTGGGGAAGTCAAATAGTTACTATATTTATACAGTGAATGGATTTAGGTGATAATAAAGGCAGATGTTGCTATAGCAACTAACATTCTAGGATCCCATACACATCATTATGCCTTTGTGCAAAGTGCACTGAAGTGCAGCTCACACCTTCCCGAGTGTTTGGTGCAGAGCGGGGCACACTGACCACTCTGGCCCAGTCGGGGTTCGCTCACACGTGTAGGGCTCCTTGGCCACCAAACTGCCACAGCAGCCTCAGCTCCAGGCAATCCACTGAGACGCAAAGAAAGCCTTCCAGGAGCGGCCCTGTCTCCTTCCTGGGTGAACTCTCATTCTAGCTCTCCTTTTTTTCCCCTCTTTTTCATGCTGATTCTAAATTATGCTAACTGGTTAATGACAGCCTGGGTTATTTTCTGAACACCACCTGGGGGTACAAGGGTAGGGTGTTCACTCTGTCAATGCCCTGCCTGGCTGGGTGGGAGGCATGCCCTGTGTGCTGTCCCACGGGAATAGGCCAGGCCCCCTCCCCTGGTAGTCCTTCCCTCCTTGTAGGGGAACTAGGGGGTGTTCCTGCCCCAGGATCTCCTGCACCTCCTCCTCACCACAGACGTCCAGAACCACACTGGCTCTCCCTTACCCACCCAATCAAACTGGCCCTACAGAGTGTGGTTCTAGCCCCAGCTCTGCCACCTGGGAGCTGCGTGACTTCCCAGAATCTCAGTCCCCTCCCTTGTGAGAGAGGGCTGCACCTCTGGAAAAAGTGCTAACCTAGGTGATTCATTCATGAGCAGATGAAAATGACAACATGAGGCAAAGGCACTCCCCATGGATATTTTGCTTTTTTCACAAAATAGTAGCCTTAAATGAAAAGAATAAATTCCAAGGGAGCTCAACCTTGAAGACATTATGCTAAGTGAAATTAGCCAGATACAGAAAGACAAATACCATAGATCTCACTTACATGTGGAATCTAAAAAAGCTGAACTCATAGAAGCAGAGAAGGGGGGGGGAGATGGGGAAATGTTTCTAAAAGTGTACAAAACTGCAGTTACAAGATGAGCAAGTTCTTAGGATCTAATGTACAGCTGGGTGCTGATGGATGTGTTAATTAATTTGGGAGGATCATTACACAATATATGTATATCAAATCATCACAATGTACACCTTGAATATGTATAATCTTTATCAATTAAATATTCCAAAATTTTAAAAAATTTAAAAAGAAAAGCACTTCCAAAAATTTATTCCAAAGTTGGAATAAATTTCCAACTGGGGGAATCCAGGTATCGGTAACAAGTGGCGGGTGCACTCCCATGGCACTGGGCCCCGGGCATGACCGTCTACACACAGGGCCTGCACACACCCACCCTGGAGCAGCTGAGCTCTCGCGAGCTCAGGGCTGGTAGGGGAGGCAGGTAGACAAGCAGCTGTTGAAACACGCTGTGACGGATGCTGTGGTGGGTGTGTGCTCTGAGGGGGGACACCAAAACCAGAGAGAGGTACCGGCTGTGTGAACTTGGGCCAGCTACTCAATCTCTCTGAGCCTCAGCTCCCACATCTGTGAATTGGACACAGCATCTGTCTCATGAGGCTGTTCCCATATGATCTTATTGACGCCATGCTTTGGACCATCACCTATTTCTAATGGCTCCCCAATACCTAACATCCCAATACCCAGCCCAGGGCTCTTTCCTGAGCCCTGCATCCATATGTCAAGGTGCCAGCTGGCATCTGCGTGTCCCTCAGACACTTTAAACTCAATGTGCCCCCAGCTGAGCTCACCATCTCCCTCTCTGAACCTCCACCTTCACTGTCCACCATCCAGGTCAGTTGCACCATCTTCCACTTCCTGCCGCTCCTTCCACACCCACAGGACCAACCACGACCCGATCCTATGGACTCACCTCCCAAATATTTCCAGATGCCTTCTCTCCAATCCTTAAATAATTGCCCTGGCCTGACCTTCCATGTCTGGAGCCTCTAACAGGCTTTCTTCTCCTATGTCTTGTTCCCATTAACCCCTTCCTCCCCACATGTCCCAGAGAGGCCTTTTTAACACGCAGAGGTGATCATGCTGCTCCCCATCAGCTGTAGGTAAGTCCAGACTCCTCATGGAGCCCTTCAGGATGCAGCCCCTCCCCCCTCCCCTGCCTCACACTCCTCACGCCAGCTTCACAGATCTGTGAACAACCCTCCACAATCCATGGCATGCCCCGCACCTTTGTGCCTTTGCATAGCTGTGTATCTCTTCTGCCTGGAACACTCTCTCTCCCCACATCTCCTTCCTCATCTCTTCTCCCTTCCCCTCTCCATTCATATCCAGGCGCCCCCGGAAGCTCCCTTTGATTTCCCAGGGCTGGGCTCCTTGAAAGCCACATGCACAGCTCTCTTGTGGCATTGGCCACGTTGTCCTCTGTGTATGTACTCCTTTCATCCACCAGACCGTGAGCTTCCCTGCAGCAGATACTAACCACAGCTTATTCACACAGGTACCTGTAGCTCCTAGCACTGTGCCCAGCCCCTAGCAAGTACCCTAAATTGTGTCTGATGAAAGTGTGAATGAATGAAATGTTTGCAAAAGAATCTTCCTCTTATAATTGAACTGAACCTCATGGACTTTGTAGCAAGAGTCCCCAACCTATGGTGAGAGCTGTATAATTATTTCACAATGTACTACAATGTAATAATAATATAAATGAAGTGCACACTAAACGTAATGTGCTCGAATCATCCCAAAACCATCCCTCCCACCCCACCCCCCACCCCTACCCCTGCCTTGATCTGTGGAAAAATTGTCTTCCATGAAAACAGTTCCTAGTGCCAAAAAGGTTGGGGACCACTGCTTTATAGCACTATTTTATATCCAACTGGGCCAAGAGAAGGCAATTGTGCTAGATTGGATGGCCAGCTCCAGATTGGAGCTGCAATGGTCAGTTTTATGTGTAAATTTAAGTAGGCTATAGTACCCAGTTATTCAAACGCTAATGTGGGAGTCATTGTGAAGGCATTTTATAGATGTGAATGTCTATAATCAGCTGACTTTAAGTAAAGGAGATTATCAACAATCTCAGTGTATCTAATCCAGTCAGTTGAAAGGCAGAATAACTAAGGAGAACTAAGGCTTCCCTGAGGCAGAAGAAATTCTGCCTGTGGACGGCAGCTTCAGCTCCTACCTAGAGTTTCCAACCTGCCCTTCCTGACAGCTTGCCCTATGGCTCGGACCTGCCTGGCCAGCCCCACACTATGTAAGAAAATAGCTTGCAGCAAATCCCACTGGTTCTCTTTCTCTAGTAGAACCCGGACTGATACACCAGCTTCAAAGCCCTGCCAGACCCCCAAACCAAGCAGATCGTTATCTTTGGCCCAAAGCTCTTCCAGAGCGGAGAGCACACTTAGGGGCTGTTCAGATGCTGTCCCTCTGCGGTAGCTTTGCAGCATCCTCGGAAGTGGGTGGGTGGCGAAGCCCAGGCTCCCTTCGCCCCAGGAGAGCCTCGGCACAGGTGGCCCAACGGCCGGTACATGACAGCAAGGCAGGACTGACGTGCAGGTACCCTCCCTCCCAGTCCAGGGCTCCCCAGCAGACCAAGCCTGAGGCATCAGTAATTTGTATTGATGAGAAGGAAAGGCTGCTGTAGATTATTGAACTTGGACAATTAACGAGTAAACAAACACGCAATTGCATGCCAGAGCCCTGGCTAACCCGATGTACTCTGCTCATTTAATTTGACATGAGTCGTTCAGTTTTAATTAGGACAATGCTTCACAGTATATTAGTAGGAGTCCTGGAGTATATGTTGTGGAAATAATGAAGGCTTAGCAACGAGACCTTTCTCAGTGCTCTGCTATTAAACCTTCACTGAGAAGGGAGGTAAGGCTGCCAGGCTCTTTGTGGAAATGATTGGGTTTGGAAATTAGCACTGTTAGAAAGAGCTAGGTGAGACAGAGTCTGGCAAGGCCCCCAGGCTTGAGCAAACCCACGAACACTCAGCTCATGGACCTGAAGCCTAGCCCGCTGCTCAACTTCACAGTGCCCAGCTTTGCAGATCTCAGCAAGGCCTGGAACAAGCCCCCACCCCTGCTGCTGGCCAGCAGGGCAGGGTGGATGCTGCCCAGGCAGTCACGAGAAGGAGAACGTCCCTATTCAGATTCTACTTGGCCACACTTGAACCCCACTAGCCTGAGCCTTCCTCAGCAGACCATTTGTCCCCTAATAAATGCAGAACCAAGATTCATGCCTCTCTCAGATAAAAACTGAGCCTCCGTTCCTTTCTTCTACCTTCTCAAGTGTGCTTGGTCAAGTCACTTCATCATGAAATGGGTTCATCCATGCTCAGAAGTTGAATAGCTAGATTTTCTTCCCTCCCTCTCACTCACCCAATTTCAGTGAACTCCACACTGTGCTTCCCTTCACTGGGCTATTCCCCATCCCCTGCCCCTTCCCTAAGGAATCAGCCTCACTCATTGCTTAGCAGAGAGGCACCCCCACCATGGTTCTCTCCCCATCACTTGCAATTTTAGCCTTTCTTCTCTCATTTGCGGACAAAAAGGTTGTCTTTTAAAGCAGTTTCGAGTAATAATGAATACTCAGAAGACCTCTGTCTGGGGAGGGAGACAGCAATTCCTTTCCCCTAAATCACCACCGATTGCAGAGAAGGCGCTGACCTGCAGGAGCAAGGCACAGGGTCTAGGCCTGCTCTGCCACGCAGCCAACTCCAGATCTTGGGTGAGTCGCGCACTTCTCTGGGCCTCAGTTTTCCCTTTGTAAAATGAAGGGGTTAAGCCAAAACATTCTCTGTGCCACATTTCTGAAATGCCAGAGGAGAAAAAGCTCACTTCCCCAAGGCCACCTCTTTTATACTGCGCCACCACCCCTGGGTCCCACTCCCTGTTCTTGTCCCAAACCCCTCTCGCCTCTCCCTTCTCACTCTCTCCCTCATTCCCTCCTTTCTCCCCTCCAGAATTCAGTGAGTCACCCAAGGCAGACACTGTATAACTGCATATCTCTATGATTCTGCAGCCAGTCCTGTGGGCTAGGTTGCTGGGCTGAGGGAAGCAGCCCCAGGAGCCTCAGCATGGCAAACGGGAGGGATGCCATCGGAGGCACTGACTGCTATATAGGGAAAGCTTAGAAGGATCTTCTAGCCCCTGTAAGATGAAAAAAAATAGAGAACCTCAGCTCTTGGGAATACAATTTGGACCCTTGGACAGTGCAGGCATGGGGCAGGAGGAGACGCACATCCTCTTGACTGATTGATGCGTGTGTTCTGTGAACTAAGGTAACTTGACACTACTATGTGCATGGCACGGGCTCAGTGTCATTGATGAGTGAGATACCATCCTCAAGAAACTTGGTGCAAAGAGGGACAAATAATTACAATACGGGGAATAGGCAGTGGCTGTGTGGGAGCGCAGGAGAAAGTACTGAACCCACTTGGGGGGGGCGGTTAGAACAGACTCGCTGGAGAAGAGGCTCTCAGGCTAAGACCTCTGTCAGTCTCCCCTCCCACAAACTCCCAGCAGCATCTGAGGCTGTTGAGTACTTTATTTTCCTCCTCCAGCCACGTCTCCCTAATCTCCTGTGCTGGCGCCTCCATACCTTCCAAGCCTATACACGCTGGGACTGCCCAGCACTGGCTCCCAGACGTCCCTCTGCTCTGCTGCTCTCACCTGCTAGGAGAGCCCACCCACATCTGGGCTTTAAGTACCATCTGCCACTGCAAACCACCACATTCTCATTTCTAGCTCTGACCTCTCCCTCTAACCACTAGCTCAACATCTCGCCTTCAAGGTCTAATGGGTATCTTTAAATATGACCAACACCAAACACTTGACTTCCACCCTCACCTCCCCCAAAACCTGCTTCCTCCTCAATTTTCCCATCTCAGGCCAAAGCCCTGGAGTTATTCTTGGTTTGTTTGTGTTTTGAGACAGAGTCTCACTTTGTTGCCTGGGCTAGAGTGCCGTGGCGTCAGCCCAGCTCACAGCAACCTCAAAGTCCTGGGCTCAAGCCACCCTCCTGCCTCAGCCTCCATAGTAGCTGGGACTACAGGCATGTACCACAATGCCTAGCTAACTTTTCTATTTTTTCTGTAGAGATGAGGTCTCACTCTTATGCATGCTGGTCTCAAACTCCTGAGTCCAAACTATCCTCCCACCTCAGCCTCCCACAGTGCTGGGATTACAGGTGTGAGCCACCATGCCTCGCCAGGAGTTATTCTTGAATTCTCTTTTTCTATCACACCAACATTCAATTAGCTAGCAAATCTTGCGTTATCTCTACCTGACACCTATAACCTTAATTTGGTACTTCTCACCCAAGCCACCAACTTCTCCCTCAGAGACTCTCACGTCAGCCTCCTAACCGACCTCCTTGCCTCTGCCTTGCCCCTAAAATCAGAATGATCCTTTAAAAATGTAAGCCATGGTCACATTAAAACTTCACAGTGGTTTCCTATGTCACCAAGAATAAAATCCAAAGTCCCTTCCATCGCCTAGAAGAACCTTGATATAATCTTCTCTGGCTTCAACCCCTGCCACTACCTGCTGCCTCCCTCAGCTCCAGTCACACTGGCCTCGTCGCCATTCTTGGAATGTGCTGAGCACCACTTTCCCACCTCCTAAGGCCTCCTCTCGGTCTGCACTATCTTCCCCCGATACCTGCCTGACTTTCTCCCTCGCTTCAAATGTCATGTGCTCAGAGGGGCCTCTGTGGCACAGATCCTTACCAATTCTAATCAGAGGATCCTTGCAAGAAGCAGACAGAACACTCAGCTATGATCTTTGCAGAGATCTTTCCATAAAGGTACTATTCACAGTGGAAACTAAGAAGAGATTTTTGAGGCCCCCCCCCAAAACTAGCAACACTGGGAAGCTGATACCACTCTTAGTCTTTAAGGAGCAAGAGGAGGAACTGGTGTTACCAGAGCCTGTCTGAGGGCTGGGACCATGGACACGGGAGTGCTCGGTGGCCTGTGGCTGTAGGAAGGCAGCCACTGCAGAAGTGACCAGGCAGAGAGCAGAAGGACCAACACCCGGCTCTTTGCCCACTCCCAGGGCTCCTGCTGCTGCTTCCTTTTGGCCAAATCCAACTGGCAGACCGAGGCAGGGAGCCCTGGTGACGCAGTCCATGGGACTCAGGCTCAAGGGCACAGAGCAGGGCACAGAACAGGTGTGGGGCAGGCTGGGATTGCTCAGCACATCAACATCCTGGTTGCTCTACTTCCTGGGGGTGTCCCCTGGTTTCCCCTTCTGCCTACTGTAGTGACCAGCGACCATGCAGAGGATGAGGACTCAGTCAGCCTGGATCCCAGAGTGACAAAGACATGGAGTGGAGCCCCCACCACCCCACGGTGAATACGGACCATTCGCAAAAAATCAGCCCCTGAGATGTGGGTGTTGTTATCACTGCAGTTCCACCCACTTATACGTACTGATGTACACTTCCTCTGATAGAACGGCAACCCTCTTCACCCTCTAGTACCTTAATATGCCTCATTTTCTTCATCAGATTTGTCACCACCTCATAAACTTCAATGTCTGTTTCTGTTAACTGTCTGTCTCCTTCCTCTAAAATGCAAACCATGGGGACAACACTCTGTTGGGTTCACTGCTAACATCAGCACCAAGAACAGCGCCTGGTACATAGTAGATGTTGCAGTTATTTGCTGAAGACATGAATGAATAAATGAACTCATAATGACCAACATAGATTATTAATTATGTCCTGAACACATTCTCAAACTGGGGAAGTGCAAGGTCAAGCAATTCACTTAAGCTCACCCAGCATAAATGGTAGACTAAGTTGTGAATGCATTTTGACTCCAGAGTCCAAGCGCTTCACCGCCGTGCCATGCTGTTCCACTCCCCACCACGAAGAGGGCTTGATGGGAAGTCTCAAGAGAGACTGTTCCAGGCACAGGCCAGGGCTGGAGAGAGCCAGTACTCCTACATACTGCAAAGTGTTGGTTATGGCTGGAGCAGAGAGTGACAATCAATAAACTACACAAGGTAACAGTGAAAATTAAAAACTTTGCTTGACCATGTAAAAATAATGCTAATTACAGTCATTTGTGTGAACTGCTTACCATTTCTGCCTAATTACCAGGCAGCACAACAATTATGTAGACCTTTAACTAATGTCAACCTAACTTTGTTGTAAGTTTTATTTGATTATAATTGTTAAAGCTAAAAACAAGATCTTAGTCCAACAATGAGTTGGTTGCTCATAGAGACTGGTTCTCTGCCCAGAATTTAAAATTAGAGAGGAATTACCTGGTCCTTACCAGTTTCTGCCTGAATTATTGGTGATCTTCCAGGTTTAAGAGTTTCATCTGGACTTGGAGCTCCTTGAGGCAGAGACTACCTAGTTTTCCTATTATCATTATTGTCTTCTCACCCAGAACTCAGCCCAGTCCTAAATTGAGTGGGGGCCCCTTTGCCAGGATTCACCCATTGGTGCTCACTCTCTAGAAAGATGGTCCTGGCCCATGTGCCTGTGAGTCTCCTTTCACTGCCTGGAAACTGAAGATACGAAAGTTTTGAAAGCATTGGCTAGAAAGTGCCACATTTATACCAGCTGCAGACAATGCCAAGAGCTTTCCTGGAGCCCTATAAGAGGCCTTCAGAAGGGTAGGGGTAGGGGACTGCTTGGCCTAGAAGCTGAGTAGGATCCTTGAAATGGTAGAACAGAGAGGGCCAGCTGTCCCCAGTATCCATTCTTTCCTTCTAGTTTTAGCTGGACACATGGCAGCCCCGACAAAGGCCATAATCACAGGCCCCTTTGCAGTTAGGTGGGGCCATTGGAATGTCAGCAGAATATATGAGAGTCCAAGATCATGCATTTAAAAAGAAACAAGGGACCTTCCCTCTCCTTCTTTCCCTTCTTTCCTTGGGCTGGGATGCAAGCAGGAGTTAGAGCTTAAACAAGCCTCCTTGGACCTGGAGTGGAATGAAGGAGTTGAGTCACCAGAGCAGCAAATCGCAGGAGCCTAGACAGTCAGGGCTGTGGAGCTGCAGCCTCCCCACTGTGACAGAGCACTCCCCCCGGGACAGAGCTTTACCCCCGTGAGGACATAGTAGATGTAAACCACCACAAGAGGATAAAGAAGAGTAAAATCTAGTAAAGGAATTAGGAAGTGGTGAGTTTTAAATAGTCATTACCTTTGCTTTTAATATAAATTATTCTCTTTTAAGTTTATCAAATTTAATTTTTGATGGTGCCTCTGTGTAACAGCCAGCTCACAAGATTTCTGAAAATGTGTGGCAGCTCAAGCTTTGGGTCTTTGCTATAGTAGCAAAACCCGCATCCTAACTAATGCAAAGGGATTGCGGGCAACAGGAGGAGGCTGAGATCATGTTCTTAAGTGTGTGCGACATATAACTCAGCCCAAGGATAACCTGGGGTCACCTGATAAATGACATTACTCCAGAGAAAACTTTGAGCAAAAAATCCTAAAGGTTTTAACTATTATTTAAGAAGAAGAAGAAAAAAAAAAACTTCTTGCAGCCTAACCCCAGCTTGAACACACCCACCTCTGCAGAGAAGCGCTGCTCTAGATGATTGTAATATAAAAGCCTTTCCTGCTCCAAAGCCCCATGCTCCTTTGCTCCTGTGTGGCCAGGTTGAGCCTTTCTGCCTGTTTCCCACGCTGCCTTTCTTGGGAACTTCTCTTACCAGTTTAAGGACAAAGAGGACATCTATCCCGTGAGAGGTGTAGCCCCTAACCTAACCTCTGACTTTCACAAAACAAAGGATGGAATGCAAGAAAGCCATTCTTTCAATAAATGTACATGAATTAAGTAGGAAAAAGTCTCAGAGCAAAGTGTTTAGTAGAACCCCACTTTGTTAAGAATGGCAAAGAAGGAAAGAGGAAGAAAGAGAGAGAGAGAAGGGAGAAAGAGAGGAAGAGGAGAAAGGAAGAGAGGGAGGGAGGGAGGAAGGAAAGAATCTCTATATGCTGTGTGTGTGTGTGTGTGTGTGTGTGTGTGTGTGTGTGTGTGTGTGTGTATACATATATGCTTGTCTGAGCCAAGAGAAAGCTGTGGAAGGACACCCACCAAGCAATCATGGGTTAGCTCAGGAGGTAGAACAGGAGAGGAGGAGGAGAACTTTTCCTTATATGCATCTGTATTATCTGACAATGCAGCAAGTACTAATTTTACTTTTGTTATTAAAAAAACACTCAAGGCCGGGCGCTGTGGCTCACGTCTGTAATCCTAGCTCTTGGGAGGCCGAGGCGGGCGGATTGCTCAAGGTCAGGAGTTCAAAACCAGCCTGAGCAAGAGCGAGACCCCGTCTCTACTATAAATAGAAAGAAATTAATTGGCCAACTGATATATATATATAAAAAATTAGCCGGGCATGGTGGCGCATGCCTGTAGTCCCAGCTACTCGGGAGGCTGAGGCAGAAGGATCGCTCAAGCCCAGGAGTTTGAGGTTGCTGTGAGCTAGGCTGACGCCACGGCACTCACTCTAGCCTGGACAACAAAGCGAGACTCTGTCTCAAAAAAAAAAAAAAACACTCAAAATGTGATGTGAAATACTACAGCATATAGAGCAGTTAAAATGAATGAATGAACTAGAGCTATATTATATCAATGTGGATAAAACTCAAACAGTAGTTTTGAGCAAAAGAGAAAAGTTAAAGATTAATACATATATTATGAAAACAATTATATACATTTTAAAACAAGAATACTATATATTATTTATGATATATATACACACAAACCACAGCATTAATATATAAAAATATGTATGGGGGTAATAAACCTAAATTCGCATTAACAGTCACTTCTAGAGAGGAAGGACAATCAAATCCAAAGAAACATTCAGGTTCTTTCAGCTGATCTGCAATGCATTTGTGTGTGTGTGTGTGTGTGTGTGTGTGTGTGTTTTCATTTAAAGCAAGTACAGCAAATGTTAAGATTTGATAAATTAGGTGATAGATACACATATGTTCATTATAAAATTCTTAACATTTTCCCATATGCTTGAAATAGTCCATAACAAAATGACCTTGATGTTTAAATTACAAAAAGTATTTATTTAAATGAATTCAACCATAAAAAAGTAAATGTACACATTATATATACCTCCATTAAAGTAAGTGTCTTGTTGCACTGTCATTTATTTTACAGTTGTACACCCACATCCCCATCAGACTGGGAACCCTTGAGGGCTGGGACTTTATCTTTTCACCCACGAATCTCCAGCGCCTGTCCTAATGCCCAGTCCAACATCTCTTTAGCCCCTCTCATATGCCAGATGTTCTACTAGACTCCAATTACAAAAGGGTAATTCAGATTCAGCCCATTTTTAAGAATCTTACACATAGCAGGAGAGACAGATGAATAAACAACAAACTACAACTCACTGGGTTTGCTCTATGAGCACCACATGGCCCTGGCAGTGCCTCTTCTGCTGATAGAGAAGGTGGCCCACAGGGCAGAGAGGTACCACCTCTGGGCTGGGGCACAGGGAGGGAACAGACTTCCGCTCACCTCCCAGCTTCACCATTCACAGACATGGGACGCTGAAATACACAACTTCTCTAAATGCTGTTCCTCATCCATAAACTCTTTGCAGGATCACAAGTAGTCAATGAAGCACTCCAGCTGAAAGCACCTGGTACCTTACTGGGACAGTGAACGCTCCGTGACCATCCATGACTATTGCACCACATGGGAAAACTGAACGTCAACAAAGCTGAATGACACATTCAAGACCAAAGTATTGTGGGTGACAACCCAGGCTTCCAAACCAGGTGTGTGCTCCCCAAGGTGCCTTGAACACAGTAAAAATCTTGAGTTTCCTAGGTGCTTGATAAATGCCTATTGAATTGAGACTTAATTTCTAATTTAAAGTCAATCCTTTAATCATAGAATAATATCATTTACAGCTAAAAGACATATAAAAGAGTAAACCATTTAGTTTCTCACCTCTCATCCCCATAATAGCTAGGCAGGCCAGGACAGAGAGCCAGCAGACATCTCCAACACCCCACAGTAGGGTGGGTGGACTCCTGGTCCCCCACCTCCCATCACACCGTATCTCCCAGGTTCAGAGGTGCCGTGTGCTCTCCCTGGCCAGCATATCTCCCCTCTTGCCAACCCACGATCAGCCCTCATCCATGACATCCTGTCTTCCTTTGGCTTTCAAAGCAACACTCGCCCCTGGCTCTCCTCTTAATTCACGGTCGGCTCCCTCCAGTCTCCTGCCCAGGCAGCTCCTTCTCTATCCTGTGGTATTTTGTGTGGCTTGGGGACCTCTGTGACTTCCTTGTGCCTCTGGAATGTAAGTCAGGCCAGGGTGGGGACCTGGCGTGAACACCTGGAAGGTGAACACCAGCTGAGGTCACCAGAGTAGGAAAGGCTCCAGTGGTAACAATGGGACATTCACTGTGTGCCCACCAGTGTCCTCTGCTTACGTCACTTCACTGAATCCTCTGAGTAATCCTGAGATGGACTTGACTATGACCCCTGCTTCACAGATGAGGAAACCACAGCTAAGAAAAATTAGAGGACTTGTCCAAAGTCACAGAGAGAACAAGTAATAGAGCCAGGACTTGAACTCCTGAGATCAAGACTTAACATATCCACAGGGGTTCTATCCTCCCAGCAACGGTGACAGAGCTCAGCTTGGCATGAGCCTGCCAGGTGGGGAAAATGAATCTGCACATGTCCTTGCCTCCTTGCATTAACATTCAAGGCGAAATGATTGCAGGCCCACATCCTGTGCAGTGGAGTCTGGAGCCTACAACCACATTCCCAATGATTTCCTTCTTGTTTTCACCTGAAAAATAACCAACTGTCACACTGTGTGGCTCCATTTGCTATTGACAGTCTTGAGCTTTGCATTTTTTCTGGGTGTTTTTCTCCACAATCTCAAATGCCCCTTTAAAGTTCTGACAATGGGTTTGGCCAGCACCCAGGTCCAGACCTCACACTTTCTGGGTTCCTGCTACATTTCTGCCAGTGGCCCAGCACTCTGGCATGTGACATCCACCAACCTCATACTCCTCAAACCCTCCCAGAGCCAGCTGCTAACAGCCCACAGCCTCCTCTCTCTTCCAAAGTCACAACCTCCAACAGGAAGGTGAGATGAGAACACCTCACGAGCCCCCTAAGTCCCTCTCTTTCCTATTCAAAATGTCGTGGTCTGCACAGGCATAGTCAAGGTTTGTGGGTTTGTTTGTTTGTTTGTTTGTTTGTTTTGCCCCAAACCAGATCATTTTTCCTGTATAAATCAGCAGAAGTGGGCAGTCATGAGGAACTTGGACAAGATAGCTAATCTCTGTCACATCCCAAATTAAAAGAGATGATAGAAATAAGAATGTTTTGTAGGTGGCAGTGCACTGGTCAGATGTTAGATGGTGGCAGTCATTTGAGACGAGCCACCCAAGGTGACAGTGGCATACTCCTTCTTAGTCCTATCTGATCAGATGCATCTGACTTCACCCCCCAAGAGAAGGAGTCACCAGCACCCTACGACCCTGCCTCCAGGGAGACCACCAGGCTACCTCCTGGCTTCCAGATGGTGCCTGCAGACATAGTTCTGACAAGGGAAGCATCTGTCCAGCCAGGGAGGCTAAACTGATCCTGGATGCAGTGAATTGCCTCTCTGGAGCACAGGAGTCCTGCTTGTCACCAAAGATCTGCCCCCCACCTCGTCACTGTTAAATGACCAAGACCCTCATGCATGATAGCTTCTTGCCCAGTAACTCTGTTCTTCATGTTTATAAAATAAAAAATATAGCTAACATTTAATAGACGATGTATATGTCTTATCTCATTCCACACTTAAAACTATGTTGTGATATTATTAGCACATTACATTTCAGAAGATTGAGGCTGAGAGAGGTTGACTAACTTCATCAAAGCCCCAAGCTATTAAGTGTTAACACGGAGATTTGAATCCATGGCTATAGAATGCAAAAGCCCATCCTCCCAACCATTCTGTTAGCCCCCTCAGCCTCATAACTTAAAAGTAAAGACCACAAGCGGTGTGTGACTAACTAAAAACTGAGCCCTTATACCTTATCCTTGGAAGACTAGCCAAGGGAGCAAGCTGCTCTGCTCACAGATACTGTCTTCGTAAAGCCCCCAATGAGAAAGGCATTCAAGCAGCAAACCCCTCTTAGGTAACTCACACCGTGTCAGGTGCTTCTCAGACTTTCAAGTGCCAAGTGATAAAGCAGGGAGACCCTGCTAATCATTCTCCATTTGTCCCCCAAGTCCCCTCCCTGTCTTCTGTCCTGCTCTGACCTCAGAGTTTGGCCTCCAAGGGCTGCTACACCAGGGTGCTCTGGCCTCCAGTTTCTGGTTTAGCCAGTGCAAGGCACGAGCGGGAGGTCAGAAAGCAGCAAGAGAGAGATGCTGGGTACTTATCCCCTCTGCTCCATCCGGATCTTGCCAGTTTGGGCAGGGGTTGCCTTTCTCCACGATGATAGCCTCTGAGGGTACCTCTCTTCCAAGCCCCAGATTTCCAGGGGCTCTAGCAATTTAGTCCCTTCCCTTGGCCCCAAAGGCCCAGGGTGGTAACGGCTCCCAGCCCTTGCTTGTCCCCAGTGCAGCACCATTGCCTGTGGGTGCCCTGAACCCTGTCCATGGATAAACAGACTCTTCATTAGATTTTCTCCAGCTAAACCACTGTCTTCACTGGGAACGGAACCAACAGAGATGGAGTGGTGGAAAGTGAGTGGAGAGGAAGGAGGAGGTGACGATGGCCCAAGGTTTGCTGCCATGAACTAAGGCCGGCAGCTAGACAGCTGGTTTGTTGGACACGTGTTTGCACACACTTACCGCTGGGTATGGGCTTCTCATCCTCCCTCAGATCTCTTTGTTTGGAAGTCACTCAGGCAGAACTGGGTTTTGCCTGGAAAATTTTCTCAGAGGAAGGAGATGGCTTCTAAAAGAAAGAAACAAAGCGGTAAGATGGAAGTGCACAAGGTCATGTTTATCTGCCCCATCGAGGCTGTCCCGGAGGGCTGTTGTGCCATGTTCTCAGGAGGGGCCGGTGTGGGCTGATGCGGCATTCCTTCCCCCTTCCACACAGCTGGCAGTGTCCGCCCGTGCCTCAGCCCCAGGGCGGCGGTCCTGACTAACATCAGATACCATCTGCGCAAAGGCGCCAGTGCTGCGCAGGCCACGCACCCGTTTGCTCTTAGATCCTTCCCTCCCCTTTCCCTGCTCTGTTCCGCACAGAAGATGCATTTCTAGGCTCCTTGCCCTGCGGCAGGCTCAGCCCAGGGGGCATCAGTGGAGACTGGAGGGTGAGAAAAAGGGAGACACCAGGGGGTTTCTCTCCATCTCTCTCTGCTTCAAAGGGCACCCCAGCCGTGGCTCTGTCTTCCCCGTGATTGCAGCTTCTCCCCGGCACCCTCCCCTCGTTGAGGTCCCTGACTGACACAGAGACTTGTCTAACATCACATGGCTGGTAAGCGGCACAGCAGAATCAGACCCGTTCTCCCAACCCGAAGTTCCCACTGTCCCCAGCCATGCTGCGCTCGTTGGCTGAGAGGACTCCAGTTCTCCAAAGAACTCACTGTAGCTTCTGCCTCTAGCCGGACCCCTACACCGGGAGTCAGGGTCAAAGGCTGTCACGCTGGGAACCTGATTTGCCTGGATTGGAGACCACTCAAGCCCTAAAACATCACCAATGGCAGGCCTGGGAGGAAGGCCTCTCTGCTTTTGTTTGTTTGCTTATTGTTTATTTGTGTGCAAGAACATCTCAAGTCAATTTAGGAACTCCTCTTACCCTACATAGGAACACACCTCAAAATCCTCTGGCTTTGAAAGAGAACTCACTTACCCAAGACTTGCCACGTGAAAAATGATGCCGTCGTGGCCAGTAGGCCCTCTGAACGCTGAGGCCCCCTCCCCTCCACTCCCAGCATGTTACATAACAGCCAAGAGGGCCTGCCCATCACTGGTTTGGGTGTCGCTTTCTCTCTGACTCTCTTGCCGGGTGGAAGTGATGAGAAATAGCACGTTCCTGGCTTCTCTCAGGTGGTGCCACGTGAACCCGGATCCAATGTGTGCGGCACCGTGGAGTGACGAGAGCTCATCTAACAGAGAGGAGGCTATGTCACTGCCAGTCAGCCCATTAGCAGCAACCAAACAGTCAGGGAGGCCCAGAAAGACGGACAGCTCCGTTCTGAGCTGCCTGTTCAGGTTCTGATGGGGATAGGCTGGAGGTTAAGAGCAGAGCCCACTAGAGATGCAATGCTAAGTTATTCAGTGTGACGGTCCCCCTGGCCATGCCACGAGCTGGAAGAGCTTCTCTTCCTCCACTTCTCAGAAGCGCTCCTGTTGTCCTCACACCAAGCTGTATAGCCTTGCCTTTCTGCTTCCGTCTCTGACTTCCTAGAGCTGTGACTGCCAGTACCGCTGGCCCTCAAACATTTCCACCCGACTCAGAAAGGGCTGTGGGAAGTGGTCGGAAAGGCCATGTCATCACCGTAACTGCCTTCCCGAACATCTGTTGCGCAGAGAGGGACAGAGAAGGAAGTGGCTCTCCACTTCTTGACACACACACACAGGAACATACAGGAACAAGTAATGAGCTGTACTCACCCACCTGAAAATGGGATGAGCTTCAATACAAAAGCACCACTTCCCAACCCGTTGTGACAATAACTCAGCCAGAGCAGGTGGATGACAAAGGATCACCCCACACATGCACACACACTCTCCACAGACAGAAACATAAATAAAACACAGAGAGAAGAGGCAAATCAATACTCTCAGTGAGCATAGCTCGCTATAGATCAAAATCTCCTGAGGACATTTTTTTGTTTCTTTAAAGACAGGGTCTGTCTATGTCACCCAGGCTTGAATGCAGTGGCATCGTCACAGCTCACTGCAGCCTGAACTCCTGTGCTCAAGCCATCCTTCTCCCTCAGCCTCCCGAGTAGCAGGAACTACAGACACGTGCCACCAGGCCTGGCTAATTTTTGTGTAGAGATGGTGTCTCACTATGTTGCTCAAGTTGGTCTCAAACTCTTGGCCTCAAGTGATCCTCCACCTCAATCTCCCAAAGTGCTGGGATTATGGGCATGAGCCATTGTACCCAGCCTATATGCTGAAATTTTATGTAACCTGATCATTGCTTCCCAGATTTAAATCTTCTCCTGTCTGCCTCATTTCCTTTCTGCACTCCCATTCCTGCACTAGATGATGGGTTTCTCAAGACCCAGGATCATTCTTTCATTTATTTTTTTTTAATTTACAGGACACCTAGAAAGAACCAGGCCATCCCCTACAGATTAGGGATGCCCACATAGTCCATGCTCTCATGGAATTTGCAATCCAGTGGGGAGGGTGAAGATGGCATGAACTCACCACTGTAGTGGGTTCATTAAGGCCAAAGAACAGAGCTGAGCAAAGTTGTTCCTCAGATACTTGCTGACTGGTCAATGGCTTGTTCGAAACTGGTTGAGGGGACCAGGGGACCACCGTGTGCCAGGGGAAGCAGGGGAGACTGGAGTGGGGGATAGATGGGGTTGACAGGAAGCACATGCACATAACTATGTTACATGAAGTTCCATAAGAACTTCCAAGAACTTACAAGAAGTTCCATAGCCACAAATATGAAATGATAAAGCTTCTCTGTTCTAGCTCGTTTTGAGATCCCAACTTATGTCACCAGAATGGCATAAGGGCTCCAGGGAATTGTTTTGTTGGAAAGTGCTGCTGAATTCTCCACTCTTCCCACAGACCTCTCTTCCTAGGAGAAACCTAGAAGTGGAAGGTTAATGAGACAAATTACAGTTTGGAAGGAAAACTAGTGGGACAATTCACAGATCCTCCTGCTGTGGCTGCTCCAGGGGCCTCAACCTAGGTTCTTTATGTCGTTCTACCACTATGTATTCTAGATTTCCCTTGCCCTCAGCTATCACCTTTGTTGGCCTCATATTATTAGCACAACTCAAATCCTCAACTCTGAAGGTCTGAGCCCCCCTCACCCTGCCCTTTCAGGCCAGGATTGCTGCCTTTGTCCATTTACCAACACAGTTGAGGAAGCGAGCACCAAAGAGGTGCCAAAGATATTATCCAGGAGCCAAAAATATTCCTCCCTGTCTCCATTGCTTGAGAGCAGCTCTACCTCCTCTAATTATCAGGGTCAATCACACCCCCCAAGACAGTGACCCTTCTTACCTGCTATTCCCTGGGCACAAGGAGGGTAAAGTGCTTAGGTGGCAGCTGTAGCTTTAGTTCAAGGAGATTCTTGCTGGGTCTCCTGTGGAAATGTTTCCTCTTTGGGCAGCAGGACCTTTAACCTTATAGAGCCCAGAGCTGCAGGCACAGAAAGCACAGATTTTTTTGTGGGCCACTAGGAGTGATGGTAGGCATAACCACTCATGCATCCCCCCTTGGCCCCTGGGCCCATGAGTTCTTCCAGTTTGGGACATAGTACTATATAAAGTTTTTAATTCAAGGTATATATTGCATCACAGAGATGACACCTCATCTTCAGAAGTATCCTCTCAGGAGGCCATCCCAAGTTCTACCAATCTGTCCAGTTCTAGATGGTGCAGTATGGATATGATCCATGCACTCCATGGTCACTGGCCTACTCCTGTACCTCCCTTCTGTAAAGTAGATTTCCTGTTCTGATACAATGCCACATGAGATCACATGTATGTCCTTGGATGGTGGCATTGGCAAGAAAGGCAAACCCATACTCAGAATGTGTATCAATTCATGTCAGAACAAATTGCTGATCCTTCTGGAGATGAAGGACCCAATTTAGTCAATTTGTTACTTCAAGAAATGATGCCATATTGGGGGTTCAGCACCTGTCTCTCTGGTTGGCAAGTTGGACATTTGGTGGCAATAGTAGCTAGCCCAGTCTTGGTAAGTGGGAGTCTAGACTTTTTTTTGAGCCAAGATTAACCTCAATCTCTGCTACCATGACCACCTCATTCTTATTCTTATCATACCAGCAGTATGGTGGCAGATGACAGGTGACTGACATCAACTGGCTGAGTCGTTTTGTCTGCTTGGCTGCTTAGTGTCTATTCCATGGTAGAAATGCTCTCTGGTGTGCACTAATAACACATGATATAAAGATATTTTTACTTCTTCCCCATTCTTATATGTCCACCCCATGCCTCTACCCCAGACAGCCTTGTTTCCAACATTCCAATCTTTCTAAGCCACTGACTAGCTGGTCAGAATATTTGCCACTGCCCTATATATATATCCTAGAGCTACCCCTATTTCCCCACAGAGTGGATGGCCAGATGTACCACTGAAGCTCCATCCATTGGGAAGACTTTTCCTATCTTTCAAGGCCACCCTGAGTAAGGTTATAATGCAGCTCCCATACATATTTTTATTTGAGCCCATGTACCCAGCTGGCTCATCTGTGATCCAGTATTGCTGTTTTCCTCCTTCAGCACTGATTAAATCATGTGTCTTGTGAGTATGCCCAAGTCAATACACTTTCCCTTATTCCATCTTCTAGTCTGGTATCTGTGATCAAGCACTCTTAGAATCCAGTCTAGTGAACTCCTCCAGCTCCTGCCAGGATGTACTACTTAGATTTGGGGAGATAGTTCCCTTCCTCCCTTATCAAGCTTAGTATGTTCCTAGCTGGGTTGTGCTGTGACTTAACCCAAGTTATATACCTAGGATCCAACAGGAGGCAGGGACAGATCCTGATGGAGGGGAAGCACATTTTTGTCCTGTAGGGAGAGGTCTCTGCATTGTCTTCAAACAAGGAAGTGGGGGTAGTGCTATCTCTTAATAGGGAGTGGTGGCCAATTTCTGCAAGCTCAAAGTATTCAGGGAGATCTGAGAAGTCAAGATTTTGGAGATGTTGACCCAGATATCCATGTGTCAGGGTATCATCCTTTTCCAATCAGGATCCTGATCTTACCCTGTTTTGGAGTTTAGCCTTTTTTGAGATAAACTACTCTGATCATCAAGGCCTGGGCCTCATTCTCTGCCCTCCTTCTGTAGGACAAGAGAGCCTTTTTACATGTTGCCAAGGGGTAGGGGGGAACACTTGTTTTGAATTAACTGTTAACCACTCTCAAGCTCTTGTTATCTTGCTCTAGCATTTCATAAAATGTGAAAATATCTATCTGTGGAAGGAAAATAGTGGTCCCCAAAGATGTCCATGCCCTAATCCTCAGAATCCATAAATATGTGATCTTACATGCCAAAAACATCTTCACAGGTGTAATTAAGGTTAAGGGCCTTAAAAAGAAGAGAGTATCCTGAATTATCTGGGTGGGCCCAAGCTAATCACATGAACTCTTAAAAACAGAGAACCTTTCCTGGTTGCAGAGAACTAGAGAGACAGCAGAATGAGAAGCATTTCATCCTCCACTGCTGACTTTGAAGATGGAACAAGAGGCGATGAGCCAAGGAGTGTGACTGCCACTGGAAACTAGAAAAGACAAGGAAGCACCTGCCCCCCGAGAGCCCCCAGAAAGGAGCACTGTCCTGCCAACACCTTCACTTTTGAGACCCATGTCAGGCTTCTGTCCTATAGAACTGTATGAAGATAAATTAGAACTGTATAAGGCACTAAGCTTATGGCAATTTATTACAGGAGCAATGGGAAACCAGTGTACCACTCGATCCCATTGTGTTTGAAAAAAATGAGGAAAATAGTTCTACAAACAGCTGTGTACAGCAAGAATTAGTGTGTGTTTTCTTCTATTGGTACACCATTCAACCTCACCACCAGTGACCATTTTAACCACTGGACTTATGCCAGGGACTATCTGTGCCCCGGCTATCACTAATGATGGGGTTCTCACCGCCAGCTAGCAGGAGAATGATCTGGCTCCTAAACCTCATCTTATCCAGCTTTTATGGAAGGCTCCTTAAGAAACTTTTGCAAGTTGGGTTACCTAGAAAGAAGACAGAGTTTACCACTCAGGAGATGTATTAGGGAATGCTCTTGGGATCAACACTTGTGGAAGGGAAGGGGAACTGGGCAGAGGAAGAAATAGAGCTGCCATGCAAGTCTCACAGCTTCAGTCAACCCCACGGGAGCTCCAGAACTGAAATGGCCCATCAGAATGTTCCCACATTGGGACCAAAAGTTTCAGGTCTTTATATCTCCACTTTAATCAATCATTGGATGTGGGCCACCCATGGAAGGACATGACCGTGGCCAAGGTGGCACACTGCAGCTGAGACTATCCATGAACGGGAAGACAGCTGAAGGCCACTCACTAACAGGACCCAGCAGCTGGCCCAATGAGTCCTGTTTTGAAGGTAGACCTCCATGTACACTACAGGCCCCTTCTCCCTCTGAGCAGCCAGTATTACTCCAAGGCAAGAGCTTAGAGGATTTCTCTTTTGGGAAACAGCCACAAAAAGTATATCAAAATACTCACATTTGGAGGTCTGCAATGAAATGGCCTTAGGGAGGTTCAGCAGTCAAGAAACCTCTCAGAAGTTCCAAACACACTGACCACCACTCTCTTAAATATGAACAATTAGCTAAGAACTGCCAGATATAATATTTGATGAAATCATCAAACATGACAGAGAAAGGCCAAAACAAACAGAAACAAAAATAAAGAACGAAACTCGGATGTTAAAGGTAATTCAATAAGCAGAAGAAAACATTTCTTACCTATAATTTTATCCTCAGAGAGACAAGCACACAACACTAGGGGGGAAAGTAAGATTGACTGGCTGATTGATTGGCTGGCTGCTTGATTCAGAGGAAAGAAAGAACTTTTGGAAATTAAAATACGGTCACGGAAGTAAGAATTTTAATAGCAGCGTTAGAAAATAACATTGACAAAATATCCTAGGAAAAATTAGAAGATCATTTCAGAAGGTCCATTAGTTTCATGGAAAATATGCTCCTGGGTACTACAGAAGATATTAATGTCCAGCCCCAAACAGACCCAAAGACATAGGAGCTCAAGCCAATAGCAGCCCATTTGTTTCTCAGAGTAATGCAGGCATCTTCTATCACATTGCCCTTCCCTCAACATAGAGCTTCCACCCTATGGTCTAAATTGGCTGGTCTCACTCTTGCTACCACATCAGCATTTTGGCCAGCAGGATGAGAAACAGGAATAGGGAGACACATGCCTAGCCTTTAAGGGATGAACCAGATGTTGCCACATCACATGTGCCCACCTCCTATTGGCCAAACCCAGTCATAATGCCTGTCCCCGACTACAAGAGAGGAGGGTAGGACCTGCAGCTAAAAGTTCTCTGACTATTTAAAAGGAAAAGAGGGGCTGGGTGTGGTGGCTCACGCCTGTAATCCTACCACTCTGGGAGGCCGAGGCGGGTGGATAGCTCAAGGTCAGGAGTTCTAAACCAGCCTGAGCAAGAGCGAGACCCCGTCTCTACTAAAAAATAGAAAGAAATTAATTGGCCAACTAAAAATATATAGAGAAAAAATTAGCCAGGCATGGTGGCGCATGCCTGTAGTCCCAGCTACTTGGGAGGCTGAGACAGAAGGATTGCTTGAGCCCAGGAGTTTGAGGTTGCTGTGCCCTAGGCTGATGCCATGGCCCTCTAGCCCAGACAACAGAGTGAGACTCTGTCTCAAAAAAATAAAATAAAAGGAAAGGAAAAGAGGAAGGATGATGGGGCACAGCTAGCTGTCTCTGCCACAGGAACATAGAAAACAAAGCCAATTTAAAAACTAAGCAAATTATTCCCAAGAGACACCTAAGATATAATAAAGAAAATGTAATCATAATAAAATACATGGTTTGGCTGGCCGTGGTGGCTCACACCTGTAATCCAAGCGCTTTGGGAGGTCAAGGTGGGAGAATTGCTTGAGGTCAGAAGTTCAAGATCAGCCTGAGCAAGAGCAAGATCCCGTCTCTACTGAAAATAGAAAAAAATTAGCTGGGCAACTAAAAATAGAAACAAAAAATTAGCTGGGCGTGGTGGCAACAGAGTGAGACTCTGTCTTAAAAATAAAATAAAATACATGGCTTAGCTGTGAAAAATTTTGCCTAGAAATCGAGACACTGATTTTTACTTAATATACCAAAAATTATGAAAAGCTATTGAGAGAAGAAGGAAAGAACCAGGTCTGGTGAAAGGGACATAGATGGAAAAGTTAATCATCAACCAAGTCCACAGATAACACCTAAAATTGAAATATCAGGAAATAGCAGTACATACTTGTCATTTCAAACAATAGAGGCTAAAATTCATAATAAATAGCTAAAAGGGTTAACAGAAGTTGCCTCTGGGAATACAAGATAGGAAAATGTATATGGGGACTGCTGATTTTCATTACAATTGTTGTAGTAGTTTTCTTAATTTTTAAATTCCTGTACATAAATTACTTTGAGAAAAATAAAAATTTAAGGTATGGTGTAGGAATAAAAGGAATGCTGAGTAGTAAAACAAATAATATTTAAAATTTTGCAAATTTTATTTTATTTTATTCTTTATTTTACTCTTTACTATTCAAAAAAGAAATTTTGCAAATTTTAAAGAATAAAGTCAATTTGACTACAATTCACTCTTTAAACTTACTGTCAATAATCCCCAAACTCAATGTTTCTCAAAATGTGATCAGTGAATCATCTAAATAAGAATAACCCAGGGAACTTGTATCAAATACTCATTTTGTATTAAATACAGATTTCTTGGCACCATCCCTCCAGCTATTCAGCACGCTGAAGTTGAAGGACAACCTCTGTACATAAAAGACAACCTCCAGCCAAACTTGTCCTATACGCTTGTGTCCCCAAAATCTGTGGCATATCTCTATCTTTAAATGTTTGCCTATTCTCTCCAGAAAAATCTGTCCCCTTTCCCCCAGTCCCCCTCCCTGCCTACATAACTCTTCCAGCTCACGGTCCTCCTGAGCATCACGTAACCAGCAAGCAGAAAACCGTGAAGGATGCCAAGCCCAGTCTGCCGACTGCACCCCAGACCTGAGCATGGGCAGCGCCGACACCAAGCCTGCTGGACAGTTGACATCGTAACTACCCTTAGCCTAGTCCCCTGGTTAATGCTGGCTGAACAGTTGGTTGATGGGCTGAATTCATGTGAGCTGTGTGTTGGGCTAGGGGATGGAGATAAATACCCCTAACCCTGACCTGGCAGTGCAGAGGGCCTCCCTTGATGGCCCATGTGTTAGTCTCCTGCAGCTGCTGTCTCAAAGTCCCATAAGCTCCATGGCTTACAGCAACACACATTTATCATCTCACAGCTCTGGTGACCAGAAGGCAGACATTAGCTTCATTGGGCCAAAATCCAGGTGTCCATAGGCCCAGACTCCCTCTGGGGGTTCTCAAGGGAAATCCATTCTTTGCCTCTTCCAGCTTCTAGTGATTTCTAGCATCCCCTGACTTGTGGCTGCATCACTCCAGGCTTCAAGGCCCAGCACCTCCAAATCTCTCCCTGCTCCATTTTCTCACCACCTCTCCTCCGTGTGTGTGAGATCTCCCTCTGCCTTCTCTTAGGATGGTTCATGGGATGGCATTTAGGGCCCACCTGGATAATCTAGGATAACGTCTCCATTTTGAGATTCTCAATTTAATCACATCTGCAAAGACCTGTTTTCCAAATAAGGTAACATTTATAGATTCCATAGGTGAGGACCTGATGTCTTTGGGAGCCCTTATTCAGCCTCCTACAGGTAGTGTCTTAAGACACAGAACTGCCTCGCCAGAAGATGCCCCAAATGTCACTTGTTCAAAGTGCTCATTGGTGGCTCTTACAGATTGGTCTCTGGAAGCAGTGATTCCAGTACTAGCTGCATATAAGAATCACTTGGGGAGTTTCATAAACATACCTTGCTCAAGCTCCCACCCCTAGAGATTCTGATCCTGTGTCTGAGTAGGGTCTGGGCACGGGTATTTTTAACCTCCCAGGTGATTCACATATGTGCAGCCAGGCTGGAGTACTGCAACACAAAGCACCTTGGAGAACGAGGAGAAGCCCCACATCTCCCTCTGGAAGCAGAAGCTTGAAGCTCGGTCTCTTTGTCCTGACTGGGCCAAGCCAGGAATCCCAAAGGCCATCTTCTGATGTCTGGAGATAGGATGGAGAGGCCAGGTGGGCAGGCGGGGGCTCAGGCAGGACTTGTTCTTTCCCAGTCTGGCTTCCTGGAGCTCCACATCTGCCTCTCCTCCCCTACCTGGGCTGTAATCTTGATTCTCCCAGCACCAATCTAATTACTGCACTTCCAATAAGAAGGGAATGAAAAGGCAACAAGACAAGCAGAGACCCTAGGACAGAAGAATCATTGAAGAGAACAACAATAATCTGTTAAACTCATCATGTTCTTTCTAGGAAATAAGGAGATCTTCACAGATCCCTTAGTATGATATTAATATGTACCCTGGAATTGTCCTACCCCAGTCTCATTCCCCATACACACACATAGGCACACACACAGACGCACAGGCAAATGCACACCTGGCTGCTGTCAGGGACTGCCACCCTGGCTCACCTCTGGGAAAAGAGATGTGCAAAAGATGAAGCTGGCAGCACAGGAAGACACAAGCCAGTTGTTCTATCCCATGCCTGGTATACAAGGAGGTGTTTCTCAGCCTCCAGTGCAGTGCCAGAGCCTGGAGTGTAACGCAACTGCCTACACAGGCCTGAGGCCATGTCACAGTTTTCTGGGAACAGGACCAATTTGACATTGCTGAGCTCAAAAGTGACCTCTGGGGCTTGGGAGCAACTGCCTGCCATTTGGAGCCAGGAGGCTTTTATTGAAAGGTGGAGGGGTCACTCTGGGGCCTCTTGCTCTCAGGCTGTTTACTCCATCTCAAACCCTGGCGGATGCTTGGGGAAAGGCCAAAGGCAGCAGTGAGTGGAGGTTCAGAGCATGGCTGTGGAGCACAGCCCACACTTGACCTTCCCCCACACGCTCAGCCCCAGCGCAGTGTACCCGTCTGCGCTGCACAGGAGGCAGGCAGCTCTGCAGGCAGAGGCATGGGAAACTGGAACCCATTCTCAAAACTCTGTGTGGCCTGGAACAAATGACTTCACCTCTCTGGGACTCAGAATTTTCATCTGCACAGTAAAGGGGTAGACTCAGGATCCCTAAATCCCTTCCTGAGCTAGAGTTTTGTGCATCAGCTTTCTTACATTTCTGTTTCTTTCTACACAGTATACTCAGTTTTTCAGATTTCTGGTACTTTACTAACTCTTAAAGTGCTTCTGTATCTGATAACTATTATCAGTAGACTTCTGCTTAACAGCTACAAAACCCCAGTGGCACATAAAATCAGACAATGACAGCGCCCATGTCTGCATGGAGGTCACCCAGATGACTGTAGACCTGCACAGGGGCTGTCAAAGATGCTGGGCTGCTCCTTGGCTGGGCAGCTCTGCCACACATGTCCCTCATCCTTCTGCCCCCACAGCCAGCAGGCTGGCCCGGACACATTCCCTCCGGGGAGACAGCAAGAGGGTAAGCAGAAACTCACCTGGCCTCTTGAGGTCCAGGTTGAAGAAATAAGGAAACAAAATCCACAAAGTCACATGGCAAAGGGCATGGATACAGAGAGCATAGAGGCTGTTGACACAATCTCCCACCGCCTCCCTGAGACAAGGAGAAGTACCATCCAGTTCAGGCCAATGGGCCATCCTCCTAGGCCTGACGGAGGTTTCAGTGGTTTAAGCCACTTCCTACAGACACGCAGGCTCTCCTTCCACTGACAGTACAGCCTGGGAGAGAACTCTGGACTCTAGAGTCTGCCATCTTGCTCCGTGCCAAATGTCACAGCCTCTGGGCCCCTTGTGGGGCTGGGCCCACAGGGAAAAGGGTCACTTCATGGGGTGATGGAGCAAAACAACAGAATCTGTACCCTGCACAGGTTGGGCCCTTGAAGGCTCTCAGTACCTGGGTCTGATTGGAACTGAGGAGGAGGAGGGATCCTAAAAGGGGGGGTGGAAGAGTGGGAAGTAGGGGTGTGCACAGTCTCTAGGGGCCAGCAGGGCTGACTAAACACCTCTGTGGCTTAGTGCACAGGACCAAGGCTGATCAAAAGTCTTGGTTCTGCCCCTAACTAGCCAGGGGCCTCAAGTAACTCATTCAACCTCTCCAGGGTTTGTCCCCATATCTAGGAAGGGGACATATCCTTATAAGGTAGATTTAGGCCATCCACAAGAGATGGGCTTTGCCAAATACCACTAAATGTCCTTTGAAGTGTGATACCAGCCACCTCGAAGACCAAGGCATCATTGCCCACCCTGCTTGGGAGGGTAGGGGGTGATATTTTTCATTCCCCTCCTGGAACAAGGGTGGGTTGAGATGCCTTCCCCTCTCTCCTAGGCACTGCCCGGCTGGCTTTCAGGCCTAGCCCGAATCCATTGTTTGCAACCCTCTGCAAAAGCCCTCTCCACTCACTGGTCTAGGCTCAAACATTTGACTTTTTTTTTTTTATTTCCCCGCAGTCTGGCTGCCCTCCCTGCAAGGCTATGCCCCTGGCCGCTCCACCCTGGGCAGGTTGAGATCTGCCATCGGTCTCTCTTGGCTTGATTCCTTTGGTCTGTCCCAGCAGGCTGGCCTCGCCGCCCACATTAAAGGTCAGCTCTTGGACGGTATTATGGCTGAGCAGCTGGAAAAAGCCTCAGAAGCTGATTTCCTTTTCTCTAGCTACTAGATCATTCTTTTATCCACTGACTCCCAGGTGAGACCCCAGGCCCTAAAATGGGCTGTTCCCTGTTGCCTCAGAACAACAGCTTCTTTTAAAATCTCATCTGGACTCATCTCCCTGAGTGATCTGCACCTCCCTTGAGAAAACAAACCGCCAAATCCATTCCCTTTGCTGAGTGGCAAGTGCTCCCATTTGGAGGCCTCAGGACAAGCCAGGCTGCTGAGGGCTGTGCAGGACAGCGGGGGGGGGCCCAGCCACACAGCAGCACCTGGCGGTCACCATGACCCTACTGGCCCTCCCAAACCTGCCAGGGTCCCTACTGGTCCTCCCAAACCTGCCAGGGCCCCTACTCACCCTCCCAAACCTGCCAGGGTCCCTACTCACCCTCCCAAACCTGCCAGGGTCCCTACTGGTCCTCCCAAACCTGCCAGGGCCCCTACTCACCCTCCCAAACCTGCCAGGGCCCCTACTCGCCCTCCCAAACCTGCCAGGCAGAGGCCAGAGAGAGGGGTAAGGGGACTGTCAGTGAGTCTCTGGACAGGGCCCCGAGCAGAGAGAGAGGAGACCACTGTCCTGCCGGCCAGGCCAGCTGATGAACTCCATCCCAAGGTGGGCACCTGTCTTCAGGGAGCCTCCTGGCACGGCCTCTCTGACTCACGTGAGCCTCCTACACCCATACTCTGAGGTGTAAGTCCTGAGTGCTCCTGTACCCAAGATCAATAATTAAATATTTGTCCTCCAATTTGCGAATGCGTATTGAAGCCCTGCCATGTGACAAATAGGGGTGGGGTTGGGGGAGTGCCACAGTGAATAAAATAGACAGGGTCCCTGCCCTCATAGAACTTCCATTTCATGGGGTTCCAGAGACCATAAATAGCTGAAGCAACTGACAGTTAAAATTATTTCAGACTCTGAAATCGTTCCAGAAAATACATACAGTGCTGTGACAGAGTCTGGCAGAGCAGGAGCCTACTCGTGCTGGGGCATCACAAAGTCCCTTTAGAGGAGGTGATGTTTAAGTGGAGACCCAAAGGATGAGGAGATAGAGGAGTAGCAGGCAGAGCGGCTGCACGTGCAAAGGCCCTGAGGCAGGAAGCAGTTGGTGTGTCCTAGGAAGTGTGAGAAGAGCCTTGTGACTACAGAGTGAGAAGAAAGGAGGGCAGGAACCTCTGGGGAGGCAGGCAGGGCCTGTTCACTCGCCAGGTGTCGAGTCACCGAAGATGCTGGATTTCTTTTACCTCAATGGGGAGTCTTTGGAGGGCTTTAAAGCAGGGCGCTAACAGGGTTAGTGTTTTGAAAAGATCTCTATCCAGTGGTGTGGATAAAATGCAAATAAACCTAAAATCAGAACAGAGGAGTCAGTGTAGCCAAGAGAGGGCTTTTGATAAACACCACAAGCTAGAACCCTTGCTAGAAACTTCTACTTTCTTGGAAGAACTTAAAATAAGATAAAACCATCTATCTAAAATAGTTTTTAATTGTCTTACCTTGGAACAATGGGCTAATTCTGGTTCCTACATGAGCTATGTCTCAGCTGAATTTTTTAATTATATAAAGCAGAGAACTATCTACCTCTCCTGCCTTTTTTAATTGAATAGATAGTAAATTTTAAAGCCTTTGAAAACACTAAAGGTATTATTATTCAAATAAGCCAACAGATATGTGTTGAGACATTTCCTGTGAGCCCTGCTCTCTGGGAATACAAAGTTTTTTTTGTAAAGGCAGCCCCTCTCTTCAAGGAGCTTATACCTTGACTTGCAGAAGTATGACAAAAACTATATATATATATATAATTAAATCACAATCTGCTTTTGAAGTTTCAGTTCAAGACAAACAACAGAAGAAATCCCATAAAGTTGCACATAAGAACTTGCTAAATTTTAAAGAAAATGCCCAGGACCGTTGGAAGTAGAAACTTATGCCAAGCCAAGCCTGGACAGAAAAGCATCAAGCGTGGCTGGCTTTGCCCCAAGCCTTGGTCTCCCATGAGGACTGGGAAGGACACCCCCAGTGAGTGAGTGGTCAAGACAGAGGCACCATCAGTGTAAAGTACAGGGTGTGTCTGGGGGACCCCTGGACACCTCTCTGTCCAGTCCCTGATTGTTGCCAACAAATATTCTGACTCACATGTTATTCATATAAGCAAGGACAGACCTGTGAGCCCTGAAGCTTCTACAGTTTTTGTGTACTCTGTAAGAAAACACAACACTGAATTACTAGTATAAAATTAGATATGAAAGAGAGCATTTATTTAGAATAAGAAATAATAACAATTATTACTGGAGGCTTGGAAAGTCAGGACCTTCTCTGCTAAAACCTCCTTAGGCAACTTGCCAGAAATGCTTATATAGAAATTTCCCTCTCACTTAGAACACTCCATATAACCCCCCAGTTATACCACCCAGGGCCTGGAGCCTCAGCCTCCTAAATTCCAAATAGATCTGTCCCTGAGCACAGGAAAACAAGCAATTTATTAGATTTATGTCCCAGAGAACAGTAGTCAATGAGTCCATGGGGCAGACCCTGGGAAGCCCCTCATGCCCCATTGAGGACACGTGGAACAGTGGACAGTGACTGATGTGGCCTGTCCCCTAAATGCCTCCAACTCACTGATCCACTCAGGTGACGGCTGCTATGGGCACAGCCCTCATGTGAGCCCCTGCTGAGCTCCCCAGTGGGGCTGACAGCTCTTCTGATTTGGCAGGAGCTGTGCCTTCGAATAAGAATGACAAGGCCAGAGAGTTTGGCTGGCCCAACACTTCTGACATATGCATTCTATAAATTCACTAGAGCTTCCAGTTATCAGTACATCAGCACTGGTTCAAGCATGGCAGGATCCAGGTTCTCCAACTAGACATCCGGCTCTGCCACTACCAGAGTTTCACGTGTGCTCTGTGACCTGTGCCCAAATTTGCAGGAGGATCCTTTTTGATTCCCCAACCACGGCTGAAATTATACAGTTTTCATGAGTGCGCCTCCTGGTGTGGAGCAGTGCTGGGGAGGGGGATGTAAGAGTATTTCCCAGTATGGGACACTTATCACCCTCCAGTCACCGTAAAGCCACAGGATCATTGACTGTTCCAGAGATAACCTTACAGGCCATTCACTACAGGGGGTTGCAAATATTTAGTTAATTCTCCTCCAAAAGAGCTCTTACCTAAAAGGCCAAACATAGCAGAGGGTCCCCCATATCACTCATGTTCCTTATTCTTCTAACATGCATTAAATCAGGCCCTAAGCTTCACCCATCATAGTAGCCAACAACAGCAACATCCAATGTCAACATCAATCATCGCCAGTCACTGGAGCTGCCTCTTTCCCAGCCCACCCCTCGGGCCACTGAAGAGGGCACTCTTCCCTTAGTCCCCTCATCTACGGCTGCTTGTTATCCAGAGAAGAGCACTCTCCCAGACCCTCCCCCACCTCTTAGACCCTGCTACCCAGGAAGACACAGAAATGCCCCCTTTGGTGATTCCATTCACCAGCACATGCTTGACACAGAGATCCACCTAAGGCTATTCTCAGGGCCACAGCTCTGGCCCCCCTAGACATGGCAGCCCATCCCCACCATCACCCCCGCAGCCTCGCCAGGCAAGATGTGGGCTTTCACTGCCCACTGGCCCCCCCGCCAGCCTCTCTCTCCATGGAAGGACCGCTCCCAGCCCCAGGCTCTCTCTTCTCTCCTCCAGTACTACCCACCTCCAAGCAGAACTAGCTTGTCCTTGCTCATGGCTTTTTAATCCTGAAATATGGAAGTTATTAACAAGCTATTAAGAAACCCCTAGAGCAAGGAGGCCAGAATTCCAGATGGGAAAGCTGGCTACCTTCTTAAGATGATGGGAGAAGAAGGCTCAACTTCATTCTTTGGAGCCCCTCATGGCAGTTGGAGCAAAGCATGAATGAACAGACAAGCTAAAACCTCAATGGATTATCCCACCATGCAAATGAGACAAATAAAAGCAGGGCTATTGCGGTGAAGGAGGCCAGTGTCCTCTGCCACTTGACCTGTCCCTGTGATCCCTGAGGGTCAGTGTGGTTTGAGAACTGCAAGAGCTCCGTTCCCCAACGCCACTCACACACTTCCTTTTACAGGCGAGGGGACTGCAGTGGCTTGTCCTGCTCAGGCTGTCACAGCCTGGGGCAAGCCGGAGGTTACCTTAGCACTAATAGAACCTGGCACCTGACACCAGCTCTGGTACCCCAGCAGAAGCCCCTTCCTCCTCAGCAGGTACTCAGATGCCTCCCCACCCACTCTCAAGGGGCAAAAAGAAAGGAGTGACAGGACTTAAGCAGCAGATAGCACAGAAAGGAGCTTCTTTGCCTGTAAATGACTGCTTGTCTGTGTGGGGTGGGGGAGTGTCTGCTCTGAGTCTGAGCCTTTCAATTCTGAGCCTGCCAAATAATTGGAGAGGATCAGGCCAGAGAGGGACATGCTCTCTGCCCCAGCTCACCCCAGAGAAGCCAGAGAGATATGCAAGACATTCCAAGAATCTGCCAAGCAGAACCCCTCTTCTATAAGCTGTCAGAAATGTCACCAGGGACTTGAAGACATTTACTTAATATAAAAAAACATTGTTCCTGAAGGAGGAGAAGGAAATCGTATCAAGAGACCAAATACAACCAAATGCTGGCAGGAGTGATGGTGTCTGAAAAATCACTAGTGGGATGCCCGGAATGCTTAATGCAGAGTCCAGAGCGTCTGAAGCCATCTGGTTAGCAGGTGTGGATTTTAAAGGAAATACTTTGTTTTTGAGAAAACAGAATCACAAGGAAGGTTTAATATGGTGAAAGAGTATTAGTCAGGACAGTCTACGATATGGTGCAGTAACAAATAAATTCCGAAATCTTAATAAGATTAATTTCAATTCTGGAGGCTTAATATAACAGAGATTTCTTTCTCATTCACAAAAAGCCTGGCGCGTGTCAGAAGGCCCCTCCATCTTGCCGTCTTGTTCCACGTGACCTATGGAACACGTGGCCATCAAGGTGAGGGAAGAGAGAGATGCAAAAAGGCACACTGCGTCTTAACTGTCTCTGCGTGGCAATGGCTCCCATCACTGCCACTCACGGTCCATCGGAGAGAGCCGGGCACGCGGCCCCGGTGTAATTCCCAGGAAAGCCAGCACATGTGGGAAGCACATGGATATTTGATGAACACTCTCAAGCCATACTAGATTTAAACCTTTTGCCAAAATATCTGATCTTTCTCCTGGGCTACTGAGCACCCTGCCCCCAAAGATTCCATTCATCTCCCTCTGTCCAGGGCTGCTGTCAAACATGGACCGAAGCACATTGACCTGATGGACTTATCTCAGCCCCTGTCCCACAAAAGCACTGGCCAGAGAGCTGCCAAAGGAGAACATGACTTTTTCTTATTTAAGGCCCCTAATGGCAAACAACACACCCAAAATAGCCCAGGAAACGGTGATGTGTGACAGTTTGTTCATGGAGCCCTCCCCACGTGCCGGGCACTGTGCTCCGTGCTGAAGAGTCAACAGCGACTCAGACGTGGCTCCTGCTCGCTGAGGACTTAGCGTCTAGTGGGGGGCAGGGGAGGCAGACACCAGTCCAGTCACTTCCCACACATGGAACTATAAGCTAAGGTGAGTGCTGTGAAGGAAGAGAATAGGGAGCTCTGGCAGAATATGAAAGTGGACCCGATCTTGCCTGGATGGATCCATTAAGATTTCTCTGAAGAAGGGATGCTTGAGCTGAGCTAGGCGGGGTGAGTAAGGGGAAGCCATGCAGAAGGGGGTGGGGTGCAGGGAAAAGTGCTCCTGGGGCAGGCACAGCATGTGCAAAGGCCCTGAGGAGGGAGAGCAAGCACATGGAGTGTTTGAGGAGCTGCAAGGTGACCAGCGTGGCTGAAGCAAGAGCTTCCCAAAGGCTCCTCCCTGGCGGGGAACATCCTCCCCTCCCCTCCCCTCTGCCTTCCTGTGAGCTCCGCCTTCTCCTCTCAGGGACATCCTCCCTGGCTCCCAGACATGGGCAGGTCTCCAGCTCTCTGCCCCCCACCAAGCACCTGCTCTCTGTCCATCACTCCACCACAAGGACCCCTCCTTGTAATTCCGCCCTCCTCCTCAGACTGCAAGCCCCTCGGAAGCAAGCCCCACGCTTTCACGTGGTCCACCGCTGTCTCCTCGGGCCCAGCACAGAGCCTGACACATGGCTGGGGCTCAACCACTGCCTCCTGAATGAGTGAACAAACTACAGAACTAGGGCTTAGGTGTCTCAAAGACAGGATTCTGTGTCTGACTTATTCATGGCTATATCTCTAGCACCTAGAACAAATATTTGCTAAGTGAATGTATGACCTTCTAAGCCAGAAAGGGCAACTTAGAGGTTACTTAGTCTAATGCCTTCTTTTTACAAGTGAGGAAATCGAGGCTCAGAGAAGCCAAAGACCTTCCCATGGTTTCACAGCTCACACAGCTGGGCTGGGGGCCCAGAGCCAACAAGTAAAGTCATCTGTGACACTCTGTCTCTTTATTTGGAGGAAAACACACGCAAGTATTGATCCTTTCCAGAAGCATCTGCCCAAAGAATTTATGTATATTTTAATGTATTTATTTGTTTATCCCCTGCCCTGCTCTAAAAAGAAATGGAGGCAGTTTGCCCACTGCAGTTGATGTCAATGCTATATTTTCCAATCTCAAAAACAAAACACACACACATACACACACACACACACACACACACACACACACACACACACAAACCTGTTTAGAAGGAGGGAAGATAGCACCTCAAACAGAACCAGTTCCCCAGTCAGAGCAGAAAACCTCCAACAGAGAAGGATTTCTCTGTAATCAAATTACCAAAATTAGTGACTAAGACGAATGGAGCAGATGTGGAAGATTTCAATTTTGCTAAAAGATTTGGCACAATGTCTAAAGAAACTGAATTTGCAAAATTCTTGTGTAAGGACAGCGTCACGTGTAATACAAATTGGGCTGCAGGACACAGATGTGGGCAACGGCAACAGCCAAACCCACAGAGAGATGTCGTGATTGTTGACGCGAGTCTCATTATTCTCCTCCTTATCTGAAAGGGACAGCAGATGGCCCCTTGAGGGATCTGCAGCCACAATGACAACAGTAAACACCTTATATTTTTACACAGTAGTTAACTTTCTACAGCCTTTCAGCCATGCCATTTTAGCCAATCCTCACCAGCCAACACAGGTTCAAAAGTTAAGTGATCGCCCAAGTCCATGGAGCACAGGACTGGCTGCAGCACCAGTTCTGAGGTCCAAAATACCATTTATCTCACTTAAGGGAGTGGCCCATTGCGGGAAGAACATTTAACTTTTCAGGACATAAGGTCACCATATTTTTTAACACCTGCATAGCACTAACTGCTACCCTGCTAGATAAATTTGCTCCCCAAATAAGCATTTTTAAGTGATCCTTTCTCACAGGAGTATGAATAGACATGCAGCAAGGGGGAAAGAGAACACAGTCTCTGAATATAATCTCTGGATCTAGAGATGCTTCTCTAAAGAGCACCAGGTTTTTTCCTGGACAATGCCCTTCTCCATAGTCCCAGGAAACAAGAGCTGTCAAGGCCAAACTCTGAACCTTTGTTATCCTCCAAAACCTGGCTCCCATCCATCATTCTTCACCATGAACAAGGCCCCCATCCAATTTCATAAACCAGAAACCTTGAGTGATCCTTGACACCTTCCTCTCTCTCAGCCCCCAGATCCAATTCATTGCCAAGTCCACCTTATCTCCTAAATACTAATCATGTCCACCTTCTTACCCGTCTCGCTGCCTCTACCTCAATCCAAGCGATCTTCAAGTTCTGCCCAAGATGATTCCAATAGCTTCCTACTGGTATCCTCATCTTCCCTCTTGCTCCTGTCAATCTGTCCTCTACCCCACAGCCAGTGTGAGTACTTGAAAATGCAAATCTGGACATGTCACTCCCCTACTTAAAATGCTTTCATGGCTGCCACACCTCCCGATCTTTAACACAGCCAACGAGCCAGTGTGGTCTGGCCCTCGCACGCCTCTCTGGCCTCTCCAGTGCTACACTCACGCCCTCACTATCCAAGCTCCAGCCACACGGCCTTCCCTCTGCTCCTTGTTGATGCTACGCACTCGCCCTTCTCAAGGTCTCTGTCTGTCCCATTGCCTCCATTCTCTGTCCTCACCCATCTTCACCAACCAGATGCCTACTTTTCCTTCAAAGCACTGTCAAAACGTCGTGCTCCACAAAGCCAGCCTTCCCTATCCCTCCAGGCTGGGGCTGACAGACACTTCACAGCACCATGGGTTTAGCTTTTGCAGCACATAACACAATTTTTTTTTTCATACCACAATTTAGATGGAGTAATACTCCATGACAATGGCTCCGTGTTCATTCACTCACTACTTCATTCCTAGAACACAAACATCACTTGGCACATCATCAGAGCTCAATAAATGCTGATTGGGGGAGAAATTAATGCATGAAACATGGACACAGCAGATAGGACACCTGAATCTTAGTGGGATGAAGGCTCTTGACAAAGGATATAAAGCAAAACCAGGATTAGGCAGACCAAGGGCTGCCTCCAATCTCTGGAGATAGATCTGGCAAATATGCCCTCCTGAAATTAGGGAATATTGCTGTTCAACAGGTTTGAAAGTTGGAAGAGGGAAACTCCAAAATATACACACAGCATCAGACCCAGCAGTGAGAATGGCTGGCAAGGGAGGGCCCAGATTGCCATCTGTTCTCCAGTATCTCCAGTTCACCCAGGTTGGGCTGGGTAGATGACGGAAGCGTCAGAAGCTAGAGTATTTCAGAAAGTAAAGCAGCAACTTCGAGCCTATGATGTAGTGAAGGGGCGGGGAGGGCTGGGGGAGGATCCCACCCTGATTACAGAGTTGGTAGACTCCCTGCTGCATTATCCACTCATCAAACATTTATTAAGGGCCCATTATGTTCCCAGCTGAATGGCCAGATGAAAAATAGTCCTTGACCTCATGGAGCTCAAAGTCTAGAAGAAAAAACAGGTGTGTAAATAGTTCATTGCAATTTAGCAGATAAGTGCTAGAACAAAGGTACGTCCAAGGTGCTGTGGGCGTCCAGAGGAAGGACGGCTGACTCCCACAGTGAGATGGGACAGGGGCTGCTCAGAGACAGTGCCACTGAGGGCTGCACCTCCCCAGGCAGAAAAGTACATTCTGTTCTCTGGGCAGCACAGCCCACAGACAGCGGCGGCAGTCACTCAGATCCAACCAAGTGCAGTCAAGAGCCAGCAATGTTTCCAAATATGGCAATTTTTCTAGAGAAAGAAGAAATCCATACTTTTATATGAAACCTCTGATTTTTCAATGTTAGCTCAAATGAGGGGGGGGGTGTTGGTTTTGTTCTTATTTCTTGTTTCTTTGAATCAGTGTGGGCCAGATAAAGCCAGACCAAGCTTCCCATTTTAGAGGTAAAGAAACTGAGACCTACAAAGTGAGATGATTTATGTCTCACAACTCTTGACTGAGAGTCAGAACTGAAACCCACACTGTCATCTACCACGCTGCACCCCTGTCACCTACTGCACCACACTGGTGTCTCTGCCCTGCCCAGGTACACCCCCTGATGAAAGGCGCTCACTGCCACACTCAGACCCAAAAGTGTCCTCACTTCCCAGCTGCCATGGATGTCCAGTGTTTCCCGCCAGGCTGGGCTCCCAGGAAGAAGCTACACTGGTTCACAGCAAAGAAGTCCTCAGCTACGAGGAAAGGATGCGTTGGCGCCTGGAGAGCAGGGGGTATGCGGGTGGGAAGGGGATGTTCCAGGGTGGCAACTCCAGGGAGCACCAGAAGGGCCTCCCCTGGCAGCACCTGTGATCCCACAGCAGCAGTTTCCAAGCAGGTGGTGGGCAGGCCAGCTGGATAGGGAGGGCCTCTTCTCAGCAGGGACACGGAGACAGCACAAGCAACTCCCCCAGTTGTCACAGGAGAAAGCGCATGGCGGCAAGACAGCACTGATGAGATGCGGGGCAGGCAGGCCTAGAAGCCATGAGAGGCGTGATGCCGGGTCTCCCCAGAACGCCTGTGCAGATCGGTTTTTGTGGTCTTATATGTGTTCTAGAAGTTCTTGGAAACAAGGAGAGGGGCCTGTTCAGGTCTGTTTAGACAGTGCCTGGTGTGGCACCAAAGGCCAACAGCCCCTGCAAGATCCTCCTTTGGGATATGAAGATGCTGGCGCCAATGCTGGAACCACAGACTCAGAGACCTGACACCATCGCAGTCCGAGCACCACCTTCTTCTGCTGTGTTGGGGGAAGCTTCTTGGGAAAACAGAAGAGAAATGGAGTAAGTGCTTTTAATGTTTTATCATGTGACATGATGCACGAGAACCTTTACTAAACGTTCTTCATGGAAACCAGAAATGAAATGCACAGTGCTGTGTGAATCTAACAAGCCCAGTACACCATGGAGCTCAACAGCCCTGCCTCCCTCTGTCACTGGTCCTCACAAAGCTCCGCGAGGCTGGGCACAGGACAGACGTGGGCAGAACCAGCAGAGCAGGGGCTGGTCTGTGACTCCCACCAGGACCTCTGGCTGGCGGAGAACTCTCAGGCCAAGGTGAGATCCCCAAACACACACACATACACACAAGCACACACACAGACACGCCGCTGCACAGCGGCTATTAGAGATGGAAAACAGAGCAGGCTGCAGAGGACAGCAACCCCTGTGTTAAAACATGAACGATATGCAGGGGCACGCCTCTCTGCTAAGCCCCAATCCTCCTGGCATCTGTGCCCTGCTATCTGCATAAGTAAATGGCAGCTCATTAAGAACACATTAGTAGTTCTGTAACCATGTAAGGAAACCAATCTGGAGAACCCTAAGCCACTGGAGGTTTCTCTGATTCAGTTTTACAGCCTTGGAGGCACGAAGCAGACACTGTCATCTGCCGTCTGTCTGTCCAGCTAGAAGAGAAAGAATAGACCCTTATGGAAACACAGGAGAGACTTAATAAATATTTGCTGACGAATGAAGGATAGTAGGCCAGGTTTGCAAAGGGCAGATCTTGCTAAAAATAGGGAACTGTTTGGACCAAACTGGTTTGCAGAGGCATTTCTCCCAGTGCCTAGCCATCCCCTAAAGACCTGGTACAGCAGTAGCAAGTCAAAGTCACGCATCAAATCACCTGTTACATGTTCAGACATTTCCTCATGCAACAACCCTGATTCAGGAGGTCTCAAGACAGGGCCCAGGAATCCGGAGTGAGTGTTAAAATGCTTCCTGAGGATTCTTATCCGCTCCCATTTGAGAACCATCACTCTGGAGCCTTCCTTCTCAGAGGAACTGCTCCACGGAAGTGCCGCACGGGCCTTCCCTAGGAGCTTGTTAGAAATGCAGACTCTCAGGCCCCACGCAGTCCTGGCCCTGGGGTTCTCAAGTGCACGGGTATAAGGAGCTCCAACCCGAAGCCTGCTGGAGCCAGCCATGTGGGAGCCGGCTGGGCCTTCTGTCAGCCAAGCAGCCTCTGCCTGAATCCTGTGGGGAGGTGGTCTGTCAGCTAGAATACGGTCCTTTAGTCACAGACTCGATCCCCACATCACCCTGCTGCAGGGCACAGAGGCTGTACTCAGTAGCCTTGGAGGTCCTCGTCAGTCCGAGATGCCCAGATTTCAGAATCCCAGGGCATCTCCCAGCCCACAGCATTACAGTGCAAATCGCCAACGTGCGAACCTGCCTGAGCTCTCCTTGTCACTCTCCACATTTAAACCCAGAACAAGGGCTGCCTGGGAACAGCAGGGACTTGCTTTCTCAGAGTCAGTGCTTGTCCCTGCAGCATGGAACAGAAGGAGCAGGAGACCACGGGGTCCACAAATCCCAGCCTGGCCCAGGCCCCGGCTCTGCAGTGACCTCTGTGGCCACTCGTGACGGGCAGGCAGGCAAAGTCTATTCTTTTTTTTCTGAGACAGTCTCTCTCTGTTGCCTGGGTTAGAGCACAGTGGCATCATCATAGCTCACCGTAACCTGGAACTCCTTGGCTCAAGCAATCCCCCTGCCTCAGCCTCCTAAGTAGCTGGGACTACAGATGTACATCATGACACCCGGCTAATTTTTCTTTTTTTTATGTAGAAATGGGGTCTTGCTCTTACTCACGATGGTTTCAAACTCCTGAGCTCAAGCAGTCCTCTCACCTCAGCCTCCCAGAGTGCCAGGATTATAGGCATGAGCCACCACGCCTGGCCACAAGACCATTTTATACCTGTCTCCAGGGCCCTCAGGAGCTGCCGACGGGTTTATGACTCCAAGCAGGCTGCCCAGGCGCTACCGAGTAACGACCACAGGTGAGGTGAAACAAGGCAGGCCTGCATCTGCCCAGGAGGCAGCTGCCCTCCTCTGCACACACCCCTACTCAGGCCTTCCCTCCACGCCAGGAAGTAATCATCAGTTTTCCAAAGCGCCTGCCTCACCCTCAGGCCGTGCCCAGGCCTGCTCAGGAGGATCAGAACACAACCAGGGACCCATTTGTGAGCGCACCGAGACACAAGGCAGAGGCCCCCAAAACTATGCGGGTGCCAACTGTGGGGTATTTATAGCACGGATCCCTATGGAAAGACAGCTTATGAAATCCTACTCTGTCAGCACTCCCGTCCTCCGTGTCCTGGGAGGCTGGGGGTTGCCTTGGTAACCCGACAGTGTGGATCCGCTGCTTTGGGGGACACCTGTAACCCGCCCACAGGTATCGGGCAGAGGCATCCAGGGGTGTTCTCACAGGAGGCTCTGGCCTCCTTTCCCTGGGCAGAGTCCCCGGGGATGGTGCCCCAAACACCTGGGAGGCCAGGAAGCCCGTGCAGCTGTCACAGGGGCCTCCATGGGAGACCTTGAGACTTTGGGTTTTCAAAGATGTTTAAGCCATCGTGAAAACGACATGCAGTGCCTGCTTCAACTCGGGTCTTTAAATTTTCATGACATCTCTGCTTGCTGAAGATCAGTTCCTCTGCTTCCTGGGGGGTTAATTATTCACGTGATGTGGTTCTGCAGGGAAGCGGGGTCACACTTCGGAGATGGGCCCCATCAGCCTCCTCCTCCCCCATGCTCTGTTTTGTGCAAACCTTTCTACTTTGTCCTTGAAAGGGGCTGGGGTGAGGGACAAAGCGTTGCTCTGAAGCACGGGATGTCTAGGCAGTGGCACCTGCTCCTCGCTTTCACCAGGCGCCTGGTAAGGTTTAGCCTTAAAGCTCCAGCTCGTCCCTCACTGCATCTACCTCTTGACAGTAATGAACTTGCAGCGAGGCAGATGGGCTGTTAGTGAACTTAGCCACACAGAGGGGAAGTGCTCAGAACCAAAGCAAACAGGAACCAACGCCCCTGAAGTTAAACCCCTACAGGTTCCAGGGTGACGTTAGCCATCTGACCAACTGCAAAAGGAGAACTCATCCCCTTCAACCACATTTAATTAGTTCCATCCTGTTTTTGAGATCAGTTCCTTGAGGGCCTGAGAGTATTAAATGTACTAACTGATCAAAACATAAATTCTTCAGTAATTGCATTGAATCTCTGTTTTTCTTCCACGATGAAAATAGCTCTATTGAATTTTTTCCCTGGCTATATAAATAATACCTACTTACTGTAAGAATAAAAAATAAATAAATCATACAGAAATTGGCCGGGCGAGTTGGCTCACGCTTGTAATCCTAGCTCTCTGGGAGGCCGAGGCAGGTGGATCGTTTGAGCTCAGAAGTTCAAGACCAGCCTGAGCAAGAGCGAGACCTCATCTCTACTAAAAATAAAAACAAAAAGGTAATTGGCCAACTGAAAATGGAAAAAATAAATAAATAAATAAAATAAATAAATAAATAAATCATACAGAAATATATTGGGGGAAAAGTCAGGATCACCTGAAACCTGCCACCCAGAAATAACCACTGCCTGATTTTAGTGACCAGTTGTCACGTGCTTTGCACTTCTTACATGCGTGCATGTGTAATTTTACATAACTGGAATTGTATTGTGCATGCCATAGTTATCATGGCCACTTCTCTCTCTCCTTTTGTCACAGGGTTTTTGTGAGTTTATCTCCCAGTCTCCTCCCCCGATCTTGCTCCCCAGGTACCCAGTGTTAATAGCATGCCATATTTCCTTCCACAGGTTTCTTCATGCTTATATCCAATTTGAAGGTGTCTCTCTTGCTCCCAAGCCTTCGGTTGAGAATCCATCTCACCGTACCCTCATACCTGGAGGCCAAACACTATTTCTGTCTCTCTTCACCACCCTGCAAAAGTAATCCTGTAAAACCCTAAGTCACTCCTCAGCTAGAAACAGTCCAACAAAGGCTTTGAGGTGTCCCACAAGGTCGCACATGATGTGCCTCTCTTTCCATATCATCTCCTACTAGTCTCCTTTTGTACCTCTGCTCTGGCCTTACTGGCCTCACCTACCACAGGGCCTTTGCACCTGCCACTCCCCTCTGCCTGTTCTTCTCCTTCCCTAGATATTCACAAGGCTCATTCCCTTACCTCCTTCATGTAAATATCCCCTTCTCAGTGAGGCCTTTATTAGCTACCCCATTTCAAATTGCACATACTTTCCCCCAACACTCCTTTCCTGTCCCATGTTTTTCTCTAGACACTTATTTCCAGCTACCATGACATACATTTCACCTACTTGTTGTCTCTTGCCCACTAGACGGTAAAGGGTCTGATTCTGTCCTGCACACTGCTGTGCCTCCAGCACCCAGTATAGCACCTGTCACAGGTAAGTGCTCAGCAAGTGTTTGTTGAGCAAGTGGACCTTAGGATCTTCAGGGTTAAGCAGTGGGGCTAGATAATCAACCAGTATTTGTTCAGTAATTGCAAGATCCTTCTAGAGTTATACCTTCAAGATCAAATGGTGCCATGAGCCTTGCTGTTCACAGAGCAGCCATGTGACTTTTTACTCACGGGGCATGAACTCTGCCCCTTGGACTCCAGAAGCAACAAGTCACTGCTCTCCAGCTGAGTGAATGGTCCAGATGCCTCAGCATGGTCTCCACATGGGATGAGGGGGGACTTTTGCCTCTGAGTCCTTGGAATGGTCTTTTTAAAAACAGATTTAAAGGCTTCAACTTGAATTCCATTACATGTAGCTATTGCATAGCGGTGGAGTCTGGGTTTTTGTTGCACCCATCACCTGAGTAGTGTGCACTGTGCCCCACAGGTAATTATTATCCCTCACCCCCTCCCACCTGCCCCCTTTTGATTCTCCAATGTCCATTATAACACTCTGTGTGTGCCCTTGTGTAGCCATAGTTTCACTCCCACTTACAAGTGAGAACATGTGGCATTTATTTTTCTGTTCCTGAGTTACTTCACTTAGGACAATGGCCTTCAGTTACATCCAAGTTGCTACAAAAGACATTATTTCACTCTCTCTTATGGCTGAGTTGTGCTTTACAGTACATATGTATCACATCTTCTTTACCCACATGTTGGCTGATGGGCACTTAGGTTGATTCCATATCTTTGTCATTGTGAATTGTGTTGCAATAAACATACAAGTGCAGGGATCTTTCTGATATAATGATTTCTTTCTTGGAAGGGGCTTGAATGGGCTTCCACATCTGTGTCCCTTGAGGCCATTCCTCCCACATCCTTCAGTGGGGACAAGCTGATCAAGCCTTCAGTTCAGTGTTGGCTGTGGGCTGCTGGCTGGTGGTCCCACACGGCAGGTAGCCTGGCCTCTTGGGCAACTCTGCAGCTCACTCTATCACCTCCTGCTCCCTGACTGTGGCAGAATGATCCAGAAACATCAGCCTCCTTCCTGCAGCACTGGAGAGAGGACTGCAGCAGATAGCTTGAGCCTTTGGTTTGTTTATTTGTCTTATGTTTTGTCTATTTCTTCTTTTTTTAACCACTGAAGATTATTTTCTAACAGAAATTATCTCTTAAAAATTTATTACCTAGTACAATGGATGTAAGGCAATAAATGTGTGAGAACTCAACTTCTTTTAAATTGTAATCTAGTCCTGCATCTTAACTTATAAAAAGAGGCAGGATTGGGGGTGCGATTGGAGACCCAGTTGATCAATAACTCCCCTGCCCCTGATTTGAGACCTTCTCACATCTGCCTAGAGAGTCTGTCTATAGACACACACACACACACACACACACACGCACAGACACACACACGCGCGCGCACACGCACAGACACACACACACTGCAGTCACAACCCAGATGGCAGGATCCAGAGTGCCAAGCTGTCTCTGGCAAAAGGCTGTCTACCTCCACCTCCTCCACCACCACCCGCTGCCATGTCCAGGATCAGAAGCACAAGGGACTGGACATTTCTAAATGCTGCCCTTGGCCTTGCTGTTGGGACACTCCCCAGGGCTGATACATATTCCAGCTGCCACCAGGGCCAGTCCAACCCAGCTTCCCCCAAGGCTCTCCCCCTCTACTCTCTCCCTAGAGAGAGCGGGCCAGCCATTTGGAAGCCTTCTACCTTCTTCTTAGAGGAAGCAGCAGCCCAGAGTGGTTGACAGCAAGTTCAGGAAAGGAATGAGACGAAGCCCACCCCATGGAGCCTGAATCCCTGCCATGCGACAGGCAGATGGCTCCCTCAATCACAGGGGGTAGGTGGTGGCCAAGGTGGATATCAGCTCCTTAGTCAGTTCAACATTTGGAGGATTATCTTCTCCCAGAGTGCAGTGGGATTAATTTCTTTAATGAAAATATTACTGATTTAGAACAATTTTGAAGGTGGGAATACGGGTGAAATCTTGAATTCTACCAGTTGTAGAAATTTATAAATGTAATTACATCTCTTTCAACTACATAGAATATATGAACTTGAGGCTAGACATCATGCCTAAGACAGCTCATTGAATACTCACAAGCAGTGTGCAGTGCAAACATCGGGATGCTATTCCATACTGGTGAATGAACTGATGTTCACACAGATGCGTACCTAACAGCTGGCTATTGCTATAGCTATTTACTTTGTTGATCTCACACAGGTGGATGGATATGGATGGACAGATAGAAGGATGGACAGATGAAAAGCAGAAGAAAAGACAACTGAACCTCAGAACCTCCCAGTTGACCAAACTACTGAGAGAGTGGGGCTACTTAAATGAATACATTAGACTGATTGGCAATTAGCTTTTTAGCAGTTAAGAAAAAGGAAGAAGGAAGAGAAAGAGCTACTATTATTAGAACATGTGCTCAAGAGCCAGCCTGCCTAGGTTTAAATCTCAGATCCGCCATTTCCTAGCTGGATAACCTTGGTATAGTTAACTTCTCTGTGCCTCAGTTTCCTCACCTGGAAAATGAGGATATAATTTGTAAGGTTGCTGTGAGAATTAAATGAGTTACATAAAATATCATGTCAAGGGTTTGGAACTTTGCTTAGTACCTAGCAAGTACTCAGTTAATTCTGCTATTGTTACCCCTACTTTCATGCGGAAATGGAAGGCCAGGGAGGGAGAGAATGCTTGTTCTGTACCTATTGCAATAACGCCGCTCTGGGTATTGATTGTTGGCAACCCTTTTATTTGGTCAGGGTACTACCAGAATACATAAGCCAACTTCAGCCAAATGAATGATGTGAAGATCTAAATTTTAAGTGAGATTATTCAACTATAGCTTTGTACACCACTTTTAAAAAGTGATGAGATGAAGGCAGAGGCTTTGTGCTTCATGAGAGACCAAAACACATTTATAGCCTTTGTGGTCACAGGAGTTCAGAGAAACTCCATAATAATTGAAAAAAGATAGATCTACATTATTTTGAAACTGCTATAAATATTTGTTAGGTGAATCAATATCAATATCATCACTTACCATATTACTCCAGGCTTTTTATTCAAAGACCATGATAATTCCCTCTTAGACTCAAAGAGTTTATTTCTTCTGAAGAACTTCATAAAACAGGTCTAAAGTCCCCTACCAGAAACCCTTGGATCCAGATGCATTTCAGAAGTTAAAATGTTCAGATTTAGCGAGAAACTAGAGTGCATATACTTTAATACTATGACTGGAGTGTAAACTAAAAATAAAATCCTAAGCCCCCCAACTGAACAGATGCCCCTTTTGCCCAAGAAGACCCTAGAAAAATCTTAAAACTGAGTTCTCAGCCATGACAAAAAGGGAGATTGTATACACCTCCTTATAACTCCTATCTTTTGGAGTTTTGGCACAACGACTGTCAAGCATTAATGTTGAAATAGCAATCATAAGACTTACAGAACAGACTCCTTGTGGTAATAAGATATTACATTACAAACAGGACCTAAGGCCATGCAAGGCAAAGGTGAAGTCTGGCCTTACAAACTCTAAAATCTCCTTAAATGGTTTTTTTTATTAACCCAGTATAATATGGCTTACTCTCCAACCTAACTGGTAAAGCATCACATAACAGATATAAGACCCCTTATCTTAACTCAAGCATTCCTTTCTACTGACCCCAAGTCTTTAGGCAAAGCTTTATTTCTTTAACCAATTACAAATCAAAGAATCTCTGAACCCACCTATAACCTATAGGCCCCCACCTAGAGATATGCCACCTTTTCAGGTGAAACCAAGGTATAACCGTCCATGTGTTGATTTATACATTTATTTATTTTATCTGCAATTCCTGTCTGCCTAAAACACATAAAGCCAAACTGTAACCTGAACATCTCAGGACCATTTACTTAAGGTTTCTTGGGTGTGGATCCCATCCGGCAGTCACTCATATTGGCTCCAAACGAGCCTCTTTAAATTATTTTACAGAGTTTGGGTTTTGTCCATTAACAGGGGTCTGGGCCAGCACCTCATGATTAAACATCCAAACAGTCCTGCAGAGAACTTCGAGCATTCCCACTGAGTGGGACAAAGACTGTGAACAGGCCAGCATCGGCTCAGGTCAGGGTTTGCCACCAAATTAGTTTTTTGCAAACAAAGAGAAAACTTCCGACTTCAGAGCTTTCTGGACTTCAGAATGGCAGACAAGGGATCATTGACCTTTCGTAAGTAATGAGCTGTGCCCTGTAGCCAGGCTGCTACAAAGAGTTTGGTTTGCTGTCACACCAATGCTAACTGAGCACTCACCACGTGCACACTGTTCTAGGCTTGTTCACATGAGTTGTCTCGTTTAGTTCTCAGAACACTATAAAGTGGGCCAAAATAAGGCCCAGAGAGGAAACATCAGCACCCTAAAGTCACTCATTAGTAAGGACGGAGCTGTGATTTAACCTCGGGTGTTTGAGATCAGCTGACGAAGGTCTCCCAGCCAGCAGGGCATTTCCAACATTTTTCTCCTTCTTCTCCCATTCTTTACTTGAATAATAAGTTACTTAATAATAGTTGATATTTATTATTTTCTCTGTGTTTTTAACTGAAACTAATAGGAAGTTGAAGTGTCAAAAGATTTTTTTTTAATTATAGACCTTTATCCCACACTTTCATAACAAGGAATTTAAGTCCTTCACAAGGTTTGGGGGATGTAGCAGCATCAACTTCTAACAACAATAGCAGCAAACACTTATATAGAACTCACCAAGTCAATTTCTAAGCGAGTAAACAGAATCCTACTTAGATTCAAGTTCGGACAAAGGAAATGAAAGAGGCAACTCCCAGGACCTCAGGTGGTTTGAGAAGATTAAATCAAGGGACTCTCAGCTCAATTTTGCAAACAAAAGACCTCACTTGGTTTCCCCAATCCACCAATCCCATCTCACTAGACACTTGTTTAGGGAGCACTACCCACGTGAGAGGCACTGTGTAGGATGCTTTGGAGCTGGGGCCATGAAGCGGGTGGAGAAGGCAAAGGAGCACACTCTAGACCAAAGAAATTGCATGGTATGTTTGGAAACACAGGGTGGTTGGTGAGGCCAGAGCTGAGCTCACTGGCAGAAGATGGAAAATAAGGAGCTACAGAATAGTCAATGGATAACCAGGCTCCAAATGTCAGCCTAAGATCCCTTAGCTGGCATTTGGGGCTAAACATGCCTTACCCAGCGTCCTGGGAGCCCTCTGAAGGCTTTGGGACAGAGGTGCCCCATGGATACAGGAGACCTTGTCTGTCTTGCCCGCGGCCATCTCCCCTGTACCTGGAACAGAACCTGGTACATTTGTTGAAGGAAGGAGTGAAGGAAGGAGTACGTGAGCAGATTTATGTTGGAGGACATACCTGAAGGTGGAGGATGGGGAAAGCCAGAGACAGGAGGCCCTGTCAAGAACTCACAGCAGCAGTCCAGGTGAGAACTGACGAGGATGTCACTGGTGGTGGCCCTGGAGAGGGCAGCAGGGTCAGGCGGCAGTGAGGGTGGGCTCAGTGGCACTTGGAGACCAAAGTGACAGTGTCCAGAGGGCAAGCTGCCTGGCCAGCATCTGGTGAAGAAGGAGAAGGGGAGAGGGTTCTTCTCCATGGGCTGCCTGGCAGAAGAAACCTCTTGAGCTTGCAGAGGCAATGCTGCAGGCCCGCGCTGGCACCAAGCAGACCTGTGAGGAGGGGTAGAGCAGGTGAGACGTAAACGGTGGCCAAAGTAACCACGCAGGTACTGCAGCCTCCATGCCCTCAGCTCTCAGCTAGCATCTTAGCAGACACCTCTGGGCTCAGATGTGCCATGTGGGCCTGGGATGGAGGGGACAGGGTGGGGCCAGGAGGAAGAGGAGGATGAGGAGGGAGAGCAGTGTCCCTTCCTTTAGAACTCCTGGGAGGGACTATTTGATTAATCTCTGTCTCCCACACCCGCTTCACCAGGACAAGCAGGAAGGCCTCGTCAACACTGGCTGAATGCGTGTGTGAGTGAGTGAATGAAGCAGGAGGCCACCAACGCTAAAGCTGCACGCGGAGTCACCAAGCCCGTGCCTGCCTCCTCCCCCGCACATTCCACCCACACGGTAAGGCAGGAGGGGACGGGAGGGGACAGGGGACAGGGACGGGAGGGGACAGGGGACGGGAGGGAAGCCGACCTCTAGCCGACCCCTAACCCTCAGAGGTGGCTTCGGGAGAGCCAGACCACCTGGGGTACAGCCCTGGTTCGCCCACTCACTAGCTGGGTAACCTGTGCCTCAGTGTCCCCAACTGTAAAATGGGGTTTGTGTGAGGAATGAGTTGACGTTTGTAAAGTATCTGGCACGTAGTGAGCGCCCTGTTTGTTAAATGGACAGGGAAGCCCCCTCCCCAAACCGCGGGTCTGTGGGCGGAGACCATTTTCTCCTCTGCTCTTCCAGCCCCTTCCACCCAGAGAGGGTTCCCTGAGGAAAAGAGCCATTATCTTGTCAGAGCTTCGAGCACCCCCCTCCTGCCCGCACCCTGTCCCACCTCCCTGACCGACCCGCCCACCTCGGTCTCTCTTTCAGGGACACCAGCCTTGTCCCACTCCCCCTGAAGCGCCCCCTGGGGCCGGGCGGCCGGCGGGGGCGGGGGAGGCCGCGGACAGGAAGCGCCGCCGAGAGCGCCGCGGCCGAGGCGTTCCCCGCGGGCGGCTGCGCCACCCAGTGGCGGCCTGCGGGATCGGCGGCGCAGGCGGCCTGCGGAGCCGGAGGCCAGGAGGGTGCCCGGGCTGACAAAAGGGAGGGAAAGCGAAAGAAAGAAGGTATCACCAACGGCGGGGAAGGCTCTAGGTCACAGAGAGGGACTCATTCAGTGGAGAAAGCAGTGGTCCGTGGGCAGGGCTGCACGGGGCGCCGGCGAAGGGAGCCTGCAGGGGCCCTTTTCTCCCCCTGGGTTAGACACCTCCACCCCAGGTTACCTGTCCCATGGGAGGACAGGTGGCTAGGGACCGAGGCTCCTGCTCCTGTGAGCCCTTGACATGCATATTGCACCCGCAGCTCTGGGCTGATGAACAAAGACAAAGATAGGACTCCAGACCCTGACGCCGCCGAGCAGCGCTTCTCTCCCTGGCCGTGGTCTCTGGGGAAGAGTCCAGGTTCTAATTCCAGGTTCTAATCCCGGCTCTCTCCTGGCTCCACGTGTGCCCCAGTCCATCTGTGCCTCGATTTTCCCATCTGTGGAAAGAAGATGATAAAAATAAAAATCTAGCCAACTTTCTTCACGGGAAGGTTGTGATGCTAGAATGAAATTGCCAATGAAAGTATTTTAAAAAACAAAAACCATTGTCTTTGAAGTTTCTGATCTGTAATAACTCTGGTTACCATGTGAATACAGGCAGATGCAAATACACTTACGTAAAGAGTAAGACCCTCAAGTTCTATTACAAATTCCTCAAACAAGAAATTTTTATTTGGAGGGGAAAGAAAGGAGCATACAGTTGAGATCCAAAAATACGAAGTTCCATATGGGAAATTTAAATGATCGTAAGGATTTTACTATATAAAATGTAGAAGGCAGCTCGCTCTTCAGGAAACTAGTAGAATAGACATTACAATCCCCCAAAACATTTGGAGGATGAAGTAAAAGCCAAAAGAGTTATCTAGGATCCTACTCAATCCACTCCAAAGGTAGAATCACAGACTCACAGAACCTGACAGCGACCCTGTGATATCTCTGACAGCCACTGGCATCTATTCAGAGTTTGCGTGAAAATCTCCACTTGTCCACCGGCAGAGGCACGTCTTGCCGATGTACAGGGACAATCTACCCGTGGGCCCGGTACTGCTCTCCACAGAGGTAGACCCAGGCCCTGACCATTGGTCCAGTATCATGAGAACAAGGCAGCCCCCCCCCCACTTTGGAGTTCAGGCCTGGAACCTCAAGACAGGATGAGACTTGACCTCAGAATGAGGGGGAGAGACAGCCCCGGCCCAACCTCTACCCCAAAACAGAGCAGTGAGCTAAGCAGCATTTACTCACTACCTATCTAACATGGGCAGCAGCAGAGCGAGAGGACCTACTTTAGGAGAGAGGACTGGGGCAAGCTGACCAGAGGCCCAACATCCGGCAGGGCAGGCCCCAGTTTGGGATTTCAATTCCTCCAATCAATGAATCCCCTAAAAGTCCCCTTTGATAAGCAGGGTTCTATGCACATCCTAGTGGCCTCCTCCTCCTCCTTTCCCTCTCTCTCTCTTCCTAATCAGAGACGGTCACAAACACTATCACAGCCTGTGTACTTCTGCTTCACAATGGTTTTGTCCTGATTTGGTCTTTTTCTCAGGTTTTTCTTCCCCTTGAATCACGTGTTGCCATGCAATATACATTTCCTCTGTGATGGTCTTCCATGTAATGTCTATTCTACCAGAATCTCTGGGCATGAACCTTGATAGACTTGTCTTCTGAGTCTCCAAGCCCTGCAGGTCAGCCAGCATTTATTGAGCACCGTCGTGTATGTGTGCTCACATGGACACAGGGACAGGGATGAGATTCCTGTCAGCCAAATGGACATCACTCTGAGGTCAAGTCTCCTCTTGTTTAGAGGTTCCAGGTCCTGGACTCTGCAGTGAGGGGCAGATTTGGTCTCATGCTGGCAGTATGGTTTTTTTGTTGTTGTTTTTGTTTTGTTTTGTTTTTTGAGACAGAGTCTCGCTTTGTTGCCTAGGCTAGAGTGAGTGCTGTGGCATCAGCCTAGCTCACAGCAACCTCAAACTCCTGGGCTCAAGCAATCCTCCTGCCTCAGCCTCCCGAGTAGCTGGGACTACAGGCATGCGCCACCATGCCCGGCTAATTTTTTTCTATATATATTAGTTGGCCAATTAATTTCTTTCTATTTATAGTAGAGACGGGGTCTCGCTCTTGTTCAGGCTAGCTTCAAACTCCTGACCTTGAGCAATCCACCCGCCTCGGCCTCCCAGAGTGCTAGGATTACAGGCGTGAGCCACCGCACCCGGCCATTATTGGTTTTAAATGAATTCAACAAGGCCCTGTTGCTCCTACTCTGACTTAAGTCCTGTGCTTGCTGGGTACTGGGGTACTTCGAAAGTATGATGAAAAGCTCTCAGGACTGACTCCCTCACCTCCACTGTCATTCTGTCCCAATGAGGGAGAATGTGCATCTGATTGGTCAGATTGCAGGACAATGCTTGGCAGTATTTGCAGGTGGGTGTGGTCACTGGGAATGTGGCTGGCTTGGCCCCTCTCCTCCATTCAAATGGCAGATGCAGCTCACTGGCCCAGGCTGAGTCACTGTCCCTTGTCCTTGCATGTGGCTGGCCAGAGCACGGGAAGAGCAGGATTGGGGAGAATAAGGCCCCCATGCTTAGCCCAGCTGAGCCCAGTTCTCTGGATGGTTTATGTCCAAGCCCAGCAACCATCAATCATGACTCTACTTCCTCCTCTGTTCTTCCCCTTGGTCTCCCTCTAGGACATTGCAGGTAGTGGTTGTTAGGGTTCAATTCTGCCTGGATCCTGTGGCCATTACACATGGATTAGCACCTCTGTACTGCCAATACCTTTGATAATGATCCACCACCCTCCTGTTCGTCTAGAATAAAGTTTTATCAGGGGGGTAGGAAATGCTTCACAGAGAGAGCAGAGTTTAAGATTGGCCTTAAAAGACATATAGGATTCCATAGGAATTTGGAGACATGAGGTCAGATGTTCTAGGCAGAGGGAACTCGGTAGTGTTTGGAGAACAGTAGAGTCCAGTTTGGTGCTGGTCATATGAATGGGGAGAGTGGAAGAACAGTGTAGAAACTTAGGTAGAGCCTACAGGTTGGAGTCCTGGAATGCTGATTCAAGAAGTTTTCACTTAATTTAGTAGACACCTGGGAGCCGTTGAAAGCTATTGAGCAGGGGAAGGCTGTGGTCAGGAGGGGAGGGTTTGAGCTCTAGAAAGAATTATAAAAATGTGCAGGATAGATTGGAGCCAAATGAGACAAGGGGTAGAAGTACCAGTTAGGAGGACCAGACAGTGACCCAGGCAAGCAGAACACGAGGGTGGGCAGTGGAACTAGACCAGAGGCCTCAGGTGGAGAGAGAGCACAGAACCCGGAGGACTGTAATCCCAAGGAGGCGATAAGCTGGCCTGCGGAGGGTGGCTCAAAGGTGTTCTGCCAGAAAGGTCTGCAGGATGACAGGGTGGTGGCACGCTCCACAGAATCTGGAAAGGCAGGGACAGAAGGGCTGGTTTGCAGAAGAATGAGTGTGTCCACCTGCCCCAGGCCTCTCCACCCCACCTCCACCACTGCTCCCCAGATGGACAGTCGGTGCCCCTGTGCCGCTGCAGTCAAGACCTGGAGTGTCCTTCTCCCAGTTCCCTCCTCTTCCTCACCAGGCTGACTCTCAGTTATTGCTCAGCTCTCAGCTCCAGCACTGCCTCCTCCTGCAAGCAGGCCCTGAGCCCCATCATCAGGCTTAGTGACACGCCCTCCTTCTTCCCAAGCAGAGCCACTCACTCACCTCCACCTGACACCTGTGCTGGGGGAACTGCAGTTACCGGCTCATGCCTCTGTTTCCCCATCACCTGGCAGCCTTTTGAGGACAGGTGCTTAGTTTATTCAACATGAATGCGACATTTACCGAGCATCTTCTATGTTCTAACTCCAGGTGTTCTAACTCCTGCAGCAAATGCTGCTCCCAAGCAATGATTGGTCTAGTGGAAGAATGGAGGAAGGGTGGCCAGTTAAACTGCAACGGTCCACACAATGGGGAAAGGGGGGGACTCTTCTTTGATGCTTTATCTCCCACCCCTGGCAAGGCCTGGCACAGAGAAGACTCTAAAGAAATGATGGTGGAGTGAAGAGAGGACATCGTGGTTTTGAAGTGTTGCAGGACATACAAAAGCAGCTGGGAACAGAGGGCTGGAGCTCAGGAGACATAACCACAAAAGGGATATTTTTGGAATTCTGCCCTCTCATCTGTAAGTTAAACATGAGTTGCATTAAAGCTGGTGTGGAGAGTGTGGGGGGGGCTCTCGGAGCTTACAGAGAACATGAAATAAATGAGCAGGCTCCCCTCCACTTTGCCTCTGTACGCCCCGCACTGCTCAGATGAACAGAGGACGGGCTTCTCCCTGGTACAGGGAGGCTGCTCCCACTCAGAACACATCAGGGGGAAGGAATTAGGACACTGAGTCTGCCTACGCCCTGGGGCCAAACATCAGCTGAGCAGCTGATGCTCACACTGTAGAATGTTCCTGTTCAAGGAAGCGTGTGGTCAGCGGGGAGAAGGGAGGCTGCCTCCATGCCATGCCCCAGACAGCGGATCACATCTCCGGGCTCTGGACTGACCAGTGGTTTTTCCATTTTCCCGATTCAATGCAAGACTTCAGCTCCATCCAAATGCCTGTGGCACTGAGAAAATCAAATGTAGATCCCAAAGTGACATGAAAAATGGAAAAGTCCTGTTCTGGGCATAGTTTCTGCTGGTCCTAAATAAAAGAATTATCCAAATCGCCACTCAAGAGCTCCCCTTCTGGCTCCCTGAGGGAAGCCAGTCCAGGTGAGGCCCCTCCACGCTCCCTCACCCAACTCCAAGATGCACTTTGGGAGTTCTTGCAGACAAATTATTGCTAGGAACAACTTCTAGTTGTTTGAAAACACTTGCAAGTACACACACCCACTGCGGTCAAGTTGTATGGCTTGGCTTTGGAGGTTCCCCTACTTCTTAGGACACAGCTGGGAAAGTGTGGTCCACTGCCCTTCCTACCAACAGCCCCTGCAGATGAGCCGGGCTCGCCAGCCCCATGGCAAAACGCACTCCCGGGTGGTTCCAGGGTCGGAAGAGCACATGTCCAGCCCCGTGGCTCCTTCCGCATGAGCACGGGTCCACCCTTCCTCTAAGCCTATGACATATGCAGCTGGCCTCACTCACCTCCCAGCTCTGCCCCTTCCCCATCACCCCAGCACTCCCGCTCCTTCTGGGATGCTTCCAGGAACACCCCGCGCCATTTCAGACAGGATCGAATGGCCTGGATCTTTAGCAACCTGGAACACGTAAGCCGGCCAAATCACTTCCACCTTTGTTTCAGACAACCGGTTATATGACAGCAGAACTCCTCATCCTCACTGAGAAGGTGTTCGTGTGCCTTTCATGGAGACAGACAGAGGGCTCAGGCAGGTTTGGGAGCCGGGATACCTCAACTCCATCCCGGCTTTGCCACTTACTTTCCGGCGGTGTTGGGGAAGGTTCTTTGTTTCTGTTGGCCTCAGTTTCCTCCCTATAAAATGGGGGTGATACTCCTAGTTCCTACTGCATTGGGATGTTTGAGGATTTAATGAGATAATCCATTAAAGCTCTTGGAAAAGTGAATATGCAATAAAAATTGACCTTTATTATCATGATTAGCTTTAATCACAGCTCAGAAAGGGCCCCACCAGACGTGTTAACTCTAATTGCAAACCTGCTCACACACTGGCTCCCTTTTCTCAGTTTAGAGTGGTGTGCTGTGCCTCACCCCTCCTGTCCCCAGGAGGCTCCTCACGAAATCACCTCTGCCAAATCCCACTGTCTCCCCCACACACACACAACAATGGTCACACCACACACCCCGTGTGCACTCTGAATGCGTCAGAACAGACTCACTGTCACAAACAGCCCCAGCACTTGGTGGCTCAACACAGCAAAGACTGATTTTTCCTCACAGTCGAACATGAGTCAAATGTAGGGGTGTTCGGCTCCACGAAGGCATTCAGGGATCCGGGCTCCTTCCTGTGGCTCCACCATCTTGCAGGGGCACGGCGGGAGGGCTGCGTGGCAGGTTCGCCCCTTTGTCCCACCTCGCATTGCCCCGGGGCTCTGTCCCGTGGTCCCTCTGCACTGTGGCAGAGGCCTGGAAATAGTCTTTCCATACGTCCAAGAGGGAAATAAAACCCATCTGATGGACAGATGGTATTTTTTTTCACACCTACTCCTGAAGCAGAAGCTTCTCTGGGAGGAAACTTGAATTCATTTTCTGCAGGGCGTTCTCTTAGCCATCAATACTCCGCATGTGTCTCCTCCAATCCTGTAGCAGATGATGTCTCATTGTCCAATCCTGATGGCACATGTGTGAGAAAGAAGGTGGCCTTCGGAGCGGGACAGCGGGCTCAGCTCTCAGCCCTGCCACTTACCTGGGAGCGCAGCCCCTCTGAGTCAGCTCCCTTGGCTGCTGGGTGGAAGTGGCGAGGTGGGGTCCTGAGAACCGGGGACAACACCTGTGAAGTGCTGCCCCCATCCCCCACCCATCCCACCCCACCGTCCCCCCATCCCCCACCCACCCCACCCCACCGTCCCCCCATCCCCCACCCACCCCACCCCACCGTCCCCCATCCCCCATCCACACCAAACCACCGTCCCCCCATCCCCCATCCACACCACACCACCATCCTCCCATCCCCCACCCAACCCATTCCACCGTCCCCCCCATCCCCCACCCACCCCACCATCCCCTCATCCCCACCCACACCACCCCACCGTCCCTCCAGGCAACGGGCAAAGCCAGAGCCAGGCTGCCCGGGTGGTCTGGTTTGCTGTCCAGCCAGTCCACCCGCTGACCGGGCAGCCACAAAGGAAGGAGGAGTGAGGTCAGGACACTCTGTGAATGTAATTAAGCGAACACAAAATCTGGAAACCCAAATCCCTCTCCGCCCCAACGGACGCCAGCTCCAGCTTTCTCATTTTGGACCCCACCGGCAGGGCGCTCCCCCGCATCCCTGATCCAGATGGTCTGTGGACGCTGAGAGCCAAACAGTGCAGGAATCGGCTGTTTCATGAGCTCCTACAGACTCTGTCCCTCATTGCAAACCCATTTGGGACACATTCTGAAACAAGAGGCTTTTCGCCAAACACTAGTTCCTAAACAAACAAATAAACAAACACAAATCAGGGCTCGCACTTTCTCCCTCCTCCTTCACCTCCTCACTCACCTAGCTTTAAAACAATTACTCGGGAAACAAAAGGCAACGCCCACCTTGCACACCCCGAGGAATGCCACCAGTCACCTACAGGCGCTGGAGGCAGGAGAGTCATTGTTCTCCTAGCAACAGGCACGGCCCCAGCTGCACATATTCCGTGCCTGGATCATACCAGCCAGCAGCGGGGGCGTGCGTGTTGCTAGGAGAACCTGAACTTGAGTTTAAATTTGCAACCTTTCTCCCCTGCCGCAGCTTTCTTTCAGCTGCAAACAGACACATACATACTCAGCAGCAGGATCCACAAGGCTGGGCCCAACTGGGAGATCCCCAGCCTCAGATAAGACTAGTTTCCTTTGCTTTTTCCCCCTCTCTCTTAAATTTCAAACTGAGTCAGCAACCACTCAAATAAGCAAGAATCTTGCAGAACTGTCAGCTGGACGATACTGGCTGAGCACCTCCTATTGTCAGGCACTGTCCTGGGCTCTGCAGGCGCAGCTGTGGAGGAAACAAAGACCCTGCCCTCCGGAGCTCGCAGCCGGGGGAAGGAGCGAGGTGAACAAATACAGGATCCACATCAGCCAGGGTTCTCCGGGTGAACAGAACCAGGAGGAGAGAGAGATGTAGGTATAGATGATATAGACGTGTGTACATATTACATATATGTATAAAGAGACTTATTTTGAGGAATTGGCCCATACAGTCGTGGAGCCTGGCGAGTCTGAAATCCGTGGAGCAGGCTGGAAACACATGCACGAGTTGAGGCTGCAGTCTTGGGGCTGAATATCTCCTTCCATCGGGAAACTGCATTTTTGCTCTGAAGGCCTTTCAACTGATTCGACGAGGCCCACTGAGCCACGGAGGGCGATCTCTTTTACTTAAAGGCAGCTGATGGCAGATGTTTAGCACATCTATAAAATACCTTCGCAGCAACACTGCGAAGGGGTTAGCGTTTGATGGAGTAACTGGGTCCTGTGGCCTAGCCAAGTGGACGCATAAAACTAACCGTGTGTGCGGCTTATGGGTTGAGGAGTGGTAAGTGCAGTGGAGAGAAAGCAAGCAGGGGGAGAGGGACGGGAGCCCCAGGGACGAGGGTGGTCACAGGAGACTCACCCGTGTGAGACAGAGTATGCCGTTCAATGTGAACATGAATGAAAAATAAGTAAATGAGCAGACCTAGGCACTGCGCTCACAAAAGCACAACAGAATCTTCACTCCCGCGCAGGCCTGCTCGATGGCGACCGTGTGGCACCGTGACAGAGCGGCGTCCGCATAACTCTAGCTGGCATTGCTCGACACGCTGGGGCAAGCTCCAGTCCCGTCCTGGTCCTGTTGCTGCTGCAGGAGCAGCCGCCCACTGACTCCCAGCCTCTGCTCTCTGCTCTCGCCCCCAGTCCCCAGGGCGCCTGGCCCACAGGCCTTCCCTGCCCCTTCCTCTCCTCCCCACCCGCCATCCCCTGTGCCACCCCCTACGGCTCCAGTAGCACTGGCCTCTGGCTGGCCCCCCAACGCCCCTGCCTCAAGGCTCCTGCCTCAAGGTCTTGGCCATTTCTGCCCCTGGGCCTTGAAGGGCTGCCTCCCAGCCATCAGCCTGACGCCGCCACGTCCTGCTCAGAAAAGCCAACCTTGACCGTCCTAGAACAGCACCCTGCCGTCATTCTGCTTCCTTAGCCCATCTTCTCGGTGGTCACAGCGCCACAGCGCTTCAGATAAGTGTATATTTCCCTGGTGGTGATTGTCCGTCTCCTCTCACCTTAATGCAGGGCAGGGACCCTTGTTGCTTCTAGAGACAGGGTCTCACTGTCGCCCAGGCTGGAGTGCAGTGGCACATCACAGCTCACTGCTCCTCGAAATCCTAGGCTCTGGCGATCCTCCTGCCTCAGCTCTCCCAGGAGTGGGACTACAGGCACGAGCCACCATGCCTGGCCAATTCTTTTTTTTTTTTTTTTTTAAGAAACAGAGTCTCTGTTGCCCGGGCTGGTCTCAAACTCCTGGCCTCAAGCAATCCTCCTATTTTTTTTTAATTATAGTAAAATAACCTAAAATTTACCATTTTAAAATGTACAATTCAGTGACAGTACATTCACAGTGTTGTACAACTGTCACCACTACATAGTTCAGAACATGGTCACCACCCCAAAAGGAAACCCCATACCCACTAAGCAGTCACCCCCATTCCTCCCTCTTCCAAGCCATGGCAGTCATGAATTTGCCTTTGTCTCTACGGATTTGCCTATTCTGGGTATTTTATATGAAAGGAATAACACAATATGTGGCCTTTTCTGTCTGATTTATTTCACCCAGCACAATGTTGTTGAGGTCTGTCCATGTTGAGCGTATAGCGACACTCCATTCCTTTTGTGGCTGAAGAATATCACATTGCACAAACAGCCATGTTCTGTTTGCCCATCGATGGACATTTGGGCTGTTTGCACCTTTTGCAATCGTCAATAACGAACACGCGTGTGTAGTGTTTGTTTGAAAGGGACTCTGTTTCGATCACTCTGTGTCCCCGGCTTGTGAACAGAACGGCACAGGTCATGGCTCAATCATTAACATCTGTGGACAGCTTAATCTTCAGACAAATAAATAAAAGGTAAAGTGTGGCATCTCGGTTCCCCCAGGCTCCCATCCACGCTCTCTGCCATAGCAAGGACGAAGGCCCCCGTGCCCACGCCTCCCTCATACCACACCCTCAGTATCCCCGAGCTGACTGACGCCACCCAGCGGCTCCCAGCCGCACCCCAGCAGGGGGGCAGTGGTCCAGCTGGGCCCCTCCCCGGCTCCCACTTCCCAAAAGCAAGCACATCCCGGCCATTGAGACAAAGGGCCCTTCCGAATCCCCGCACGGCCCCAGTGCCCCCCAAACCAAAGCACTTTCCCTTTCAGGTAAAGGCTGATTAGGAGGCTAATCGGATTCTGGACATTTCTCTGGATAGGACAAATCTTACATATCACAATTAGAAATAAGAGACTTGTGGGGGGAGGGGAGGCAAAGGCATTATCTGAAACCTTAAAATTTGTAGCCCCATAAAAAAAAAAGAAAAGAAATAACACCCTAAAAAATATAATATACCTGATATTAGTTTCCTACAGTTACCATAACAAAGTACCACAAACCGGGTGGCTTAAAACAACAGAAATTGACCCATTTCACAGTCTGGAGACCAGAAGCCCAAAGCCAGGTTGCCTGCAGGCCTCGCTCCCTCAGAAGGTCCAGCGGAGGACCCTCCCTTGCCTCTTCCAGCTTCTGGGCTTTTCCAGCCATCCTTGGCGTTCTTCGCCTTGCAGCTGCCTGATCCTGTCTCTGCCCCCGTCTTCACAGCATTCTCCCCTCGTGTCTCCACACCACCTTCTCAGGACAGCAGTCACGTTGGGTTGAGGGCTCACCCTACCCCAATACAACCTCGTCTTAACTGCAATGACCCCATTTCCAAATAAGGTCATATGCTGAGGTACGGGGCATTAGGAGTTCAGCATATCTTCTTGGGAGACACAATTCAACTCATCATCCTGGAAAAAGTAAAGAGACATGTGTGCTCGATTTTACTAAAGTGTAAATGGTTGCCAAGGTATGGGGTGGGGAGCCGGAGACTCCCATGCAAATGGCCATGCAAATGACAAATGAAGAGAGGAGAAGATCGTGCACGGGCGATGTGGTTCCACAGGTAAGGTGAATGGGATAAGAAAAAAGAGGATGGAGCCTTCCTCTTTCTCCCTCTGTCTTCCCCGCAACTTGGGGCCAAATCTGTTCCCTTCGATCGGCCCAGCTGCAGAACAGGGCAAGGAAGCATCTCGAGTCTTCTCGGGGGATCCTTTTAATGCTCAGCCCAACTCATTCCTCTGTTGGCTAATGCCCGAGAGGCCATAGGAGGCCCCAGGCCCTCGGCCCTCTGCGTGCACATCACCTCCCACCCCTCCTCTACCTCTCACTCCTGTTCTTGAAAGTGCCTGCATGCTCCTGAACCCACGCCTTTGTCCTGCTGCTCCCTCCGCCTGGAACGTTCTTCCTTCCTTTAGAGATCTCCAGCGCGCGCAGTGCACCTTACAGGGCCCTCCCTGGCCACCTGGTCCCCGCTCCATCCTAGCACTTTCTGTGCCCGTCCCTTGCTAATCTTTCCACAGCCCTGGCCGCACCTGACGTGCCGGCTGTCCGCCCCCACTAGAGTACGGGCACCACGAGGGCAGGAACTTTGCGTCGTGCTCTTCACGGCCGCATTCCCGGCCCCTAGAGCGGTCCCCGAGTGCTTTGGGCTTAGGCGTTCTGTCAACCGTCGTCAGATGAAGGAAGCTGCTCCTGCCACACTGTGCTGGACAGGGGGAGGGCCCTGTCCTGGGGGGTGGTGTCCTGAGGGGCAGGGCAGGGCAGGGCTGGGCAGCTCTCTTCCTGCCTTGGGCAAAGACCTCGTCTGGGCAGGGAGCAGCCTGGGGCCCCCCTGTGTCCTTGAGGTCCCCTGCAGCCTGCGGCCTCTCCGGCAGGGGAGCCACACAGCCGTGCGGGCCCTGCATTTTCTGTTTCCTGCGGCCGCACAAACTCAGAGGTTTAAAACAACACAAGCTTATTCTCCTCCAGTCCTGGAGGTCAGAAGTCCAAAATACGTCCTATTTGGGGGCCATGTTTCAGCCCACTTCAGGCAGGAGTGGGGCGGCCTGAAGCCTGCCCGTCAGCCACGCCATGGCCTCCGCCGGCTGCTGTGCCCGCAGTGCCGGGCCACCTGCCCCACGCGGGGGTGGCCCTGCCTGCCGGAACCCTTCCGCCGGCCCCTCCTCTGCCCCAGCTTCCGGCGCCCTCAGCTCAGCCGCCCGCCCGGCTTCGCAGGTCCCTGCGCAGCGACAGTCCCCGGTCACAGCTGCTGCTTCTCGCTAAGGCGGAACCGGGGCTGGGCAGTCCCGGGAACTAGCGTCTCTGCGGTCAGGGAGGTGGCACTTTCTTTGACTTTGGGAGGAGGGATGGGGGTGCATAGGTTAGTGCCCCAGGTCAGTTTCGTACTTTCTCCTATTCTTTTGCCTCCAGCTTCTTCTCTCCCCTGAGCACACTCTGGCCTTTCTACCCCTTGCTCTCCATCCTCCCCACTGAGCACTTTCCTCACACACGCACGCATACACACACACACGCACGCACGCACACACACGCACACACATGCACACATATGCACGCGCACACACGCACACGTATGCACACATGCATGCACACACGCATGCACACACGTGCGCACACGCATGCACACATCTGCACACATACGCACACGCACGCACACACATGCACGTGCACACACGCACACACATGTGCACACACAAGCACGCACATGCGCACACACGCACACAGGAGTCACATTCTGGGTGTTTGATGGGGAGAGCCTGAGCGCACGGACCCCCAGCCCTGCGAGGCTGCAGAGCCAGGCGGGCGACTCCCAGCGCTGCTGCCATCAGCCCTGATGGGCTGCGACACCCAACCCCACTGGGACTCGATTATCTCATCCACAGCGTGAAGATAATCCTACTGGGACGGCTACCTCCATTTATGGTCCCCAAACTCCTGGTATAACTGGAAAGAATATCCACAATGGGGAAGAATCTTTGTAACAACCAAACAAGGAAGAAACGGAGACCGGTGGCAAGAGCCTCGGATGGGAGGGTACTGGGGTGGGAGGTCAGGGCAGCCCAGTGTCCCCGAGTGAGCGCGGCTTTCACAGCCCCGAGACGATGCAACAGCCCCAGACCTCCGACCCGGGCCACTCCCCACAGGGCTGCAGGAGGGTCTCTCGACTCTCGTCCCCTTTGACCACACGCTGGCAAGGCCTGCGTCGCCCTCGGAAGAGACAGCCTCCAGCGACATCCCCCAGTGCGGCTGGCTCCGGTGCGGCCCCGCGACACCGTGCCCTGCTCCGCCTTCACGTGGCTCTGCCGTGAGACGCCCACCCAGGGATGGGGACCTCAGGCAAGAGAGAAAGCACCTTTTTACAGTCATAGCTATCTGATTCTTAGTTTAATTCCTCTGCAGCTAACTGCCAGGCTGGTGGGGGCCACGAGATGGCTGTGGAGAGCGCAGCAGGGGCCCTCGGGAACGCGACTTCTCTCCCTACTGCCACCCCGTGAGGTCCCCTTGTGCAAGGCCCGAAGTCTCCGAGCCTCTGTCACTGTTTCAGTGAGTCGCCGGGGCCCTCCTACCCCATGAGGGTCACATGCAGTAATGTGCAGGGTGGGGGCGGGGGAACTTTAAAATGACCGCGTCGCACCATACAACTATGTTCAGTAAAAGAATAATGAGGAACAAATAAGATAATTGGTTAGGCAGTGTATTTGTTTCCCCATGCTGCCGTCACAAAGTGCCACAAACTGGGTGACATAAAACAACAGAAAAGCATCGTCTCACAGTTCTGGAGGCCGGAAGTCCAAGACCAAGTTGTCCTCTGCAGGTGGCGGAGAAGGAGCTGCTCCAGGCCTCGCTCCGGCCTCTGGTGGCCGCAGGCATCCTCAGCTCGAGGACGCCCCCCAGTCCTCTGTCCTCTCGTGGTGGTCTCCCTGCGTCTTCACCTCACCTTCCCTCGGTGTGTTTGTCTCTGCGTCTAGATTTCCCCTTTTTATAATGACAACGATCATATCTGCATTAGGGCCCACCCTAAGGACCTTATTTTAACTTGATTACTTTTGTGAAGACTCTATTTCCAAATAAGGTCACTTTCGGAGGTACTAGGGATTAAGACTTCAACATATCTTTCTGGGGAGACACAATGGAACCCATGACAGGCAGGAATTGATAAAGTGTTCTGTAAAGGGCCAGGGAGTAAATAATTTCAGCCACACTTCACTGTCGCAAGGACTCAGCTCTGCCATGGTAGCAGGAAAGCAGCCAGAGACTGTATTTAAGGGAATGAGCCTGGTTTGTTCCAATAAATCTTTATTGACAAAAAGACAGGCGGTGGGCAGATCTGGCTCACAGCCATAGTGTGCTAACACCTAGTTAGGAGACAACGTTTTAAAGCAAACAAACAAACAAAAAGAATTTAAACAGCCTTTTTGAGAGAGGGGACTCAGCCAGGGAAATCGAGGTCAGGAGCAAAATTTGAGTCTCCGGAAGTGCTAGGAGGGGGGTCAAGGAAAGTCCTCGGGCTCAAGCACATGGACTGCAAATGAGGGGAGAAGACAGAGTGCCCAGGAGGAGCGCCACCCAACACACACCGCTTGCTCACGGGCGCTGGGCACAGACCTTACAGACTCGGCTAGCAGAGGCAGGATGCAGCCCCAGGCAGTCTGATGCCAAAGGCCGAGTCATAACCACTGGCTACACACGGGGACACGGTTACTCCAGAGGACAAGGAACCAGCAGAGGATAAGACTCTGGGGTTGGGTACCTAGAGCCGAGTTCTTCAGCGGGTTGAGGACACAGGGTTGGAACCAGAGGGCCAGGGAGCCCAGAAAGAGTCAGTGGAGAGAAGACCCAGAATCCATGGGCGTCAGGCTCGCCATCTAAACACCCAACACCCCCCCCCCCGAAGGAAGCTCTATCAACACCTCTCCCACAAAAGCAGTGGAGATGGGACACCCTCACTCTCAGCTAACAAAGGTTTTATGAGTTGTGCTAAACACAAACTAATAAATAAATACTTCGGAAATCAGTTCACGAGGATGGTAAGGAAATAAAAACAGAAACAAGGTCAGGGTTCTAATGGCAATCCGCTAATTGTGCTCTGTCATAGAAGTTCCCCCTTGTTAGCCTGTCATCTTCACACTTCATTGAAAATCCATTAAAACAATTGCTGGGCCATTAACCCTGACTTTCAGGCAGCAGCTTCCCTTGAGCACAGTTGTGTAACTAGGGTTCTCTCATTAATACTCAGTGTAATTGCTTGTGAGCTGGGTAATTGTGATTACATACCGCTATTTAAATACAGACGGGGAAGCGTGAAGATGGTATCTTTTCTTTGCATCTATTTTATGTTTTAATATGCATGGACTCATCTCCCTTAGGCAATATAATATATTAAAACTTGAGTTTTTTAAAACAGAGAGAGGGCTGATTACTCAATCTACAGAATTCACCATAGGATTTCTTAAATTATGAGCTCCCAGAGCAATCAAAATTATTTGATTTATTAATACAAAATTCCAGTCTGCTAGCATCCTTTCCATATTATGACTCTAGCATACAGGTTATATTGGAAAAAGAAACACAACTGCTAATTAGTGCCCTGGTGCCCGCTGGGTGGAGAGCTGAAGGGCTGCATTTATAAACAGGGTGGCCAGAGGCATATTTTAAGGACACCTTGAAGTTCAGCCTCAAAGCTTGGGATAGGACTATGGCCTGCTAGGACACGCAGGGCAGACAGATGAACCAAGAGGGACAGCAGTTAGAGATGAGGGGACTCTGAGACCAGACTGCAATTTGTAGCCACTACAGGGAGACACTCCTTCCAAAGTACAGAGGGGAAAACTCTGCTCTACGAAAAGAGTCTCATCCCCTCTGTCCCCAGCCCCATGCAGCGGGACAAACTTACCCAGCACCACTTCAGATACAGGCCTGGAAGGATCTTAAAGGCCTTTCTCATAAATCAGTAGCTTTCTCTTTTTGCATTTTATCAGCTTCCATTGTCTGCAGTTAAAACGAGGCACATAAAATTGCAATGCCATCTTCCAAGGTCTGAGTGCAAGAAACACAAACTGTGTGTCCTCCACCCTCGGACCACCCACCATCGGCACGGAGGACTTCTGGGACCAAATGTGGGGTGGGGGGTTCCCCACCAATAAGCAAGCAACCAAGTCTGCAGTGGACACCGGCTGGGTGTCCTCCAGTCCACTTCTGACCTGTCTACCTGAAGATAGTGTCAGATCCCACTGCTCGTCCCCAAGGCGGCCTCCCCTTCAGACACCAGTCACAAGCCTGGGCCTCAGGAACTTGTGACTGATGGGCTGCAAGTTGGGGGCTCCCATGAACTGCTCTTTGGGTTGAAGTAACTTGCTAGAGCAGCTCAGAAACTCAGGGAAACACTCAGCTTACCAGTTTATATAAAGAACATTGCAAAGGACACAGATGAAGAGATGCACAGGGTGAGGTATGGGGAAGGGGTACTCCACCCTCTGGGAACCTCCACATATTCTAGTATCTAAAAGCTCTCTGAACCCTGTCCTTTTGGGTTTTTATTGAGGCTTCATTGCATAGGCATGACTGATTAAACCATTAGCCATGAGTAATCAAATTAATATTCAGCCCCTTTCCCCTCCTCAAAGGTAGAAGAGAGGGGCTGAAAGTCCCAATCCCCTAATCCAGTCCCCATCCTGAAGCTATCTAGGGGCTGCCAGCCAGCCATCAACTGATTAGCATACAAAAAGACACCACTGCAGAGATTTTAAGGATTTTAGGAGTTGTGTGCCAGGAAACAGGGTCACAGACCAAATATATATTTCACAATATCACAGTCTGCATGCTCAATTGAGTAGTCATTTGTTCCTAATTATTGCTGAGAATTGGATTTTGCAAATGATTTACCCATTTGGAGGTTGTTTTAAAGAATAAATTCAAGGTCGCCCCTATATTCACATCACACTCACACTTGCGTTTCCTTACACATTTGTGAGGCAGAGATAAAAGTGTGGTGTTGACTCCCAGAAAATGGCCCAGCACCCTGCCTCACAAGCCTGTGGTCCTCGTGTGAGCATCCGTTGTCCAACCAGGGAAACAAAGTCACCTAGCACAATGGCTCCCAGAACTTAGCACATCACACACCAGAAAAATGTCCGTACAAAGTGTGGGGCCCTGGGGAGGATTGCAAATGTTTATTTCCAAAATAAGAACACTTGATTAATAAACTGTCATCTGCTAGGACCACCATTTCATAGAAGAATGAATACATTAAACCCAACAGTCAGAAGGACAACCTCACCTCTAAGCGTTTCCTCCATAAAAGATAGCCAATAATCTTACATTGACTTTATATGTAAAAGATCATTGTTCATAGTTCTCTCATCCTGCTGCTGCAGATTGGTGAAAATTTCCCTCGTGGGCCTACAAATACCAGTGCAATAACAAAGACAGAGTCTGGAAGCCACTGCCCTTGGCTTTTGCTGTCCGATGCAATAGCCACCAAGCCCATGTGGCTGTGGAGTGTGGCTATTTAGAACTGCAGTGCAGCTGGTCTGAACTGAGATCGGCTGTAAGTGTCAAATTCATGCCAGATTTCGAAAACTTAGTAAGAAAAAAAGAATGCATGCTGTCTTATTAGTAGTTGTAAATAATATGGCTTGTCAGCCTTTTGGCTAAGATCAACTGCAGTAGTTTTTATTAATATATTGATACATGCTGAAATGATAATATTTTGCATATATTAGGTTAAATAAAATACATCATGAAAATGAATTTAACCGTTTTTACTTTTTAATGTAGCTACTAGAGAATCTTAAATGCCTACATGGCTCATGTTCTATTTCTGTTGGTCAGTGCTGCTTTAATAGTCAGCACCAAGGGAAGAGTGCACCAACCTCTATGCAGAGATAGATTATAGTTTCTGATTATCAAAATATATATATTATATTTTGATTGAAAAACCAACTAAATAGGACTTGAATTTATGTTTCCATGCAGGGCAGGGACGTTGTGACTATGAGAACCTTAACATTTGCTACAAACTGGGCTTAGGGTGACGACTCACTGTTCCAGACTACACATGTGACGCCCGCTGTGGCCACTAGAGGGCAGTGGCGTATATAAAATGTGAGCGTGCACACGGATGTTACCAGAGACCTCCCACCCCACCCACACACATGCTGAGCCGCCACGGGACAGGCACCAGGTAGTTCTTAAAGTCCATCCTCTTGTCTTCCCTCTTAAGTGCCATGTGTCTCTGGAAATGAAAGAGATCACAGAAAACTGGGCAGCCCAGATCCGACCCTTAAACTGTAAGATTCAGCACAGCCCCAGGTGTTCAAAGAGCCAGGCTGTGGGGTCAGGGTTTACCTTCCTGGCTCTGCTACGGACAAAATGCGTGGCCTGAAGCAAGTCGCTGGGACTCTTCTCTACAAGGAGGTGGCACAAGGTGAGCGTTAGCATGTCCTCCAACGTCCACACCCCTTACTTTCCAAGAGCTTAATGGGGGGTCCAAATGAGTTATAATTACAGGTCTTCCAGGCACAATGGTACTATGCTTTTAGGGCCCCCTCTGTTCCAAATATTTAACAATAGTCGATAAAATGCAGAAGTAAAAAATGTAAGTCAAAGCCTGCCCCAAAAGATCAGCATCTCCTAGGATCAGAGAAACAAAAACCCAATGCTGCAATCAGGAATGATACTGCGGGTTTGTTAGGTCCAGGTCAGGGAGCAGGAGAGGTGGCCAGGAGCTCTTCACCCGTGGTGAGCAGGGGACTACCACATGAGGAGTCCCTAAGCCAGGGACTGTGTGGGGCTTCCACACCCAAAAACCAGGGTATAAAATACTGGGGCTGAGGTTTACACAAAGCTTTTTCTCCCAATTGAGGAGGAACCTGGCCAAAAGATGGCCCAGTGACAAGAACGGCAATGTCCCCAAATCATGACAGCATGGATACCTGAGCTGACAATTGAAAATCTGGCTCTGTATTGGGGCCTGTGGGGCCAAAAGGAAGCAACTACAAAACCACTAAGCTGGAAGGCGGTGAGCACAGAGAGAGACTAAAATTACTAATAATGACTCCCCCAAGAGAAAGACTAAGAAATCAGTCAGAAATTGCAATTAAAAAATGCAATGGTATAAACTGAATTCACTTCAGATGAAGTGAAAATAGTAGAGCAATCTGATATTGCTCTTTTAAAATTATTTTAAAATAAGAATTTATTATCTATTTAGCAAATATTTAAAGCACCTATAATGTCCTAGACACTGTTTTAGGTGCTGAGGATACCATAATAAACAAAACAAAGTGCCTACCCTCATAACACTTACATTCTAGTGAAAGAGACAATTTTTTAAAATTATGTAATATGTCAGGTAGTAACAAGTACTATGGAGAAATGTTTAGGATCCTCAAAGATATAAAGGAATGAATGACAACCATTTATAAAAACATAAATTATGAAATAGGCAAATATAGGCAAAATAGGCAAAACATAAGTAAGTTATGAAAAAGAACCAGTTGAAATGAAAAAATGTAGGCATTAAAATACATAAACTCAGTAGTATTAAACGAACTCTATGAAGTGATGGTGGGGAGACACATTCATGAGAAAGCAGTACCAAAGAAATCACCCATGACACAGCACAATGAGAAAAAAATGTATTTGTAAAAAGATGAAAGGGTAATTAAAAGGTATAGAAGGTAGACTAATGGCACCAACATACAACTAATAGAAATTTCAGAAGAAAAGAAGGAATGAGAAAGAAGTGATTTCAAAGAGATAATATTTGAAGTTTTCCAGTATTAAAGTTAGACTTCACTAAGAACTCACTAGATACAGACACATAGGAACTTGCATTTTCACTATGATGTATCTAGGTGTCCATACATCACAGTGAAACTGAGATATGTAAGGATAACAAAAAATATCTCATCAGAGAAAATAAGATGGATTACCTACAAAAGAAAGAAAACTGATAGTAGCGACGCCATCAGAAACAGATGCCAGAAATCATGGGAGGAACTCTTGCCAAGTGCTAAAGAGAAAGTTACTATCAAAACAGAATTTTAAACCTAGCTAAACTATTATTCATTCAAGACAGAAAAATACTTTTTTTCAGGCATACAATAATTAAAAGGAATTACAGCCCGTGGTCCCCACATAGAAGATTTATTAAAGAGTGACACCACAATGGAAATCACAAAAGTTTAGAACGGACAACAAAAGCACTGCATATCTAAGCCCTAACAGTGGCTGTCATGTGTTGCTTCCAACTATGAGCCAGGAATTACATTAGATATTTCCCAGCATAGCTCTTAGCCCTCAGGGTCGAGTTATGAACTAGATATAGTAACCCTCTTGCAAGGATGAGAGGACCTCTTGGTAGAACACGATAGCCATGCTCTTACCAACTAAATGCTTGTGTCTCTCAAAATTCATGTATTGAAACCCTAATGCCCAATGTGCTGGTATTAGGAGGTGAGGCCTTTAGGAGGTGATTAGGATTAGATGAGATTATGAGTGTAGACCCCTCGTAATGGGATTAGCGCCCTTATAAGAAGAAGAAGAGGTTTCAGAGCTTCCTGTCTCTGCCATTTGAGGACACAGCAAGAAGGCGGCCATCTGTTGGCCAGGAAAAGAGCCCTCCCCAGAACCCAACCATGCTGGCACCCTGATCTTGGACTTCTAGCCTCTTCCAGAACTGTGAGGAACAAATGTGTGTTGCTTAAGCCTGCAGTCCCCAACCCCTGGGTCCCAGCTGGTACCAATCCAAGGCCTGTTAGGGAACAGGCACCGCCCCCACCCCCACCCTTGGGTCTGTGGAAAAATCATCTTCCATGAAACTTAGGAACTGAAGGGCCGCACAGCAGAGGGTGAGCAGCAGGCGAGCATGTGAAGCTTCATCTGTATTTCCGGCCGCTCCCCATCACTCCCATCACCGCCTGAGCTCCACCTCCCCCACCCCCGTCTGTGGAAAAATCGTCTGCCATGAAACCAGTCCCTGGTGCCAAAATGGTTGGGGACTGCTGGCTTAAGCTACCCAGTCTAATATTCTTTCATAGAAATCTGAGCTAAGATACATGCATAATGATCTGGGTCTTCACAAAGATAAAGAACCAATGAAAGTGCAGGTGGAACTGTCCTGGCCCTTGGGAACAAGAAGGGGGCCTGTGCCAGGTACAAACAGCTGTGTGGCAGGCAGCAGTGGGCGGTGCCCTAATTCAGGAGTATTCCGTGCTCGTGATTACCTTTCCCCCTGCTCACCTTTCCCTTAAGTCTGGGCTGAGCCTGCCTCGTTTTAAATACAGCTGTCCCTTGAACGGCATGGTTTGAACATCTCAGGCCATATACACACAGACTGTCTTCCACCTCTGCCAGCCCTGAGAGAGCAAGGGCAACCGCCCCCTCCTCCTCCTCGTCCTCAGCCTGTTAGTGTGAAGATGAGGAGATGAAGACCTCTCTGATGGTCCATTCCCACTTAATGAACAGTCAGTACATTCTCTTCCTTGTGATTTTCTTAGTAACATTTTCTTCTCTCCAGCTTACTTTATTGTAAGAACACAGTATATAACACATTTAACATACAAAATATGTGTTAATCTATAATATATAACATGTTATATGTTAAGATATAACATTAACATACAAATAGGTGTTAATATGTTTGTTATCGGTAAGGCTTCTGGTCAACAGCAGGCTACGGGTAGTTAAGTTTTTTGAGGAATCAAAACTTATACACTGCACAGAGGGTCAGTGCCCCTAACCCTCTTGTTCTTCAAGCGTTGACTGCACTATAGTTATCAAGAACATCTGCTCAGCTTTTACAAGAACTAGGTTCAAGCTGTGAACAGAGGCGTTTATAGGAACCGCACACTTGGACCTGAGGTCGCCAGGCCTGGCTGTACCCTGGAATCTCCTGGGGAGCTTTCAAGCATCCCATGCCCTCCCCACCATTGATTAGATTAACTTGATCTTGGCTGCTAGCTGGGTAACAGGATTTTTAACCCCTCTGAGTGATAGTGCAGTGTGATCACAGTTGAGAAGCACTGGCTGGGACCGGGTAAGACGAAGGAAAGCTGTCCTGCCGTCCGGCAGGCTGGATCTGGGGCGAGGGCCTGTCAGCCCCTCTGGGCAGCAGGCAAGCGCTTTAGCAAAGCTCAGCGGCCGCTGCTCTGACAGCCCTGGGAACCGGTTCCCCTTTCCTTGGAGGGAAAGTGTACCTCTTCTTTGAAATCAGAAATGAGGAAGCGTAGGGTACTTCTCAGCAAGACTAAAAATTCTCCAAGATTGGAAAAGGGGAGCCTTCTCTTCTCTTGACGTTGACAAGATCAAAGGCCGTTGGCCTAGCAGCAAGGGCAGTATGCGCAGACACTCATTGCTCCCGGGCACGGCCTCTGGTGGAAATGACCTAGACAGAGTAAGTTTGCTGTTAAACCTTGTTCCTTTGGATCCAGAAAGCACTCCTCCACCTCCCCTCTCCTCTCCCTGTCCTCCGCCCCCATCTCTCCAGCCCCACCCCACTCAGAATCCTGGTCACACCTTCCCATCTGGCAGCCTGCACCCCCAGGTGTCTGGGGGCCCCTGCGCCTGCCTCCATGGCACACCTCGCCCTTCCTGCGTCCAGCTGCTCACACCCGAGTTGCACCGGCCCTGCACAGACAGACCCCCTGCCCCTGCCCCGGCTGCTCCTCCCCCCCAGCCCGGCTCACAGAGGAGGCAATTGTCTTCCTAAGCCACCATGTGTTGACTGAATCATCTTCCTGCATTCGTGACTCCAGTTGCTTATTACGTAAAACCCAACCTCCTTAGCAGAAGCCTGCGTCTTCCCCTAGCCTCGCCTCACTCCTCCGCCCCCATCCCTGTGTTCCCCCAAGGCGTGAGGCCGCCCACCCCTCCCTCCTGTGATCACTGGCTCCAAACAGAAAACTCTGACCCCAACCCTCTCCTCTCTGCTCCTTTGCAACCCCTCCGGACACCTGACACCACCCCGACCCCGTTCTGGCCTTCTAGGTCTGCAGAGCTCTCCCAGAGCCTTAATTTCCCTTTAATTCCATCCTGGGCCCCTAATAGGAGGTGAAAACGGAAAGAAACGTGAGGGAACTATCCCAGCTTGTCACCGGACTCACCCCCACTGTGCCCGGTGTCTAGCAGGTGCCTAAGAAATGCCACCCAAAGAGAAACTAGGTATTTCTGGCCAACAGAAACTGCCTGTCCACTGGGGTCCAGAGGCCTGGGGCCTGCTTCCCGATGACAGTCTCCCTGCTCAGATATCTTTCTAGAACTAGACGTGACACTGAGCAGCAAGTCCCATCTCCCGCGCACGTGGTCAGTCCCTTGCGGGCAGGGGCCATGCCTGGGCTGGGCTGGCAGAGCACACGCTTTCCCCAGGGCCAAGCTGAGCGCACTCGGGGGTTTGCTGCTCACCTGCTGCCCGGCCCCTCCCGGAGAGTGGCGCTCCAGGCTGGCTCCCCGGCGTGAGCTGCCACAGCCACCGCGGCGAGAGGACAAGCGCCTGCTTGCTCCCTGCCTGGAACACCTCGCCACGTAAGCTGAGGTCCATGCCCCGAGCATCTTGGGGCACCCACTGGAAAAGGAAAGTAAGAAAGACGCCCCCAGCGAGGGCTGAGAGCCACACAGAGGAGGAAGTGCTCAAGGGCCCACGCCTTCCCCCGGAGGGGAGGCCGGGTCTGGGGTCCAGCTCCTCCCAAGACCAGCCCCTCCCACTCCTGCCTGAAGGTCTAGAAGTTACCCAGCTTCCCTGGCCTGCGCACATCTACAGCGGGAGGCTGGGGAGACCCATCTCAGCGGCTTCGGTGACAGCACAACGCGCTTTCGGTGAATGCCCGGATCACCGCGGTTGCGTGGTTGTGTGGCTGTGCAGTTGTGCAGACGCTGTGGTGTGGCTGTTGTGTGCTCGTGTGGTGGCGGCAGTTCTGGTGGTGACTGCAGTCGTGCTGGTGTGTCCAAATGGTGTGGTTGCTGCAGCTGTGGTGCTGGGGGCGGTGCTCATTGTGGTTGTGAGGTTGTGCGGTCGTTGGGGTATTCTGGCTCCTTCATCGCAGATGGAGGAGGAGGACGCCAGCTGCTGGGGCGGGGCGGCCACGCAACACCTGCCGCCGACGCCTCACACTGCAGCTCCCGGCTGTGCCCAGGCAAGCAAGGAAAGGGAAGGGCAGAGAAAGGAAATTTTCTCCAGGTGAGTGTATGTTGGAGAGGAAGCAGGTGAGCTGCCCCGGCCCCGGCCCCGCAGCCCTGTCGCTCTGGCTGGAGGCGATCCCTAGCAGGGCTGTGCAGGCCTCTCATGCAGAGCTGAGTCAAGTGCAAGGGCTTTAAAACCTTGGAGGTGCAAGTCTACACACACAGCAGCCCTCCAGTCCCAGGAAACCCTCATCTGCACCAGCAGAAATAGACCCTGCCCCACCCACTGCCCTGAGCTGCCTCGAGCAAGCCTGGACAGGCACGCCGAGAGCCTTGGGGGCAATGGGCAAGTGGGTTGAGGCTAATGGACAAACATGCCTCAGGTCACAGCAGAGGGCCCACATCACGGCCACCTCCTTGACCCTGGGCCCTGGAGTTAGCAGGAGGCCGAGCGGGCCTCTCCCTGCACACTTTTGCCCGACATCCTTCTAGAAGCCCTGTGAGTGGATCGGCACCGTGGCGAGGCCACGAGGTTTACCCAGCATGGCAGGCACAGCCCCCAGCCCCTGGTACCCAGGCCAGAATTTTACAACTGCTTCAGGGAACCCAGGGAATCCTGAGTGACATATCCCCCTCCCTGCACCTGCTCCCTCTCATAAATGTATTGGTTTTTTTATAAAAATATATAGATACGACTTCACATGACCCAGTGGTCAAAATACACAAAAGGAAACACAGTAAAATAGCCACCTCCCATAGCTTTCCCTTACGAATATATTATGCAAGCAAACATGCACCTGTATATGGACCAGGGAGAATGGTGTGGGGATTAGAACCACAAACTCTGGAGCCAGCCCGCCCAACTCAAGACCCAGCCCTGCCCCTCACCAGCTAGTACGTGACCCGGCAACCTCTCTCTGCACCAGTTACTCTCACCTGCAGGACGGGACATATCACAGTCCCCACCTCGCAGGACCATGCTGAGGTTCAACAATACGTATCAGCTCTCACGGTCACCAACGTTGCTCTTTTCCATTCTATAGAAAGGATAGCATGCAGTTTTGCACGTGCCATTTTGCACCTTATTTTTTTTCCACTTTAAAGTGTATCTGGGAGCTCATTCCCACATCAGTACATCCATAAAAAGCTTCTGTAGTTTTGTTTTTTTTTTTTTTTAGAGCTGCACAATATTCCATTGTCTCAATGTACCAGAGTTTATTTAGCCATCAATTTATTTTGATGGACATTTAGGTGGTCCCCAGTCTTTTACTCTTTCACACAATGCCACAATGGATAGCTTCATGCATACTTCATTTTGTCCAAAAGTGATTAGTATAAATTCCCAGATAGAGAATGCTGGTCAACAGGGATGTGCATTGGTCATTTTCGCCACCCATAAAGGTTATATGGTTTTAATGTCCCATCAGCAACAAGGAAGAGTTTCTGTTCTCCATACCTTCACCAACAGAGTATATAAACAAATTTTTTACCTTTTGTCAGTTTAGTAAGTACAAAATGGCAAATGCTGTCTCTCTTTAGTTTTATTTTATAATTTCTCTTATTATGAGTAATGTGGAGTGGCTTTTTATATGTTTATAAAACATTTGTGCTCCTTTTTCTATGAACTCTCTGCTCATATCTTTTGTCCATTTTCTTATCATATCATGTGTCATTTTTCTTATTGGTGAGTAGAAAGCCTTTATGTATTAGAAATATTAGCATCATTTTTCTGATTTGACATTACTCTTTTAAGTTTGCTTTTGTTAGCTTTTCCATACATAATTTTTAACACAACGTAAGTTATCATTTTTTTTTCTTTATGGCTTTAGTGTCACACTTTGAAAGTTCTTCCCTATTCCAACATTGTCATTAGATCATTTTGTTGATCTCCTATAGTTTCTTTTAGCCTTTTTAAAAATTTAAACCACTGACTTCTCCCAGTATGTATCCTGATATAAGAAATGAGGTTGGGATCCAACTTAATTTTTTTCCAGATGCCTACCTAGTTGTCTCAACACCATTTATTAAATAATTCATCTCTTTTTCACCAGTAATTTGAAATGCCATCATTATCACAAGCTAAACTCCCAATACCTTTTGGTCTATTTCTGAACTTATTTTGTTCCAACTCCAAGTTGTCCTACACGGTTTTGATTATTGTAACTTTACAATGTGCATTACAGTATTTCTTATAGGGCTAGTTTCCCATTCATTTTTCTTGCTTCCATTTTCATATGAACTGTTAGTTTTCTTAGGATTTCTTTCAATTTATAGGTTTGCTAAAGCAAAACTGATATTCACTATTTAACTGAATATGTTGTTGAGTCAGTTTCTGGTGAATTATATTTTCCTAGAAAAGTATCCAGTATATCAGGGCTTGCAAAGTTAGGGGGCTCCCAAGACAACACTCCTGTTTAATAATTTGCAGTAAGGACTCACAGAACTCACCAAAAGCCGTTATACTCATGGTTATGGTTTATTACAATGAAAGGACACAGACTAACATCAGCCAGGAGAAGAGGCACATAGGGCAGAGTCCAGGAAAGCTCCAAGCACGAACCTTCCAGTTGCCCTCTACCAGTGAAGCCGTGGACAGTGCTATTAATACTAAACCCAGCAACAATACGTGACAGTAGACACAGAGTGCTGCCAACCAGGGAAGCTCACTTGGGCTTGAGTGGCCAGAGTTTTTATTGGGGCTCAGGAACATAGACATGACTGACCGCCCATAGCACTGACCTTTGGCCTCCAGACCCTTCAGAGGGAGAGCAGACACTGTGTGTCACAAGCTCCCATCATAAATCACATTGTCAGACTATCCAGTGCGACCCAAGGCCTCCAGGTAGACAAAGACACTCTTATCAGGCAGGATACTCCAAGGGCCTAGAGCTTACATCCCAGGAGCCAGGACAAAAGCTAAATCTCTCTTTGGGTAAGGTTAATTCTTAACTATATACGTTTTTAAATTTCTTTACATGAAGTTGAACAAAATAGTCTCTTAAGGATTCTTTTCATTCCTTCTGTGGTTATTTCCCCTTAGCATTTCTTATTTGTGCTTTTTCCTTTCTTTTCTCTTGATAAGTTTAGCTGACCATTTACAAATTTTATTGTTTTTTCGAAGAATTCGCTTTTAAATTTATTTGTTGTAATTAATTATAATACATTTTTTTCTGTTTCTTAATTCACCGATTTCTGCTTCAACATTTATCAATTCCTCCCGTCTGCTTTCCTAAAGTGTAAGTGCCTCTTTTCTAACCACTTCACTGGGATGCTTATTTCATTTTTCTCTTCCTGTTTAATTTTTTATTAATTCATTCTAAGACTATGTGTATTAGTCACAGTTCTCCAGAGAAATAGAACTAATAAGATATATTATTAAAGATATTTATTAATTTATTATAAAGAACTGGCTTACATTACGGAGGCTGAGAAGTCCCAAGGTCTGCAGTCAGCAAGCTGGAAACCAAGAATGGCTGGCAGTGTCGTTCTTGTCCAAGTCTGAGGCCCAAGAACCAGGACAGCCAACACGTAAGCCCCAGTCCAAGTGTGAGTCCAGAGGCAGAAGCACAATGCTCCAGCTCGAAGACAGGTGCACGGAGAATTCTCTCTCACTCTGCCTTTTTGTTTTGTTCAGGCCTTCAGTAAATTGGATGAGAGCCACATCAGGAAGGGCAACCTGTTTCAGATAATCTAACAATTCAAATGTTAATCTCATCGAGAAACACCCTCAAGACACACCCAGAATAAAGTTTGACCAAATATCTGGGCACTCCCTACAGCCCAGTCAAGTTGACACATGAAATGAACCATGATACTATGCATTTTCCTCTGGATACTGCTTTAACTGTACCTCATGAACTCTGATAAGTAATGTTTTTATTATTGTTATTTTAGATAATCATTCCATCTTGAAAGTGCCTTGTGGCTTACAGTAGGAATGTTTTGCTCCTAAACTTTGACTAAGCAGTAAGTACAACTTGCCTTTTCATATTAGGTTGATCTGATTCTTATGACAGTAATATGATGGTGAACCAGGCCTTTCTCAGGGCCCGGAAGTTGCTTTGAAAGAATTCTCTTAGAACTTGAAAAGCTCACTCAAATATCAATAGAAACATGCCCCTACCTATCTAGATGGGTTTCTTAACAATCATGATCAAAAGTTCCCACTGTTGAATCTTGAATCTAAGAGGAAAAAAAGGAGCCACTACCTCCTTCCCATCCAAGGATCATAAATAATATATATTATTAACAATAATTATAACAGCTACCATAATTCCACCTAATGTATGTTTCCAGTGTTTTATAAATGTCACCTTATTTAAATTTTGCACCAGTTCTAAGATGGAAATATCATACTCTACATTTTAAAGATGAGAAAACTAAGCCTCAAAGGAGTTACATAACTTCCTTAAAATTACACTTTTTTAATTGGAGGAGCTAGGGTTTCACATGTGCTTTGAAATAAAGCCCATGCAGTTTTTCAGGATGATACCCTCCCTCTTTTGTCCACCTCTCTGCCCCAACTTGCAGCAATAAGATGGTTCTGCCTCTGTTGGCAAAACTTATTTTCCAGGCAGAGTAAGTACATCTGCCGTGGTCCACTCTCTCAATTAGGTAAAAGTCCAGCCTGGAATTCTGGAACCGAAATGCAGCGGGCCACCCAGCCATGGAAGGCCTTTGCCCGTGGAAGCCATATGGATGAGGAAGACTCGGAGCCAAGCGCTAATGAAGAGAAAGGGGAGGGAAATCTGAGTGGGGGCTGAGAGAGCAGGGGCCTGGCACAGCTGCTTCAGAAGGGGGACATGGTGACAGGCCATCAGTACTGACCACAGAGCCTGTGTGTGCTGGAAACACCAGTCGCCCGTGCCAAGCCCATTAAGTCCATCTCAGCTGTCTGGCAACTGCCCTGTAATGAAACTCGCAAACAACTTCCTATATTTGAGGCTTCAGTTCGTGTTGTTGGCCGAGTTTCAGTGGCACCAGAGAAGATGACCACATGGGGCCCCGATAGCAGCCTCCGGAGCAGACCTCGGAGCACCTGCCAAACCGGCAGATTATCAGAGCCCTGCTGCAAGGAGATAAGGAACGTTCTGATCCAGCCCCGAGAAGGGCAGGGCTTTATATAGCAGCCTGAGGAGGCTGCAAGAGAATGTCCTGGCCGAAGGCTGCTCTCCAGCCAAGCAGAGAGCGGAGTGGGTGGGGAGGAAGGAGGGAGCTTTATAAATAACCCGGTGTGTGCTGATCTGCTCGGCGGCCCTGCCTCGGCAAAGCCTGAGATCTGGGGGAGGAGAGGGACATTTATAGATGACTTTTATTGTCTTCATGCTTCTCTATATTTTCCAAGTTTTCTACAATGAACTTGAACTCCTTTTATAGTCAGCAAACATGAATACAATTTTAAGAAAGTAAGAAAGAGAGGCATAAAAGGAACTCCTTTGGTTGGGGGTTTTAGTGGCCAGTGCTTAGAGGTCCCCAAACAGGCACCCGAGCTCTCGTCAACTTCTCTGGTCGCTCCCAGAGGGGACCTCGTGGTGCCTGTACCTGCCTATGCTGCAGGATCCAACCAGTCTTCTCAGCCCCTCCATGGTTCCTTCTTCCCCCACGCCCTTACTCCACTCCCACCAAGTCAAATGTCACTGTTCCTGGCTTGTTGTTTTTAGATAAGGCGCCCACGCCCCTTCTCTCTGCCGGGGTGCAGGAAAGTCACTCAGGTATGTCTGCCCTGCCTGCTTCCTGGCCCCCTACCACTAGCTTAGTGACTGGGGGGAAAATCAACGGAGTCCTTGGACAGAGAGTGTGGTTTACACTTCCTGTGCCCCAGACTCCTTGCCTGGGAGGTGGGGGTCATACTGCACCTGCCCCCCAGAGATGATATGAAGATGCAAATAAGACAGTGACAGTGACTGTGAAGTGCCTGACACCTTGGAGATGCTCAATTAAATATTAACGGATTACCCAGCCACTGTACCTCCCTCTCCCAACACAGCCACCACCCCCCAGTCACCACGTCTACCAAATTTGGCAAAAATCACTTTCACTGTTTCTAAAAATAACTCCTCCCAGGAGGTGTGAAGATTCACCAACCCAACTCTGGCGCTGATTCAAAGTGGGAGTTGCAAACATGCTTTGAGAGGTGAGAGGTTTCTTGGAATGAAGCCTTCATAGTGGCCCGTGCAGGGCGGCAGCCCCCAGCAGGATGTGTGAGTCATGACATGGGTGCTGTGTAGACAGATAAATGAGTAAACACGCTCATGGAGGCTAAGGGCAGCTCGTGACTCTGGGGCAATATTTAGGAGACAAAAGTAGGTAAACTATCCATTGATCCCTATTTTTTGAGCGAGTGCAAGTGTTATGTGCAAAAAGGCACTGTGCTAACATTCAAAAATGGAAACTTTTAAAAAGATGAGAGTTTCTGCTCTGAAAGAGATTACAGTCTGATCAAGGAAGTAAACTGCAGACACAGGAATAGAAAGCTCGCTCAGCAAAGCAAGAGATGACCCGTGCAGTGATAAGGGGAGAGATTGGAAGAGAATTCCCGCTGAGTTCTGGAGGTCAGAGCAGCCTCAGGGAGGAAATTAATATGGTCAATAAGTGGGCGCCAGGCCCTGCAGTATCCTGATGTACTCGGGATGGAGACGGAGAGAAAGGGTCTCACATGCCAATGTCAACAAGACATGGCACTGGGTACACATATAAGTACATGGTCTTTTTTGATCCTGACAAGAGTATTGTCTGGTGTTACCATTCCCATTTTACAGATAAGAAAACCGTGGCTCCAAGAAGCTCAGAGAAGTTAAGTTGTATGCCCAAGGGCACATATAGCAGAGGCAGGATTCAAACCAAGTTCTACCTGGCTCCATAGGCCATACTCTGGCTTCTACTACTTGAGACTCCCTGAACTCTGTCTCCCAGAACAGACCTGGGCTGCCTGTGACCAGGAACTGGGCTCTCATTCCATGGCTGCAGCCTCCCAGTAAAGAACGCTGCCCAGTGTGGCTGGCAAATTCTCTGGAGATATATTGACTTTATTTTGCCTGCCAGGATCATGAGATAAGGAGCTTAGATCAAAGTAATAATTTTTATAGTGTTATATATTTAAACCCCTCCTTCCACTTTGTAGCAACGTTCCCAGTTGAGCAACTCACCACGTGTATCACAACAACAGTTCATGATAAGCAGCATGAACTCTTCAGGAATGACATGGGAATAAGACAGGAATAATCTTCTCAAAGGGACCTTTTCCCACAATTTTAAGCCATTCAGAATTGGAGGAGTTTTGTGATGTAACAAATAGCACCTGCTGGTTAGCACTGAAAAAGTCCCCAGATACAATCTGGGTACAGTCAACATCAAGATATTGCCCAAATCCATTGGTGTCATGCCCAAAGGCCACTCGATGTCAATATTACGCAAGCCTAAGCATCACATTCCCAAAGGCATTGACTAGTATTTATGGAGCTTGAGGTTCATGGTTCTTAAAACCAGTTGAAAATTACAATCCAGTAACCTTTAACTTAATCCCAGCTCAGACTATATAACCATATCCTAATAAGGAAAAGAGTCCCAGAAGGTCTCTAAAAGAACAGTGCTTTTAAATGCTGGTGCCCTCCAAAACTCAAGCTGAAATTTAATCCCTAATGTAACAGTATTAAGAGGTGGGTCAGCCGGGTGCACTGGCTCATGCCCGTAATGCCAGCACTTTGGGAGGCTGAGGAGACAGGACTGCTTGAAGCCAGGATTTCAAGACCAGCCTGAGCAAGAGCAAGACCCTGTCTCTACTAAAAATAGAAAAATTAGCTGGGCGTCATGGCACATGCCTGTAGTCCCAGCTACTTGGGAGGCTGAGGCAGGAAGATCACTTGAACCCAGGGGTTCATGACTGCAATGAGCTATGATCATGCCACTGCACTCCAGCCTGGGTGGCAGAGTGAGACCCTGTCTCAAAAAAAATAAGAAATAAAGAGCTAGTCTGGTCCTCTCTTGGAAACCCTGCACTGCCTCAGGACTCAGCAGAGGGTCCCCACCAGCAAGAAGGCCCTCCCCAGATGCAGCCCTTTGACCTTGGTCTTCCCAGCCTCCATAGCTGTAAGAAATAAATTTATTTTCTTTATAAATTTCCCAATCTAAGGTATTCAGTAATAGCAACAGAGAATGGGCTGAGACAAAAGGGAGCTTGGCCACGAGGGGCTGCAGACCCACTGCTCAGGGAGCCAGGCCAGGGTGATAGGGCTGTGGCACGCTGGTTGCAGCCCTCTGTTCTTCATCTGGGAGCCCCGTGTTGGGGAGAGATAGCAATAAATATCATTCCTCTTTTATGACCATATTAATAATAAAACGGATCCAAGAAACGTGACTCAGGTACACAGTAACAGCAGGTTTCCTGAGACTGCGTGTGTCCCAGGACAAGGCAGACTCGCCCGCCCGGGCTCGAGCACAGCTGCCTCACCCAGCACGTGGCTCAAAGCGATGACAACATGCACTCTCCGCAGGGAGATCCTAAGAGAGAGCCAGGAAGGGACTGGACCAGATGCCCTCAGTTTCCTTTCCCAAGCCCATCAAGCAGTTCAACTGCTGGAGAAAAGAGGGTAAGGGAAGCGAGTAGCCAGGAGTGTTGCCATAATCAAACTCCCTCTTTGTGGAAATGTGAAGAGAAGGGAAAAACAACTCCTTCCCAACACTCATCCCAATTCCATTCCATGCATGCACAAACCCCTTTTTAAGCCTCTCCAATATAGTATTATATGTGTCTGGCTTTCAAAGGAACAATAGAATTCACAACTTGCATAGAGCCACCCCTTATTATACATATATGCACACACTTAAACAGTCCTGGGAGGTGTCCACCATGGAAGGTAAAAACTCCAGGTGCTGAAGGTGGGTGAACTCATCTGTGGCCCTGTTGCAGAAATGGACGATAAACATTTCTGAGCTTGGTATGCTCTCTTTCAGCAGCCTAGACCCAGTCATGGCTCTTTTGCTTGAAGATGGGTCCGTTCATTCATTTTTCATCCAACAGATGTTTGCAGAATGCTAACTACATGCCAAGCATTCTGCTAGGCTAATGGATCAGGAAACTGGAAACCCAGAAATATTGGCAAACAGCAGCCCCAAACCAACAATTTGCCCAGGCCAGATACCTACCCATCATCCTTCACTCCTCCCCATCCTTTTAACCCCTTTAGCCAGTAGCCAACCACCAAGTCCTTACGTGCTATTGCTAATGTATCTGAAATGCTTCTACTTCTTTCTATCCCTCTCTCTGCTGTTTCTCAGTCTAGGCCACCATATTCTCTTCCTTGTATTATTATAGCAACCACCCAATTGGTTTCCCTGCTTCCAGACTTGCTCTGATAAGTCCGATGGCCACACACGACAGTGTGAGGTAAGGAATTTGACCTCACCTAAAGAGAGGTCTGACCTTCGTCCCAGCTCCTGAGAGGTAACCTCCAAACACTTTCAATTTCCCAAGGGATAGGAATGTCTATCCATGGTGGACCCCTCATTTATAATGGGCTGACTCAGGGTAGGGGCTGGCCACACCAGAAAGCCAACCGTGTGATTAGAGGGCTGGGGCCTTGGACCGGGTGATATCAGCCTGACCTCTGGGAAGGAGAGGCAGCCTGGAGATTGAGTCCAACCATGTGAGCAATATGCAATCATGCCTACCTAATGAAACCTCAGTAAAAACTCTGGACACCAAAGCATGAATGAACTTCTTTCATGTGTATCGTCAACGTCAATGCTGGGGGGGGGGGCAATGTGTCCTGAGGACACAGAAGTTTTGTTTTGAAATGCTCTCAGATTCTTCCCGATGTGTCTGTCTCTTCCTTTGGCAGGTTCCAATTTGTGTCTTTGTACTATAATAAAACTGCAATCATAAGTATAGCACTTTCCTGATTTCCATGAGTTGTTCCAGTGAATTATCAAACCTGAGGATAGTTATGGGAACCCCCAAATTTGCAGCCAACTGCTCTAAAGAGAAGGTGATCCTGAGGACCCCCAAACTTAGAGCTAGTGTCTAGGGCGAGGGCAGTCCTGCAGGAACTGTGCCCTTGACTTGGAGCTTGGCTAACTCCTTGTACACAATCAGGGAGGTTTTCTAAAATGGGATTAGGGTCACATGACACATCTGCCTAACACACTTGATGGATATCTCACTCTCCCTAGGACAACGTCCAAATGCATAAACACGGCTTCCAAGACCTCTGATGATCCAGTCCCTGCTTAGCTCTCCAGTCTTCCCCTCAGACTTAGCATTCCGGGCACACTGAGCCATTTGCTACTCCTTAAGTACTCCGTGCTCTCTCATTTTTCCAGAGCTTGGAATGTGTGGCCCCTCATTCTGTCATATTACCTGCATTCCCTTATCTTGGCTAATTCCCACTGGTCCTTCAGGTCTCTGCTTAGACGTCACCTCTTCTGCTATGCCCTTCCATACACCCTGCACCAAGACGAGCTGGATGCTCGCTCCTTTCTAGGCACTTAGCACATTATGAAAGCCACCTGGTTACTGGTCCATCTCCCCACCAGACTATGAGCTTTCTGGTTATGAGGACTGTGCTTCTTGCCCTGTTATATCTATTGTCCAGCGCTTAGCAGGCTGACACATAATTCCAAAGAGAGAAATAGCAACATTAGAGGGGAAAACGTGGCAGACATCAACATGAGTACTGTTGAATAAACGAACGGCTGCAGAGGAAGATTTTGGAAGGCTTTCAGCATCCTTCATGGCACCCAGGTTGCATTCAGAAGCCAATTACAAGTCGTCTTTCAAGATGGTTCTACCCGCAGGTGGTTAATCTCCTCCCTCTGAGGCTGATTTCTATTGGCTTCATCTTCAGAAAATGAATTATTTTTAACTTTGCTTTCCAAATTTTGAGAAGTATCCTGTCTTGGGGCCTGAATCCAACCATCAATTGCCCTTTGGGCATTTCTTCGGCCCCATCACTACTATTCATATTTATTTTTATTTATATTTCCCACCTCACTCCATCTATAAAGCTTCATGGAATTTGTAAAGAGAAGGACATCGACAATGTATTATATTTTAAATGCAAATAACTACATAATTTATTAAAGCAATATTCATTACCAATTCATACATCCATCAGCATTTATCTATACATTCTTATCAATCAATACTGGATAAAGCACTTGCTGGTAAAAGTAAAATGGCACCTCCTTCTTCTTTCTTTTATCGTTCATTTAAAAAAAATCTACACGGGCTTCCTCTTTCTTCCTTTTTCTTTCCTTCCCTTCCCTTCCTGGCATGGAAGGGTCACACTGGACCCCCCTGAGGTACTGGCAGGGGAAGGGGCTACCCTGCGGAGATGCATTGATGCTCTGCCTCTCCCACCCAGGGATACAGGGCACTGAGGGGTGGGGGCAGGGAGTGGAGGTGAAAAACATAGCTGATGTGATGGAGAGATTGGTTACATTACACAAATAAGTACATACATTGAGAATAATGAGAACCAGTTTTCTCACCACTGAAGAAAGGAGTTATAAACATGGAGAAGGAGAAAACTATAAAGAACCTTGAAGGTGGATTGGAATTAGAGGTGTTAGTATTATCGACTTGCTTTTTTAAAAATATATAAACACAGGCAGATACAAAAATAGTTGTAGATAGACATGTGTGTGTGCATAAACATACATATAATTCCCAAATCTGTCCAGTGAATGGGCTTAGGAGCTATGGCACCTCAGTAACAATAAGCACATTAACAGCCCAGATCTTGGTCTCTAAATATCACCCTCCATTACGAGGAAGCAGGACTCCTTGGGGAAGGAGCTAATTCCAGACTGGAGCAGGAAACGTAAGAGATGAGCCTGGGTCTTATCACTGTGCCAGAAAGTAAGATAGTGCTGAGAATGGTGGAGAAATGTCAGAAAACTGTGGGAGCCACCCTGAAGGGACTCTACCAGCCATAGCTGGAATAGCTTGAACATCAAAATAAACAAAGATAGCAATGAAATACAATCTATTGAACAAAATAGGATTTCTTACTGAAATAAATATATAAACAAGCACATAAAATGGGATAGCTCTGTATTAGATAGCCCACTGACTAATAAAAGGAGAAGAAGGAATGACAGAAATAGAAAACCACCATTTGGCAACAGTCATCATGGTGGTTGATTCTGGCAGGAGACATCAATGGAGGCTAAGACTGGTGGATGGAGGTTTGATAAAGAAGAGGAATACCTTCCCCACAAAATGCCAGTCAATTTGAAAGTGGGAAATGGTGACTTTACAAGGGGGAAAGCTGGCAGACACCAATGTGACTGGGGCCCAAGATAACGAGCACCAGCGGTGGGATGTGTCAACGTCATGTGTTTCCCCCATCCCGCCCCCACGCGGTTCACTGAGAAGAGCACAGCATCATCTCTGCGGGATTCTTATCAAGGGAGCATGACCCAAGTCTGGTCATCAGGACACCAGACAGACCCAGGGACTCCTACAGAATGAAAGGCTGATTCTCCTTAAAAGAAGTGAGGATATGACAGAGAGGGAAAGACTAAGGAACTGTTTCAAACTGGAAAAAACCTAAAGAGGCATGAGCCATGCATTCTTGGATATGATCTTGGACCATAAAGGAAAAAGACACATTGTTGAGACAGCTTAAAAATTTTAATAGAGTCTGCAAATTGGACCATAGTGATATATCCAAGTTCACTCCCTGATTTGGAAAGCTGTATGGTGGGTATGTAGATTATACAGTTACAGTTATGTAATAAGTGATTAACACTTCTCTGAGGTCCAAGGGACCAGTATCCTCACTTCCCACAACAGAATATATAAATATATAATTATATATTTGAAACATCTTCAACCTTTGTTTATTTTCTAATAATATGCTGAACTCTGACATCATGTCTGGGCTCCAGCATCCTCATTCTCCATTTGTCTTTCGGTCTATCACTAAGAATTTATCTTCTTCCTGACCTGCTACTTCCTGTTTTCCTAACTTCAGGGGCTTTTTGTTCATTTGGAGGTGCAAGGTTTTATTCTGCCTTGAAGCACTCTTCCCATTAGCTAGGAGATTTTTTTGACAAGAAAGGTGTATCTAAGCCCATTTTCTGTAAAACCTGTCACTGCCTAAGTGGTACCCTGCTGCTTGAGTCCTCATTCGTCTCCATGGCAATGTTCTGAAACTAGTCTGCTTGTGTGAGTAAGTTCAAGGCCCATCAAATTACTTATCTAAACAGAGCCAGCAAACCCCACCAATGCACACACCTACACACTCGGCCCATCATAGCACCATTTGAAAAGGCAGCCACAGTGTGCTTTGTATTCATTTCAAGAACAACACATCCTTTGAACTAAATAGAACACTCATCAGCTGACTTCATTCACTCATTCATTCATTCATGTATCCAGGCTTAGGGGGAGACTGAGACATGAAAACTTACCTCCTCCTTGGGATTTCAAGTGGAAATCAGGGATGGCTTCACTGAGGAGTGGTCAGCTGACCACTGGAGGGGAAGGACCATGGAGGTGTGAACAAATGAAGGGACATAACAAGGCCAATGCGTCTGATAACAAGGCTGGGGAGAGGGTGGAAAATGGTGCCGGAGGGTGCTGCAGGGGAGGGATACAGAGGGTGGGGGCCAGAGAGAAGGATGGCAACAACTTCCTGAGTATCAAATACTAAGGAGTTTTCACTTTTCTTTAAGGCCTTGAGGAGGATTTTAATAGGAAATGCAGCATTCTCGGATTTACATATTAGAAAGCTCTCTTTCCCTGCTACACTAAGATTTGATTAAGGGGCGAAGTCCCAGAGCCAGGAAGCTGCTGCTGAGAGCCTGACCAGACAGTGAGACCCAAGCACCACTCCAGAGGCAGGTTGAGTCAGACCTCAGACCTATCAGCCCCGGAACTGAGCGACAACTTAAGGATTTCTGAGCCCGTTGGATGTCAGAAAGGAGCAGGCTGGGAGAGCAGATGAAGGGTTTAGTTTGGGATATTCTCAGTCTGAGGAATCTCCTTGGGAATAAAGAAAGCAATCTGACAAGCTAATCCCCACTGAGGTAGAATTAAGATTTAAAAGTTTAACATGGGACTCCTCCCCTTAGGAACTGTAATTTCATTTAACAAAAGGGTGCCACTTAGCCAATCTTAATCAAAGGAATGACTCTCTTCCAGCAAAATCCAGGCCATTTGGAGGAGATATTTTCAGGGAGGGAGATCCTCCCAGCACCCCTCAACTCACATCATAGAAGCTACAGCTAAAAACTCTCTTAGTAAAGAGCCTTCCCTGTTGAAATTTCACCTTCATCCCAAAGAAGCCAGTCCACACCATAGACAAAGGGATCTTCCTACTGGGCAGAATTCTGCTCCTCTAGCAAGAGGGGGGTAGAACACCAGATGTCACACACTCTAGGGTCACCAAGTTCAAGTCCTGGCTCCGCCATTTACTCACTGTGTAACTTTGGGTGGTTACTTAACCTTTCTAAGACTCAAGTCCGTTCTCCTGTCCACCAAACAGGAGTCTTGATTTAAATGAGATGGTGACCGTAGACATCGGTTCCTTCTTTTCCCACGCACCCCCCGCGACTTACTTCAGACTTGAATCTCCATCAGTCACGCTCCCTGCCTCCACCATTGATCTCAGAGTCTTTCAACACCCAATCCACTTACAGAAGCGTAATTTTCTTCCTGTTCACGCGCTATTAGCTGCTCTGACAACTTCAGGTGATGAGAAGCCACCCTTTGGAAGGCACGCGCTGTGCCCGCGGTCCCCGGCAGGGGGCAGCACCGGGCAGCGAGAGGCGCCGCCGGGGCTCCCCGGGAAAGCACGGGGGTCGGGCGGGGAGGACCGCAGAGGAGGCGTTTGAATTCCGACTGCAGCTGACAAAGGACCCATTTTACTCCATGTGGTCTGACGCAGCCTCCCGGGGAGTCGGGTCTTTGGTAAACAAGGCAGCAGGGCGTGGCTGTCCGAAAGCACCAGGCCCCAGCGAGTCCCGCCGGGCGGTTCCAAACCCGCACCAGGACACCGTCCCCTCTCAGTTCCGCGCCGCTCGGGAGCAAAAGGCTGCTCCCCGTCCCGACCCGCCGGGCTCCGCAGCGACGTAGTAAGAGGGAGCCCTTGACAAGGGCGAGAGGGGGAGCCTACGCCGCCCCCCAAAAGCGGGTTTTTTATAGTTTCCCACACATTCAGCCCCGTGGGGGAGTCCTGGAGGAGACAAAAGAAATGAAGAGACACATAGGCAGAGTCTAAGAAGCTATTAATATGGGTGAAAAGATGTGCAGATGCGAAACTGGAGCAAGGTCCAGGGACACGCAGCCTCACGTGCTCTGTTTGGGATGGCGGGTCCCCTTCCCAATTTGCTATGATCTGTGAATTTGTTTACATGGACAAACAAAGGGGCAGAATGCTTAAAATCAATCAAGGCTGCTCTGCACATGCAGAACATGGAATCTCCGTGGGAATATTGGGGGCTGGGGGGATCGAGAAAGGGAGCTATAAATAAAGGTGGCCTTACGTGGCTGGCGGGGGCCAATGGACTTGGGCACTCCTGAGAGCGCCTCAGGCCTCAGAGCCACTGATAGACACTCGTCACTCACCCTCCTATTGACTTTGGCTGGGGAGGGGAACCGCTATGTCACCCTGACGTCACCACCTTCCAGGAATCACTGAGTCAGCCCCAGCTGCGGGAGGCCCAGGCAGGACCCACTCACTTCCTCCTCCCAGAAGGCAGGGGGGAAGCGGTGCTCCCAGGCAGAGCTTTGGGCCTGGTTCTCAGCACCCTCTGTCGGGACTCAGGACAGCCATCCTGACCCACAGCGGGCCAGCTTTGCCAGAGACAGACGTCAGGGTGGCACCACCCACACCCCCGGACAGGAGAGAGTGGCCAGTGGAGAGGCCCACTGGCTGAGGGTTGAAGCGCAAGCGTCCCTGGGAGAGGTTGCACCTGGGCACCTTCGGCTTTGTCAGTCTTTTATACCCCTTGTGAAAAAGGGGAGCCGCTTCTGAGGAGAAGCAGGGTGACAGAGGAATTAGGAAGGGACTAGTAAGAGGGAGCAGGGCTGGGAGAACAGGTGAGGAAGCTGAGGTGGGGATGGCTAAAGAACACCTGTGCCCACTCCACAGCTGAAGGTGGCTCCAGACCTGGTGTCACCTGCGGACACTCGTGGGAGGAGGCAGATTTGTCCAGGCCCACTCTTTTCCCAAAAGACTGTGAGCACCTACACAACTCCGCTCATCCAGGGGCCAGAAGCCCAGGCTCAGAGCCAGAGGGTGTCTGCTGGTGGCCCTCAGGGGTAACTTCCTCCTGCCCCTGCCGCAGCATGGTCACAGGGACCTCCTCTCCCCACATCAGACCCCTCTGTTCTCTGTTAAGTGGATTCAAGCCGGAATCTGTCCATATGACATCAGCATCTGTTCCATCTTGTCATTAAACTCAATGCTGCCTTGCTCTGTAAGCGGAAGTCTCAGGAAAAGGAAAGTTAACGCAGTAGGCAGTCATGCAATTGTGTAGCATGGCAAAGGTCTTGTATGCCCTCTCCCCACTAACACACACAAACAATCTGCCGTGTTTTAGCCTTTTTAAATATTGATTCACTTAATGCCAATAGAAGGTAGATATCTCCATCTTACAGACGAGAACACTGAGATTCAGAAAGGCAAAGGAAGTCCTCCAGGGCACACTGCTCGCACGAGTCAGAGCCAGTCTCAGAAGCCAGGTCTGTCTGTCTCCAAGGAGCTGGGATCTTTCCACTCGGCTGCTCTGACTCAAAATAAGAGCCTCCTCTGCCTCTGAGTCACAAATGACAAAATTAGAATTTCATTCAGCGATTCACAAATTCTTAAGGTTGGAAGAGATTTTGAAGGTTGTCCAGGCCCATGACCCAGGCAGACATCTGGATCTCCTATATGGTGTCCTGGCTTCTGCTTGGGGCACCAAGTTCAGGAAGTGTCCTGGTTCAGCCCATGCCAGTGTAGAATTATTAGACAGCTCTTTTGCGCTTGGAGCTGGACTCTATAGCGATAACATCCATGCATTAGGTTTGCTCTTGGGAACATACAGAGCGTAAGCAGTGTGCCACCCTGAATTCTCTCCCTCCAACCCACATGTCCTCAATTCCTTTCAGCCTACTCTTACGTGAAGGTTTCTCACCACTCTCCTCTATGTGGGGTCTGGTTTGTCTGTTCAATGTCAAAGTGAGACCCCAGGATGACGAGAATCTTCCAGAAGTGGGCTGAGAAGAGTGGGACCAGATCCCACTGAGAAGACTATAACCTGTTCATTTATTTCACAGATCCTAATATGCTGGGGTCTCTTTTTGACCTTATCATGAATGAAAACCCTTAACTTTCCCATGTGCTGTCCCTAAGCCAGATTCTCTCCCACCCCTTGTCCTGCTGGGTTTCGGGTGCTCATGACCTGTTCTCTCCGTGTAGGCAATGCCCAGAAAATGCTCCGGGACAGCCTGGCCCACTCTCTGCTGCCTGGGCCACTCCCCAGTGCCCCTGGCTCTGCTGACCTGCCAGGGCTCAGCCACAGTCTCCCCCTGGCCCCAGCACCGGCCCAGGACGAACATCTAAAAGAACTCACTTCTTTTGCCTCCCATCCCCATGCCTTCTTTTCCCCTTACCACCCAGTCCTTCATGCATCCTGGATCCTGTTTCTCCCAGATCTCTACTTGACTCTTCACAAATATACCCCTAAGATATCTTCCGGAGCCTTGCTTTACAATCATTAGTCATCCCACCGCCTTGTGGCATGAAGGTCACACCCCAAAGGTATGCTGGCATCTGCAGGTATGCTGTGTTTTCCACACAGGCATTGACATATTTAAAACCAAATAAACTGTGATTATTCTCACCCCAGCCACATTACTCTCAACCCACTTAGTATGGGTGGGAAAGTGGAGTTTGTTGCTTGTGTGTAAGCCACATATTCTAATCTGTTATAAGCATAGAGGCAACAGGGTCTAACCAGTGGCTACACCTCCCTCCTTACCCTCCTGGAATCGTTGGCCCCTCTGCCACTCCGCTCTTGGACACTGACCCTAGGATCTGTGCTTCTGAAGCTCATCCTTGCCAAAGCCAGCAGGGCCTCCAACCACTAAGGCCTTCGCATGACTCTGCCACCAGTCACCAGTCAGCAGGATTCTGTGGGTCTATGCAGCACCCACCTCCCAAAATCCCTTCACACTACATAAAATTTCCCTCCCGAGGCAGCATTTTTTCATTCGATCTCTCTAATGTGCCTTTTTTTGTTAAAGACAGAGTCTCACTCTGTCACTCTGGGTAGAGTGCAGTGGCATCATCACAGCTCCCTGTAACCTCAAACTCAGGGGCTCAAGTGATCCTCCTGCCTCAGCCTCCCTAGAAGCTGGGACTACAGGCACATACCACCATGGCCCACTGATTTTTCTATTTTTTGTAAAGATAAGGATCTTGCTATGTTGCTCAGGCTGATCTAAAACTCCTGGCCTCAAGCAATCCTCTTGCCTCAGCCTCCCAAAGTGTTAGGATTACCAGTGTGAGCCACTGTGCCCAGCCAATTAGTGTGCTTTAGATTCATTCATTCATTCAACTTTTATGAACAGCTTCGCTGTCAAGCGTAGTTCTGGACGCTACAGCTAGAGCAATTAACAGGTTTTCAAAATTATATTCTGGTGAAGGAGATGCACAATATATAAGGACATGCATAAATAAATGACAGCACTGCAGACTGATTGTGTTCTTTGAGGAAATAAATAGGATCGTGTAAGAGAGTAGAGGGAGGCTACTTTAGAAAGCGACATCAAAGAAGACTCCTCCAAGGAAGGGCTGAGATTCACACTGCACCAGGTGAAGAAAAGCCAGGGCAGGAGCGCAGAGTCAGCGACAAGGTGGGTGTCTTCAGACGGCCAGGAGTGATGTGGTGGCTGCGGAAGAGAAAGGACATGAGAGGCAGGAGGAGTAGAGGCCCAGGTCAGGGTCAGAGCTGGACTTCGTGTTCAGGGCGGGGAAGTGGCACAAACCAATGGAACATTTCCAAGCTCCCTCTGGCCCCTGTGCAGAGAATGGAATGGGGACTGGGGCAGGTGGGCATGGAGTGTAGAGAGGCCTGTTGGGCTGTCGCCCTAGTCTGGGTGACAAGCGAGCACTAGGGATTGGTACTAAAGATGGAAGGCAATGGAAGGATCCAGACACAATCTGAAGGAAGGAAATTTTGGAGGCAGGACAAACCATCGTCATATTGCTGTCAGACTTTAGGAAAGTGCATGCAGCGGTATCTCACACTGGAAGTCAGGGACAGACTGGGGTGAGGAGGGGGATGTGGCACCCGCAGAGGCCAAGGTGCTGCTCAAGGTGTCACCTGCAGTCTGCATGTGTGCATGGGGACTGCATGTGTTTGTGTGCTGTGTGTGCAGGGTATATGTGTCTCTGTGTGTCAGAGTCTGTGTGCCTCTGGGTCTGTGTATGTCTGTATGTGTGGTACATGTGTGTCTGCACACACATGAACACAGGATTGGGAGGAGGACTAAAAGCCTTCCAGAAAAATCCAACAGGGGTGGTGGTGGGAAGAGGCCAAGGTCCCAACAAATACTAACACCCTGAAAAGTAAAAGAAGCTGTGCTTGTGACCATGACATCAGTGATCCCTCACTGAGTAGCCAATGGGACATTTCCCAGTCATAACAAAGGAATGGTGAAAATTAACTGCATGTCACAGCTGAACTGCTTTCTCCTGTTGCTTTATCATAAATACGAGGTTTTGAGCACTGGGTGGGCATTTCTAGGTTAGCTCCACTCGTAATAGTAATTCCGCAAGGGAAGGGGTTCCGAGTTCCTAACAAATGACCTACAAATAAACCCTGGGAGCACAATTCTGAAGTAAGTTACTCTCCTTACCCGACAGGGGAGGAGGACAGTTGCTTTTTCTGCAGATCACAAACCAGCTTTTTCTTACAAATCAGTATCTCTGCTGCTTACTCATGTTCAGCTTGTGGCCAACTATGACACTCCAGGATTTATTTTCTTCTGTAGTTTGGCCCCAGAAGGGTTTAAGTTGTTAGTTTTTGTGCCAATTTATCGTAGTACAGCCCAGAGGAGCCATCACAGGAAGCATTTTTAAAGCAGTCTTTTAAAGAAAGCCATACCCATTTATGAGCAAAGGCTAAAGAAAGTTTATTATCTTAGGTCCGAGGTGAAAACAATTCAGTTTTTAAGACCTATAAAGATAACCCAAGACCTCTCAGTCCCTGCCAATCTGAGACACAGAACAACAGGACCCATATTTGGCTCTGGGCCACACCACACTGGTTCCCCCTAATCCCCAAAACCCCTCCCAGTATTTTTGGATGTCCCCAGAAAGGCTCTCGAGGTCTCCAGAGAGGATACAGATGCAGGCTGAGGGAGGATTGGTGGCATGACCCTCACTTTCCTGCTCTGTAAACTGCAAAGTGTAAAATCTGAAAAGCAGGGATGTCTCACCTCATGGTATTGTTCTAGGGGTAAAAGGATCTAATACATATAAAGGACCTAAGCATGGTGCCAGGCATCTAGTAAGTGTCGTATAAATGCCACCCACCACTGCCACCACCATCACCTCCTCCTCTTCAATACCCATCCCTGCTTCCCCAGAGCAGGTCTCTTGTCCCCTCCCCTGACTCAGGTGTCCTCAGGATCCAGTCACCTCTCCCAAGGATCTCTCAGTCTTCCTGCGAGTGGGCTCCCAGCCAGCCCCACCAAACATGCCCAGGCATGTCTCCCTGCCCTGGGCTTCCTGCTGGGCTGCTGCCACACAGATGCATACACCCAGGAGCACACAGACAGAAACACCACTAGCAACCTTGCTGCTCTCTGTCCCCACTGCGCCTCTGCAGGGCACAGCCACCCCCAACCTCCCAAGCTAGGAGACCAAGGCTCTAACGAAACTGGCTTCTGGCCGGGGTGGTGACTTAAAGATGAGCCTTCCCAAGAGTCTCTGAAATTGTCAGGGGCCCTCAGGAGAGGTCAATGGCGAAAGCCAAACACAAACACTTAGGATAAAATCAGGCAAACTGGAGGACGTAGCCGGGGCACAAGGACACTTCGAGGGAAGACAGGAAAGCCAGGGCCAGCGCAGCAGCCTCCCAATCCCCACACTCCCCCCCACACACGGTGAAAGTCCAGCATTGTCAATACAAAGCCAGAAAAACACTTGACGTGGCATTCTCCAACCTAAGACTTACATGCTGACTCTGTCATTTGCAGAGTGACCTTTGACAAGTCTCGTCTTCTGGGGGAACCACAGTTTCCTCATTTTAAAACAAGGAGAGCAGCCCAAATTGCATGCCCATGTGCAACGAGGCCCTTGCCATATCTTTGCCTCAGTGGAGCTCATGAAGTCATCCTCCTTCCCGGAGTGTCTGCTGTGTGCTGGGGCTGTCAGGCCTGGGAGCAAAGGCCAGAGCTTGCTGGAATAGTCTAGTCTCTTCGTTCCCACGCATGTATGCGGGCAGGCAGTATGGGTCAGGGGCACAGGGAATGCACTTAATTCACCTTCTGGGGGTGACGTTTGAGCTTCTTGGAGGACCACAGGGGGTTGAGGTAGAGATGGTGGAGAGGACATTCCAAGAAGAGAAACAGGTGGGGAGGGAATTACAAGCGTGGGGTTTCTCGTGAGAGAAGATGTTGTGAGTCAGGTATAGCAGGCGTGAAGCTGGAGGATTAAGGAGCTCGGACCAAACTGTGTGGGAGGTGGGAGTGTACCTTCTAGGCCAGGAGCCACAGGGGCCCACCTGTGCTTTAGGGGCAAGGTCATAAGGACAGCCCCATGGGGACAGTGACCACTGCAGAAACCTAGAGAGACTCAGCTGCTAGCACAAGGTGGCGGCAGCCAGAATGGAGGGACGGAGAGGAGGAGAAGTGCAGGGAAACTGGTCCCAAGAGGGAGTGCCTGTGGCTCAGACCCTCAGCGATGGCAGCCTGGCTGGTTTTAAAGACCTGCTGCTCCCCTGCTTCCCACTACACTAAGCAGCTTCAACCCCTTGCTCTCTTGAACAAGACCAGCATGTACTCAGCAAAACTCTGCGAATAAGCAGTGGTGATCAGCTGTCCTCAGTCCAGGCTGCATGTTAAACTCATCTGGGGAACTGTTAAAATGCCATTGCCCAAGTCCGGCTCCAGACCCAGAAGATCAGAACCTCTGGGGTGAGGCCCAGATGGCTGCAGGTTTTTGAAGCTCCCAGGTGATTCTAAGGTAGCCAGGGGGGCAACTTCTGGGCAGGCATCTTGGTTGCATACCTGGTTCTCTTAAGGGAACAATCTTCTGGTGCCTTAGTAGGACCAGCACTCTCTCATCCAGGACTTTGCTTCTGCAGCTCCCATTCATTGTTGAGAACACTGCTTCCCCTCCCCCCCTTCTGCGAGAATTCCTTACTTACCTCCGGTCTTAGCTGAGGGATTCCTTCCTCTAGACACCCCTAACTCCCCCCCCCAATCTGGCTTATGGGCCCCTCCTCTGCTGTTCTTGCCTGTTTGCTCGTCTCCACCTCCCTCTAGGGGTGGGAAGCCTTTCGCTTAGCTATCATGTATCTGACACAGAGTAGGCACTAAATCCATACTTATTGGATGAAAAAGCGAACGCATGAATCTTATTTGCATTATAATTTGCTTCTTCCTAGAGCTCTACCTTCTTACTAAGAACTGGAATTAACCCAAATCCAAGTTTTGAGTTCATAAGGTTTTATGCTTGGGCAAGTGGAGTGTCTGGGGAAAAGGATGAAAACTGGTGGCTGGAGGGAACAGGAATTATCACAGCCAGGACAGCTGCTCCTTTCCCCTCTCACGGAAGTGGCCTCCTCCCTCTCCCGGGCGGGCGGTGCCCCTGCTGCCGGCCCTGCACTCCTGCCGCTGGTACCCAGGCAGGGCTGCCCGCACCGCAGGGGCCTGGAGCTGCGGAAGGATGGGTGAGGTCTTCCCTGGGAAAAACAGAGCAGACCTTGCTGGGTCTGGGTGGAGGACTCACTCCTCCAAGGAAATTTTTTATCTGTAACTTCCCTGAAGGTCTGAGGAGCCCACATCGGAGGCCTTGCTCGGCTAAGCCCCTGGCGGGCAGGGACAGCACAATGGCTGTCTCTGACCCTCACACCTCAGCACTAGCTGGCGCCTGGGCCCCTCTCAGCTCCCAGGGCTGCCAAGGTTCTGGTGCCAGTGGGAGACACAAAATGTAAAACCAAGCATCCCAAGTGGCAAGCTCAGCACCTCCGGGGACAAAAGAGAAACCAAACATGGTCAAGATGAGGTTTTCGGGTTGATTTCAGGGAGCCTCTGTCTGTCACCAGGATGTCTGGCCAACAGCTGACTCTCACCAGGTTCAGAATCAAAATCCACTCCCCACTCCTTCCCGTCCCCTCCCCCACCCAAAGCACCTCCTCTTTGTGACTTCCCCATTTCTATAAATAACCCCACCATCCTCCCAGCCAACTTTGCAGTCATCTTTGATCCCTCCCAGCCCCCAACTTTCACCCAATCCTTCCCCTGCCCCCACCCAGTGTCCCTGTAGACGGGGCCTCTTCCCTTCACCACGGTGGCCTTTTACCTTAGCCCTGCCACTCTCTCTTTCCCTAAGTTGCCTCCTCAGGCCACTGTCAGGACAGCCCTGAGCATGTGACACCCCTCATTGAAACTTTAATCGGACCCCATCCCCCCTACTGAAGAAAATACACCCTCCTCACAGTGGCGTTAAGAATCCACAAAACTGCCCCACCTTGCCTCTCTGGCCTGATCTTCAAACGCCACTTTCTGCACCCTGTCCCATCTTCAAACAGGCCTTTGTCCCTGCTCTTTTCTCCTTTTAGAAAAAAGATCACCTTCCAGTCGTCAACGTCCTGAAAATTCTTTGGGTCTTCAGGGCCTTCTCCAGGCAGCCTCGGGGCCCTCCCCAAGAGCATCCCGGCCGCCCCTCCTTCCACTGTCCTCCTGTCAGGCCCCGGCCGGCCCCCGGCTGTGGCTTGAACTGCAGCTGTGCCCTTTCCAAGCTGCGCAGTGGCAGGAGAGTCCCTTAGCCCCACTGGGCCACAGCTTCCTCACTCATCCCTTTCAGGGTTGCTGCAAGGACTAATTGTGACAACCTGCAGGACAGTGCCCACCCAGCACATCAGAAGTGCTCAGAGATGGCAGTCAGTACAAGTCATCTCCAGCCTTTTCAGGTGGCCCGGCTGAGCCAGCTGCGAGCCTGTCTAGAGATGCACGGGAACGGACATGTACCTGGAGCCTGCTCATGTTCAGCTGTCCCCTGGCTGCATCTAGTGACCTGGCTCAAGGTTTTCTGGGTGGCAGCCTGACCTTCTTCAAGGTGAGTGTGCCCCCCTGGCAGTGAGCGCTGCCCCCAGGGCCTGTCCCTCCTGGCGGCTCCTCACAGAGCCCGTCTGAGGCATGGTCTCCTCCAGAGCCAGCTGGGCTGGAACCGTGACAGGCACATCCATCTGCGGACAGGATGGGCACCCCCCTCCCCCACCACCAGAGCTGCAAAGTGCTTCCTAGAGCTGCCAGCCCATGATCTTCAAGTGACTTTAATGGTGGAAGAAAAAAACCACGGTGCTCAGTTGATGCTAAATGGACCTACGTGCACAAAATCAATCTCACTCAGCTCTGTCACAGCCTGCTGCGCTCTCCCGGTGCCCCAGCCGGGGATTAGTTTAGCGAAGATTTCCCGCTTCAAGGAGAAACCTTCTAGGATAGCAACAGTGATTAGTCCCACTTTCCAGATGGGACTGTAAGACGGACACAGAGAAGGCCTTATGCAGATGACAGGCACCCTCTGGGAGGGGCAGAGGGCAAACCACACCTGGGGCCAGGGTGTGGGCAGGAGGGGGCGCTGCTGGAAGCTCCCCAGCTGGAGGGACGGGCTTCATTCTGAGTGGGCTCCAAGAATAGAGTTGTCTTCAGGGGAAAGAGCCAGGGGAGGCATGCTTCCAGCCCAAGGCCAGTTTGCGTTGTCCTCAGCAGAGAACATAGCCCATTTTGTGCCCTTCGTGGCTTCTCTGACTGCAGAACTTGGTGAGCCCAAACGTCGCCCGCCCGCACCAGAGAAACACAAAAGCATCGCTCTCCGATCTCCTTGTTCTTTCTGTGCCTTTTTTTTTTTAAAACTCCTGCCACCTGGGGCCTCATGGAGGGGGAGGGACATTCTGCCATGTGACAAAGCCTGTACAATCACAAACGTGCAAGTCATTAAAGTCACCCTCTAATGCCCTCAGGAATGCACACTTTTACTCCCCAGGGAACCACATCAAAGGGGTATTTGCCAAGATGACTTTTTCTCTCGCCCCTAGAGACCAACCATCACATTCCTTTTCAAAAGTCTGCAGTTGGTGGCAGTCCTCACTGAGACCCCACCTGTACAGCTGCGGGGCAGGGCCAGGCTGGCCCCCAGGCTGCTCTGATGGAAACAGGGTGTCAGCCACCCCCTCCGTTCACCTATGGCCTGGCCAGGGAAGAGCCCGACCCACACACTCTCACTTCCTCTTTCCTGGAACAGAAACAGGGCAATGACTTAACCCATGGCACTTGGAGAGATTTTAGACCTCGTCCTACTCCGTGACTTTATTCTTTTCTGAGTACTTTTATTCCGTCTTCTGCACTATTCACCTTTCTGTTTCTGGCTTGCTCTCTCTTCCCCTGGGAGCTCTCCTACCCAGGCCCAGAGAGCACCCCTTCCTCTGGGCCTGCTTCCTCCCCACGCCTTGCATGCCTCAGTCCCCCTTGAGCCCGGAGTGCCCTTGCCTCTTTCCCAGCCCTGCTCCATCCTGGCTCACACTCCTCCTTCTCCTCAGTTCTGAAGAAAGCTGGCCAGAGAGATCTCTGTCTCCTCCCCCTTTCCCCCCAGGCACACAAAAGGGGACTGGAGGCACCAGATGGCCCGGTGCTAGCAGAGGGACTCAGGGAGGCTGCCGCCTGCAGAGGCTCCTGCTGAGCCTTCGAGCTCATCCAAGCTGCTGCCAGGCCCAGCCGCCCAGCTGACAGAGGACGGGGCAAAGGGCCAGCTCCCCTGCCCAGCCTGCCCTGCCCGGGGCCAGCCCAGGGAGGGGCGAGCTCACCAGCTGGAAAGCAGAGGGTGTCACCACACGTCTGAGCCTCGAGCACCAGGGGCAAGGGCCTGATGACCTGTGGGGACACTGGGCTTTCCCAGGAGGGAAAAGAGGAGTGACCGCAGTCTGCTCTTTCTATGGAAAAGGCTGTGCCAAGGAGGGGCTCAGCAGCAGGTGAGCAAACCACAGAGGAGCTGACAAGCCCCCAACTCCCGTCGAAAAAAGAAGATTTAATGATGCAGTGTGTTGAGCGGATGGCTACCATGCATTCGGTGGTTGGTGGGCCGGCGCTCTGCTGAGTCATCTGCTGTGATGCCCCTAATCCTTCAAGAGCCCTGCAGGGTAAAAATTTTGATTTGCATTGTGCAGACAAGGAAACTGAGACTCAGAGAGGTTAAAGGACATGCCCTAAGCATCACAGCTAGAAGTCAGTGAACACAGTTTAAAATTTCTTCTCCAGTTAAGATTTCATAAGTCCTGGTAAGGTGTGTTCCCGGGGTAGGCACCCACAAACGCCCCATGAAGGCTTCGGGACAGCCACAGGCGGACGCTTCCAATCCTGGCCGCATGAGGCTGGGTGGCTTTTTTAAACATCAAGCCCAGACCCCGCCCTGGAGGTTCCGATGTGCACCAGCCTCTGCAGAGACGCTGGTATGGGAGCAGGGGGTAGAACTGGGCAGATCCTGCCAGCCACGCGACATGGGGAAAGCTGCCGTCATCCCTCAGAGCCTCGGTTTCCTGGTATAAAAAATGGAGATAACAGTCACTTCACCCACGTGTCCTGAGTACTGCAGGGTGGTTGGCACAGCGCCAGGGACACTCCTCCGCCAGTGTCAGCCCCACTCACTCCCCTTTAGGAAACCTGAGATTCCAGAGTCCACACTTGAGAGAACTAAAGAGAAAAGGGGTGTGGCCCACGAACACTGCTCCTGTTACAATGACCTTTGATTCAGGCCTTAATGAAAGTCCATGTGCCCCGCCCCAGGGTTGTTTAGCTTCTACAGAGCAACAGGACAGATGCCACAACAAGCCAGCATAGGACCGGGGATTTCCACGGGTGGGACCTCTGCTCTTAGAACCTTCATGAAAAGGACTCTAAACTGACCTACTCCACCTGTGAAACTTCCAGGCTTCCAGGCTTGCTGGAAGTTTCTGGAAACCTATCAGTTCATGAAACTGTTCCCCAGCCTTCCACTCCTCATCCACCAAAGCATGTATGTGCAGAACCAGCTGCACTGGCTGCCCCTCCGGACAGCGACAGGCCCACCCCCAGGTTCAGGCCCTCCTGCCCTGTCCAGCCACCATCAGCCCCTCAGGCCACTCTCTCCCGCCAGCCCTAGGCATCTTCCAGTCCCCACCTGAACCCCACTTCCCCACTTTGAAAGGCAATGAATGACCTCCAGATATACCCTTCACTGTTGACTCAGAGTTCACTTTGAGCTACCTTGTGGGTGGGACTACTCCCGGCAGCGTGGAGGAGAGTCTTCCCTTTCCAGCATTTTCATAGAGAAGTGGGTTCCATGACATGCCTGGAGTGCCGGGCTGCCTCCCCAGAATTCAGAGTTTGAACTCAAACCTACGTTCATTCTAGCAAGGAGCATGGCGGAGGCCCTATCACGATGGCCCCTGCTGGGCACCTTCGCCGCCTTCTCCCCCTCCTGAGAAATTGGAAGGCAAGTGCTGTGATTGTCCATCTTATAGACAAGGGGACTACTGAAGCATCAGGCCATTCACACAGGCTCCCACAGCTGCTGAGTGGTGGACTCCGGCTTCAATCCCAGGAGTCCCAGACTAGGAAACCTTCCACTGCACCATGACTACCTCTAAAATCCATCTCAAATCTATTTCTTTTCCTCTTTGTTGCCCCAATCCAAGGGGGCACCATACAAGCTACCACTGCTGCCCACCTGGATCATTAGAGCAGCCACCTAAGTGCCTCCTTGTTCCCATTCTTGGTCCCTACCATCCATTTTCCACATGGCCAGGGTGGCCCTTTTCATGAAGCGACTTTGTTACTCCCCTACTGCAGGTAGAATAAACTCGAACTCCTTACCATGGCGTAAAAGGCCTCTATGACCCCATCCTCACCTCCCTGAGCACCCACACTGTCTTCTCCCAATCCTTCAGGCCTTTTCCTAACAGTGGGATCCTTGCACTCCAGGTTTCTTCTTCTCTCCTCCGGTCACTCTATTGCCCTATTTTATGTTCCTTGTAGCATTTATAGCTATAAAAGTAGGCTGTATTACTTACTTGCTTCTTAGGTGTCATTTGTTTGTTAGTGTTGTCTGTCTCCATTGACCAATGTAAGCTTGACAAGATAATTCTGTTCTCTTCCCCATGACGTTCCTTGTGGAGGGGACAGCACCTGGCCGATAAGAGGTACTCCGTAATTACCCACTGGATGAGTGAATAAATGCCCAGGAGACCTCCAAGGTGATGGGCCAAAAGGCATGAGAGGCGGGGGAGGCCGGGCAGTTCCACCTGCGCCAGCCCCGCGAGAGCACACGTCCAGGCTGGGACACGAGGATGGCCAGGGTTTGGCCAAGGAGAGGGAACTATTTGGAATCAGGAGGGTAAAGAAGGGAGAATAGAAATGTTGGGTTTGTGGCGATGGCTGTTATTTTCTAAGCCCACTCAAAGGGGTTTTCCTGTAGTGGCTCAACATGAGCAAACACCACAACCTCTAGAAAATAGAGGAACCAGAAAAGTGGAGAGAACTAAGTGTTTCGAGCTCAAATGGAAAGGATCCCAGAGTTTGATCTCATGTGTGTGGGCTTACATGACCCCCAGGGAGGCCTCCTCCAGAAGAAAAGGAAAAAGAAGTAGGAGGAGGAGGCAGGAGAGGGGGAGGAGGAGAAGCAGCAGCGCAAACCAGGCGGTCCAGCGGCCACACGTGGGAGTAGCCCACTGCTGGAAGACTGTCACCGTGAAGGTCACACAGAGAAGTCTCTGCCCATATTCATAGCATGCACCCTGCCCCGTGAGCAACGCCAGCATGGACAGACTGAGAAGATGGAGGGTGAACACACCCAGAAGCACCATGAAAACTCTCAAGTCCCTTCTCAGCCACCCCCCAGCCTGGGCTGAGCCCTTCCTGTTCTGCCACCTGTGCTTGGCTAGGCTTCTCCTGCCCTGACTGTGTCCCTGAGGACACTCAGTGCCTCAGGATGAATGGAGTGGGTCTCTTTGGAGCACCAATTTGACTTGCTTCTTTGGTAAGAGGCATTGTTTGTATTAAACAAACAAGGATTTTGTTTTGCCGTAGATGCAAGATGTATGTGAATTGTTAAGATAAAATGTGAGTCTTTCATAAATGTCACACCTGTAGTAATTGCTATAAACAGCTCAAGAGGAATTAGGAATTGTTCAGAGGAATTAGGAAGAGTAGGATGGCGTTAGGTGCACGGGCTATGGGCTGCCCAAGTTTAAATGCAGGCTCTGCCTATGAGGCCTTGAACAAGGTACCCAACCACTCTGTGCGTCAGTTTCCACGTCTGTAAAGTTGGGCAGATAGTAACAGCACCTACCTCATGGAATTAGCTGAGTTCGCACATATAAGGTACGTAGAACGGTGCCTGGCACATGGTGAACGCCAGGTAAGCATCAGCTATCTTGCTGCTCTGGTGGGCAGGTTGAGAAGGCCCATGACAGCTGTCAGAGCCCGCGACACTCATCTCATGCCACCTCAAGCTGCTTCTCTCCCCAAAAAAAGCATTGGTGACACTGAGGGGTCGGGACGGTGATGTGACTCTCGGGCATGACTGATGAGGTGCAGGCCCTAGCAGCTGCCCACCCCCTCGCAGCGCCCCTCCGGAGAGCTGGGGAGTGCCCGGCCTCTCACCTCAGGGCCCTGCTGATGCTGCTTTCCCTACCTGGAAGGTGTTTCCCAGCTGCTTATGTCACCATCTTCCCCTCTGCCTCCAACCCATCCCCACCCTCAGGACCCGAGCTGGGACTAAAGGCACAAAATTTAAAGGGGCACTCACTCCCGGGGCTGTGCAAGTGTTCGGGGCTCAGTTCAGCTGCCATCTCCTCCAAGAAGCCCCTCCTGAACCCCACTCATCCATGTCTTACTGACATCCCTCGCTGCTCTCACCTCCAATCAAAGGCCATTGAAACTGCCTGTCACCCTGTCTGGCTGCCCCACTGCGTGTGAGCTCCCAGGGTCAGGGCACATATTCTCATCCTTTTTCTGCTGTCAGAGCCTTGCACTTGCTGAGCACAAAGAAGGTGCCCAATAAACATTTGGCGAATAATGTTGAACGAATCTTTCTCAAGGGGAACCCAAACCCTGGCAAAAGTACAAGAATCTGTGACTCGCCCAGGTGGGGTAATAAGACTAGAAAAGAGGGCTGAAGAAGGGAGTGGAGGGAGCACTTAGAATGACTTATGGTACAAATGCCCCTGACCTTAGGGACAGATGCCCAAGGAAGAAGGAAAGCACTGCTTCTCCTTCCTGAAAAATCTGGCATTCTGGAACCCACCCAATCATTCCTTCATTCATGCCACAGCCCCGTACTGAGCACCAGCTGGCACCAGGCACTCTGCTGACAGCGACAGGGACAGGCAGGGCCTTCTCCAGGCTCCTGGGAGAACCCACAGGCCCAGCTCTGCTCTGCTTCTCTCCACGCTTATCATGGGCTCCCGGGGCATGAGCCCAACATGCCTGTTTCTGGCACATTGAGTCAGTGACCTCAGTCCTTGGGCCACTTTGTGACGAGCCTACTGCAGGAATCGTGCTTCAGCAGAGACACAGTGAGGGGTGACAGAAAGACACCACATGAATCAGGAGGTCAGGTCGCGGGGCCTTAGTCATCACTGATCCTCTTGTGTCTGGCCCCAGATCCCTGTCCTCTCCCTCATGACAGTCCTGACAGGTCCCCGAAAGGCCAGAAATAATCCCCACACTGGATAATCTGCCTCTAACCAGGACAGGCAACAGGAGGCAACGGAAAGAGCTGAGAATTTGCCTGATTTGAACCTCGGGGTATGGCACACAACTGCTGAGCGACTGCGGCTATGCCGTTCGTGCTCTCTGTGCCTCGGTCCCAGCGGTGCTGATTATATGACACGACACGTGCACAGGCCCAGCACAGCCCACAGCAGACTTCAACAAATGCTAACTCTGCCCCTTTGGTTAATGAACTACACAATATAGACACACAGTTTTATAAAATCTATTTTTGTAATTGGTATGTTGTAGTGTCTCCTCCGCGTCAAACACTATTTTCTGAGGCTATTAGATAATGACTACGATTGTCATGCTTCGATAATTCCCCTGGGTCAGAAGAGACCCCAAGCTCTGTTCTGGGGACAGGTAGCACAAGGGAGGAGCAGTCACTCCACATGGGGTATGTGGAAATGCCAACAGAATGGGGGATGCCTGGCTTAGGTCGGAAGACATAAACACACAGGAGTTGGGGAGGGGAGTGGAGATGAGTAGAACAAGGGCAGTCCAGAGAGAAAGAACAGCCTGAGCAAAGCTGGTGCAGCAGGGGGTGGGTGTCACACACTCCAGGAACCACAAACAGGTCATGTGCCTGGGGACAGGAGTGCATGTGAAGATCGGAGAGAAGATGCAAATAATCAGGTTCCAGCCCAAGGGGCCTTTCGTTGAAAACAACGGGTTTGCATGTATCTTGACTGTCACCGAGAGGCACTCTGCAGCAGCAGGTTGGAGGGCAGAGGGTGGGGAGGGTGCCAGGCAGGGCGACCAGTCTAGAGGCCAGTGTGATGACCAGCTGAGAAATGATTACAGCCTGGATCGGACAGTGACCCAGGAAGGGAAAAGATGAAACAGATGTTAAGAGACGAAAAGAGATGTTTAGGTGGTAAGAAAAACAGACAGAGGAAGAAAGAATGAGAGAAAAGCAGGCATTTAGGAAAACTTCAACTTCCAACTCCCAGGCAGCTGGACTGGACAGCTATTTACTGAAACAGGGAACCCAGGAGCTAAGAATAGTAAACTTGGTTTTAGGTAGGATGGGTCTGAAATGTTTGAAGGACATCTAGGTGGAATCCAATAGAATCTGCAAGAAGGACTGAGTTCAAACCTGAATCTGGTGGATAGTCACTGTGTACTCCTCAGGCCTCCAAAGTTCTCTTTTCCCATCTGCAAAATGGGGCTGACACCTACGTCACAGAATTATTGAGCAAATGTAGACTAAGTTAGCTGAGGGAAAGCACCAAGCCCCATGGCTGGCACATGGTTGGAACTCCATGAATATCAGTTGAATCTGAAGGTGACCATGATCATCTATGTTTTTTTGGGTAAGTGTCATCACCACAAGTGTGTGGGCAGCTAAGTTCTTTTCCTCCCGGGCTTCTGAGCGCAGCCCTAGCTAGGCAGAGAGGACTGTGGTCAGGGCTGCCAGGTGACCAGCTGCCGAGAAGGGCGTTCTTCGTGTCCGCCTCCTCAGCTCCCACGCCAGGGACAGGGACGTGCCTCACCTCTTCCCACTCCCCTGCAGCTGCCCAGCAGGATTCCAAAGACTAGGAGAACCTCCCCAGCCTGACTCAGGCAAACGGAGTGCCCTGTTTCTGACAAGCAGGGGCCCTGAGGCAAGTCTTGCTTAGGGAAGATAAACAGGTTTTTATTGTCTCCACCTTAGGACAAAGCTTCAACCTCTGGCTGCTATGAGCAGCTCATTCCCAGGAAGAAAAATGACCTCTAATTGCAGTAGTGCATGGGACACCTCCCTGGCTAGACTGTGAGCTGCCTGTCTAGGAAGGCAGGAGATGGGTCCCACAGGTCCTCACTTAGCACCTGCCCATCCTAGTCTATGCCAAGGAAGCTTTGCTGAATGTTAATGCTTTTGTGTTTGGTTTCTGCTTCTGGGCGAAGGGCTCCTACAAGGTACTCAGAGTTAGACACACTCCTCAAAACTCAAAGGGGAAATGTCATGCTGGGTCAAGGTTAACTAGATCCAGGGCCAGTAGTCCCTGCTACTTCCTTCTCCTCCTCCCCAACTCCGCACCTGCCCCCACCTATGATGAAGACACTGAGTGTCTCAGGAGCGGAGTCCCAAGTCATGCCTGAGACAATGCATTAGGTCCTTTCTTAGATAAGGTTTGGTTCACCAGCCCCCAAATTACATCTCCCAAGCCACAGATCAGGGCAGTTCCAGGCGCTTTCTCCTCCCCCAGGGTGTCCCACACTGGTCTGTAGAATTCTAAAGTAGAGCAAAAGACACTAGGGCCTATTCCCTAACACCCGCAGGTGCTCGCCACTAAAAACAAGCCAACTAACACGAACCCACCTTCCTGTTCTCCGCATCTTCTCTTTGGCTGGGTCACCACTTAGACCTCTCTGGCCAGTACAAAGTGGACGCCATGGGCTGCTTCTCATCCCAACCAGCCAAGGCAATAGCACAGCTAGCTCAGCCCCATGCCCTAAACAACAGTTATGGAATTTCAGCAGAAGTGTTGTTCCCAGCACCCCCTTCCCACGTTCCCAGGGCTGGATGGGTGCCTCACTCCGTTACTAGCTCAGCCTGTCTTTGCATTTGGACCACCCTCTGACCCTCCCAGGAGAGTAGTCGGTCATCCAAAGGTCTCCACTTGGAGAACAATCGATAAAGACTTCAGGGATCTGGGAGACCTAGAGAGATTTCCCTAAATGAGATCCCCCCTTCCAGCGCAGACTCCCAGTTGCCTAGCAACTGCAGGAAGCGACCTGGGAAATCCGGAGCTTATTCCCCAGCCCCCTGTGCTGTGATGAGCTCCGTGTGACCCACCTAGGGAGGAAGGCACTGCAGCTGCTAATTATCAGGGGTAACAGCCATAATCCCAGACCTGCTATTACCATGTTTACCAAAGAGCAATTGCTACAGAAGCTCACGCCACTGGCCTTTCCCAGGCCCTCACCCTTCCCGCCCTGTGCTGACTAAGTGAATAGGAATAGCCTCCAGCGGTTCCCAGGAGTAGAAGCTACCACCTCAGAGAGCCCCAGGGTGCTCTGATACCGGTTCTGCCACTTAAGCTGCTCCCCAAAGCTATGAGTGGCCCCTGAAGAGGAAGAATGTAAGTGAGGCTGAGAGCACACACCCTTGGCCTGGGTAAGGGTAGAGGGTATCCAGTGGCAAGAGAACCAGAGGTGATGCGTGCGGAGGCGGGGTAGCTAGTCTTGTGAAGGGGAGCTGAGATTTCTTTTTCTTTTCCCTTCCTTAAGCCAGTGGCCTGCTGTCTGCCCTTCTTGCTGAGTGGCAGGCTCAAGGCCAGGCTAAGGATAAAGGATAGATGTGGAGTTAAGAATGTTAAGCCTCTCCTTCCTCCTGCTCCCCCACCGTCCCTCTGGTCTCCAGAAAAAGACAGTTGGAATTGGAACATCCAATGTCATGAAGCAGAGGAGGAAGCCAGGACAGAAGTCTCTAAAACCAGCCCACTTGCTTCTCTCTCTTGGGAACTCCCTTGTTTATGAGCTGCCAACCTGAGCTTCATGGGTGAAAAAAACACCCAGACTTTCAGCAAATTGTCTCTCTGAGAATGACATGTCACCTTGCCAGACAGCCTTCCAGCTCTGCCTTCTGTCTCCATCCTGCAAACCCCGGATCCTGGATCTACAATATCCTGATGTGCCCCCACCTCTTTTCCTTGGTTTCTCTCTCTCCATGCGGCAAAGGCCACAAAAATCACACAGCCTACCTGGGAATCAAGACCATGAGGACCAGCTAATCAAAGTCATGTTCTCACAGACTGTTAAATCTTGGCACGACATTAGACATGATCTAATCTAACACCCTGATTTTACCGATGAGGAAACTGAGGCCCAGAGAGGGAAAGTGGTTGACACATGATCACACTACTGGTTAGTGGCAAAACTGAAATCAGAACTCAGGCATTCTGAGTTCTCCTGAATTGTTATTTCTAACACACCAACCTTGATTCTATTTGCACTTTGCATTCAGACCACAGAAACAGATTTTTTTAAAATCTAACACTGTGGGATTAGATACCAAACATTTTAAACTTTTCAAACAGTTTCTTCAAGGATCTGATCCTATTCTCAAAGCATTATTTTCAGGTAAATGAAGTTGATAATACTACTCTAGCTTTGGGAAACAGGCATGAAAGAGTTGCCTTCAGTCAAGATGTGTCAAAAATGGGGAGAAGAGTTCATGTTTCCTGAGTCTTTAGCCAGCACTCCTTCTACTGAACCCCATGTCTCCATAAATCAGGCATTGTCACTTAGAAGCACCCAGCTAACCAATGATACTGTCACAGGTGCCCCTTCCGGAGAAGAGACCTGGACACACAGCCAGAGCCACCACTGCATTTTAATGCTGAGCTAACATGCAAGTCACTCAAGCAAGTCACCGGTTCCTTGAGTCACTGGTTCCTTCATCTTTGAGAAGCCATTTTCTCCTCTTTCCTCTTTCTTTTCTTTCTCTTTTCACTGCCCCTCTCTCTCAGCATCTCCATGACCTTAGGAGAAGAGCATTTCTACCTCTGCTGATTCCTACTTCCGGTTAGGAGAAACGTTAGTGAGAAATGCCCACTTGGCATCTCTGGATGCCTTCATTGCAGTTGTTAGCAGGTGGGCACCTCTAGTGCCCTTTGAAACTGCAGGGTCTTCACCAGGAAGCCTGACTTGTAAGAGCCATTGCCTGCTTCCATTCTTGGCCTCCCTGTTCCAGACCAGGGTTTCTTCGCTCAGATTCCTGCAGACATTATGATAAAGCAGTGCTTCTCACACTTCAGACAGCACTGGAATCCCTTGGAGGGCCTGATAAACACAGATTGCTCAGCCCCGTTCAGAGAATTTCTGATCCAGTAGGACTTGGATGGGCCTGTAATGTGCACTTCAAGTTCCAGGGAGGTACTGACACTGCTGGTCCAGGAAGCACACTTTAAGAACCACTGTGACAAAGGACACAACTGATACAATCTGTGGACCATGGGTCTGGAGTATGGGGATGATCAGAGAGTTGGAAAAGAGGGTTGGGGCTTGAGAAGGAAATTGGCTAAGTTTGACCAGCCACCTATAGCACCTCTTCAAATAATGTCATTTTGTTCAGCATTATTTCTTTATATCATTGGTGAGGGGAAAAAAAAATCAATTCCCAGCCAGGGCCACTTTTTGTGTGGAGTTTGCATGCCCTCCTCATGTCTGTATGGGTTTTTCTCCAGGTACTTTGGTTTCCTCCCACATCCCAAAGATGTACACATTAGGTGAACTGGCGTGTCTGAGCTGCCAAATCAGGCTCTGGCCACCCAAGATCTTGAAGTGGAGTAAGTGGATAAATAATTATTTTACTTGTTTTTTTTACTATTTCTTAAATGTCTGTGTAGCTCACATTTATTTCCATGTTTAATATTAGAGGTGTTTGGGGTCTTTATTTAGCAGTATGGTGATGTTTTTGTGACCAGAAATACATCATTAGAACTTAACTCTTGTCTATATCAATCAGGCTATGGTAAAATTGGTTTCATTATGTCTTTTTGCTAAAAGTCGAAGTTTCTAAGAACCCATTAACGGCATTAAGTGGGGACTTGCCATACACTGAACTTCTGCATGTGCAAGCAGTATGCACACGTGTGACTCTCTTGATGCTCATCCCAGATGAGTATGGCAATTTGGGAATTGGGAGCTGAGAGATGAAAGCTCCTGGCAATTTAACTGAGCATTCTCTCACTGCCTGGCTCCCCCTCAGTTTTCACTCTCCCTCTCCCCTCCCTGCAGCTTCCCTCCAGAGAAAGTTCCCAGCTCTTCTGCTAGTTCTGCTCCCTGCTCTGCTCCTGCCTCCACAGCCAGCAGCTGGCTCTGGGGCAGGAAGGGGGGCTGGCTGGGGGCTGCCGCAGGGCAGTAGGGGAGGACCCATGGGTCCCTAAGCTTACATGACCACAAAGTGCAGAGACCTGAGGGCTGTGGGGTAAGGAGCTCAGAGAGCATGATTCGCCAGCCAGGTGGGAGCTGGCCTCAGGCCATCCCCTGAAAAGGAAAGTGTTAGGGACAGGGAGGAGGAGGGGCTGCAGGCACAAAGGCACAGCTCCAGCTGTGGCTGTGATCTGCTAACGACTGTCCCCCCTCCCCTCCTGGGCTCTCTCACAGGGCTTAGCCAGAGCCAGATGTCTCCCAGATTTCTGAGAGGGCAGGACTCTTGGGAAGTACAAGAGGGTTCTCTGGGAAAGGGACCACCTCCATGGAGGGAGAGGCACCCAGCCATTCGTGCTAGAGGCTACAGGGAAGACAGAAAGAGACTCCCTCTGCAAACCAGCAGTGTCTGATTGCTCCTGGCTGGCTGCTGAGACTGCCCATGAGGGTGGGAAGCACAGGCCTTACTGCTCAAATGCCACAAAACCTGACCCAGCCCTCCTGAGTCATTTCCCAAAGAGCTTCCCAGCAGCCAATGGGCTTAATGTGCCCAGAACCTGCCTTACCAGTAGGCTGAGGAGACATACAGTGTATAAATAAAGGAGAAGCCAGGCAGCTCCCCTGCCCCCAAATCTCTCCCTCATCTCCTATAGTAAGGCCAGAAATTACATGTTTCATTTTCATTGCTTTGGGCCTTGAGCTATTTTGGACTGGGGAGCATGAAGATTTTTCTCTGCAACAAAAGGATGCCATCTGGGAGAGGCACTAGGGCTGAGAGGAAAGAAGCGGGAGACAGAAAGAGAACTGGAGAAGTCACCACCCCATCCCCCTCTGTGAAGACACCTCACACCGAGTGCCGCAGGAGCATCTCAAACACGCCACCCTTGGCCCTGTGAACAACATGTTTGGCCTCCTCCGGCCTCCACATCCTCCACACCCTCGCCTCTTCCCACCTCCCACCTACCAAGCATGTTGCAAGACTCCGTTGACCAATGTTTACAGAATGCTCCAAAGAATGATCCTGTTACCAAATCCCTGAGTCATCTGGCCTAGTCACCCTTTGCTGCCCTGGGCTGGCTTTCCCACCAGAGCAGAGATACGCTCAGCAACATTTGTTCACAAGGCCTCGTGCCAGCCAGGAGGCCAAGCAGGCTTCCCAGACCTGCCTTTTTACAGCAGCAGGCGGGAAGAGCAAAAGGAAACCTTTAGTGAGTGCCTGATGTATGCAGGGACTGAATCAAACACTCTCACATATATTACATTATCAACTATTTAAAAACCTGGTGTGGTAGGCATTATGATACTCGTTTTTCAGCTGAGGAAACAGAAGCAGAGAGGTTTTATCCAAAGACAGTAAGTAAGTAGCAGAGCCAGGGGTGGAACTTAGTTGTCCTCCCCTGGGTTCCCCCAAATGCAGAGCCTGCAACAAAGGCTTAAGTTTAAGGAGAGTATTTGGGGATGTGATCCCAGGCAGCAGACACAGGGAGGAAGAAGAGCCAATACAGGGATGCTCTATGAAGCTGTCCCTCACTAAGAGTCGCCTGGCTAACCAATCCTATGGGACCATCTGAGGAAACTGTGAAATGCATCTCAGATTGATCCACCAGGAGAGAAAGGGGAAAGACATTTATCCACCGCTTCTGGTTCCCCATTGGGCCAGAGTTTTCCACAAAGTATGAACTCCTCTGTACTCTTGTGCACAAAGCCAGGGATCCTGCACAGAACTGGCCATAGTAGCAGAGGCTGGAAGAAGATTCCAGACTGAGATGTGAAGTGGTGCCTAAGGTCCCACCACAGCTTCCCACCACACCATCCCATGTATGCTGAGTGACTTATGCAAGGTCACCAGGGCACTCAGGTGAAGAACCAAATTCGAATCATAGCCCACGACTCCCATATATTCATTCAACAAAAATTTACTGCAGGCCCACTATGCACTAGACACTGGGGTTTAGTAGTAGATCTGGAAGGCAAGCTCCTCTATCTCATGGAGCTTAAATCCTAGTGGGAGTGGGGAGGACATGGACAATTAGCCACTAAACAAACAAGCAGGTGTGATGCCATAGCAGGCACTGTGCTAAGCACTGGGAGATCCCAGAAGAAATTGCTTTCTTGCTAGGGAGACAAAGGAGCACAGTACCACGGTCTAATATGGTGACTGCTGAGACTGGGTATGTACATATTCCTCTGGGAGAACAGAGAAGGGACATCTTACTCCAGCTTGGACAGCTGGGGGTGTCAAGAAAGGATCTCTGGACAAGATGAGACACAAGCGCTTTTGAAGACCTCGTAGACTGAGCTGGGCATCTCTGGATTGGGCCAAGGGAAGGAGATGCTCCAGGAAGAGGGAACAGCAGGAGCAAGAACAGAGGCATGAGAGTACACCGCACTATGAAAAATGACAAATACGTCAGTGTGACTAGAGAGTGCTACACATGCAGGATGGTGTCAAAAGATGAGGCAGGAAAGGTAGCCAGGGAACGACCTCGAGAGACTTGAATACCTAATACTGGAGGATCTGGATTTAATTCTGAAAGTGAAGGTAAGCTTCTTTTCATCCTCTAAGCCCAATTAGCTCTTGAACATCTCAGCTAAGGATGAAGATAAAACCAAACAGCCTGACACAGAGATTGGCAGATGGGGGTGGGAAGCGCAGGGAGGCTCAGAGAGAAGGCCCAGTAGCCTTGAGCATCCAAGAATGGCTGGATCTGAGCTGTGTGGGTTACAGGTCGATAACTCAGCTCTCAAAGCTTGATGGTACACAGTGAGCACGAGGGCTCACTCTTGGTCACACTGACTAGTACAACAGGCTGAAGACAGTTCCTCTGGGGCTGAAGAGTCCATCCTCTACCCCATCTCTCAGATTCCAACTTAGCCCTTCCCCTCCACAGCCTTGCCCTTTGCAGGCAGAACACCAGGGGCTGCCTCCCAGGTGTCTCAGGATTGAGGACCTTGTGTTCAGGCGACGTGCCCTACCAGCGAGCACCAACACCAGAAAAGCATCCAGCATCTGGCTGCCTCCCTCGCAGGGGCCCGTCACATCCATCATCTGGGCAGGAAAAGAGCTCCCTACAGCTCCCAACCACATCCCACAATTCCCCTGTAGAGCCCTTGTCAAACTGAGCCCCTGGCTTCTGTTCATTCTTCAAAGCAAAGAACCCTGAGACGATCTGAATGCAGACAAGAGCAAAACTCCCAGAAGCAGCCTTGCTAGTCTCATATTCAAGGTATAATGAAATCCCACTCCAGTACCATCTACTTCAGACAGGTTCTCAGATGACTCAGGCCACGGTCATGGGTCCACAGACCCTGTTGTTCAGATGCGGCTGAGCACCTCTAGCCTCAAACCAAGGGCAGCTCCAGAGTCCTTCAGCTCACCAGTAATGAAGCGAATACAGCAAAGAAGGCTTCTAATCCTAGCCCTGGTGTTTGGGTATTTTTCTCCCTTGATCTCTCCCCACCCCCATCAGAATTCTGAGGTCCCAGTTCCCATACCTTCAGGGTCCTGGTCTGTGCTGGGTGACCCTTCTCTGTGCCTACCAGTCTGCTCCTGATAGCAGGCAGTGATGGGGGGTGGCATCAACCCTGCAGAGGCAGCTTTTGCATGTCCATGAGTACACACATGCCTCAAAACTAGACCAGTGTCCTCAAAGATGCCCCAGACTAGTAGAGACATGATTAGGGGCATGTGATTATCCTCCTCCCCACCCAAGACCCTTCAAATTACATCCAGGTCCCTCCCAAACTACAAGAGATAATCCCTGGAAGGACATTCTGGGTTTAAGAGTCTGAGAGTGTCCACAGCTGTGGCAGAGGGAGGTCATTCTAGGACACACAGACATAAACCAACGAAGTGGACGTTTCCATGCCCAAGGATGCTAAGGACTCTGATTAAACTGACTCCTAAGTTGCTCCCTTGAACAGAGAAGCCCATCAGAATCCTGGAGAGGGACCCCTCCATTTCCCCAGATATACCTGTCCTGTAGGGGTCACCTCTGTCTCCCAACCCCACTGCTCTCTCTGGCTTGCAAGTCCTGAGAGTCCTACAGATACCTGGACTTTTCTTTAGGGGGCTGTCATGGGGATGGGGGTGCTAAGCACTGGTCAGGGTAGGAGCTCTTGAGGCTCTGCAGAACTCTTCTTGCTAAAGATAGTAAAAGAGAGGCGGGCCCCCAAGCTGATTCCTGGCTGCCGGAGTTGGGGATTTCATCATTTTTAACAGCCACCATGGCAAGCCCCTCCGGCTCCAAATCGAGGCTCCCAGTAGATCTGTCTTCATAAGTCCAGGCTCTCTAACTGACACATTTCATCTTTTAAAAGGACCAAGAGAGATTAAACCTCTCAGTCTCTTCTTGGATCTCAGTGACAGATTTTTCTGATTCACCTCATTACCTCTTCCTATGGGGGCCCATTCATTTCCACCTCATTTTCCTCCCAGTTCTCATTCCCATCCCCACCCCAGCATATCCTGACAGGGTGGGCTCTATACTCACTCAGCATTCACCCTTACAAACACAACCCCCCACACTATGCCTTTCTCTCATTTCTCTCCCCTACAGATCGAAGCCAGACAGTCCCGGGAAATCTTTGAAACCAGCATCTCAGAAAGAAACAAATCACAGGGCAACAGTGTAAGAGAACGCTGACCCTCGGGACTTTGATTGGGTAGTAATGGGGGACAGGACCACACACTCTAGCCTGGAACCCTTTCAGTCTCACTTTATTCTGAAGTGTAAGTGGCCTCCACAAAGATCTTAAACCCCACTATTCACATCTCTGAATCTCGCAGTGTCTAGCAGAGCAGCACTGCAAAGTACACACTCAATAAAAATTTGATGAACAGAATCGTTAGCAAAGCTTGAGCTATTCATCATTTGCTGCCTAGGATCATCAGTATATTTCAAATTGCAGAATCTTGGAGTTAGAAGGGACCATGGGGTCATCAGTTCACCCCTCACCCAGCAGGAAAACACATTACAGAATTTCTGACAGGTGGACTTCTTCTAGCCCAGGCTCCCCGACCATCTCCATGACTATGAATGTCTGAGGAAGCCCAGCTGCTCTCAAAGTTAAGATTTCTGCTCATGAGAAAATTATTTCTTCTATTTACCAGAAATATGCCCTCCCCACCTCTGCATCCCACACCCTTCCACACAATGATCACAGAACTGTTCTTAGGGCTTGTGTTTTCCAGGAGAGTGTACCGCAACTCAGTGCTCTAAATAAGTGCCCAGGACAAATTGGTTTGCCAGTCAGTTTGAGGATTGGAGAGGACAGCAAATTCCCTCTAGAACAAAACCATCCTCAGGGGAAATGAGCCAGTAGGAAAGGAAGCCAAGCCCCACAGCTCTGCTCATACTTGTCCCCATTCCAAACAGGCAGGTGTCCACCCCTTCACACCTTCCACCAACAAGACAGCAACTTAAAACAAAACAAAACAAAACAAAACAAAAGGTTCCTAGAGTTGTTGGATCCCCTTCCTGACCCTCACCCCCATTCCAGGCCCTCCAAACAGTACTAACAGTCTGTCCCCAGAAGATATGCTCACATAGCACCGAGAAAAACAAAACCCACTCCCTCTGGCCTCTGCTCAGTGTTCAGGATACTGTTAACTAATATAGAAGATGAGAAGACAAACAGCAGGTTAATCTTGAACTAGGTTTCAAGGGAAGACAAGGTCTTCCAAAGCATTGGGTCAGTTTCTTTCATTCCGGGTCTTCCAAGGAACAAGAGGCCGCCAATGGAGCCAAAAACCTGGCTGGCAGTTTTCTAGGCATGTATTAAGTGACTGGAGATGCAAAGATATATCATACAAAACACATGACAAATTTATTTTAGTCTATAGCTAAGCACCTTTAGTACTGGACCACAGGCCTACAATGGATGGAAACTTCTCCTTGCCTATGCTCCTGGGGCCTGCATTTGGCCCTAAGCCTAGGCCAGAAAACAGGTGGTGGAAATATTGGAAAGTAATACTGATGAATATTTATTCCTTGAAAGGCTGAGTTTTAAAGTCAGTGGGTGAAAGGGACCAAGTAGGGGTGATAATAACAGCTGAGATGAGGTAGTGTAAGTGAGAGCTCTTTATAAACTTTAGCCCTAAGTACATGTGAAATATTACAGTGTAAGAGCAGATTCACATGTAGAAGGTCCTCAGGAAATGTCAGACACATTTTCCTTAAGTGAGGCATAGTTCTACTCTTTTTTTCTTTTCCTTTTTGAGAAAAAGCAACATAAAATCTGACTTGTTGGACCTGAAAAGAAACAAAAGAAAATGGATACATAAAAAATGTAAAGGTGCTTACAATTTGCAGCATACATTAAACCCTGCCCACCTCCCTTAAATACATCCACCCAAACCTCTGCCCCCTCCAGGCTCAGTCTGGGAGTCCCAGCTGGGGTTCTGAGAGATGGCAGCAGAACGTGGGTGCTGGGATGGCCTTGGGCTTGACTTTGTAGGACTAAAAAGGAAAGAAGTTAAAACAATGAGGAGCCCTCCCACCGGATTCCACCTTCTTCTGTTGGCCACTTCCTTCCTTCCCTCCTTTTTCCTTCCCTTCCTGCGGGAGCTACTCTGCCCCACCTTCCTTCCTGGGGAAGAGGACCTGCCCTTTCCTCTTCTACAGCTGGTGCCAAGGGATGAACAATGTGGTTCGGGGGTGGGGGCAGTAGGGGTGAAGGGAGGCTAGAGGTGGGAAGAGGCAGATAGTGTATGAAACAAAGCAAGAGTGACCACGCAGGGATGGAATAAGAGAGATGTGTAGTCCTCAAGTTGCACTTCAAGGGTCTCTGGCCAGTGCCCAGAAGTGTCCTTTACTTGAGCTCCCAAGCAAGGAGACTACTAATGGCGGCAACAGCAGCAGAACCCTCACAGCCGCGCCCGTGGTGCCCAAATAATGAGATTTCAGGTGGCAGAAAAAAGGATGGTGTTAGTGCGATACAAGGGGACTCAACCTAGGTAGCCATCTGCGACCTCTCTTCTGCCGTCCCACAGCCCTGAGAGAAAAAATAGTGGAAAAGAAACCAGAGGACAGAGACAGAGACGTCAAGAGTTTCTGGAAGAGTCTTGAAAAGGCCGAGGACAGACAGGGGGTTCTGATAGGAAGGGGAGAGGACAATAGAAACGGTAACGTGGCGCTGACTACCGCGAGGAGAGGGGAGCGGTGGCCCAGATAACGAATGTACGCCGCCACAGGAGACGGTGGGGGAGGGGAGGTCACATGGAGTCGTTTCTAAAGGCAAAGCTTTGGAGAGACGGCCAAACTTGAGGTGGCGAGCACAAAAGAAGGCACTCCAGGAGGCAGTTGAGAGGGGTGGAACGAAGTGAGAGATGAAGGCCAGAGTGGGAAGAAATCAAAGGGCTCGTCGAGCGAAGGGGGGCGCCAAGGAAACGCGCCCGGGAAGGCCCCGATTTGTCTGGCGGGGCGGCGGAGGCAGCACGTGCAAGCGGGGAGCGCCGCGGCCGCCAGGCTCCCCGCCGAGGAGCGCCCGAGAGGAGGCACGACGCGCGGGGGCGGCCCCGGCCCCTCCGATTAGCGGGGACCTCTCGCCTGCGGGCCCCGCGCTACAGAGGGGCGCATTGTTATTTCCCAGGCCGCAGCAGATTGCCGCTGTCCTGCAATACCCTCGCACCCTGGCACCGCGCCACTGGCACGGCCCAGGGGTTGGAAATAACTGCGCCGTTCCCATGGCGACGAGGCAGCGACTCCCGCCCCCGGCCCGCCCCGCCCCGCCCGCGGCGCTCCGCCCGCTGGCCCCCGCCGCGGCCGCCTCCCCACCGCGGGCGCTCCCCCGGTAACCCTGGCAACGGCGGCCGCGGCGCGGCGCTCGGCCCCCGCCCGGCCGGCTGTCGGGAGGGGCCGCGCCGGGGCCCCGCCGCGAGTGCCCGCGCAGGAAGCCTCCCCTCCCCCTCCGCGCGCCCGGCCCGGAAAGGCGGGAGCAGGGGAGGAAGCTCCCCGGCGACCCTGGCCCCCGTCCCATTTTCTCTGCGGAGGCTCCCCCAGCCCCACCTGACCTCTGCGCCCCTTTAAATCCTCGCCGGATCACCCCGCCCTTCCTCCTGGGAGGAGACCTTGGCGGACAGTCCCCGGCCTGCGTGGCCAGAAGAAAGAGGCACCGGGGAAATAAAGCCTCCTCCTCCCGGAGTGCTGGGGGCCGGAGAAATCGGGAGGTGGAGGCCCAGGTGGCATGGGGCTGCAGGGAAGGCATGGAACGGGAATCGCCCTCAGGAGCTGAGGCCGTGCGATCCTGGGAACGTCCCCCATCCTGGCCATGGCCAAGCATCCCGTGAACAAAGGTCCCTATTTCTCCCTGCTGGCATGATCGCCCCACTGAGAGAAACGTTTCGAGCTGGCACGGCCCTAGCGCGTTTTGTGTGTTGTTTGGCGAGGAGGGAGTCTCCTGGGGCAGAATTGAGACGTTCTTGGCCAAGGGACGTGGGGAGGGGCGGCAGGAGGGTAGGAAGGAAAGGGGCAGACCAGAGAGATACGATTAAAAGCAGCTAGCGCCTCATTCAGTTGTCCTGGGTGGGCAGGGCATCCCAAAGAAATACACTACGACAGTATGCAGGGTCCCTTGAAAATTAGTCCTAAATCAAACGGAACAAAATAAAATATTAATACTTTGCATTTGTAAAGTCCTTTCCTCATTCCATATGTATTTTCTACTTCAAAATCCGTGAAATCCCAGAGCACGAAGAGAGGATTCATAAGTGGACAAATACACAAGACTCTCAGCTATGGACATAGTGGAGGGACTTAGTTTAGACTTGCCAGTTCTTAGAGCCCTGTGTTTTCTTTGAAGTAGTTAACAGCCCATACCTTGGTATGGTGGGAAGAATTTGAAGATATAGTTAGAGGACCTAGGCATGAAATTTGGCTCCTCCATTTCACTTTTCTCATCTGCTTGGTGAGAAATGGTGGTTACGAAAATGAAAAATAGACAATGTATGAAAAATCCTTCAAAAGCCATAGGTTATGTGATACAAATGCTTTAGTTACTGGGACATCTATGAGTTGGTACACAAGTCATGATGCATATACTGGAGCTGCAAATTAGGTATGGAGGGTTCTAGATTTGCAAGCTGGGGGATGTGGGAGCAGGACTAAAGGGTTCTATGTGCTAATGAATCTCCTTTAATATTGCTGTGGACTGAATTATGTTCCCTTAAAATTCATGTTGAAGCCCTAACCCCCAATGTGAGCATATATGGAGATAGGAGATAATTAAGGTTAAGTGAGGTCATAAAGTTGGGGACTTAATCTGATAGGACTGTGGCCTTATAAGAAAAAGGAGAATTTCTCTCTCTCCCCTCCCCCCCATGTGAGGGCACAGCAAGAGGTGGCTGTCTGCAAGCCAGGAAGAGAGCCCTTACCAGAACCTGACCATGCTGGTACCCTGGTCTCAGACTTCTAGCATCCAGAACTGTGAGAAATAAATTTCTATTCCTTAAACCACTCAGTCTATGGTATTTCGTTATGGCAGCCCAAGCAGACTAAGACAAATATGTCTTCGCTTGGAGCCAAGCACCCCTCCTACCACCTCCACCACCTGGCGTTTTGTTCAACATTTCCACAGTTGTCTCATTCCTAATTTGTAACCATGTGAGTTGGAATTGGCAAGATTTATTTTAAGATGAGGAAGCTAAGACTCAGAAAGATGAAAAGACCTGCTGAAAGTCGTACAGATTGTGAATGTCCAAACCAGGACTTGAGTCTCCACAGGCAACACTTAGTCCTTAGCAGCTGCCAGGTTCTGAGCCAGATTATGGGGATCAAAAAATGAATGTCATTATTTAGAGGTGGGGCAGGCACAGTCTGATCAGGAAAAGAAACATATAAACAAATAATCCCAGGAAGGAGAAGTGTCTGCAAGTATTCATTGGCCCAGCAGGTATGTGGGGGAGGGCAGTTGAAGCAAAGAAGCCTGAGAAAACATGGCTTTAGGGGAGCCACAAGTGCTGCTGAGGATAGGGTACCATGGTGCAAAGGAAGGGACAGAGATGCCCCAGATGCCACTGGAGGTATGGCTCTGCTTCCACCTGCCCAAGGACTCTGGCCTCTCCAGGGCCCTGGCCAAAGGGGAGAACTGAACTTAGAGACCAAGAGTCCTTAAGGACCTAATGTCCCCAAGGAAAAGCAATAGTAAACTCTTCAATTAGATTCATATGGACACTTCTATAGTAAATTATCTTTCTTTGTTTGTTTGACCTGGAGTCTCCTAAGGATTAGTTTACAGCCTTAACCATTTGTAAGTAACTGATAATGTGCTTTAATTAGAAGATATGAATTGCACACCTATGACTTTTTCCGTCAAAGTCCTACCCCTAATCAATGTTTTCACAGAATCACTGGTCTCCAGAGGCACAAAGTCTTACTTAAATAAATACATGATCATCCTTCACAATAGAAATGCAGATAAGGCCCTTAATTAATGAAGGGGCTAACATCTGTCCCCTTTGGGAAGCATTAGTACAAGCTCTTACCAGATATAGTCAGATATTAGTACAAGTTCTTACTAGTTATAGTCAGATAGGAGGAGTCACTTATCTTGTTTTCTCTATGAGTACAATCGGCATATTTGTGTTTATCATATCTTTAATCTACTCCGCTGTCAGGGATTTTTAAATTGCAGCACTCAAATGCCTTCCTGGGGGAGGGACTGTAGGTTGGGGTACAACAGTAGGGCTGTTGTACTTTAAAGACCCTCTCCCAGAAACCAGGTTCCAGAGGCCTGCCCCCCTCCCAGGGGTATTCATTCTAAGCACCAGGCCAACAGCCAATTTAAGGGCTGGTTCTGGGATTTCAGCATCTCTCTGCCTGGGATGGAATGAAGACTCTCACCTCTACCTCACTGGAGACCTAATTAGGACTTGAACTCTGGTCTTTGTTCCCTCCCAGTGGGTTCTATACAGTGGAGAAGGTGAGGGAAGGAGGGGGTCAGGTAAGCCCACAACTCCCAGAGCAGCAGGAGTCCAACAGCCTCTGAGAACCGGGAAGTGAGTAAACAAGCAATTACCAGAAAGAGAGCCAAGAGCCTGGTAACCAGAGAAGTAGCTTAAACAACTTGATTCCACTCCCTGCCTTCTCTCAAGCTCTCCTCCCACCCAGCTTCTTTATTTTTTCATTCATTCTTTTTTTTTTTTTTTTTTTTTTTGAGACACAGTCTCACTCTGTCACCCCAGGTAGAGTGCAGTGCAGTGGTGTCATCATAGCTCACAGCAACCTCAAATTCCTGGGCTCAAGCAATCCTCCTGCCTCAGCCTCCCACACGCACCACCATGCCCGGCTAATTTTTCTATTTTTAGTAGAGATGGGGGTCTCACTCTTGCTCAGATTGGTCTCAAATTCCTGAGCTCAAGCAGTCCTCCTGCCTTGGCCTTCCAGAGTGCTAGGATTACAGGTATGAACCACCACACCAGGCCCCCACCCAGCTTCTTGAGGCTAATTTCACCACCCTCTGCCTACTTCTTAAGTGAAATTCCACCCCTAGTGGAAGCCAGGTTCCAGAGGTGAGAGGCAGACAGTCATATTCTGGCTGGATTCTTCTGGGCTTGGCCATTGTGGGCATCGCTGCCCTTTGTTTATATGATAAAAAGGAGAAAGAATCAGACGGTGCTGCTCTCTCCTACTCCAATGCCCCTACAGCCTTCAGATCCCTTTGGGGAAGAGAGGAGTTTAGGAAGAAAGAGGTGACTCAGACTTTTCTACTCAGAAACTGGAGCGGGAACCCAGCTGGGCTACAGGAAGTGTGGGGTCGAGTGAGAAAAACCTCACATTCCTTTCTCTCCCTGCTCACTCTGAGCTCCCTCCTGCCCACTGCTTCTAGGCTAGTCCCCATTCTTTTCACTTTCTTCAGTTCTGCTGATATCAGGGCAGATCCTGGCAGGAAAGCGTTCTACATAGATAAGATTAAGGTCCAGCACTTATCTTCAAAGACTTTACAATTTGGTGGGGAAGGGAAAGGTAAGAAATGTCAGGAAATTTTTAAAAAACCATGTACACAAGTAACAATACAAGGCAATGTACAACAGATGCCTCGGGAGAAGTGCCACTGTTGCTATTGGCCCGATGATTTCTCACCTGGATTATTGAACAGCCTTCTAACTGGTCCTTGCTTCTCCTTACCTCCTGTCTTTCCTCTTCTCCCATTCTGGGTCCTATCTCCACACTACAACTCAAATCTGCTCAGGCCCCACCCCTGCTTGAAAGCCTTCCTGGCTCCCTCCCATCTTTTAAGATGACAGACACCAACCCCCCTGGCATGGCACACCTAGCCTTTTGTATTCTGACCCCTCTTGATCCTTTTGGGGCCATGCTCCACTCCACACCCATGCTCCAATCAGAATGGAGCATTTGGGATGTCCAGCTTCTACCAGCTCTCAAGGCCCCAGGGCCTTTGCACATGCAGCTCTATTTGCCTGGAAAGATTTCCCCCTTATTCCCAACTTGGCTAACTCCAACTGCCTTTTGAGATTCAGCACAGAAATACCCTCCTCTTCCTAAAACACTTCTGAGTTAAATATCCCTCATCACCATAGTATTAAACCTGAGTTGTCATGATCATGCCTCTCCCCTGAAGACATCAAGCTCCTTACTCATCTTTGTACCCAGTGCCTGGGACAGAGTAAACGATAAATGATGGTTGAAAGAAAAGGTGAATGGCAGGCAAAGGAGTTCATAGAAAATATGAGGAGTCATTAGAGGCTTCTGAGTCAGACTGATAACATCACCAAACTACACTGTCAGATGAGTAATCTATTAGTTAGCAGGCAGGGCTGGGGGAGCAGAGGGTTGAGGCAGAGGGGAGAACAGACTGAGGTAGTAAGTGTTTGAAGTTAGGAAGGAAGACATAACAGTGGGAACTGGAAAGCAGGAAGGGAGCAAGCCGCATTGCAGAGACGGTGCTGTAATGCTCTAAGCTTAGCAAGTGTTTGGGTGTGTTGGCATGATGGATGTGGTGGGGAGTGGGGGAGTGAGGCCAAGATTTGCAACCTGGTACCTGAGAAGGAATGTGAGTAGAAGAATCAGACAAAAGTCAGGAGAAGGCACCAGAAGCAGATAGCAGTGGGGCAAGGGAATCTGGGAGAGGATCATCTGTTTGTTTTTAGAAATAGCTTGGGCTAATTAGGATAGAAAGCAAACATACTGGAGGAATTTTGAGATCTGAGTTGAGTTTTGTCTCTGGGTGGTCTAGGCATGCAAAGACTAACAAGTTAGGGCCTCACCTTATCTTTTCAGAAAATTGTGACCAAAGTCCAGTAATGGTGTTGATTTGTAAATTGCTATCACAGCTTCAGCACAAAATGATCCCACTTCCAAGTAGAGCTGTTACTTCTTTTGCATTTTTTTTCTGTATTCCAGAGGACTTTGCTGGGGGCTAATGCTGTTTCTCCATCTGGATGGGGCTGTGTTTTATCAAATATACTGCAGCTCTCAGTCAATTACCTTTTCCTACTTCTAACATTCTTCCTGTTTTTTGTTTGTTTGTTTGTTTTTAGAGACAGAGTCTCACTTTGTTGCCCAGGCTAGAGTGTCTGTTTTTTGACTCAGTTTACTTTAGTCTTGACATCTGTCCCTCTTGCCTTCCTCATCTGTGTCCACCTCATTCTCACTCTCACTCCTACTTTCTTCTCCTTACTCTCTCATCAGTTGTCTTCAGAGACCTAAAACTGCCTGGCTTCCCTCCCTTTCCCTCAGTATCCGGAGCCTCTTTGTTGGACATGTCTCAACCTGTTTTCAGTCTCAGACTAATCCTCCGTAACACTGAAATCGACAGATGAGGTCAGACTTGGTGGGGAGGGAAGGAAGAGAAAATTTCTTACCCAGGAAACCACGCTCATTCATAACTGGCTTTCCAAATGAGAACAGACTACGTGTGTGAGTGTGTGTGTGTGTGTGTGTGTGTGAGTGTGTGTGTGTGTGTGTGTGCGTGCGCACGCGTGCTTGTATGTTTTCTGTTGGCAAGAACACCAAATCCTGCTTTCCTCATAGCACACACTTACATTCCAATATGTTTTAAACTCCTAATCTATAAAGGGGATGAAGCATCAGAAATCTCTATCTTTAGATTAGTAGCTGGCGGCACCAGGGTTTCAGGGAGTGATCCTTTTATACTCCAGCATCCTCTGGCAGTTTGTTACCTTGCCAACTGGTGTGCTGGCGTTTAAGCTGCAAGGGTCTTTGCGGGCTGGGAGCGAGGAAGAGAACACAGGCTGCTGATACTAACAAGGTCTCCAGGGTGATTTATTAGTGTTTCTGGTCTCCTTTTATTTGACAGGAGAAGGAAAAGAAAGTGCTTATTCCTCCTGATAAGAGACACATATTTAGGAGTTTATAATATATTCAAAGCCTATTTGCCCTCAGTGTAGCTGTTCTGCACCCATTGGTTCTGTCTTAAGACATGCACAGCTCCTTTCAATTGACCCAAGTTCCTTTCTAGCTGTCATGCTGGTTCTCTTTTGCCTTTTATGCCAAGTTTCTTAGAGAAGGAGCTACAGCCAAGGCCTCCACATCTTTCTATTCCTTTTATAATCTGGTTTTCCCTCCCATCTTCTAGTAGAACCTCTGTCTAAATGCACTGACAGCAGTCTTCAAGTTCAATGACATTGTCTTTGTTCTCGTTTCCCTTGGCTTTTCTGTTGCCCATCTCCCTTGGCAGTAGCCAGCCTCTACTCCCACCTCACCACAAACTGCCACCTTTGACAGAGCCCCTTCCTACTCCAGCCCCCTACCAAGAGGCTTCCTCAGCACCAGGTCTTAGCTTTCTGCCCTCTCTCTTCCCTGTAGAGTTTCTCTATTCTTGCAGCTTTAAGCTGTGAGCTTGGCCATACCCCCTTGAGGAGCAGCATCTGAAAAGGCCAGGATGCCTGCAGGGAAGTTTCCCACACTACAGACAGTTAGTTACCCATGGCTGGAGTCAGTGAGACAAGGCATGGCAAGAGAGAGCTAGGCCTTGAGGGACCAAAAACTGAGAAATTCTCAGGATCCTGAGATCAGTGGAAATATCTGCTTTATAAACTTTAATCACCTAGGAGTCTTGTTAAACTTCAGACTCAATATGTCTGGAGTGGGGCTTGAGATTCCATATTTCTAGTAAGCTCCGAAATGATACTCATGCTGCTGGTCCATGGACCATACTTTGAGAAGCAAGGGGCTAGACCATACCTACTTATCTACTATCAGATTTCCTATGTTGTTTTGCATCTCATCTGGAATGTAATCGCCTCTAGGGCCAGGATCCTGTTGCTTGCATCCTTGTATTCCCTATTGATGAGTTCCTTCTGGGTGTTCCTGTAAATACTTAATTGATGGGCCCAGGGTTGAGTTGTTTATATCTTTTAGCTTTGCCTATAATCCTAGCACTCTGGCAGGCAGAGGCAGGAGGATTGCTTGAGCTCAGGAGTTTGAGATCAGTCTGAGCAAGAGTGAGACCACCCCCTACTAAAAATAGAAAACAAAAACAAAAACAAACAAAAAACCTGTAGATAGAAACCAAGAAAGACAAATGACTTTCGAAGTAGTGAGCCGCATTTCCAGATTCAGTCTCTTGCCTAGAAGAGTCTCAAGGAACCAGTCCAGGGTGAATTCTAACACTGCTTCTACTTTCAGGGAGTGTCCACCCCAAAAAGAAGGAAAGACTTGCCTGTCCAGGATGACCTACCACTCATTCTCTGGGCCTCATTTTCTCTTCCCCACCTTTCCCTATAGGTAGGAGACTCGCCCCTCTTTGCCTCCTTCTCTCATAAAGGCATTCGGGAGACTTAGGCAGCTGCCAGCTCCATGTCAGGTGGCCAGATGCCCGAGGCTGAGGGGACTGAAAGGTTAGGAAGCAGACAGCTGGGTGAGCCCACAGGCCAGAACCATCCACACGCTGCATCTTTACAGCTGCTCTCGGCAGTGCGGACTGGGAGTGCCTTTCAAAAGACATTCTGAAGGGAGAATAGGATGGGGCAAGAAACCCACAGAAATTATAGAGCAATAACAACCCCAGCAGAGCGTCCCATATACCTCAGCTTCAGCTTCTGAAATGGAATCTTTTGCTTTTCGGGATTTCTCCCATGGCCATAAAAAGAAAAGCCACCCCAGAGTCTCTAAAGTAGGTCAGAGAGAGAGAGAGAGAACGAGAGCATGCTGATAAATGCAGATGCCAAGGCACTTTCACCCTTTTCCAAACCAAAAATAAAATTTGGAAATTGTCTGAAGAAAATAGGAGGTTCTGGTGCAGCTTAAGAAAAACTGTGGAGAAAAAACTGAGCGAGGTGCTCTTGCCCTACATCCACTCAGCCCTCAGCAGACCTTCTTGAGCAGAACTTGACCCAGTGGCAGCCTTCCAGCCCCATCACTTCACAGCCCTCTGGCTCCCTTCCTGCAGGTCACTTCTGTGGCATGATCCCAGTGGGTTTTAACCACACCCACTCTCACTTCTAGTAACTCAGTGTAAAAAGTCTCCATTAATCAATCAAAGCCTAGAAGGAGGAGACAAGGCAAAAGGCACTTTTGGATTTCTCCGTCTGAGCAGCTCTGTGATTCATTATCTGTTCTAGAAAGTGGCACATGCAGTTCCTGCAAAGGAAGGAGAAGCAGAAATGCTGCATAGCCCACGTTTGGGCTCCCCTGGCTTTGCCTCTCCTTCCCTGCCTCTGGCCACTAGCCAAGCTGTTTTCAGCTGCTGCTCCTGTTTCTAGGATGTACACGCCCCTATGCACCCCTGCTATTAGGATGGAATCGGGGGTGTGGTGAGGCACGCTGAGAGACGACTTCCAGCCACCACAGCTGTGGCTTCATCTCCAGGGCCCAGAGCGTCTGGAGACCCTTTGCAAGTCTCACGGTCAGGAAATCCAAATCTTTGCTCCTTTTGGCGGGCTGTAGCATTCCCAATCACAGCTCTTCCTTGAGCAGAGTCAGACTCTACCCCAGGAAAATGATGAATGTGAGCGTCCTCCGGAGAGGGTGGGGAGGAGAGACGAAGAGAAAAACCCAGACAGACAGAAAAGAAGGAAAGACAAAGCAGCTGCATGGCTGAAGGAAGCATCCATGCCACAAAGGGCAGGCTGATCCTGTGACTGGCTAGAAAGAAATAACCAAGCAGATGCATAGCAGCTTGGAGAAGAACTAACCGAGGGTATCCTGGGCTCAGAAGGGGATCGGGTGTGGGGAGTAAGCAAAGGAAACACTACACTCAGAGACAACCTCAGTGCTCCTAGCAGAGGGAACACAGATTTGCACAGAGGGAATAGATGGTTTTGCTTTTATCTCACAGCATGCGAATTTCCAGCAGCTGCCCTTCCTCAAGGCTGGAGAGGTGGAATAAGTTGAAGAACAAGCAGGTGAGAACACATGGCTTTTGGCATATCCCTGAGTTCTAGAAAAACTGAAAGGAGCCTTACCTTGGCATCTGGTGGAATGACTGGGCTGGGGCAACCTGGCAAAGGCCCAGTTCATAGGGAGAAAGCAGTGGGCTGGGACCAGGGCTGACTTGGGGCTACATGGGTGGAAAGGGGGCAGCTGTCTCACCATCCTGCAAGTTAGGGATATGTATCATACCACAGGCTGAGGGATTTCTTGTGACCAGGTCCCTGAAAACTTTACTATATAAAATTCCCAATAAGTAGCTTTACCAGCAAACATCCCAGGCCTGCTCTATGCCAGTTCCCTAAAAGAATCACCTGCTAGAAATGCCCAGTGGCAGTGATGGGGACCAGACCTTCTTCCGGCAGCTTGCGAAAGCTGAGAGCCAGTACTTTCTTATTTGCTCATAAGTGGGCAGCAGCCAGTGGTGGAGGCTGCTGCTGGCCAGGAGAGTAGGGGAGAGGGAGAGGCCCTTTCAGGAATGCAGTCCCTAGAGGCTTCTCCTTCCCTGCCTCTAGGATTCCAAAGGTCTGAGACAAACTCCAGGCTGTAGTCCAGCAAAGATGCTTTGAGCTATATTCCTCTGGGAGAGAGCAATTGCTAGAGAGGGATTTCATTTCTAAACCCTCATTCCCACTGGGGGAAGGGGAGTGGTGGCAGGCACTGGGAAAAACTGTTTGGATCAGGAAGGAGGCATTCCACTAGATGTACATATCCTTTCACACCTTCTGCTCTTTCATATTCCTTCTCTATTGTACTCTCAACAATTGTTACAGAACAACTCCGGGGGCATGAGTTAAGATCACAGTGATTCCTAACATCAACTCTGCTCCTGTGTTTTTCTTCCCTAGGCTTTCCACTGGGTAAAATTTTAAATCTGAACAATGGTTCAAGGGCTGAGACAAACTGCTCATTACTGGAAAGAGTGCCAGGAATCCCGGGAAGCAAACCTCCCTCCCCACCGGAGCACTGCACCTCATAGTAACGGCTCCTTTCATAGTCACAGAAAGGTTAGATCAGCGTTTCTTTTCATTCCCATCTTCTTTCAGGAACTGCTGGGATGAAAAGAAGCCTAGGAGAATAAAAAATTCACACAGGACAAGACTAAAATATTTAGGGCAGGAGATCAGAAATCCTTTGGTTATTCAGTGAACTGAACTCTACTTTAAAAAAAAAAGTATAAGGAAATAATTGTCCATCAAACTCCATGTCACAGTGAGTATTGGCCTTCCGACCCCATCACACATGCTCTGAGCAAGGTTACAATGCCTAGTCAGTTGAAGGAAGAGAGACTCAGACTAACCCAGTGATAAAATGAAGCAGTTTTGTCATTATTAATGTCATTCCCAATATTTACCACATCTTTATTCTGAGAAACACTCCACCAAAGTTGTTAAATGACCCATTTTCTCCCACTTCTCATCTCAAAATCCAATCAGTGATAAATGGGAACAATGGAAAGGTTATTAGGTGCCATAAAGAAAACCCAGTCCCTTTGAAGAAAACAGTTCAAGCTTTTTCATTGTTAGTTCCTTTCCCCAAGTACAAATAATGGTTTCTGAAAGGGAAGACAGGTTTAAACTGACATGGTTGACAAGTACATACTATACTAAAATTTATTACCTTTGTACTCTATTAATGTGATCTTCTTGGAGTACTTGTCAAAAGTTTTTTTTTTTTTTTTTAAGAGACAGGGGTCTCAATCTGGTACCCAGGCTAGAATACAGTGGTGGTGGTCATAGCTCACTGCAGCCTTGAACTCCTAAGCTCAAGTAATCCTCTCAACTCAGCCTCCTCACTAGCCAGGACTCAGGCATGTGCCACCATGTCCAACTAATTTTTAAATTTTCTTGTGGAGAAGGGGTCTTGCTATGTTGCCCAGGCTGATTGTGAACTCCTGGCCTCAAGTGGTCCTCCCCTACCTCAGCCTCCCAAAGTGCTGGGATTACAGGTGTGAGCCACAGCATCCACTTTCAAAAAGCACTTTAAACATCTGGCTTTTACATGGCAGTCAAAAGTGTTTTCCAGATCAGAACTGAGGTTAATTTGATCAAGAGAATAGGCCCCTCAGAGTGGTCAAGAGATGATTAGGCACTAAACTATGGCTTTGTTTCTAATCACACTGCATCTGATTTAGTTTTGTGATAACCCTATCTTGTCATCAGGAAGGCTCCTGTCCAGGATCTATCAATGAGCATGGTTTAAACGTCCTGTGCCCAAGTAATTAAGGCTAAAAATAACTCTGTGGGCTATTTTATTTTCTTTACTCATCCACAGAAAGCATTTGTATGTCAACAAGAACTTTGCTCCTTGTGTGTTTTCTGTCCTGCTTACTCCTCTCAGAAAATAGAGCTGTTTGATGTAATTGGGAAAGTCACAGGTTGATATGAGACATACATAGCAACAAAACTATGCTAGTAGAACAAAGCTTCAGGATGGCCAAGTGTTCAGAGAAAAATGGAAGAGCCCAGCATTGACAGGATAATTTAAAAGTAGATTCTCCCTTCTCCTCCTTTCTTACAAAGATATACAATACTATGACCACAGTATATCTGATTTATATACATAATTCACTTCTACATTAATAACATTTGAGTGCTGATAATATGTATGAAGTACTTTTCTAAGAGCATTAACTCATTAATTTTCATAGCCCTAAGGTACATACAATTATCCCAATTGCATATTTGAAAAAACTGTGGCACAGAGAGATGAAGTAACTTGTCCAGGGTTCCACAGTTAGTGGCAGAGCCACAACAGAAAAACCCAGGCAGTCTGGCTCTAGAGCCCATAACCCTATACTACTTCTATAACAACAACAACAACAAAAATATATATATATATATACACACATTTCTAATTTCCTATAAAGCTTTATCCCTCTATCAAACATGCCAATTTACATTCTCTATATTAAACAGATACATGGTCCTATGGTTCATCTTAATGTGAAATCAAGGATCAATAAGAACTTTAGTCTCATCAATAGTATATCAGCTCTCTTAAACCAAATGTTACCCACTTTCAAATATAAAAATGCATTGAGAGCAGACACAGTGGCTCACACCTGTAATCCTGGCACTTTGGGAGGCAGAGGCAGGATAAACACTTAGAGGCCAGGAGTTCAAGACCAGCCTAGGCCACACAGAGAGACTCTGTCTACAAAAAAAGATGTTTTTCAATTAGCTGGGTATGGTGGCCTGTGCCTGTAAGTCCCGGCTACTTCTCAGCCTGAGGTGGGAGGATCCCTTGAGGGAAAGAGTTCCAGGCTACAATGAGCTATGATCAGGCCACTGCACTCCAGCCTGGGCAACAGAGACCCTGTCTCTTAAAAAAACAAATGTGTTAAGATAGCAGTGCAAGCACAATAATTACGTTCTAGCAACAGAAAATGTTTGCAGAATTAAAGGTCCTGGACACCTTTTTCAGCTGAAGCAGTAAGCACTCGTTGGATCACTCCTAGCTATAACAGAACTTAAATAGCTAATTTCTGAAACAAAAACAAATCTATTTAATAATATCCTGACTAGAGTATGTTTAATTCTATGACTATATTATTATGGTGATGGAGCATAAAGTAGAAAGTTCCCTATGCTTAAGGAACCACTATTGGATTTACAGAAATATCAAAGCACTGGCCTACTCAGCTACAAAGGACATATAATTGGGACTTTAGCAAAGGCCAAGGCACCATTCATATACTCCTTTTGCTCAAAGGCCATATTTGTTTAAAGCATCTCTCCCCTCAATTTCTCCCCCTTGTTTTTATTTTTTTTCTTTTCTTTTGCTGTTTGTAGGTATCTCCCCTGTCTTAAACACCCTATTTACTCATTGATAAGTTGTTATAAACCAGTACCATCTTTTAAAGTACTGGCAACCATATTCCATAATCATCATTCTCTAATTGGTTTGCTTCTGAAATGGATTATTGAATACCTCTCAAATATTGAACATTTTGCTTTAGACAAAAAAAAACCAAAACCTCTTAATCACAGTAATATCAGTAAAATTAGTAAATGACCTTGGTTGTCATCACCCAAGTGCTTACCATGACCAAAACACTGACGTCATCACTTAGGTAACAAAAGCAAATCAGAAAGTTTTGCTAAATGAGAATTAAATTTGCCTAGCCCTCCTTCCTTATCTGGTTTGACACAAGCAATTTCCCTTTCACTGATGCATTTACTTTCTACAGATATAACAACAAAGGAAAAAATTGAACATTCTCATCTTGACACCCACTGTAATGCAGAAGTTGAATTGCCCATTTAGGCAAGTTAGTCTCTTCAGCTTCCTCTTATTTTGGTTCTGAGGCGGCTTTTAAAAAAGTAAGCTACTGTCTCAAATTTTTTTTTCAATAACTAAAAAATGACCCATATTTACATAGCTTAAGAGAAAGCTAAAAGAAAATTTTGGTGAAAAACATTTTTGTAGATGAGATGGGCTTCAAAAGCTGGTGCTAAAATAATTTAATATTAAACAGACATTATCATATTGGGCTGTAGAAAATCGAATCGGCTTAAAATGACCTTAGATAAGGCAGTTGTAGTGTCAGGTTTCAAGAAACTGGCAGGTGACTGATATTAGTATCTAATAGCAGTCCTCTGATCTGGAAGGAAAAATCTTAAGAGTGTCTCTCTTGATATTTAGTGAAGTCAGCAAACAATGTCCTCACTGTGAATGACTGATATTAAGAACCACACCTTCAATTTCTAGCTCAGGCCCTAGTTTCCCTCCTCCCTCTTACCTGCCAACCCTGGTGGATGATTACAGACAAGGCAGTAAAGTTGCTTCAAAATATTTAATACGTGTTAGACACGTAAAGTTACATTTTTATACAAAAATCAATACATTGAAGGAGAAAATACTGTACAAAAAACCCTTACCAGCTCCCCCAACCTTTATACAACAAAGACTGGAGTCACCACATCTACAAAACCATAAGGTCTTTACACTTAGGGCTTCTGTCTGTAAACTCTGTTTCATTAAACACTTTTTAAAAGCACTGTGTAGTAGTTCTGACCTAGAGCTTTTAAAAATATAGCTTTTCTCTATAAACTCCATATTTCCAAGCTTGAACTCTTCTGTGAAGTTCATCAAGCTTTTTTTCCCCCCGTGGGGAGGCGAAGGGCCGTTAATATTCCCCTTTCCCAGAGTATGAACATTTCTTTAGTGAGAGAGAAAGGTGGCGAGGGAGCGAAAGAATACAAGTCTCTACTGCAGACTGAATCCCTCCAGTCCTAGGAAATCCTTGGAGGAAACGCCGCTCCTGGCGCTGGTGGGTTCTAGCTTCCAAGCGAGGGGTGGGTGTAAAGTCCCTCCCTCCCCCGAGGACCAATGGGGAACTCCCCGGCCCGAACCTTGTGGCCGCTTCCTCCTCCGCACAGCCGGCAGAGGAAAGTCCCTGTCTGCCCCCAATCTCTTAGGCTCGGGGAAGGAGTGGTGCATTCCAGAAGGACAAAATAGTCTTAATTCAACAAGACGAACTTACACCTTACATACACACGGACATACACAGACACAAAAGTTAACGATCGTCCTCTTCCTATAAACCCAAGCTCCCAGGTCTCAGGATGAGACTCGAGTGTCCCGGCACAGCAGGCCGCCAAGCTCGGGGCAGTTCGCGCTGCCCGGCAGCAACCAGTCTCCCCCAGGCGCTCAGCGCCTGCGGTCTCTGGGAGTCCTCGCGGCCAGGGGGGCCCGGCCCTAACTTCGGGGACGCCCGCTGCTCAACCTCCTCCCCGCACGCGGGCGGGGGCTCAGAAGGCCACGATGGCTGTGCTCCAAGGGTTAATGTCTCTCAGCACCCGCTTATCGCAGCAGATCTGCCCGGGCTCCGCGGCTTCCGGACCGCTCTCCTCTCCCTCTTCTTCCTCCCTGCCGCCGCCGGGGCTCTTGCGCAAGAGTCCGGAGAAGCTGGAACCGAAGATGCTAATGAGGTTAGCCACGTTACCGGTCTCCATCTCCTCCGCGTCGTCGTCCTCTCCCCGGCCCGGCTGCTCCTCCAAGTTCCGGCGGGGCTTCTTCAGCGGGGTCGAGCCGGGCGCCTGGCAGCCCGCGGGGCCGCCGCCCGCCCCCGCCGCGCCGCGCTTCCTGGGGCACACGGCGGGCGGCGCGGGGGACTCGTCCACGGCGGGCCGTGGCGCGCAGCGGCAGTCAGCGCCCGGGGCCGCGGCCGCCGCGCCCCGCTGGTCCTCCCCTCCTGAGCCGCAGGCACAGGGGCGGCGCGCTGCCCGAGGCCCCTCGGGGAAGACGTCCGAGCCCCCGGCGGGGCTCCCGGCTCCTCTGGCGGCCGCCTCGCGCGGTCCTTCCACGCGGCTCCAGGCGGCTTCCGCCGCGTCCGCGTCTCTGCCTTGAAGAGCGTCCGCGGCTCCGGTCACCGTGGCCGCCGGCTCCGCGCCCCCAACCCACGGCGCGGCGGGCACCGCGGCGCGCTCGGGCTGCGGCTCGGTCTCCGGCCAGGCGGCGCGGGCGGCCGGCGGAGGCGGCTCCCCCCAGCCGGCGGGGGGTCCGGCCGCCGGCTCCCCGGGCTGCTGCGGCGGTGGCGCCGGCGTCCCCGCGGGGCCGGCCAGGTAGAGACCGGGGCAGGGGTCACTCAGGTAGACCTGACGGGCGCTGCGCAGCACCAGCGAGACCAGGAGGTTCTTGTGTAGCTTGATGCCGCCACGCTGCACCCGCGAGTTGTAGATCTTGCCGAGGGAGATGCTGACGATGCGGTGAGCCTCCAGCTTGAACTCCATCCTGTCTCCCCTTCACAGGCTGGCGCCGAGGTGACGGGGTCGAGCCGTGGCTCACGTTCGGAGCGGGGAGGGGCTCGGGAGCCGTAAACAAGTCGGCCCTGAGGTGCGCCCTCCCCAGCTGAAGACTCCGAAAGAGAAACGGCTCCGGTGACGCGCGCGCAGTCCCCCCGCCTCTCCACACCAGACAACCGCCTAGGTTCAGGTCCGGTCGCGAAACAGGACAGCCCGGCCTCCCCGCGCCTTATATAGGAGCCTCGCCCGCCAATCACCGAGGGCCGCCAACCGTTCCGGGGCTGACCGGCGCGCCCTCGTGCGCCGCGCGCGGCCAATCGGAGGCCGAGGAGGGGCGCCGGGCCCGTTCGAACGTTAGTCCCGCGGAGCAGGCTCTTAAAGGGGGCGACCGCGGGCGGCAGCGAGCCGCGCCGGTGGGGGCGTGTGCTCGAGGGCGGTGCTGTTTGTAGTTAAAGATTCTGGCTTGTGCGTTGGATTGCCAGAAACAAAGGCGAACGAAACCATTCGAACTTTCACCCGAACATAGTGGTGGACTCTGCCCCGCGCTGCGCGGGGCAAGCCCGCCTCACCCACCTCGCCGCCCTTTCCAGGCCCCGCACATCCGAGAACCCCTGGCCAACCCTGACAGAAATGAATGATGGCGATTCGCGGCAGAGGATACCCCGGGAGAACAAATAATATTACTACAACGTATTCGGCGGATGTTATTTTTGGATAAGTCCCTTGTGCCCTAGAGTCACACACTCTCTTTAGCATCTGTCAATTTTAACGCCAAAGAAAAGGGAGGGTTCTAAAAGCTCCTGAGTTTTTGGCTTCTTATCAAGGAATTGTGTCTAGGTACAAAGTTATTGGTTCTCCACAAAAGCAGGCATCTTTCACGTTGTTCTCTAGATTCTAGAACAAACCCACTTGTCCCCTTCCATTACGTTAAATGGAAGATGTTGCAAGTTCTCCACAATGATTTTTTTCTCAACACAAGGGCTGACCAGTCCAACCCTTGGAAATATCTAGCAAGTTCTAAAAATACAAAGAGAGAAGTCTTGTGCTTCCATCATGATGTCATAATTTCATTTTGTGTCAAGGTAAAAATATAGGGGAAGGGTGCTCCAGAATTTTCTGGTCAGTCAACAACTTAGCCTATCTACTGATCTTTGTAAATATAATACATGGCATCTGGGCACAATCACCCCATGGTTGTCCAGAGTCAGCTCCTGGTTAGTCCCACCTCAACTCTACCACAGACCTGCCTGGGCACTCTGGGTAAATAACCTCAAGGTGCTTTAACCTCTCCACCTCTAAAAGTGGAAACTCACATACATATCTGCTTTATTATGCCAAAGATAAATGACAGCTCTCTGCCGCAATGTGGAGTCCATGGAGTCTTGGAGTCCATGTGGAATAGTTAGCCTGATCCTGCACCAAGGTTTGGCCAAGCAATGTGTTTATTTAAGGAAATACTAGTGAAAGTTGAGCTTGATCATGGCTGATTTACAATCAAGACACTTTCAAAGGATGCGATGGCTCAGTAACACTACCTTTGCCCACGGCTTATTGATGGTAACTGAGAAAACCAGACTATGAGGTCCAGAGTTCCTCCCCTCTAGGAATTTTCAGACCTAATAGAGGAGATAAAATATTACAAAACCAAGCAGCATATATTGACTAATAACATGAGAAAATTTTTCTTCTATTTTCTCTTTCTTTGTGAGCTATTTGTCACTATAAAGCAATGGTTCAGTGCACAGGCTCTGGAAATGAGCTTCCTGTGTTGAAATCTCAGCTCCACCTCTTACTTGCTGTGTGACCTTTGGAAAGTTATTTCACCTCTCTGTGCCTCAGTCTTTTTTTTATTATTAAATAGAGATAATATTAATAATAGGGCCTACCTCTTAGATTTTTTGCGAGGATAAAACAAGGTAACACATGCAAAGCTCTTAGAATAGTGTCTGGCATATAGTTAGCTACCAATGTATGTTAGTTGTTAGAACACATTACCCCGTGTGCAAACTTGGAGTAGGAGAAGAGACTGAGGAATGAAGGAACATAGATAGGAGAAAGTTTCGCCAAGGAAGTTGTATTTGAGGAGGGTGTTGAAAAACCCTGAGGTAGGATCCACAAGTTCCAAGCAGCAGGAGCAATGGAGTCTGCTGTAGGGAACATCTTATTTTGAAGGTGTGCCAGGCACCAGCCCAAAAGTAAGTGGAAAGGGCTAGAAACAGGCAGGAGCTGCATGATAGTGGATTGTGGATGCCTCAGTGAGGAGATAGGACCACAGAGACTTACTAAAGGTTGCTGAGTAAGTAAACCACAGAATTCTAGAATAGTTGGTGCACAGAAGATCACTTAATTATAAAGCTCTTGTGGGAGTTTAGGCAAAAGGTCACGAAGGCCTGAAGGAGGTGGAAGTAGCAAGAATGAAGAAACTGAGAGACAAAAGGAATTTTAGTGATGATCTGGGATGCCCCCACTCACCCACCCAAACAGAATATCCATAGCACTAGCCTCTTGCCTTCCGTGAAGTTTTCTTGCCCACCTGAGCTGAGCTGTCTACACTGTAACCACCCATACACCTTCATCATCGCCCTTATCACTTCTCCCATCATGCCCAGTGCCCCTTCCAGACTGTGCCCTCATTGAAGGCAGGGGCCCATCTCATAATTGTAGCCAGGATATAATAAAAATACGTAAAACTGGTGCAACACAGGCACTCACCGTCAGGACAGGGTCCTGCAGGTCCTTACAATGCAAAGGGATATGGGGGGGGGGCTCCTGCAGGAGGTACTGGATGGCCAGGAAGGGGGACACCCTTCCTGGAGCCTGGAGCAGAGGTTCCGCAAACTGGCATAGACCAGTGCAATATTTTAATCACTGGAGTGCCCATACCAGCGCACACCGAGTCATTATGCACTTGGATGAATGAATCCCTAATAATGATATTGTCTACCAGGCACTGTACTGGTCACATTGCATGCATTATTTAGCAAACTTACTAAGTTCTGAAAATGGATATCATTATCTCCATTTACAGATGAGCAAACTAGGACTCTGAGAAGCAGTTTTCCCAAAGTCATGCAGCTATAGGTGGAGAGGGTAGGATTCAACTCCAAACCTGTTTAAAGCTTGAGCGTGAGTTCCTGAGGCTAGATTGCCATTTTTAACTTGCTGTGTGACCTTTGGAAAGTCATCTCACTTCTAGGTGAAATGGGAAAATAATGTCCTAGTTTGGTGACATGGGCAAGTTATTTAACCTCTTTGTGCCTCAGTCTCCTATGTAAAATGGGAATAATAAAAATGCCTAAATTGCTTAGTACAGTCCCTAGCAGCATATAAGCACTTACTAAGTCTTAGTTGCTGTTGTTGTTATGGTAATTCTATTACACAAGTGCCTAGCATAGTACTGAACATACAATAGGTATACTGTTAGTACTTGAATTTTTAATGCTTTTTCTACTATACCACTTAATAGGTGTTTAATAAATGTCTACTGACTTGAAATTGCGCATTATTGCTATTATTATCAGGATTTCCTTTAATCCTGAGCCAACAAAATGGAACCTTTACTACTCATCTCTAGAGGGCCTGAGCTCTTATGATCAGGAAACTGCACCTCCACCTGCCAAAAAGAGTGGGAAGATATATAGCACATTCTTCTAAGCTTAGCAAGCAAATTCTAACTGAGTTAGAATTTGTCGTCATCAATCTTTGAGATGTTCTCAGTTTAACAAAAATGTTGGTAGGACAGTTAGAAACACTGGGGATATCAGAAGGACAAAGGAAGCAACTGCTCTGAAGTGGTGGCTGGAGCACTTCCCTCAGGTCTGTTCTGCTCTCCCACCGCCCTCTCTGCTAGGCATGGGCAGATTAGCACAGGTGGGGTCTCACTATGTTGCCCAGCCTGGAGTGCAGTGGCTATTCACAGGCCCAATCTCGCTAATCAGCATGGAAGTTTTGACTTGTTTCCTTTCTGACCTGGGCTGGTTCACCTCTCCTTAGGCAACCTGGTGGTCACCCCACTCTGGAAGGTCACCATATTGATGCCAAACTTAGTGCAGACATAGGCTTGGACACAGTGCATGACAGCCCAGAATTCCTGAACTCAAGCCTCCTGCCTCACCACTGGTGCCCATTGCGGGTAACTTTATGTTCCCCCTTGTTTGTACAACTAATTGAAAGCTAAGTATTATTATCAGAGGATTAAAAAGTTTATATTGCCTTAAATTGAATCTGTATAAGCGTAATGTAAACCAACTATAGATATGCATATATACATATGCATGCAATATGTGAGAAGTAACAATTAGTGAGAATGTGGGGGTAGGTGAAATAAAAATAAGTTATCTGCACTGTCCCTACATTTCGAATTTTTTTTTTTTTTGGTCAAAGTGGCTTATGCAATTGAATAATCATTTGCATGACATCCAAAATTCTTTAGGGGAAAAGCTCTATAAAAAATACATTATTAGCACTTCATGTAAGCAATATTCCTCTTCCCCTCTGAGAACAGACAAAATCCACTTTTTAATTCATTCCTTTTCTCTTTCATGTATTTTACATCTTTTTTTCTTTTGGCTACTTGACTTTCTATAGAATTTCTTTGTCTTCAAATATCGTTTGACTAGGAGTGGGCACCAAAACCTGTTTTGTTCCCTCCTCTCCATTTCCCTTCCTAAACTACTTACACTCCAACTCTCCTTCTTGTCCTAAATTTTGTATCTTTGTTCAGAGAACCTAAGATTATTTTTATGATCTTTTTATACCCTGCCTCCTGTAAGACTCCTACAGAAAACAAATTTCCCAATAAGTAGAGCAATCAAACTCATTAAAATGAGCCTAGTATCCTTTCAAGCCACAGAATGAGAACACACAGCCATATAAAACCCTACCTGCACTGTTTAATAGAATGGCTACTGGCCACATGTGGCTACTGAGCACACGAAATAGCCACATGAAATGTGGCTAGTGCAACCAAGGAACTAAATTTTTAATTTTATTTAGTTTTAACTAATTTAAATTTAAAAATTGAAACAGGATATTTTTCCCAAACAACCTTATTGTGTCATATTTTTGAAGTTTGAAAATATAGCATCCCAATTGATATGAGTTGTAACCGTAAAATACACAGCAGGTTTAGAAAATATAGTATAAAGAAGAGAATGTAAACTATTTCATTAATATTATTATAATGGTTACATGTTGGAGTGATGCAATTTTGGATATATTGGGTTAAATAAAATATATTATTAAAATTAACCTATTTCTAAAATGTGCAGTTCAAATTATATTTCTATTGGACAATACTGCCCTAGGGATAATAAAGGGCTAGGGAGGTGTGGACATATAAATATGCATGAACATATTGTGGGCAATTAACAAATGTCCTTGATTGGAGAAAAGGGAAAGGACAGGAAAGATAAAGTAAAAAAGAAGTGAAACAGAAAACATTTAGATAGTTGTAGAGTTAAGGAGAAAAATCGAAGGAAAATGTAAACACTATAGCTAATTGGCCAGAAGAAAATTCTTTCAAAACTGAGAAGTGTCCACAAAGCTAGAGAAGCACAATTTTACTTAATCTGAATATGATTATACAGAAAGTATCACAATGTCATTTTAAAATTCAACATTATTTTTTAATTCAAAATACAAACATGCAAACCTAAATTTCAGAGAGAGTTTTCACTTGGATAACATTATTCTCCCAGATTGTTAGGGTACATTTATTCTTTTCAATTCTATGTCCGCCTGGAAGTTGCAGGACCATTTGTTTTTAATGTGCCATTTTCCTGCACAAAAACCTTCAATGGCTTCCCATGACCTTTATGGCAAAAATCCAATTCTCTGGCCCGGTCTCCATAGTACTACACAATACATTGTCAAAGACAAATAGCCAGGAATGGTGAGCAAAGCCCAGGCTCCTTGGGTGTCCTGGCAGTTCTTACCAGCTGTGCGTGGGCAAATTTGGAGGTGGTCCTCATCTTGTAAAATTGGTAAGTTGGACAGCCAGCTGCCGTGGTTCAAGACTGTAATCCCAGCACTTTGGGAGGCCAAGGCAGGAGGATTGCTTGAGGCCAGGAGTTTGAGACCAACCTGGGCAACATAGGCAGACGCTGTCTCTCCAAAAATAATTTTAAAATTAGCTGGGTGTAGTGGCACACACCTGTAGCCCTAGCTAGTTGGGAGACTGAGGTGGGAAGATCACTTGAATCTGGGAGTTGGAGGTTGCAGTGAGCTGTGATCTGCCACTGCACTCTAGCCTGGGTGACAGAGTGAGACCCTGTCTCAAAAAAAAAAAAAAAAAAGTTGGTGAGTTGGACTAAATGAGTTGTCCTCAAACTATAAAATATAGCTGTACATTAAAATCACCTAGGGAGCCATTAAACATCACTTAGAGTGTCTGGTGTAAGACCCAGGTATCAGAAATTTGTTAAATCTTCACAGGTGATTACAATGTTATAGCCACATTTGAGAACGTGTGGCCTAGCTGATTGTTTTAGGATCATTTCAGGTCTTAAATTCATCATCTCCTATTTCCTCAACAAAATACCCTCTCCCTCCCTGCCCAAATTCCACATATCATTTCCTCCAGGAAGCTGTCTGTGCCCACTGAGGTTTATTGTGTGCTCACTTGCACACACACACACACACTCTCATAACCTAATAGTCATTTGAGACTTAAAACCACAGTACCGCTGTCTTGTGATAACCCTTATATTTCTCTTCTGTATTTCATTTACTCATATTATTTATTTAACTTTTGCATGAATATAGTTCTCATTCCCCAATAACCTTATAAAGTACTGGGAGATGCTAATTACACCTTTTTGTATCTTGCCTCCCTACACCCAGCACCCTGAATATTGCTACAGGCATATGACAGGATGAATAACTATTGGATAAACTAATTAATTAATGGGTTCCCAAAATTTGGGACTAAAATATTCAAACACGGCCAACTAGAGGATAAAAAAGACTACTCCATATAAATTATTCTAGTGATATATTAACCAAACTATTAACATTACCACAAATACATTTATCCTAGCCCTAGTTCATAATTATTCAATTATGAATACACAATACCATTTCCCTATGAAAGCCATTTTTTCCCATAAAATAGGTTGGTTTTAAACAGTTTGCTTTTTCTGCCATGCTGTTTACAAATGTGTTATTTTATTATTGAAGTCATCACTTGCTTACTTTGTTCCGATTGAACATTTATCACGAGTTAGTGATGTATCAAAAACCATCCTGGGTACCGGCACATCATTTAGAGGCAACCTTCTACTCCCATTCTAACTGTGTAACGAATAGAACATGTTCTAATTCATCAGTCAAGTCCATTTTAGATAACACAGCTGATCCAAATTCTAACATAAATGCTCATTCAGTTCAGAAACCCAAAATCACTAACCCATCTCATGATCAGCCTGACTAAGCGTATTCTGAGTATTTATACAGACACAATCTTCAGTGCGAAAGGAAGTTTCAGATCTGGTGTCTAACCAGGAGTTGGTGTGTGGATTAGTAGGCTTGTGTTTATGAGGCAATCTGAGCTCTTTTGAGGAAAAATGTAAAACAGGCAGCTCTGGAATATCTTTCCCTTTACAGTTATTACCTACAGAGTTCTCAGAGTCCAACTCCTTTATTAATAAGAGATCACTCCTTTTTGTGTACCCTGAAAATATCAGAAGATCATTGTAAAAAAGAAACAATGTGCTTAAGAGTCAAGTAGGACTAGATATCAAGGAAGAAAGAATTAAGCTATGAAATGATTGGTGGCGTTGCCCTTTTAAGAAGTGTAAGATTTGGGTTCTCAGTTCCCTCCCCCTTGTCCGGCCCCGCCCCCTTCCTTCAGGGACTGACCTAAGGCCTAGAAAGTCTCAGAGTCACACGGAGTGGGCCTGCGGTCTCAGTCCGAGTACCTGTTTCCCACTCTGGGTCTTTTTCTGTTTGATTTTTAACTTGTTGGTGCGTGTCACCATGAGTGTTCCGATTAGTGTGCCTGGGTAGAATGGTTTTCATGTGTGTCAGTGGGTGTGGGCAGGTCTTGGGGACTGCTTAGCCGGTTTGGCTGCAGTGGTTTGAATAAATGCTATGGAGAGAATGGATAGCAGAGCCCCTGGTGTCTTTTTTCTGTTATTACGGAAATTTTTTTTTTTTTTTGGTCTGGTTATTTTTGTTTTGGTTTCATTTGGTTTTGAGGCTTATAAATGATTTTTAAACCATTTTGATTAGCTTCTGGGCCAATATTATGTTTATTTATTTCCCATTTGGTAGAAGAATTAGGTTATTTCTTTTAAAAAATTAGCTTGAGTGCCTGTGACCGAGAAGGACAAGGAGTCCTCTTTTTCCCTTCCTTCTCACAGATGTGATAGTAAAATAGAATGAGGGAAAGGGTACAGCTTTGCTTTTTTTTTTTTTTAACCATGAGATCTAACTAGACTGGAAGGGTTTGACAAACAATTAACTACCCTCCCAACTCAGCTGCTGTTTCCCAAAATAGCATCTCCTCTGCTGCCAGAGTAGATGGGGGCCTTCAGGGGAGGAAGACACAAAGGTGCCCTCTTTATGAAGCCTGAATCCTCTGCGAGATCTTGAAGGCAGAGGGGAAACCCAGGGGATTAAATTAGCAGGCAGCCCAGGCTCCACCTGGAAGGGAAATAGATAATAGGCTTTAAAGACAGGAAACAGCTTGTGCTCCAAAATAATAATTTTCAAAAGCAACACATGATGGATCCTGGGAGGTTTTCCTTTCCCCCAAGTTCATAATTGTGAAGCGAAATCACCCTTTAAGATGTCACTCCATGAGTGAGTCAGGTCTTCTGGTATTCCTGCGATTCTGCTCCACCTCGCCCCCATATCTGGAAGGACTGTCACAGCCAGCCCTTTTATAAACCTGACTCTCAGATACAGAAATGGCTCAGCACTAGGCCTTGAAAAGATCTGTTAGGGCTGCAGTTGCTGCAGCTGCTGCTGCTTCTCCTCCTTCTGCCTCTTCTTCTTCATTCTTGACCTTTCTCTCCTGTCTTGTTTGTCTCCTTTTTGTGCTCTCTTAGCCTGCCATTTTTACCTCTTCCTCTTCATTCTCTCTGAAAGACTGCCTCTTACATTCCCACACATCAACTTGTTCTGCCAGCCCTGGCTCTCTGGGGTCCTGAAATGTCTCCTGTCATGAGTGCGGATGTGGATGGGAAGGGAAAGCACACAGTGAGCTAAACAAAAGAAACAGACCAGCAGCACACCTTGGAGAAAGTCAGGAGCCCAGAGGTAAAGGAGGAAGATGGAGAAAGGGAAGGACTAAAATATGCCCTGAAAGGGTTAAAAGATTACACATATCAAATTGGATTCTGGATTTTGCTGTTTTAAAATTTCCTTTAAAATGTGCCTAAAAGGGAATTAAAGCGGCCATCAGAAAAAGAAACCTGTTCCATGAATTAACTGGCAATCAGCATCAGCTGCTAGAAACTGCAGGATTGACTCCTTTGCGTTGTGTACCTGCTTCCACACTGGCAATGACATTCTAGTTCACGGTCTGATCATATGACCATGTCCCTCTGGACTGGGACTTCCCTGAGGGCAGAGGGCAGGTCTTGTCCTGTGTGTGTCCTCAGTGGCTAGCAAGGGCTTGGTCCAAAGGAGGCACTCACATGCTAGGAGGGCTCTTAAAGCAGATGGATGAATGAACAGAGGACTAGATAGGGGAAAGACATTCCGAATACTCGTAAATCATCTCTTTTTCTCCCAATACTCTACAAAAGAAAATATAAAACTGGCCATCTTTCTTCTGACGAGTAGGCAAAGCAGAGAAATGATATGACTAACTTGGACGTTCCAAGAAGACTTGCTCCTCATATATCCTTTTCAGCACCTGGCGCTGCGGATGGTGTGCGCAGGGTTTCACTCGGCACGTGTTTGTTGAGTCAACGATTTAGAGGAGAAGAGCAGCTATTCTCTCTTGAGCAGGAGGTTTCCACAAAAGGGACAGGAGGGACGGTATATAGTGATGTAAATATAAAGCATTTTATGACATTGTCTTTCCCAACCTTGTCTCTGTGAAACATCTTAAAGAAGGAAAAAAACCTCAGGAAGAGAAGGCATATTTTTGGAGACCTTGGAAGGGCTCTTAGAGAAAAATGGAAATATATATGCTGTGTGATATTTCCAAAAGATCCTCTTTTTTTTGAGACAGGGTCTCACTCTGTTACCCTGGATACAGTGCAGTGGCGTCATCTAGCTAACAGCAACCTCAAACTCCTGGGTTCAAGTGATCTTCCTTCTTCAGCTTCCCTAGTAGCTGGGACTACAGGTGCGTGCCACGACACCCAGCTGATTTTTCTATTTTTAGTAGAGACAGGGGTCTCATTCTTGCTTAGGCTGGTCTCAAACTTCTGAGCTCAAAGGGATCCTCCCACCTCGGCCTCCCAGAGTGTTAGGATTATAGGCTGAGCCACCGCTGTCTGTAGCTGACTCAACTGTTAGGTGTTTTGATCCAGAGATGCTTACATTCTTTTTACTTTGGCAAAGACTCTGCATTGTTAGAGGAATAGTAATTAGGGAGGAAGGTCAGCACCAGAACAATTGGCAAAATAGAATACTTGCAACCCAGCAAGCATGGCTTCTACTCTGACCCATTTGGGGCTGGGGAAAGGCTGTGTGAATCAGTGAACGAGTAGAGTTATGCTACACAAATACGTGATTGTGCAGGTGTATAACCAACATTTAATAAAACGAATACAAGAACTCAATCTGGGATTTGTCACTCAGCTAGCTTTGAGGCCATTCCATTCATTTATCCAACTCCTCCCTGCTTCTCAAGCCTGCAAAACAACAACAACAACAACAACAACAACAACAAAAAGCATAGGAGGAGCTGAGATTTCCATAGGCCAGGAGCTCTACCAGGTTCTGAACACGGAAATATGCCTGGGAGATATTAGAAAGGGCAGTTAATTGGTTGGCTCTGGAATGTGTTAATCCTAAGCAAAGCTGTGTTAGTGCCTCATTAGCACATTAATTCTACTGACTATTCTCTGCAGTCCTGTATCACTTAACATCCTGAGGATTTCTGGAGGTTGTTTTACAAAATCAAGTCGTATTGACTAGAATTGCAAACTAAAATCTTGGCTCAGGGGCCCCTGTTCAGGAACATTTTAGATTAAGAAAAGATAAGGTTGTACATATATGTCTGAAATACTCAGATTGGTTCTTTCTTCTCTGCTCACATAAACCTGGGGCTGGTCTGGGCATTGTCATGGTTTCTCGCCTCTCCCGGAAGTGCACAAGGAGAGGTGCACAGCGCTCCAACCCCACCAGCTGTGCTAGCAATGACTTCTGGGACCAATGAAGGATGCAATGCCCCCATCTCACACACCCATAAATACTTCCCTAAGGAAAAAGGGGGTGCTCGCTGTTAAGATACAGCTTTTACTCCAAAGTCACCTGCCAATCCTTCAATTGGAGCTTATTATTCCATAGCTTTTTCATGCATCTTATTTTTTGCATATACAATATTTTCTACAATTTTGTTTGTGTCCATCTTTCTTCCTCACTACATTAAAAATGGTTCACGATTGCAATCTTTTTTCCAACCTCTGTCTCTCCAGTAGAATCCAGCCTACTGTCTTATAGCTAATAGTGACCTATAAATATTTGTAGCTTTGAGTTTTGAGAGATGGCAGGGTACAGTGACAAGAACACTGAATGAAGAATCAGATTCTCGTGTGGAATTCTGCCACTAGGCAGGCGTGTGACCCTGTGCAAGCCATGGCACTATACAGTCTCTGGTTCCTAATTCATGAAATAAAGGGGTTTATCTAAAGTCTTGTCCAATTCCAACATGCTTGGAAAATAAAAGAATGAAACAGACTTTGAATAGCCCAACTTCATTTGCCAAATTAGTGGTGGTGGAGGAATAGTTAAAGGAAAAAGAAGTTAAAATGTTTTCTAAATGTTTCTGGTGCTTATTAAAATCCCTGTAGTTCAGGTTCTAAACCAATAAAACATAACAGGACAGAAAGAGCCACTCAAAAGAAAGTTCTATTGTTTAAGGTAATTTGCTGTGGTAGCCCTAGGACACTAATACAAATGTCACTCAGGCTGGCTGTGATCACTGCTCTTTTCTATGCACACCTACACCAGTCTATGAGGTTGAACTTGTAGCAGAGCAGGGAAAATGGGTGGAGAACGATCTTGGGAGAGTCAGTAAAAGATGGCATCTACTGTGGTTCATGCCTGTAATCTAGCACTTTGGGAAGCTGAGGTGGGAGGATTGCTTGAGCCCAAGAGTTTGAGACTAGGCCTGGACAACACAGCAAGACCCCACCTCTACGAAAAATTAAAATATTAGCCAGGTGTGGTGTGCACCTGTAGTCCCTCGTACTCAGGGGGCTGAGGCAGTAAGATTGCTTGAGCCCAGCAGTTGGAAGTTGCAGGAGGCAAGTGCAGTGGGAGCAAGCAGGGAGCTTAAAGGGGGTGAAGAGAGTCTGGAATAGCTGTTGTGGACAAAACTGACCATGGTTCGACTTATAAGTATATGGCATGAAAAGTTGAGAGTCTAGCCATCATGCCTAACCAAATATGTGAATAAATTCCACCAGGAACTTACCCTAAAGAAATATGCAGTTAACTGAAGTTTATTAGGTTGAGTGATACAGTCACAGTGGGAAGAAAGCACAGTCAAACCACTCAGGCAACACTAAGGCAGCCCCAGGAAAACAGGAGATTTACCCGGACACTCAAGGTGCACCTTGAGCAGGTAGGAAACAGCTGCTGCAAAGAAACCATCTTAGAACCTTCCAGTCAGAGTAGTTGAAGTGTAATTAGTCTTAAGTGGTAGCACTCCTGCCTGTGAAAAAAGAAGCTTAAAGTTCATTGCATGGAGCTGTTCACAACTGAGTGATGAGAATTTTCAGTCATGCAGGTAGATGACAGTCACCTTAGGTGGTAACCCCTACAAATTATGAAAGACAGCAGCAAGATCCAGGAACCAAACACCTGGGGCCTTTTCTTCTATGGGATTTTAAGCCAGTGGAAACGTCCCCAATAATCTCCAAACAAATGACATTTAATATTATAATATGAGAATACCAAATTCTAATAATACAGTCTTTTCATATTATTCCTCCATTATTGGGTCCCCTTAAGTATCTTAATTTACAATCTACTGATCGTAAAAATGAAGTGGGATTTTTTTTTTAAAGGTTTTGAGGCTGGGCGCGGTGGCTCACACCTGTAATCCTAGCACTCTGGGAAGCTGAGGTGGGAGGATTGCTTGACCTCAGGAGTTCGAGACCAGCCTGAGCAAGAGTGAAACCCAGAATATAAAAATAAATAAAAAAACGAGATTTGGGGCAGTTATAATAATAGGCACAGGTCATTTTTAACAAGCTAGGACTATCAGTCAATTCTATCATTTGGCTAATCTCTATGTGGAACACTATAGTAATTAGTTTTGTGTATTTAGTTAAGGCAAATAATTACAAATATATATATATATAGAGAGAGAGAGAGAGAGAGACAGACAGACAGACAGACAGACAGAGTCTCATTCTGTTGTCCTGGCTAGAGTGCCATGGTGTCAGCCTAGCTCACAGCAACTTCAAACTCCTGGGCTCAAACGATCCTCCTGCCTCAGCCTCCTGGGTAGCTAGGACTACAGGCACGCGCCACCATGCCCGGCTAATATTTTTTTCTATTTTTAGTTGTTTGGCTAATTTCTTTCTATTTATAGTAGAAATTAGACGGGATCTCACTGTTGCTCAGGCTGGTCTGGAACTTCTGAGCTCAACCAATCCTCTCGCCTTGGCCTCCCGGAGTGCTAGGATTACAGGTGTGAGCCACAATGCCCGCCTGGTAACATGACTTTAGATACGTTAATGAAAGGGCCTTGCTGTCCCGTTTCCAGACTTGACTTTGGGCCAGCTTGCCTACAGGATCATTCAGAACTAGACCTAGAACTTCTGCCTCTCATTGCCCTGGGGCTTCCTGCCCTCTGGTGTTTTTTACGTGGACATAATTTTCACTTCTCTAGAGTAAATGCTGAGATGTAAAATTGCTGGCAAAGTGCATATTAAGATGTTAAAGAGGCCGGGCGCGGTGGCTCCCGCCTGTAATCCTAGCACTCTGGGAGGCCAAGACGGGCGGATTGCTCAAGGTCAGGAGTTCGAAACCAGCCTGAGCAAGAGCGAGACCTCGTCTCTACTATAAATAGAAAGAAATTAATTGGCCAACTAATATATATAGAAAAAATTAGCCGGGCATGGTGGCACATGCCTGTAGTCCCAGCTACTCGGGAGGCTGAGGCAGGAGGATCGCTTGAGCCCAGGAGTTTGAGGTTGCTGTGAGCTAGGCTGACGCCACGGCACTCACTCTAGCCTGGGCAACAAGTGAGACTCTGTCTCAAAAAAAAAATGATGTTAAAGAAATGGCCAAACTACTTCAGAGTGGCTGTACCATTTTATATTCCCACCAACAATGTATGAAGATCAAATTTCTCCATATCCTCACCAGCATTTGGTATTGTCTCTGTTTTTTAATTTTAGCCTTATGTTTATATCGAGACATGAAGTTTATCATTGGTTTCTGGGTTTCTTTTGGCAAATTATTTTACTCTCTGTAAGCCTCATCTGTTAAACAAGAAAATTGAACTAGATGACACTGAATAGGCCCTCCAGTTCTACAATTTCTACAGTTTCTCCAATTCTATATACCTATGGTTCTAACTCAGCTTGGTGAGGGTTTTTTTGCAAGGTGAGGAGCTTTCAATTTTTGCTTTGTACATCAGCTATCTCCATCTGCCAAGAATTGACAAGTAATGAATCTTGTCCAACTTCCTGTTCATTGCTGTTTCCATGAAATGAGCAGTAACTCCCTAGTGCTTCATTTGACCCCCAGGCCTCATTCAGCATTTAAGCCACACCATCAAAGGCTGAGTAAGAAGACTCAGACTTTCACAGATTTATAATGGACATTATTAATTTTCTGATTCATTGCAAAGATGTTTGAATTTCTTTGTTCCCAAGGTTCACTATAGAACATAGTTTTGAGTGGGCGACACCTCTTAATTTTGGTCAAGTATTGAGCAAACGTGTGCGTTTGGTCTGTCTGCTGTGTGCAGACAGGATGGGAGAGTGGAAAGAGTACAAACTGTTTATGGAGAAAGGCTTGGGTTTGAATCATGCCTCTGCCACCAATGAACTGTATGACCTTGTCCAGAAACTTAATTTAACCAAACTTCAGCAGAATATGGATAATAATACCTGTGAAACCCCATCTCTAAAAAAATAAAAATAAAAATAAATAAAAAAAGAGATTTGGGGCAGCTTTTGCTAAAGTTGTTATAAGGAATGGAGATAATATATGTGGAGTGCCCAGTTCATAGTAAGCAGTCAATAAATGATGGCTTTGATTACGTGGGACAGGGTGAGCAGTCCCTGGAGAATACCTGGAGGAAGACACGTTATGTCCCAGGTGCCACGTCCTGTGCAGTGTGCTTCACACACACGTTTTGTTTAATCTCCACATTGATGCTGGGAGCCAGGTATTTACTAGCCCTGTTTTTATAATACTGAGGTTCAGAGAAGTTCAATAACTTAAGGTCACCCTGATACTAAGTGAAGGAGATGGCATTCAAACCGTGTCCTTAAGGGGTTTGCAATCCAGCCAGAGAGATAAGCTGTGCAGAAACAGACAGATACCAACACAGAGTAGCTGAGTGGCAGCTGAGTGGCAGAGCCAAACAGCATTTGGGGGTTTAGCAAGGCAGTTATTTCTGAGGATTGGGCACTTGGCAAAGGGGACCTAGAGGATTAGGACTTCCTCTGTCCTGCTGAACATCTCTGAGTTCCTAGCTGTCACCATCACAACTGCCTATCAGTCCTGGAAGTTGGCTCTGCTGCTACAGGTGGGGGAGCAGGACTGACAGCCAGACAGCACTCATCCCTTCCTCCTCCCTCCCTCCTCCTCCCCTTTAATTCATGTCGTGTGTTTTAAATTGTTTAAATGTTTTATTTTATTTATTTATTATTCCGTGTTTGTATGTGGGCCCTCCCATCTCACTCATCCAGCCTGTGTCTTCAGCATTATCACCAAGGCTAGCTGTCAGAGTTGTAATTCTTCCATCAACACAAATAGCCAAGGGCTATTCTGTAGAAGTACATTCTCCATTACCTTCTCCCAAATCATTTTCTATTATGTGAGTTTGATTTGCTTATAAGCATATGTCTGGGCTGTTTTTGCACTTGCTAATTTTCAAAACATCATTGGGCTCTATTGCTTATAGTGTCTGGCTCACAGTAGGGTTACAGCAATTCATTTAGTCCACGTGCATATGTATTGAATTCCTATTATGCACAAGGCACGGAGTGACAGGTCTCATGGAACATACACTCTTAAAAATGGCTGATTAAGGCCGGGCGTGGTGGCTCACGCCTGTAATCCTAGCTCTCTGGGAGGCCAAGGCGGGCAGATTGCTCAAGGTCAGGAGTTCAAAACCAGCCTGAGCAAGAGCGAGACCCCGTCTCTACTATAAATAGAAAGAAATTAATTGGCCAACGGAGATATATATATATATAAAATTAGCCGGGCATGGTGGCACATGCCTGTAGTCCCAGCTACTCGGGAGGCTGAGGCAGGAGGATCGCTTGAGCCCAGGAGTTTGAGGTTGCTGTGTGCTAGGCTGACGCCATGACACTCACTCTAGCCTGGACGACAAAGGAAGACTCTGTCTCAAAAAAAAAAAAAAAATGGCTGATTAAGTAATGAAGGCCATTTAAGCATTTAATTTAAATATCAGTACTTGTGGCTGATTATTAATAAGAACTTGAAACAAAGTGTGGCTTTAATGAAATGCTACAGAGAAACTATCACTCTTTGTGGCAGAGGACAATCTTTGAATATTTCATCATTGGGCCTTTAAACACGTCATCCTATAGACTGATTTCAAGTCTACAAAGCTGTGATAGTTTTCAAATCTTTTGAAATTTGATCTCAATCTCAGTTGCAAAGGCCTTAGCTGGGTTGGAGCAGGTGCCTTTCGCCTTCACGTTCCTCCAAGAGCAATGACTAATGCAGCCTTTCAACAGCAAGGTGGAGGGCAGGTCACGTGCTCAGCTTCTGAGGGTTACATCTGCTTCGGCAACTTCCTGTTGTGTGTAACCCACAGACTGTATTTATAGCTGTTTCGTGAGTAATACTCAGAGTACATGTTTTTAGGTATTTCAAAGTACATGAGTGGTTGGATTTCAGCAGCTGATGGACTCCAAATGTTTTGCTTTTTCTTATTCCAGCCCTTCAGATTTCCCCAGAATTGTCACCTTAGAGCAGGTGTCTCCTCAGTGTGTTCCCGGAATTCTTTATTTATGCAACTGTCGTGTTGCTCAGAAGAAAACAGAGCTTTTACTCAGTTCAGGGAACCTTAGAATCTGTGCTGATATCTCGAAAGGGAGAAAGGCCAAGACTGCTCCGGCTGGGGTGGCATGTCTCACTTCTCCCTTGGTGTCACTTCCTTTCCATTCTGGTGTCTTCCCATTTCGTCCCACAGCCTCCTGTTCCCTGGATTTCTTTCCATCCATGGGAGAAACCATTCTCTCGGAAGCTGTTTCTCTCCTCGGTCGCTCCCACTCTCTGGCTCCTGCTTGCGTCTTCAGAGGTCTGGCTGCTGCCACCACACTTGCCTCAGACCCAGTGTCGCTGAGCCAGGCGCTGCGGCCAGCCCGGCCTCCAGCTGCCACTCGGAGCTCAGCTCCAGTGGACTCGGAGCCTTCTGGCCCCAAACATCCTCTCACACCCAGCCTGCCCAGGGCCACACGCAGAAGCGTCTGCTGGCTCAGCCAGCGCTGCATGGGCGGGAGGGGGGAGGAGAAAGCGACAGGACCCAGTCTCCCTAGAACCAGCATGTCTTCCTAGCTAAGGGCGTGGACAAGAATTGATGAAATTTGCATGTTAAGAACTTTCATTAACCAAATACCCCAATGGTGACAGAAAGGAAGATTCAGAGTATATTACCTAAAGCTCTGTTGGCCTTAAGAATAAAAAAATATATAGAAGGTATCAGATATTTGGGCCCCCAAGATAGCTGAGAACTCATTTCTCAGCACCTCTTCCCATAGCCTGCAAGAAAAACTTCTATAAGAACTTCTGAATTCCGTCCTTGTCTTTAATATACGTGTGCATGTGTGTGAGGGAGGATGTTATGAGATTGGGATCCCTCATCTCACAGACAAGGCAATGGCAAGGTAAAGTTTATTTAACAAAGAATGTTAATGCTGCTAAAACCTTGGAAGGATTCAGATAAGTCCTAGGATCACTCAGCCCGGGCACCTGGAGTGTTACTTGACCCTGACTGGGCTATTTCCCCTCTGTGACTTCAGCTGTAAGATGACACTGTTCTTTTTTCCAGTACACGAAGACTGGCTAATGAAAACACTGTACTGATTCATTCAAGAAGTATTTACTAAGTTGCTACTACATACAAGGCATCATGCAAACAGACTGTGTGTTATTACATAAAAATTTAAAAATAGATTGCCATAAATAAACACCATGATGGGATTATGTAAAACCTTTCAGGTAATTTTAACTGTGTGACTATACTACACGGGCTTCTAGTTCTACCATTTTGAATGAAATGGTAGAAACTTCTTATCTTCCACCATCATCCCTCCCTTCCAAATCAATTCATTCATTTTCGTGTACAGCCCATTTCTGTCTGTTTTCTAAAAGTACAACCATTAGAGCTGCCAGGTAAGGTTGGGCCCTACACAAGGACACCCCACTGCAGGGCAGACAGGGTCAAAATCCATTCTGTTCTGCTGGTCAAGCCATCTGACCTGGCCTGGGCCAGTGTCCAGCCAGAGGAAGGGCGCATTTTTCTAATTCGCTCAGATGTCTTATGTGGGTTAGCTGTGGCCCTGCTCCTGTCCTCGGTTGGTTCTGAAACTGAATAAATGGGCAGAGTTTAGGGTTGTGACTCAACACGGTTTACAACAAAGACACATGTAATGGCACGTGTGGGCTTCATCTTGCTGCGTGGTAAGCGCTGTATTTCGTGTCCTTTTCCCTCAGCCACACGGGCTGTGGGAAGCAGGAGGGAACCTGTTGGAGCAGGAGGCTCCAGTAAACCCTGGCTGTGTCCCCTCCAGCCAATTTGGGGCTTCCTCCTCGGCGGGGCCCCCACAATGTGAGTGTTCCCAGAAATCTCATATCCAGGAGACCCTGGGGTCCCGGGGTCTGGACTCATATGTCACCTACTGAAAGGCGTCATCGCGTCCCCTCCGGTACTGAGAACCAAGAGGGCAGCGCCAGACGCGCAGCTCTGGGAAGGCTGTGGGCAGACAGAGCCTTGGGCACCCCCCTCCCCCCCCCCCCCCCCCCCCCCGTCAGGGACAGCAGCTGGAGGCCAGGAGCGCTGGTCCTTGTCTGTGAGCCTTACACCTGGAAGAAAACTAAATGTTGTGATGTAAAGGAAGGACATCTGCCCCCTCCCCATAACCCCTGAACCATCCAGAACTCCACAGATGCGCTGGATTCAACTCCTTTGACAGAGTGAGCCAAGGTGAACGACTAGTCAGTCTCACCGTGGGTGAGTCCATTTAGTCGTCTTCGTTTGTGAACTGCTGCATGAGCCACTGGAGTGAGAGGAGCCTTGGTGGCCTTAGGGGGGCCTCCAGAGGTGGTTGGGTAGAGGTGTCACAGGGGTTGAATTGTGTTCCCCATAGTTCATGTTTAAGTCCTAGCCCCCAATACCTTAGAACATGACCTTATTTGGAAGTAGGCTTGTTGCAGATGTGGTTAGAGTTAAGGAGAGGTCATACTGAAGTAGGTGGGTCCCTAACCCAAAAAGCTGATGTCCTCATGAAAAAAGGAAATCTGCGCAGAGATATGCACACAGGGAGAAAACCAAATGAAGACTCGAGTTATGCAGCCACAATGCAGGGGACTGCCAGAAGATAGGAGGGAGGCCTGGAACAGATCCCTCCCTTGTGCTGTCAGAGGGAGCATGGCCTTGCCAACACCTTCATTTTGAACGTCTGGCCTCCAGAACTGGAAGACAATAGATTTCTGTTGTTCCAAGGCACCTGGGCCATGGTTGTGTTACAGCTGCCCTAGACAGCAAGGGGTGGAATGGGGAGATGACGACTGGGCTCAGCAGGTCTGGCAGACTCTATCTTCTCAACAATGGTTACAACATACCTCCCATCTACATGCTCTTCTTACAATGTAAGACAATCTTCTCATTGAGTGTGGGAGTCTATGTCTCTTCCACTTGAACTGAGCAGGATTTTGTGATTTCCTTGATCAATTAAAATATGGAAAAAGTTACAAAAGTGTCACTTCCAAGACTAGGTCATAGAAAATCTATGCACTTCTGCCTTGGTCTCTTGGGACACTCACTCTGAGGAAAGCTAGCTGCCATGTCAGCGGTTAGATTGCCCTGAGGCTGCCATGCTGTGAGGAAGCCAAAACTAACCCAAATAGATCACATGGAGAGTCGCTGAGACTACATGGAGAGAGATGCCTGGCCACCACCCCTGGCTGCTCCAGTCTTGCACCACATCTGCTGCAGCCATCACTTGCCTGAGAAGCCACTCCCTGAGAAGCCACAAGCCAGAACTGCCTATCCAAGCCCTACTCAAAGTCTTGACCCATAGAAATTATGAAAGGAAATTAAAAAAAAAAAAAAAGTGTTGTTGTTTTAAATCACTAGGCTTTGGAAATTGTTACATAGCCTATAAGGTTTGAGGCAACCAGATATTGGAGAAAGGAAGGCCAGAGTGAAATGGAAACACAGAGATGTTACAGAGAGATAAGTGCTAAAATGTGGCAATGTCCAAAGAAAGAGAGGCAGTTCGGGAAGGGCAGTGGAATCATTCTCTAAGAAGGGCAACACAGTCAAGTGGGAAACACCTGGGCTGGGAGGCAGGTGGCATGTGCTCCCTCCTAGCTCTGCTCTGCACAGCACATGGCTCCAGGCAACTCCCTCCCCTCCCTGGAGGACACTCTGTGAACTCATAAATTGTGTGGGAGAAAATAGCAAACTCCAGAAAGGGGAGCTAACAGGCAAGAATGTGTCCCCCTGCACCAATTCTGGGGTCACCAAGCACTCTCCTCACTGTGATTCAGTGGTTCTCATGTAGACCTTCCTGCTGGAAGACGCACTGACCAGCTGAGACAAATACCTGACCCACTTGGCAATTGTGTTTGTCACAGTGAACGAATACATTGGCACTCCACCTTATGTATCCATCTGATCACCCACGGGGACACCTGTTCTGCACATGCGAGGACAGTGACCCCAGACAGTGGTGGTCCAAATGAGGTGTGACTGCTCTGTGGGACACTGCCCGAAAATGATCAGCTGACCTCCCTCGTGGACAACTATTCCACATGGCCACAAGTACAAAAATCAATCTTCTCTCAGGCCAAAAATGGAAGAGGAAAAACCAAGTAGTTCCTCAGAAATAAGGGAAGGATCAGAACTGGGAAATAGTGGGAGCAAGAGGAGAGAGGCAAGGAAGGCCCCTGATGGGAGAGCTCAGGAACCCTTCGACCCAGGCTTCTGGCCCAGGAAAACCCTGCCTGACTTTCCCACATCTCTCCAAACTGCCTTCTCTCCCTCCCTGTCATGGCTGCCACTTAAACATACTATGTCTTGGTCTGAATGTGCTTAAAAAATAAAAATAAAACAGATAATAAATATAATGGAGTTTAAAAAAAAAAAAAGAAGAACAGAGTTGAACGATTTTCTCATCCAGTGTTCTAGATCTAAAATATTCAGTAAAGGTAATTCAAAGCCAAAAAAATAACTGTGGTACTAGCACGGTTCTTTGTTTTCAATGTTTAATTTATGGCATCAAATATTTCATAGGTTCTGATTACTGAGCATCTGTAATCAATAAACATGAATTAATGAAGCAATAACACATCCAAAATTATTAAGAAATAATATACTTTTGAACCACCTATAGTAAAATGAAGGTTGCAAAATTTCAGGTATTTTTAAAAATCACCATTATAAAATTATAATATATGTAATTGATAAAATTATATAAATTTTATATTATTAAATCTTTTTATATTATAAACTCCCCCAAGGAGAAACATAAATGCTACAAGTATGTAACAGAATGTTTTGTCATCCCATCCTAGTCCTTGCTCCCTCCTCTTCTTCATGCATTTGGGCATTTTATGTGTTAGGTGTAGGGCAAGCCCTGCGAGCACAAAGAGGCTTTGGCCATCCATGGCTGTGACAAGACTACTGTGGGATGGCAGTCTAGAGATGTTTACATAGATACATCACCTGCTGTCGGGCCACAGTTACTGTAAAAAAAGAGAGAGGAAAAAAGATACATCATCTGTACCTATGTAAACATGTGCCTTTTCACTTTAAGTGCCCACCCAAAAATATATCATATCCTAACTATTCTGATTATAAGAAGAAACCATTCCAGAAATAAACTTGCATATCTTTTCTTCACAGTGCAACACTCCTTAAAAGATGGTATGGAAATTGTCCGTGGCAACCCTAAAAACAAAATAAATATAATACAATTGTGGTGTTTTTTTTTGTTTTTTTTTTGAGACAGAGTCTCACTTTGTTGCCCAGGCTAGAGTGAGTGCTGTGGCATCAGCCTACCTCACAGCAACCTCAAACTCCTGGCTCAAGCAATCCTTCTGCCTCAGCCTCCCAAGTAGCTGGGACTACAGGCATGCGCCACCATGCCCGGCTAATTTTTTCTATATATATTAGTTGGCCAATTAATTTCTTTCTATTTATAGTAGAGACGGGGTCTCGCTCTTGCTCAGGCTGGTTTTGAACTCCTGAACTCGAGCAATCCGCCCGCCTCGGCCTCCCAGAGTGCTAGGATTACAGGCATGAGCCACCGCGCCCGGCCTACAATTGTGTTTAATGCAACTCAACAGGCACCAGAAAAGAGAGAAGGACAGTAGGAGTTTAATCCCTGGGTTTAGCTAGGGACAGTAGAGCAAGGAAGAAGCCCAACAGGTGCATTCTTAGAGGCCTGGGACACTGAGAGTGTCTTTATCTGTGACTGATGATTAAAGCCAAAGGGCAGATACCACAGTCAAGGTCAAGGGAGAGCAGAGGTCAAGCCTGAAGTGCAGGATGAAAGCCAGTTTTCAAAATTGGAAGTATCGGGCCTGGGGTGTACAGTCAAGCAGGGTCAGAGAAGTGGGACAGATGAGTGAGTGAGTGACACCCCTAGGAAAAGCAGCAAGACAGGTGCTGAATAAGGTGAGTGAGGACTCTTGGGGGCTGGGACAGTAAGGGACATCAATGGGATGTTAACCCTCTCAGTGGGGCGCCTAAGTATGAAGAATAAGCACATGGGGGAAGGTGAGTCATGCCCAGCTACAATAAGCCAGTACAGGAAAGGCAGAAATTAGAAGCAAAACCTCTTCTGAGACATAAACATACCATTATTTTTACATTAAAACATTGCAGCTGGGTCCAGGTCTCTGTAGTTTCACTGGAGGTGATAATATTGTCTGATAATTATTGTTCTTAATTTCCCACAAAAGACAGAAAGGCTGAGACCACCTTCATAGATCCCACCAGGCATATTTCCAAGATTCCAAGCTACCAGGCAGGGTTGCCACATAGAGCAGGGCAGGTTTTCTTTCTCTCAGGCCAGAAAATGTGTAAAAAAATCAAGTCATTCATAGGCCGTTGTAGAAACTTGCTGGCTACTCCCATGGGGTGGTCCAATCCTACCTATAGGCACCCATGAAATTCCAAGCTCTTGCACAATAAACATTCTCATGAAAGATGAATGAGAAAGGCTGTTTCATGAATATGATATATTGAAGTGCCCTTCACATTCAAGTGGAGGCTGGATGCTCAAGTCAAAGGCGTTGTAGAAGACATTCCTGCTCTAGATGAGAAGATTCCCTCCAGCTCTGAGAATCTCTAATCTATTCACAAGTCATCACTGACAAATGGGATGTAGGGAAGCGTGTGGCATGAGACAAGCTGTATTTAAAGCCACATGTGATAAAAGAGTCCATTAAAAAGCTGACAGTCTTTTTGGAGTCAAAGGACAAAGAAAATTTTGTGGCTCTGATCTTTCTGCCATAAATGCTCAATCCTGTATTCCCCATGTAGGTTGCGGGTGTGGTCAAGAACTTCGAGGACTGAGTCTCTGGGGGACAGAGGAGACCACGGTTCCTAGAGGAGAGAGTGCTGGAAAGGAGGGATCTACAGTCATCGATCTAGTGCAGGAAGGTAGATGACTCTCTTTTGCTCTGGAAGGAAAAGAGGTTTTTAGTCAGATACATGTATGTTTTCTCACAGCTCAAAAATAAAGTATGCAATGTTCAGCAAAATCTGAGAAGTAGGCATTGACAGTTTTAGCCTGCTTTGTCAAGATTTTCTTAGTACTTGACAAACTTTAACTCGAATTCACAAACTCCACAAGATAAAAAGCAGAAACTCACAGTCTGTATTATTCTGGAGAGAGATGTGTCATTGTGAAAAAGAAAAAAGATTTTTTTTTTCTTCATTAGCTATCATTTATTGGATTGGGATTAGTGCTGTACTTTATTTTCAATGAAAACATTAATGACCCACTAACTCTTTGGAGCTGAATTTCTAGTAAAGGGGTTGGTTTTACTTTGGTCGAATAACATGCTTTCGTATAGTATCACCTAAACTGGGGTTGAGGTCTATGAAGAAAAGCCAAGCTCCTGGCCCAGTCTACGTTCAAAGTCATGATCCAGGTTTCATCAATATTATATTTTGATCAACTTGAACAACTAGTGAAGACAGAGGCAGGAAATAACCTTACAAAGCTGGACTCCAAGCTCTATGACAAGAGAGATCATGTCTGCCTTGCTCATTCCTGTATCCCAGCAACAAGTAGAGTGCTTGGAACACAGCAGGTAATTAATACATATTTATGGAACAAATTTTTTCCCCAGAGTACCAAGAAGCTATATACCTCCTATTTCTCCTTCCCTTTTTCCCTACTCCAAATACCACTTTCCCAAGGTATCTACTCTTAAACATTCCATGTTTTGAAAAATGAATTTAGAAGGAAGAGGACTTTCATATGATTGGTATAGAAAAATGTTGACTGAAGTCTGGAAAAAAAGCGCAACATTCCCTCGGAAGTCAATAGTAATTAATAATAAAAATGTGGTTTGAAAAAAATAAATCAAGATCACTGTATTTTCTCTGATCCAACTTCTAGGGGGAAAGTTCACCTGGAGAGAAGTTGCTCTACTTTGTGGATGTCAGGTTATCACCTATGAAAACAGACCACTCTCCTTGTAAGCATTACCCATGCTGTGTGTCCCCTGTGTGGTGGCAGGGTTGTCCCAGGTCCTCCTGTGATCTTAACCTCCTGTGATCTAACCCATTTCTAAGTGAAGCTTGGAGTGGCAGGTGCAGAAAATTAAACTCTCAAGAGCCTCCTAGGATTCTTCCAGGTACCTCACCTCGGGGCCTTCTTCTCCAGGCTAGAAGACCAACGCCAGCCAGGACAATGGCGAGAACAATGGACCCAGAGACAGCTTTCATCACCAAAGGGATACTTTCCGATTCTGAAAGCAAACAAAGGAGGAAAAAATTCATAAGTACCCTTTTCCTTCTATGTCAACTCTCTGGGACTTTGTCCCTGAGATCATTAGGAAACCCAACACTATTTTTCTGACTGTTGCTTCTCACTCATCAATCTCATGGCTAATAAAATAGGTGCTTCTTTTCTCATGTTTAATTTAAAAATTTTTAAATTTGTAATATGGCAAATAGCAATAGATAAAACCCACAGAAACAAAAGCTCGTTGGGGGTCCTCAATAGTTTTGCAGAGTATAAAGAAATCCTAGGACCAAAGACTGTGAGAACCCCTGATTCACAAGAGCCATTCTAACGCATGCTGAGTGGCGTAGTGATCCGTGCTCCCCTCCTGGGCACGCAGCATGGCTTCCTGCTCACCTCTTTCCTCAGCCTCACTCCCCAGACAGCCACGACTCGGTCCTCACCTTGAATAACCATGTGGAGGCCACAGTGCTCCACATGACAGGAGTAAAAGTCACTGCTCTGAGGATCCAGCTCAATTGAAACCCACGTCTGATAAGTTCCATCCCCACTGGGAAGAATGTCTCCAGAATCCATTTCTTGGACAATTTCTTCTCCATTCTTCCTCCAGACCATGGAAATTTCCGGGGGATAAAAGCCATGAGCTTTGCAGAAGAGAGTTGTAATCCCTGGAAACATTTCTTTGCGATTTATTCTGACCAATGGGGGCTCTAGGAAGAAAAAAAAACAAAGTTAAATAGAAGTGTCTTGTGGACCGGGCATACAGCATTAGAACATGGCTTTCCCAATTAATTTGCTTCATTGCGGGAAACATCTAAAACCACGAATGACCAGAAGCCAGGTTCATTAACAACAAACTTATGCGTTATGTATTTCCTACGAGGGCAGCATGCTACATAATGAAGAATGTGGGGTGAGCTGTGCTCCATCCTCCAAGGAGGGGAAGCCATACAACTCTGAGTATTTGGAAAGTGTGCTGGGATTATTTACTGTTGACCTTTGAAATATCCTTAAATGTCAAAGAATACTGACCCGCAAGATGTGTAAGTGACTGTCCCTCATAAGTAAATTCAGCAAGAGATTAGAAGTTCTTGTACTCAATTCTGTATTTACTACAAATAAATAACACAGAAATCTCTGCTCAGCTTTGGCTCCAAATTGCCCTGTATACTCAGGCCACTTTGATGACTGTCATCAGACACAGACATATGTCATAGATCGTGTCATGGTTGTGCTCTCAAAGGGGCTACAGAAATTCATATCATAGAAGGGCTCCAGCAGTGACAACAAAGAATTATCCATTTGTGACCTTGCTTCCTCATGACTGCTCTGTTAATTTTCCATATGGTCCTGTCCTTAACATTTCCTGCTGAAATTGGGTCACGAAGCCACACAGAGACCGGAGGGCCTGCTTCCTGCTGATCTCTAAGACTCAACTTCTCACCTCCACCTTGTCATCTGCCATCCCAAAATGATGCAGGGAGGAGCCCTCAACTCAACAATATTGTCCTTGTCTTTTTGTGAAGGCATGAAATTTAGTAGTGGAAAATGGCTTTCCAACATTAAAACTAAAATATAAATGCCACCAGGAGAGACTGTGCTTTTTTGACAGTGCCTGTGAGAAACTGACTCTAGATCCTTCTTCTGACCAACGGGTTGAGGATCTGTTATGACACTCATGGTAGAGAGGAGGCTTGCGGGGGGAGCAGATGTATTCAGGTCAAACTTCCCACGCACATTGTGTCTAGGAGCTTTCCATAGCATGAAACAGACAACTCATTTTAAATAATAAGATCACACATAAAAAGTTCTGTATTAATTAAAAGTTGAACAATTGAATCATGTCTTTAAGGTATCAGAGGAGCTCTCTGCTGAAATGAATCTTATCATAAATCCTCTAGTGAAGCAAAGACCCTCTGTCTTCTTTGTAAGTCCAGATTTTCACTCCTGCTATGGCAAGAGCCCTTCATTACTAAACAAGTTGTGAGAATCGCTCCACCTCCCAAAGCACCTCCCAGTTGATTGTGGACAGGATATGGAAGGGTTTGCCTCACTGAAGCCCCCAAAAGGTGGAGCCCTTGGAGTAGCCCCACTCTGTCAAGACATTGCTAAAAAGTAACCAGAGAACGTTCTCACAGGGACTTAGAGATCACAGTAGTTCAACTAAAGACACGGACGTCAGGGTAGGGTGGATGTAACTTAGATGAGTGGAAGCTGTGTGCACAACCTGCAGTTCTGGGGGTGCGGGGCAGCCGTCTCCCTCCTCTGTACCTGTTCTTTGGAGGGTGGCATTGCCATACTCCAGGAATCTCTTTAGCCAGGCAACGCATTCTTCTTCCAGCCAATTCTTCTGATACTGTAACTCATGCCGATTGGCCTCCCACGCCTGCTTGGTGACGTGGGCCACGTTATCCACGGCTATCCAGGAGAGGGTGTCCTTGTTGAAGACTAGGAAATCCTGCCCGTCATACGCATACTGGAGGAATCCCGTGGCGCTTCCGTCCTCCAGCATCTCGCAGCCGATCATCCTCTGGTAGGTGTGAGGCCCTGGAACACACGCGAGCCGGGGAGGGTCTGCACAGGGACCGTGCGGGCTCTCAGGGCTGGAAGCATCCTCTGCCCTAACACGCAGGCCTGCCATGGCATCCTTGAGTCCCCAGGAGGGTCCCCTTATGGAAGCCCACCTGTCAGCAGGTACCTGTGGAGTATCTACCGCATCCCAAAGGAACATGATAATTCTCGCCTTGGGAGTTATCCCACCATGGGAATGATTAATTGATAAACTTTATGGCTATTCTGAGTGTGGTGGAGGAGGGAGAGGGGGCCAGGAGCCAGAAATATCCCTGGGAAAGTTAGTGTCATTATGCTAAGCAGCAGATCACTGAGCCTGGCCACCAGGAAGTGAGACACAGACCACAAGACCGGGCAGACTTAGGATGGGAAAGGAGCAGTTGCATGTCAGAGACTGAATGGGAGTGGGCTGGGCAGGGGTGGAGGGGGACAGAGGGCTCCGGGGGAGGAGACGGACCACTGGGAAGAGGCACAGGGCACATGGGAGACACTGAACTCGTCAACCGGGTTTCCCAGGATTTGCCAAAAGCCACAGCAAGTGCGTGTGAGTCAGCAGCTGCTCTGACGGGAGGTCAGCCCAGGGGCCTGTCTGCTGGGTGGGGGCTGGTGGGGACAGCATGCATGTCTGCCATGTCATACCTGAGTGGTTGTAGCGCCTCTGCAGGTTCCTCAGTTCCAGCAGGGACGCGTGCTGCCAGCCCCTCAGCAGCTGCGTGTACCTGTCCCAGTGATCGGGCGAGAGCTTCTCCGCCATCCACGGGGCCTTTGGCTCCTTCCGCCGAGTGACGCTGTCATACGTGGTGATAGGGTGAGAGTCCACATAGCCAACAGAAATAAACTCAGGTAGCCCCTGGCCAGGATCTGACACGCCCAGGCGGAAATATCTCAGAGAGTGAGTCCCTGGGAAGGAGGCAAAGAAGGGAGACCAGGGTCACAGAGGATCCTAGCCTTCCCCTGGCCACACACCCGTGCCTCCTGGCCCAGCTGCTATCTCCTATTACACAATTATAGAATCCCAGCAATTAGGGCCTAGAGGGGACTTCTTGAGCTGCAGCCCCGTGACTTGGAGACTTTTTTGCTCAGATTTGGAAATTTAGGATGAAATTTTACAAGGTGATTTCCTCTTTAATCAAAGCATAGAGCGCTGCTCTGGAGGGACCAGCCACTGGGCCCCTGGTGGGAGCTGTCCTTATGAGATTGAAAACCCTGATAACCCCAGCCCCTTATTCTACCAAGGAAGCTTCTGGGTGGAAAAATGAGGATGCCCACCCCACCCCTGTGTGTGCAGGCGTGGGCATACACACACACACACTCAAACACACACATACACACACACACACACACACACACACACACACACACACACACACACACCGGGTCAGTCAGAGCAAGAACCCTCGCAAGGACTCTGGCCTCCTGAGAAAACTTTCTAAACACACAATGCTTTTCCTGTTACACCAAGCCACCGCTGTTAACCATTTTCTCATTCTTTTTCTACTTTTTCTAATGGCTAAATATCGCTCTAAGGATAGCAATGATCAGTAAGGTTAAAAGTAAACTAAAATGAAACACAACTGTGTCGCCCTCTCCGCCACTCTCACACTGAACTCTGAGCTTGTGCAGGAAGCTCAGGGTCTGGTGGAGGCAGGCAAAGTGGTTTCAAAGCAGCATGATGGATGCTGTGATGGGATCTTGCTGGAAGGGGCCTTCGGGATGATGTCTAGGGGACATCTCAGGGACAGGAAGGAGGTGAACAGGCTCAGGGGCTAGGAAGGGACATGGGGGTAGGGGAGGGGGAGCAGGGTGGAGCATGCCTAGTAACCAGATGACCTAGGACAGCCGGAGCACAATGTCACAGAAAGGACAAGGAGAGGTAATCCCAAAGAGGCAGGAAGAGCCCAGGTTGAGGAGGCCACAGCCCCCATGCCATGCCAAAGAGCTGGCAGACAGAAGTCACGCAGCAACGACAGTGTTCTTCCCCTACTCTCCCCACTGCTGTCTGGAAACACCTATGTCTGAGCCTTTTGTCTTGTTAGCTCCTGCCATTTCTGACCCATCTAAATCCTTCCCAGTCATCAAAACCCATCTTCAAAAACACTCCCAGGACCAGCCTTGACATCTGCATAGCTGAGTCAAGATGACAAATGAAGCCTCACATACCAGCGATACAGATTTTTAAAAGGAATAAATCAAGCTAACAAACTGTTAAATACGGTCTATCCTCCTACCTTGAGAAATGGCTTCCATGTGACCTTGAAGGGCAAGCTCAAATTGGATATCTCAGACTTTGTGAAGTTCTGGATAGAGAAAGCTGGCCTCCACCCTCCAGCCCCAGCCAGAGACCTGCCTCCTCCTCTTCCCACTCTGGGATCCATCCTGCCCTGCCAAGGGACTTGTGCCCATATTTAAATACCCCTGCTTTCTCATTCAAGCTCCAGCCACCAGCACTGCCTCTTGGCCACCCCTCAGGCCCAGCGGGTCCCTCACAAGCAGCATAGTCTACTCTTAGGAGGATGGACCCAAGGAAGAGCTTGCTGTGTAGACCTCAGCAGCCCTGGGTCATCTGGGCAGGGGACTCCAGGTTCCCGGGTCTCTGGAGTACAATCTAGAGTGGAGGGGCACAGACACAGGGTGCCATCTCCCTTGGTGGATTGTAGAGTGCCAGAGTGGGGGTCTCAGTGTGGGACCACTTCTGGGGCTTCTCTTGCCTCTAAGAGCTATACTAGATACCACTTGCCCAAAGTCTTTCCAGACTGCCTAACCCAAGGCTGCTGTCTCCTTTAGGAACTCCCCTAGCACTCGGATCTTCTGATGCAGCCCTTGTCACTGTGGAGAACCTTGCACAGGTGTCAGGCTCCTATTCCCCATGCTGAATACCACTTCATCATGTTCATTCCTTCTTCTTCATTTATAGAGTTTGGGTGGGTGGGGAGGGGAAATCAGCTCACAAAATTAGCTTCTGTGCAAGCAAGTTTGTATAGACTTTTTCTTTTCTCCAAAACTGCTTATGAAAAAATTCATAATGTGCTGATTGTCTTTGACAACTGACTACCCCAAGGCCACAGGGTACCCTTACCTGAACTATTAGGGGACACAGGATACCCTGAGACTGAACCAGTCTTCCTGGGCTCCCTCTGGCTGATCGTGCCAGTTCTGTAGAGCCAGTGTAAGGACATCTCTCTCCCTGCTCCTGGAGTTCCAAGTGGGTGCCCCTGCCTGCTCCTGGCAGGGTTTAGCCTGCATGTCAGCTGCAGTGCTGGCAAGACGTAGGCTGGTCTCCTGCAGGCCTGGGCAGCACAAGGCCCCAGTGCCCCTGTGTTGCTCTGACCTTGCACTTCCCCCTTTCCCTTCCTGTGGTGGGCGGGGCTGGGGTGGGAGGCAGCACAGCGGAAGCTCTGAGGGTGTCATAGATTCTGCCTTCATAAAAGTGTTGGTTCTTATGAAAACAAGAGCCAGAGGTTGAAGCAGAAGCAAGAATTCTATCATACAACCAAACAGCTACCAAATTCTGCCTTCCATTCTGATTCTCTTTGCTTACCTTCTGCCTCCTTCTCAATCTTGAGGCACTTATGAACTGGGACTTAGCTTTTGTCCTGTGTATTTCTGCAAGGCCTAGCACAGGGAGCTTGGCCCATGGTAGGAGCTTGGAAAATATGTGGTGAATTGAGTTGTTGAGGAAACACTTTATTTCTCTGCTTTAGAAATATGCTGAAATGATTATGAATCTATTTAACCTAGAACTTATACTTTAAAAATATTTCTCAGTAAAGGGGAGGGGGTGAATGCGGAGCAGAGCTGAAATCTAATCTGCATACGATCTGGAATCTGCAGAAGGTGTATATGCTTGAATCTGCAACCGGCTTTGAAATAATCCTATTTTCCCACAACTGGAAAGGTTTTCTGGCTACTCTGAAGACATGCAACTGTTTAAAGAAGTAGGCAAAAGGAGGAACAAGTTACAAATTTAGTTCTCATACTTTCTCAATATTCATTTGTAGATTCAACCTCTTCTGTGCCAGCCACTCTTCTAGGCCCTGAGTGCACACCAAACAAAACAGATAAAATTGCCTGCCCTAGGTTGGGCACAGTGGCTCACACCTGCAGCCCCAGCTATGAGGGAAGCTGAGGTGGGAGGATTACTTGGGCCCAGGAGTTTAAGGGTGCAGTGAGCTATGATCCGGCCACTGCACTCCAGCTTGGGTGACAGAGCAATGAAGAAAAAAAAGTCTGGCTTCCTGGAGACTACATTTTAGTGGGAGAAAGGGAGGCAGACAGGCAATGCAAAATAAACAAAGTATATATGTTTCTAAGTGCAGTGGAAAAAAACTAAAGCTCCAAAGAGGAATAGGTAACAAAAGTTTAAACAAGAAGGCCTGTTAGGGAAGACTTCCCAAAAAGGTGACTTCTGAGCAAGTGCCGGCAGGGAGAGAGGAGGGCCGGCAGACTGGGCAAGAGCGATCACGCAAAGGCCCTGGGGAAAGAACTGTGCCTGGCACGTTCCAGGAGCAGCAAGAAGGCCTATGGCTGGAGCTGAGTGAGTGAAGGGGAGAGAAAGAGGCAGAAAACACTTCCACAGTTATTCTTAGGGAAAAAACTCACAGAAAGCAGATTCCAGACAAAAAATGGGGAAAGGAGAAAAAAGAAGGAAGAAAAGTGAAGCTGTGTTATCAAGCTAAGTTGGATTGGTGTAGACTTCCCATGCAATCTGGGCTTTTGTTTTGTTTTGTTTTATGACCTCTGGGGTCTACATTCCTAGTAGATGCCAATAAGCAAAAAATAAAAAAGTATTAACAACTTGGGGCATTATTGCCCAATGGGAGGATTTATTCTAAGTGAGTATCACCAACATCATCTTCAAACATAATAGTTACAATTCATGTAATTTGGCTTTCTTATAAAAAATTTGCATTATCCAGAGTTAAAAGAGGGAGATAGAGGGAAATATGGTCTGTTGACAATACTGGCCAAGTACAGTATAGTGTCCTTTTTCTGTCTCAATCTCAGTCTAACTCCTGGCATGGGAAGTTTTTCTCCACCAACCAGCCAGCCATGACTTCAAAGACTGCTGGGCCCCTAGGCTGGGTTCTCTCTGCTGGTCACCTGCCTGTGTGCCCCTCGTACAGCCAGAGTGGCTCTGCTCAATGACACCACAGCCTCCTGCTGTTTGTCTGCCATGGTTACCTGTTTGTCTGCCGTTACCCAGCTGGTGCTTCTGCAGGTACAAGGCAAGCTTGCTCCTTAGCTGGGCTTCCAAAATATCATCTCAGCAGCAACAGAAAGTCGGTTGACACTTAAGTTAGTAACTCACAAGATGGGGACAAGTTCATGGTACCTTTTCTTCTCATAGTATGTTAAACCTTGTGATCATTTATATTCTACCAGAATATGTTGTCCAGGTGATCAGATTTCTACTATAACTATTAAGGTTGAATCATTTGAAACAACCAATTTTGAAGTGCAAAAATGGCAATTTCATACCCTTCGATCTAATTTTCTGGTTCTCTCTTCTTGCTCTAATAACTATGAAATGAGGTTTCTTTCTCCTTTTCCATGAACAGATGATCAGCATTTATTCACTATTGACCTGAAATCTACACTTTAGAAATTGATCTTCTGTTCAGGCCAGCCAAGTTCTCAAGGGGCATTTGCTGCCCCGCCCCATCAGCTTCTGATAGACATTGCTGGAAACCTGAATGGCACAGCCAAACCACTCTCACACAGGTGCAGTGGCCACTTTATAGTCCTGTAACCTGTAAACTAACCAGTTGGGCCATTTTTTATAAAAGGCTGTGAAAATCACTGGATTATGACATAATTATTAAAGTATTTTCAGGCATTCATCCATGGGGTCATTTTTAATTGATTTAGTATCTACTATGCATAAGGAATTATGAGGCGATGTTAGGAAGAGAAGAAGAAATCAGATGCCAGTTCTTACCTCCAGGAACTTATGGTATAATCAGGGAACGAAAGCACGTAGCATGAATAAATGCAATGCAATAACACACAGCAACAGCAGCGAGCGCCACAGAGGAGGTACCATGGAACGTGCCAGCAGCTCAGAGAAGAAAGACCCCATTCTCCCACGAAGGGGTCCACGGGGAAAATGCCTCAAAGAGAAGGTGGCAGAGCAGTTGGACCTTAAGTGGCACAAACAGCAGCAGCATCTTCATCATGCATTTATTCATGGAGCACACACCATGTGTTAGGTACCATTTTAGCCCCTTGATAATCATGGGTTTCATTTATTCCACACAAAAGCTTTTTGAGGTAGGTCTTAGAATTCCACGCCACAGATAGAAAACAGGTGCAGACAGAGTAAGATCATCCTTAGAATCTGTAAGTGGAGGAACCAGGAATCCCACTCCAGTTTCTCAGATGGAAAGCCCTCTTCCTCCGACCACCCGACCCTCCCTCCCCAGCATAGGGTCACTTCCCCAGCCCAGGCTGTTTCTGCTTCTAGCCCCTGGATCATCACTGCTCTCTCCCGCCCCCTTGTGTCAAGGGTGACTCACTGTCTCCAATTTCCCGGTCCCTGGGGCCCCAGGCTCCGGATCTTCCGACAGGTGGCAGTGGGTCCTGATTGGACAACCAGGTCAACTGAGTTCCGATTATTTCTTGGCCTTCCCAAGCAGCCCAATGCCGTCATGGGGTCAAAATGGTTATGATTCCTGGGAACTACTCTTTGGAATTTCAGGCATCGTGGGAATGAGAGGGAGAAGTGGATGGCGATATTTTTAGTTAAGAGGACCTCTGGACATTTCTCAAACCGTGCAGTGGATATGGACTCACAGTTCTTTCTCCATGCAGAAAGAACAACTCATCTAACTACAGGAACTTACAGAGAGCCTAAAAGGGCTGAATGTGACAGTTTGATTTCTTAGCTACTCTCTTGAGGTTACCCTTTTGAATGTTAGCATTGTCTCGTTTTTTATAGGTTTTATTTTATTTTATTTTTTACACAATGTCGTACTCTGTTATCCAAGCTGGAGAGCAGTGGTGTGATCATAGCTCATGCAGCCTCGAACTCCTGGATTCAAGTGATCCTCCTGCCTCAGCCTCCCAAGTGACTGAGACTGCAGATGGGTGCCACCACGCCTGGCTATTTTTTAAATATTTTGTAGAGACAGGGTCTTACTTTGTTGCACAGGCTGATCTTAAACCCCTAGCCTCAAGCAATCTTCCTGCCTTGGCCTTGCAAAGTGCTGAGATTACAGGCATGAGCCACTGTGCCTGGCTTAGGTTTTATTCTTTTCTGAATTTCCAACAAGCACAGTCCTAGCTGCTAGGGATACAGCAATGAACACATCAAAGTCCCTACACTCTAAGCTAATTTCTAGAAGGGGGATTGGCAATAAATAAATATATAATACAGGGTCCGGTGGTATACAGGCTATGAAGAAAATTAAAGCAGAGAAAGGAGACAGCATGTGGAGAAGGCTGATCTTTTAGGTAGAAGGACCAGAAAAGACCTTTCTGAGCACGTGGCATTTGAGCAGGGATGTGAATGCAGTAAATAAGTGAGCCATGACAAAAGAACCTTCCAGACAGAACAGCAAGCCCAAATCTTTAAGGAGAGTTTGTTTGAGAAACAGTGAGGAGACCCAGGTATGGCCATGTAGAGTTTTGGAGAATGAATGAATGAGCTCTTGTGGTTTTTTCCCTCAGTACTCTGTAGGCTATGATGACTATATGTCTCATATTTCCCAGAAGATTCTCAATATTATAAACTTATTCTTTTTAAATGATTCATTGAAATTGTAACAAAATCTGATTTGATATATATATACTCTTTTTTTTTTTTTTCAGACAGAGTCTCACTTTGTTGCCCAGGCTACAGTGAGTGCCATGGTGTCAGCTTAGCTCACAGCAACCTCAAACTCCTGGGCGCAAGCAATCCTTCTGCCTCAGCCTCCTGAGTAGCTGGGACTACAGGCATATGCCCCCATGCCCGGCTAAGTTTTTCTATACATATTAGTTGGCCAATTAATTTCTTTCTATTTATAGTAGAGACAGGATCTCGCTCTTGCTCAGGTTGGTTTCGAACTCCTGAGCTTAAACGATCCACCCCCCTCGGCCTCCCAGAGAGCTGGGATTACAGGTGTGAGCCACTGCACCCAGCCTATATACACTCTTAAAATATTTTTCCTAATAAATATAGATTTGCACATCAGAAAGAATGTCCTTTGTCATCTGTCTCAATTTGAGTTTCTTAAAATAAGTGTGTAAAAGTTTGATCTTTGACTTCAGCTCCCTCTCTCCAGTTCTTGGCAATCCTGTGGTGTAAGAGGATTGAGGTCAAGTGAAAATAGACAGATATTTCAACTAGCCAAAAGAAAAATCTACAAATTAGTTGAATTCCCCAAATTTAGATAGATTCAATGTCAACCAAAAAGAGGACTTTAGGGGAGTGAAACATTGTCTTGGAGAAAATTCTATTGCATGTACCTTGGCAACAGCTCCATAGAAACAGACTGAAGTCTCATAAAGTCTATAGCTGTGGACCACTGCCGGTCTGTGGCCTGTTGGGGGCTGGGCCCCGTGGTGGAAGGTGGGCAGGCAGGTGGGAGAGGCAGGCTTCATCTGTGTTTGTTCCCCATCACTCGCAGGACCATGTGGGCTCCACCTCCTGTCTGATCAGTGGAGGCATTGGATTCCCATAGGAGGAGAACCCTACTGAGGGATCTAGGTTAGAGAGTCTGGTACCTGAGGATCTGGGATGGAGCTACGTCAGTGGTGCTGGCATTGGGGAACGGCTGCAAGTGCAGATTGTGATTGGCAGATAGGTTCGACTGCACAATGAATGTGGTACGCTTGGGTCATCCTGGGACTCTAACATCCTCCCATCATCACTACCCACCCCTCCACCCCCGTGCCTGTCCATGGAAGGATTATCTTCCATGAAGCTTGTCCCTGGTGCCAAAAAGGTTGGGGACCGCTGGTCTATAGCAAATGCCCATATTTTCTCATGTTAACTCTTTGAACTCAAGGTCAATTCTAAGCAGATAATCTGCAAGTCTGTCTTTTAACACTAGCCCATTTGGCAGCTTGGGGAGCCTATCCATCATCAGTCCTTGTCTGTGAAGGACTCTACCATTCATGAAGTATACTGATACAGCAGATTGGTACATCCATAAAATTATGAGTAATATCAAGAGACTGACCTTGGTTACGTCAAGATGAAACACACAAACCACACATAGCTATGCAAGAAAAATCTCATGCAAGCCCCCAGCCTGATTACACCCAACCATATCACCAGTTCATAGTTTCACACAGGCTGAAATGAAGAACAGGAGAGTTGTAGAAGCATAAAACACTTTTCGAATATGAATTCTGCCACTACACTAAACCACAGTTTCAAATTTTCAGTTACTTATTGCTGCCCATTCTCTCTATGGCTCATAGTCAAGTAACTGCAATTTCTTAGGGCCATTATCTTTGAACATAAATTCACTCAGGAAACATTTATTAAGTACCTATTGGGCACTAGGTAGTGGCAGACAAATAAGAGAAAAATGAGGATATTTCTCCCTGCCTTTAAGGATAACCTCAAAGGGAATATTTGTGTAAACAGAAAATTATAGACCTGTGAACAGGAGCTATGGGAGCACAAAGGAAAAGCAGTCAACTGCAGGCCATGGAGTTGATGAGAACAACACATTAGAACTGACATAGGATTTATTTTGACATTTCCTGGAGTTGTGACCCCAAACACTCTGTCTTCTCCATGTGTTCCCCTAGCTATCAGTGGTATAGAAGCCCCTATTTAGAGCTAGCACTAGGCACAAATATCTAGTAGACAAAGTCTTTTTGCATAACCTCATGTACTTTCCCAATTGATGTCTCTCAAAGCTCAGGAATGTTCAGTGAGGGTCCTGGTAAGAAATAGCCTTCACCCCCTTAAGGAAGGGACTCTTTACAGAGGTCGGGTCAAGGTTAACAAACAAGCAAGGATGAAGGGCACCCAGAGCTAGCAACTACAGGAAGCCATTATCACCCTGGGGTTGAAGAGACAAGAATTAGCAAGGAGTATTACTGATGTCCCTTTGGAGCTAGAACCATGAAGAAGGGTTGTTCAGGAAAGACCTTATCACAGAGGCACACAGCTGCTGCCTGAGACATTACCTAGAGAGGGGAAGGAGCAAGAAAGACAGATCTCGGACTCTCTTTCCTCCCTGCTCTCCTGTCCTTTCAGTGTCTCCCATTGGGTGAACCCAAACAGAAGGCCTGCAAGAGAGCCTGGGTGATGTGGTCTAGCGGTCAGCCTCCAGGACACAAAGCAGGACAGAGAAAGATGGAGTCTAAGGAGTCAAAAGGAGAATGACCAGCACAAAGTGACCTTCCCTACCCTTTGTAACTTACTTGTTTTATTTCTCATTCCACCAATATCAAAGTGTTCACATCCAGAGGCAAAGTGATATTGTGGATACTGTGGAAAAGCCCTGGACTGAGGTCCAGAAGACCACGATCTACTTCAGACTGCTCGTTATGTGAGTGTCATCAATCTCTCTAGACTAGAGAAAAATCTAGCCTTCGCCTCTAGGTGGGATATTTTCTTAGCCTATCACAAAGGGTTAGTGAGATTGCCACTTGGGATAACATGTTTAAGGAATATTGTTTCATATTATTGGAGAGTTCTTTGAGGATTACACACAGATAACATATAAGCCTTTTAACTTCTAGAAATATCACCCTTTACCTCCCTCCTCCCTTCCTCTTTCATCTTCTGCTCTTATCCTCACCCCCAATCTTTTCCACTTCTGACTTAAATGATGAGACTTTCTGGATTAATTTTTTTTTTTTTTTTTGAGACAGACTCTCACTCTGTTGCCCAGACTAGAGTGCCGTGGTGTCAGCCTAGCTCACAGCAACCTCAAACTCCTGGGCTCAAACAATCCTCCTGCCTCAGCCTCCCGAGTAGCTGGGACTACAGGCATGCGTCACCATGCCTGGCTAATTTTTTTTTCTATATATTTTTAGTTGACCAATTAATTACTTCCTACTTTTAGTAGAAAAGGGGTCTCACTCTTGCTCAGGCTGGTTTCAAACTCCTGACCTCGAAGGATCCTCCTGCCTCGGCCTCCCAGAGTGCTAGGATTACAGGCATGAGCCACTGCGCCCAGCCTCTGGATTAAATTTTCACAGAAGCAGAGACTATGTCTGTCTTGTTCGCTGTCATATCCCCCAAAGTACCCAGCACGTCATAGGTCATCGGTCAATATTTGTAGAATGAATACACGAGCGATTTGAAACAGTATCTTCCTGTTGTGTTCACCAGTCACCACTTGTGGTGGTGGCCGTGTCTGAGTTCTGGGTATTGCTGCCAACTCCTAGGAGTGCCAGCCTTCCGCTGCCTAGGGAAGAGAAGCCTGGTGCTTCCAGCCCATAGGCCTTCTCGCATACTTAAAGCAACAGAACGTGTCCACATGGGCTCTGAAACTGTGAAAAACTCTTCCTTCATTCCTAGTGCTCTGGGAGGCCGAGGTGGGAGGATTGCTCAAGGTCAGGAGTTAAAGGCCAGCCTGAGCAAAACAGACCCCATTTCTACCAAAAATAGAAAAAAAAACTAGCCAGGCATGGTGGCGCATGCCTGTAGTCCCAGCTACTGGGGAGGCTGGGTCAGGAGGATTGCTTGAGCCCAGGAGTGTGAGGTTTCAGACAGTGCACTCTGCCCCAGGCAACTGAGTGAGACCCTGTCTTAAAAAAAAACAAAAAACCAAAAACCTTTTCCTTCAACTCAATTAATATTTCTTACTGCCAGTAAACAAGCCCATAGCCATGGTTTCATCTTTCTTGGATCTTTTGTTACAGGTAGGGCTTGTGGTGAGGAGGAAACGCATAAACAAACCTGAACAATGGATCCGCCCCACTGCTCAATGCCACTGAAACTCTGCCGACATCCTCAGGAGACTGGCTACATAACCATTTATTTTTAGGTTCTTTCTTTTTTTTTTTTTTTTTTGAAGTCTCCTCCACAACATCCAGAGACTTGCTAAGTTAGAAAAAAAGAGAAACAAAAGTGAAAGAAAGGACATGAGCAGAAAATAAGGAAGGCAACGCTTGGATGGAAAGTGAGGAGTCATGGGGCGTCTTTCCAGAATGGCTCCCACCCCCTCAGAAGGTGGATGACATCGAAATGCCACAAACATGAACTGGAAAGGTAGTCCAGGTTGTCCATTACTCCTGAAGTCCTGAGTGTAAGACATACACTTTTCTGCCCGGGACTTCTACATTTTACACCACACATTTTAGGACAAAAAGCTGTTCCTCCTAAGCTGCCTCAGCTTTGGAGTTAGAAGCCAAGAGAACTTGGGATACTCACGGGCATCGCTGTGCTTCACCGTTAATGCAGTGATGACAGGGAGCAGGAGCACCGTCATCCCCACTAAAGTCGTCCTCTTTCTGGATTCTTTAAACTGGATGGGCATCCAGAAACTAGCAGCTATGAGAAGCTACTAACAGTTCCCTGTTGATCTTTTTGAGAACCTATTGGGTAATGTAACTATAGAGCGACACACACGGCCCTCTCCCAATAAGAACAGTGAAAACTGTGTAGTGTCATCAGTTGCTAGGTAGAATAGAGAGAGACAAAATGAAAGCCCTTTCCACGGTCCCTTTTAACCCTCTGTTGGTTTCAGACACTGCTTGTTCCTTTCAGTGTGCCTGTATTCACTCTGTTCCCAACTTTTAAATATTCCTGGAGAGCACTTATGTGCAAGGCACAGGGAAACAAACATTAATAACACCTGACCATTCAGGGAACTCACATTTCTGCCTTTGCTTCTTCCCCTGGAGCTTAGATTTTTGCCCAAGGGTCAATGACAAAGAGTCACACAAAGTTCCCAGGGCTTGGAACTCCCTGCTCTGGCTCCCTACAATGCTATAGTTCTGATACAGCACGTATCATTTAGATTGTCCTGTAATCTTTACCCTAGGTCTGTCTTCCCTGCTGCTGGAGCACCCTGCACAATAAGCTCAAAAAATGTTTATTGAATAAAGGAGGGCGAGAGACAGGCCTAAGAGAAGATTCTGAGGGGCAGCCACTTGCCTTGCTGTATTCGCAATCCCCAGGAGCACATGACAAGTTGGAAAACAGCAGCTGGAGCTTGCCCAGAGATTTGGGGAACAGGCTGGGGCAGAGAAGAGGAAGCAGAGGTGAATGGGAGAGATAAATGGAGGCAAGGCCATGAGGCAGGCAGGCTTGAGTTCAAGTTCAGGGACCTGGGTTTGCATCCCAGCTATTTGACCTTGGGCAGAATCCCAAATTGCACTGAGGCTCAGTTTCTTCAACTTTAAAAGCAAATCCTGCCATACATTTTACAGGGTGGTCAAAGGATTAGATGAGTTTCTGTTTATTACGCACTTGGTAGGTAGTAGAACCATATATATAACGGTATCTTTTTGTGGTAGGCTGGGAATTGCCTGCCCCAAAGATGTGTCCACATCCTAATCCCCAGAACCTGGGAATATGTTACCTTACACGGCAAAAGGGACTTTGCACGTGTGATTAAATTAAGGATCTTGAGAGAGGAAGATTATCATGGATTATCTGGTGGGCCCAGTATAATCACAGGGTCCTTATTGGAGGGAGGCAAAAGGGTCAGAGTAAGGGAAAGAGATGTGATGATGGAAGCAAAGGTCAGAGGGATGCCATGGCCGAAAGGGGAACATGAGCCGAGGAATGCAGACAGCCTCTAGAACCAGAGAAGAGCAGGAGCAGATTCTCCCCTCCAGCCTCCAGAAGGAATGCAACCCTGCCAAGGCTTTGATTTTCGCCTATAAGACACATTTTTGGCTTTCTAGTCTCCAAAACTGTAAGAGAATTAATTTATGTTATTTTAGATCACTAAGTTTGTGGTGATTTGTTATAGTAGCAGTAGGAAACTAATATAACTTCCTTTACTCAAAAGAAAAAAAAAGGAGCCAGATAATGAGATTAATATCTGGTAACTTCTCAGCACCTCCTGGCTCCTTGTCTTCTCAGATCTGTGGAGAAAAATCTAACCTGCCATTCTGCTTCTGTAAACTCCGCTCGCTCAACCCAACTCCCTCCCCTCGCTGGCGCCACTCTGTAACTCCCTAGCCGTTAGTCCTTGGAAATTACTGACCAAGATTAGGAGTTCCCAACATTAGCTAATGTGGTACATGTTTGTGCAAGGTCAAAGCCCATGAAACTTTCCCCCCACCCTGTGACCCCTAGCCACCTGCGTGTGGTTTCTGTCTATAAAAATCCTAAGGAAAAAAGGGCTGGTGCGGCAGCTTCCTTAGCTCGCTTGCCCCTGCGCACGCTGGTAAATGAATCCACCTCATGCTATTGCATCAAGTCTCTGGACTCTGAGTTTTTTTTGAGCGGTCGTCTCTCCCCCACACGGGCTGTACATTTCTGCGGTCCAACAGATCTTTGTATTTCTTTCTTCCTTTTCTTCCTCCTTCCTTCCTTTGTTCTTCCCTTTGTTGTTCATTTAACAAACGTGGGCACCCATGTGCCCCTTTCAGAGACTCCTTCCTCCCCCCCTTCCCCTCCATGACCCCCCTAGTCCCAGATATCTCTCACTAGCTTTGGAGTTCCATGGCAGTGTATTTGTTCCTTTTAATTTCTGTTAATATCTTGTTCCAAAAATGCATACTGTACTATAATATGGTACATTCACATTAAAAAAGGTATTAAGAAAGAAGGTATGGTGACCATGTCTTTCATTTTTAAATCATTTTATTCTAATTGCAAATTAGCAAATTCAATCCAGAATACTTGGAAAACACTCAAAAAAATCAGAGAGTAATAAGATAAAAATCACCCATCAGAGGTTAGTAACCACTGTTAATATATTTCAGTGTATGTCTTTTCAGTGGTTTTGCTATGACAAGTGTGTACATATACAAGCACATCCTTTTTGGTTCATTTTACCAAAAAAGGGTTTCACATTCCAATACTATTTTATAAATTCTTTTCAAATTGATATTTCCCAATATCAAGATGCATCTTTTACAGCATTGCTTTACTAGCTCTTAAAATTTTAAATAAATAGATTCAATCATGACAAAGATCTTCAAGGATGAGTAAAGACTGCCCCACCAAGCTGGGAAGCATTGAGGTGGGGAGTGTCCCTCGTGCTCTCTTTGGGAAGAACAAGCCCTACCTCTGAGGAATTGTTTATCCCTGAAGCTCAGGCTGCACTTTTCAGAGTGGCTTGTGCTTATCTTGTTCGCTAGGAATCCCTTTATCTCATTAGCTTTTTAGTATTTGATTTATTATATGTATTTTAAGGCCCTTCTGAGGAATCTGATTCATTTGTAAATGGGGTGACTCATCTTCAAAATCCAAAAGGCAAATTATCAAGTTATCAAAAGGGTCCTGTTTGTTAAATAATGTTGTTTTTGACATATTTTACACATTCAATAAGTAGTTTTCTCTTGGCTATTTTTTAAAAATTCAATAAAAGTGTGTGTGTGTATACACGTATAATTCTGATCTGAGCCATTTTCTGTTAAGAGGAAAGAACTTGGGATACTCAATCCATTTGCCAATTTTGGGCAAGGTGAGCCCCCCTACAAATGGACAGTAGAATACTGTAGCAAACAACCTGGGTTCAGGAGTCAGACAAACTTGTTTTCAAATGAGGCTCTGACATTTCCTACCTAAGTGACCTTAGGAAAAGTATTAACCTTTCTAAGCCTTGGATTTCTTATGCAGAAAATGGGGGTAATAACAGTATCTGCTCTATGGGGTTGTTGTAAGGATTCAATGAAATCAGCAGTGGTGGAACCATTCTTGGGACTTTGGACCACTATCACTACACACACATAATTGCCATCAGCCCTCTTGAGCAATCCCAAATAAATCTGTAACTTAAGAAAAGACAGTGGGGTCTGCCATGCAACCTCAGTTCAAGCCCCCTAGCCTTGCTGTCCCACCAAATTATATTCTAAAACCTGCCTCCTATGGAAATTCTGAAGTCACTTGTGAGGTTAATGCATATATATCTCCCAGAAAATAACAAGTGTTGGAGAAGGTGCGAAGAGATTGGAACATCTTGTGCACTTTTAATAGGAATGTAAAATGGTGCAGCCACTATGGAGAAAAGTATGACTTTTCTTAAAAAAATTAAAAATAGAATTACTATATAATGCAGCAATTTCACTTCTGGATATATATCCAAGATAATTGAAAGCAGACTTTCAAAAAGATATTTGTACATGCATGTTCATAGCAGCATTATTCATGATAGCCAAAAGGTAAAAGTAATCCAAGAGTCCATTTATGGATGAATGTACAAACAAAATGTGGTATGCATACAGAGGAATATTATTCAGCCTTAAAAAGGAAGGAAATCCTGAGATATGCTATATCATGCGTGTACCTTTAGGAGTTTATGCTTAGGGAAATAAATCATTAAAAGATCGATCCTGTATGATTCCACTTATATAAGGTACCCAGAGTAGTCAGATTCATAGGGACAGACAATAAAATGATAGTTGCCAGCAACTGACAGTTGGTGGGGTGGCAGGTGGCCAGGGGTGGGGTGAATAGGGAGCTGTTTAATGGGTATAGAGTTTCAGTTTTACAAAACGAAAAGAGTTGTGGAGATTGGCTGCATAACAAGGTGTACACTTAAAAATGGTTAAGATAGTAAATTTTATGTTATGTGTATTTTACCACAATTAAAACAGTTTTAAATAATAAAAAAAAAGATTTAGAGTAGCTTATAGGATTTCATACTTTGGAAAATGCTTTCTCATATATGATCCAGTTGATTCTCACAATGATCTTGTAAGGGAGCAGGCTGAGTGTCATTATTTCCATTTTAGAGCAGGGGAGATCCCCTCGTAGAGGTGTCATGGCACTCCTACAGCTTCTAGGGGCAGGGGGTGGCTACGTGTTGCAATCCATCTCAGGTCTACCCTGGCATCCTTAGCGATGAGATATGGTTTGATCCTTTCCAATCTTCATCCTCATTGGCTCCATGGCCCTGCTGCCTGTGCCCTCTTCTCTGCTTTGCCATTTCATTCTTTTTCTTTCCTTTTTTTCTCCCCTTAAGACAGAGTCTTGTTCTGTCTCCCCAGGGTAGAGTGCAGTTGCCTCACTGTAGCTCACTGCAACCTCAAACTCCTGGGCTTAAACAATCCTCCTGCCTCAGCCTCCCAAGTAGCTGGGACTACAGGTACACCCCATGATGCCTAACTAATTTTTCTAGTTTTGGTAGAGACGGGGTCTCGCTCTTGCTCAGGCTGGTCTTGAACTCCTGAGCTCAAGCAATCCTCCCGCCTCTGCCTTCCAGAGGGCTAGGATTACAGGCATGAGCCACAGCACGTGGCCTTTGCTATTTCTTTATTTCTGCAAAAGATGCCTTGCAGGACCCTGGCAAGCTCCCTTCATCATTCATTCTCCTAACTTTGAAGACTCACTCAGGAAGCAGAGGTTCTCCTGGATGCCCTCTCAGAACTCTAAGAAAACTCAGAATTGTTATGTCAGCCTCCCCCAGCAAAATGAACAGAAGTTCAGAGTTTTACAGTTTGATGAGTTCTGACAAACGCATACCCCCATGTAACCCATATCTTGTCAAGATACAGAGCATTTCTAATACTCCAGCAAGTTTCCTTTTCTAGTCAATATTTTTTACTCTGAGGAAATTACTGTTTTGATTTTTTACTCCATGAGAAATTTTAATTCTTCCTTTTGGGGAAGATAGGGGTAAGAGTGGGCGTGTGGGAAGATATGGCTTTTTGCTGAGTATTCTTCCTAAGGTATTGTTGGGACCTGGGGTCTATTAAATGAGAAAGAAAGAAAAGAAAGGAAAGGAAAGGAAAGGAAAGGAAAGGAAAGGAAAGGAAAGGAAAGGAAAGGAAAGGAAAGGAAAGGAAAGGAAAGGAAAGGAAAGGAAAAGAAAAGAAAAGAAAAGAAAAGAAAAGAAAAGAAAAGAAAGAGGGATGGAGGGTAGAAAGGAAAGGCTAGGAAGAAAGAAAAAACTTGCTCTGTTTCCCCTTGCATTGTACCTGAAGCCTCCTTTCCCAAGGGCATTGGAGGCCAAGGTTTGACAGAGGGTGACATATCAAAGAAAGGAACACCCACACACCCACAGACATTTCATATCTCAACCCTCCACTATCTCCATTATTGGTGCTTTTTCTAAACCCTTAATTATGGAAATTCTTCAAGTCTCTGTACTCCAGGTTTCTACTTATGAAACTCTGGCCTTGCACTGTGGTTCAATTAATAAATTAATAGAACAGACAATAAGAGGCCTTGTTAGGCACTTAGATGGTAGTAACATTAACACAGTTCCCTATCCCTCCAGGAGTTTACAGTTTGGTGGGGAAGACCAACATGGTAGCAGCTAATTTATATCCATCCTAAATCAAATCCTTCCCCTCTGTTCTCTTTCTTGATGATTGGAACCTACACTACCCACTTACAGTTCCAGAACCCCACAAGCCTTCCTCCCTCTTCTTTCTCCAGCTCGCCCACAGCCTGAAGCAATCAGTCACCAAATCTACTGATTTTGCCCCTAAAGTATTTCTCAAATGCTCTTCTCCATCTTAGTTGCCATGAGCCTGGCTCAGGACACCTCAAACCTTCTCTGGACCATGACCTCCCAGCCATAACAACATCTGTCTCAAATGCCAGTGTAACCCTGTCATTTCCCTCAGTCCCCATGATCTACAGGAGAGGGTTCACAGTTCTTAATACCGTGATCGAGGATCCTGATATCTGACCCTGCCACCCTCCAGCCTTAGTTCAGGCTGCCCCATTCCTTCTGACGCTTGCAACACTGCCCCTTCTCCTCACTGCACGGGAGCCCCCACCCCAGCCCAACACGCACTCGAATATACTGGCATCTTGTCTCTGTGTTTCTATGGCAACCTGTGCCCTGCTCTCTTTGTGTGTAACTGCCTGTCTCTCCCACCAGTCTGAGAGTTCCCTGAAGGCAAGAACCAAGCCTTGTTCATCTCTGTATCCTCCGTGCTTAGCACACAGTAGGAGCACGACACTTGTCAGGCACTGTTCTAAGAACTTTAACACATCACCTCAATCCTCTTGACATGTATGAGCAAGGTGTTGTCATGGTATCCATTTCACAGTTGAGGACAGTGAGAGTTTAAGCAGCTTGCCCAAGACAGGACAGTTAGGAAGAAGCAGAGCTGGGATTTGAACTCAAGCAATTGGGCCCCAAGTATGGCTCTTAATCACCATGCTCAGCTGCCCCTCAACTTATGAGTATTTGTTGAATAAATGAATGAATGATGATTCCATTTCACTTCCCCATCTCAATAGGGCCATAACCAAACAATTCTCTCCCAATAGCTTCTTTCCCCTACATCTGCCCTCCACTTCTCCTCCAAGGTTTTTGACTTTGGCTTCTCTCTTCTCTCCTCTCTCTAACCCCATTCAGTCGCTCATCATGTCTATGTGTTTCGTTTTGTTTTTCTTTTGAAACATTGATCAGATTCACTCCTTCCTCTCTGTTCTCAATTGCTATCATCCTGGTCTGGCCCTAATCCCTTCAGGCCAGATGACCACAGTAGCTTCTCAGCTGTTTTGCCTGACTTCACTACCTCACTCTTTTGGGGCCTTTGGGTTTACATACATTTTTATTTAACCCCCACAACAATCCCTGAGATAAATTTCTGTTTTATAGATGAGGAACTGAATGATAGGCTCAAGGTTCAAACCAGATTTGTCTGGCTCCAAGGACTCTGCCATCTCCAGAGACTGGTGACCTTGGGCAAGTCATTTAACCTCCAAGAGTCTTGGATTCCTCATCCATAAAATGGGAACAATAAATAACAGCAACTACCTTACTGTGTGAGCAACTGAGATAACACTTAGCACCTGCCTAATGCACAGTAAGGGCTCGATAATTTTCAGCTATTAAAGTCCACAGTCCCAGTGCACAAACTCCATAGCATGTCTAGCATATGAGTTGGCTAATCATTCTGGTCAAATGATTTCTGGAAGAGCTCTTGAACCACAGATGAGAGGAAGTTGCCATACCTGGCCCCTTCTTTATCCCTCAAAGGTACTTTCTCCTGGGAAGCATCATATGCTGTATGAAAAAATTACCTTATGTGATCATTTGCAGAAAGTACAACAAAAGAAAATACACCCCATCTGGTGAAAAGTGCACAGAAACTGTGGCTCTTCCCTCTCCAAGGCTGTGTGACCACAGGAAATGTGAAAACCTTTCTGAACTTATTAATATTTACTCATCCACAAAATGGGAACAGTAATACCTTCCTCACAAGAATATTGAGATGATGCATATACAGCCTTTAGCACATTGCCCGACATATAGTAAGATCAACATAAATGATTTGTGCAACATTACCATAATCAGGTACTATGTACGAGCATGCTTTACTGCCAGTCGAGGACGAGAAGGATGTATCAATCACATATAGTCAAAATCAAGTATTGAAGGTAAAGATAACAGGATTTTGCAAATCAAGTACAACTACAGTCCATCTACCCTGAAAACCTGACTGTCTTATCTCTGAGGAACAAGCACCTCCTCCCCCTCAAGCTCCAGGGGAGAGGCGGTAGAAGACCGCCCCCTCCCCCACCCGGAGCCCCGCCTCCAGGGCCACGTGACGCAGTGCCAAAGGCCCCCCCCACGGACGAGGGGCGGGACTGGTCCTGGTCACGTGGACGCGGGTGCGGAAGTGGTGCTACAGGCCGCGTTCGTGATTGGCCGCGGCCAAGGGGGCGGGGGCGGGCCGATAGACGCGCCGGGAGGAGCTGGGGGAGGAGGCTGTCGCCGGGGCCGGCGCCAGAGTCCAGGATTTGGCCTGTGGTGCTGACCGAGTGCTGGACCAGCAGTGGCCCCGAGTACCCCGGCTGCGCGCGCGCCGGCTGCTCAGAGAACCCGCAGCCAAGGCGCAGGTGGTGGGCGGAGGGAGGCCAGGAGGGCGCGGGCGCCCTGAGCGCGGAGCAGGCGGAGGCGGCCGGGGGCCGGGACGCCATGTCCATGGAGGACCCCTTCTTTGTGGTAAAAGGGTGAGTGTCGGCCGAAGGCTCCACTGGAGGTGGAGGTGGCAGTGCTGCCTGCCCTCACCTCCCCGGTCTTCTTGCTGAAGGGGGAGGGGAGGCAAGTTGAGGCCGGGGAGGGGACAGTGGAGACGGCTTAGCCTTGAGGGCCATGACCGAGCGTCCGGAGACATCCCCTCCTGCCTTACCTGGGCTGTGAAACCCATGCCCCCCACCAGGCCCCCGGTGAGGTGTTCCCTTTTGGTCTGCGCGCTGCAGTGCTACTTACTTGGGGGTTGAGGGGCTCAGCAGCTCTGCAGGTGGGGAAGGAGGCACGGGTCTTAGCCCAAACTGGGGCTCTAATCTAGCACGGGACCCTGCTTCGAAGTGAGCGAAAACAGCATCTGGGCAGGAAAAGGGAAATGGCCCTCCTGAGCTTTGTAGTTCGCGTTGACGGGGGTGAGCTCCATTGTCCATTGAGTTTGGAGCGCTCGCCTGCAGACTGGTGAGACCACAACATGCCCAGAGGCGTCTGAGCACGTTTGCGGGGAGGGAGGCGGGGGTGGGGTTGATCCGGGAGGCTGGGGAGCGTGGCAGCGGAAGACAACTCAATTCAATGGGGGAGTTTTTACTGAGTAATGTGAGGAGAGGAAAGCAGTCGTTCATACGCAGTGATGATGTTGGAAGGAAAACAAAATGAAACCAGCCAAACTAAACTTTCCTCAGCTTTCTATTAGCAACTGGAATTTTCTCACAGTGCTAAAGGAAATGAGTGTTTCTTTTTAACTCCTTGATTTCATCCAGGCTGTTTGACAGGTTTCCCTCATTTCTTATTCTGCCTTTCAGAATAGAATTGCCTTGTTTCCTTATGAGCTGTCCTGACTCCATCTTTGATTGCTTGGTTGTTTGGAGACAGAAACTTCGATTGCACTTTGTAATATCAACTTTGTAGCTGTTAAACGAATGCGAGCAGGAAAAATCAATTCCGATGTCATAACTTATTTCTTATTAGTTTATTATCAGAAACATGTCAGCTTTATGTTTTAAATGTCAAACAAACACAAAAAATACGAGAACTACAAAGTCTCAGAAGATCAATACTAATAACCACAAAGTGTTCCTTGCTTTCAACTAGTTGCTACTAGCTTCCTATTTCTGTAGTGGTAAAAACTGACCAGTTGTATAGGCGTTTGTTCAATTTAAGGGTTCCAGAAATTTAAAGGGTACTTTAGGTGACATACTTTACTATACAGCAAAACATATTTACACTATTTCTTAATACATTTCCTTAGAAAGGCTTTTCTTTGCCTTTCTTTCTTTAATTTAGATGTGAAAAAGCTGAGTTGTGGATTTACTGGTACTATGTGGCTTCCTACCAGATTAAGGGGTTAATTTTTAAAATTTAAAGCTGTGTGTTTTTCCCTCAAATAAAAATTCTTAATGCTTAGGTTGCAAAGTTTATCTCTAGCCATGAGATTTGTTTGTTTGACTTATAATGGAATTTGTGAAAACCCTAAATTGCTCTGTCATCTTGACATGCTTTTTTTCCTGGTAGTATCTAATACAGTTTGCCAATGCTTGCTCACTGATTAAATATCACTGCTTTATTGGAACATTGGCTTGGAGTTTTGGTAGACTTCTACCTCATTTTAGCTCATGTCCTTAAGGTGCCTGAAGGAAAAGATGGGATCTTAGTACCTTGTACTGTGGAAAGGTAAAGTCAGCCATTAGGGTGTCTTGAGATCTTTGTGTGATTGTATATTTGGGGAGCCATGTACTTCTGTTTATTAAAAGTATTGAAAACACATTGCACAGTGTGGAAAAATGAAGGCACCTAAATTATGGTTCTTAGCCCAGGAGCTTCTGGTCTACTCTGAGAAATGAATCATCCCAAAATTAAGTAAAATGATTGGTGGTAAATGATTAAGTGCTGAAGTGAATGCTACAGATGATAAGTGCCCCAGGAATTCAGAGAAAGGCAATTCCTTAGGAATGATTGGAAATGCTTTTGGAGGTAGTAGTGGGTCTTGAGTTAGGTTTTGAAGATGGGCAGAATTTAGATAATTTAGGCCTGTCTCTCTTATCTGGACACTTATCAAAGAGTCTTTTAATTGGTCTTCATGCTTCCAGTCTTTCCTTTTTCAGCTGCCTTTGGATCTATTGGATTAGAGCTGTCCAATAGAAATATAATGCAAGCCACATACATCATTTTACATTTTCTAGTAGCCAAATTAAAGCGTAAAAAGAAACAGGTGAAATTAATTTTAATGTCTTTACTATATTCAAAGTGTTTTTAACATGATTAAAGGTTATTGAGATAGTTTACTTTTTTTGTACTGTCCTTGAATCTAGTGTGTATATATATATATATATATATATATTTTTTTTTTTTTTTTTTTTTGAGACAGAGTCTCGCTTTGTTGCCCAGGCTAGAGTGAGTGCCATGGCGTCGGCCTAGCTCACAGCAGCCTCAAACTCCTGGGCTCAAGCAATCCTTCTGCCTCAGCCTCCCGAGTAGCTGGGACTACAGGCATGCGCCACCATGTCTGGCTAATTTTTTCTATATATATTAGTTGGCCAATTAATTTCGTTCTATTTACAGTAGAGACAGGGTCTCGCTCTTGCTCAGGCTGGTTTTGAACTCCTGACCTCGAGCAATCCACCCGCCTCGGCCTTCCAGAGTACTAGGATTACAGGCGTGAGCCACCGAACCCGGCCATTATCTAGTATATATTTTATACTTACAGCACATTTAAACTTGGATGTTAAATTTTCATCAGAAATACCTGATGTGTATTTAGAGTGCATTAAACTTACAGTTGAAAAAGTAAATTCACATACCCTAATTGTTGCAAACTTACATAAAAGTTCTCTGGTAACTAAATTGCAAATTAGTTTTTAAGTTTAAATTAGTTAAAATTTAGTTCCTTGGGGGAGGGGGAAATGGGCATTTATTGAAACCTTAAAATCTGTACCCCCATAATATGCCGAAATAAAAAAATAAAATTTAGTTCCTCAGTCACACTAGCCACATTTCAAGTCAGTAGTCATATGTGGCTTCCATATCGGACACCACAGTGTAGCCTTTCTAGAGTCCAGGCAGGTGTACCCTATTTAATATTGTTTAGTGGCTGCCTGTTGTTTACAGAATAACTGCATACACTTTACCATCTCTCTGATCCAGTCCCTTGTCTAGCTTCTGCTCACCCTCCCTGCCCTCAGCCCTCCAACAATGCCAGACTTGGTAGTGACTGTGACTGCAATACTAGGTGATCTTACTCTGCACGTACCCACCTAGCTTTCAGGATTCAGCGTAAGCATCTCCCCTGCCTCCAGGAAGTGCTTCCCTTGGCACCTGTGACACATTGTTGTATCTCTTCCTCTGTCTTTCATTATTAGACCATGAGCTCTGAGGATTGGGACTGTTTTTCCTGTATTTCCAGCCTACATCTTGATGATGTAGTGTAAATGTTGAATGTATACTCTTTCGTGGTGGTGGTGGTGAAGGAGTGGTACTTCATGGATGAGAATGCCACCAGCAAAGACTCTGAGGAGAGCATTGTGTGTTTAGACATCATCAAGGAGGGCAGCGCAGGTGGAGGTGGAGTAGGCAGCTCATTTGGGGAAGTGTAATGATAGCTAACATTTAAAAGATGCATGTGTGCCAGGCATTGTGTGCTAAGCAAGCACTGGATATGAATTTTCACTTTGTAAGAACAGCAATATGTTGTAGGTATTAGTAGCCACATTTTAGAGGTGAGGAGCTGTTGAGAAAGCACAGAGGGGTTAGTTTACTTGTCCAGGGTCACACCGCTAATAAGTGTTAGGATTCAGATTTGAACAGCCTAATTCCACTCATGCTGTTGATATATCACAGTACAGGTGGAATGTTATGTTGGCCTGAGGAGAATCTCATATTGAGGCCATTAGAGATTTTTAAAGTAGGGAAATGACATGAAATTAGGGTTTTAGGGATATTGATTTGGTAGTAAGTATTGGATGCATGTGCGAAAAAATGAAAAAGGAAACCAGTTAGAAAGCTGTTATGATTTAAACATGAGATAATTAGTGCCTGAATGTTTGAAGCTCCTTTTGGGAGGTTGTAACATTGTCAGTGTCTCGTTCAGAGCAGAATCCCAGGACAGGGATTGTTCTTTTAATCTTTATGAAGTAGGTTCTATTATTATCATCATCTTACAGTGAAGATAATGAAACTTAGAGAGTAAAAACCTTCAAGTTTATAAGCTTGTAATTGGAAAGGCCAGGACTTATATATCTGTGTATTATTAGTATTAATCACTTAGAAATTGGATTCATACTCTATGGTTTTATGATCATTTCATCTGTATTTCCTTATATCCTTAAAACATCTTTTTTGGGGGGCAGAGGCTTTTACTCTTTTGTCATGTAAATGTAATATAATTTATCTCCTAGGATGGACATTTATGATGTTTTTGATTTTTTGCTATTACAGTTAATGTGGTGATAAGCCTGCTTGTCATGGGTCTTTATTACTGCTTCTGATTTTCATAGCCTGTATTCCTATAGCATAATTGCTAATTCAGAGAGCATAAAAAACAAAGCTTTTGATGCATATTACCACATTGCTCTCCAAAATACAAGCCCTTCCTCACCCCCTACAAAGTGTCCAGGGCCTTGGTCCTTTGCCAGTACTGGGATTCTTATTTTAAGAAATCTTTAGTAATTTCCTCTGTGAAAACTACCATATTTGAATCTTGTCTTCATCTTTGTATTCAGTAGAGACTTATTTAGTGTTTGTTTGATTAGTGAACCCATTTTGAGGGTTTGATTCTGTAGGTTTTTCCCTCTTGTTGACACGCTTTTAGAATTAGCCTCCTTTAGAATTTACAACTTATGAGGATGAGGGTGTGGCAATAAATAAATAAAAGATTTGCAACTTACAATTGAACAAGCCACTAGGAAAACCACATAATTGAACATGTTGAGGTATGAGAATATGTTGGTACCTAGTGATCCTCTCCTATTACCATGTGTCCCTGAAAATAAGACAGAGTCTTATATTTATTTTTCCTCAAGAAGACACCTAGGAGCCGGGCGTGGTGGCTCACGCCTGTAATCCTAGCTCTCTGGGAGGCTGAGGCGGGTGGATTGCTCGAGGTCAGGAGTTCGAAACCAGCCTGAGCAAGAGCGAGACCCCGTGTCTATTATAAATACAAAGAAATTAATTGGCCAACTAATATATATAGAAAAAATTAGCCGGGCATGGTGGCGCATGCCTGTAGTCCCAGCTACTTGGGGAGGCTGAGGCAGGAGGATCGCTTGAGCCCAGGAGTTTGAGGTTGCTGTGAGCTAGGCTGACACCATGGCACTCACTCTAGCCTGGGCAACAAAGCGAGACTCTGTCTCAAAAAAAAAAAAAAAAAAAAAGAAGACACCTAGGGCTTATTTTCAGGGGATGTGTTATTTTTTTTTAGTATGGTACAACAATCTACATTTATTCAAATATAGTTAAGTCGTTGTCTTCCGGAACATCATCACAACTCTCCAAACCCCGAATTCCATCCTGAATTTCTTGCAACTCTATTTCCTTTAGAACCATTGGCCCCAATCTCTCATGTTGAGCAATAGAGTTCTCATGGGCCGGGCGCGGTGGCTCACGCCTGTAATCCTAGCATTCTGGGAGGCCGAGGCAGGCGGATTGCTCGAGGTCAGGAGTTCAAAACCAGCCTGAGCAAGAGCGAGACCCCCGTCTCTACTGTAAATAGAACGAAATTAATTGGCCAACTAATATATATACAAAAAATTAGCCGGGCATGGTGGGGCATGCCTGTAGTCCTAGCTACTTGGGAGGCTGAGGCAGAAGGATCTCTTGAGCCCAGGAGTTTGAGGTTGCTGTGAGCTAGGCTGACGCCACAGCACTCACTCTAGCCTGGGCAACAAAGTGAGACTCTGTTTCCAAAAAAAAAAAAAAAAAGAGCTCTCATGGGACAGATGAGAAGGGCTGGTGGTCTTTTTTGACACTCTGATGAAATGCACGGTTGTGCAGATATGCTGCATAGCCACACCCATCACTAGGTCTTATTTTTGGGGTAGGGCTTCTATTGTGCAAATGCTTAGAAATCCTACTAGGGCTTATTTTATGGATAGGTCTTATTTTCGGGGAAACACGGTAGTAAAAGCATGAATATTATGGCTCCTTGCTATTTTGTTGCTTTGGAGGTTTTGTGAACCTGACACGGATAGTTTTATTTCCAAATTCTTGGCTATGATCAGTGTTGAAATGATGATGTAAGTAAGCTGATGAATGAGATGGTATATGTTATGTGGTATTCACTAACCTTCTCATGTCTGTAAGTCTGCCTTTCTTAACACTAGATTATGAGCTCTTTTAGGGTAAACATGCATTTTATTCAGCGTTGGGAAAATTCTTTATGGTATAGTCACTGTGAAAAACTTAACCTTTATTTGCAGAGTAATTTTGGTCCAGTATAATTGAATGTAAATCAAATTGTATTTAGTAATTTTTAAAAATCAGATCAGGTGTTTCAATATGGAAACTTGACAAGCATTTATTATAAATTTATTAAATGCCTAATATTCAGTATTTGCCTAATTCAGTGCCTAATATTTGGTTCCTGAAATTGTTGACTAGTTTGGAGAACAACACTATGCAGATATGTGAAAGAGTGTATGGAGAAGATACATTGTGTGTAAGATTTTGAAATAGATTTAAGATGCTGTTGAGGTTGAAAAATGTGAACGTTGGTCAAGGATACTTTAATAAAGCATGTGGGACTTCAATATGGGCCTTAAAGGAAATTTCTGCTTTTCATTTGCAGAGGTATAAGGGCTCTCCCAGGCTGAGAAGCAGTTCAGCAGAAGTCTAGGACCAAGAATGAGAAAGGTGAGGATAGGAAAAGGACCTGCCAACTGAAACAGAATTTGTTTTAGTGAGAGGTCAGGCTTGATAGTAAAGTCAGCCAGTTTGGGTTAGGAGGAGGCATGGGAGCAGTTTGAATACCTGCTTGAGGAGTTCAAATTTAATCTGATTCCTATCATAAATTTTTAATTAGAAGGCGTTTGTTTAGCAGTTCCTATTCACTCTCTTATAGTCAACTTTTAAGAACACAAACCCAGGTCTTACGATTCTACAGAGAAAATAGATTTGTCTGGAGGCTTTGCAAAAATGGGATTAAGTAGGTCTTGGTAATGGAAAGAGTCTCATAATCAGAGTCAGAAGAACTTGAGGCAGGCAGCCAAAATGTTTGAGCCCCAGGTCTCATTATTTGTTCAATGAGTGCAGACTGGATTATCTTGAAAGTCCTTCCAGATCTAAAAATTCAGTGATTGGGCTTAAGTAGAGGTTTTGCAAGGTGAGAAGGAGGAGGAGGAGTCAAAGATGACTCTTGTCTAGACAAGTTTCAAAAGTTGGAAAATGGTGGAATAGTTGGTTAAAATGAGGAAAGTTAGAGAGGGAAGCAGATTTTTCTTTCTTGTTTTGTTTGCTTGTTTGAGTACTTGCTTTTCTTGTAGAGAGGATATGATTCATTTGGTTTTAGGCAAATGGAGTGATCCTATAGGCAGCTAAAAAATATAGGATATAATCCTGCATGAGTGGTTAGGGTTCGAAATGCAGAGTCGGGGAGTCTCTAGTTTACATGAGGTGCTTTGAACTTGTGAATGCTGATGAGCACCTAGAAGCCATAAAAAGAGTGCTGAGAAACATTGGGATCAGGTGGAGGAAGAGGAAAAGAAAATTGGTAGGAAACTAGAACAAACAGCACAATGTCACAGAAACAGGAAGTGAGAGTTTCAAGAAAATAGATATACTAGGCTATATTGTCACATACATGGAAAATGAGGACAAGTTAAATTTGCTTCTGACTTTGACCTGTAGTGTCATTGGTGGCAGTAGTGTTATCATCCTAGGGGAGTTGAGGAAGCAGCAGTAGATTGGGGTAAAAAATTGTACATAACTGTAGGTAACTAACTAAAGATGATGTTTTGTTTTTGCAGTAGTTACAAAAGGTATCACACTGTGGTTGAATTTGGAAATGGCAGTAAGGTCAGGTAAAGGGTGCGTGTATCCCTTTAATACTAACAATGCGAGGATTGAAGTCAACCTACAAAAAGAGCTCCTCTCTTACCTGAGGGATTGGCAGTGGAACAGGGTTTGTGGGATATGGGGCAGGAGCCAGTTCAGGGAGAGTGAGGGTGGGAAGATGATATGGTTGCAGAGGCTTGCGCAACTTGGGTTTTTCAAGTTTCTTTTCTGGAACAGAAACTGTCTGCCTTTATGAGCCTCTTTTAGTGTATTGCTTTAAACGAAGATCTCTTTGTAAAGAGACTTGCAGAGTGGATGCTCTCCCAGATACGGATATTGTGGCAGATTGTATTTTTCCGAAGAGGGCACACCAATATATATTGTGTCTCGTTTGCTTTTCTTAAATTGTGAAGCTGGCATTCTTTTATTGAGCTGGAGGAGTTCATGATCCCTTTCTTTGAACTGGGCAGACCTTTGTAAACTGCCATGACCAACTAATTGAGGCAGAAGTGACACTGCTTGACTCCTGAAGCTTAAGTCATAAAAGTCAACCAGGATTGCCTCCACCTGTACCTTTTGTCTTGGGACATATAAGCCTCAGGTGCCCTGAGTTCACATGTAAGAAGTCAGCTACACCGAAGCCACTCTGCTGCTAGACAGGGCATGCAGAGACACTACGCAGAGATAGAAAGATACTGCTGAGATGCTCCCACTCTTACAGCCCCAGCCCATATAATCTTTCAGCTGAGGCCCCAGACATTGTGGAACAGTGATGGGTCATCCCAGCTGTGTCTGATTGCTGACTCACAGAATCTATGAACATAATAAAGGATTGTTTTACACCATTAAGTTTAAGTTGTAGAGTAACTGTCACATAAACACAGTAACTGGAACAGGTACCAATTCAGAATCTATCACTATGGTCAGAGAAGAGTGGAGAAATCAAAAGGATGATGAAGGTTGCAGCTACAGTTTGTTGGCAAAAGTGACAGATGTTGGGAAACAAAGCTCCCAAATGGCTGAGTTTTACTCCTTCCTCCCATTTTACTTGGCAAACTTGGTTAGAGCCAAGTAAGAAAGCTTTGTGACTTCTTTGAGCATGTGGATGTGTTACCTGTAGCACCACAGGTTGGTTGGGATGGTAAGCCCTTCACCATGGTGGACCCAGTTGGAAAGTTGTATGGAAGAGGCTGAACCATCAATGACAACAGTTGATGTTGGGCTAGCTTCAGAAACAAATGAGGTTAGTCCTGCCTGCATCAACTTTTTATTTTTAAGAAATGAAAGAATCTGGTTTTGAAAGTGTGAATGACTTTATTTTTTCCCAAAAGATACATTCTTCAAAGATGTGGACTTGTGTGTTTGTTTTTTACAGCTGCTTACTGGGAAAGAACTCATTACAAGTGGACCTGTGGGCATTGCAGTGAGCTGCAGTGAGGGACCTTCATTCTGGTGTTCATAGGGAGAGTTCAGTCCATGAGAATGTGACAGGTCCCATGATTCTGATGGGCTGTTTGGTGGATAGCAGTGGGGGAAAGCCTCATCCCTAGTATTATGAACACTGTAGCTCTTTTTGCCCATGAAATGTTGCCTGTGTAAGACAAGACTGATTTTGGAAGCATATGCAACAGATTGCAGAAAATTTGCTTGACTTGCGTGTGGAGATAGCCATCTTTCTCCTTCAAGGACTTGAAAAAGGCTTTCCGGGATCAGGAGCCAAAACTATAATTTCTAGGAAAGTTATTAGCAAATTTTCAGTGAAATAGTGCCAGACATGATTCCCACCAAGCTGTTGGTGAGCAGATTATTATTTACCAAGAAGTTTGCTAAACTGAAGAACTCCAGAAGTTTAAGGTGTACCTCCGCCCTCATGGAAAGTTCTGGGTATCAGACTTCAATCATTCCCATTACATAGTTGGGAGGAAAACCTGAAAATAGCTAAACCAGACTCTGCAGGATAAAGAGGCAGTATCTTGTGGTTTTAACCTTTCTGGAGACCACAGGCAAAAATGGATCACAGTTGCCTAAGGAGTCAGCAGCTGCCCACTCCGAGTGAAGTGCTCCTCACAGAGTGAAGTGTTCACGTGGGCTGGCTGTGGGGAACAGACAACAATGCTGGGTATGCATTTGTGGGACAGACCTAACTAACCAATTGATACTGAAACAACTGTCTTGCCTTTACTGAGAAAGAAGTGTGAAGAAAAGTAGATGGGCACTTCTCTTGTTAAAACCCTCACAAATCTCAAGTAGATCACATGGTTGTATACTACTCTGTTTTGTGAATTGATATACTTGGAATGCCAGGTAATCCTCAGTTTTTAGTTCAAAGTACTTACGAGTGGTTCTGAATTGAGAGCGTTGTCTCACTAGTCTTCTACATTATTAGATGTTTCTTGTGGCTCTTGAAACTATTCAGAAATTCCAAGTTCTTGAGGAAATTCTGGTTACCATTAATATTTGGTTTAAAAATAGGACCTGTTTGTGACCAACATGAACTACTTGCAGTTCATGCCTTTTTCATACTAAGCTCAGCTGAAATGATACTGGAAGAACAGTTGGTAGATGTTTTACATTGAGTGACCCTTTTGGCTGCTATTAAGATAGGACTTGATACACTGCAGGTTCTGACTTTTCTTTCAAGATCTCAGCCATTGCTGGCAGTTTCTACCTTTGAGATTCCTTACAACATCTATCTTAGAAATGTAAAATGATGACTACTTTGCCTTTCGTAGGTCTGTGCTAATAAATGAAACTAAAAATGAATCCTCTTTTAAAAATAAGAGCTTTAGAGTGGAATAAGCCAAGTCACTGGTCAGGCCTGTGGGGTGTTGAATGTTATCCTGGAATTTCTTTCTAGCATTTTTCTAATTCCTGCCATTTCTTTCATTTCTTCCTTAGGACATGCTTTAGTTCTTGCATGCTTAAGTACTTCTTGATTTCATATTCAGTGCTACTAGAATCTACGCATGCACACTTCCCCAACCCAATCTGAGTATCGGTGTCTTAAGACGTTACAGTTCTGAGAGTGTGGTCTATGGATCACAAGGCATCCCTAAGATCTTTTCACAGAAGGATCTATCATTTTTATCAAGAGTTATCAAGAACTCTTCGTTAAAATGTTCAGGTGTTATTTGCCTTTTTCACTGTGTTGAGATTTGTACTGATGGTTCCAGAGTTGTGGTGGGTAAAACTCCTCATCCCTTAGCATAAATCAAGGCAGTAGCACCATACTATACTTGTAGTTGTGGTATTCCTCACCACCCTGTACCCATAGTAAAAAAGAAAAAGCAGAATCATAGTCCCTTGAAAATATTCTTCATGAAACAGTTAAAATTATTAATTTTATAAAATTTTGACCCTTGAGTATACTTTTCTTCATTTTTTTAAAGTTGTAATTTACCTCCATTAAAATTCACCCTTTTTGGTGTACACTTCTGTGAAATTTGACAAATTCACATAGTTGTGTAATTACCGCCTCTGGAAATAAGATATAGGACAGACCCCTCGCCCATAAAAGTTTCCTTGTGTCCCTTCTAGTCTGTTCCCCTATGCCCAGCACCTGGCAACTGCTGATCTGTTTTCTGTCCCTATAGTTTTGCTTTTTCCAGAATATTTTGTGGAATATTCAGTGGAATCATACAGCACATGGCATTCTGGGTCTAGCTCTTTTCACTTAGCATGATGCATTTGGGATTCATCCATGTTGTTGTGTGTATCAGTGGTTCCTTTTAATTTCTGATAGTAGTCCATTGTACTAATGGACTGCAGTTTGTCCATTCATTAGTTGAAGGACATTTGGATCATTTTCAATTTTTGGCTATTATGAATAAAGCTGCTGTAAAAATTTGCAGGTTGCTGTGTGAACCTAAGTTTTCATGTCGCCTGGGAGTAGGATTGTTGAGTCATATGGTAAGTGTTTAAGAAAAACCAAACTATTTTCTAAAGTGACTACACTATTTTGCCTTCGTACCAGTAATGCATGAGGATTCCAGTTACCCCACCACCTTTCCAGAAGTTGGCATTGTCAGTTTTGTTGTTGTTTTTGTTTTAAGCTGTTCTGAATATTTAGTGGTGTCTCATTGAAGATTTGGTTTACATTTCCCTAATGATGAATGATATTGGGCATCTTTTGGTATGCTTTTTTGTCACGTGTGTCTTTGATGAAGTGACTGTTTAAATCTTTTGCCCATTTTTAAATTGGGTTTGTTTTCTTATTTTTAAGTCTTGAGAGTTTTTAAATATATACTGCATATAAGTCATTAATCAGATATGTAATTTGCAAATGTTTTTCCCTTTTAATATTCTATGTGACATAATGCAAGTGTGCATAAAGTATTTTGGCTGTATTGTGAAATAAAATAGTTGTCTCTAGGAAAAGCACGTCTGTGAAGGAGTTGTGAGCTGAAATAGCTGTCCCCCCCAACAAAATCTCATTTTTACTAGAAAGAGTGACAAACTGGTTACACAGACTTTGATGTTTCTCAAATCTTAAAATTATCTAAAAAGTTCTTGAGATACTTTCTTGCAAATACATGAGGTGAACAGAAAACAAATGACAGTATTTTTGCCAGTGATAAAATTAGAGCCTTTTTTTAAAAAAATAGAATTTTGGAAACTTATTTCAACTACTGTGATTTGCAAATTCCTAACATTTAAGCTTTTGTGATGAGATTGGTGGTAATAACAGAATATCATTTTGAAATTATATAATGAAATGATTTGGCATTTGGAAGCTCTGTGATACTCAGGAAACTGATACTTTCCAAATGACCAGTACATGATATTATAAAATCATCTGTGGGTAAAAGATCCATTTAAAGTATAGGTTAAGCATCCCAAATTTGAAACTTTTTGAGCACTGGCAAGATGCTCAAAAGAAATGCTTGTTGGAGCATATTGGATTTTGGATTTTCAGATTTGGGATGTTTAGCCAGTTTGTGTGATGTAAATATTCCAAACTCTGAAAAATTCTGAGGCACTTCTGGTCCCAGGTGTTTTGGGTTTTTTTAGTCAAGGGAGCTCTTTATTTTTATTTTTATTTTTTTAATTTCAGAGAGTATTATGAGGGTACAAATGCTTTGGTTATATAAATTCCCTTTGTACTGCCCAAGTCAGAGCTATAAGGATGCCTATTCCCTAGATAGTGTGCACTGCATCTGTTAGGTGTGAATTTACCCATCCTCTCCTCTCCCCTCCCACCTGCCAGACATCCTATGAATGTTACTTCCCATATGTGCATGTAAGTGTTGATTGATTAATACCAATTTAATGGTGAGTACACATGGTGTTTGTGTTCTTATTCTTGTGATACTTCACTTAGAAGAATGGGCTCCAGCTCCATCCAGGATAATACAATAGATAGTTCACCATATTTTTTTTTATGGCTGAATAGTACTTCGTGGTATACATATACCACATTTTATTTATCCCTTCATGGATTGATGGATACTTGTATTTCCACTTCTTTGCAATTATGAATTGTGCTGCTATAAACATTCAAGTACAGGGATCTTTTTTATAGAATGTCTAGTAGTGGGATTACTGGATCAAATGGTAGTTCTACTTTTAGTTCATTGAGGTATCTCCATACTACTTTCTGTAGAGGTTGTACTAGTTTGCTATTCCATCAGCACTGTATGAGTGTTCCTATCTCTCCACATCCATGCAAACATTTGTTGTTTTGGGAGTTTTTAATAAAAACTGTTCTCACTGGAGTTAAGTGATATCTCATTGTGGTTTTGATTTGCATCTCCCTGATGATTAGAGATGTGGAGCATTTTTTCATGTTTGTTGGCCATTAGCTTATCTTCTTTTGAAAAGTTTCTATTCATGTCCTTTGCCCACTTTTTAATGGGGTGGTTTGATTTTTTCTTGTTGATTTTCCTGGGTTCTATATAGATTTTAGTTATCAGCCCTTTATGAGATATATAGCATGCAAATATTTTCTCCCATTCTGTAGGTTGTCTGTTTGCTCTAATAGTTTTCTTGGCTGTGGAGAAGCTTTTTAATTTGATCCCATTTATCTATTTTTGTTGTTGCTATGATTGCTTTTGGGGTCGTCTTCATAAATTCTTTGCCTAGGCCTATGTCTGTAAGAGTTTTTCCTACATTTTCTTCTAGAATCCTTACAGTTTCTTGCCTTAGGTTTAAGTCTGTTATCCATTGTGAATTGATTTTTGTGAGAGGTGAGAGGTGCGGATCCTGTTTCAGTCTTATAAATGTGGCTATCCAGTTTTCCCAGCACCATTTATTGACTAGGGATTCTTTTCCCCAGTGTATGTTTTTGTCTTCTGTAGTAACCAAAACAGTATGGAACTGGCGCTAGAACATAGACATAGACCAATGGAACAAGACTGAAAACCCAGATATAAAACCAAACATTTGAATAAGGTATACTCAGCCTGTGCCAGGTAGACCAATGGATTGTAATGTATGAGAATTTTAAAAGTTCTTTGATACTGTTTTAGGTTCCACATTGCAACCAACCTTTAAGAAATGTTCACTTGTCAAGTTTTGGTATACTATCAAAAAAGAATAACCTCAGTTATCTGGAAAGACTATTAAAGTACTTCTCCCTTTTCCAACTATATATATATCTGTGTGAAGCTAGATTCTCATTATATACTTCAACCAAAATGTATGTCCACAGACTGAAGGGAGAAGTGGACCACTTCTCATATCTTGTCTTGTGAAGGCAGAGATATTAAAGAAATTTGCAAAAATGTATAATAGTGCCACTCTTCTCACTACATTTTTTTTTATTTTAGAAATTATTTTTTACAAAAAATAATATATAAAATATAAGGTAAGTTCATTTTTAAAAATTAATTTATAAATAGTTTTAAAATGTCTGTCTGAGTTTCTAATATGGTAAATAGTGTTAGATATACCCTCACATCACTCTGAGTTCTTTGGGGTCTTCAGTAATTTGAAAGAGTACAAAGGAGTCCTGATACTAAAACAGTTTATAGATTGCTACTTAGAATTTATTTATTCCAGCATCATAGTTGTGTACTGGTTGTGGAGAACATGACATGCCCTAGCCCAGGGCTTCTTGGTTTGAGGCTTCTAGTTCTCAAAAGGAATTTCTATTTACTGTACAGAATTGATACATTTTATATTCTTTAAAATGAGATGCCTTTACGATACCTCTTTGACTCAGTCTTCTGTTATTGTAGATGATACTCAACGCTTACAAATAAACCAAGTACACTCAGCCCTCCATATCCATGGGCTTCTATATCCATGGACTCAACCAACCAAGGATTGAAAATATTCAGGAAAAAATAAAGAATGGTTGTGTCTGTACTGAACATGTACAGACTTCTTTTTCTTACTATTCCCTAAACAATATAGTATAACCACTATTTATGTAACATTTACTTTATACTAGGAAGTATAAATAATGTAGAGATGATTTGAAGTATATGGGAGGAAGTACATGTGGTATATGCAAATACTGTACTGTTTTATATAAAGAACTTGAGCATCTGTGGATTTGGTGGGGTGGGGGTGGTGCAGGGAGCAGCTCCTGAAACCAATTCCCTGATGATGCTGAGGGATGACTTACCTCATATCATGGGTACCTTACATTACAAGAAGGTGCGTACCTCTTTCTACACCAAATCAACCAGAAACTGTAAAGGATAAAAATGGTGGATTTATATCTTATTTAATTCTTTCCCTTTTTATCTTAGAGTTTCTTGTTAGTACTGAAGGTCTAAAGGCTAATATGAGAGGAAAAGTGAGAGGACTTGTCTAACCCATGAACTGGATGTGAACAGACCGTGGTAGATTTGTTGGCCACATAGCTCAATGATTTATCCACTCTGGGCCTAGTAGCTATATTCTCTCTTTTAGCTCTCCTCAGTGTGCCATATACCTAAATGTCATGAGGTGCTTTTCTTCATTTTTATTAGTGCTTTCTTTTTTCTGGTACTTGAAAGGGCAGAGGGTATAGGTGAGGTGGCAGCCTCAAATTTTTGACCTCAAGCCATCCTCCAGGATGGTGGGATTTCAGGCATGAGCCACCACACCCGGCCATAGATTCGGTCTTAAAGCCATAGACAACAAACATCCTGATCAATTGGAACACATTTTTATGCTGTTTGTTCCAGAAAAATTGGTAAAGAAATCATACAAAGATCAAAGTAGTTCTCTTAATTTGGAAACATGGGGTTATCATCTTTGTGCATGGGAGACCATATGATTATAAAATGACTCCTTTTTGGCTTTTATATGTATTAGTGTTAGATTATAACATTCAAATGGCAAATATTGGCCCAGTGATGGGGGGAAAGTTCTTGAAACCTTGTGACTATATCTAATCTAAAAGCATGCTATATCATAGCACTTAATGGCCTAGTCTTACTCTCTAAATAATAAAAATACTAATCTGGTATATAACATTCCTTAATCTAGGAAAGTAGATATATTTAAAGCTAATAGTGTTTCAAAATCTTCTAATGAGATTTTGGGTTTAAAAATGTCTCATATTAAAATGCTTAACCTATAAAACAGTTGCTGTGTAAGAGTAACTCTCCCTCCACCCTTCCCACTCCTCCTACTCAAAGAAAAGAAAAAGCTGTATTAGGACATTTTCATCTGAATGTAAATTATTACCATACCAAATGGAAGCTTGTGGGGATGCTAATGGCCTTTTAGCTAATTTGTAGGATTGCTTCATTGTACTACTTTTACATATAGTCTGTTCAGAGAAGAATGAAATTTGTCCTTCTCAAATAAACGTATTATTATAGCTGTTTCAATAATGGTTATTGTATTCTGACCATCAGCTGAGAACATAATACTCAGACTGTGTATTTAAAGTTTTGAACTTTGGTATTTGTTCATGAAGAGTCTTCTTTTTTTTTTTTTTTTTTTTTTTTTTTTTTTTTTAGAATTTTTTTTTTTTTTTTTTTTTTTGGAGACAGGGTCTCACTTGTTGTCCAGGCTTAGTGAGTGCCGTGGCATCAGCCTAGCTCACAGCAACCTCAAACTCCTGGGCTCAAGTAATCCTTCTGCCTCAGCCTCCCGAGTAGCTGGGACTATAGGCATGCACCACCATGCCCGGCTAATTTTAGATATATTAGTTGGCCAATTAATTTCTTTCTATTTATAGTAGAGACGGGGTCTCGCTCTTGCTCAGGCTGGTTTCGAACTCCTGACCTCGAGCAATCCGCCCGCCTCAGCCTCCCAGAGTGCTAGGATTACAGGCGTGAGCCACCGCGCCCGGCCAAGAGTCTTCTTTTATGGGAATTGTGGTTGCTGAGGATGGTTGCTGAAAATTTGTGATCATAAATTTTAACTTTAATCATGTAGTAATTTGTTCATAGAATATGTTGTCCAATTCCTCTCCTTTCTCTTTACCTTGATCACAGAGAGGTACAAAAAGCAGTCAACACTGCCCAGGGATTGTTTCAGAGATGGACAGAGCTCCTCCAGGACCCCTCCACAGCAACAAGGGAAGAAATCGACTGGACCACCAACGAGCTGAGAAACAACCTTCGCAGCATAGAGTGGGATCTAGAGGACCTTGATGAAACCATCAATATCCTTTTCTGTGGTGTTTGTTCTGTTTGGGGTAAATAGACAAATGGACAAGTTTTTATCTGTGTGTCTCTAGTATATAGATGAAACATTTCCTTTCATAATTGACATTGCTCTTATTTGTACCATGACACATTTAAAATAATTGCCTAGTAAGCTACAGTAGAGTAGCCAAATTCTTCTGCAGTGCATGGCAAACACTATATAGTATAAGGCAGCATGGTGCAATGGTTATGACTTTGGACCCTAAAGTCAGACTGCTGGTTTCAAGTCCTGGCTTCACCAGTGTAAAGGAAAAAAACAAAACAACAAAACCCTATTTTTTTCCTCTCTACTCTTATATTCAGTGCAATACATTATTTGTGACACCAGTTGTGGAGAAGGGGTTTCTTCATACACCGAGCAGTTCTCTAGCAGATACTAGCTAGATGTCATATAATTCAATTCAATTCTAGCACTATCTATCTAGAGATAGCATTAGATCTCACAGGTTAAGAACTCAGTTCCACAAGACTGCCACTATTTCAGATGCAATTCAAGGCTCAGACTATGACTTGGTCTTCTGAATGGCTGGCTATAAATTGGGGTTCCCACAGTCCCTTCCTTGGATTGGATTAATTTGCTAGAGCATCTCACAGAACTCAGGGAAACACTTTATGTTTACCCATTTATTATAAAGGATATGACAAAGGTTCCAAATGAATAGCCAGGTGGAAGTGATGCATAGGGTGAGGGATGGGGGAAAGGTTTCGGAGCTTCCAGGCACACCACCCTCCAGGAACCTCCGTATGTTTAGCTGAGTGTTCTCTGAACCCTGTCCTTTTGGGTATTTACAGAGGCTTCATTATGTGGGCATGATTGATTACATCATTGGTGATCAACTCAGCCTTTCAACCCTTTCCCCCTCCTCCAGGGGTGGGGGTGATGGCTGTAAGTTTCAACCCTCTAATTACTCACTTGGTTCCTGGGGGAGGGGGAGGAAGGTGCAGTCCCCAATATTAAGGCTATCTGGGAGCCACCAGTCATCTCATTAACATACAAAGACACTCTTCTCACTCTGGAGATTCCAAGGGTTTTAGGAACTGTGTTGCCAGGAACCCAGGCAGAGACCAAATATATATTTTTTATAGTATCACAACCAATTACTAACTGTGACTTGGGCACATTGCAAAACCTCTCTGTGCTTTAATTTCCTCTTCAGTAGAAAAGTTAGGATAATAAGAGTACCTAGCTCATAGGATTATTGTTAGGGTTATACAGGTAAAGAGCTTAGAATGGTGCCTGGCACACAGTAAGCTTCTATGAAAGTGTTAGTAGTCATTATTACATAGATGTATATACAGACCAATGTGTTATATATTGGTAATTAGGCATCAAAGGAAAATCTTTTTGTAGACCGTCTTCTTCCTTTTTAAAAAGTGGTGTTACAATGCCACTGTTCATTGGAAAGGCATCTTGTACCATGAAATTGCACTAGTAAAACCAGATCTGTTAGGTTAATTCATACTGTCGATGTTAATTGATCTGACTGATAAACTAGGTAACTGTAAAAATGGAATTATTAGCCTATTTTCAACTGAAAATCCCCTTCAATCAAAATATTAGAAGATGTATCATTTGCATGTTCTGAGTTCTGCTTTGTTTTCCTGAGATACAACATCAAGGAAACCAACTTTTGTCAATATCTCTTCCATAGTTAGTATAAATTCATATGCAGTTGATATGTGTTGATATATGGAGTACATGATTTCTATTATTCATAATTATCCCGGATACCTTTTAAATTATTAAAAGGCAAGTATATTCCCTAAAATTAGTGGAATAAAATATGTGAGGGGAAAGGATTAAAAGCACAGTCATGGGTGGAGGTACTTCTTCCCTTGAGAGAGAAGGAGAGGAAAAAAGATTGGGGGAGATAGAGAAATTGTAAGATAAACAGGACAAAAGTTTTAATAGATATTCATCATTCACTTACCAAATATTTGTTGAGCATACTATGTCAGGCATTTTGTTGGTTATTGAGATTAGATTAATAAACAAAACAGTGTGACAGCCATCATAGAACTTTGGGTGGAGTAGGGGTAGGGGACAGGTAGTAATCAAATAATAACACAAATATATGCTTGCAGACTATGAGAGAGAAGTACAGGGAGCGATGTGAGTGTCCCGTGGAGCGTAGCACCAGGCTTGGGGGAGAGGATTGGGGTAGCTTCCCTGAAGAACCCTTGATCTCTCTAGGGTAAGAAGTAGAGTTAGCATTTTGGCATAAGGGGAAATGGCTCTTGGAAAGGCAGTTGGAAAAGGCTTGCAAAATCTGTCATAGGAAAAGTGATGAGGAGTTAAAAAAGGATAGCTACAAGTGTTAACAAACATCAGGAAGAGCCCAGCTCAGCTGTAGTCAGACAGCCATGGATTTGTAGTGAACCTAGTCAACAAGGAGGGGTGGTGTTTCTTTGCCTGGCAGGTCATCTCTGCTGGTGTAAAAGGGTCCTTTAGAGCTATTGGCAGAGAAAATTTGAGAACGATTAGTGTCAAGTCAACTAGGTTTTCAGAAAGTCTGGGCCAGAGTTTATTGCTTGCAGGTGAGAGATTCTGTATTTTAATAGGATGTTGTTTGTTAGGCTTCTGATGATGAAATTGCTTTACCTTAACTTTTTGACCCACGCATAGTTGAAGCAAATCCTAGAAAATTCAACCTTGATGCAACTGAATTGAGTATAAGAAAAGCCTTCATTACAAGTACTCGGCAAGTTGTCAGGGTAAGAAATACAATCTTATTGATTACCTGTATAAGAAATAGCCAAACTTATTAAAACTCTTTCCCTTAATTGAAAACTAGTAGGTCAAAACTCTGAAACTACTTTTTAATATGAATTAATTTGCCCTTTTCCTACATATAATTTTTCTGATTGAAAAAAGGAAATCTGTTTTTAATATTCTGAGGCTTGTTAGAGCAAAAATGAGACAGTAAATTGTTGGCTTTGGGCAGGTTACTTTAAAGATATAATCCTGCTTGTCCATACCTCTAGTTTGTTCAAACCAGTTATCTTTTGACTTCTTAGTGTAGTCTATTTCTTGACAAAAGGAAGAATTACTATTGTAGAAACCATTTGGTTTCTTGATTGATTGGTAATCCTTTGCATTGTTGAAGAGTGACTCTTTTTGGGGTTTGGATGGCGGCCTCTTCTGCCATCTGAATTGCTTCTGGAACTCTTGCAACCCATGTTACTGACATTTCCATGTACAACTGCTTGACAGCCTTTCTGGAGTTATCCAGAGCAAGCAGGCATCTACCAGAGTGTAAAAAACGAACCAAGTGAACAAATCTTTAGTCCTAAATTATTTAGAATAATACTCATTATTAAAGAATCTAAAAGAAAATATCATTTAAGTAAAATCTTGTGTCATTAAGATATGTTTTATATTTTGAAACTATGTGGCTAAGCCATTTGATTAGCATAACTAGATGTAAGAGAACCAGCTGTCTTTAACATATGTACTAGAAAGCAGCTTCCTTGAATAAAAAGACTTGGGATCATACCAGTGCTAACATATGGCTTTTTAAGAGTCATCTTAGGCAGGAACCTTGGTATGTGTTTGCCAAAGACTTTATATCATGTGATTTCCTTTTGAAATTATTTCAAATGGTAGATTATCATTGAACTTTATAGATTCTTGTTTCTTATTCAGTACATGCTATTCTATATACATATACCTAAATTGTTTATCAATAAACCCATGTTTTAATGTAGCAAAAACCTTTCTGGACCTCAGATGCTTCACCTATACAATGAACATTTGGATTAGACCCCTTTGATTTCTAGCCAGTTTAAAACGCTATGCTGGGCCGGGCGCTGTGGCTCACGCCTGTAATCCTAGCTCTTGGGAGGCCGAGGCGGGCGGATTGCTCAAGGTCAGGAGTTCAAAACCAGCCTGAGCAAGAGCGAGACCCCGTCTCTACTATAAATAGAAAGAAATTAATTGGCCAACTGATATATATATAAAAAAAAAAAATTAGCCGGGCATGGTGGCGCATGCCTGTAGTCCCAGCTACTCGGGAGGCTGAGGCAGAAGGATCACTCAAGCCCAGGAGATTGAGGTTGCTGTGAGCTAGGCTGACGCCACGGCACTCACTCTAGCCTGGACAACAAAGTGAGACTCTGTCTCAAAAAAAAAAAAACAAAAAAAAAAACGCTATGCTGATGAGGAAGCCCTGTTGTTAAGTGACATATTTTTTGTAAGATGAGTAATTCCTCAGTTATTTTTTTTAATAAATGTAGTTTGCTTTTTCTTTGGCAATAGGTGTTTTTGAAGGACACTTCTGTAGATGTTAAAGTGGTGCCTTATAATGAAGAATATATTCTTGACCTTAATCATTATATTTATTCTTTCTGCAAAGTAGTACTTATGAATTTTGCAAATTGAAATTCACTGGTCAGTATATTGGAAGTTAAGGTAGTTGGTATAATTGGAAGTAGAATCCAAAGTTCATTTTCTAATATCTGAAAAGCTCTTTAAAGTACCTTTTTGGAAAGAAGTATTCTAAATCAAGTCAATACATCAAAATGTTGCTGTTCCTTCTAGATTTGAGATCTAAACCATGCTCAACTGTATGGTCCAACTGAATATTTTAGGGTTTTTAATCATTCTTGTTTTAATTTATGACCTTTTCTTGGGAAGCTGTTAGTGTTTTTTAGTGGTGGGCTAGTAGTACCCAACTGAGCTTTTGCTGATCTGATTTTAATAAATTCTAGTTGAAAGTCTTATAGAAGAGAAGGAAGTAGCAATGATGCTAACTTGCTTAAAAATAAAAACAAAACTCACCTTGTGCTGATTCAGGATTATTGCATTGAGCTAAAGAGTGTATATAGAAATCTCTGCATTCTGGGTAGAGGAGATTGATCTGCATCAGGAGTTAGCAGATTTGGGGACTGAGACAAGACCAAATTCAGATTAGGAACTGGTACATGTTTATGGTAGCTCCTCTGTTACTATAATATTATCAGGGACTTTCATTTAATGTTGCTCTAAAATTTTGATCTTATTTTTGAAACAGTGCTTTCTCCTTTTAGGCAGGGGAGTCAGTGATAGTCTATATGCTTTTTGGTATTTTATTTATTTATTTATTGCTTCTACATAAAGAAGTAAATCTTTCTCCTGTGTTTGTTTTTGATTAATATCCATTGGTTGTGGTTTTAGTAATAATTAGTCTTTGTGGTTTGAAGAGTCTTGTTGTGTATGTTTTTCCAAGCATCTTTTAAGTTTATGTACTTTTTATAAGTTTTGCTGGTAGTTTTTACTGAAGCAAGCAAAATATTCTAGTTTTTGTATACATGTCCTTGATATTTTTGAGGCATATTTGTGTAGTCACTTATCCATCAAAGATTTTTGCATGTGGAATTTTTATGTTTGGGCAGTATGCCCCAGAAGTGACTTTGGTTTTACTTTAGTAGTGAAAGGTTTTGCAGTCTGTGGCAGAACAACAATGAAAGAAACCTAAGTTCTAGGCTATACTTTACCTTTATTTTAACTTTCTGAGTTAAAATCAGTATTACCCTCCTTCCCAAAAAAACCAACCTCTTTCAACACAAGAGTTGTGTACAGTCAATTGTAAGTCAAGATAGCAATGGCTTTGGTTAACCAAAAAGGGTAAGGTATCCAGTGTGTGCACAGATGACACTGGGATGTGTGAGCTGTGAATGGGAAGCACTGAGATTTATGATGCCACAGTCGTTCAGCTTAGAAGACAGTGTGAAATGGAAACAGGACATAAATAACTAGGAAATTTTGTTGTTCTTTTAGCAGATAAACCATATTTTATTGGGACTAACTGCTTCTTCCCTGCTGGTTCTAAACTTCATGTGTTAGAAAGAAGATGAGTAATTATGCTTTTGGCATGATAGGTTGTTATAAAATGTTTAAAATGGTTTAGTAGCATAGTTTAAAATCCCAAATCCTGATATGAAGGTGATCTGTTGTATGGTATCTGGTGACTTTTAACCTAGATAAAACACCATCTTAGACGTGAAAGCTACATCTCTTTACCTGTGGTGGTGGTCACATACAGGATGCCCACTACCCAGCTGTGCAAGAATCTCCCTCATCAGGGCTAACACACACTCACATACACACACACTCACATCCCTATATAGTTTTTATTAAACAGAAAATTTAAAAAACCAGAACTTTTAAATATTTCTTTCATTACAATAATGCAAGTTTCTTAATGAAAATTTGAAAAGTTTTTCAAGAGGAAAAAGTAGAAAAAGAAATCTAAACTCAAAATACTACATAAACACAAAGCTTCGTTGTATTTTCTCTTAATCATTTTCTTCCCAGTGCATGGTGGTTGTATTTTTGCATAGTTGTGATCACACTATTATTCTATTATAGCATTTTTTATTTTTAGTGTTTAAAATTAAAAATAATTTGTGCTTACTATTTTAAAAATGCAAGTAATTTTGATGTGTAAGGAAGATAAAAATGCCCCTCCATTTTTTAATCCCACTCTTTAGAAATAATCAGTCAACAGTTTTGTATATTTTTCCGAGAATATTGAAATACACAAACTTTTAAATGGCATAATATTTTGTCATTTTTTTTTCTATGAAGAAGTATATTGTGGACGTAATCCTGTGTCGATACAGATCTTTGGAGCAGCACTGTCCAATAGAAATATAATGTGAGCCACTTAATGTCATTTTTATTTTTCTAGAGATAACCACGTTAAAAAGTAAAAAGAAACAAGTGAACTTAATATAGTTTATCTAAGCCATTATATCCAAAATATCAGTTAAACATGTAATCAATAATATGAAATATTAATGAGATTAAAGTTTTTTTAAGTTTTTGTGATAAGGTTTCTTAAATCTGGTATATATTCTAAACTTAAAGCATATCTCAATTCAGATGCAAAATTTTCATTGGAAATACTTGATCTGTATTTAAGTTTTAACTGAACCGACAGTAGAAAAAGTAGACTCATAGGTCCATTTTTTTCTTAAGTTTTCTAGTAACTGAATTTAAATTTCAGTTAATTAAAATAAAGAAAACAAAATCACTTTCTCATTTGCACTGACCCCATTTCAAGTGCTCAGTAGCTGCCATTGGCTGGTAGCTATAGTATTAGACAGGAGTGGATTTAGATTATCCTTTTTATTAGTTGCATATTTTATATGATAATGTTTATTAAGTACTGATTATATCTTTGGCTACTGCTAATCATGCTTCATGTATTGTCTTTATTAATCTCCACCATGACCCTATAAGGTATTTTTATCCCAAATGTACAGAAGAAATAGATACTTAGGGAAGTTGGGTAATTTGCCCAACTTTGCACAGCTATTAAAAAGCATAACTAGGCTAAGCACAGTGACTCATGCCTGTAATCCCAGCACTCTGGGAGACCTAGGTGGCAGGATTGATTGAGGCCAGGAGTTCAGCCTGGGTAACGTAGCCAGACGCTGTCTCTACAAAAAATAAGAAAAAATTAGCCAGGCATGGTGGCACATACCTGTAGCCCCAACTAACTACTCAAGGTGGGAGGATGGGAGGTAGGAGGATGGCTTGAGCCCAGGAACTGGAGATTACAGTGAGGTTACACCACTGCACTCCAGCCTGGGTGACAGTGAGACCCCATTTCTATAAATGAATGAATGAATAAGTAAGTAAATAAGTATTGAACCTAGATATTTGACATGAAAAACCATGCTCTTAACCTGCTCTGTAATCTGTCTCTGTTAGGATTTATTTAATCATTGACTTACTAGTAAATATTTTGATTATTGGTAATTGCAAACCATCCTTCAGTGACCATCTTTGTGAGCATACCTAGATATTTGTTTAAATAGTAAATAATTCAATGAGAATACACATTTTAAATATTAATATTTTCAAAATATGCTACAAAAGACCTTATCAATTATATTTCTAATAGAATATATCAGATTCTGTATTTCTTAACACTGTCACCAACACAAAGTATAATATTATCAGTCTTTTTCATTTCTCCTGGTATAATTGGGAAAACTGTCTCAGCTGCACTTCTTTGATTGTTAATGGGTTAGTGCATCTATTCATGTTTGATCATTTGTTCATTGAGCTCTCTTCATAAGCACAATGCTTAGAGAACATAATAATGCCTAGTATGTTAATACTACATTGTGTGGATTTAGTGTAAGTTTCTGTTCCTTTATTTGGACATGCTACTTATTTCTACTTTTCTTTCCTATTATAAATAAAACTGCAGTGTACATCTTTGTATGTCTTTTTTGGTGTATATTTTATATTATTTCCTTAAAATAAATTCCTTTTAGTGGAATTACTGGGTCAAGGCAGTGAATAATTTGAGACTCTTGATACAGAATGATAAATTTATTTTGAAAGGGCTTGTCCAGTTTACTATCCATCCATTGTTTGGGAGCAGTAGTATTTACTTTTTAAACATTTTAATCAAAATATAACAATACAGAAAAGTATATATCCCCTAAGTATTCAGCTTAATGAATTTATAAACTGAGCACTGCCGTCAGAGCGGCATCCAAGAGCGTTGCAGAGCATTCGAGCACCCTCAGAAGCCTGCCTGTGCTCTGTTACAGTCACACCTCCAGCCCTCATTGCCCTGACTGCTGGCAGCAAAGACACATTCTACAAAGAATGTTCACAGGCTGACATGTCACTTTTACCACACATTTGTGTTGATATTTTTATTATGCAAGTAATGTGTTGATACTATTATAAAATGCATTGAGTGTGTTTATTAAAGCATACATTATCCCCATAGTGAACATTTCAGATGTTGGTCTGCATAGTTTTTAGTTTATATTAAATAAATGGGATTGTTTGATTGAATCAGAATGTCATCTTTAACTGATAATTAGGAAAGGAATCCTGCAGTCCAGGATAGCATAATGGCCAGTCTCTCTTTCTGGGGCTTCTAGAATTTGTATAAACCAGAACTCCTCAAATTTCAGTTGTAAAGACTCACTAGGGGATTTGTTAAAATGCACCATCAAGAGTCTGAGTAGGTCTGGATGGAGCCTAGGGAACTGCGATTTTTTTTTTTTTTTTTTAGACAGGGTCTCCTTGTGTCATGTAGGCTGGAGTACAATGGCATGATTGTAGCTCATTGTAGCTCACTATAACTTCACACTCCTGGGCTCAAGTGATACTCCTGCCTCAGTCTTGTAAGTAGCTGGGACTATAGGTATATGCCACCATGCGTGGCTAACTTTTCTGTTTTTTGTTGAGACAGGGTCTCATTGTGTTGCTCAGGCTGATCTTCAGCTCCTGGCCTCAAGTGATCTACTTGGCCTCCCAAAGCCTGAGATTATAGCATGAGCTGTTGCACCCAGCTGGAAATGCATTTTCTAAAAAATTTTTTTTCAAAATTTTTTATTGATACTTAATAGATGTATATACTTTCAGGATTCATGTGATATTTTGATACATGTGTATATAGTATATAATGATCAAATCAAAGTAATTGGGATATCTATCACCTTAAACATTTTTCTTTATGCTGGGAATATTTGTATTTCTATTTTGAAATATACAATTGATTATTGTTAACTATAGTCACCCTACCAATCTGTTGAACACTGCGTCTTATTTCTTCGAACTGTATTTTGGTACACTTTAGTCAATTTATGTTCAACCCCACCCCAACACTCTTCCCGGCCTCAGGTAGCCACCTGTCCTCACCTTTATGAAATCTACTTTTTAAGCTCCTGTATATGAGTGAGAATGTGCAGTATTTGTCTTTCTGTACCTGGCTAATTTCACTTAACATAATGACCTTCGAGGGAACTGCATTTTTAACAACACATCAGGGACTGACTCAGGTAAATCCCCATGATGTGAGCTCCATGCAGGCAGGGGCCTAATTTATATCATCCACTGATATATGCCTGGCACATGTTAGACATCAGTGTGTATTTGCTAAATGAGTAAATGAGTGCTTTGAAAGTTGAAACAAGGTGGTTATTATTCAGACTTACCACAGCAGGAATTATAAAAGCTGTGGCACTGTCTGATCTACTGTTTACTTGTCATGGGGCTTGGAAGAAGTTTCTAAAAGTCTCATACCTTAAAATATGCATGTATAAAATTGTCTACTTGCCAACAGAAAATTATAAAGTATTTTGACAGTTTTTTTTTTTTTAAGAAAAAACTACTATTGTAGTTATTGTGTACTTAGCTCAAATCATTTTATAGTGTATTGGATTGTGGTTAAATATGATAAGCAAAATTGCTCATATTTAATAAAGTGTTTTGCTTTAGATTAAGTAACGAACCTATTCATTTTTCTTTCCATACACAATGATTTTATGTATCACTCTAGAAATTGTGGTATTAGAAATAGTTTATACTTGGCATGAATCCAACTCAGAAATCAGTGACCTATTATACCAATACTTGAAAATATTAGTGGTAAATATACTTTATACTAAAGTGTATAGTTTTTTTACTTTTTGTTTTTTTTAGGCACTCTTAATCTTGTCACACAGGCTGTTGTGGAGTGGTATCATCATAGCTCACAGCAACCTCAAACTCCTGGGTTCAAGCAATTCTCATGCCTCAGCTTTCCGAGTAGCTGGGACTACATGCTCATGCCACCATGCCTGGCTAATTTTTCTTATTTTTTGTAGAGACAGGATTTCGTACTTGCCTAGGCTGGTTTGAACTCCTAAGCTCAAGTGATCCTCCTGCCTTGGCCTCTCAGAGTGCTAGGATTACAGGTGTGAGCCACCTTGCCCATCTGACATAAATGTTTTATAAGAAGATGCTAGCCCTTGATCACATGCTTTTATGTTTGTACCTCATTTATTAGCTATATGACTTTCAGAAAGTATCATAGTTTCTCTGGACCTACGTCTTCTCAACCTTAAAATGGAATTAAAATCACCTTCACAGCTTTGTTGCAAAAATTGAGTGATACTGTCTGTAGGTGTTTAGCACTGTGTCTGGCCTATGGGTACCCAGTAAATGTTAGTTCCCTTCCTCTTTTCTCCTATTGAAATTTAGCATCCAGGTTACCTCTTTTTAAGGGAATGTCTTTTTATTTCCTTCATTTTTGAATGAAAACAAAAGCCAAAGAAGTCTATTTTGTTTAAAAGAAAGTATTCATAAATTATGTGTATTTTGCTAGTGTATGAAATACTAACCATGATTTTGTTTAAGGATATTTTTCATTTGTTTTCCTGTCTTCTGTCTCATTAGGACATGAAAGATCAGATGTCAACTTCATCTGTGCAGGCCTTAGCTGAGAGAAAAAATAGACAGGTGAGAAAACATCAGAATATAAGTATTAATTAAAAAAAATACATAACTGAGTAGCACCTAAGTGGACACATAGGTGCTACAGTAATAGGGTATTGGGGAGGTGGGAGGGGGGAGGGGGGCGGGTATATACAAACATAATGAGTGAGATGTGCACCATCTGGCGGATGGTCATGATGGAGACTCAGACTTTTGGTGGGAGGGGGGGAAATGGGCATTTATTGAAACCTTAAAATCTGTACCCCCATAATATGCCAAAATAAAAAAAAAAATTAAAAAAAAAAAAAGTTAGGTGAAAAAAAAAAAATACATGTTTAGATATTTGGAATTTTAAAATGCTGACCATCCAGGGATCAAGTAACCAAGCAGAAGACCTTTACATGGCTCTGCAGTGACACTGGGGGACTTTTTGTGAAACTCCAGGCAGCCTCCCCCAGAGTTACTATCAACTTCTCCCTCTCCTTCCCCCTCTGGTCCTCTCCTCTGGGCTCCCCTAGCACCTTCTGCTTAGCCTTGTTATAAACTTACCACAGAGTACTTTATTCATGTGTTTATTCTGCACCTGTTGAGCACTTCTGTGTGCCAGGCTCTCTGCCAAGGGCTGTAATTACTTATTGTCTTTTTCTCTGCTGGACCCCAGACTCCTTGAGAATGAGGAGGGATTGTGTCTTTTTTTTTTTTTTTAATCTCTAGCAGTAATTACATTGCCTACCCATAGAACTCACTAGACATTTAAGAATTGAAATTTGATGGAAAGACATTTGAGGAACCTTAACGTGTGTTAAATTAAATCTGTGTTTTAAGTATTTTTTAAAAAATTATACACTTTGGTATATGACAGCTACTCCTCTCTAATTGTTAAAATACAGTCCTTTAAAAAAATAATCTAGAAATCTGGTCATCTAGAAATTAGACTTGAATTTAAATTGGGATTTGATTTAGATTCTTTTGGTGGGATAGAATATTTTTTGCCTGTTGCTAAACTGTTAGATGATTTTTTTTTTTTGACAAGTAGTTTTCTTAAATTCTCTGGATATCCATTTGCTTAGCAGTAAGAAAGACTTTATGAAAAATGATAATATTTGCTTTAGATGACTTATCTTAACCTCATTTCATTTAGATTCCAGAAAGTTACCAATAGTCTGTTTAGTAGCCTCTTAACTCAAGAAATCAGCTATTTACTAACTAGCAATCAATACTTTATAACATAAATTCTTGATACCAGTGAATGTTTGTGGAGCCACTTAACTTTGAAAACAAGTATTATAAGAGATTAAAGAATGGGAGAGTTCTATAAATATCACCTTATTTTTTCTGTTTTTCCCTGCATTTAATGTTTCAAGTCATTGTTTCATGTTTTCTTTCCTTCTTATCTACCCACCTTGCTCTTTTTTTGAACAGTACAGCTAGGAAAAGCCGTTAGCTAGTCTAGTTCGTCTAGCTCTAACTCTTGAAAGAAGCTAGTGTGTGGCCTCAATCTGACTAGTTTGGAGTTCCCTTTTCATTTGTACTTGAGTGTGCAGAAAGTTGAGTGACAGTGCTTGAAGTGACAGGTGGGTAACACCTATCCTCTGTTACTCTTAATATGAATGTTTTATTCTCTAATAGTACACTTATGCTAATGTCAGTAAAATGTGTATTTATAAAATGTGGCTGTCCAAGTATGGCTTAGAATTATGTTTTAGGCCATGAGTGAAAAGTAGAGTCACAGATTTTCAAGGAATAGCAGGGCCAGGGTTCTCCAAGCGCTCAAGTGGGCGGGTACCAGGTGTTGTGCTGCTCCTGCCTCCCGGGCACCTCCCACTGTGGCACCCGCCCAGGTGCATCTTCCAGTGCCGGGGCGTTCTTTCCATCCATCTCTTTCCCATTATTCCAGACTCCTGGGGGTCAGACTGATGAACTCTAAGCTAATTCATAATAAAACATAGATGACTCATTCCACCTAAGTGTAGACCATAGAAAATGTAAGAATAATAGCCTTGATTTGGGCCCTAGGAGCATCCAAAGCCCTGCTGATGCCCTAGTTCTCTGTCCTTAACCAAACCATGCACTATATCCTTTTTCTGACTCGAAAAAAATTATCAGTAGGCACCCATGTCCTTCATAAAGGTCCTTAGAGTCTTTGGATCAGAAGGAGCAGGATGTTTTCAATCTTGACAGCCTTAAGACCAGGTCAGGGCAGAGCCACCTACATAAAGCCTTGGGTTTTCTTTACACCAGAGGTACTCACCATCCAGCCTCGCAACTGGACTGAAGTCCTGGGCCACTGGAGCTCTCTTAAGAACCTTAATAACAGCTGCTTAGAAGCTCTTCTAGTAACTGCCCCCGAACTTAGTGCTCTGCATCCTGAGCTTCCCTGATGATCCTGAAGTCTGGCAATTTGACAGAATTTACCTCCGAAAATCAGGTGAGGGAAGTCAGTGTCTGGAAGAAGAGCCTAGGGCTGTTGAAAGAGCTTTCAGAAACCAAGTAACCGATCAGGCTCTTAATAGTGCTAGAGATAAAAAGTACCTGGTAAGAAGATTGGGCAGCTTTACAAGGGAAAAGAATCTTAGTTGCTAGCATCTTCTGCTGCTTGGTGCCGGGGTGACATGAACAATTACTTTGACCCAAGGCTTGTGGGAATCTGGTCAGAACCAGCTGCTAAGCTTACTCACATCCCTGCCTGGCCTCCTCATCTTAAAGGAAAACATATTCACACTTATCTATTTCTGGCTACAAACTTTCTTGAATTTGCACTTGGGAAACCTGACCCTGGTGTCTTGGAACCCTGGTGGAGAAACTTGGACTGAGGGCAGCACTTGCGTAGGTTGTCAGGGTCAGGTGTTCTTTGTGGTCATACCTGCTTGGTGAGGTAACCCCCAGTTGTCATGTAGGAAGGGCATTCAGTTTTATTCATGGGTAAAACTTGACAGACATTGATGGTTCTTGTACCTTCTGTGTGTGAGGGGCTATGACTTACCTCTTGTCATTCTAGGGAACTCTACCCCCAAAAGCCAAAACTTTCCTGGGTCTTTCTTTATGGGGGGCGGAAAAGGAACTTTAGATCTCTGGAATCAGTCTGATTAGTACCTATGGGTCTCTTGTAAACTTCCACAAATGCTAGGAAGAGCTCTTCTACAAGAGACTGAATGTTTTTTAAATTGTAATGCAGTATATAGATAGGTATTTGTTGATTTAGCATAGGAATTTATTTGCATTTTAACGGGACAAAGCCCATTGGTGAGGTCCACTGGGAGAGCTTAAAGACAGATAAGGCCCTTCCTGGCATTCCTTAAATTGTACCACACAGGCACCAACCTACACCACTGCATAAAAGCCTGGCTAGCCCAGGGGAAAAATCGATTATGAGAAATCTGAGAACTCTTTAGATAATTTTTGTTGTATCACTTGTTCAGAAATAGTATTTGTTTCTCCTGCCTCCGGTTATCCCCTGCTCACACAGGCACTGCTCGGAGACAGTAGCAGCCAGAACTGGAACACTGGAACAACAGATAAATATGGGCGCCTGGATCGAGAGCTCCAGTTAGCCAACTCCCATTTCATCGAGGAGCAGCAAGCACAGCAACAGGTACCCAAGAACCAGTCAGCTGAGGACGGGGTGGCAGGAGGCAGGGAACCTCCCATACTTATGCCAGCCATGGGCTTTTGTTGCTTAATGACAAGCTGATTAAATCAGAGCTCATCCTACAGTTGACTGTTACTAAATGTGTAATAATTGCATGTGTAAAGGTTTTTAAAATCCTCAGAGCATGACTGCTCAAGACAACCAAGCTCAATTAGGTCTCTTAGGAAAAGCAGACCAGATATCTAAAACTGACAGACAAAGCCATTGGTTTTTCAAAAAGAAAACAAAACCTCTTTCTCAGCCTCCAAACCTTATGTACTCAGGTTTTTTTTCATTTCAACAAAGGCACTTTCAGAAATAATCTCTGTTGGTTTTTCATTGAAAATTATTGGTTGGTTCCATTATATATAAAAATGACTACTTTGGTGGAGGTTATGGGATAGCAGGAAAGTGAAGTTGATTATGTTTGTGTTGTTTCTGATGTGTAGCTGTATTATTAAAAGGAAACTAATGATGATGTAGCTGGGATTGGAGGATCATCAATGCATTGAAACTATTGGTTCTTAAATAATCAGGTTTATGTATACGTGTAGTTTATGCGTTCTTTTGTTCTTCTTCCAGTGGCATGTCTACTTAACCATCTGTCTACTTAAATTGCTATTAAGCCAAGCAACTTTTTTCTGTAAAAAGTGAGGAGGATGCAACCCAATTAAAAGTAAATATTTGTCAGTGAGTAGTTGTCCTTGAGGTAACATACTGCCACAGGGCCTCCTCTGGTTTGTCCTTGAGGAGGGAGGGAAAGACTGTGTGCATAGTTTTCCCACATCCAGAGATTTGCCAGACTCTCTTGTATTTAAGCTGTGGCAGTCTGTTGTGAATTGAGACCTTGATCTTGGCAATAGGCGTCCTCCTCTCAAACATCCCCCATGTCTCAGTGGTCATCTGTACGTGTGCTTTCGGCCATTGTCTGTTCCCTTATTGGACTTCAGCCAACCAGAGTAAATCTCTCCTGATGGTTTCAAGCCCCGCTGACTGTTCACAAGTTGGATCAGCAGGAGATATCAGTAGCTTGACAATCCAGCCTTTTGAGCAGTGTGTTCTCTCAGAGGCGACGGTCTGGTCCTTTGATTTCTGGGCTTTGCTTCTGAATGTGAATTGTCCCAAGTTGGCAAAGAAACCAGCAGCTGCTAGAGTGCTAGGCTTGGAACCAGGTAAGATGGATTTTAATTGCTTATTTCCCATTTCTCTGGCACCAGTTGATTGTGGAACAGCAGGATGAGCAGTTGGAGCTGGTCTCTGGCAGCATCGGGGTGCTGAAGAACATGTCCCAGCGCATCGGAGGGGAGCTGGAGGAGCAGGCAGTGTGAGTATTGAGATGCCCCTCTCGCCACAGTGAAATTGAGGGGAAAAGCCATCCTGTGAGACCCCTGAAAATCCTGGCAGTTACATAGCTGGTAAACCAAAGCTGTTTTGCTTATAACTGCATTTTTATTCTGCTTTACAACAGCTTTCCCCAAAGAAACAAATCTATTTAATAAAATTTACAATAGGATTTAGGTAAAGTTATTATTTTTAAACCCTTTGACAGATAAAAATTCTTCTGAGCAGACACTTGAAATATAGTCATGAATGGGAATGTGAAACACAGAAGGCTCTATAACCCCTGGAGATTTTTGTTCCAAAGAGAATAGGACATAAGCTGATTTAACTTTATCATCCTATGACTCTCCTGCTACAATGAACAAAACTTTTTGCTTTGCATCTTAAATTGTAAAGTTGTTAAATATATATATAAAATTCCCATTAACAAAAAATCTTCCCTCAAGAAACAAATAAAAACAAGAAAACATGATTCAAGTTTATTTTTCCTTAAGAACAGTCTCTTTTGCACTCTGAACAATGATAGCATTGTTAAAATAACATTCTTGATAGCAAAATGAATGATAGCAAAAGTAGCATTCTTAAACACTACCACACAATACCTTTACCATTTTACAAATCTTTTTCTGAAGAAAAATAAGACGATTCATCATGATATTTCAGGAACTTTCCTGTCTCAGCCTTATGTTTATTGTTATACATTCATTCATTATTATTGAGCACCTGTTCTACACCAGGCCCTCTGGGAGACCCTGGGGATATAGGAGCAAACAGAATAGACACTGTCTCTGCCATTCTGAGAGTTGCCCACTCACTGGGTGGAACAGATGTTATATAAATGGCAGCAGGTCATCAAGTTATGGCAGTGAAGTGGGAGGGCCATTGCGACTAGGCGAGTGCATGCTGCCTGCAGAGCCCTAACTTAGCCTAGGGTCTCAGAGAAAGAGGAGTTTTACTGAAACCCGTAGACAGTAGCCAGGTGAGGTGAGAGTCGGTATGGGGGCGGGTGGTGAGGGGAGTGTGTGCCAGGAGGAAGAATGCATACCTGTGAAGACTTAGAAATCGAAAGTGCCTGGAGCAGAGAGGTTCTGTGTGTCTAGAGGCATAGAGCAGACCAGGGAAGGCCTTATCAGCATGGTAAGGAGGTAGGACTTTCTTTTTCTAAGCATGATGGGAGACTGGTAAAGCATGATGGGTGACTGTTAGGAGTGATGGCATGATCAGGTGTTAGAAAGGCCCATCTGTCTGATTTAGATGATATGCTGGAATGGAGTCAGTCAGGAAGCTGGATTAGCAGGAATCTAGGCACACATGCTTAATTTCGATCTAAAATGGGTCAGAACCCAGTTTAGTTTCCATTTGGGGTGAGAAGGGACTAATGGCCTTAGCATGAGGAGTTAGACGCCCTTGCGCTTCAAGGAAACAGGAAACAACTGTGGTTTTTTTGTAAAAAGCCTTGTAGGACTATTTGTCTCTTTAAACTGGGTATGTGTATAACTCTGATAAAAATAAAAAGTAAATTAAAAGGGAAAAACATGAGTCTTGGACTTAGACCTGTGCTCCAGTATAATAGCCACATGTGGCTGTTGAGGAAGTGAAATGTGGCCAGCTGGAGTTGAAATGTGCTCCAAGTGTGAAGTGCACTCTGGACTTGGAAGACTTAGTATAGAAAAATGTAAAATCCCTTGAATTCCCAAACCAAAATCATATCTTACCCTAGGGATTTTGGATAATAGATTGGCGTTCTGAATCCCAATGTTGCCTATTTTATATTTGCTAAAACAGAAGCTTAGATCCTATTAATTCATGGCCAATGCATTGCCAAGTCTTTACACTTAACCAGCTACCTTCTGTGTCTGCTTCTCTTTCTAGTATGTTGGATGATTTCTCTCATGAATTGGAGAGCACTCAGTCTCGACTGGACAATGTGATGAAGAAACTTGCAAAGGTGTCTCATATGACCAGTGGTATGTGTGATGTTTAAAGCTTAAGAATTTGTACTTAGTTCTAGACACTCTGTCGGGGGTGGGGGTTCTCTCACAGCTATGTCCATGAAGATCTCCTTTCCTGTGGCATGTTTTTCTGTGGTGCTTTAGGATCAGAGAATGGAAAACTCATGTGTACAGGCCTTTTACTTGTAGCCTTGATTTGGGAAAAGATCTTAGTGCTCCCCCCCACCATATTTGGTGGTTTTTTTTCCCCCAGTGTAGCAACTACAAAAGCCTTTTTTATTATTTACTTCCCTGTCAAAATAGGAAACTTATTTAAGAGAGTAACTAAGAAATGAGTTACTGTTTCTCCTGAGCATGCTTTCACTGATAAAACACCTGGTACTTCAGAATACAGTCACCTTGTAGATCTAATTTAAATTGTTATTTTTAAATCCATAATGAGGCCGGGCGTGGTGGCTCACGCCTGTAATCCTAGCACTCTGGGAGGCCGAGGCGGGCAGATCACTCAAGGTCAGAAGTTTGAAACCAGCCTGAGCAAGAGTGAGACCCCCATCTCTACTAAAAAAATAGAAAGAAATTAATTAGCAATGTATAGAAAAAATTAGCTGGGCATGGTGGTGCATGCCTGTAGTCCCAGCTACTCGGGAAGCTGAGGCAGGAGGATCGCTTGAGCCCAGGAGTTTGAGGTTGCTGTGAGGTAGGCTGATGCCACGGCACTCTAGCCCAGGCAACAGAGTGAGACTCTGTCTCAAAAAAAAAAAAAAAAAAAATTCATAATGAAATATTTCTAACAAATTGGGCTGGGCGTAATCACTCATGCCTGTCATCCTAGCACTCTGGGAGACTAAGGTGGGAGGATCACTTGGGGTCAGGCGTTCAAGACCAGCCTGAGCTAGAGTGTGACCCCGTCTTTACTAAAAACAGAAAAAATTAGCTGGGCAACTAAAATAGAAAAAAGAAAAAAAAATTAGCCAGGCGTGGTGGCGCATGCACACCTGTAGTCCCAGCCACTTGGGAAGCTGAGGCAGGAGAATTGCTTAAGCCCAGGAGTTTGAGGTTGCTGTGAGCTAGGCTGATGCCATGGCACTCTAGTCTGGGCAACAAAATGAGACTCTTGTCTCAAAAAAAAAATATATATATATACTTAAAAATATATATATATTTAAATATATATATATATGTATATATATATATATATTTTTTTTTTTTTCCAGCAAATCTACACCAGAATGGGGATGAAAAAGTAACAATTTCCAAATGAGTTACTATATATGTTCCACTGACTCGTTTTTAAGTGGAATCTTTTTTATTTATTTATTTTTAATTTCAGAGTATTATGGAGGTACAAACACTTTGGTTACATAAATTGTCTTTGCACTGCCCGAGTTAGAGCTACAAGCGTGCCCATCCTCCAGGCATCTCCTCCTTTCCCCTCCCACCTGCCCTGACACCCTATGAATGTTACTTCCCTTATGTGTACACTGGTGTTGATTGATTAGTACCAGTTTAGTGGTGAGTACATGTGGAGTTTGTTTTTCCATTCTTGTTATACTTCACTTAGAAGAATGGGCTCCAGCTCCATCCAGGATAATGCAATAGGTGGTTCACCATTTTTTTAATAGCTGAGTAGTATTCAGTGGTATACATAAGCCACATTTTATTAACCCACTCATGGATTGATGGGTACTTGGCTTGTTTCCACTTCCTTGCAGTTGTGAATTGTGCTGCTACAAACATTGGAGTGCAGATGTCTTTTTTATAGAATGTCTTTTTTCATTTGAATAGATACCCAGTAGTGGTTTTGCTGGATCAAATGGTAGTTCTGCTTTTAGTTCTTTGAGGTATCTCCATACTACTTTCCATAGAGGTTGTACCAGTTTGCAGTCCCACCAGCAGTGTATTAGTGGTCCTATCTCTCCACATCCATGCCAACATTTGTTGTTCTGGGACTTTTTGTAAAAGTTGTTCTCACTGGAGTTAAGTGATATCTCATTGTGGTTTTGATTTGGATTTCCCTGATGATCAGAGATGTGAAGCATTTTTTCATGCTTGTTGGCCATAAGTCTATCTGCTTTTGAAAAGTTTCTGTTCATGTCCTTTGCCTACTTTTTAATGGGGTTGTTTGATTGTTTGATTACTACAACCCACCTCACCTATTACATGGAAAATAATATTTTAAAAATCAAAGAAAATCCAGCATCTCTTCTTTATCTAGTGGGGGTAGTGTGGTGGAAGGAGGAACTGAGATATTGCTTGAAGTAATTTGAGTATTCTCAGACAGTAGAACCATCTCCTCACATTAGAACTTTCCTGTTTCTTGACACCTCATTCTTCTGTTGGTTTCTTACTGTCAGGAACATGTTATAAGGTCTAATAGGTTAGTCTTTTAAGACAAGATTTAAATACTTATGTATGTTTACTTTTCAGAAACTTAACTCATAGTCAAGTTACATTATGGTTCTCTGGGGCTCAGTTTCTTATCTATAAAAATAGGTTGATTCCTACCTCTCTAGGTCATTGTGAGGATTAAATGAAATAATTATAATGTAAAAGTGTTCAACAGTGTCTCCCATATATTAGTATTTAGTAAATTTTTTTTTAAGAATTCTAAGGCGACAGTGGCCCCAAGGGGAGAAAGCCCAATTATATACAAAACAAAGGGAAGCTCATAGCTAGAGTTATTTCCTTCTTTCTCTCCAGGGGCAATTATCCTTGTGCTTCTAGCAGGCTCTTCATTGCCTGAAGCTGTGCATGGATGGGAAGCAGGCACCAGCTTAGTTCTTCTATCACATAGAGAAAGGTTTGCAGTCTTCTTTCTGATTCCCTCTGTTATATGCGCTTCCACCCCACTCCTATACTTAAAAAAAAAAAAAAAAAAAAAAGGCTTTAATGGAGTATTACATAACCAATTTAAACACCAGGCCTCTCTGTCTTGTATATAGTAGTCGCAAAGTCAAGTAGCTACTTCAGCACCAGTTTTGTTTGGGGTAGAGCAAGTGAACAAAGATGTACTGTGTCTTTGTTTCTCAGCATTCTGCATATGAATAATTTAGAAAAGTACTTGCATTGTGATAAGCAGCTCAGTGTGTATATAAATAGCAATGAGGCTTGCTTATGCTTTATTCTACTTTCTCCCAAAAGGAAAGTTTAGAAAGCAAAGTATGAACTTTGGTTTTATAAGAAAGAGAGTCAGGAAACAGAGGAGTTAGCCTGAAAGTCACTTCATTTTTGACAGGTTGTTTTCATTTTAATCTTTACTTGCTACCAAAAGAAATATTGCTAAGGACCTCCTCCTGCTTGGTGGTATCTGCTTCAATTTGATGACCAGGCAATTTGTAATTTGTCTATGTTCTTCTGTGTACATTTTGCAAAAGTTCACTGCTTTTCAGTCAACCCTATATATAAAAAAGGCACACCATAAAATCAAGGCACACCAAAGTTTAAGTAGTAATAAACACACAGGTTCCACAGGTCTCGAGAGGTAGAACATCTACCCCTTGGTGCTTCATGGGCAGAAACCACCCAAGACTCATTTACTTTTTTGAATGACCCAAGAGAAACATTAATTGCATTATTTTTGTACCCAGAGAAGTATATTTTCTTGAGTAGATACAAAGTTTCTTTCCCCCTTAATTTTCAGCTTTCAATTCATCTTTTCTCTTTAGTGTAAGATTTTGAGAGAAAGAAAAAAACTACTATTGGAGTTCCCCTTTTTTCCCCTCTGACTTTTTGAGGCAGGTCCTGAGCTTGCAAAGCTGCTTCAAACTTTTCAACTGAGGACATAGAATTCATTCTATGTGGGAAGTGCTAGGGAGAAGTGCTAGGGAGAAGTCTGCTAGGGTAACAGTTCCCTGGAGTTACCTAGTTTGTGCTTCTTAGAAGCAACTTAACCACCTCAAAGGATATGGCTTTAAAGGAGCATTCTTGGCTTGTGCCAACTTGTGTAATATATGTTTTTCCTTGGTAAAAACCCCTATTTAAGGCAGTTGCAGAAGAGAGGGTGATTGGAGGTAATAGGAGTCTTGGGTAGAGGCTGATGAAAAGCCAAAAAAGTAGAAATCTGGTTCAGTATTGGGAATCTGGCACACTGAGAATGGTGAGAGGCTTGGGGAGAGGGAGTTAACACAGGAGTGGGTGTGAGGTTGGGGAAGGAAGCAGTTACTTCTCTGGTTTTGTCCTAGAAAAACATCAGCTAATCATTTTAATGAGAGTAGTTTTAAGTTCCTGTAAGCATTTTTTCTTTTTTTTTTAATTAATAAACTTTACTTTTTAGAGCAATTTTAGGTTCACAGAAAAATTGAGTAGAAATTACAGACTTCCCATATACTCCCTCTCCCCCAATACGTAACAACCTCCCCCGTTACCACATCCCACGTCACAGCATTACAATCAGTGAACCTACACTGACACATCATTAATCATCCTCAAAGTCCGTAGTTTACATTAGGGTTCACTCTTTTTATTAATAATAGATGTACATATTTTCAGGGTACATGCAATAAGGATTCACTCTTGGTGCTGTACATTCTATGAGTTTTGATAAATGTATAATATAACATATATCCACAATTATAGTATCCTACAGAATAGTTTCACTGCCCTAAAAATCCTCTGTGCTCCTATTCAGCTCTCCCTCCTCATAAACCCCTGGCAACCACTGATGCTTCCACTGTCTCCATGATTTTGCCTTTTTAGCCATGTATATAGTTGGGATTGTATAGTAAGGAGCCTTCTCAGATTGGCTTTTCTCAGTAATATCTAAGTTTCCTCTATGCTTTTTCATGGCTAGATAGCTCATTTCTCTTTTACCACTGAATATTCCATTGTCTGGATGTACCATAGTTTATTCATTCACCTACTGAAGGACATCCTAGTTGCTTCTAAGTTTTGGCAATTATGAATAAAGCTACTATAGACATCCATGTGCAGATTTTTATGTGGACAGAAGTTTTTAGTTCAATTGGGTAAGTAATAAGGAGTGCAGGTGCTGGATGGCTATGGTAAGAGTATATGTTTAGTTTTGTAGGAAACTGCCAAACCATCTTCCAAAGTGGGTATACCATTCTGCATTTCCAACATGTCCTGTTGCTGCGTGTCATTGCCAGCATTTGATGTTGTCATGTTTGGGGATTTGGCCATTCTAAATAGATGTGTAGTATATCTCGTTTTTATTTGTATTTCCCTAATGACATCTGATTTTGGACATCTTTTTGTATGCTTACTGGCTATGTCTCTTTTTGAGATGTCTATTCAGGTCTTTTCCCATTTTTAATTGAGTTGTTAGCTTTCTTATTGGTGAGTTTTAAGAGTTCTTTGTATATTCTGGATAACAGTCCTTTATTACATGTGTCTTTTGCAAATATTTTATCCCAGTCTGTGGCTTGTCTTAAGCAGAAGTTTCAAATTTTAATGAAGTCTCCCAATTTTAATTATTTATTTCATATGTAGTGTCTTTGGTGTTGTATCTAAAAAGTCATTGCCATAGCCAGGGTCATCTAGGTTTTCTCCTGTTATCTTCTAGGAGTTTTATAGTTTGACATGTTATATTTAGGTCTGCAATCTAAGTTGAGTTAGTTTTTGTGAAGGGTGTAAGGCAGGGGTCCTCAAACTGTGTCCCATGGGCCACATGCGGCCCGCTGAGGACATTTATGCGGCCCGCTGGGTGTTTTTGCCGTTGCTGCCTGTCTGGCATAGCAGCCGACTTATCCCAGGCCTACAGTGCGCATGTGTGGAATGTGCACCGCACTCTCCAATGGCCCTCAAACGATCTGAGGGACAGTGAACTGGCCCCCTGTTTAAAAAGTTTGAGGACCCCTGGTAAGGTCTGTGTCTAGATTCTTTTCTTTTTCTTTTTTCTTTTTTTTTTTTTTGTATGTGGATGTCCAATTGTTTCAACACCATTTTACTGAAAAGACTGTTGTATTGCCTTTGCTACTTTGTTGATGAGTTGACTGTATTTATGTGGGCTTATTTCTGGGCTGTTACATTGATCTATTTGTCTATGCCATTAATTCCACACTGACTTCATTAGTGTTATAGTAAGTCTTGTACCACAGTTCTTGGATACTCTGTGCCTTTTTTTTTTTTTTTTGTCTTGCTTTCCAGTTTTGGAGATTCTATTGATATATCCTAAAGCTCAGAGATTCTTTCCTCAGCCATGTCCAGTGTACTAATGAGCCCATCAAAGGCATTCTTCATTCTTGTTAGAATGTTTTTGATCTGTAGCATTTCTTTTTGATTCTCTCCTAGAATTTCCATCTCTCTGCTTACATTATCTATATGTTCTTGCATCTTGTCTATTTTTTTCATTAAAGCCCATATCATATTAATCATAGTTTTTAAAAATTGTTCATCTGATAATTTCAACATTCCTGCCATTTCTCTGGTTCTGATGTTTGTTCAGTGTCTTTGTTTCTCCTGAGGGTGGACTTTGTTAAGGACAGAGTATTCTGGCATATTTCAAAATGGTTTTTCCCCCCTCCACCTGCTGGAAGCATGAGGGGATTTGTTTCCAGGTCGAGCTCGTGGAGGTAAAACTCACAAAAATGTGAGGGGCCTCTTTTGACTAGGTCTCCCTGGAGTTTTTTTTAAATCTCAGGCTTTTGTGTACATTGAGCCTTCTGTGGCTCATCAATTGTAGTGGGGGTTTCCCTGCCCTGACGCTGGTTCCCTGGGTTTCTGCTCTGGTAAGTTGTAGTTCTCTGTATTTGCCTGTAGGTGTCTCCAAATTTAGGGGTAGCAATTTCTCTGTGACCTCACTTCTCTGATGGATCTAAGAAGGGTTGCTTTTTCAGTTTGTTCAGCTTTTTACTTGTTATTAGAACAGAGTGGTGACTTCTAAGTTCTTGACATGCTGGACCAAAAATTGGAAATGTAACATTTTTAAATAGATTTTTTAAAATGCTAGATATTCAAAGTTTTATTGACCATTGAAGTAATTGTTAAACAGGTTAAAAGTGTTTTCTTTCTTTCAACTCTGCCTCCCCAAGCCCTTTGGAATAGTCTTACTTCAGAAGAGGAATGAATAGACTTGGGGTCTTTGTCCTAACCAATTATTAATTATCAAATGAATTTCTGGCATGTCTGAGGTAGACCAGGCTGATCAACATTTAGGACATACTTGCTTTACTTAGTGGAGAGTTTTGCAATCTATTTTTCTAGAATCAAATCTTTTTAGAATATGATTCTCAATAGCTTTCAAATGAACTTTAATGGATCAGTATACCTTTATATTTCTACTTAATGGAACTCATTCCTAGTAGTTGAACTGCATTTTCATAAGCTAGTGAATTCTTTCATTAGTCTGACCTTTTGTGGAAGGCACCAGGACTCATCTATGGAAAGACTGCTTGGTCTTTCTGTATCTTTCCAAATAAAGGGAGCATCCTGATTTTGACAACATCCTCCATGCATCAAGCTTGGGCACGGCACAGTGTGTGTATGATGGTGTTCTTGTTGTTTTAGTTCTCACAACAGCCCTGCGAGGCAGCTGTTGTAGAGTTATAGGACTACAGGATTGTGGGCTGGAGCAGAGTTCTTCTTGGGGGCTTCTGGGTCCTTCTATCCCACAGGCTTTCCCTACTCTCAACCATTTGGATGGACTCTAGCCACTTTTTGCCTGTTCTAAATTATTGGTAGGGTAGAAAGTTTTAGAAAAGACATTCTGCTTTCATTTACAGGTAAGCTGTATAAATTAACACAGTTACTGGTTAAGTAATCTTCTTGTTTCACTAGGTGTGGTGTTGAAATTAATCATGCTTTCTCACTGGAGCTTGCTTTTTCAGCTATTTATTCCTGAAGTGACGAGCAGTAGTAGCTTTCATCTGCTTTCCCTCCTCCCATTGTGCTCTTTGAGGAAAAATGTGATGATTGTTGAATTAAATGACTTGACTTTGGTGGGAGATGAAAGCAGACAGACTTTGATTTGTAATACCAATGCCAACAACTTTTTTAGGGATATACTAACCACCAGTACAAAGCAAAGATCCACATATTTTAATTAAATACCTGAGACACAAAGCACGTTCTTACTACGAGGGACATTTCCAGGGACTGGCAAAGTTGTGAATGTATACAGAGCAGCAGTAGAGTAGCAGCCACTTGGGCACGTTCCAGATCCTCTCTGCCCCCATCATTTGCACATTCTGTCCCTTTTCTGCTTCAGAGATATTGTCTTAAATTCCATGTAACTGTATCTTGGGGAAAGTGGAATCCCTGAGAGATAATTCTCGTGTCCTGCCTTCCAGATCGGCGCCAGTGGTGTGCCATAGCCATCCTCTTTGCAGTCCTGTTGATCGTGCTGATCCTCTTCTTAGTGCTGTGATGGTGCAGCCTGAGTGTGCAAGTTCCTCCTGCACATGAACCAAGGGGAGGAGAGAAGCGAGCACATGCAGCGTTGCTGTCTACTCACATTCCTCTCCTGGAAACATAGCGCTGCACTGACTTTTCTGTGTGTGACCCTACACTTGAGTCAGCTCCTCCGTCCCAGCGCTGGAAGGGCCAGTGGGAAGAGGAAGTTGACGACTGCACTCCTGGTGTCGGCTGGACAACAAATGCCCCGTGCCGCCTGTCCTGTTCTGAGGACAACTAGCCACTGCTTTGCCTCCATGGACCTTGTTCCCTGAGGAGGGACTCTGAATAATCCAGAAAAATTAGCAGATTCCACTAGTGTTTTGCTGTTGCTCATTCCATGCATCCTTGGCAGCTCTTTTCTTCTGCTCAGACCCCTCCGCTGCTCAGACAGTGCACTGCTATCCCATCAAAAGAAACCTGTCGGGAATGTGAGCTTCTGGGTATGTTTCATTTCCCATTACTGTAGCATTTCTAAGCCCTTGAGAGCTGATTATTATTGAGGACAGAGGCTCAGAAACAGTTTGTGACAGAAAATACAGTGTTTCATTTTTCAGGGATAAATGATGATATAAAATTGCTTTTCCAGGTGCATTTCTTTGTGGTAGGATAACTAAGGGAAAGTAATGAAACACCCTGGGGTTTGGGTGTCTTTAATCGACTGGAGTAATTTAAAAAGGCAGCAGGATCCTGCACTGGCACACCTTAGGGAAGGGTTGGTGATGTCGCCAGAGGTCAGAGCCTGAACCTTGCCAACTTCATGTTGCTATACCAGCACTTCCTTCCCAAGGTGCAAATTGCATTTTTAGGATGATTCTTACCTATGTTGTTGCTAAATAGCTCAGCAGCACACTTGAATGAATTAGGATACCGGGTTATCCTCATTGACAGTTATTTTATTCCTATGGCATTCTACTTTGGCGGGATGGGGTTGGGAATGGATAGTACATTTATTACGTTTACTCAGAAACTGTAATGACCAAAAAAGCCTAGTTCTGGACCAGACTTCTCTTACCCTGCATGTAATGGTGAGGATGGGTAGGTGAACTTGGTTCTTCCTCCCTAAGGTGACAACTTGATTTTATCATCTATTCAAATAACTGAGCCAATCCAAATTTAAATAGTTGCTTTAATTGAGTATAAGTAGCTGAAACACTAAACTTCAAGCTTCTGATGACTTTTTAAATGCCTCAGATGTGTACATGTATATAAGATATTTTTATAACTTCCCTGATGAATAATCTGATATTAAAGTAGCATTTGGACCGAGAGCCAGAGCTCAGCAGTGGAGGATCCTAGGATCTCCTCAGCATCTTCTCTTGCACTTGGAAAGAATAGCAACACCTGGACAGAGTTCTAGCTTTGCCTTCTCATTTCCTTGTCTTTTTGGGTGCATTCCTCCACGCACTAACTTTTTTTTTTTAAAACCTTTCTTTGCCCGTGTTTTATTTGTATTTCTTGGGGTTTTGTTTTTTCCCCCCGTTTTTTGTGATTTACAATGACGTGCTTGCCCGGCTAACTTTTGAATTGCACTTTTTAATAAATATTTGTAACAATTTTTTTAAAAAAGGGTATTTTATCTCATTTGATAGGGAAATCTGCCTGTTGATAGAAGCTAAAAGCAAATTTATAAGACTAAAAGGGTGGTTGACATCCTTGTTTACACTCAGCTCTTATGTTTGATATATAAATAAGTTATTTCTTTTCAAACTAGGAAAAAAAGTGAATATTACAAAGAGCTTCAGGTGTAGGATACTGGGTTATTTATGTTTGACAAAGTTTTAAGACTTATTCAAATAATCTTCTATAAGCTTAGAAAGGGGGTAGTCCTTAGATTTGCATTAAAATGTAGACATCTTTTCTTAAAAATAAATCTGGACCTTGTCTAAGTATTGTAATCTACACACCACATTATAAGATGCAAACCAGCAACTTAAAGGATTATAAGAATACCCTATTTAGAAGCCATGCTGTTGTTCTGCTGTTACTAGATTTACTGTGCCACACGTAAAGATGATATATGTCAGTAGGGCCTGTTTGGAACATCCCTGATCATTAATGAGTAAAATACTTCCATTCATTAGGGGACCAAGTTTTGTGACCCTAAGGCTTAATTACGTTTAGATATATTTCAGATCAGCATGGGGACCTCACTGATTCAAGGTGTTAGCTGAACAGTGGCTATTGTAAACCTGTCTGAGCCTGAAGCTGGATAGGAAACAATTTAGAAAGAGAAAGTCTACTTAAATGCAGATATTCTCCATGTCTCCATGCACTCCTGCCTCAGGCTGATGTGATCCTGGGTCTGATCCTGTTGTATCCTGGCTGGGCAGTCAGGCTCCAAATGGTGACAGCCAAAGAGAACAAGCCAAGGGACTTAGATTTATTTTTAAGGACAAATATTTCCTTCTCAGTGATCTTACGTTACCGAGTTTTAGAGGGAGCCTAAGTGGTCCCCCACCCTGTGTGCTGGAATGGGGAGAGTAAGTGGACACCAGTGATACCCCACGTCACTTACACATGCATCCTTGTAGCACTCAGGGCTTTTTCTCCTTAAGCCTTCTGCACCTAGTACCATATTCCAGTTTTAAAGAACTGGCAGAATGTGATGGATAACAGAGAAAGAGCTCAATTTAAGTTTATTGAAAGAACATTTTACTTAAATGATTTGGGAGGTAGGATGGGGAATGAACTATTAAGTTTGTCGTAATATATATCCAACTGGAGAACTAAAATACCTTTACGTTTTAGTCCTAATTTTTGGTCTTGTCCCTGTGGACTGTGAAGAATCACAATGCTATGTGTGCCTGGTCTGTGTGGCAATTGGAAGTTGCAGCGTGTGTGTGTTACATGAGGATCTTGCACAATTTCAGAATGCACGCCTGAGCTGAAGGGAAAAATTGGTAACTTGCCCATTATTCTCTGCTTTTAGCCAGAGTTAAACAGACTGATGGGTCTGGTAGCCAACAACTTGGCAACTTCCACTCCTTCTCACCTCGTGAGATTAGGGGCTGTGAAAAGAAATCTAGTCTAACTCCAACAGAAATCTGTCTCTGTGAAGTGTTTTACCTTCTGTAAGTAGAGGTGGTAGAGCCAAGATTTTTCTTTTGGTAATTTCCCTGGCTGTAAAGTGAGACCAGAGGGTTATCTATTCCCTTTTACCTTTTTGAAGAATTCATAGCATTTGAAGATTGAAAAATTGAAATGATAAATATGAGTTGCTTTTCAACTCTGTGGACTTTGTACTATTTGGCTTTACCGTGTACCATGAGATGAATTTGTAAACAAAACAAAATTGGACTGTCTGGAAAGCTGAAATGCTAGAATACGGAATGTACTGCCTCTAATTTTCCCTCTTTCTCTTCTTCTCACTCACATTTTTTCTCTCCCAGGTTTTTTAAGAAGACTTTTTTTTAAAGGAATGATTTTTGCCTATCAAGAATAGAAAGAGGTAAAACCAAAGGAGTCCAAGGCTTATAGCCCCCTCAGTCACTGTGCACTGTCCCCAAGCAAAATCCGTTCCTGAAGATAGTGTCCCAGCTAATGGCCTTGCTAAGTCACCAGTGGCACAGCAGCCTTTGCTTCTGGTTAAGGGGAACTTTAGTCACCTGGCTGGCCTGAGAGGAAGTGGTCTTCCCGTTCCCTTTCTCTGTCCCTTTGCTGAATTTATTGAAAGCAGGTATCTTTCAGTAGCTCTGATTAGAACAAATCAGCTTAGAGATAATGTTACTCAGGAAAACAGTATGTATAAATGTTTAAGGAAAAGAAAAATAGAATAACGAGAAGAATTCAACTTGAACAGGACTGAATTACTAGAATGGTCATGATACAAGGATAATACAACAGAGAGCTATCCGTGAGAAAACTGTGTGCCGTCAAGCCTGGGGGTGAGAACTCCAGTTCACAAGTCCTTGGAACACATAACACATGATTCCTTGGGGCAGAGAGGCTGGCTGGAGCACAAGGCTCTCTGCTGACTGTACATAACTAATCCACACCCAGGGCACAGGCTGAACGTGGGGAATGAGGCCACCAGACAAGGCACGCCTGCCCTGCTTAGAACCCCATAAGAGAGAAGTGCTCTCTGCAGAGTCTAGACCTGGCAGGGACCATGGGACCACAGATAGATGGTCACTCCATGGCCAGTACCATAAAACCCTAGACTGCTGTAAGCCCTACCATTCTCATTTAAATTCTACTAACTAGAGAGGTAGAGGAAGCTGCCTCCAAACCAGTAAAATAGGAATAAACACAAAACACTGTCACAACTCAGCTTGAAAAGAACTGCTGGGCATGGCAAGTGAAAGATCCCGAAGCCCATTTAGTGCTCTGGGGGATGGGGTGTGTTAGAGGAGACACGCATATTCTGCTGCTGTGCTCACTGCTGCGACCTGTCCTGCTCTGCCTTTGAGCCTGATGTGTATGGTTCGCTCCGCTTTCTGGACGTGCCGTCTCACAGCCCAGAGCTCTCACGTCTCTGAGCCTAAGCCTCCCAGCCTCAAGCATACACACGTTGAGATGCCAGGCACAGAGGTTCTCTGAGGAGGGTGAGTAGGCAGTTTTTCTGAGAACCTGGGGTTCATCCACATAGCTCAGTCCCAGGTAGGGCAGGGCAGAGAGGATGCTAAGTTACAGGAGGCAGAAGGCAGCAGCTCAGAGAGAGGGAGAGTTTAGCTGGGAGAACAACAGGAAGTTTCAGTTGCATGGACACAACAGGTAGTGTCACCTTGATTGGGAGGCTGAACAGCAAAACTTTAACTAATGTGGGAACAGTGTGCCTCCCCCTTCCTGAAGTCCCAGAGGGACACTGCTCCCTGCTCTGGAATTCACACTCAAACAATAAGCCTGAAAGGAAGAAATCTCTTCAGGGCCTCAGAAGCGCCATTGACAGTCTTTCCTGTCAGGTTTGGCTTCTCATTTGTAGGTCCGTGTGCTGCTGTGGATGTGGGCAAGATGGCTGGAGAGCGTGGTCCAAGGCCTCCGGATGTCCTTGTGCAGTATCAGTCCTCTGCGAGGCCCTGGCCGGTAACAGCATGCTTTCCGCTACCCACAGGTGCAGGGAGGAAGACCTGCTGTCAGCAACAGGACTGCCACTCACCGAGTCACTGTAAATCCACTTTCCAGCTACTGAAGCACAGGGGCCCAGGGGTCTTGAAGACCCTCATGTCAAACTAGGGTGTCAGGCCTGAAGTTGATCTCACCATAGACAACTGCAATTGGCCTGCAGCTGGAGGAACAGTGTACAATGTCTTGACCTTTTTGCCTTTTCTTTTCCTTGTATGAACTAGGTTCTCTTCTTGAAGGGAGGATACGTTTTGACTCTTGGCAGTTCGAAGATTCTTATGTTAATTTTCTTGTCATTTCATCCACTTGTACAGTAGCCCCCCCCTTATCCACACCGTCACTTTCCGAGGTCTCTCAAGTCACCCTCCAGGAATGTGTTGAGCCAGAAAGCATCAAGCCTATACAAAGACTTCAGCAAGGGATCCTTCTGTATATGTAGGAAAACACATGCCGTATCGAGTTCTGTACCATCCATAGTTTCAAGCATCGACTGGGTGTTCTGGAACCTATGACCTGCAGATAACAGGGGACTACCGTATACTTCAAAACATTACCTCGTACACAATGAAAACATACCTTGTTTTTTGTCAGTGTGACTGCTGTCAAAATTGCACTGATTTCTAGGTGCTGTGGTCCTACATGGGGACTGGCTGCCAAATTGTGGAGCTTCCTTGTATGAGATGTTCAGAGACCATCCTAAGATGGTGACTTCTCATTCATCACCCTGTGGCAGCTCAGTTAGAATTTGGTGGCAGCAGCCACATAGCCAGTTAACCATAGAGCCACTCCCTCTGAGCTCGATCAGTGAGGTTTTTCCCAGCCCTTGTTTTGGGACCGCAGCCCCCACTGAAGCACCATGGCTCCAGCTGGTAAGTGGGACAGTTAGGTGGCCAAGACCAACTCCTGACAGAGCCAGAACTTGCCTCCTTAAGGACATCAGCCGTGAAGTTCAAATACTATGCAAGCCAATCCAGTCGCATAGGCAGAACCTCTTCCAGGGCATTGATGAGCTGTACAAACAAGCCATCCAGTGGCTTCCTAAGGCGCTGCACGACACACAGTGGTGACCCACAGACTATATTTATAGCTGTTCTGTGAGTAATACACAGAGTACATGTTTTTAGGTATTTTAAAGTACATGAGTGGATGGATTTCAGCAGCTGATGGACTCTAAATGTCTTGCTTTTTCTTATTCCAGCCTTTCAAATTTCCCCAGAATTGTCACCTTAGAGCAGGTGTCTCCTCAGTGTGTTCCCGGAATTCTTTATTTATGCAACTGTCGTGTTGCTCAGAAGAAAACAGAGCTTTTACTCAGTTCAGGGAACCTTAGAATCTGTGCTGATATCTCGAAAGGGAGAAAGGCCAAGACTGCTCCGGCTGGGGTGGCATGTCTCACTTCTCCCTTGGTGTCACTTCCTTTCCATTCTGGTGTCTTCCCATTTCGTCCCGCAGCCTCCTGTTCCCTGGATTTCTTTCCATCCATGGGAGAAGCCATTCTCTCGGAAGCTGTTTCTCTCCTTGGTCGCTCCCACTCTCTGGCTCCTGCTTGCGTCTTCAGAGGTCTGGCTGCTGCCACCACACTTGCCTCAGACCCAGTGTCGCTGAGCCAGGCGCTGCGGCCAGCCCAGCCTCCAGCTGCCACTCGGAGCTCAGCTCCAGTGGACTCGGAGCCTTCTGGCCCCAAACATCCTCTCACACCCAGCCTGCCCAGGGCCACACGCAGAAGCCTCTGCTGGCTCAGCCGGCGCTGCATGGGCGGGAGGGGGGAGGAGAAAGTGACAGGACCCAGTCTCCCTAGAACCAGCATGTCTTCCTAGCTAAGGGCGTGGACAAGAATTGATGAAATTTGCATGTTAAGAACTTTCATTAACCAAATACCCCAATGGTGACAGAAAGGAAGATTCAGAGTATATTACCTAAAGCTCTGTTGGCCTTAAGAATAAAAAAACGTATAGAAGGTATCAGATATTTGGGCCCCCAAGATAGCTGAGAACTCATTTCTCAGGATTATGTAAAACCTTTCAGGTAATTTTAACTATGTGAATATACAACACGGGCTTCTAGTTCTACCATTTTGAATGAATTGACCTCTTTTCCTCCACCATCACCCCTCCCTTCCAAATAATTCATTCATTTTCTTGTGCAGCCCATTTCTGTCTATTTTCTAATGGTATAACCGGAACTGCCAGGTAAGGTTGGGCCCTACACAAGGACACCCCACTGCAGGGCAAACAGGGTCAAAATCCATTCTGTTCTGCTGGTCAAGCCATCTGACCTGGCCTGGGCCAGTGTCCAGCCAGAGGAAGGGCGCATTTTTCTAATTCGCTCAGATGTCTTATGTGGGTTAGCTATGGCCCTGCTCCTGTCCTCGGTTGGTTCTGAAACTGAATAAATGGGCAGAGTTTAGGGTTGTGACTCAACACGGTTTACAACAAAGACACATGTAATGGCACGTGTGGGCTTCATCTTGCTGCGTGGTAAGCGCTGTATTTCGTGTCCTTTTTGCTCAGCCACACGGGCTGTGGGAAGCAGGAGGGAACCTGTTGGAGCAGGAGGCTCCAGTGAACCCTGGCTGTGTCCCCTCCAGCCAATTTGGGGCTTCCTCCTCGGCGGGGCCCCCACAATGTGAGTGTTCCCAGAAATCTCATATCCAGGAGACCCTGGGGTCCCGGGGTCTGGACTCATATGTCACCTACTGAAAGGCGTCATCACGTCCCCTCCGGTACTGAGAACCAAGAGGGCAGCGCCAGACGTGCAGCTCTGGGAAGGCTGTGGGCAGACAGAGCCCTGGGCAGCCCCCCCGTCAGGGACAGCAGCTGGAGGCCAGGAGCGCTGGTCCTTGTCCTGTCCTGCAGGGGTCGGGGTGGGGGGGTGAGCCTTACACCTGGAAGAAAACTAAATGTTGTGATGTAAAGGAAGGACATCTGCCCCCTCCCCATAACCCCTGAACCATCCAGAACTCCACAGATGCGCTGGATTCAACTCCTCTGACAGAGTGAGCCAAGGTGAACGACTAGTCAGTCTCACCGTGGGGTGAGTTCATTTAGTTGTCTCGATTTGTGAACTGCTGGATGAACCGCTGGAGCGAGAGGAGCCTTGGTGGCCTTAGGAGAGCCTCCAGAGGTGGTTGGGTAGAGGTGTCACAGGGGTTGAATTGTGTCCCCCATAATTCATGTTTAAGTCCTAGCTCTTGGTACCTCACTATGTGACCTCATTTGGAAGTAGAGTTGTTGCGGATGTGATTAGTTAAGGAGAGGTCATACTGAAGCAGGTGGGTCCCTAACCCAAATGGCTGATGTCCTCATGAAAAAGGGAGCGGAGCCCTATAATTTATACAAAGGTATATTTAATTATAGAAAGGTATATTTAAATATACAAAGGTATATTTAACATATACCTTTGTATATGTTATTTCATTTTCTGTGTGGGAGGCATTATCACACCTATTTGTTTTAGTCAAGATTATTGCCTTTTTGGTCCCATGTTTTCTGATAATAGGAACCCCTCTCCTGCCACAGCATCTTTTGGAAAATCTCTCCACCGTGCTCCAGCGTGTGCCTCTGTTACGAGGTACCAATCTTCATTCTCCTGCCAGACCATCACCAAACTGTGTACTGGTTAGGCTCTGGCTGTGAGCCCCAGATCTGGTCTGGCCTGTGTTCTGCCGCATGCCCAGGGGACTGTACACAGCAGACTCACCTGTAGTGCACCCCCTGCCTCCCGTTGGGTTTGGCCACTGGGTTAAGCATCCTCAGTGACAGATCTGAGAGCTAGAGGAGGGGTTGGCTTTTATCCCCCAATTCCCCAACCACTTATCTGCAGACCTGCCATTGACCGTGTTCCTCCATGGCTCACTCTAGGAGGATCTTCTGCCCAGGCAGCAGCTCTTGCTGGGCTCTGGTACATACTCCCTGCTCTTGCCGTTCTGATCCAGGGCCATAATGGCTTCCCATTGTTGGAAGTCTCTGGATACTTCACCATCCCTTACTGGTTTCCTCAATCCTGATCATTCTTCTACAGGTAATCTCTCTGTTGAATTCAGTTAAACCATTCTGAGTGTGCCATTTCATTCTTGCTAGGACTCCATTAGCTACAGCCAGTCCTGTCCTGGTGGTCACAATGATTGGTCCCAGAGGTGACACATGATTCAGGCCAGTCACAGTCCTCCTGTGACTTTTTTATTGGGTACGGGCAGAAGCCCATTCTTCTGGAATGGTGAAGATATGAGGATACGAGCTTTGTGCCAGCAGCCACAGCCCCACCTCACAGAGAAAGCCGTTCAAATCTTGGTTTTGATTTCTCGAGTCCCCACACTGCCCTGATTCCAGCCTTTCAAATAACTTCCCACTTTGTGCTTACGCCAGTTTGAATAGGTTTCTGATACCTGTGTGTGTTAAGATCACGATAGTTACTCAGCTGTGAGTGGGAGAGTAGACACTCAAGCTAGTCATCTGCCTCCACCACCTGTGCTTAGAGGCAGACCATGTTCGTGACAGGCCCAGACGCCTCCGCTACTGCCCACCACGGCTTGAAAGCCCTTCCACTGAAGGTACACGTGTCCAGGAGCTTCCTGTGGCATGATACAGACATCACTGACTTTGAGTAATAAGATCAAAAACAAAAAGTTTTGTATTAAAAGTTGAACAATTGAATCAAGCGAGAGCCCTCAGTTACTAAACAAGTTGTGAGAATCGCTCCACGTCCCAAAGCATTTCCCAGCTTATTGTCGACAGGAGATGGAAGGGTTTGCCTCGCTGGAGACCCCAAAAGGAGGAGCCCTTGGAGTCGCCCCACTCTGTCAAGACATTGCTAAAAAGTAACTAGGGAACGTTCTCACGGGGACTTACAGATCACAATAGTCCAACTAAAGACACGGACGTCAGGGTAGGGTGGATGTAACCTAGATGAGTGGAAGCTGTGTGCACAACCTGCAGTTCTGGGGGTGCGGGGCAGCCGTCTCCCTCCTCTGTACCTGTTCTTTGGAGGGTGGCATTGCCATACTCCAGGAATCTCTTTAGCCAGGCAACGCATTCTTCTTCCAGCCAATTCTTCTGATACTGTAACTCATGCCGATTGGCCTCCCACGCCTGCTTGGTGACGTGGGCCACGTTATCCACGGCTATCCAGGAGAGGGTGTCCTTGTTGAAGACTAGGAAATCCTGCCCGTCATACGCGTACTGGAGGAATCCCGTGGTGCTTCCGTCCTCCAGCATCTCGCAGCCGATCGTCCTCTGGTAGGTGTGAGGCCCTGGAACACACGCGAGCCGGGGAGGGTCTGCACAGGGACCGTGCGGGCTCTCAGGGCTGGAAGCATCCTCTGCCCTAACACGCAGGCCTGCCATGGCATCCTTGAGTCCCCAGGAGGGTCCCCTTATGGAAGCCCACCTGTCAGCAGGTACCTGTGGAGTACCTACTGCATCCCAAAAGAACATGATAATTCCTGCCTTGGGAGTTATCCCACTATGGGAATGATTAATTGATAAACTTTATGGCTATTCTGAGTGTGGTGGAGGAGAGAGAGGGGCAGGAGCCAGAAATATCCCTGGGAAAGTTAGTGTCATTATGCTAAGCAGCAGATCACTGAGCCTGGCCACCAGGAAGTGAGACACAGACTCACTAGGACTCATTAGGAGTTGCATGCCAGAGCCTGAATGAGAATGCAATGGGGATGGGGGGACAGAGGGCTCCTGGGGAGGAGAAGGACCACTGGGAAGAGGCACAAGGCACATGGGAGGCACTGAACTCATGGACCCAGTTTCCCAGGATTTGCCAAAAGCCACAGCAAGTGCGTGTGAGTCAGCAGCTGCTCTCACGGGAGGTCAGCCCAGGGGCCTGTCTGCTGGGTGGGGGCTGGTGGGGACAGCATGCATGTCTGCCATGTCACACCTGAGTGGTTGTAGCGCCTCTGCAGGTTCCTCAGTTCCATCAGGGACGCGTGCTGCCAGCCCCTCAGCAGCTGCGTGTACCTGTCCCAGTGATCGGGCGAGAGCTTCTCCGCCATCCACGGGGCCTTTGGCTCCTTCCGCCGAGTGACGCTGTCATACGTGGTGATAGGGTGAGAGTCCACATAGCCAACAGAAATAAACTCAGGTAGCCCCTGGCCAGGATCTGACACGCCCAGGCGGAAATATCTCAGAGAATGAGTCCCTGGGAAGGAGGCAAAGAAGAAAGACGGGTCACAGAGGATCCCAGTGGTAAACAGCCTTCCCCTGACCCCACCCCCCAACACACACCAGGACAGTCAGAGCTAGAACCGTAAGGACTCAGACCTCCAGACCTCCCGAGAAAACTTTTTAAAAAACACAGTGCTTTTCCTGTTATACCAAACCAACCACCTCTGTTAACCATTTTCTTATTCTTTTTCTACTGGCTAAATATCACTACGGTATCCCCCTTCTCGGTGGGGCGTGGGGTATATTCCAAGGCACCCCGGGGATTCCTGAAACCTTGGGACCCAGTTACGGTCAGTTCTGTCCATGTCTCCCACCCGCAAATGGAATGCCTTTTCCATCTTAAGGGAGCACTTAGCACTGCAGCCTCAACTTTTGCAGTTTGAGGTGCAGCAGCAAAACTAGCAGGGATTTTTTTTCCTTCTTCATAATTCTAGGGATAGAAGATTCCTTCTTACCGTAGAGCTTAGCAACCTCAGCAGTGTTCTTTTTTCCATACTTAAGGTGAGAACTTTCACTTTTTCAGTTAAAGGAAGCACTCTATGGCTTCTCTTTCGCATATCCGAATTGCCAAGTCACTACTCTTGCTCTTTGGGGCCATTATTAAGTAAAATAAGATGACTTGACCACAAGCCCTGCCACACGGTGACAGTGGATCTGATAACCTAGATGGCCATTAAGTGACTCACAGGCAGGTAGCATCCACACATGTGAATACGCCAGACAAAGTGATGATTCGTGTCCCTGGCAGGGACTGTGTGACATCATGCTACCCAGAATATTTAAAACTCATCAGTTGTGTATTTTTGGAATTTTCCATTTAATCATTTTGGACCAAGATTGACCTCTGGTAACTGAAACCTTGGGCAGCAATACCTCGGATAAGGGATGACTACTGTCGATACGTTGTGGAACAGCTAAATCTAGCTAATTAACAACCGCATCAGCTCCCGTAGTTATAAAGGTGGCCTTTCTTTAATGTCCAGCTGCCCTTACCCACCTCCCAGCCTTCAAAAATATGCTTATGCTTAAAATAATGAGATCTTATTCTTTTCTTTTGGGGCCCAAATTGGTCCCTTGTACGTAAAAGAGGATGCCGTTCTCACCTGTTTACTACTTGGTAATGCTCGCTGGAAGCTGCTGTCTGGTGTAGAATCCAGAAACCCAAGAGAGCTTTGAGTAGAGTAGAGCTGTCCTTCAGACCTCAGTAGCTCTACTGGGAATCTCATGACTGAAGCCAGTGCTTGCAAACCCAGGGTGAGGGTGAAACTCCAAAATAGCTCAGTTCTGTAGTTACTGTCTTTAAGGGCAGACTCAGAGGGACGTGAGATCATTTAGCTCGTTAGAGGGGAAACAATCACCGCTCATTGCAGCACACACGGAAGTCATGGGCACTTTGTATTCTCCACTCGGCCATTGGGAACTGCACGCTCTCTGGGACAAGCCACTTTAAGCCGACCTCAGCCATATCCCTGGAGTAGACTAACAGGACCTTGGCATGCTTACTCCTCACAACGGGCTGTGTGATGTGGTTTGCTTTTTGGATAATCACTGAAGCTTTGAAAGTTGTAGTGGCATCTTGGACAGGCTGCTGCAATCTATATTGTCTGGGAGTTCGTTACATTATAGTCTCTTTACTCAGAGAGATACGGGGGTGGGTGCTGAGGAAGAAACTTGGGACTTGGTTTCCCTCTGCCGTGAGCTAACATGTTGGTGCTGTTTCCTTCTGACACTACATTTGTCCAGAAGTGCCCCTCCCCGCAGCTGGGTTGATGTTGACTGTGCATAGACAGTGGCTGTTGGTGGCCTGCCCTACCTACTGCCTGAGTCCCACATGAACGTTTCCTGCACCTGGTTTGCCAGTTGCAGCCAGACCCTTGTAAGAGAGTATTTTACCAATTTGTTTCAAGTTACAAGTTATCAAAGCTGGAGGCCACTTGGTTATTCAGGAGGCTGTTAGGACTAAGACAACCCAGCCTTGGTCAGACAACCCTGACCAAGGCCCCATTCCCTGGCCTTATTGGCAGCCCAGCCCTCCGCTCCTGCCAAGTTGTCTGCCCTGGGGTGGCACCAAGTTCAGGGTTGTTCTTTCCTGTTCTGCAGAAAGTAGATTTTAGCCGAGTTGGTACTACTGAAAGGCAAGTGTGACCCAGTAGTCCAGGTCTGTTCTGGGAGAAGCAGATGTCTTCATCCTCAGGAAAATAGAGTATCTGTGCCCTGTCATCTGTGTGGGTGAGGGGACAGCCAGGTGTCCCACTAATAAGTGTTTGGAACTGCTTTTAGCTCCCCGTGGTGATCACTTCCTAACTGATACAGGCGGGCTCAGCACTCCACAAACAGACTTCAGAGAATGCTGGGGTGTGGGGTGGCCTTGAAACCATCTAGGAACCGACCAAAGAATCCAAGCTGTAAATGGTTATGGATTCAGTGTTTCTAAGTAGAAATATGCTTTCACTGGCTCATTGTAATTAGAAATTAGTGCAATTCAAAAACAGAATGTATAATGCATGACAAAACTCAGCAGGAATAAACCATTATATTTTTTCCAAGGATAGATAAACTTACAGTGTTTTAATTTTAAATAATTAGAAGGTACACACTGAAGAAGTGGGATCAGGAATTAGAATTGCAAATGCCTGGGTGATTTCCAGATGGTGCCTCCCCTCCGCATAATGAGAGGGGGCCGGAGCCGGTGCCAGAAGTTTACAGCCCCAGGCCACATGCAGATCTTTGTTTCCTCTACTTGGTGGGTCTCCAGGTGTGGGGCGGAGCCAGTGGCTTCATCACCTGGGAACTGTTAGAAATGCCAATTCTCAGGCCCCTTCGACCCACTGAATGAATCTCCAGCTCTGGGTGGGCGCTGCAGGCTTTTCAGCAGGGCCCCAGGGGCTTCTGCTGCGGCTCCAGTGCTCCACTCTGAGAAGCAGTGCAACAGCGTCTCCAGCTTTAGATTTCACAGTGAAATCTCTCTGCAAAAGAAAACGTCATCCATGGCTTTGATTGTAATCCTGATGTGAACTAAAATTGGATGATGCTATAAACTTACAAAAAGAAAAAATCTTATGTAAAATAAAACCAAAAACTCAATTAGCCATCCTTAAAAGTGATACTTTTACACCCTGAAGTCCATCAGGAATGTTTCTTATTTCTACTCTTGAAATCATGTGTAAAGAATATTTCCCAGTACTAAACAGAAATGGAGAGACCATGAGCTTTGTCCTGGGTGTTTTTTATTTGGCTAATTAATTGGTTGTTTCTTGTTTTTGGTTTTAGTTGCTTTTGTACCTAACCCAGCTCCCTCCCTCTCCTCCCACCCCCACTAATAAAAGACAAGTGCATCTGCCTGGGGTAGGAAATGTTTGTGACTGCTGGACAATCTGAATTATAAATTGTGCTTTCTTGCACTGAGAAAGTTATGTGAATGCTTATCCCCAAAATAACCATTCTATGTATTTAAAATATCACATAGTCGAGAGTTTCAGTTGTGGCAAGGAGCCTGGGGGAGCAGACTAGAACACAAAGGAACTGAGTCCTTCATCCTGGCTTACAGAAGTGCTGACAAACACGGACACTGGCCGGCTGAGCTGGTAGTTGGAGGAGCCTGCCGCGAGTTCTGTGTGGGAGAAGGCGTCTGGGCAGAGATCGCTGTCATTCCGTTTGCCACCATTATCCTCACTGGTACTAACCGAGGGCCTTCCGTGCGCCAGGCACCGCGCTAAGTGCTTTCTCTGTGTTAACACGTAATGCTTAAGATGCCAAGTCTCATCTGTTGCTTCAAATCTGCAGATGAGGATACTGGGACACAGAGAAGTCATTTCCCAAGGTCACACAGCTGGTAAGAAGCCACCAGCTGTGTGTCCCCAGGGGCTCGCACACAAAGTGGCTTGTCAGTGCTTCCTAAGTGCTCAGCCTGATTTCTCCCAAAGCTGTACCAACTGGGTAGAACGGTAAGGGCCGGTAAACTACTGACCAGCCCCACTAGGGAAACAAGTACCGATTTTGAGAGTTGGGGTTGTATTGATGCCCTGATAGAAGCAGATCACCTCCTCCCAGCCCCGGGAGAAGCATGACTGCGAGGCTCTGGGCGGAGGGAGACAGTTTGCAAGGCGGAGGGGTCGGGTCCCATCAGCGCCCTGATTCCACCCTGGCACTGCTGTGCAGCGAAATGTGGTGTGCTGTCATCAGAAGGTCCCGCTGGCTGCAAGTCTCACTCAGGTCAAACTCGGGTTAAAAATGTTAAAAGGCAAGACTGGAGGCAAAAATGAGACTCACAGGCAGGGAAGGACTGCCCATGCTGCCACAATAGGTCACTGTCCAAGAGGACAAATTTCAAATCAATAAAGCATCCTTGGCACTTCCCTCTGTCAGCTGGCTGGAAACAGGGCTGGCCTACACAGGTGCTGCCAGGCGGGACATTGGCCATGGCTCCTGCCTGTGCAGGTACAGGCAGAGCCTGAGCAAATGTCGCCCAGTCGTGCCTCTGAGAGGGGGTGATGGGCCCCAGAAGCCACTGTGGACGTGTGCTCCTGAATCCAACCTCTCTGACCTTCTAAAAATGATGTTTCCTCCTCCTCTCTCCCATCCCTCTCCCTAACACGCCATTAAATGCTTTGTCTGGTCACAGCGGTTCACACTGTATCTAAATAGTAAATATTTAGATATCTAAATAGTGATTCTTCTGGCCAATATTTGATGAGAATCTGGTGTTCTGGGCAGGTCTTTGACCAAGGGGTAAGTACACGGTGAAGGGCAAAACACTGTTTTCATTTAATTCTCACAATTTCCCAGGAGGGAAATACTGTTGAGGCCCATTTTACACCTGAAAACTGAGTCATGGACCAGTAGAGACATCTGCCCGTGGACACCGGCAAGTGGGAGGGTCAGGATGAGAGCGCAGGTCACACTGGACCGTACGAGGCCTCCCTTAAGAGAAAAAGGACGCCATGATTTGGCGTTGGGAAGCAGAGTCTCGCTAGGCCGTCCCTCTGACCTGAGAAACGGTAGAATAAGGCTGGGGGGAAGAGGAGTCAAAGCAGCTAAGGGAGTGTGGGTACCATTTGGCCTGGGCATGACCGTGTCACAGATGCTGTGAGCCTGCTGTGGAGTTCAAGAAATCTGCTGGGCCAGGATCTCAGGTCTGCCTCGCTGATCAAATGTTTTGGAGCTTTTGTTTATTTGGCTGGAAATACGCAAAAAGTAAGTGAGCCAAAGCCCTTATTGCATAAACCAAGAAAAGCCTGAAAACTCAGTCTGCAGAGCCCAGGATGAGCATGAAAATTGTGGCATCTGAGCGGGACTGCAGGCACTCCGTGTTCCTGAGTTTACCACCAGAGCCGGCTGGAGGCTGGTGAGCTTGGGGACCACAGGGGACCAGAGCTGGGAGCCTTTCTACTCCATAAGCGGAGTGGGGCCTCCTGCCTTGGGGCTTCCGTTGCAGCCCCCGCAGGCTGGCTTGTCTTTGTTCACAGCTGGAGCCGTCTCCTCCTGGGGATGTGGCATCCCAAGGGCAGGGCAGGCAGGCCTCTTCCCAGTGCCTGGCACCTGGCTAGACCCCTAGGGGCAGCTCCACACTGTGAGTAGGGGCCTGAGCCCAGACTGCAGAAGGACAAGACAAAGGCAGGCCCCGGGCAGCCTGGCATCCGCAGGAAGGCCCCGGCTCCCCTCCAGGACTGGCAGGGCAGCTGGCAAGCCCTGGCTGCGCGGGCCGAGTATCCGAGCCAGGCCCAGCAGCCCCTGCCTCGGGGGCCAGCACTCCGACCTGGCCAGACCTGCAGCCGGGGAGAGCTGGGCAGCTGCTTGCCAAGGAAGGCTGTTGCCATTTCTAAGCAGGTGCTCTGGCTCTGTAGGAAAGAGAAGCTTCACAGAGGACGCGGGGAGGGAGGGAGGGAAAGGGATCTGGTGACAGCAGGGCCTTTTGAATAGCCCCAGAACTAGCCTGGGGATTTGGGGTGGGAAATGGGTTGGCAGATGGACTCGGGAAGTCCAGGTGTTGCCAGGTAAGTTTGGTAGAAGATAAACAAGCAGTTCTCCCTGAAGAGAGTCACAAAGAGCCCTTGGTACAAGATCCCATGGGAGCTAAGGGGAGGGACCAGGTCCTCACGCAGGGTCCTAGAATGCTTCCCAGGACTGGCATCTCTAGTATCTTTGAAGGCTGCCAGTGGTTCGGTGGGGGGACGGGGAAGGGCATTCCGGCAAAGGCTCAGGATTAAGCGGAAGAGAATGGGTTGGGTGAATGAGCGGGTGGAGTTAGGGCTGGCAGGAAACGAGAGCCAACAACCAAAGCCCCTGCCAATGTGACCCATGTGCACATCCTGCTGCCCAGAGCCAATCTGGAGGACCAGGAAGTCCACAGTTATGTCACTGCACTCTTCTGGGTCACAGGCCTCTTGGTGACAGGGTCCTAGGATGGAGGATGCCTCTTCCCCCAGGAGCCAGGCTGGGAGGTTTCCTCAGCCTCCGGCAGGGGAACCTAGGAAGTAGGCTGGCAGAAGGGGGATGGGGCGCCGTGGCCGCCTCCCTGAGCCCTGGTCCCCAGAGTGTTCTGCCTCGCTTCAGAGCAAAGTCATGACCACACTTTAAAGTACAACTCACCACATGCACACAGAAGTGTTTCCTAAACAAAACCTACCTTTGCCTTGTGCGAAGCAGGCTGATATTTTCTATCCTGTTTCTATTCTTTTTTTTTTTAAATTAAATGATGGTTTCAACCCCAAAATTGCTTAATTGATGGCCCTCGCGTGAGCTGTGCGTGCCGCTGGGAAACACTGCTCTGCAAAGTGAGCCGCCCGCGCTCCCCCAGCGCGCACCCACTTCCTGGAAGGGAAGCGGAAGCGGAGCCCAGACGCCCCCAAGGGCGCAGAGCCCAGAGGGGCCCAGCAGGGCGGAAGGGCAGGCTGGGAGTCTCAGAGCACGGGGTTCAAATCCAGCCTCCGCTATTATATGCTGCTGTGACCTTGGATACGTGATTTAACCCTTGAGCTTAAGACTCCTTTGTAACTCAGAGATAAATTCTCATATTCATAATCTCCCTCTCTCCCACCCCTTCTCTGGCAGAGCTGCTGTGTGGATTCAGGATTGTGTCCTTAATGGCCCCAGCAGAACTCTTAGAATATTCGCGGATCGGGCAGGGCAGGGCCAGCGATGGCATAAGGACTGCACCTCCCTGCATTCCCAGGTTCTCACTGGTTTCCCCAAGTTGAGCCTGCGACTTCTCTGGCATGCCTGAGATCTGGGGACCCTGCATACACAGGGCACTCACTCCTGCACGCCCAGCTTTCGCCGCACACGGACGGATGTGCGAGTCCCTGGGTCCCGTTTTCCCTCCCATCCCCCGCCCCCCTCCCACCCAGCTCGTCCTCCCTGCCTGGCCTCTCAGCAGGGCCTGGCATGTGTTGTGCCCTGCTCTGCCCTCCTGCGTCCCCCAACCCTGCGTTCCTCAAGGCAAAGTGACAGCCGCATCACCCCACCTCTCCCGGGGTGCCGGTGCCGAGCTGTGTGTGTGGTAGGGGGGCGTCAAACCGGCTCCAGCCCCCCCTGTGGCTCTGAGTAGCCCGTGACCCCAGGCCCTGCCTCGCGGAAGTGGCCTTGGCACAAAGGCCGCGAGGTCCCCAGGTGGCGCCGTGGGCCCGATGCCCTCTCCACGCCCGCAGGCGCGGAGGCAGAGGCGGCGCGCAGACCTCGGCGGGCGGGGCGCGACAAAGGCTGGCAGGACGTGGTGCGGCAGGGACCCTCCGGGGCGGCCGCGTGGCCAGGAGGGCGCAGCTGGCGCGGAGCAGGCGGTGCAGAGCGAACCCGCTGCCTGCTGCCTGCAGGGACAGCCGCGCTGCTGTCCCGACTTGCAGGCGGCACCAGTGTCACAGCAAAGTGGCCTCTGTAGTGCTGGGGGTGTGGGCGGCCAAGCCAGCGCGCAGTCACCTCCTGGTCACAGGGCGGGCGACAGACCTAAGACCTCCCTCCCAGGACAACAAGGAGCCGTGAAGAGGTGGCTGCTCCTGCTGGTGGCTTCTGAAATTGCCACGCACACCTCCCCCCACGCCACCCCCACCCCCCCGCCAAGGGGACTGACATGTCCGAGGCAAAGGTAGTGCCACTTTCTGTTCCGTGTAGTCCCCATGTCTGGTGCCTTCTGTGAACCGCGGAAGGTCATACCAGATGCAGGGGGCACCCACAGCTTTGCACGTGGCCGTTTCTGTTCTGTGTCCCAGCGCCCGCGCCCCCGCTGAGTCCCGACTCATTGTACAAAACCCCTGCTGGGCGCACCTCGTCGGTAAGCCTCCCTTCCCCGCGGTCACTGCCCCTCCCCGGCTGTCCCTGCCAGGCTCCAGGAGGCACCAGCTCCTCCTGCGCACCGTGTACCATGTTTGTGCGCCCGCCGGGACTGCAGCCGTTGGGGGCGAGCGGCTCTTTCCCACGTCGTCAGCTCTTGCCTGGCGCTGGCCTGGCCCTGGGTAGGAAACCCAAGTCTGGGTAGGAAGATTCTGAGGGTCCGGTGTGCCAGGCGGGGTTGGACCAGGCTTTCTAGGGCAGCAGCTCGCAGGCAGAGCAGATGGTGACCTGAGACAGGAGGCTAGAGGAACTGAGGTCCCCTCCCACCCACCCAGGCGGGGCCTCCAGCCTCAGTTTACCCTAGGGAGGAACTGGGATGCCTTGGAAAGAGATCACTGTTGGAGGTGGGGAGCCCCCACTGCTACCCTGAGTGCCTCCCTCCTGCCCCCCAACACCAAGCCTTTCCCGGCATGGGGCGGGGACTGCAGTGGGAAGAGTGGATAGCAGCGTGCCATGCCCTGTCCTTGCCAGTGAACGTGGTTCCCTACAGACGTAAAATGAAGACGGCGCGCAGGACACACCTGGCAGGACTATTTTAAGGACTAAATATGTCAAGCCCCCAGCACCTGGCGGGTAAGAGCCGCACATGCTGGATACTCGACGCCTTTTCCTGCCCCTCCCAGCCGCAAGCCCCCCACTCCCAATTCTTCCCAGCTGCGAAGGCAAGCTGTCCTTGCCACACACAGAACAGAGGTGTCCTGAGCCCCTAGAAGCTTTCTGCAATGTGACAGTCCTCCAGTTTTGCTATCTCAGTGTGAGGAATTGGGGTACAGGAGCTGCCAGGGTTCCCCCACACTTGTAGTTTCCTACTGCAGGACCATTTCTTCACTTTGGGGTGCCCCGGTGCCCTCTTCCCAGCCTCTGGCCCCAATGCTCACCTGCTAGACCCTCCTCATTCCTCCTTCACCCCTACCCAGTTGGCTCCAGAGCCCTGAAATCCCCTCACCCATGCCTCCAGGGCATAAGAGAGGGAGGGAGGGTTCTAACTGGCTCCTGCTGCCAAGGCCCTGGGCAGAGAACCCAGCCCCTCACTCTCCCCCACTCTCCCTCCTCCACTCTCCCCCTCCACAGTCCCCCACACTCCCTTGTACAGTCCCCCCTCCATTCTCCCCCTCCACAGGTCTCCCCTCCCCCCTCCATAGTCCCCCACACCCCCTTGTACAGTCCCCCCTCCATTCTCCCCCTCCACAGTCCCCCACACCCCCCCTGCACAGTCCCCCCTCCACTCTTCCCCTCCACAGGTCTCCCCTCCCCCCTCCACAGTCCCCCTCCACAGTTTTCCCCTACCCCCTGCACAGTCCCCCACACCCCCTGCACAGTCCCCCCTCCACTCTCCCCCTCCACAGTTCTCCCCTCCCCCCTCCACAGTTCTCCCCTCCCCCCTGCACAGTCCCCCCTCCACAGTTCTCCCCTCCCCCTCCAGTTCTCCCCTCCCCCCTCCACAGTCCCCCACACCCCTGCACAGTCCCCCCTCCAGTCTCCCCCTCCACACCCCTGAGGTTGCATCCTTACACTCCCATCACCCCCCTCACACCCTTGTCCTTGGGCCACATGCCTCCCTCAGTGTCCTTCCTGCCTGAAAAAGCTGCCCCTGACACTCATTTCAACCCCATTCTGCGGAGGGCTGTGTGGTTTAGGTTTGGGGTTGTTTTCTTCCCCCCAGAGCGGGCGCCCTGGCGAGTTCTACAAGGCCCTGGGCCTGAGCTGACCGCTCCCCAACTCCACCCTCCCTGCGGCCATAAACCCTCTGGGCTCCCCCTCCCGCCCAGGGGCTGCCTGGGGCTCCTGCGTCTGGCACTGGCGGAGCCCTGACCCTCGGGCAGCCCCCAGGCCTGTGCCCCATCCCGCAAGCCAGTGTCCAGCTCAGAACTCAGCAGCTCAGAGTGGAAGAAGCTTCAGCTTGGATTTTTAATAATTTAAGACTGACACACGCCATCCACTCCCACTGCCACCGCCCCTCGCAGCCACAGGCCTGCCTCCACCCTGGACACCAGCTCCAAGACAGAGGCCCTCGCAGGCCAGGCCGCAGGACGCCTCCGCCGGCAGCGGCAGGGGCAGGGGCAGGGCGCGGCGGGCTGGGTCCCGGCCACCACAGCCGCACTGCCCTGAAGTCGGTCTTGGTTTCCTTCTGTCACTTCAGTTGTATCCGTCATAAAGATTTCCCGGAATGTTTAGGGTTCTGGCTCCCAGATGTTCTCGCCCAGGAGGGACGCAAGCTCTGGTGTGGCCACGCGGTCCGAGTGCCGGTCGGGAGCATGCGTCAGGGCTGTAAGGCTGTCACTGCGGACACCTGCCCGCCACTGGGGGAACAGCAGGGGCTACGTGGCAGCGTGGAGGAACGTGGCGGGGACCGGAGGGCTCACAGCTAACGTGCCATCACCTGACCTTTGGCTCCGGAGTGCGGCCGGGGCGCTTTGGCGCGAGCGTCCAGGCAGGGAGGCTGCGCCCAGGCGCGAGTGGCAGTTGACGCCACCTCCGCTCAGGAGACCACAGACCCACACTCTCTTTCCCCAGTCCTGCATCAGTGGCCTTAAACACAATACGCAGAGAGCCTCCTTGCTTCCCGGGGGCCAGTCAACCACAGAAGCCCTCCACAGCCCACGGGTACAGAGGCCACCAAGACCTATGTTTCTGTCACAAAGCAGCTCCGCGTAGCACATTCCCAGCCAGGGCGGCTCAGGGCTTCTGAGGGCAACAGCACTTCTGGGTCACCGTGGGGCAGGCCTCTGCCTCAGGACACGGATGGACAAGCTCTCCGAGTGGGCCAGGAGCTCCCTAATGTGCGCCACGCCCAGCCCCGCCACCTTGGCCCCGTTCACCTCCAGGATCTCGTCGCCCACCCCCAGCAGCCCCGAGTACAGCTTGGCCGTGCCCACGTCCGCCATCTCCTGCACGTAGATCCCTGCAAGGGAAAACGGGAGAACTGAGCAGATGAAACGCAAATCACACACACACACACACACACACACACACACACACACACACACACACACCGCGCCACCTCCCGACCACAGCTGGCCACACGCGCATGCAGCGAACTGCCTCAACGTGCAGCTTCATTCTAGATGCTGCTGAGTGCAGACAGTGCTTTCCACTGCTGTTATTCGTTTCTATCCCAGTGTGAGTGAGCTGACCTTATCTTTTCTGAAATGAGCTTCACTGTAGAACAGGGAGGAAAATAATCTTTAAAAATTAACAACAGTACCTACCAGGTGCCCGGTGCCGTGCTAGGTGGGACCGTAATGGGACCCAGCCCTGCCCTCCCGGACAGCGGAAGGCTGAGGCCAGATGGAAGCCACCTAGCTTCAGTGCCATCAAAGAAAGGACGGCCTCAGTCTTGCTCTGATGTGTTTCCTCACGTAGGATTTGTGGGCATCTGAGCCAAGGCCCAGGGAAAGTAAGAATTCTACCACGTATTTAAAAGCCGAGGTGGCTCCCTCTCCTCTTCTTTCCGCCCCTCCTCCACCCGAAAGAGGCCCCCCTGGCCAGCGCCACCATTCCCTGGGTCTAGAAGGGCCGAGCGTGAGCCGGGGGGGCCTGCTCTCTGCTTGTGTCTGGGCTCCGGCTCCCAGCGGAGCAGAGGCCCCGGCTCGGGCTGGCCAGAGAGTGTCCCCAGCCTCTTGTGGCCCCAGCTGAGGGGGCCCCTGCGGCTGCAAGCCTGTCCAATCCCCTGGGCTGCTCCCAGCTGACAGAAGACAGCCTGTCAGCCTCCTGGGGCAGGCTGTCCCCAGGAGGGCTGCAGCCCCCACTGCCATGCTTCATGCTGGGGTCACAGGGTCTGAGGGCACAGCCCAGTGTGCCACAGGACTGCAGGGCACACGCCGGTGTGGCTGCCAGCAGGATTCACCAGCGCACTCGGCCTGCCCCAGACACCCCCACTGTCCCCAGCCAGACGGGCCAGCCCACATTAAACACGTGAGGCAACTGCTCCCCTGTCACTGCCTCCACTTCCTTTGCCTAGAATCAGGGTCTTAGTGGGGCCCTAAAAGGTCTGGTCTCCTTTGTCAATGTCTGCCTCGACATTGGGACTGGTGCAAGTCCTCTCTCTGGTCCGCCCAGCCCTGGAGGAGCTTGGTGCAGCCCGGCTTCTGGTCCCCACGGAGGTCAGCCTTTTCAGAGCCCACCCTCTGGGGCTTGGGTGTGAAAATGCATCCTCCACCGAGACCCCTGCAGGTTTGCAGCTCTGGTCTAGCAAATCCAGCCCCAGCACGTTCCCTGCCCCTGCTCCTTCCAGCTTCTCTGCCACGCTGGGCCTTTTCTGCGGGGCTCAGTGTCCCCTGACAAAGTATGTCTGTCACCTCGTGTGCACATTTTCTCTCACCCTGGCCCTATTTCTTGCCTTCTCTATCCGGAGTTTGAGCCGCCTGCCTGCCCTGTCTAGTGTTGGTGGCTCGGGGAGAGAGCAGGGGAGAACAGGTCCAGGGTGAGCCCGGGGACATGGCTGCCGTACAGCAGGACGCGGGTGGGGACTAGTGACACAGCTCGAAGGACACTGCCATAGCTAGACCAGACGCTGAAGTCGCTCCGGCCATCTAGGGAGACCTGGGTAGGTTTCGCAACTGAAAGTCCTGACAAAAATATGACAGAGACTGGTGCTGTAGGCAGTCATTGTCTGCTGGACGTGGCCTTTGTCAGGACGCGTGATCTGTCACAGGCAAGTAGAAGCCAAGGCAAAGCCTGCCGTGCGCGTGGGCTCACACAGAGTAAGTGGCCGCAAGTGAACTTACTTGCAGTGAGTTCAAGTAAGTTCTTGAACCAGCCCCAGCTCTCGGCTCGCGGAGGCGACCTTGGGCTGTAGGAGGGCGGCATGTGGCAAGGAAGGCCTGGCACCGAGCACGCTTCTTGTGTGTGGGGATCCCTGTGCGACATCCAGGGGCCACTGTGGCAGCAGGGCCAGGACAGCACCGGCAGGGCAGGGGAGAGCTGGCGCCAGCCCAGGTGAGGCCACCCGGGGAGCCCGGGGTCACTAGAGACCTCTGCCCATCAGAGCTCTGCGACAGGTGAAGGGGGAGAGGCTCCACCACCTACGAAGAGGCCAAGAGGGACCTGGGGGGAGGCCGCGGGGGCAGAGTGCAGAGTGCGATGCCCTGTCGTAGACGTTCCCAGGCTGACGGATGAATGCAGATCACGCTGGTCCCTGTCTGGGGTTCTGTCCCCAAACACACCTTCTCTTTCTGAAGAGGGAAGGGAAGAGACGAGCCAGGCACTGTCCTGTACCCCTTACCAAATGTTCCGTATGACTCCGGGTAGCTTTTATTATCTTCCTTTGTCAGATTGGGGAACTGGGGCTCAGAGGGAGTGAGTCACCTACTCAAGGTCACACAGCCAGCAGAGGTGCTGGAGGACAAACCTGCTATGTTGTCTGCTATGTTGTCGGCGGGTGGCCGGCAGCCTGGGGAGTATTTTCTGATGATCAGTCTGTGTTCCCAAATGCCACCTCCCTGTGAGGACAGGCATTTGACTCTCCTGAGGTCTAGAGTGGGGAGAGATCTGTCCTCTCTTCCTCCCACGCTCATGTCTAATCCGTCAGCAAACTCAGGCAAAACTACCTTCAAATCAACCGGAATCCACCCGCTTGTCACCATTTCCATGGCCACCGTCTCTCCTGGACTACTGCAATAGCTTTAAAACTGGGCTTCCTGGCTGTAGCGTCGTCTGTCCCGCTAGAGTCCGTTCTCAACAGCATCAGCAGCCCTGTTGCAGGCGGACATCAGAGTGCCCGTCCTCCGCTTAGAGCCCTCCCGTGGCTTCCGTCTCACTCGGCAGAAAGCCAAAGCCCCTCGCAGGGGCACAGCCCGCCACCCTGAGCCCAGCTCCTTCCACCCCTGCCCCACTCTGCAATGTCCAGCCTGATCCCACCGCAGTTCCTCCAACAAGCCAAACTCGCCCCCACCACAGGGCCTTTGCACTTGCTGTCCGCACAGACTGGAGTGCTCTCCCCAGACCCACACGTGGCTCCTCCCTCAGTCCATCCACATCTCTGCTTGTGTGTCATCTTCTCAGAAAGCCACCCCACCCTCCTGTCTATGGGAGCAGCTGCCGTGCCTGCTGTATCTGTGTGTTTCTCAGCATTCTCCCTGTCTGACACAAGCAACACATAACGTGTAAGCGTATACTGTCTGTGGATGCGGTCTAGCTCCCCCGCTGGAACGTATGCTCATGAGGACAGGGACTTCGCTGCATTGACTGCTGTATCCCTAATATCTTCAACACGTAGCAAGTGCACAGTGTGTATTCGCTGAAACAGGGAATGATGGAACAAACACAAAAACTCATGCTGAAGTCTGCAAATGTGGCAGCAGGCAGATTTTTTTCCAGGCTAAACAACTCTGACCCAGGAGATCAAAGCGCAGAGCCAGCTCTCCCCAGCGGAGCCGGCCACAGCAGGCCGCTGAGCGCTCTCTGTGTGTGTCTCCCTTCTCCTTCCTTCCTCTCCCCTCCTTCCCCACCCCAGCACAGCGGCTCTCCCTCCCTACTCCTCTCACCAGGAATATGGTTCGGGGTCCCTTGCCCTGAGGTGCACTCTGGACCACAGACGTGGGGTAAGGACTCATGGAGGGGGCGAGGCTGAGAACGGGTGCAATGGGGAGTGATGTCCCGGCTCCTCACTGCCCGAGCCAGCCAGGGGCCTGGGGCCAGGGTGCATCTGAGCATCGCCGCAGGCGCTCCACGCGCCCAGCCGGCCTCCGCGGCTGGAAGGAGGGATCCGTTTCTGCGCACCGGCCACATCAAAGAGATGCCGAGACCAGCAAGCACAGACAGCTTCCCTCTGGGTCTCTGAAAATGCGACTTCCGGATTCTGATTTCCAGATGTCATCAGACAGCAAGGGGACAGTGGAGGCAGACCTGCCAACTCTACCCGCTCCTGCGCGCCAGGCCTTCTCAGCTGCAGCTGCCCAGAGCAAAGGCACTGCAGCTGCGGGCTCCGAGGTGGCCCTGGACAATTCAGACAGAGCCCCTGGGGGGAGGACTCTTGTCCTTTAGCCGAGAGGCGTTCTGAATTCTTCTGAATTCATAGAATCGCACTGCTTCGCCAAGAACCAGGAAGGCTCTGACCGCAGCCAGAAGGCCCTGCTGTGTTGCTAAGGCCCCAGGGCTGCGGGGCCCTGAAAGGGGACAGGGCGTACCTGAGTCACGGCGCCCATTCCCTGAAGCCACACAGAAGCCAAAAGTGCCCTCCGGGGAGCGCTGTAGCTGCAGCTGGCTGGTGCCATCCGGGAAGACCTCCACCACGCGGCCCACGGAGCGAGCCAGGCTGGGGGCGCCAACGTCCTCCAGGCTGAGGGCACGCCGGGGCGGGGCCTTGGCTGGCCTGCGAGGGGACCAGAGACAGGGTAGGGGCAGAAGGTCAGGCGCCAGGCCCAGCCCTTCCCTGGCTCACAGGTGACCAAGGCGTCTCAAACCTCAGAGTCTGGCACTGGAGGCTGGAGTTCCACTGACTTCAATCAGCAAAAAGAGCCAGCTAAGGCCAAGACTGGGGGGTTCCCACAGCTGTCCGAGGCGCCCCAGAGCCTGCTGCAGAACCGGAGAGCACCCCCTCCCCAAAGCAGTGTTTTCTCCATGTTTGGGTACAGAGGCCTCTATGAGAATCTGATGGAAATTATAATTTCATATAAAATTTCCAGGAGTTAACGGAACCCCTGAAGTCCATCCACGGACCAGATAAGAGCAGCTAGCCTAGAGTGCCTTGTCTGAGAGGGTGGGATTTGTTGAAGCAGGTCATAGGTCAAGAGCCTCTTTGGGGGTCCCTGTCTCTGTGTGTTTAATCGGATCTTTAGCCGGGCTAAGGAAACTCTCGGAACCTGATTTCAAGATGTCATCAGATGGCAGACTGATGCCATCTGATGACATAATCTGGTGGCTGGAAGGCCACGGTCAGGGACTTCATGCCAGGACTGATGCCATCGAACCTGCCAACTCTACCTCCTCCAGCAACCCCAGGCCTTCTCAGAGCTCAACTGCACAGGGCAAGGGCACAGAGATAAGGCTCCGAGACTCCATGGCACCTTGTCTGTCCACATGGGATGTGCTGAAGGAGAGGGACACAGGCCGCCTGCCTCCCTTTCTCTTAAAGGGCCCTACTCAGCGCCACAATGCTGAGGCTGGAAGGAGATAAGCTTATAGCTCCCTGGCCATAGTCTGAGTTTTCCTCCCAGCCATGTGTGCCCACTCTTACCTGCCAGCCGCACGGTGGTCCCCTGGGCCCTCTACCAGGTAGAGGCTGGACCGATCCCCTTTGCCGCTCAGCAGAGAATGGAGGTTCTGAAAAGAGGCAGCTTTCCGACGTTGGTGTGAGGGCGACACCTGATGGGGAAGGCCCAGAATTGCAGGTGAGAAAAGCCACCTGGGAGGAAGTCACAGAGGACGTGATCCTAACCATGACCCTGAGAGCCTTCTAAGAAACTGACCCCACAGGCTTCTGTCATTTCTTCCAAGTGCTCAGTAGGAATCATCATCACAACTTACTTAAGGACATGGGCCTACCCAGGCCAGCTGAGGCTTCAAGTTTTGGGTTTTTTTTTCCCCTAATTTTGCCTGAAATGACAACTTAGTGCTATAATACTAATTATGTCATTGATTAAGAAATGCTCATTTTCTCATTGATTAAGAATAAAGTGAATGCAAATGAATTATAGAATAATAGATACTATTTTAGAGTTAAGATCCCAAATATTATTTTGTGATTCTTTAGTACCTATTTTATGATCACTTTTGTTCAAAAACTTTTATCTAATTATGAACCTTAAAATATTGCACATAAAAACATAGATAAGACAAAAATTCCCTCAAGGAGTTCACAGAATGATGGGGGCAGGGCTGAGCACAGATAAGCTAAAGGCTCTCAGTGCATGATAAAAGTACAATGACGTGCAGGAGAGAATGGCTCCTATGGAGGTTTGGGACACTAGAGGAGCTAACGCTGCAGCAAGAACCCTCCAGGAGGGGGTGGAGAGATGTCAAAGGGTGCTGGGCAAAAGCAAGCAGTATATGAAAAGGCAGAAAGAGATGAGAGAAAGTGTGGTATGTTCTGGAACATACATGTGGTCTGGGTGGCCAGGGTAAAGAAGTTGTGGGGGACAGCTGGAGCCAGGGGGCCAGACCTACAAAGACCTGATGTACCCTGCCAAGGAGCTCCTGAGTGATGGTAATATGGGTGATAAGATCAGATCTGTGTTCTAGAAAATGATCCAATTAGAGGGAATTCTGAAGGTGGGGGGTGGGGCATTGGTGACAGAGGTGGGGAGACACAGACTTTTAAATAAATACTACACAAATTATTTATTATATCTGGAATTGTGCTATTATTGGCTGAATGTTGTGATGCCCCCAAATTCATACAGGGGGTGATGAGGTCATGAGGGCAGAGGCCTCATGGATGGGACTGGTGCCCTTCTAAGAGGCCCCGGAGACCCCTTGCCCCTTCTACCATATCAGGTACGGTGGGAAGAAAGCCCCGTACGAGGAAGCCCTCATCAGACACTGACTCTGCCGGCACCCTGACCGTGGACTTCCAGCCACCAGATTATGAGAAATAAATCTCTGTTGTTTATAAGGCACCAGGTTACAGCATTTTGTCACAGCAGCTTGAATGGACTAAGAGTGCTCTAAAGAAGTAAGTGATGGAGAAGCGTAAGAGGGGGCCTGACCTCGTACCCGAGCTCAAGAAGGCTTCCTGGGAGAAGTCATGGTGAACTCTGACCAGAAGGATGAGCAGGAGTGTCCTAGGAGAGAGGAGAAGGAAGGAGAACCTTCCAGATGCAGGCTCAGTGGCCCAGTGGGAAGGGATGCAGCCCACGAGAGGACATGGGAGAGCCAGCGTGGGTGCGGGAGAGCAAGGCGGCTGCCCACCACGCGGGAGGGCAGAATGAGAGCAAGCCGGCCAAGCACCTCCTCACCAAACTCACGCTGGGCAGTGCGACATGCCAACAGCAAGCATTGCACCCTGAGCTATGTCATGGACATTTCTGAGTGAGGCAGATTTTTCTTTTCTGTTTTCTTTTTTTGAAAATTTCTTCCTTTTCTCAGTTCTTGAAAATGTCCCTTTGCTGCTCAGTCTCCCTGCTCTTGTTCCCTGCCTTTCTCGGCCAGACGACCTTGGCAGACTCAGCTTGAACGGCCCATAAGCTTCTGCAGTGCGCTAACAGTGTCGTCCTTCCCTCGAGGTGTTTACAGACATGGAAGTTATGACGGCAATGAGTCTGAGTGCCACAGCTCAGACGCACACCGGACGAATCTGACTTCACGCGGACAGTGACTCCCAGAGCGCGAGTCAGTGCTGCTACCTTCCCCCGCTTACAGCTGCTGCTCGTTCCTTTGCCTTCACTCATTCAACTGGCAACTACTGATCGTCACAGAGCACCGGCCACGTAGCAGGGACCATCCTTGCTGAAAGACCGTCCATGGGGTTTTCATTCGGCCTGCGTTCTCTTCCCCCCGCAGCATGGGAAATGGGAGGCTCCGGTGCCCCAAAGCACGCTCACCTACTTTGTTCTGCCTGGGCAGGGGCAGGAGGAGGAGGAACTGAATACCTGGAAACTACAGGCCCAGAAAAAAAGTACACCGTGGCCCAGTGTACAGCTGTCGGCTGCTGACACTCCAGCACGTGGGAGGAGGACTTTAGGGAGCTGTGCTGCGTTCACTACTCACTCATTTGTCCACTCGGTGTCTATGGAGATATCGTACTAGCCTTGTCATAGTATTGGGAATATACAGATCGAGTGCTGTTCCCTCAAATAGTTCACACTCCAGTGAGGGGGAGAGGCAAACATCTGTTAAAATGCCATGTGACAAGTGTCATGAAAGAGAAGCACAGGGAGAAATGGGGACACAGAGCAGGGCCCCGGCTCAGCCCAAAGAAAGGTTGGGCCTGGCTTCCAGGGGGAGCCCAAGGTGTTCATGGGAGAACGGATCTCGGCAGCTGGAGAAGGCGGGGGGATATCTCAGGTGCAGATTCACAGTCAGACAGTGCGTGACCCAAATACAGAACGGCAAGGGGGGCAGGAGCGCTGAAAGGAGAGGGACGAGGGACGAGAGCAGACTGACCACAGAAACCCTGTGGCAACTCCATGTGGTCTGAACTTGAGAGAGATGTTCAGCAAGGGGGCAGCATGGCCAGATTTGCACATCAGAGAGTCCACTCTGGAAGCCACGTGGAGAAGGACCCCAGCAGGGAGGATAGTCAAGAGGCTGTTGAGGTGATGCAGGCGTGAAGTGATTTGTGCCTGGACTCTGAGAATCACTGTGGCCATGGAGAAGGTTCTGGAATGATCAGGCCATCAACTCTCCAGCACTTTGCAGAGGTGGCAAAGTTGAGGGAGAGGGAGAGAGAGGAGTCTAGGATGGGCCCAGGTGCGGGCAGCTGGGTGGAGGAGTGGAGGTGGGGACGCTGCCCACCCACCCCATGTCCCGGGGAGCCTGGGTCTCACAGGCCCACTGTGGGGACGCCAGCAGCTTCCCTGCCTCCACCTGGGGCTCCCTGGGAGGCATCCCCAGCACTTCCCTGTTTTCACCACCACTGGACTCACAGCCCCTCGGCCAGGACCCTGGGGACTCACCAGGTGCAGGGACTGTAGCGACGGGGCTCTGGCGTGTGACGGGGGGCCAGTGTCAGTGCGGTGCAGCTGCTCCACACTATAGCTGCGGGACTTGCCCAGCTTGGGCCGGGGACTTTGGCCCAGGGCGGAGAAGAACTTTTTCAGCCCCAGGGTGGAGACGATGCTGCTCCTCCTCTTGCTCTTGTCAGCCGGGGCGGCTGAGGGTGAGCCAGGTCCAGCGCCGGCCCCTGGCCGTGCTCTGCAACACAAGCGTGGACATGAGGTGTGCTGGATGGGGCTGGGAGACTGCACCCAGGGTCCCGTGGGCCCCAGATGGCTGCCACCAATGCCTCTAGCCCTTTGGGGCCAGGAACTGACACCCGGGCTGCAGAAAGGCTGAGTGAGCCTCTGCCAGATGCTCTGCTTGGGTAGCTTTAGGGAGAAGAGCTCGGGCTTGTGTGCCATACCACTCAGCTATGGGTTCACTCATTTATTTGTTCATTCATTCAGTATTTGTTAAGGGCTCACTGTCTGCCAGGGGTAAGCAGTATGCAAGACAAACAAGGTCCTCACTCTCAGGAGCTAAGAAACAACAGACCAGCAAACAAAGGAGAGAAACCATCGGCAGCCTATGTGTGGGGTGCAGCAGAGGGAGACCAGGTGCTCGCTGTAAGCAGAGTGGCCAGGGAGGGTCTCCTGGGAAGACAAGCTTCAAACTGAGAGCCGGTGGCAAGAAGGAGCCAGCGTTGCCGACCGGAGTGAGGAGTCCAGGTGCAGGGACAGCTGTGCCACAGCCCTGGGGCAGGAAAGGCTCGGTGTGTTCAGGATCATAGAGGCACCAGGCCACTTGGGCCGGGCGTACGTGACGAGAAGGGGACAGAAGTCCAGATGGGGTCAGGCGGGCAGGCCGAGGCAGGCTACACTGAGCAAGATCAGTTCCGTTAGGGGTTAGAATTCTACGCCGAGTGAGAGGGGAAAACATTGTAGAGTGTAAGCAGGAGAATGAGGCCAGTTAACTAAGGTGTTAAAAAGATCCCCCGACTCCTGTGTGGAGAAGGAATTGCAAGCCCTCGTGAAGGCAGAGTGCAGGGAGGGCTCTGAAGCCAGCAACGCAGAGACACAGAGACGCAGCGAGTGCAGGAGGGCAGTAGACGGGGAGCCAGCGCCAGTGGGGGAGCGTGGGAGACAACAGAGGGGACAGCCACCACAACCCACCCGGGCCTGAGAGGGCAGCGTGTCTGCGGGAGGGGACGTGGGGGAGCAGTTGAGCGCTGTGTCTGAGCGCCTGGTGGCGGTGCCCGGGGAACGTGCAGATCTGGGGCTCCAGGGAGCAGCCGGGCAGGAGGTGGACACTGGGTGTGGGTGGCCCGTGCGCTCACCGGCCTGGCGTGCAGCAGGGAAGAGCAGGCCTGGCTGCAGCGCCGGCTCACCAGGCTTTGAGGCCAGGCCAAGGAGGTCCCCAGGGCAAGGTCTCGGCCCCTCACGGAGGAGGGAGAGACTGGAAACGTGAATGCTCAGTGTCCCCAGCATCTGGTTGCTTCCAGCCCAGAGTCAGGAGGAGCAAGTCCTCTCAGACTGGTAACCCCACCTGGAGGGCTGGGACTCTGGTGGCTGTGTCCCGGGGCCCAGCACAGTGGCTAGAGCTTGAGGCCATTCAGTGGCTGTTCAGCGAATGAATAAGCAGGCACGTAAGACTAAACAGAATTGGGAAAGGAGCGTTAGGGGCGCCACGCTTGCTCAGGGCCTAGGAACCCGCTGGGGATTGGGGAGCACTCAGGGCGGCCATGCCACCCTCCGGGGGTCTCCTTCCCCACCTAGCACCCCCATGCCCACCCCTCCTGCCACCAGGGCTCTTGCTCTTGTCACTCACCGGGATGGCACACGCCCTCCAGGTCCTGACTCTGTCCTCTGCGGGTCTCCCTCACTTTCCTGGCCAGGCTCTGACTCCTCTGAGCACAGCGAGAGGGTGATGCCCGTGGCGTTGATGCTGGTGACGTCTGCGGAGCCGGGGCAGCCCTGCAGTCCTCCTGCAACAACCACAGCGTCCCCCGGGTGAGACTGGCCCACGCCCACAGTCACGGTGGGGGAAAGGGACATGCCCAAAAACAGAGGCAGGAGAGCAAGAGGGAGCTGAAGAGAGGCGGTGGAGAGAGCCCAGGAAGCAGGGGGTGTGGGGATTAGTCCCCCAGATAATGGACTGCGGACTGCTGTAACCCTGTCACCCGACATAGCACCTGGTACCTACAGATGATTAACCACTTCGGTACGAGCATCGACTATGGTTGACAGCCACAGATGAACCGAGCATCGACTTCAGCCGACAGCTGTGATATGACTTTTCTAATTTTTCATTTATCTAAATAAAATTGTGACCATTTAAAAATAATGTACTGAAAACATACATGTATATGTTACCTATTCTGATTTACATTACAAGTAAAGCCGCCTATAAAGTAAAACAAGCTTTCGGTGCTTTAAAGCTTTCCTCATCACACGAGAGCAAAACGGACTGGTCGTCAGTGCACAGCGCAGACCACCGTGCGGACTGTGAGTGCCGCTGTGGGCGAGGCGTCGCGGCCAGTGAGCGCTGTACCGAAGTGGTTACTGAGTGTTTGTTAAATGAAGCGGTTGATTGTGATAAGTCATGTCCCTTCTATATCAATGGACGCAGCGGGGAGCAGGGGAAGAAAGCACAATCTTGTCAGTTGTGATTTCTAGCAGCTTCCACAATAGCCATCATTTCTGGAGCATCTATTCTGTGCTAAGCACTGAGTGAAACCCTCCACAGAGAGGGCGTCACGCAGTCCTGTGAGACAGCCCCATTACTGTCCTCGCTTTACAGGGGAGACAGGAGCACAGGGGGACTAAGTGACTCGCCCAGAGCTCTCTGCTCCAGGCCTCTGGGATGCGAAGGCCGGGGCTGCCAGGGAAGGCCGGCCGTGAGAGCAGAAGCCCTGTGGGAAGTGGTTGGGGGCCGGCAGTCGGCCTAGAGCCCCGGAGACAGAAATCCACAGCTCGGAGGGTACCCAGGGTGGGGACTGTTCCCTCAAGGTCTGTGTGGGCGGGGGAAGGAGCGCCCCAGTGTCTATGTGTGTGGAGGAGGGGGTGGCAGGCACTCCCAGGGGTGGGAGCACTTGGCATCCACATCCTCAATAAGGTCACTGCAGCTGTCATCTCTCTGCCCTCTCCTCCTCCACTGCTTCCAAGCCCTGGATCACTCCTGAGCCATCCCAGCCCGAGAATGTCAGAGCCATGAGCACATGACAACAAAAATGAATGCGGTGGGCCTGTTACTCTGCACAAAGAAAGCGGCAGAGTTGGTCACCTGGGATCACAACATTGAGATCAGAGTCTTAGCCTGGCGACACCCAGGATTTGCCCACAATCTGAGGACCGAGGACCCCTTCCCAGGGCAACAGGGCCCATACCGTTCAGCAGCTTTGCCTGCAGAAAGCCACTGGCCTGCCCCCAGGGCTGGGGGTCAGGGAGGGTCAGGGACCAGAGAGCAACCCGGGTATGAACTCTGTCATCCCCTTTCAGAGTGTCCTCCCGACAGCCTAGCCACAGAAAGCCTCTCGGGCAGGACTCCTGCTGGAGCAGCTCACGTACCATCCCCCCAGCGCCCAGTGCTGTGCCTGGGTGAATGAGCGAATGGAATGAAGTGAGGATGGAGACGGGGAAGGGCCTCAGCCACATGACTATTGGGCATTTACTGCTCTAAGCAAATAATAAATCCCAGTGCTTCTGCCTCTTCCTGCTCTGTCCGGAATAAACTCCTGAAAGCCAAGCCTGGGGCTTCCGTACACACCTCGGGGTTCCCAGCAGCAGAGGGTGTCACCACTGCCTTCCCCACGGCTCTGCCTCCCCCAGCAGGAAGTGGTTCATCTGCCTCCAGGCTGACACCGAATCCTGCTTCCAGCCTGCAGACTCCAGCAGCTCCCCCACGCCTGCTGCTGCTTGCAGGGGGTCCGCGGGGCCGCCAGGAGTCACCGGTGGCTGTGCCTGGTGTGTCAGAGGCCCTACCTGGCCTCTGCTCCAGGACTGCTGGAGGCCTGGGCTGGGCACAACCCCACGGCAGTCCCTTACCAGCTCTGCTGTGCTCCGGGGGCGGCTCCGGCTCCTGTCCGCAGGGGCCCCTCTCCACCCTGCTCGTGGGGCCAGCTCCTCTGCAGGGCTCCTGCGGCCCCCGAGCCACGCTGTTGTTACAGTTGTTGGTGGACAGTGGGGGCCTGACGCGGGGGCTGCAGGGCTGGGTCTGTGGCGAGGTGTGCTCGCAGGTCCCGAGAGCCACACTTCTTGAAGAAGCCACAGGCTGTCCCTGGTCACCCAGCCTGCGGGGTCCAACCAGGCCCACTTTCCTGTGAGACACAGGGGAGGTGGTTTTCCTGGGAGGAGGAGGGGTCGGCACCCAGCCTTCGCGGCAGAGGGAAGCTGGTGGCTGCTGGGCTTGGTGAGGGGCAGAGGGCTCTGCATTGCTCTGTTGCAGGGAGGAAGTGGAGACAATTTCCAGAGACTTGTGACTTTCTACAACCTGGGCTTGGCTGCCTGGCCCTGAGGGCCCAGTCTTCATGGAAGAGGTCATGGCATGGGCTGTCCCGCATGGAGCCCAGGACTCCGCAGGGTGAGCCCAGTGATTTCCCAGTCCTGGACCAGGCTGCCACTGGGACGCCAGGGATTCGGGCTTAGAGTCCAGGGCAGGAGGTGTAGGGACAGCATCTTCTCTCAGAAACAGAGTCCCCTCAGGTGTGTGTCCTCTGCTTTCCTTCACTTCATCTTCCACCTCCACGGCATCAACCCCAGGGAGGTGACGCTGGGCCTGAAGGCCCCAGGGAAGTTCCATGTCAGCCTTCCTGGCCCACCCGTGGCCTTCTGGGGACCGGGAGCCCCGCAGTCGAGGGCTGCTGCCCAGCGTCTGCCCACATGCCGGGCTGGCGGGAGAGGTCCTGCAGCTGTCCCCAGTGTCGCTGCTGCCCCATGCAGGGTCCACCCCCTCAGGGCGCACGGGATCTCCAATGTGTGTTTCCCGGATCCACTCAGGGAGGAGCTGGAGAGGGAAGCACAGGCCACCGGAGCCTAGTGGATCCGCCAGCACCCCCTCCATCCCACAGGCAGCCTGGAGCTCCCGGAGCACCCTGGGGTCAGGGGGTGCCTTCCCCTGGGCCGGGCGGCGGTTCTCCGTAGAGCTGCCACAGGCTTGGCACGTACTCCCGCTGCCCCTGCGGTCCAGGCTGCCCACAAGCCCGTGCACCGCCGCCTTCCCCACGTCCCGGAGCCGGGGGCCCCCGTTGATGTAGTCGGCGAGGTCCGGCTTGGAGCGCAGGGGACCCTGGTCCGTGGCCTGCAGCGCCGTGCTCAGCGCCTGGCGCTGGCGCTGCTGCAGCCGCTCCAGGTAGCGGACCTCCGCCTCGCCCGCAGACTCATCCTCGAAGCGGACGTGCGACGGCGACGGGCCCCGCTTCGGCCTCTGCCCGCTGCTGGACTCGCCGCTGGAGGAGTCGCTCACGTGCCCGTTCTGGAGGCCGTCTCTGCAGGCGCAGGGCACCCTGGGGTCCGGGGCTGGGCTCCTCTGGCCATCTCTGGCAAAGAGACAGGAGGAGAGATCACAGACAGAGAAACGGGAGGAGGGTGCCGCCCCGCCCCAGCCCCCCTGGGGTGCAGTCTCCCATGCTGCTCTGTGGGAGCCACAGCCCACATGTTACGTAACTCAGGTTCCGGTGTCAGACGGCAAGCCAGAGTAACTTATAAGCCGGTCCTGATCCCGAGACTGAGCGCCCCACATCAACACGGCCTCCTTAGCTTTTGGCCTTCCCTCTGCAGCCCGGCCCAGCGCGAGTTAGGATGAAAGGTTGTTAAACCTGAGATCTACAGAAGGAAGAAACCAAAGCCCTCATGTATGTGTGGGGGTGCGGGGGCGTGTGTACGTTTGGGGAGAGGAAGTGAGCCGAACCCTAGCAGGTCTGGTGCTGAGGAACTGCGGAGATGCGTATTTGCCCTCAGTCTAAAGCTCCATGGGAAGAGGGTAGTTTAAGTCTCCACAGAGTCAGGTGTCCAAACACACTTGCTCCTGAAGTTTCCACTCGAGGTTCTCAATCGCCTTGCTCAGACAAAACTCAGACAATGCAACACCGATGTTTCTCGTTGGCCCCTGGGTCTCGATGTTAGAACAGTCCCTCCTTGCAGCTGCCCGGCCTTCGCACACGCCCACCTGCGGTCAGCAGCGATGCCACTACTGTGCTGGGGACGGCCTTCACATCTGTCACTGGCTTTGGCTCTGGGAGACACTGTGCTTGGTGCTCGAGTCCTGCTTGGCTCCAGGAAACACCCACACACATCTCACACCAGGGCCCCTCGGAGCCAGGTGACCTGAGTTTCAGGCCACTGTGCAAATGGGCCAGGCCCATAGGCCATTTCCTAACAGAGGCCACCTAAGTAAGGACCATTCTTCTCCCTTTCTGCTCCCTGCAGCGGCCTCCCCACCAAGCCCCTGCTAAGTGTTTGGGATTCACATCGTTTCTTGTTTCTCTCATCATGGCTTCTGTGTCACTCACGCTGGACTTCTGCAGTGGCCTCTTACCCAGCCTCCCCACCTGCCTCCTGTCTGTGGGTCCTCCCAGAGCACAGCTTCCATGACACCACCCCCAAGAGGGCACAGGGTCAAGTTCATAGTCTTTGGAGTGAAAATACAGGCCCTCCCTGCATTCCTCCCTGCTTTCCTCCCCAGCTGCCCACCTCTCAGCCCCGTCAGAGCCTCCAGGCTCTGCCCCACCTCCTGCAGCCCTCCTGCCTCATTCCTGGAATCTTTCTTCTTGGCCTGCCTGCACTTGACTCCTACTTATTAAACCTTCCCTGCTGTATAGACACTATGTGTGATGGTTAATTTTATGTGTCAGCTTGGCTCGGTCATCATGCCCACATACTCAAACATTATGGATGGTTCTGGTAAGGCGTTTCTTGGACAAGATTAAGATTTAAATTGGTGGACTTTGAATAAAGCAAATTAGTCTCCACAATGTGGGTGGGCCTCATCCAATCAGTCTTTGTCCTTAATAGGACAAAGACTGGCCTCCCTTGAGCAAGAAGGAATTGTGCCATCAGACTGCCTCTGGACTCAAACTGCAACTCTTCTCTGGGCCTCCCCTGCTGGCCTCCCCTGCGGATTTTGAATTAACCAAGCCCACACAATCATGTGAGCCAATTCCTTAAAATAAACCTCTCTATCTACACACATCCTCTTGCTGCGTTTCTCTGTTCCTCACCAACACACCACGATAATGTCTCCTCTGTCCTCTGAACCCCTGAACGACTCGTTTGTGATCACACTCGCAGAAGATGTTAGGGCTGGGAGGGACCTCTGAGCCCACACGGCCCTTCTCATTCCTACAAAGGAGACGCCACACAAGGCCAGCGCCTGAGCAGCTGGGAAAGGAAGTTGTGAGATGCTTTCTCCCCAAGAAGGGGCCCTAAAAATGGAACTAGACACTGACTATAGCTGACGGTTGCTATCTGGAGACAGGGGCCTGGACTTTGGAGACCCTCTACCTTCTTTCACTCACCCAGAAGTGTACATATGTGACAGTTACCTTCACTGGCATGCTTTATATGTTATGTCACTGTGTTTAGTCCTTCTCTGCCTGTGCCCTCTCATCCCCCTCCTTCATCTCGTCTACTAGAGAATTAAATTCTGCTCCAATAGCGTAGTGTACATATCATAATTTGCTCAACCTTGCCCAGACACCCCAGCAACTCATAAAGAAATGCATGTGAGCAATTTGTGCATTTACTAATCCCTCCTCTAATTGGATGCCTGAGGGATTCTGGAAGTAGGATGGGAATGCTCTTCCAGTCTGCCTCAGTGTGAGTTCCTTCCTTACCTAACCTTGTCGCCACCCAGCAGAAAGAAAAATATGCTAGCAATTGAAAGGAAAAGAGTTCGAATAACAGCAGGAAGAAATCATTTATGCTTAACAATGACTGTGAAAACATGCCAAGCAGCAGGGAGAACAGCCATTGACTGGTTGGCTTCTAGAATTATCCATGGCATTTACTGGACTGGACAATATGGCCTTCCAGGCCATTCTTCGTAGATAAGTGGTCTTGCCTGTCAGGGCTCAGGTGAACGTGACCCATGTGCTGGTGGTGTCACTGACCATTCCTAACCATCCATCGCACTTCCCCCATGTCCCAACAGCAAAGCCATCAACTAGCCTCGTAGCTCTGATGGGTTGGAGTGGTCTGAGCTGCTGATGAAGCAGAGCCTGACGGACAGAGGCCACCCTCTGGGATCAGGTGGTGGACTTAAGGGGAAAGGGTTAAATCGTCCATGACTGATGCCCGCAAAGCTCCACGGGAAGCAGCTGTGTCTGAGAGCTGAAGGCACGCCACTCCCCTGTGCCATGTGGGACAGACCACAGCGTCAAACCTGGACCCCAGGCCTCTGATCTGGAAGAGGGGAGGGGTGGTGCTCACCCAGCCATGATGTGAGCGGGCAGAAGAAAGCGGGAGCCAAGGCTTTGCCACGTCCTACTGCATCGGATCCTAGCCCCTGGGTCTCGCCAAGGAGGGCTGAGCCTTCCTACATCACGCAGCGTACAAGCGCCAGCACCAACGCCTCTCCTGGAGCCCGAGGCTAGACACGCACTGCACGGTCAGCCACCCTGGCGTGCAGCGGCCCCGGGAGGCAGCCAGGCACCCCCACGCCTGCCACTACCCCTCCCTCCAGTCGTTTCCCCATTAGCTCTGCTCCAGGAGAAACTATTTGAAAAAAGAACTATTGCTAAGCAAGTGGACTGGCCCACTTTGAGACTTGAGCAGATCCTCTGCTTTTTAAAAAGCGCTTCTTTGAGGAATATTGAAGAAGTGTCGGTCATCCTTTTTCTGGAACTCACGTTCAGACAGGGCTGACTTACTCATTAGGCATGACAGCCACGTGCCCAGGGCCCACCATACTGACAGGGGCCCATGAAAGTGTTTTGATTTCTTTTAAAATCAGAAGAAAATTAACTTTTAGGTCAATGAAAACATATAATAATATGTTCATCTTTCAACAGCATGGTGATAAAATATAATTTTTAACTTTTTTATGGATGAAAGAGCCCATCAAGGCAAGAGTGCCCAGGTCCCTTAAAGTCCCAATGCAGTCCTGCGAGCATGGCTGAGAGAGGTGGAGCTCCTGGCAGGGCCGCCAGCTGGTGAGGACAGTGCGGGATCTCACTGCTTCACTCGGTGTGGGGGTGGGGAGTCCCTCAGGGAGCTGTGGTTTTTCTGTTGGAGGCTGGGGGGCACTGCAGTGGGAAGCCCAGGAGCTCACATGAGGACTCTGGGCCACCCCCACTCGTACCGCAGTCAGCTGTGGGGTGGCTGGCACTGTGGGGCTCATGGTCAGCTCTTGCCCTTCCAGCAGCCCGGAAGAGGAAGGCTCCGGCTGAGAGATAGCATCACCTCACCCCCCAGAAACCAGGGGTGCCCCTCGGAGCAGAAGCTCTACCCTCACTCCTTGTGGCTCTGATGTGGCCACAGCCCACTGGGACATTCTGCATGCGGCTCAGACACAACCACCCACACAGGCCCGGAGGCCGACGCCCTGAGCTGCTGGCAGGATGCAGCTGTAATTTCTAGGGAGGAAAAACAAAGCCCAGCTTCAAAAGCAGTGTGGTCCCCACAAGCCACAGGGCCTTAACTTTTACATACAGGATGGTGAATTGAGCCATCCCGGCATGCACTGCAACATTTTTATTCTAAAGAGAGAAACTGAGCAGAGCTTAATCATGTGAGGTGTCTTCAACCCGATTATTCAAACCCAGAAGCTCCCACCAGCAGTGTTGGTAACAGGGCATAAAAGCAGGATGCAGGTTTGGGAGACGGGCATGGAGCAAATGGCAGCGAAGCAGTGGGCAGACCTGCACCTGTCGGGCTGCCAGGACAGTGCCCGGTGCGGGCGCCACAGTTGGCCAGCAAGGAGCACTCTGGCCTGAGCTCAGAGCCTCTGCTGCAGGCCTGGAGTTGCACAGCTTCACGAGGAGCCCCCAGCGAGGGTCCCACTTTCCACAACACTGCTGTCCTAACGGCACAATCAATGTGATGGACGCAAGCCCTGCAGAGTCCCAACACAGCCACTGTCCGACACGGGGCAGGACCACTGACAGTGCCACCCTGTCAAGCCCTGCATCTCGCTGACATGTCCTGCCCTCCTGTGATTAGGAACACCAATCTGGGGATACCTAAAAGGGCAATAATTTGTGCTTCCAGGAGCCGCTCACCTTCTATGTCAATTTGCTTCCAGAAAATTCATCTATGGCTACCTCTTCGCCCCCTGAAAAAGCCCTGTTTGTTCAGGCTCGCCCCAGATACCTCCAGCCAGATGGAAGATAAAGGCGGCCTTCTGGAGACTGCCCTGCCCGCCCCTACTGTTCCGTCACCTTTCACCAAGCTGCTCTAGTGATGCATCTGGGCTGGGGACACGGGCTTCCTGCATCTAACTCAGGCCTGGGGCCTGTGTGGCATTGCCATGTCAACTCAGCGTGGCCTCCAGGGTGATCTGACAGAGCATAACCTTTAGAAGCATCTGCAGCCAGCCATCTGGCATTGATTTTTCAGCTATACCCTCTGAGAATTCACCAGCGCTGCCAAGTCATAGTAATTCTTTTCTGGACACAGCAGCTGCTAAAGTGGGTCACCTTGCATTTCTATAGCATTTCCATGGCCTGGAGACAGCATGGCAAAGGGAGCCTACTTTAAAGTTAGTGATTGGGGTTTTTGTGAGCTGCTGGAGTGATTGGGGAAGAGGAAGTGTCCAAGAGGACATTTACATAATAAAATCTGTTTTGCAGATAGTCCTGACTATTTTGAGGCTACCCAGCCTAAATACCTATAGAAAGTGGAACAGGAGAGTTCCTTGGACGTCTAGGGCTTCTCCCCACACACAGAGGGAGAAGAATAGGACGCCTCAAAGAAGCCATGCCCGTTCCTAACCCGTGCCCTCCAGCTAGAAGAAGGGACAAAGCACGATATATGCCAGGACTTGGATTTGGGGTCTTCAGAGCTCCTCTCCTAAGGGTCACAAGGACACTGAACACAGAGGCCTCTGTTCATGAAGTCATCATGATGGTTTCATGAAGGTCCTTCCCTTTAGTGAGCAGCTCAGCATCCAACATCACAGAGCACGTGGCCCAGTTCCACTGGGAATCCTTGCTCCCTTCGGTGCCCTTCCATGGCGATGGAAACACGCAGATCCCTCGTGGCTCCCGTGATCTGCCCACGGTGAAGCCATAGGCCTTGTCAGCTGCAGAGATGGTCCCACTGCCTGGTGGAAGCTCCTGAGGATGCTCTGAGGACACCTCCCCTTCCAAAGCTGCCCTCACACTGGGGGTCACCCCTCGGCTAAGGCCCCCAGACACCCAGACGCCAAGTCAGAACCCTGGGCTCGTTCTAGACGCCCCCTCTTCCCTCCCACATCCACGTAGTACATGATTAACAGTTAGAGCCAACGGTCCTACAGCATGCACTGCAGGCCAGCTGCTGTCCTCAACTTTACGTCTATTAGCTCGCATAACCCCCACAACAACCCTGCAAGAGGGGCACTATTATCATTCCCATTTTGCAGATGAGGAAACTGAGACACAGACACTTCCCCAGAGGCACACATGGAAGTGGCAGAGCCAGAATTCCAGCCCCGGTGGTCTGTTTCTAGGTGTTATTGCTTCGCTGCTGCCTCATCAAGCCTGCTTGGATCTGGTTCTTGGGGATCTCTGTGAAATCCCCATGCTTTCCTCCCCTGCACCTGTCACCAGGACAGTGGCAACAGCCTCCCCACTGCCCCAGTCTCCCAGATTCAACACATCTCTGCAGCTGGAGTGGCGTCAGCATCACTGAAATGCAAATGAGATTGTGCTGCTACCCACCCACGTCACGTCCTCCAGAGCTCCAGCTATTACAGGAGACATCCAAGTGTTCACCAGGCCTGGAAGCTTCCATGTTGGGCCTCTACTGAGCTCCTGGCCTTCCTGCCACACGTCCCGGCATGTCCTTATGCTCTAGCCTGGCTGCACTCCCGAGCATGGTAGCATGTACTAACTGCTCATAGTTTCTGTCCCAGGACGCCCACCCGTGCTTCTCCCATCTTCCTGGTGAGTACCTGTATCTCCTTCCAGCCTCAGCTTAGAAGCCACCTTCTCTCAAGAGCCTCACCTGTCCTTTCCGGGTGGAGTCACTGGTTTCCAGCCCAGCAGACACATTTTTCCTCTCCTACACCATAACTGAGCATTTGTTCACCCTTCCCCCTGGAAACTGTGACCTCCCTCTCATCCCTTCAGGGAGTTCCGATGATGGTGCATTCATTTTTGTACCTTGATGGCTGACACTCATTAGGCCCTCAATGAAGGGGTGTTGACTGACTAAATGATCAAAGCAAGTGCCTGACTTGGAGAACCCCCCCCACACACACACACGGAAGGGAGGAGAGAGCAGCCGCATGTCTAGATCCCACCTCTTCTCATTGCCTACCCTTCCCTGCCACGGCCCTCCCAGGTCCCACTCACCGGCCGCTGGGGGCAGCGGTGGGCACGATGTCGTGGCTGGCACGGAGGGGCCGGGTCCTGGCCTTCATGCGGGCACGCTGCAGCAGATGCTGGGCTTCCTCATGCCTGGCGCTCAGCACGGGCTCCGGCTTCGGACCAAAGGTCCTGCAGGGTGGCACACAGGCCAGGGCGGGAGGGGGAGGGATTAGAAGAAAATAACATGGATTAGCAGGGCTTTAACAGTGTCGAGCACCGGCTCTGCCAGGAAAAGCCCAGCACGGCCGCCTGCCTCCTCCAGCTCCCACACGGAAGGTGCCCAGCCTGGCGCTGCGGTCTGGGCAATGGCCCTGACAGGCTCCGGACAGGGGCTGGGGCTGGCCTGGCCTTGGACATCCGCTCAGGGACCAGAGGCAGAGACCCCAGAAGGATCTAGAAAAGGGTAGGGGAGTCTCCAGATTATTCTATTGTTCCTTCCCTGGGCAGACAGCGGGAGTTATCTGGGAGGAGGAGGGAGGAAAGGGCCTGGGGTTGTCAGGCTGGGCCTGTGCCCAGACAGATGGTCTTTACACGCGTCACCTCGCTCCTTCTGTCTCTGCACCCACACGCGGCACCACCCTGAGCTCCCACCCCAACACAAGGAACCAGGCCCTGTCCCTCGCAGATCTGGCCCTTTGGGGAAATGGCATTTTTATAAATCCTGGTGTTTTCTTGCTTTAGTCCCAATCCAAACCTGTCAGGCATCAGCTCAGAACTCACAGGCTCAGGGCTCAGAGAAATTAAGCTGGACCCAAACCAAGTCCACAAATGGCTCGATTTTCATAATAATAAAGGTCCTCTCCCAGCCCTCACCACCCACCAGATGTGCTGCCTCCCTGGCCAGTCCAGAGCTGCAGAAAATGACAGCAGCCCTTTTTCAAAGCTGTCTCCCAGTTGGTGACACACAGCCCGTGCGGGTTACAGCGCCGACAGCAGCCCACGGCCTCCCACGGAGGAGACGGTTCTCCACGGAGCCGTTTTCCCCAGCCAGGCTGGCCGGGGCAGGTGTTCTCTGCGTTTGACAGATGAGCGTGTCCAGGCAGAGAGGAGCGCTGGCACATCGCTCAAGGTCGAACATCAATCGTGAGCAGAGCAGACAGCCAGCCCCGCTGCCTCCGGCGTCATTCCTGCCCCCCCTGTCCTCCCCCCTCCTTGGGACCCAGGGCAGGCTGAGGATGTCTGTGGCTGGGGCAGACACATTCAGCATCCCCAGTGGCTGCCCCGTCCTCCCTGTCATACATGCGGGGCTGTCCTCTGCAGGGAGCGTCTGCAGAGAGAACTCGCAGGCAGAGGCTCGGCTGGGCTGGATCTCAGACCTGCAGCCCGCCCGACCCACCCCCTATGCCACATGGAAACAGGGGCCTCGTCCTGGCAGGGCTGGGTAGTTTCCTGGATGACAGAGATGCGAGTGGACGCTGGCACACTCTTCTCCAGGGAGAAGGCCTCCTCGGGCATCCTTGGACGAGCTCTGGGCAGGCTAGATTCTTTCCCCCTTCTCTTTTTCTTCTCATTGTTTGCATCTAACCCTGCTTTGGGGCCACGGGGGCGCAGGGGGACTGAGAGAAGAAAGGCGCCATCTGTGCCTGTGAACCCTGGCAGGGCTCAGGCGCAGCTCTGGAACAAGCAGGGCTGTACTGGAGCGAGTGAAAGTGAATCTCCAGGCCTGCCGCCCTGTGAAGCCTCCTTTGGCAGGAGAGGCCTCCTCCGCACAGCTTCTCGAGCAGAGCAGGCAGCTGTGCTCCCTGGGGCTCCTGCTCGACAGCAGAGATAATGAGGTTACCAGCCCGGAGAGGCGCCCCTGCAGCCCCGGGCCTCTGGCTCCCAGCCCACACGCTCCGAGCCTTCCGGTGACAGCTGTGGTTCCACGGCTGTCGGAGGGCATTTGTCACAAGGCCTGGTGGGCAGGCAGGAGGGCCCACAGGCAGCTGGCCAGATGCTGCCAGGATCAGCCTTGCCCCCAGGTTTTGAAGCTATTTTCCAGCTTTGCTGTTTCCTTTCCGCTCCCTCCACTTGGAGCTGTTACTATTTTTTTCATCAGCTGCCTTGCTTCGGTTCCTGGCAGACAAAGCTGGTTTCTGCACTGATTAGAAAAGCAGGGCTTTTTAGGCGCCTGGAGGCAGCCATGCAGGAACACACTGAGCAGGGAGGAGTGGCAGTCACCTTCACAGACTGCAGCCAAGGTCAGCTAAGCAGGCAACTCCTCATTGTGTGCCCTGGGAAAGGGAGGCCCTACACAGCCCTGTGGGGGAAGGTGGTCTTTCTCCAGGAGGCGGGGGCTGGGCAGGTGCAGTGCTGCAGATGCGGAGCCTGTCCTAGGCTTATTGCCCCCCTCATCCCCCCTCATCGCCCTGGCCCACCCAAAGGACACCCAGCCCCTCCAGGGTGACAGGTTCAGCCTCTCCCATCTGAGGGAGATTTCCCAGTCTAATCTGACCCTCGCCTCTGACGCAGCCCTGGAACCAACCCCTTCCCATCAAGAACCATAAGCCACAATCCCACCTCCCACAGTCGCTCTGGAAATTTCCTGGAAGGGTTGGGGCAGTCAGTGCATAGCCAGGCAAAGACAATTCCCACTCAAGAATACAGTTTTGTTTTGTTTTTTTTTGTCACTGTCTTGCAAACCTGCACTCCTAGGGCACAGGAATAAAATGGCTGGGTGCTTTTCCTCCTCGGGCCTCAGTTTCCCCATCTGCAAACAGTGGGAGTTGGAGAAGGGAGAGGAGTCACATTGCTACCCTGTTTGTCCGGATCTGTGGCCACGCAGTCTGCCACAAGGTGGGGTGCAGGATTTTGAAGTTCTCCCCTTGTGGAGTTCACATCACAGATGTCTGGCCCTCAAGGAGTCGCAGCCCCTACACAGAGCTAATTGGTGGGGAAAACTAGAGCTCCCTTCCCTCTGCCCCTCCAACCGCCAGCATCCTAAATGCTTCCCAAGGACAAAGGGCAGTGTCTATGGTCCCCAGGTTCCTGGTGGAGGGACAGAGGCTTCGCTATGACTTCACCTCCCCCATGGCCAGGCAGGTCAAGAGAACCGCCACTTCTCTCCTAGCCAGGGAGGTCAAGGGGACAGAGTGGCCTTTTTCTCCAGCCTCGTAATCCTGGATTAGAATAATAAGCTGCAGCAAGTCTGCCTTTAACCCTTTCGTCTCAGGTACATAAATCAGGAAAATGACTGGGATATAATATAAAGAGATCTGACATTTCCCAGACTCCTGGATGCAGCCAGTGGGGAGAAAACATACAGTACACAGAACATACATGAACCTTTTTGCTTGGCATTTGTTCCATTTTGTATATTTTAAAGCTTTCTGGTGACCAAAGATGAGCTCTCTTACTGCCATCGTGTGTACAGTGTCCTGAGTGAGGGGAGGAAGGAACGGTTCCTTCTTCCCCTCACTGATTCCGGCCCATGAGCCCACGAGGGCAGGGACTTTGTCTTGGCCTCACTGTCATGCTGGGTCGCACAGGCCCTTCTTCCCAGGCCTGCAGGACACCGACAGGACAAAGCCTGGAGCGGTGGTTAAGAGTGTGGCTTGGGGTTCCAATCCCTGGACTGCCTAGCTCTGTTACCCTGGCAGGTTACTCAGGGGTTCAGCCTCAGTTTCCTTATGTGCTAAATAAGGACTCACTTAAGATAAGTGAGATCGATTCTCTCAAAAGAGCTTTAGCACAGAGCTGGGCACTTGGTAAGATTCCATAAATGTTAGCATTTATTATCATCATTACTTTTATTATTAACACCATTGTTTTGTTAAATTACTCTTATCTCCTTACTCAACAAAAAAATGGGATCTCTGAACATGTACTAAAATCCCCTGCCAAAGAGATCCCCTTGCTGTCTGCCAGGGGAAGGCATGTTTGCAAGTAACAAACTCCCCTGTAGCTAAAGAGGGGATGGCAGTTTGGACCTGGACTTTCAAAAGCCTTTGACAGGGCTCTATAGACAAGGTGGTTTCCATAGAATTGGAATGGGAGGAGGCTGTTTGGTAGCAAGAGAAGCTGATTTCCAGACAATAAACAGGCCTTTCTCTCCACAGAGAAGGAAGAGTCCCTAAGAACAGCTGCTGGTAGGATTCACCCCATTTAACACCTTCAAAAGGACCTGGGAGGAGGCCTGCGGCACTTCCTTAAGCAGCCGGCTTTTTGGGGGAAAGCAGAGCAGCTCTGTCCCTGCCTTGATGCAGATTCCCTGCTGACTCCCACAGGGAAGCTATGGTCTGGCCTCAGTGTGGGGACCCAGGTGGCCACAAGGACGCAGGGGACACCCCACGATGGGAGGCCAGGAAGGAGGACTTCCTTTTCTTGAATCCCCAGCTCCCCACCAGGTGAATGGCCTTGGGTAAAATTAACTTTCTCAGCTCCGAGAGTGGTAAAGATTAGGACCATGATGAGATTTCCGCGTGTGCCGCCTGAGTGCAGCCATGATGTCTATGGGACAATAGATCGGAAAGTTCTAGGCAGCACTTGCTTTGTGGTGGGGCTTTAGGGTTCACCTCCTTCTCCACCCAGGGTTAAGAAGAGACGCTGGGAGCATGTTAAGTATTTGCAAACACCGCGGAGTGGTTAAATTTAATTACATTTTCCTTTTTGTTGTAAAGTTTCGGTAGGGTCAGGAGTGGTGATGGGGTCTTCCTTTGTGCCTGGGAGTCTGGGTCGTGGGACTTAATGGAGCTGGGGGAGGCAGAGGGAGCAGCACAGGCAGGGGCCAGGCCGCTCCCAGTTACACCCCTGCCCCGGGGTGTCCTCAGGCACCTCCACAGCCCTGGGCGTCCTGAGCGGGGTGCGTCACCACCCTTTGCTAAACCCTTGCGCCACACACTCTTCCCTGGGCGCCTCTGCCAGACATTTCCCAAATGCCTGCTGTGTTCACACACGTGACAGCGCAGGGCCTGGACAGGAACAAAACAGTTCCTGCCGCAGAGGAGCTCAAGGAGGAGACACACACTAGTAACAGCTACGGCCCAGCCAGTGTAGGCAGAGGGCAGCGAGAGCAAAAACGGACAGTTGGACCGGAAATTACACGGTGCACACAGTGCTTGGCTCACAGGAGAGCCTCCGTGATATTGTCATGTAACAAATACACATTTGGCCCTGACCCTGGCTCCTGGCACACTGCTCCTGAAACCCTTGGAATCTCAGGAGTGATAAGGGTGCCTTTTGCATGTTAATGAGATGACTGGTGGCCAGGGATCCCCTGTAGCTTCAGGATGGGAGCTGGGTCACCTGAAAGACCAGGGCAGGATTGGAGGGTTGGAATATTCAGCCCCACCTCCTAACCTCTGGAGAGGGGAGACAGCTGAGGCCAATGATGTAATCAATCCTGCCTACATACTGTGTTTCTCCGAAAATAAGACAGGGTCTTATATTTATTTTTCCTCAAGAAGATACCCTAGGGCTTATTTTCAGGGGATGTGTTATTTTTTTTAACTATGGTACAACAATCTATATTTATTCAAATATAGTTAAGTTGTCTTCTTCTGGAATATCATCATAACTCTCCAAACCCCGAATTCCATCCTGAATATCTTTCGACTCTATTTCCTTTAGAACCATTGGCCCTGATCTCTCATGTTGAGCAATAGAGCTCTCATGGGGCAGATGAGAAGGGCTGCTCGTCTTCTTTACCGCTCCACAATGAAATGCATGGGTTGTGCAGATGCGCTGCTTAGCCATGCCCATCACTAGGTGTTATTATGGGGTAGGGCTTCTATTGCACAAATGCTTAGAAATCTTGCTATGGCTTATTTTATGGGTAGGTCTTATTTTCGAGGAAACACGGTATTGAAGCCTCCATGAACACCCAGAAGGATGGGTTTAGGGAGCCAAATTCACGGAGGTTCCTGGAGGGTGGCTCTCCCGGAGAGGGCCTGGGAGCTCCACGCCCTTTCCCCCATGCCTGCCCTGTACATCTCTTCCATGTGGCTGTTCATCTGGATGTTCTGGAATATTCTTTATAATAAATGGGTAAATATAAATCAAATGTTTCCCTGAGTTCCGTGAGCCCTCCTAGCAAATTAATAGAACCTAAGGAGGGAAGAGTAGGAACCCGAGTTAGAGCCGGGGATAGGGAAGTACAGGTCACACTGGGGAGTGCAATTGGCATCCAAAGTGGGGGGGCAGTCTTTCAGGACTGAGCCCCCACTTAGCCTGTGGGATGTGATGCTACCTCTAGGCAGAAGGTGTCAGAACTGACTGAATTAGAGGGTGTCCTCCAGAGAAGTGCTTGATGTGGGGGGAAAATCTCCATGCGTTTTGGTGGCCAGAGGTGAAGCGTTCTGTGTCGTATTAAGTGTGTGAGTAGGAAAAGCACTTTGTTTTCTCCCTGTCTCAGTTTCCAAAAAAGCTAGTTGATGCATCAACATTTAAAAGCCTGAGATTTCTCGCAGCTGTGGGCCTGACCCCTTGAGCCAGAGGCAGGGCCTCTGAATTCTTTTCGGGCTGTTTGCTTTTGACTCTACAAACTGCTTGAGGGGAGGCCCCCTGCGGTTCCAACAGAGACCTGAAAGCGGGGGACCCACCAGCTTCTCACCCGTCTTCCTGCAGGGTGCTAACCCAGGGACAGGCCGCTAGATCTATAAATGGGCACAATTCCACCGCAGGGATGAGGGGGAAATAAACCACCTAGGCAATCCTCTGAGCTTCCTTCATCATTATAGCACAAATAAAAACAAAACCCTAGAAACCTTCTCCTCTCCCTTTCTCCCACAGCAGACTAACAATTAAGGCCCCTGCAGACACATGTCAGGATCTGGCCCTCCCAGCTCACACACACAGAGGTCCTGATTTGAACCAGGGTGGGCCTGGCACCGCCTCCCCAAGGAAGGCCCTGGGCCTCAGCCTGACCCAGGGCTTCCTGCACCAAAGGCCTTTGGAGAGGGGTCTGTAGCCGGCACTCCATCGGCTGCTGCCCCTCTGCCTTCACACACTTTTGGCTCCTGCCAGGTTAATTTGGGATCCTAAGGCAACCTGTAATCCTGACATGTCTCTTGGAGCCTCAAGGAAGAGAAGAGACCAAGCTGGTCGTGGCCATCTGGATCCAGAGCCCCTGGACAGCAGTGATGGGACAGCCAGAGGCGGCCAAGAATGAGCAAAGGCAGAGATGTTCACTTCTGCTTCACCCCCCACCACTGTGATGAGTCCCTCCCAGGCACTGACCCCCGCTCGGCCCTCTCTAAAGCCCCACCTCCCACCTCCTCTCCCCCAGAGTCAAAACCCGATTTCCAGAATCATCTCAACAGTGACTTAGAGAGACACAAGCTTATCCATGGAGCCCATCACCTAGACTTCTTTGCCATACTGGAGAACAGAGCAGGCTGGGAGGGGCACAGACCCCCAGATCCCTAGCCTAAGGGGTGGCCTGTGGGGGCATGGACAGGACAGCTCGTGGCTGTGCAGCTTCATGGTTAGAGCACAGCCCCTGGAGCCAAGGGTGGCCACCTCCATGGCTGACTCCCTGTGACGACTCTGCTGCAAACTGGGCCAGCCCCCCGAGCCCGACTGCTGTCCTGGGCGCTGCAGTCACCATCATTTCATGAGCTGCTTGTCTCATTACCAGGCACAGCAGTAACAACTGTGGACATAATTAAATACATGTCGGGTTAACTTAGTTGTAATGGTTATTTGATTGCAACACGGAGCTGTATGGAAGCTTGGCTGAACGTGAAGCAGGACGTTAATTCCCCAAACCCTGAGAAGACAGAAAGAACGGGGCCCTGGCCCTGACAGAGCATGTCCTAACTGATGTCCTGGGGCCCCCTTCGGGATGGCCGTCACAATGGTTGGCCACAGGCTCAGAACTCTCCACTGCCCAGGCCTAAGGTCCTAAGCCCCTTGGTAGGGACACTAAGCTCTGGGACCCGGGCCTCATGTGACACTCCGGGACACGGATGGAAGCCTGCCTTACTTCAAAGGTCTCCTAGGAAGTTCAGCTGCATAGAAGTGACATCAATAAATCCATCCCCTTAGGCACTGAGGCATGGTGGCCTTCCTCCCTCCCTGAATCTGGGCGTGTTCTCTGGCCCTCAGCCTGGTGCCTACTCTGCAGAGACCTGACTGTACATGGCCAAGAGGCCACTCTGAACGACTTCCAAGCCAACCAGAGGCCCCCACAACAACTCTATGCCCCGAGCTGCTAGGCATTCTAGGGGGACATTTTGTTAGTCTTTCAACAGAGCCCTAAAGCTAAGACACCTTCTCTCTCTCTCTCCCCCCACCCCACACCCATCCTACATACACATATCATACAACACACATGTGCACACGCCCCGCCTGAACTCCAAAATGCATCAGATGGCTGCAGAAGGCCTGGCGGGCTAAGCAACAGTCCAGAAATCCCAGTCCTGAGGATTCTACACAAATGCCATCTCCTCACAGGATGAAGGAAAAGCCCCTCCCATGGCTGAGGTATCACTCCTTTAAAAGGACTGGTTGTTTTATAGATTATCCAAGCAGCTGTGGCTTCAGCCTCTGGACCGTATCCCCTGTAGCCGAATCTCCCTGCTGGACTTTTCTCTCGTAAGGGAAGAATCGGGGGAGGGCCGGGAGGAGCCGCTGCAGGAAGAGGAGGCCCCGTCTCCACACAGGGTGCATCTGCTGCCTTTTCCCCCGAGTCCCCAGGCAAGAAGGAGGCAGCAAGGACAGAGGCCTGCAGAGGGGTGGAGAGGGGTCAGCATGCAGCCGAGGACCACGGTCCCCTGTGCAGTCACGCTCCCAACATTGCAGCAAGGCGAGGTGGGGTGAGATGAGTGGCTGAAAACTGTGGCCATGGAGATGGGAGAAGGGTCCCCTAGCAGCAGCAAGGCAACTTCGATTTCAAAGCACCACTAAGGAGGGATGAAGGAGCCACATGTCCCCCTCTCCACCAGACGCTTAGCCTAGCATAAGCTACGTCACCTGAATCCGGGCTGCTTCGCTTTGTTAGAGCAGGGTGCCGGACATGGGGGCTGCTACGGTCTGAATGTTTGTGTCCCCCCAAACTTCATATGTTGAAACCAAATCCCCAATGTGATGGCGTTAGGGGGTGGGGCCTTTGCAGAATTAGGTGATTAGGTCATGAGGGTGGAGCCCTTGTGAATAGGATTAGTGCCCTTAGAAAGGAGGCCCCAGGGAGCTGCCTTTCCCCTTCTACCAGGAGGACACTGTGAGAAAACGCCATCTATGCACCAGAAAGTGGGCCCTGGCCAGGCACTGAATGTGGTGGTGCCTTGATCTTGGACTTTGCAGCCTCCAGAACCGTGAGCAGTGCATTTCTGCAGTGTATAAGCCACCCGGCTGTGGCATGTTTTTATAGCAGCCTGAACAGACAAAAGACAGAAGCTCTGTCCACATTTTCTAGAGGGTAGGTCAGACTAAGTGGAGTTTATGCAGGGAGCAGCCTGATGATGGAGAAGCCACAGTGCTGGCCTCTGGCCTCGGCAGAAACCACGAGACATCGTGGAGGCTGACGTCACTGTGCAGCTGTGCGAGGGGGAGTTCCAGGACCGGCTCCAGGGCCTCTTAGCCTCTGTGCCAGGAGCCCAGCAAAGACCAAGGCCGAGGCCAACCCTGTGCAGGCACCAGCGGGAGTTCAGGCCACAGATGGCCCCACCCCTACCTCGAGTGTATTGTTCCCACACTGCCCGGCACAGGACACTGCCCATGAAGGACAGGTGGCTCCACTTCCCCCACCTCGCCCTGGAGGATCCAGCTTCCCCAAAACACTGGTGGAGGGGCTGGAGCAACGTCTGTGGGCAACATGGTGAGGCTGGCAGGGAGACCCTTGACATGAGCCCAGCATGTTCTCTTGACTGAGAAAGGAACTGAGCAAAGGCTTTGCACTCCTGTACTTTTCCCCAAGAATTCCACTTTAAAGATAAAGCGACAGAAGCCTGGGCAGGGAAAGGGCTCCTGGGGACACAGAGGTCAATGGCAACGCTCTCTGCAGGCCCTGGGCGCCCCAGCGGTTTTGCTCAGGTAGCAGCAGGCACCAGCCCGGGGTGCTGGCTCTGTCCACAGACTCTCAGAAGATGGTGTCCACTGTCTGCCAGTGTGCGGGTCTCCTACTGCCCTGACGCTGAGTACGCTGAGTACGTGGAGGGCCCATGGTGAGGAGGGAGGGAGAGAAAATGCGGATTCTGCACTCGTACCTGTTCTGCTCTGAGTCCTGCAGGGAGCTGCCCGAGTCCCAGTCCACGTCCCCCGCTGGTCGCTCTAGGACCCAGAACAGAAGCAGAGGTCAGGGCAGAGCTGGAAACAGGGCTCTCTGCTGCCACTTACTGAACATCCAGGAGTGGTGTTTGGTCACAATGGAATATTATTACTCAATTCTAAGAAACAACAGCGAACTAGCACCGTTTATGCTATCCTTGATTAAGCTTAAGCCCATTATCCAAAGTAAGTCGACACGAGATCAGAAAAATGGGCTCCACATGTACTCGCCATCATATTGGTACTGACTGATTACAACTATGGTGCTCAAATGGTGGTAGTGCCCACCAGGGATTCGGGAGTGGGAGGAGACCCACATCTTAGGGATATGGCGAGCACTGTGGAGGAGGAGGGCTTACCTCTAACCCTTCTAAGCAAGAGGCAAAGATATAAATGTAACCAAAATGTCAAAAAAAAACAAAAAAACATAACTAAACAAACAAACAAAAAAACGTTTATCAGGTGGCGGACAGGTGGGGGGGGAGGAGGGGAAGGGTGTATACTCACATAATGAGTGCGATGCGCACCACCTGGAGGATGGACACGCTTGAAGCTCAGGCACAGGGGAGAGGGATGGCAAGGGCAATATATGTAACCTTAACAATATCTGTACCCCCATAATATGATGAAATAAAAAGAGGAAAAAAATATATACTGCTCAATAGAACTTTAATAAAAATGGTGATCATCAAAAAAAAAAAAAATTAACATCCAGGAGAAAGGTTTCCCCAGGAGCAATTTACTCCCCAGACAAAGCCAACACCCTGCCTGTGTCCCAGCCTGCAAGTGGAAGCAGAGCCTGTCATGGCGGCAGCCATGGGTCTGAGAGGACCACACACACCCACTCAGGCATAGGGTGATGGATGAGCCCATGAGTTTTGGGAGGAGAGGGAAGGAAGGGAGAAGAAGGTATCATCTTGGTCTGCATGCTTGCACGTGCCAGCGGTGCTACCAGCCAGCTCAACCCAGCTGACATGACCCTCGGCCTCTCTGTAGGGTGGGGTTCCTGTCTGTTTGTCCCACCAAGAGGGCAAAGCAGTCCACTGGGGGCTGAGGGCATGTCACTGGAGAGAGAAGCAAAGGCCACTCTGGAAAGGGCTACAAGCTCCAGGGACAAAGTCATGGAGCACAGAGGGCGGCTCCCACTGGTCGGGAGGGTCAGGGGCCCTTCAGCAGACGGGGCGGCTTGCGAGGTGGAAAAGAATCTATGTCAAAGCTATGTCAAAGATGTCCCCAAATAAAAGGACATCCTAGTGATTTTGGTGACAGGCAACTGTGCTCTCCATCCTTGTCTGCTCCACCCCTCCGTGGGCACCCTCTTCCCCTTCTTCTCCGCTGGACCCTCCTGCTAACCCCCACCCAGCACCGAGCAAGGCCCACCTGCTGCAGCTCTGCCCCGGCATGGAGTCCTGGCTGGGACTCCCCCCTGGGAGGGGCTCCGCCTGGAAACACTCAGCATCTCCTGCAGCAGCAGGCGGCTCCTCTCCACCCGCTCAGACAGGGACAGGGCACTGCCTCCAGCGCTCCAGAGAACCCCCAGCAGGGCTGTCCTGGGGACAAAGTCCTCCTCAGAAGTCAGGGATGTGCTGTCCAGGTCTCCCTCTGTGGCCAAACAATCTTGAATTGGGGTAGAGCTTCCTTTCCTCGGGCTGGGAACATGGGTGATTCTGTGACCAGACCCGGGACCCCCAGGCTGGCCTGGAGTAACTCTGTGGACGGGGCTTTCTGGCAAAGAGCCAGGCCCTGGCAGCAGACCCCTCTCACCATCCGGGCATGTCCACATTGCTTCTGGAGGCCTGTTCCAGCACTCACACTCGGGGGCAGGTGGCCTGGGAGGCCTGAGTCCCCCATTCCTCGCAGGTTCCTCCTCATGGACGCTGCTGTTCAGCTGCCCGGCAGTGAGGTGCTGAGCAGGAGGGACCACCGCGGCATCTGGCAGGAAAGCCCCCTCTGACCGAGTGCTGGCTCCGCCTGCCTCCACTTGTCTGCATTTGGGTTTCCTGGGGGATGGCCGTTCATGGGAAGTGGGGCAGGGGCTGGTGCCCTGTTTACCTGCTGTCATCTTCGCCTTCAAAGCCCTCACCTTGAACTCCAGCACAGAGTGGCCTTGGAGCCGTGCCCCTCCTGCCCTGGGAGGCTGGGGGGCCATCATGCTGGATGTTCTGTCTTCCCGAGGGCAAGGCCAGGGTGGCAGGAAGTGTCCACTAACCAGCTGTGGCTCAGGACTACTTCTCTCCCCTGCTGACGTCACCACCATGGGGCTGGCTGTTCTGCTCCCTTTCTTGGGCACCCTGGAGGAGGAAACAGACAGAGCCCCTGAGACCCAGCACTGGGCCAGGTCCCACAGCCTCCCGGGTCCCTAAAGTGCATTGGCGTTGAACCCTATCCAGGTGAGAATGATCTGGAGACAGAGGACGATGGGAGGTCCTCTAGATGCTGTGAAAGCCCTATGAAAAGTAATCCTTGGACAATATAAACGTTATTGAATTTTTATTTCCAAGTCTGAGCAGTGCTCTAGTTTTTCTACCTCCATTTTATAGATGAGCAAAATGAAGCTTCAAACAACATGTAATCCCATGCCAAATGTGAACCAGAGTGAAAACCAGGGCAACTTCCCAATTCCTGGCCTCTTGCTTTGTTGAAGGGTGGTCTCAGCGCAGGATGTCGACATCTGCTCAAATGCAACAGGTTCTTTGCTTCCCCAGAGGAGCTAATGTGGATGGTGGATCTCAGGAAGATACCACACAGGATCTGACCCTCCAGTGGAAGATGCAGCATTCCAAAACCTAACCCCTGAGCCCAGGGCACACGCCACAGCGACCACAGAAAGGGCTGTGCTCAAAGGAAGACCACGATCTGTCACTAACTCCTATTGGGCATTTGCTCTGTGCCAGGCAGGACTGCAAGTGCTTTCAAACACACGCTCTCCAATAATCCTGACACAACTCTGCCAGAATGGTATTATTACACTGACTTTTACAGATGGAGAAACTGAGTCACAGAGAGATTACATCACATAGGCTACAGGGAGGCCAGTTTGGAATCCAAAGCTTCTCATTCCAAATCCAGGTTTTTTTCAAAACATCTGTAGGTGAGAGTGTTCATCCCGCAGAGGTTGGGTGACTTGCCAGCACAGCACAGCTCCGCAGTGGCACTGCTGATGTTAATGGCTTCCCAGGGGATGAAGTGAGCGGGGATTTTATTCATCAAGGTGTTAGGTGCATACATACATGCCACACAGTGTCTTAATATCTATTCTGCTCTCTGAGAAAATGCTACTTTAATATCATACATCTACATGTGCCCCACTTGAAGTAAACTTCGTGTATAAAAATCCATATGTGCATAAACTACAAATTACGGGTTAATTATTCACTTTGTACATTGACCAAGGATTCTTAAATGGCAAGTCCCTCTGCAGTAGTTTATTACAGTTCAATTTACACACAGTGTTTCAGTAATGCACATATTTTATAAAGCAAAATACACATCTAATGCAAAATGTCACATCAGTTTTAAGCCAGTGAAGTGTAAGGGTTATCTTCAAGAGGACAGAAGTCATTTGCTCTACCCATTAATCTAAAACAACGTACCAAGTTGATCTCTGCAGCCCAGCCGCCCCTTTCTTCCTCTCTTCTAGGTCCAATCCAGGAAACAGGGCATTAGAACGCAATAGGAGCAATGCCAGTTATATTAAAGGAACTTTTTGATGGGTAAAGTCGGGAACAGCATCCCAGAGATGATCCCTCTCAGAGACCTTAAAGCGTGAGACCCTCCCATGGGGTTCTCTGGGGAAGGTTGTTCAACTTGGAGCCGTGCGGCTCTGTGAACTAAGTACTGTACATACTTGCGCCAACTCCGAGAAGCTGAAATGAGAGGGACGTGGAGGGCGGGCCTCCCCCACGACCCTCGACCCTCGCAGCGCTGTGACGGCGGGAGGCCCGGTCCCCGCTCCGCAGGCCCGCCACCCCCGCCCGGCCTGCCGGCGCCTCGCCTCCTCCATACTCACTGAGGGCTGCCGCCCGCAGGTTCGGCCGCCGCCGCCTCCATCCCCTCCATCCCTCGGAGAGTCGAGGCCCTCCTCTAGCCCTCTGTCCCTCCCAGGCCCGCTTCAGGGTTCCAGGAGGGATGTCCAGCCCCGAACGCAGGCCGGAGGGAGTGCGGCCCGCAGGCCTCGCCCCTCGGGGCGCGGCCGACCCGGGGTCGGGCAGGGCCGGGCTGGGCCAGCTCCGCGCTCTGCGGGCCGCCCCGGGCCGGCGGGTCCGGCCGAGCAGCCGCCCCGCGGGCCGCACTCCCTCCCGGCGCGAGGAGAAGCGGGCGAGGGCGCTGCCCGGGAAGGAAGTGGCATCGGCCGCCGGTTCAAGGCTTTGCCACGAAGGGGAAAGAGGCCAGCCCGGCGCCTTCCCGCCGGGAAGGGAAAGCAGGAGCAGGGAGCGGAGAGGAGGGGCGGCGGAAGGGGCTGGAGGAGCCGGGACCTCGGCCTCCCCACCCCCAGCCGTCCGGCCCCTCGCCCCGCCGCAGCCCGCCGGCCGGACGCCCAGAGCCGGCGGAGCTGCCTCTCCCGGCCCGGGCTGCTGCCTCCCGGACGTCAGAGGTGCGGGGGAAACCGAGGGGCGGCCCCGAGTTTGGGGACCGCGGGGCCTCGCGCACTGCCTGGGGCGCTGCGAGCGCGCGAGGACCAGGGCCGCCTTCCCAGCGCCCGACCGAGCCCCTTCCCCGGGACCGGCGCGCGAAGGCGGAGGCAGAGCTGGGGCGCCGGGGAGGGGCGGCTGTGGGACGGGGCTCGGCTCTCGGGTGGAAGCTGAGGAATCGCCTTTGGACAACTTCCAGGAGGAGTCGGCCGCCCTCTCCGTGGGGCCGTCCCCATCGCCCTAGAGCGCCGTTTCCTCCAAGGTCAAGGTCATTTGTTTCCGCTTTCCAGAGGCGCAAGGGTACCCGGGAGCGGACACGGTCTGCCAAGGTGCCCGCCGCCTTGGGTAGGGGCCAGTTCTCAGGGTCCTGGGGACTCCTGAGCAGATCTTGTCACTTTCCCAGACCTGGGAGGAAGTAGCAACAAAGGGCTTTACCTGCAGCTGTGGACCAAACCAACAGTTAGTTTTCCTTCTCTTTCCACCCAGAGGGAGGTGACAGAGCCTCTCCTATTTCCAAGCCTACTTTTCCACAAAAGACGGGAAACAATGAGAGCACCCAGGAGTTTCGGAAAGGGAAAGTGCCCGTTCATCTTTCCTTCAGCCAACGAGAGCTTCACTCTGAAGCAGGGCGTGCTTACATTCGTGCACTACCGTCGTGATCTAGGTGGCAGACATATCAACAGTGAGGACAGTGTACAGCGTGCTAAATGTTGGAACACGGAGTGGACGGGAAGAAAGGTTTCTGGAAGGGGCATGCCTCTTTTTTTTTTTTTTTTTGGAGACAGGGTCTTGCTCTGTTGCCCAGGCTACTAGAGTGCAGTGGCGTGATCAGAGCTCACAGCAACCTCAAACTCCTGGGCTCAAGTGATCCTCCTGTCTCAGCCTCCCAAGTAGCTGGGACTACAGGGGTCAGCCATCGCAGGCCGCCCACCTGTTCAGTAAGTAAAAGTTTTCCTGCAGGGGTGGGGAGGACAACAGCCTGAGAGCCCCTTTGGGGAGCTGTGAGTACCCTGGCCTCAGGCCAATTTAAGAGCCTGAGAGATTATCCAGGGCAAACCCTCTGTGTCATGGACCAGGCCCAAGGTCACACAGCTTTAATGATAGGTGGTCACCAGGGTCTGGAGCCCCTTCTTCCTGCATGTTCCCGGAGCAGGCAGTTCCTCAGACAGGGCATTTACTTGCTCTCTGATCACTTTACAACGTAGCAACTGGTGCCACTTATGGAGGGCATACCGTGCCCAGGCTCTGGCTACGCACCTTACGTTCCTTATCTCATACTGCAACCTTAAGAGACGGGTACTGTCTATTGTCTCTTTTCTCCAGAAAAGGACATTGAGTCTAGGTGAATGCTCAAGGACACAGCGCTAGTAAGTGGAAAGTCTTCTGGAGTCTGAGCCCCTCACGTCGACACACTGTGCAGTGCTGTCGCCAGCATCTGCATGTTCAGCATGGAAAGATTTAGTTAAAATCAAAAACTTTGTGAAACAATCATGAAGTGCTGTGACAGTCGAAGGTGCTGCCTCAGTGGTGTGGTCTGCCCTCTCTGGATCCTTTCTGTCTCTTTCTTGCCGAGGTCAAATCCTGAAACCATGCAAGACTCCCTCCTCTCCTCCATGAGCAATGTCAAGCCTGACAACTATGCTGTTACTATTACTGGGGACACCTGTGAGCTAAGGTACTCCACACAGGATCTTTTACATCTTTACAACATTCATGCAAAATAGGTATAGTGTAGCTCCACTTTGGGGATAAGGAAATCGGGGTTCAGAGAGGTTAAGTGACTTGCCTAAGGCCACACCACTAACACAGCGAAAATCTGAACCCAGTTCTGTCTGGTTCGAAGATTTTCTGCCCTTTGTCCTCTTTTTAGAGGCATCTCTGAGCTCAGACTCCAAGGTAATTTCTCCCTGACTCCTGCTCCCAGTCTCCCCCAGAAGTTAATGATCTATAAGACAAGTTTCTGAAAGTTCCAGCCAAGGCTTAATGTTTAAGGGAAACCCACAGCCCAACCTTTCGAGATACATATAATCACCTTCAGTTTACTTGGGTTACATTTGTTATGTTGCAGGGGGGTGGGGATGTCACATCTATACATAGGCTTTAAAAGCCACCTGTCCTAAAGACTTGAATGAGCAAATCCTTAGAATGATATTAAGTTGTCCTGACACCCACATGCCAGAGGGCACTTCTTATTCATGTGGATTCTGTTGGGTTCAGCAGATACCTGTGGAGCTCCTATTCTGTGTCAGGGACTGGAGAGGCAAAATTTAACACCACAGAGACTCTGCCCTTGAGGAATTTCTGGTCCAGTTGAGCAGGGGACAGACACATGAACTTTCCGTGCAAGCGCTCCCATCGAGGCCAACGCATCGGGGTGTATGTCGCTCACTGGAAAGGGTGGATTGGGGGCTGTGTTGAATGAGAAGGGGCATGGGACAGAACTGGGTCTTAGAGAACAAGCAGGAATTAGCCAGGCAGAGGGGGAGGGGTGGGAGAAGTCATTTTAGGTGAAGAGATTAGCATAAACACAGGCAAAGAGGTGTGCAACTGCCTGGTTTCAGAGTTACTAAGTGTAAAATTTAAACTGGGAAAGGGGGGTAGGTGAGTGAGGCCTCAGAGCAGGGTGGTGAGTCCTGGTTGAGGGCCTCAGGGGTCCGGCTGAGGAGATGGGACTCCATTCTGTGACATGGGAGTCCCTAGGGAGTGGACCAGACCACACCTTAGCCCTTGAGCCTGGCACATTTCTGGGCTGAGAAACTACCTCCCTTATGTATCAGACCCTTTCATTACCATCTTTTGGAGAGAAATCTAGGATGAAAACAAATATATGGTAAAGAGCGATCATGTAGCCATCTTCTTCCATTTGAACAACTAGGGAAACCCACAACCCAAGAAGCCCTTGACTTCCCTTGGATGAAAACACAAGCCTCACACTCCTCCCAACCCCCCCCCCCCAGCATGCTCTGAGCAGACGGCTGGAAAAAGGAGGCATGTGGGTGTGGAAATCAGGTTTCACTTAGGATGAAGGGAAAGTGAGGGAGACAGTCCTTTGAGGCCACACTGGTAGAGCCTGGTTGAGTAGGAATGGGCTAGGGGGGACACCTCTGGTCCCTCTACTATGCAGCCTAAAGGAGCTTTCCAGCTGGAACCCCGAATTTCCTGGCCTCTCCTGTCTTGGTCATGGGCATGTGGTCCAAGGAGCAAAGGAGGCAGCTCATGCCAGCAGCACCTGCCAAGGACGGTCATTCTCAGCCCCAGGGCCTTCCCTCAGGCCCTCATTGTCTCTTGCCAGTGGAGGAGTAATGGGTCTGCCATGTGCCTGCCTCTTTCCTGCTTAAAACCCTCCCTGTGGCTCCCGGGGCCTAGTCTGCCTCAAGGCCGATTCTGAGGTCACACAGTGGAGATGCTGATTCCTTAGGTTGGAGGAAGGCCCAGGAATCTGTTTTCTTTTTTTTTTTTTGAGACAGAGTCTCACTTTGTTGCCCAGGCTAGAGTGAGTGCCATGGCGTCAGCCTGGCTCACAGCAATCTCAATCTCCGGGGCTCAGCGATGCTACTGCCTCAGCCTCCCGAGTAGCTGGGACTACAGGCATGCGCCACCATGCCCGGCTAATTTTTTGTATATATATTTTTAGTTGGTCAATTAATTTATTTCTATTTTTTGGTAGAGACGGGGTCTCGCTCAGGCTGGTTTCAAACTCCTGACCTTGAGCAATCCGCCCGCCTCGGCCTCCCAAAGTGCTAGGATTATAGGCGTGAGCCACCACACCCGGCCAGGATTCTGTTTTCTAATAAGCTTCTTGGGGGACTGTGAGGCCTAATCAGTTTTGGGGAGCACAGGTCTTCAGGTTAAGACGCAGACTCCTTCATAAGGTACACAGGTCCCTCTAGCCTCATCTCTCACCACTCCTGGGAGCCCCCCCCCCATACCCCCACCATATTGAAGTGCTTCTAGTTCCCCAGCTGGCTGTGTCTCCTTGCCTTTGCCCAGGCCTTCCCTCAGCCTGAGATGCCTGCTTCACTCTACGCACTCACATCCTGCTCTGACTGAACTGTGCTCCCCCCATATGTTGAAGCCCTAACCTGCAATGTGATGGTATTAGGTGAGGCCTTTGGGAGGTGATCAGGGTTAGATGAGGCCATTGAGGGTGGGGCTCCCATGATGGGATTAGCGCCCGGATAAGAAGAGGCACCAAGAGCTTGCTGTTTCCCTGCCCACCTCCTCCTCACCAAGTGGGGACATAATGAGACAGGAGCTGTCTGCAAACCAGGAAGAGAGCCCTCACTGGGACCCGATCATGCTGGCATCCTAATCTCAGACTTTCCTCCTCCAGAACTGTGAGAAATAAATTCCTGTTGTTTGAGCCACTCGGTCAATGGTGTTTTGTTATGGCAGCCTGAGCAGACTAAGACACATCCCCACCCTAATTTGGCTGTCTCCTGGCAGACCTTCCATACTCGGCTCAAATGTCACCTCCTCAGGGAAGCCTTCTCTAACACCCTGTAAATCCTGAGCTGGGTTAGTGCACCTGCTTCTGTCAGACCACTGTCACACTGAATTGTACACATTTGACACATGTGTGTCCCCACTCACAGAGTCTCTGGCCTCTAATGTGCCCATAACACAAAAGGTACCGACCAAATGCCAGACGGAGAAATGAAACAAAAAAATCCCTATCAGGAAAGGCTGCCTAAGAGAAGAGGGCAGGGCACTGCTTGCTCAGAGGACCAAGGTCATTTCTGAAGGATTTGGTTGGTCCACTCAGTATAGCCAGTCCTGCCCCAGCCCCTGCAAGAAAGTTGGCCACTGGCAGGGCAGGGCCAGTACCCAAGCAGCCTGATTGAACCCCGTGTACACCTGATGTCCAGGCCTCCTTGGCTCCCTGCCCCTCCCTCCTCCCAAAGAGGCCTTGATCACAGACAATATGTGGGCCTTATGCTTCCATTCTGAGTGAGCCTGGAAATTTGGAGATAAATAGCTATCAAAAGAAGAAATGCATGGGGAAGGGGGAAAGAGGACAATAATGAGAGTGGAGTGGCAGAAACAAGTTGGAAGAGAGCACCAAGATAGATGCAGTCAGGCAACGTGACGACAGGGCTCTTCCAGACAGCGGCGTCTTGTTTTCTTGTTATGCTTCCCTGCACACGCCAGCACACACAGGCACACACGCACACACATGCACCAGGCCACACCAGCCAAAGTCTACCAACACCAAGAAGGACAGAAGTGTGGTTCCCACCTGGTCAGGGTCAGCCCACACCACTCCCCCAGACTGCCAGGCAGGACCTCTGGGATGGGACTGGGACTGTCCCTGGGGATTTTAACTCCAGACTTCGCTGCTTTGATGCCCACTGCTCCTGTATCGACTCTGACTCTGCCAAGCATCTGTTCCATGCCTGAATCCAAATTGTAGCTTTCCATTTCATAATCCTAATCACAGGGAAGTGACTGGGATTAGGAAAATATTTTAATACTCTCCCTCCTACTCTACCATGCCTGCTCCATAGGAGGCTGCCATCAACATGGGGAGAAGACTTTAACTCCCCAGGGGACCTGCCTTTAACCTGTCAATAATTACTATCCTCTTGGCCAAGTCAATTTTCTCATCCGCAAATGAGAAAGACTCAGGGAGAAAGATCTTGCAGGATGATGGAGACCTGCTCATATTTGTTGACAGTTTTTAATTTTGAGAAAAGAAAGTGTTCATATTATATTTCATATATATGAACAGAAAGTGTTCATATATAAACAGAAAGTGTTCATATTACATTAATGATTGGCTTCTTATATATGAGAGATTATGAAAAAATATATTAGCATGATTCTCACACCAATAGTTCAATTAAAAATGATTATTTCAATGGAAAGTGAAAAGGTATCTGACAAAATTCAACACTGTACCTAGAAGTAGAAGCATTCCTTGACATGATAAAAATATATTTCTCAAATCCCATATTTAACAGCCAACATAGTACAAAATGGCAAAACTCCAGGATAGTCCCATTAAAGTTATGACCTGAACAAGAAAGCTTTGCATCACAAGATTCTTTTAATGATGATCTATAAATTCTAAAAGGCATAATTATTAAAAAGGAGTAATCAAAAATCATTCCACTTTATAGATATGTTTATGATGAAAAACCCAAGCATATTGGACACAAGATAAATGTTAAAATCTGGTTTCCATAAATACCAGCACTAATCAAGTAGAAGACAGAAATGAAAGAACAACAAAAAGTCAGTTAGAAAAATAATGGCCTTCGCTCATAATTTGGTAGGATCAGGATGCATGCAGAGCTCAGAGTTAGAGGGAGAGAAAGCAGAAAGTGTATCAGGGCATTATGGTTAGGGGATACTTGAGTTCATCCCTTGGTACTCAGACTATGTGTCCTTCCTTGGGGACAGTACCATATATGGGACTTTGATTCAATGCATGTGCTGAATCCTGGTGGATGTCACCCATGCTCACAGAGTATCTAGCACTTTAGCTATGTCTTTGGTATCCCATTCCATTGCTCTTTCAGGCTGGCAGCATCTAGGTGATGCATTACGTGCTACCGTCAGCGAGTCCCACGGTCCGGGGTTCTCTGCCACTCCTCCTATGCTGTAAAGCTAGTCCTCCAAGTCTAAGGTGATATTATATCCCAAGCCAGTGGCTCAAACGGTCTCTAAGCGTTTAAAGGGTGGTGCTGCTGGAGA